>NC_083226.1:98824360-100187860 GCF_032191835.1 Heteronotia binoei | reverse complement strand
AAAAGTAGCCATGAAAGGGCAGGCCATTGTGGAAGCAACTTATCCACAACTCTCATGTGCCTGCTGTTCCTCTGTGCCTTGTTCTAGACCAGGGGTGGCTAAACTGTGGCTGGGGAGCCACATGAGGCTCTTTCACACATATTGTGTAGTTCTCAGAGGTTGAGGAGGAACTTAATGCAGGCTAACTCACAAGTAAGTGTGCTTAGCATCAGGACCTCAGCTCTTAACTCTGACCCATAGGTAGGAGACTATTTCTGCTGTGAGTGAAGCAGGGGAAGAAAGGGGAAATAGTCAAGCTTGCAAGTTCTTCTCCTCCACTACTAAGGATGCCCAGAGACCTAGAGCAGGGAAAGAGATTGCAAGAGCTGAGGGAGCCACTGGAAGGAGGGGCAGAATTAAAGAAGGCAACACAGGGTTTCCTCTGTTTCATAGCTAAAAAAGTCTTCTAGCACGGTCATGTTGTAAAGTGCATGCATATGTATTTTATCTTTCTGTGCAAATAAAGTATTAAGAGTTTTAATAAAGATGTGTGTGTAATATATGTTCATGTCTTGTGGCTCTTATGTTAAGCAAGTTTGGCCACCCCAGTTCTAGACCTCAGTGTATTTGACCTTCTGGACAGTGGTGTGGCTTGGGCTTTATGGATTTGCTCTTCTTGTTCAACACTTGTACTTCTGAATACCTGTGTTTTGACCCTGGACTGTTTCGACTATGCCTGTTGACTCTCACCCAAAGTGCTTGTTCAAACTCAGACATGGGACTAGAAAATTATCTGGAGAGTAAAATAATTAAAGGGAATCTGGTATTTGGAGCTCATCATCCCTCCTGATGCTGGGCAATTCACTGGTCTCTATCTAACAGCACTCTATTTATAACAGTGACCGGGCCAATGCCTATGAGAAGTTTACAAACAGAAGTTGGAGGGCAACACTGTTCCTTTATTGCTAGTTCCCAGCACCTGCTTCTAAACATTAAGAGTCATGGCATCCATGAGCAAAACATGTAAGATCCGGCTTGGGCTAGAGCTAAATGGACTATTAGAATGGAAATATAGATAGTAAAAATATTTATGGGGAAAATACAAAAAGGAAAAATATGCACACATTCCATATGCTGTGGAGTCATTTAAAAAAGAATAATCAAACCTTACTGTACTTTCACTTTTACGCAGCTGCAGAGATTAATGCTCTTTTCCATATTTCCATAATAAATCCATAATTTTCAGGAAGCTTAAAAATTACACCTCATCTGCTTCAAACTGTGTTGGACTGAAAAAAAATATGGCAGCCTCCAAACTAAATTAACAGAATCTATTTTTCCCCTTCCTTTTAGAAAAACTTGTACAGTTTTTAGGTGGGGAGTTGTACACAGTTTTTTTTAAATAAAAAGAGCAAGAATGGCTTTTATTTCAGAAACAAAACAGACCGTGCCTTCTTTAAATCCAGTCCAACTGCTGTTACAGGAATTGATAAAGTACTTCTTGAAATTTAAGGAGTTTGGGTCTGAGATTTAATCAACACAACATGCTTAAAACGCTTTGAGGAATTTCTGGCAGAAAAGAAGTAAAAATAGATGTATAACTTTGACAAACATTCCTAAGAAAGTGAAATGATTATTTATTGCCCATAGCTATTTGTTAATTCACAGATTATTGTTCACTTCCAGGCATCAGTTAACAGAGTCTCACTAAAACACCATTTTAATTCATTGGAGCGGCTATTAACTTACAAATGTTATCATGCTCTATTGAAAATATCAGACATTTTGGTCCCTGCAGAAATGCAAATTCTAGCAAGTATGTATGCAGAATTCAGCCTGCTTCAAAAAAGCTTATTCTAAAGAAGTCAGAACAAGAACGTAACTACTGATTTTTGTGTAAATGATAACACTAGGGATGGACACAAATTAGTTCACAAGCCAAAATCTGGCTTGAACTTGGGGTGGTTCAGAATTCACGAACCAATGTCTGGGGAATGTACTTTCACCAAACATTTACTGGACTTGTGGCCGGTTCAGCTTTCTGGGGCCAGCCAGTAAAACGTGATAGCTGAGCAGTGTTGAGGTCACTGGTCAGCTGTTAGGGTTCAATAGTTTGCTGGCAGCCATTTAACTTTTTGGTTTTACTTCACCCACTTCAAAGGGGGAGGGGAAGTAACAACTAAATAAACAGTTTGTTAAAAGGCTACATGATTGGTTTTATGTGTCTTTCAAATTTCATGCACTCATTTTAGGGTATTATCCCCTCTCCCTTTCTCATGGCCCCAGCAAGCTGCAACCAGGAGAAAGATGGAAGGGAAGACTCTTCTGGGTGGCCCCTGTCTCCTTTCTCCCAGTTGCAGCTTGGCATAGCCAGTAGAAAGGAGGAACTGAACTTGCCAGACCAGTTCAGTTTGGGTGGTGCCCTTTTGAGTCAGCTGGGGTTTTATTTGGTGGCCACCCTGACCCCTGAACTGAATCACTTTTGGGGGGGTTCATGTCTATCCTTTAAAGCCCCATTACCTTTAATGGGGTTATTACCTTTAAAGCCCCATATGGCCGAGGACCTGCTTAACTTAGGGACCGCCTCTCCTCATATGTTCCCCAGAGAGCACTGAGATCTAGTTCTCAAAACCTTTTAAAAGTCCCTGGGCCAAGAGAGGCTAGATTGAAAACAACGAGGGAGCAAGCCTTTTCAGCAATGGCCCCCCGATGGTGGAATCAACTTCCAGAGATGGTGCGAGCCCTGCGGGACCTGAATCAGTTCCGCAGGGCAAAACCATCCTCTTTCAGCTTGCTTTTAAGATAGAACCCGGCTAAATCGACTTGTAGCCACCTAGCCATCTTATATACGACTGTGAACTGTAGCACCTTAACTATTAATTTTAATTTATAACAGCTGTTTTACCTATTTTAACTAATTTATAACGGTAACCTAATTGTATTTTAATCTGCTTTTGTCTTGATTGTATTTTATTGAATATGGTTGTCCCATGTCTGTGAGCCGCCCTGAGCCTGCCTTCGGCGGGGGAGGGCGGGATACAAAAATAAATTTACCTTACCTTACCTTACCTATCCCTAGATAATACCCTAAGATGAGTGCATGGAATTCGAAAAGCACATAAAACCAATAATATAGCCTTTTAACAAGCTATTTAGTTGTTACTCCTGCTTAAAAGCAGCAATCTGCAAAAACTTCAGATTGCCGTGAGAAATGAATTTCAATGGAGAGCAAAATGTTCCACAATAGGCTGAACAATACTGAAATTATATTGGAGTTTCTGGTGGATTAAATTTACTACCATTTTACCCACCAAACCCTATGTGATTTAACTGCAATTTGGAACAGCTGGATCTTATATTAATTCCTGAACAATGGAAAAGTCTTTTCAGTGAATTCTTATTGTTCCTGTACCGTAGGCCTGATGCTAAATAGATGAACCCGTCCAATTAACTATGAGAAGGAGGGCAATGGGTATGATATGTCCTGTGAAAATTAAACATTGTCCTACAAACTCCATTCATGAGAACCCAAGTCAGCTCAAAAGACACTGTGCAATGCATCAGAATCAATGTCTCACTGACACTGCATTACAATGAGGTGAGTTTGTCACAAATGTAAGTGCCAAATGTAGAGTGAAAATGTTCTTTTTATATAAAATATTAATATATGGAACAATTTGAAACCTGCTTTTATTTAAAAGATGGAATGTTATGTAAAAGAATCATTGGATGCAATAGGACAAGGGGGAGGCATCACACAAACAACCTATGGCAGCATCCCAAAGCCAGCTCTTCCTTAAAAAGATCAGTATGGTTGAAGGAAGTCTATAGATAGCACACTGATATGGACTGATGTATCGATATTAATGTTTTAATTATGTAAATCACTATTGTATTTTAATTCTGAATTTTATTGTTAGAATTTTATGCTGTGAGCCGCCCTGAGCCGCTTCGGTGGGGTAGGGCGGGATATAAATCAAATAAATAAATAAATTTTCTTCAGGTTCTACATTGTCAATAGAATGATGTTCTCAGCAGTAAAACAGCAACTACACAATACAAATGACTACTGAATGGCTGAAGAGGGTTCCCCCCTCCCCAATAAGGCATGGAGTGATAAAAACCTGGTGTTCTTTTGTGTTTCACAAAGCCTATACTTCCTCCCTGTTCTTCACTTCAGGGAGGAAGAACAGTACATTAGCATACATGACAAGAAAGGAATATGCTATATTCTGGAAACTAAATGAGTTTTGGAGCAGTCCTATATCCCTGGCAACTTTTGTCAACTGTAATGGAGGTATTTTAGCAAATAGAGATCGACTATATAACAAAACCTCTTGACATCCTACATGCTGAGGTAGAAAAGAACTATTTTTTAGAAGAGGAGAAAGAAAAAGGGGGTTTGGGGTGTGTGGGTCCTCTTTTTCGTCCCCCGTTCCACCAACAACATACAATAACCACAATAATGGACACTGGAAATTTCTTCTTAGAAAACTGTAGATCCCCATGACAGCATAAAATTAGACCACATGGAAACAGACATGAAATTACTCTTACTCCTTGCTGCCATTAAACTGTATCTGAAAGTGGAGAAGAAGTGTAGCAAGTTGTAAAAAAAGCAATGCACAGACAAAAAAAACAAGAGAGAGGGAGAGAGAAAGAAAGAATAAGGCCATTGTGGTGAATATGTAAAATCTGTACAACAGCAAAATATACTTGCTTTTTCAATCTGTGAGAATATTTCAAGGGGAAAAAACTACACATGTTTCACATTTTATATTTTCATTATGCTGCATGGAGCAAATGACAAAATAACTCTATTGTCTGTGTTTAATCTTGGCCAACAAAAAACAACTATATTGCTCCCTAAAGATGTTTAGATTTAGATACTGAGGACCCTTTGTGGGGTGGAAAATTCTATAGGTGTGATGCTGGATGAACTCAGCTTGCCCCCATAATTCAATAAGACCCAGAAGGAATAACCAAGAGAATGTTCTTGTTGAATTTCAGAGTGGAATGTACTTTATAGTTAAAACCCATCAAGCTCAAGTGATCCAGCAAGCCACTTTGCACTCTTGAAATGCTGGTGTAAGTAGGGAATGAGGAATGAATGCTGTGTCCCAGCAATCATTAAAAGCGCTTTATGTTTAATCCAGTCTCATGATAATGATGGCACAGACTGTGGTCCTAATCTGTAAAACAAAGTGCCAGCTTTTTCTCCAGGTAAAAATTATGAAAGCAGAACCACTATCAGTACCATCCACAGCAGTTAAATCCTTCTAAGCCCACTGACATAAACTTATGACTGCTTATGATAGCATCTTCAAATTGAATTGATAAAGCTATGTATATATGAAAGCTGTCAATTTAATTAATCAGTCAAAACTAATCCGCAGCAGTGAAAGATGTTATCATATAAAACACATTGAGCTTGCTGCTATCACTTGAGACTTTTCTAGATTCAGCTTAAACAGGTTCACTGAAATATAGTCCTTGACCATAAGAAGACCCCACTATTTGCACCAATTCTAAAGAATATGCACCAGAGAAAGAATTGTCATTAATTTTTAATTTCTAAAATAGGAAGTACTAATGAACTAATGTAGCAGGGAAATAACAAGGCGCACACTTACTGATTGAAAACGAGGTATTTTACTATTTGGCACCAATAGAAGGTTCATTTGAGCATCAAGGCTCCCCAAAATAATGAACCCCAGACACTTCTCAAACCATCTGCTTTAAGCAAAAGCAAGCCTGCAGCCTGGCCCCGTACACGTTATCTGATTCACTTCCTCCCTCCCCTTTCTCCCTGGTAGTTCTCCAGTGTGTCTGCTTATCTTTATTCAACAAGGAGTTTCCTTATAGGAGTGTCTGCCACCAATACACATCTGTGACTCACACCCATTTGGGCTGTCTGGCTTTATCAGTTTAGCAGAAGCTCCTCTGAGGGGCCTCCCAACAAACACTCTAAATGTTGCATCAGACATTCTCTTTTGAAGGCACAAAACCATATTTTCATTTATTATTATTATAGGGGTATTCATTAATTATTCAGGGGTCTCCCCTTCACTAACAGTACAGTCCTAGATACAATTAAAGTCTTCAAAACCCAGCAAAGTCAATGGGCTGGGAAGGGTATTAACTCTGCAGAGGATTCCACAACAAGCAACCAAGAAAATAGACCTTATAAGTAGGAGGAACTTTCCTGTACTCTCTAATGTGGAAGCCAATAATAATAATAATAATAATAACAACAACAACAACTTTTATTTATATCCCGCCCTCTCCGCCGAGGCAGGCTCATTTCCTAGGTCTCAGGGCTGAGATCTGGCACTAAAAACAGTGGCTTATAAGTGTTCTGAGCCCTGCCTGAATTGCAATGGTTAATCCAAACCATCACCTGATCCAATAAAGTGGCCTTATATATACATACAAGAAGAGATGGAAGTCACCAGAAATTCACTGGGTAGCTCTTTAGGAAATGATCTGAAGTCACCTATCACTATTCTTCCTCCTTCCTCCTGAGAATAAGCATGAACCGCTCAACAATATTCCACGAATATCTGAAAAATCTCACAGATTCAACAATTTAAAATCAGTAGTTTCAAAAGCATCTGAAAGCACTCTAGTATAAACAAATATATAATTTATACTATTATTCTCCAGGCAGGGAATTTTTGCCAAAACCACAATGCAGGCATGGTGCCATATTCAGGTAAAAAACCAGACTGGTAAGAATGCAGAAAACCCTTTTCCACATGTGCTTGAATCTGTAGAGTAAGTGCTGATTCAAGAATCTGTCCAATAACCAAAAATATGGTTTTCAAAATAGTGATAGCTGGCTAGAAAACATGCATGACAATTTAGATTTTTAAGAAGCAGCTGTATGATTGCATATTTAAGACCATCCTGATTGTCCTTCCCAAAGAGAGGCATTCACTGATTAATCCAGAAAACAGATGTCCCAGTTGCCTCCTGGTGGCACTCACCACCATATTGCAACTGGCTGTCTCCAGCACTTCCCTAAATTGGATACCAACTGAAACTGTTCCAGATATTCAAGGCAGAGAAAGGGGAAATGTTACATGTTTGTTTCCAGAGTGATAAGTCCAGCTCTGGATGACTTTACCACTTTGTTTTCACCAGGTAGCTACCTCAGTGAAACAGCATGCATTCTGTCAAGTTAAGTTTGTAGTTTTACATGTGGAGTTATTTTATAAATAATAACAGTATTTATTATTTATCAATGATCTCAAACGTCTATGTACTGTTTTATAAAGCTGACTTCTGACAAGTAAAAGAAAGATACTAAGGCAGCAAGTTCCTCAGAAACAAATGTATGAACAAGCTTGAGACTGATTCCTCACTGGAATTGATTCCCCACCAGTTGCTATTGGGCCCCTTTTGATCTGCGGCTACCTCTCATTCTCCTCGCGGTGACTGGATCACCAAAAAACCAGATGTGGTTGCTGCGAAAGGAATGGGAGGTAGCCATGTATCAAAAGGCGCCTGCACAGCAACTGGTGGGGAATCGATCGCTTGAGCTGGCTCAGGCAGAAGCCTGGGGGTGGAGCAACTGCTGGTGAGTGCTGAGGAATCCATCTGAGATTTTGCTGCCAAATTGGCAGAGACCCTAAACTGAGCCACACAAATATACAACTACCTTGACATGGAAACAGCAGATAGTCACTGGCTACTTAACAGCCAACAGACCTTTTGGATGCTACTTTCAAGATGCAGTGCCAACAGCAGAAAAAAGTTACTTTGCAGCACTTAGTTCCAGTTCTCTATCTTTGCAACTCTTTTGTTGTTCCTCTAATTTCTCCTGCTAGTTTTAACGAGTGCTCTTTTCCTCTTTGCTCATGTGCTAAAAGCACTATACTGCAAATATAAGCTGCCCTGAGCCGCTTTGGTGGGAAGGGCGGGATATAAATTGAAATAAACTAAACTAAAAATAAAGCACTAGGAGCCAGAGATCACTGTGTTATGTTTAACTGGTTTCAGTCCATTATCCTCTAGAGCCAGAGATCACTGTGTTATGTTTAACTGGTTTCAGTCCATTATCCTCTAGAAATTTATGGTGCCCTGGAAAGCTGCAACTTCCTTTCTCCAGCTCATTTGCACATTTTGATTTTATTAATCATGATGCAAAAAGGAAAGGTCCCCTGTGCAAGCACCAGTCATTTCCGACTCTGGGGTTATGTTGCTTTCACAACGTTTTCACAGAAGACTTTTTTATGGGGTGGTTTGCCATTGCCTTCCCCAGTCATTTACGCTTTCCCCCCAGTGAGCTGGGTACTCATTTTACTGATCTTGGAAGGATGGAAGGAGTAGTCAACCTTGAGCTGGCTACCTGAAAACCCAGCTTCCACTGGGGATCGAACTCAGGTAATGAGCAGAGCTTAGGACTGCAGTACTGCAGCTTTAACACTCTGCACCACGGGGCTCTTATGATGACACCTGTCTAAAGCTTCCAATTACAAAGACTTCATGCCATCCAATAATGATACTGCATACACTTTAAGAAGATCTTAAAAGATATTTTGCAAATTCACTGGAATATTATTATTTCATAGCAGTTCCCTTGCGTTTCCATTTGCATCAGTGATTCCACTCTGTTTCTTTAGTTTCAAGGCTCTGCCATTTATTCCCTTGCAGTTCAAATCCAGGCCCAAATCCCTTTGTAAACATAATTTCCAGTACTAAGATCGAGTCAATATCAGAGTGTTTATTGTAAACTATCAGAGATTAGTTCTGATGATGACATGGAAGTTAACTGCTTTATCCTACACACAATGAAACTTAAAGAGCTGAAAGAAGTTCATGTTGTACTATGTCAACAAGACTTCTATATGAGTAAATTATGAATGTTGATTAGGGTTGCCAGGTCTGACTCAAGAAATTTCTGGGGATTTTGGGGGTGGAATCAGGAGACTTTGGGGGTGGAGCCAGGAGCAAGGGTGTGACAAGCATGATTGAACTCTGGAGTTCTGGCAATCACATTTAAAGGGACCACATGCCTTTTAAATGCCTTTCCTCCATTTGGAAATAATGACGGATAGGGGCACCTTCTTTTAGGGCTCATAGAATTGGACCTCCTGGTCCAATTAAGAGCCCTATTAAGAAAGCACAGCAGTTCCATCATATTTCTGGCTTGTATAAATAATTCACATTTATTTTCTCCCTTCACATTCTTGCTCCCACCTCACTTGTCTTCTCCATAGTAAAATCACTACCTCCAAAACCCCACACCCTGTAATCAGTAACAAGAAAATAACAAGAAAAGATTCACAGTAATTAAACACCTTTTATTGTAATGACAAAAGGAGGATAATCACCTCACCTCCACACACCCACTAGAGAATTCTCCATCCCATGATTTTAATTTTTAACTACTACATATTTCTATGTGTATGTTTCTCCTCTCTGGACTATTGGCATGTTAAAACAAGTAAAAACAAACTTTCAGAAATTAAAGTATCATAAATACAGGTAAGTTTCAGGTAGACAATATTCCATGTGGTTGAAAATCAAAATTAGTTGAGTAGTTAAAACAAAGACATACATCACCTTCTTTGAGTAAAATGGAGAATTAATTGTTCTCTTTGAAAGGGCATGAAAGTTATGACAAGTTTGACTAAATAACCTCTATAACTGAAGCACCATTTTCTCTTTAGAGCTTTTTTTAAAATTAATTCCTTGTTAATGTACTGAAATCTCTCCTCCTTTGGGAATTTACAATGAGAAGGCCATTTAATCTATGCTTCAGTAAAGAAGAGAATGATACTCATTATTTTTCTTTTCTCTCTTCTCCATCTCACATAGCTTTTCCTCATTTATAAGGGATTGTTTTCAACCACCAGCTTTTCCGTTTGATTCCATCTAAGTTTCACATAAGATCAATAGGACATTTCCAAATGTTTTCTTACAAAGTCGATGACTAAATGTTGTAATAGACAGATAAGTCTGTTACTGACACTACCGGAGAGATAGTATTTCTTTGCAGAAATGATTTTGGATAAATTTTCACTGTAGCCAATGTAAGGGAAGGGGATTGAGACCAGATAGTGCTCGACCACCTTCCAGCCTGCGTCCCATCCCGATGGTGACAGGTAGCGGGGCCAGGCGAAATTACTCGCCTCTGTCACTGGTGTTATGTAATGCCAGGTCCATTAATAATAAGACCTCCATCCTTCAGGAATTCCTGCTTGAGCAGGACATGGACCTGGCATGCGTGACCAAGACCTGGGTGCGCGATGGGGAGACCGTAGCTCTCTCCCAGATGCCCCCCCCCCCAGGATACTCGGTCTTTCACCAGTCGCGGACTAGCGGGCGGGGTGGCATTGTTCATACGAGAGGCTTACTCCTTCCGGGCCCTCCCGGCCCCAGAGATCAAGGGCACTGAATGTGCCGGTCTGGCGTGGGACGTTGGGGAGGGGTTGGCGATCTGGCTGGTGTACCGACCACCTAATGCACCGGTCAGCGCCTTACTATCCCTGATGGAGGCCGCAGCAGGATGGGCATTGGAGCACCCGAGGCTTTTGATCCTGGGTGACTTCAATGTTCATGCCGATGACGCGACCTCCAATCAGGCGATGGACCTGGTGTCTTCCATGGCGACACTAGGACTCTCCCAATTAGTTACAACGCCCACTCACCAGGCGGGGCACATGTTAGACTTGGTCTTCGCGGCGGGAGTTTTAGTGAACGATCTTGCTTCTATAGCAGTGCCATGGTCGGATCACTATGCCCTCAAGGCTCGTGTGGACGTCCCACCCCAAGCCCGTTTAGGCAGCGAGCACATTTTAGCACGCCCGCGGAGCCTGATGGACCCGGAACGGTTCCTGATGGCCCTGCGGGATCCCTGGCCCCCTGGCGATTCCCTAGATGACCTGGTGGAGTCCTGGAACGACAGGCTCTCCAGGGCCATCGATGAGATCGCACCTAGGCGTCCTCTGCGCCCTCGTTTAAAGCCGACACCTTGGTATAACCAGGAGTTGCGCCATTTAAAACGGGGACTCAGACGACTAGAGAGGCAATGGCGGCGTACTCGAGACAAAGTGACTCGAACATCTTATAGAGAGTTTATGAAGTCCTATGAGATGGCAGTCAAGGCCGCAAAGAAAACATACTTTGCGGACGAGATTGCGTCTGCAACTTCGCGCCCGGCACAACTGTTTAATATAATTCAGACTCTTACAACACTGCCACAGGGCAGACCAAATTCTAATGAATTGGAAATTGGCTGTGAGGCTTTTGCGAATTTCTTTGCGGATAAAATCGCGTCGCTCCGACTTCCCTGCCATATTAGATACAGTTAGCAAACCCGAGGCTCCGTGCCTGTCTTCGGATCGTGTTCTGGATGGCTTCGGTGCTCTCAGCCTGGAAGAAGTTGACAGGATCCTATCTGCACGCCCAACAACTTGTAATCTGGACCCGTGCCCCTCCTGGCTTATTAAGACCTGCCAGAGGGAGCTGAGATATCATGTACGGGGTATCATAAATAGATCCCTATTGGAGGGGCATTTTCCATCAGCGCTTAAAGAGGTGGTGGTCCATCCCCTCTTGAAAAAAAAAGTTAGACTCGGCCGAATTGGCACATTATCGGCCGGTCTCGAATTTGCCCTTTTTGGGCAAACTTATCGAGAGGGCAGTGGCGTTGCAGCTACAGAGCTTCCTGGAGGACGCTTCTGTCCTTGATTCCCGCCAGTCTGGTTTTTGCCCGGGCCATGGGACAGAGACAGTGCTGGTTGCCCTGGTGGATGACCTTCAACGGCATCTGGATCAAGGCGGCTCGGCGGTGCTGATGTTGTTAGATCTATCGGCAGCATTCGATACGGTCGACCATCGGTTGCTGGCTTGCCGCCTTGCTGACGCGGGGATTCAGGAGCTGGCCTTACAATGGCTTTCCTCTTTCCTTGACGGTCGGGGACAAAGGGTGGCGATTGGGGACGAACTGTCCCGGAAACACACGCTTGATTGCGGAGTGCCTCAAGGGGCGGTGCTTTCCCTGATGTTGTTTAACATCTACATGCGCCCCCTTGCCCAGATTGCCCGAAGGTATGGGTTGGGTTGTCATCAGTATGCTGATGACACCCAGCTCTATCTACTTATGGACGGCCGGCCTGCCTGCGCCCCAGAAAACTTGGACCGGGCATTACAGGTGGTGGCTAGGTGGCTTAGGCTGAGTGGGCTGAAGCTGAATCCGGCGAAGACAGAGGTCCTTTGCTTGGGTCGTCGTGGCCCGGGAGGGGAAATCCCCCTGCCAGTCTTTGACGGGGCGCCGTTGACAGCGGCGCACAGGTTCAAGAGTCTGGGGGTACTATTGGAGCCTTCACTGACAATGGAGGCTCAGATAGCAGCCACTGCCAAGTCTGCATTTTTTCATCTTAGGCGGGCGAGGCAGCTGGCTCCTTTCCTGGAGCACGATGACCTAGCAACGGTGATTCATGCTACGGTCACCTCGATGTTGGACTAATGTAATGCCCTCTACATGGGGCTGCCCTTGTGCCGAACCGGAAATTGCAGTTAGTGCAGAATGCCGCTGCCCGGCTGTTATTAGGGCTCCCAAGACGGGAGCACATTCGGCCGAGGCTTCGGGATCTGCACTGGCTGCCAATAATATTCCGAGTCCGGTACAAGGTGCTGGTCATTACCTTTAAAGCCCTATATGGCCTAGGACCTGCCTACCTTAGGGACCGTCTCTCCCCACACGTTCCCCAGAGAGTACTGAGATCGGGTTCACAAAACCTGCTAGTAATCCCCGGGCCAAAGGAGGCCCGTCTGAAATCCACCAGGGATCGGGCCTTCTCGGTAACAGTGCCTTACTGGTGCAACCAGCTGCCGGAAGAGGTGAGGGCCCTGTGGGACCTAGGGCAGTTCCGCAGGGCCTGCAAGACAGTCCTCTTTCGGCTGGCCTATAACTAATTGACACTGAGAATTTTTGGATGGAGCTAGAGTGCATTCTGACAGACAGCTGGTTTTTATGTCCTATGTTTTATTAATTTATTGTTTTAACTGTTGCCATGTAATTGTTTTTAAGCCAAACCTATGTAAGTTTTATATGTTGTAAGCCGCCCTGAGCCACCTCGGTGGGAAGGGCGGGATATAAATCAAAATATAAATAAATAAATAAATAGGGGGAGGAAAACATCATCTCAGATGGTCAGCCAGATCAAACAAAGGAGTGCCACCAAGAAAAACAAAGGAGTACCACCAAGAAGTTAGAGTAAGAATTCCTTTTTGGTCAAGTGAGGTCAAGAATTTCTCTCAGGTCAGAAAGTTTCAAGTCTTATTACAGGACATAGTTTATTTCTACTATGTTGCTATGTTGACAGGAACAAGGTAAGTAACAAATTAAGAAGGTTTAAAAGTACTGTTTGATAGTATTACTTCATCATGAGACACCATGCAAACTTTTAAAAACCTGTGCCAGAAAGCAATTTTCTCCAGGGTTTTTTTTTTTTTGCCATCTTCTGGGCATGAAGCAAGGGTAACTGGGGGTGTGGTAGGAGGTATTTGTGAATTTCCTGCATTGTGCAACGGGTTTGACTAGATGACCCTGGAGATACCTTCCAACTTTGTGATTATGATTCTTTGAGTGAAACAAAATCACCCAGCAAAGCAATGTCTATCGTGTATCAGGCAAATCTCAAGAATTAACAACTTACATTACCATTTAAAATACCCTGAAGCCATCTATTAACTGATACACCATTATTTGAAATGTTGATATACTACCATTTTTTCTTTTTGGATTCATAAAAACCATTTCTTCTAAAGAATGTGAGATTATCATATTATCTGTAATGTATTTGTTTGTATCTGATGGTGATAATTTGATTTTAAATTGATCTTGCACACTATCTTGAGTCTGCTTGTAAAGAAAGGTGGGATCAAAATGTATTAAATAAATACAAATTGTATTTGTGAAAATTAGAAATGCTTTAATGCATCAGACATTTACATAAGGTAACCCTACCATCATGGCTAACTCTGAAGCATTAGAACTGCCAAATTAAGAACAATATGCCACAACATCTTCCTAGACTAGCCTTCATTTATTTATGCAGATTATGTTGAAAACTAACACTGTTCTTTGTTCCTGACCAAATATCCTCTATTAGCTAGACACCATTGGGCTACAATCACATACACTAAATAATGCACAGTCAATTCACCTCCAATGCACTTTTCAACTGGATTTTGCCAGTTCACACAATAAAATCCAGTTGAAAAGTGCACTGAAAATGCATTATTTAGTGTGTGTGAAATCAGAGCCCGAGATTAGGAGTTCACTTACCCACTCAGAAAATTCCAAATAGAACTGATTTTTTTTTTTTTTTTTTTTTTGCAGGGCAAACACAGAAATTTTAAGAATACATCAGAATATCTGTTAGTCAGGATTAATGTTTGTGGACAGTTGGAGTTCTGGTTCCAAAACTAAAAGAAAGTTAACTTTAAGGGACACAGAAAAATTAGTCTTCACCTGGAATCTGAAGGATATTGGCCTAGGTACCAGGCAGATAATTTTGGAGAAGTGTTCTAAAGATGCGGTAGTACTATGGAAAACACTGATATCTTCCATGTTTGCAAAGAAAAGATCTTTCTATGTGATTAGTTTTGCTTAAATTCTTCTATAGAAAGATCAGAATGACTTACAGGGAGCTCCCAGTGGCTCCTTATCTGTCCCTTATTTATGCAAAGATCAGGTCCAAACCCATCTATTTCAACAGCACTACAACATAAGAGTCAGTTACACAGTTATAAACTTTTTAAAAATACAGTTATTTGCATAGACATATACTGTAGTTATTTTATGGGCATAATTTGGTAGCAATTGTTTGGACTTCAAGTTCATTTTTTTATAGTTTATTGAATTAATATATTGTGTACAAGCCCGTAACCAAACAAAAAAAATTACTATTATTAAAACAGAGATCGAAGGCAGTGTTTTCACTGTTATATATACATTCAAATTCTATTATCTCTATTCACCATTTAATACATTCACCTTCACTACTGCATTACAAATTAAACCCATTTATCCTTTTCACTTACAATCAAGGAAAACTCATTAAAGATGTTTTATCGTTGACGCTCGAACTTTACATAATACCTTACTATTTCCATACTCCTTTAACCGTCTATATGACCTGCCCCACTAACCTAACTATTTGCTTTGGCATTCCATTCAGCAGCACCATCCAATTATCTAATTTTGATAAATTCCATACTATCCTGATGAATCCTCCATTTTTTGGTATTTCTTCCGTTTACGCCAATTTCTCTCTTGGTTATTTAAAACCTCTCTTGATTTTGGAATTAAATGCCTAATTATCCATAATATCTCTTTCATTATTTTATTTTTCTGACCTCTAGATCTAATAAGTTGCTCCCTTTCTCTTCTCCAAACTGCAGCTTTGATCTGTTTCCTTATGTCTCTTGAATGTATTTCTGTAAGTGAACCATTCTTTTTTAGCTTTAGAAAATTTAGCCTATATATATATATTCAATTTCCCTCTCGGCTTTTTTTTGTTCTTTCTCCAGCATAGGGGCCAATGTTTCCGCTACTGAACAAGATAAATCTTCATTTATTTCATCTGGTATGCTTAAAAATCTTGAAGTATATTTTACCATATCCATGTCTGAGCTAGTAATCCTATTCTCTGTTTCTTCCTGTTTAATTTCAAAGTCTCCTGTACCTTGCTCCTTTAGTATTTGTTTTGTATCAATAGAATTTTTTGTTTGCGTCAACTTTGTCATAGCCGTTTTTATGTCCTTCAATCCATTTTCTAATCCATCAATACTTTCCAGGTTTATTCGCACCCTCAAAAGATTTCTGTTGCAGTTTTTTCAAATTCCATTCTACTTCTTTATTCAACAAATGTCTTGTTTGGGTTTGTAATATAGTAATCTCCCTTATAATTTTCTTTTTCCTTAGTCTTTTTCTCAGTTCCCCTTCTTTTTTCTTTATCTTATTTTGAATGTCCAATCTCTGTTTTTCTTTCGCTCTTTTATCCTTATTGTTTAATGTAATCAATATTCCTCTCATTACAGCTTTGTAAGCATCCCATACCATCTGGAACTCTATATCATCTTTGTCATTTATTTGGAAAAAAGCTTTAGTTTCATTATCTAAAAATGTTACAATTGCTTTATCTTGTAGCAAATCTTCATTTATTCTCCATCTTCTTGTTTTTCTTTGCAATTTTGTAGCCCATAATATTGGATTATGATCTGCACTTATCTTTGGAAGAATCTCTACTTTTTTAGTTATGAGGCACAAATCCTTAGTACCCCATAACATGTCAATTCTGGAAGAAGTATTGTGTCTTGCTGAAAAGAAAATATAGTCTCTTACTTCAGGGTTAAATTTTCTCCAAATATCTTCCAAATTTTCTTGTTTAACATTCAAAAAACAATTTTGGCAATTTTCCTTCCTTATTATTACTTTTTTGGCCAGATCTATCTATTTTATTCAAGATCTGGTCATAAGTCACTTCATCCAGCTGTCTGATAGTGTCTTTTTAAAAAGCATCTTTTGCACCATTTGGTGCATACAGTCCTATTAACAATATTTTTTCCCTATTAATCATTATCTCTACTGCTATATATCTTTCATCTTTGTCTTTAAATATCAATTTTGGCTCTAATTGTATTAATATAAAAAACACGCCCCTTTTCTTTTGTTCAACCAATGAAAAAAATTCCAGTCCTAATTGTTTATTCCATAAAAATTTGTAATCCTTTTGTTGTATATGAACTTCCTGTAAACAAATTATGTTACAATTTTGTTTTTTAATCCAATGAAATGTTGCTTTTCTTTTTTGTGGTGAATTTAATCCATTTACATTCCAAGATAATAATTTGTAATCCATCATGGTGCAAAGTCTTTGTTTTGTTCATAAAAACTAGACAACTCATGTGCATTTGTAATTGTAATCCTCCTTCCATGTAGCTCAAAACTCAAGCCTTCAGGTATTATCCATCTATATCTTATTTAATTAGCCCTCAATTTCTCTGTCAGTTTCTTATACGTTTTCCTATCATTTATCACTTGTCTTGGCAGCTTTCATTATTCTGACTCTCCTCCCTCCTACTATCAGAGTCTTTTGGAACTTTTTATTCAAAATTTTCCCCGCCATGTCTTTTGTCATAAATTTTATAACTATATTTCTTGGCAAATTTTTGTTCTTGGCATATGATGAGTTAACTCTATGCATATTATCATACATATTTCTAGTCCCTTCAGGATCTTCCTCCAAAAAGTCAGCAATTATTTTCACCATATATTCCTTTAAGTCAGTTCCCTCCCCTTCAGGTACTCCTCTCAGACGAACTTGAGTTTCCATCAGTCTGTAGTCATGTATTGTCACCTTCTCTTGCAGCTTTAACAAAGTGGAATCATGTACTTTAACTTTCTCCTCTACATCCTGGACTTTTTTTGTGACCACCACCACGTCATTTTTAAAATCTTCCACTTCCTTTTTAAGATCTCCAATATCTTTTTAAAGTTCTTTTAAAGATCTCCAATATCTTTTTAAAGTTCTGTTAGCATCTTATCAACCCCTTTCATTATTGTAGCTTCCATCGCTTCTAGTTGGTCTTGCATTTTTTCCAAAGAGAGAGCTCTTGTTGTTTTTGGCTCTGACATTAAAGAAAGCCTACGAAAATTTTAACGTCTCAAAATCAAAATCCAAACAACAGATTCAATAGCTTAGAGCTTGCCCTTTTAAATAAGCCTAATTTCGCCTGTCTACGACCTTCCTGGGCTTAGATATTAATTTTTTAAAATTTTATTTTCTTCAAAATGGCGATCGCAATTTCTCTATCGTAGAAAATTCCTAGAGTAGGCCTTCTTGTTTGTCTCTCTTATTACTTCCTGCTTTGCTAGGCAGCAAATCCTGTTCTCAATGGTATCCAAATCTCACAGTCTTTATTAGTCTCGCTTCTCTTCTTACTTCCTGCTTTGCTAGGCACCAAGTCTCATCCTCAATGTTATCCAAGTCTCATGATCTTTGACGTATTTCCTGTGTTGATTGTAGAGAATGCAGAGCCATGACGTTAATGCTTTCGTCGATGACCACAGGTATTTCAAACAAAAACTTCTTTCCCAATTTTTAGCATTGTCCTTATTTTAACAAAGTCCAAAATTCAATCTTTCTTTTCTTTGTCTTCCCCTCTTTCTAGATCACTCCTTCCCACCTTAAAATTATTTAGTTTGCCTTAAAAAAGTCCCGGAGCGAAAGATTATAATCAGTACCTCTCCACTGATATCCAGCTTAGCTTCGGTCTCTTCAAATATCAGATGTTCATCAGTCCCAAAAGAGCTTAGGATCTTGTCAAGCTTATGCCAATTGAATGGCTCTATAAGCCTCTGTAGATGATGAAAAAACGCCACTCTTCTCCGGCTGTCCCTCGAAGCCTCTAAAGAACCCCCAACGGAACTCCCTATCAGCCAAGGTTAACCTCCTCTGAGTTTCTGTGCGTATCTTGGACAAATCTCTAACTGAGAAATGTAGGCAGAAGGCCAAAGAAAGCCTTTTCCTACCCTGAACAGAGGCTTAAATCTGTCCCTGTTCAGAGAACAGATCAGCTCAGCACGATTCCCAAACCGGAAGCCTCAAACATCAGATGTTGATTCGATGTGGCTCTTACATTACACAAGTCAGGCCACCCCTGCTGTGTCCTGGTTCTGTCTTCTACTGTATTTGCAACCCCTCCCAATTAAGTATCATCTGCAAATTTAAAAAGCATTCCCTCTATTCCTTCATCCAAATAATTTATAAAAATGTTGAACAAAACAGGCCCAAGAACAGATCCTAGAGGCACTCCACTTGTCACTCCTCTCGAAAAGGATGAGGAACCATTCACAAGCACTCTTTGGGTGCAATCTCTCAACCATATTTGCATATTCACTAACAAGTACTGTACTTTACTTCTATGCATACAAAAATGGAAGAGAGTGAAATAAAGTATCTTGATAAACCCTTGCTGGATTATAGCCAAACTGATCCACCTAATGTTACACAGATGGCCTCTGCTAACAAGGAAAAGCTGGTCTACGAAAGGTTAATAATAACATAATGAATTATCTTCTCTAGTAATACTTTTTCTCAGATGCCTCATAATCCGCAAAGTATCTTTAGCACTTCAAGGTGTGGGTGCAGCGGGGAAAGGGTTAAATTTACCCCCAAATTTCTCCTCTAATACAGTTTTGTCCTCTATGCCCCCATTGAGACTGTTGTTTAAGTAAAAGGAAAATGTCAGAGATCTAATAATCAGTTCTCTCTTAGTGTCTACCTTGGAGTACACCACCATCCCATGTCTGGCATGGCCCATATTCAAAACCTGATATTTTTTCTATTCCTACCTGTGGTGTTTATTGACACTCATTATATCCTATTATTTTCATACTTTTGTTTACTGAAGCCCATTCATATAAAGCCCTTTTTCTTTTTGCAGAAAGAAAAAAATGAGAAGGATTATAGGGGAGACAGCACTTCCACAAATAGGCAGGGCACAGGTTACTGAATTGGGCTTGGAAACAAGTAGGAAACGACCAGAGACACTAACAACACCGGCAAAATAACCAAGAGAAATGGCCTGAGGAAACTGCATGGTAGACACTGGCAGTGCTGCCTGAGAAGAGTTACATCTTTTGAAGTCTAATGGGTTTAGAAAGCCATAGCAATCAGCCTAAGGGTTTATATAAACATTCTGTGGGAGATCTAGCTGAGACTTTGAAGAGGCTCCACTAATCAAAGAAGACAGTACAGGGTTAGACAACCCAATGATGTCACTCAGTATTAGGGTCAAACTACATGTTACATTGGACATCCATGATGGGATCTCATAAAGGATTTTTAATCTTAAAAATCAGGCATTGGAAAATCCAATTTGAATACAGGCCATGATGCTGAGGGAAGAATGAGGTTACCCCTCATTCTTCTAGTAGAAATCACTTCCTGATTCCTGACTTCCAGCTGCTATAAGTTGCAGTAAAGGGGAAATTGCAGACATCAATGTTATATCTGCCTCCCTTTCCCCACAAGAGCTAATAGCTTAGATGCACCAGATGTGTACTGGACAGACAGCATGGGGAAAAGAGTTAAAACCCTCTTGTTCCAGAGTATTTGTCATCTCATGACTGAAGGAAGAGGAGGAAAACAAGGTGGCAGCAGATATGAAGCAAGGAAGTGATCTGAGAGGCTAAATCCAATATTCTGTTAGCTAGTTTACTCATCTGACAGTTCAGTTGTGAACAGCAGTATGATTCCTTTTTTATATCATAGGTGTCTTAATTTAATTACATTATTTTGATTGGAAGAATGTACTTTCATCTTTTAAAAACAATAAGAAAACACAGGCATTAAATTAAAATCTAATATGTCACAGAATTTTATTGTACACTTAGAAAGCCTGGTATCTCCTGTTTTATTTCAGAACACAATGTTTCATGGCTGTTTAGTGCAGTGGTTAAGTGTGCAGACTCTTATCTGGGAGAACCGTGTTTGATTACCCACTCCTCCACTTGCAGCTGCTGAAATGGCCTTGGGTGAGCCATTGCTATTGCAGAGCTGTCCTTGAAAGGGCAGCTTCTGGGAAAGCTCTCTCAGCCCCACCTACCTTACAGGGTGTCTGCTGTGGGGAGGGAAGGTAGAGGAGATTGTAAGCCACCCTGAGACTCTGAGATTCAGAGTGAAGGGCAGGGTATCAGTCCAATATATTCTTCATCTTAATACAACCTGGGCTGATTGCATTAATGCAGCCTAGGGCACCAACTGGCCACAGGGGTGGGCACCCCTCCCCATGTGCACCCCACCACCCCCAGTGCCCTTTCCCCACCGCACTTGCCCTTGCCACCACCCACCTCTCTGCTGTCCTCCTCTGCCTCACCGCCTACCAGGAGTGCTGCGGGTGGGCAGGTGCCATGAGCCCTGACGAGGGGGAGCTGGAAGGGTTAATAGACCTGGAAGAATTGCCAGCCAGTTCCTCAGCTGAACGACCAGCAGCTGGCCCATCAATCACTCTCCCCACATTCCAGGCACCAGTGTCAGCTGTTGACAATCAATCTCCTCCAAGTTCTCCCCCTCCCATCTCAAGGGTTTGAAGCAGGCTCCGGAAAGAACTTTCAGAGCGAAGACATGAGGCACGCTGATGCTTCAGATCTCTCAGTCCTGAGTTATAGCAGAGTCGCTGCCACCCAGGGAGCAGGCTGATTGAGGCTCCCATATAACTCCCACCAGGACCTGGTAATCTTGTGGAAGCAACAAGTCTATTCTTTGGCTTGCATCCATGTTCTTTCCTGATTCCTGACCCTGACCTGCTTTAATTTCTTGGCACCCTGACTCTTCGACTTTTGGACACTGACTTCCAATTCCAGTTTGCGATTTTGCTTTGGTGACTTGGCTCCTGCTTGACTTCCTGGACTTTGACCTTGGACTGGCTTTGGACTCCTGCCTGCCTGTGCCCTGAGAACGTAACAGAAGGGAGTGGGGGGAAGGGGTTGAGAGGGGGCAGCACTGCAGCAGGTGCACTCAGAGGCACTCGGAGCCTGCCCTCCCTTGCCTCACAGCCCTGCCATGCTCACCCTCGCCACTGTCCTCCTCTCAGCCACCCAGCCTGGCCAGGAGTCTTGTGGGCGGGCAGCAGTGGGGAAGGGGCTGAGTGGGGGCAGCAGGGTAGGCGCAAGGGCAGGGGGTCCCAGGGTACCAAAAACCCTGGCACTGGTCCTGAATACATCCAAAACTGGATTAAAGAGAAATCTGGTTATTTCAGTCTTTCTTATGTCTTCCTTCAGTCTTCAGGTGATGGTTGTGGCCCTGAAGAATAATATACATTTGATTGTGAATCTGATCTAGTGTTAATTTGTATACAACATTTTACCTTTTTCCAGTTAGGGACTCTATGCACAAAGAATACCCTGAATGCATAAACCCAGCTTACTGTGAAATAGTATGAATAAACCAAGTGCCAAATGTGTGACTCTCCACCCCAGCCATGCAGGTAAGTATGGACACATGCTACCTTTTAACCAAAACTGAAATCCTAGTGATGAGCTGGGGGAGAAAGCAAGTAAACAGCCAAAGGTAAGTGTTAGCTGATTGGCATAATTTAAGCCTTGTCAATTAATTGACACATAAAATAAATACTATTACCATTACATATTTGTTAAAACTTCCTTTTTTTTGACAAGAGCAGGTTTCATATTTATTTATATTTATATTATATCATTTTTTATTCCTGATGTATGGGATAGTCTATTGAGTCATCTTTTCAGCTTTTTTCATAAATCTGTGCTTATTCTTTTGAGATGGTGCACATACCATTTGCCTACTATACCTCTTTATTATGCACCCAAAGAAATGCTGATTGCCACTTTGGGGACAGTCAAAAATTTTTCTCCAGACATGTTTGGCCAGGGATCCTGGAGGTTTTTGCCATTTTGGGGACATGAAGCAGGAGTCACGGGGGATGTATATGCGTGGGGGAGGTAACTGTGAGTTTCCTGCATTGCACAGGGGGTTGGACTAAATGACCCTGGAGGTCCCTTCCAACTCTATGATTCTAATCTGGGCAAGGGGATACATATAGATGTTGAATAACTGGGGAGAAAATCACTCCCTGAAGCACACCACATTCTAATGGGTATCACTAAGATAATTTCCCCCAAGCACTATCCTCTGTCCCCAAGCTTGGAGAAAAGAGGCCAGCCACTGTAAGGCAAGCCCACATATACCTGCATCAGCAAGCTGATGGGTCAACACATAATGGTTGACCATAACAAGCACTGTCGACAAGTCAGGAAGTATCAGCAGCACTGACCCACCTCGGTCCAAATGTCTCTGGCGATCATCCTCCAAGACAACCAGCACCATCTCTGGGCAGGAAAAAAGCCAGACTAGAAAGGATCCAGGAGGTCAGCATCCTTCAAGAAGACTTGGAGCTGTGTCACTACCACCCTCTCCACTACGTTACCCAGGAACAGTAAGTTAGACACTGGACAGAAGGGTCCAAATATGGTTTTTAAAGAAGACGATGGACTGCCTCCTTCAATCCTCCTGGGAAAGTCCCTGTTGATAAGGGTATCTCCATATCTACTAACTCTCTGCATATCACACCTAATCCAATCATACCTGCTATTATCATTCACAAGCTATTACCATTGTACTTCTGAAATCACCTTTATGAATTTATATCTCTGGTACCTCGTGTTATATTTTATGGCATGCATGGCCTGGCCCAACAAAGTGACATTTATATCAGATCTGACCCTCAGAACAAATGAGTTTGACACCTCTTTGGTTGCACATATGAAGAGACCATACTGTATGGTCACCATTTTGTGTAAATAAGGTCATAAGCATATTTTCCAGATTTAGTACACATGATCAGAAACCCAAATCTTCACACTTACTGAAGCTGGAATATGTGAAGGTACCATATTTCAACAAAATGGTGTCTATGCACATTGGGATGACTGTGGGTAACATGCTCTCTTGTTACACAAGGGGGGGGAGGGGTGGGCTCCCTCTTGGGTATCCTGCCCCCCCAGGGAAAATGTATGCACAATACATAGCCTCTCCTCTCCCGGTGTAGTGAATGCCGCGTGGTCACTGTCCGGCTATGCCTGGCAGATGGTCACTGCAATGGCCTCTCCTGCATTACTGCATCTGTGGCAACACCTTCCCGCTGGTCCCCCCCGTTTCTCACAGAGTTTGCCACGTCATGGTGCGACCGAAAGTCCGGCGGTATAACCGGATGGGCAGGCTGGGCTCACCAACCTCGCCAGCCAAGAGAAGGAAAACTCTAACATCAAACCCGGGTAGATAGAGCTCGTTAATGTAACACCTACCACCTGGAGGACTCGCTGCCGGCGTCCCGGCTTACTGGGCCATGGCAGATGACCCCAAGGTGAAAGGGTGGAGCCAGTACCGCGCACACTGTGCTTCACCTGAAAATTCCTCTGCGCAGGCCTGAAGGGCATATCCACATCCACAACCCACAACACACCAAGTCCTGCAGCAATGGGCAAGGGGCGAAACGGCAGGTGGAAGATGCCACTGGAAGCCACAGTCCCAATCCTGCATGTAGGCGGTTCAGGGTATTGGTCGCCTGATGCTGACCCGGAGACGAAAGCATTTTTCGGCAGCACCCTGAACGACCAAGCAGCCTTATCTAGGGACAGCACTGCTTGCTCCACACGGAGAGGGGCCTAGAAAAGGTGGCCTAAACAAAGCTCGTCTCCCCCACCCCAGTTGGCTAGCCGCGGTCAATGGGCATCCTTACTTGCGGTCAAAAAATAACAACAAAGAAAAGGCATGCACCTGCCTCACAAAGTGTGCAAAGACTAAAGCTTGCGTGTTGGAACATCAGAACCATGCTTGACACAGTAGACAGTGGTCGCCCTGAACGACGCTCTGCTCTAGTTGCCCACGAACTTCTCAGGTTGAACATTGACATAGCAGCTCTCAGTGAGGTCCGTTTCCCTGAGGAAGGTAGTCTTCAAGAACATGGTGCTGGCTATACCCTCTACTGGTCGGGTAAGTCAAAGGCTGAGAGCCGCCTTTCTGGCGTTGGCTTCATGGTCAGGAACTCCATTGCCTCCAAACTCGAAAACCTGCCAACAGGTCACTCAGATCGCATCATGTCCATGCGCCTCCCACTTCAAAACAAGCAACATGCAACACTCTTCAGTGTGTATGCCCCAACCCTTCAAGCAGATCCTGCAGAAAAGAACAAGTTCTATGCTGATCTACTCAACCTCGTACGGAAGACCCCTACAGAGGACAAGGTGATCATCCTTGGCGACTTCAATGCCAGAGTAGGTAAAGACTCGGAAGCCTGGAAAGGAGTATTTGGCAAACACGGCATTGGCAACTGCAATGATAACGGGCGCCTCCTGCTAGAATTCTGCACGGAGCACCAGCTCACCATCACCAACACTATCTTTCAGCAGAAGAACAGCCTGAAGACAACCTGGATGCACCCACGGTCCAAGCACTGGCACCTTATCGACTACATTCTGGTGCGCCAGAGAGACATTCGAGATGTCTTACACACCCGAGTAATGCCCTGTGCGGAATGTCATACGGATCATCGTCTTGTACGCTGCAATCTCCGTCTTCACTTTAAACCCACACCCAGGAGAGGAGGTATCCCTCGGAGGAAGCTTCAGGTTGGCAGCCTTCAGTCAGCCAAAGTTAAAGCTGCCTTCCAGGCAAAACTCCAGTCAAGAATTGAGGACCCCAGTTGCCCCACAGACCCTTCTCCAGAAGCACTCTGGGAACACCTAAAAACTACCATCCTGTTGATCTCTGAAGAAGTCCTCGGGTTCTCCACAATGAAGAACAAGGACTGGTTTGACGAGAACCATCAAGAGATTCAAGAATTACTAGCGAAAAAGAGATCTGCTTACCAAGCACATCTTGCTCAGCCCTCCTGTCCCGGGAAAAAAGCAATCTTTCGCGCTGCATGTAGCAACCTCCAGCGCAAGCTTCGAGACATTCAGAACGAGTGGTGGACCAAGCTTGCAGAGAGAACCCAGCTGTGTGCAGACACTGGTGATTTAAGAGGGTTCTACGAAGCCCTGAAGGCAGTATATGGCCCATCATATCAGGCTCAGAGTCCCTTGCGTAGTGCAGATGGCCAAGTGCTCCTCACAGATAAGGCATCCATACTGAACCGGTGGTCGGAGTATTTTCAGGTTCTCTTCAGTGCCAACCGCGTAGTTCAAGATTCAGCAATCCACCTCACCCCACTTCAACCAGTGAAAACAGAGTTGGATGAGATCCCCACCCTAGAAGAGACTGTTAAAGCCATCAAGCAACTGAAAAGTGGCAAGGCAGCGGGAGTTGATGGAATCCCACCAGAGATCTGGAAGCATGGGGGCACAGTACTACATAGCACACTTCACAAAGTACTTGTCACCTGCTGGGAACAAGGCAAACTACCACAGGACTTTCGTGATGCAATCATCATCACTCTAATTGGTGGGAAATGTTAAATCTTAAAGGTTATCACAGGGTGGGGGATATGTTTAGAGGTGAAAATCTTAAACCCTTACAGGAAGTAACAGAAGAGATAGGTAAACAATATTGGTTAAAAATAGCTGGGCTATATAAGGCAGTAAAAATGATTCACAAAATGAAGAACTCTGGATAGATGCACCAGTGGAAGTAATATACAAAGAAACGGCAAAGCAGAAAAAGGGTTTGGTAGGGAAAATATATAGAAAGATGATAATAAATAAGGATAAAATAACAGAATACTTACAAAGGAGATGGAGCTATGAAGGTCAGATATCAGAGAGGATGGCGGATAAAATTATGAAAGGAATAGAAGAAATCAAAGCAACCAAACTTAAAGAACTTGAATATAAATTCCTTACAAATGGTATAAAACACCAGCACAGCTAACTAACATAATTCCGGGGTTAAGCCCGTTATGCTGGCACTGTAAACTCTCTAAAGGATGGTATGCACACATGTGGTGGGAATGTTCGGAAGTAAAGAACTTTTGGAAGGAAATTATCGAAATTATTAGAAAAGTATGCAATATAACACTAACTATAGATTTTAATCTAATGTTGTTAAGTACAATAGGAGGCCCGATAATGGACAGGAGTATTCAAAATTTAGTTAAGGTTATGATACCAGTGGGAAAGGCGGTTACAGCTGTGGGTTGGAAAGACAAAAGTAAATGGACAGTAGAAATCTGGCACAACTATTTCTTTGAATTTATACAGTCAGACATTATGGCGTCAATCAACAAAGAGACAACATGGGAAGGGAAATCTAATGAAATTAAGACCAGATGGAAGACCTACCTAGATTGGATATAGAAAGAAGGAAGAAAAGACATTCAGTGGAAGATTAAGACTTTGTGCCCACGGCTGGGGTGAGAAGACTACTCTTAGGGAGGGAGAGATCGAAATGTGTATAGCTACAAATATTTGTTGTAACAGACTAAATGGAATAATTAAAAAAAAGGAGTCATTTAATGTGCACTGAAGTAAAATGTACCTCTCAGTCTTCAAAAATTCACTAGGTATTTTACATAAAAGCCAGTGTGGAAACTGAGCTTTCAAATGATCAGGGGAAAATGGTGCATGACCTTTTGAGGGCCAGCTGGGAAATGAACCTCTCACATGAACATGTCAAAGTGTCCACCACACCACCACTTTCTCAGGCCAGCTCCCACCTACACCTTTCACAACCATCACCTCTTACTGCCCTCAAAAAAACTCCTGGCAGATATTGTGTAAGATACACCAATGCTACAAGGAGAAACAACTTACAGATGCAGCAAAGAAATTCACAAATAGTACTTAAATTACTATAGCGAAACACGGGCATCAAGCTAGTAATTTAGTATGCCAGTTGCCCCCCCCCCCAAGTCGGAATAAAGAGACGGACACAATTAGATTGGTGAAACTATGGGCCACTTTATGGGCCACACAGCAATGGCAAGGGCAACCGAACTGCGGCCAGGTCAGGGCCAGGGGTCTCCTCAGACCGCTCCCCTGCCTTTTTCAGTGGGCGAGAGACCCGGCCCCCCAGCCAGAGCTGTGAGCCACAGCTCCCATTAGGCAGGCCCAGCAGGGAGGCTCGCACCGGAGGGCCCAAACATCAGACGCGAGTCTCAGCGAAAGGCACCCATCCAATCGAGTCTCCAGGACAGCCTGCATTCACACACCTTGGGCCACACCAAAGGTTGATCCTGCCAGACCCCTAACTCCCCAAAAGGGGGAGGCTAACTGGTCCTCCCCAGGCCGCATGGTGCCATAAACCCCGTAAAACCTGCCCTAAAAAGTGACCAAACTCTACCAAGGCACCAACCCAAAGCCAATTCCTCAATCCACTGATATGCTATGCAGGGTAGGCAAAAAACACCCCCCAGTCACATGCCAAATAGCCGGGGAGAAAAAAATTCCTACCTGGCCCCTCCAAAAGGAAGTGAACAGCAATTGCCTACATAACAAACAGGGCAGGCGGGTGGGCCAAAGACGCCGAGAGGACTGCCGCGGCAGCAAACAGGGCTTCAACAGCAGCGCTGAAGCCCCGCCCCCTCGAGACGCGCTCGAAAGCGTGTCGAAGAGTCTGCTCTCCCTCCGGGGGGGGGGGGGCAAAATCTCCCCTTCAGCCACGCCGCAATGCGGCGCGTTCCAGGAGGCTCCATTATATCTGCTTTGACAAACTACAGTTTGTGTTTGCCTTGAAAACTTGGATTTGTATATCGTTCACAAGCCTGATATACAAGACAAGCACACAAACCATAATTCCTGCAAACCAGCAAATAGCTAATAAACTTGTGGCATACAAGAAGAAGATGGGATAGGGAGGAGAGATCAAAAAATGTCTGAACATCTTCTGAAGTTTGTTTGCCAATCCCACAGTTCCTAGGATTAAACCTCTCTTCCTTTAGTCTTCATTCTCTGTTTGTAACCTACTCCATTTGTAGTAGGTTTGTAACCTACTGTAGTCTCCATTCTCTGTTTGTAACCTAATCCAGCTTCTTTCTCTTATCCTTTGTAGTGCCTCAGTTCTGAACCCATTCCCAGACACACTTGCAAGAGTGCTTCCATTTTTTAGTTTAAGCTCTTCCTTAAAACCTGTGTGGCATTTCCCAGCATGTTCACTATCTGTTTTTGTCTAATAGCAATCCTTCACAAGAAACCTTAGTAGATAGAACCCTCTATGTAATTGTGGCAGTTGAGGAATTTTAATTCTCTCTCTCTCTCTCTCTCTCTCTGGTGTTCTCATTCTACTGCATGAGGATTGAGAATGCTTTGGAATACTCTCTCTGGTGTTCTCATTCTACTGCATGAGGATTGAGAATGCTTTGGAATACAAAGTGCTGGATTTCTGTTTACAAGTTGTACCAGCATGTAAACACAAAGGCAACATCCTAATTGCAAGAGTTCACAAACACTGGATTATTATTTTTAGTTGTAGTACAAGTATAAGATCAGATCATATCTCTGCTTTACAAGCTGCTTCTTAAGTTCATGTTCATACCTGAGTAATATTCAAATATTAATTAACTGTGTCAGTAGAGCAACCTTAACAAGGGTGCCAAGGGAAAAAAATAGGCCAAGGATAGAAAACTGTGTAACATGCTAGTAGTTTTCATAAACAATATATTATTATGGAACTTTTTTTTGGGGGGGGGGGGTAAGGATTCCTTTTCAGGTAATCTTTTTCAGTCAGCGGATAAATATACAATAGAAAAAGGCTTATCTATTTGTCTAACAGCCCCATGAATTGGCCCCATTTTGGTTTGAAGGTCTGTTCAATTCCTGCAGTGCCACATGCCTGCATCTCTCCTCTGTGTGGTCTCTCAGATAATTCTGTAAGGCCCTGAAAATTACCCAAACTGTACAGTATGCAAAATTGCCAATTGTTAGTTGTAAGTTAATATGCATAGTTAGCGTGAGCAAGCTCACAGATTTTTAGCCTCCAGCTCACACATTTTTGTCTTAGCTCAGGAAGGATGACCCCAGAACACAATAATTAAGCAGAAGCTCACTACTTTAATGCCAGTAGCTCACAATGTAGAATTGTTGCTCACAAGACTCTGCAGCTTAGAGGGAACATTGCAGGAAACCGTAGTCACAGATATGGCCAAGAATACAGAACAGTTGCTGGATTTGACCAAAAAAATTATAGAGAATGTTTTTGCAGACCAGAAACAGCTGAACTTGCCAAATAGAAATTCTAGAGACTCAGAACAATAAGCCTTGGAGAAGGAGAAGAAACAAAATAACAGCACAATAACATGGCCTTTTAAAAACCAGAAACATTCTACAACAGGACCAACAAATAATTATCTGTATGAGAAAATGATTAGTTTAGGGCAAGAATGTGCACCCTAATCTAGTGGGACAGCTAGCTATTGTTGGAAGATGATTTTAAAATCCTATAAATATGGGAGTCTGAATTAATCAAGAGCCTCCTCTTGGAAGAGGTTCCTTGCTTGTAAACTTCTTGTTTTGGGAGAAGATATTTTTAAGAACTCATGCAATTGTTCTCCTTTAATTATCTATGTAATGGATGGCATAATTTTCCTTTGAGTTTATCAATGTTAAAAGATGCAAATAGTTATGTTGTAATGAAAGGGCAACAGGGAAACAAAGATTTTTCTCATAGTATTACTTGTGTACTATATCCATAACAAATCAGAAGCATTGATATGTATCTCTTTCCAGGAATTAAATGATCTCGTACAGGAAAGCTAACTTGATGCCTATGGCTTCTTAAGTGTACCCCCCAGCCCTGGATTAGCTAAGCAAAATAGGGCACCAGGGGAATTTATTTATTTATTTATTTATTACTTTCAATTTATATCCCGCCCTCTCCGCAAGCGGACTCAGGGCGGCTTACAACATCATAAAATACAATCAATCCAATAAAACATATAAAACCATGTATTATGTATATCAGCTTTAAAACCATTCTATGGTGCTATTTCAGTACTGTATAGGCGGTGTTAAATTCTCGACTGTGATCGCCAGCATTCTGTAAGATGTCTGGTGGCAGCCCTTTTTCAAACCGCAAAAGGGGGCACCTTAGAGATAAATATTTTTCTCAGTCATTCCTTCTGTTATGGCTATTCATAAGAAATGATAGGCAGTGGAACCTCTAATGCTGAGGAGGAGGGGTAGCAGGAGCAAGTCTGTGACAAGACAGGTGGATGCCTTGTTGCTACTAAGTACACAAGCAGATTTGTTATGCCAGATTAGTTTTGATGACTTGATCAGACACTTCACAATTTTAAAAAGTAGGAGGAAACTTTTAAAAGTATAAAGTTATAAGTAGGCAACAATAAGCATTACTTTGCGCCTTTTGATCCATGTATATCGAAATGCTAGATACAAGATCAGAAAGCAATGGAATAAAGTATGTTTTGTTTCATACAAAAATAATATTTCTCCATTAGAGTATATATTTTTTAATGTCCATCAACACTGATTTCTGTAGAAAGATTATCTAAATTGAAAACTATGCTTTTCAAGAGTATTTTAGTAGAGATAATATCAGATCACATTTTGCCTTATAATCTTTGGGAGGATGATTAAAAATAGTTTTCAATACATTTTTGTATTTGTCTTTTCTTCTTATAACAATTTTATTAAAAATGCCTAAATATGTTGAAAATGTGTATGTTTTCTGATTATAAGTAAATAATTTGCTGATATTGCTTATTGCTTCTTACACATAAAGGGGAAAGCTGTTTGCCACTTTGGGGTCAGGTGGCAACTTTTCTCCAGGCCAGTCTTGCCAGCGATCCAGGAGAATTAATGTTTTCTTTTTTTTGTTTCTTTTTCTTTTTTCCATTTCCTGGGCTTGGAGCAGAGGTCACTGGGTGTGTGTAGGGGGCAGGCACTTGTGAATTTCCTGCATTGTGCAGTAGGGTTGCTAATCCCCAGGTGGGGAAGGGGATCCCCTGGTTTGGAGGTCCTCCCCCCCCCACTTCAGAGTCATCAGAAAGTGGGGGGAGAGGGAAATGTCTGCTGGACACTCCATTATACCCTATGGAGACTGATTCCCATAGGGGATAATAGAGAATTGATCCATGGGTATCTGAAGCTCTGGGGGGGTTGTTTTTTGAGAAAGAAGCATCAAATTTACAACATAGCATCTGGAGTCTCTCCTCAAAACACTCCCCAAGTTTCAAAAAGATTGGACCAGGGGGTCCAATTCTATGAGCCTCAAAAGAAGATGACCCTACCCAAATGTATTTCCAATTGAAGGAAGACATTTAAAAGGTATTTTTAATCTTTTATTGTACCTTCAGCACTTATTGTATCTTAATGTCTTGTCAGTCAATCAATGGAAGGGCAGAGAGGGGTTGTTGGGTAGTGCTTAGGCCATCAGTTGGCCTTAATCCAGCCCTGTGTACCCCTATATCTGAATGAGGCTTTACCAGAGCCATCCAGAATAATGTGAATGTGTCTGAAGCTTCTTCCAATCTATGTTTATGTAGCAACAAACAATGGTTTGCTGTTTTGTCCTGTGTGTTGCATAAGCAAGGGTTTAGCACAACACATTATATCACTGCTGGACTATGATTGGCTTAGTAGGTCACAACTCACACAAGCATCAGCAAGATTGTGACAGCTTTTAATTATAGTTTGGCCTTCAGAAGGTGTGAGATGCCAAAATTATGCTGGGTAGAATTCCATGGTCAGAAATACTTAAGCAGAACTAGGGATGGCAGTCCCCTGGTAGGGGTGGGGGATCCCTCACTGGCCAGTGGCGGGCAACTCCATCCCCAAGCACAAACTCCAGTGGCCATCCCTCTCCCTCCCAAGAGATTTTAAAAGATTCTCTTCCTTTCCCATAGGTCTTCCCCTGCTGCCTCTTAAATACAGCCCTCCTTGCTCCTCCCCCATGCCTTCTGTGAGCGTCTGCCTTCCTTGTTGGAAACAAATGTGTCTGTGTTTGGTGTCCTTTCCCAATGAGCAGTTGTGTCTAGGGTATGTGTCTTCTTCCCCCCCTTCTCCTGAGGCTCTGGCTCCATCCCTAGGTAGGTGCCTTGCCTAGGTCCAAAGTTCTCATTCTTCCTGGCCTGACCTGGTATACCCATGACAAGCTCCTGCCTCGGGGTTTCAGGAGTCTTGTGCTGTACCCTTTTGTCTTGTGCTGTACCCTTTTTGTTAACTAGGGTCTCTCTGTGGGACCCTGGGAGATGGGGTACTAGTGTCTGAAGATGTGAGGTGTTACAGTGGCAGGGCTTGGTCTGGTGCTCTATCGTGGGCCAGCAGTGTTCATGGCGATGGCAGCGTTCTTGGTGGCAGAGAGTGGGGCAAGCTAGAGGGATGTCAGGGGCCTGAATGAGGGCTCTTCAGAGTGAGATTTGCAGTAGCAGAGCTGGTCCTGGCACTCCATTGTGGGCTGGTAGTGTTCTCAGTGGCTGCTAATGGGAAGTTCATTAGGGGTATGTAGGAGTAGCCCAGGTAAGTCCCTTTAAATGCTTCTTGTAAGCAGGTGTCACTTGGAGTTCAAAGTGGGTGCTGCCAGTGCTGCATTCTCAAGATGATGTATGACATCATCGCATTGAGGATGCCTTTTCCTCTTCCTGGTTTACAATCTCCTTCCCTTCCCTTCCCTTCCTTTCTTCACAACAGACACTCTGTGAGGTAGGTTGAGCTGAGAGTGCTCTGAGAGAACTGCTGTTGAAAGAACAGCTCTGAGAGAACTGTGACTGACCCAAAATCACCCAACTGGCTGTATGTGATGAGGGGAGTGAGGGGAGTGGGAAATCAAACCCAGTCCATTGCTCTTAACCACTACACCAAACTGGCTCTCCAGCCCAAACGAGCTTCAGGCTTGTTCACCTTGTTCTGGATGGTTCTGGTCAAGCCTCATTCAGTTATAGAGGTACACAAAGATGGATTAATGCCAAGTGATTCCCTAAGCACAGTCAAACTGGCCTTAAAAAGCCAAGGTGGCTCCATAAACAGCTTTCTAAAGACCTGAGAAATAAAAAACTATATTAGGAAATGGAAGAAGGGCCTTATAACTGATTAATATAAACAGATAATCAATACATGTAGAGAGAGTGCTAGGAAAGCTGAAGTTCAGGATGACAGGCTAGTGAGATATGCTAAAAACAACAACAAAAATGTTTTTTTCTTATGTTCAAAGTAAGAAAAAGAGCAAGGATGTGGTAAGCCCCTTGTGGGGACAGAAAGGTGAAATTGTAACAGGTGATGAAGAAAAGGCAGACTAGATGACCCTGGAGGCCCCTTCCAACTCTATGATTCTATGAACTATATGACATTGATAATTAGTTCCCTCTCTATTCTTTCTAAAAATCAATGAAGCGTTTGTGAAAAACCTTCAAAATCATACAATAACACAATTAATATGCTATTTTCTGTTTTAATTTCATGTTGTGACATTTTCATGCATGTCGATCGTTCAGTTGATTTCATTTGCACAAGCAGTTTTCACAATATATTGGAAAATGAAATTGAGATCTGTTAAGAACATAAGAGAAGCCATGTTGGATCAGGCCAATGGCCCATCCAGTCCTACACTCTGTGTCACACAGTGGCCAAAAAAAAAATTATATATATATATATATATACACACACACACACACACACACACACATATATATACACACACAAACACACACACACACACATATATATATACACACACACACATATACATATATATACACACTGTGGCTAATAGCAACTGATGGATCTCTACTCCATATTTTTATCTAACCCCCTCTTGAAGCTGGCTATGCTTTTTCCTGTTGTTGTATATCATGTTCACCTTCCACATTCACTATGTTTCTTTTCTTTTTTTCTTTTGCTCTGAATATGTATGGCAAAAAATGATGTCTGAAAGCTCACAGTATTTTAAATAAGTACTGAATCTAACAAAAGTTACAGTTCCCTCTGAGCAAGGTTCTTCTGTCATCAGATGAGTAGGTAAAAAGACCTCCAGGAAATTCATAAGGTTATACAATTTCTTATTAATAGTGGAATTTCTAGTGAATATTTCAAGTCTCTCACCACGCATTTTGCACACAAGTTCCCATTTTTGCCATGGCACATGCTGCATATAATTTGGTTTCATATAATGAAGTCACTTAGCCATCTAATTTTGCTTTACAAGGTCTGTATCAGTTCTGACTCTCACTGAATGTTAATGAGATGCTGAGAATCAATCAAATCCTTTCATTTAACACTTTTTCTGGATATATTTTCATACCTACTCCCCATGGTGGAGCTCTCCTGCTGATTTCATACACAGTTGTCACCGCAGATAGCAGCACTTGGCAACCAAAAAAGAAATGAATGCTTAGGATGGAAAGTTGGCTGTATTTTTTACTATGTCAGCAATATTCATATGTAATGCAGAAAGGTCACAGAAATCATTTTCCTGTGAAATGTTACCTGATGCTATTAGAACATTATTGTTTCTGTGCTTGAATCTGAAATCAGCACTAGGTTAAAACAATCAAGTGAAATTGCTTTCACTGTACATTTTGCTGTACATAGGAATGGAAGAATGGCAAGGTGTTGTTACCAGTGGGCTCCAGAGTTCTCCCTGTCAGGTTTGTTAACTGACAGAGCCTAAACATCATTATTATACTTTTTCATTCAATTAGTTTGCCAAGTATTTTCCTTTTATAGTTTATTCCTTTTAAAATAGTCAGTGACAACAAAATTGCATCATGGACAGATCTCTCCAATGAAATGAAGAATCCAGTGTCACTGATTTCAATAGAAATCTTCCCATTCACTTTAAAACAGCTGGGTTGCATGTAAGGATGTAATTATATAATTGGAAATTTTCATTACCATCAATGAGACTTAGCTAGGGCTGCCAAGCCACCAGTCCAGGCGGGGAATCTTCTGCCTGGGAGGTTCTCAACCCACTGGCCCACATTGGGCTGGCGGAGGGAACCTCCCCCTGCGTCACTGGCGCGATGACATCACCTCGAAGGTACCATAGGTACCATAGAGTTTTAACCTCACAAATGGCTACAGCATCCGGGAAAACCATAGAGTTTTCCTGGCAATGCCTAGAGCGGCCCCACACGGGGCACCGCCATTTTGATGATGTCACTTCTGGGTGACATCATTTCATCACACATGCATTGCACATGCAAATATCCCCCACCGGGGGATGAAGAGGACTTGGCAACCCTAGACTTAGGGCAATATAAATATTATGGCAGTTGATGAAAAGCAGAAAAGCAGTCAAAATACTCGTATGGCTGTTCCATATCATTTGTATAACATGTAAGCCCATACATGTACAACACTTGCAAAGGGGAACTTATCTCTGTAGTCTGGCAATGAGTTATAATTCCAGACATTTCCAGGCCCCACTTAGGTCCTTTTGATACATAAGGTGGCCTTCTTTGCAAGCATGTATGTTTAGGATTTGTGTGCTAGGATTCTGTATGGAGTAACTCACAGTTTCTCCTAAAGAATTAAGTTGCAGTGGGAAAGACAAGATGTTACATGTTCTGTACAAATAGCTACCTGTTTGTGAAACTACAAGACAGCAAATGACAGCCCCCAAGCCTGATCTGACTCACTATCTGAACCACACACAATTAACAGTTGCCAAGACTCTGCCTTTCTATGCAATTCCAATCCTTCCTTGTGATAGCTTTAGATAACTTGTCTGAGCTACTGGAAGAAAGGCAATGGAGACAAGCATATGCTGAAAGAATGGGGAATCCTCCACAGATACTATTTTCTCCTTACCTGCAATGAACACTGTTTATGCCCATCTCTGGTTCCCTCCTTTCCCGTTTCAAGACTGCACAACAGGGAGGGGAACCGAGAGAATGATACCTGGGATAAGTTAATTACCTCCTACCCTTTATTTCCATAAGTAGACTTCCAGTCCACTGGTATAAATGAACTATTTAAGGAAACTGAATTAAAATGACTGCCAGGTATTGTTTCAAAAGCTAATGGGGCACAATATATTGAAAGTTAAATTTACTACTGCATATTAAGATCTGCAGAATCTGGATCTGGCTAATTTGAGAAGAATTATTTCATAGACAATATTCCTCAGAAATGACTTTTTTAATAAGGTGGGCTGATTATACCTGTCAAGAGGGTTATAATATTAGAAATAATCCCAGGAAGAGAAATTACAGGGTAAAGTGCAGGTGAATTGGGTAAAGGTTAATAATAACTATTTATCACACAGACATATTTTCTAGCTTTGTAGTGTAATTAAAAATTACAAGATTCTCCCAACCCCATATGATTGGTATATATGATTTTTATTTTAAAACTGTGTTTTGACTAAACCACAACAGAGGTTTTAATATATTATTTCAATGAGAATTAGGGTTGGCAGGTCTGTGGACTTTGGGGCTTGAGCCAGGAACAAAGTTGTGACAAGCATGATTGAATTCCAAAGGGAGTTCTGGCCATCACATATAAAGGGACTGCACGCTTTTTAAATGCCTTCCCTCCATTGGAAATAATGAAGGATAGGGGCACCTTCTTTTGGGGCTCATCAAATTGAATGCCCTGGTACAATCTTTCTGAAACTTGAGGAGTTTTTTGGGGGAGAGGCACCAGATGCTATGCTAGAAAATTTGTGCCTCTAACTCAAAAAACAGCCCCTCCCCCGGGCCCTGAATACCCACAGGCTTATTCTCTATTATACCCTATAGGAACCAGTCTCCATAGGGTATAATGGAATGCCCAGCAGACATTTCCCTCCCTCCTCTTTCTGATGACCCTGAAGTGGGGGGAGAGCCTCCAAACCGAGGGATCTCTTGCCCTCAACTGGGGATTGGCAACCCTATGCTGCTGCTTTTTATCCAGCATATAATGGAGTTTATTGTTACATTAATAAATTAATTACTCCTCCCCTTGGTACTACCACACAGATTGAACAAATACTTTTCTGCTATCTTCTGCTAGATCACCCTAAGCCTCCATACAAGACCAGACACTGTACTGCAAATGTATGGCAGAAGCTGCTGGCATCCTGCCTCCATCTAATCAAATTTTATTCCTGTGTATTTCAGTGGGTCTTGAGCACATCTAGTTAAGGTGCTGCTTTGTACCTTTGGTCTGTGCAGCTGATTGGCATATGTTGCACACAGTATATAATGCATGTAGGCTCTGCTGATAGAATCAAAATCTTCAAACTGTACAATTCAGGAGACAGCAGAGGTAAATGAGAAAGCAAGGAAATCTATTGTCCTAATAAAGTGAAAATATTTCCACATATTGTGCCGCAGCACTAGATATGACTTCTTAGTTGACAAATAAAACAATGGCTAATATCACACAAAGCTACCAATTGAGTATTAAGGAAGTTTTCCAGGCAAAGGGGGAGAGATGGGAAGTTTTCCAGGCAAAGGGGAAGAGATGGTCAGCAGGGTCTTATACTTGAATACTATCATATTCCATGGAGAACAGCAGCACGAATACCACAATTCAGACTAGGGATGTGCAAAAAAAAATTCGGAAGTACACGGATTTGGAAGTATACGGGGAGAAAAAATCGGAATCCCGTATATTTCTGAATTCTGTAGTCAGAATAGCTACATATACAGTAGATGCGCAGCTATTTCCGAATATACAGACCTATTCTACCCTATGGGCCATTGAAATCAATGGCAAATAGGGTATATTTGAAGCCGCCTGGAGGGGATGGGGTTTGAGGGAGAGCCCCCAAATTTGCAGGGGACCTGCAGAGTACTCTCCCCTACAAACCCCCCAAGTCCCAAAACGTTTGGGCCAGGGGGTCCCATTCCAGGGGCACCCAAAGAGGGTGCCCCTATTCCACCATTATACCCTATGGGCCATTGAAATCAATGACAACATAGGGCATAATTAGAGGCTACGGGGGGCAGGGGGTTTGAGGGAGAGCCTCTAAAACTGCAGGGAACCCACAGGGGACTCTCCCCTACAAAACCCCCAAGTCCCAAAAAGATTGGGCCAGGGGGTCCCTGTCTTTGGGCTCCCCAAAAGGCCCATTGCCAACAATGATGGGGAAAGCCCAATTAGCCACTTCCTCCACTATAATTGCTGTGGGGAAAGTGGCTCTGGCCAGAGGGGGGTTTGAGAGAGAGGCCCCAAAACTGCAGGGCAGCTTCAGGGGACTCCCCAGCATGAAACCCCCCTGGCCCAAAAAGACTGCACCCATCTGTGGGCACCCCAAAAGGAACACTGCTCCCAATGGTGAGAAAAAACCAATTAGAGCCACTTCCTCACTGTAATTGTCATGGGAAAAGTGGCTCTGGGAAGCAGCAGGTTTTGAGGAGAGCCCCCCACAAGGCCAAAAAAAAATTGGACCAGGGGTTCCAATTCCTGGGGCACCCCAAACCAAACCTAACTTCACACCAGATAATCTCTATAGGACCCAAATGCACTACATCCCTCTATCTACTCTATGAACCCTGCAGGCCTGGAACCAATATAAACCCAGTTGCCAACGTCACTGCCTCACAAAACACAATCTGCTCAAGGTCTGCTCTGCAGACCTGGCTGCAGCAATCCCAGATGCCAGCTCTCCAGCCCTGCCCCAAACAACACGGGGAGAGCTGGCCAAGCACAACAAGCCTGCTGGTTCTGGGTCTCTCACCCAGGTGCCAGCTTCCCTGCCACAGAACACACAATCTACAGATGCCAGCTCTCCAGCCCTGCCCCAAACAACGCGGGGAGAGCTGGCCAAGCACAACAAGCCTGCTGGTTCTGGGTCTCTCGTCCAGGTGCCAGCTCCCCCCCCAAAAAAAACCAGAACCAGGAAAAGGGACAACAGGAGAAGGCCAAGAAACTCAACTGTTAAAAAAGTGGCCTTTTAAACAATGAAATTAGGCCAAACAGCACCCCCCCAAGAACCAGAAGAGAAAAGGAACAGCAGCACAACACAGCAGCAACAAATCAAACACAGAATCCTTTTAAAACAGTAAAAAACTTAACTTTTAACAATACAGGAACTTTGCCAACCCCTCCCCCCCAAAAGAACCCTTCACCCTAACCTCAAGAAATCCAAGCCACCCAAATCAGGAAAAGTAAAAGGACACTGCACTTTTAAAAGTCCTCTCACTAAAGTAAGATATGGGCAAATTGGCAAACCCCCCCCCACCCCAGCAGAACCCCCTAACCCCAAATAAGCTAGTACCCACCACCCAAATCCAGACAAGTAAAGGGACTCTGAGTCTTAAAAAGTCCTTTTACCAACTAAAATTAAAACAAGAACCCCAAGACTGTCTGACCTTTTAGACATCTTCTCTTACTCCAAGCAAGTCTGTTAAGGCTGAGCAGCAACAGCTGCCTGGGACCAAGGGCCAGTACAGCACAATCTCTCTCACACACAGACAAAAGAACAACATTGTTGCTGATGGCTGGAGGATCAGCTACACAAAAGCCCTTCAAAGCATGCATTTGCAATGCAGTTTGCAAATGCATGCTTTGGATTAGCTGCTGGGGCTCCTCTTCCCCCTCCCCCCTCCCTGATCCCAGGGAGGCTATGGGAGAGGCGGGAAAGGAGGCAAACAGCTCCCCTGAGGCTGCAGATACCCCTTTCCCGCCTTTTGTATTGACTTCCATATACTTCCGAATATTTAAACAGAAGTATACGGGGAGCTATACTCGGCTCCCACATAATGGGCCCCAATTGGAATCGGCTGTATGCGATTCTGTATACAGCCGAATCAGGGGTGATTCGGCGGTTGATTCGGTTCAGCCGAACCGAATGCACACCCCTAGTTACAACAGCCCACTTTACTTTACAAAATATGTTTGCATTCTTACATATATAGGTTTTTGTAATTTTCAACATAACTACAACAGCCAGCAGTTGGATCAGAGTCTGGCACATGAAACACATACTTATAGCCAAGCCAGATTTTTAGCACTAGCTCCCAACAGACACAGCAGACCAATCCTAAAAACATTCACAAAGCATTACCAGAACTGAAAAAGAGAGTTTCAATCATCAGCAGTTAATTGTAGTCTTTCAAAGTAGGAGAAAGCCCACCTAATGATTAATGAGGGACCATCACAAAGAGTTTGCATATGAAACTCTGTTTATATTTGCATTGCTGAAATTGTCCTTTGTTTACAAAATGGGGGGGGATGGCCAATGTTACCAGCCTATTACATCATAAGCATGTCGTTATCTTGCCCAGCTAATAATTAAGGAAGAGTCTAATGGAAAGGTCAACACAGAAGCAAAATACATACGATTTTTCTGATGAAATGAAATGAAACATTTCTCTCTTTTTTTTTTTAATCTTGTAAAAATTGCCAGATTTGTAGTTCTCATCACAGAATGCACAACATGGACAGTAAAAAAGTGCTAGCATCTTTAGGCTGCATCTAATGCTCAACATGGCCCCATTTGTGAATTCTTGAATCTGGAAATTGGATACATGAACAGACCAGAAAGATCTTCGTACAAATCTGAGAAAAGGCCCAGATTTGCAGAAAACACATCAAAATAATAACAGAAACCCACCAAAATAATAACAGAAAGAAAGAAATGTCCTGTGAAGTAGGCATTGTGGGGATTGCTGTGCAACCACAACAATACTGTCAGCCTTCAAACCTTAGTTTCTAGGCTTCAAAAAGCATTAGAAGGAGCAGGACCCTTTCCAGATCTGTTTTTGGCCTTTGAGAGAGGATTCGGGGCCAAGCACACTCACTGGCCAGCCTTGCTGCTTGCTGTTATCAACAGCAGCCACCTCATGGAAGTCACTTTGGGATAGTGTGTCAGACTAGGATTTGAGAGACCCAAGTTTGAATTCCCATTCTGCTCTGGAAGCTCACTGAATGACCTTGGGCCTGTTAGACACTCACTGCCTAACCTACCTCATAGGGTTGTTGGGACATATGAAGGAGGTCAGGATAATAATGTAAGCTGCTTTGGTTCCCCACTGGGGGAAAAGCTGGGGTATAAATTAGTAAATAAATATAAAAACAGCTTGCAATGGGGAAGATGATAAAAAGCAGGTTGGCTGGTGGTAGGCTTGTCAGTCCCCTGGTCCAGGTGGGGGATCCCCCAGTTTTGCAGGCTCCTCCCTGAGTGCCAGTGGTTGGTGGTGGGAAGCCCCACTCCAACAGCCATGGTATGTCTTTAGATCTCAGGCAGGTTCAGATGCTTGCAACTGCTTCTATTCTGGAAGCTGTGCCTTTAAATCTCAGGGAGACTGAAGCTGCAGGGAGAGGCGAGGAAGAAGAGCCATTTGTGTGTGAGAGAGAAAGCAAGAAAGCCTAATCCCTCTGTTTATTTTGCATTCCTTTCAGAAGCTGTTTGCATAGTAAAAGGGATAGTAAGGAGTTAACTAGACCTGGAGCATGGGATAGAGGAAAACTCCATCCCCTAGAACTCTCTCTCCATAAATTGGTTTAAATACAGCAGATCGTTAATTTCAGCAACTCCAATGAGTAAAGCTATCTATACCTTTGCTCCAGGGAGATCACAAAAGTATGAGCATGCAAACTGTTTATTTTGGCTGCTTTGTGCGTGTGTGTGTGAGAGAGAGTGGAAATGCAGCTGCTGGGGAAGCCTTTGAATGCAAAACAGAGGAGAAAATGAAGACTGTATTCAGGGGAACTGCACTGCTGTATTTTTATTTATTTATTTTTAGATAATGGGAAAGTCTTTTGCCCCACCCTCAAGGTCCCCAGATATTTCCTGAGTTGGATTTGGCAACCCTAGCTGGTGGGTTGGAAAGGAGACAAGGAATAATAATAATAATAATAATAACAACAACAACAACAACAAATTTATTTTTGTATCCCGCCCTCCCCCGCCAAAGGCAGGCTCAGGGCGGCTAACACGACATGGTATATACCATGATAATAAATACAATATTACAACAAACAATTGAGCGATTAAAACAAATAAAATTACATTCATAAGTTAAGTTAAAATTAAATAAATAGTTAAACCATTGTAAATTATACATTTCAGTGTATTTCAGGAAAAGGGAAGAGAATATGAGGGCTACCAGAAAGAAAGAGAAATAGTTGGGCAGGGAACAGAAGAGAAAATGTGAGGTTTTCTGCAAATTCTTGTGAGTCCCAGTTGAATGTCTAAATAGTAATTTAATTTAATTTAATTTTTGGATTTATATCCTACCCTTTCCTGCAAGCGGGCTCAGGGTGGCTTACAACAAGTAGGGTTGCCAGTTCCAACTCAGAAAATAACTGGGCACTTTGGGGTGGAGTCAGGAAACTTTGGGGGTGGAGCCATGAGCAAGGCTATGACAAGCATGATTGAACTCTGAAGAGAGTGCTAGCCATCACATTCTTTTTAAATGTCTTTCTTCCATTGGAAAGAATTGAGGATGAGGGCACCTTCTTTGGGGTCTCACATAACTGGACCCCCTGGTTCAATCTTTTTGAAACTTCAGAGGTTTTTTTTGAGGAGAGCATTAGATGCTATGCTGAAAATTTGGCACATCTACCTAAAAAACCCCCCAGCTTCCCCAAAGCCTCAGATACTCAGAGATCAATTCTCCATTATACCCTACGGGGAACCTGTCTGCATAGCATATAATTGAGTGCTCATTGGATATCCCCCCACTTTCTGATAACCCTGAAGCAGGGGGAGGGCCTCCAAACAAAGGGATCCATTGCCCCAAATAGGGATTGGCAACTTTACTAAATAGCCTTCAGAAAGCATGCATCATCAATGGTTTATGTTTATATGTTCATTTATTTCAGCTCCCAGCAAAATATCCTTTCTAGATAACCTGCTATTCTTCTATGAGGGCAATAAAAGTAGGTTACTATACAGGCCTGATGATCTTTTTGTGCAATAAAGACTATTTTAAGATTTTTCAGAACTATCCTGTTAACTTTAAAAGGAGTGGTCCTCAAGGTCTCATGGTTTCCAGAAGTCTAAATATTTAATGACTGGCGTGGCAAAAAAGTCAGATAGAATGAGACAGTGTATCGGCTTCCCTAATTTCTAAGTATATTGTTGTGTATGTGTGACTCTATGTTTGGTGTGGGTAGTTACTGCCTGGCTCATTGGAGCTTTTAGGACTGAACTTGGGGACATGGGAATAATGGGAAGCAGGATCCAAATCTCTGCTTCCCAGGACCAATCACCAGTCCAATGCTGGTTCAAATGACCCAATGACGTTCTAGTGTGGGAACGCTGGAAAGTATATAGTTGGCCCCGTTGGCCCAGTACAGTAGTCTTAGTCTGCCTATTACAATGCTGTAATCACCAATAAAGAGCTTTGATCAACTGCAACTAAGTCTCCTCATGCATCAAACCCACTATTTAACATATACAAATGAGGATATTCTAAAGATAGAATTTTTTAAGCTGCATATATATGTTTGTAACTGTTCCAAAGCAAAATTCTTGTAGGTTAGCTTGTTACTTTGTGCAACACATGGGGTAAACTTAAAGGTAATGGAATTTAATACCTGTTCTCTCCTCTGAATAAAGTTTGAAGCCCTTTTCTGGCCTACTGAGACTTTTCCAGACCTAAGTGGTTCTTCCATTGGAGGAAGATTCACGGAAGAATCATTGGATCTATCCCAATATGCCCCATTTCCCAATACTAAGCAAATTGTTCATTTGGCATTACAGAGTAAGTATACTATACATGTTCTTTGTAAGCTACTTCTAAAGGTCAGAAGGGTAGGATACTAGCTTTGTAATCAATCATACTTGCAGTATAGTTATACAAATCACTGTTACTTGTATAAAGCTAGAGATAAGCACATTTATGTCTGTTACAACCACACTGTGTCTTGGATGGTTTTATTAGGCACAGTAGTAAACACTGTCCCACACTGTACAACTGACCATACAGCAGAAGCACAAGAGTGATGGTTCCTGAAGAGAATAAGGGGACATGGGAGCATAGTCTTAGGTAAGGCTCAAAGTTTGGGCAAGAACCCTCAGATTCTCAGGAACAAACTAAAGGTCTGGTTAGGCAAGTTAAGCCTCAGTTGGGAAAAGAAAGTGGCCCAGATAGCCAGTCAATAACAGATGTTGTTCCAGCAACTACAACTAAATAACCCTCCCTGTAAATGTCAGGAGGGCTTTTGACACTCCTGTCTAATTTTTAATTATGTACATTTGTCAGTTGTAATTGATTTTAATTGTATATCATTTTGTTATCATTGTAACCTACATTTAGCTTGGTTTCAGAAAAAGGAGAGGTGTGGCCAGGCTAGTTAAGGCTTCAGTGAAGCAAAACAACTCTTGAGATCTGATCTTGCTGAAACCAATCTAGGACTGTTTATTTCTGAGGGTTGCATGTCTAATGGTAAAAGCTCAGATACAAGTCAGTCACTCTTTCTATGGAGTTCTTTCTTCTTCCAAATTGCTATCATCCCTGAATGACTGTAGGAAAGAAAGGTAGATTGTGGTCCACCACTTGTTTTAAAAAACCTTGATAAAATAGTATATTTTGTATGTCAGTCTGCACAATTGGTTAAGAGAGAACTTTGACTGTGATCAGTACATATTCAGACAAGAGATTACATCCAAAGTCCAGGAAGTCAAATAAAACCAATTCAAAAGGTTACAAAAATTACTATGAATATTCAGATAATCTCAGTTAATGCTGCCTCTTTATTACTTCATGTGATAAAGGAGGGATGGGCGGGATAGAAATCCCATCAAATAAATGAAGAAAGAAAATAAAATAAATTTTATCTAGGCAGTTCCTATTGACTAAGAGAGCAGTACTAGGCAATTACTTTCATCAGTGGATTTGTTTTGGAAGCTCCACATACTCTCAAAGACTAAAATATTCTTGATAAGGAGAAAAATGGTGGCTCATGGTAAGTATCTGTAGATTTCCTGTATTTCATCTTATGTCAGCTAATATCAAGATCTGTTCACAGGACACAGTAGTGTTGCCTGGGGCTACAGAGTTGATGTTTAGAAAAGGTTTTTGCTGGCAATGGGACAAGTTGCAGTATAATTACTGTTAAGCTTTTCCATGTGCAGAGATTATTAATTAACACATCTTTAAAATGTAAACAAATGAATCACTTGACTGGAAAGTCTGGTTTTCAAGCAGGTAGAAGGATTCAGTGAAGAAATCCAAATTTACTCTCAGAGATGGATACACATATATGTACTTGTTCTGGAGCACTATTGGGGTTGCCAGGTCCAATTCAAGAAATATCTGGGGATTTTGTGGGTGGAGCCAGGAGACTTTTGGGGGTGGAGTCAGGAGATACTGGGAGTGGAACAAGTTTGTGACAAGCATAATTGAATCAGAGGGAGTTCTGGCCATCACATTTAAATGGACCGCACACCTTTTAAATGCTTTTCCTCCACTGGAAATAATGAAGGATAGAAGTACCTTTTGGGGGGCTCATAAAACTTGACCCCCTGGTTCAATCCTTTTGAAACTTGGAGGGTGTTTTGAGGAAAGACACTGGATGCTATGCTGAAAATTTGGTACCTCTACCTCAAAATACATCTCCCCTAGAGCCCTAGATACCCGCAGTTCAATTCACCATTATACCCTATGGGAATCAGTTTCCATAGGGAATAATGGAGTGTCCAGCAGACATTTCCCTCCCCCCCCCCCGCTTTCTGATGACCCTGAAGTGGGGGGAGGGCCTCCAAGCCAGGGGATTCCCTGCCCCTACCTGAGGATTAGTAGCAACTAGAGTAGATCACTGCGTAATTACACGTTGCAAACATTTGCTAAACAAATTTCCTTGTATTCTGTTACAGTATGTCTCTCAAAATAAGGAATCTTCTGACAGTGGACTACAGTACCACATTATAAAAATATATATGAAAAATGATTGTATTTTGATTTGAAAAGAATTTTGTAAAGCATTTTTCACTTTGATAAGTACCATGGACATAATAAATATAATGATGATTTCTAAATGTTGAATGAAAGTATTTTCTGATTTGTTTTTAGGAAATACCAATTGATAGTTGATTCATTGCTGATGTGCAGTGATGTGCCTATTTCATTGCCCATGTGACTTGGAAGTGATGTCATCACACTGAGGTTTTGGGGTGATGCCCTGGTATTTGAGCAAAAACGCTATGGTAGAAACCAAATTTACCATAAAGTTTTTGCCCAAATACCGGACAACCACTTGGTATCCCTGATGTGGTTACATCATGTAGGCAGTAATGTAGGCATGTTGCTGCATGTTGGCTGGGCCTCCCTCCTGCTCCCGTTAAATTCCCCTAATCCCCTGCCAGTTGCCAGGAAGGACTTGGCAACCCTAGATTCTGGGGACATTTTAGCTTAACAGGACAAGCAAGGGATTCATTTGAACTGAAGAAGAGATCAACAGGTACAACTTGGAACAAATTAGACACCTATTTGCATATGTAACTATTTAAACTAAACTGAACCAAATAAATGAGACCTGGCAGGTTTTTTGTTGAGTCTGTCAGCCAAACAAATGGAATTTCTGAAAATGCCAAAGTTGTGCCATGGTCTGATGCACCTTTACCAAAAAACATCAGTAGGTACCAATTGGCAACCCTAACAGGGGTGTCTATCAGCATATGCAAGCACACAGAAGCCACTGTTTAACCAGTCCTTCCTGATGTCAGCAGCTTGTATTGTGAGCTGCTAGTCAGTCAACAACTCTACACTTGTATAATATTGACAGAGATATACAGATTTTCTCTTCCTCCCTTGATAGTCCTACAGTGGCACAGGGCAGTTCCCACTGGATAGCCCTCACTGTCTGCTGCAGAGCAAGGTCCACTGAACTCAATTACTTTGAAGTAAATATATTTGGGATTAGGTTGCTAATACTTAACAAATGAAGTTATTTTTTTTCCTGTTATGCAACGAAGGTGATATGCACTCAGGGTTCTAGATTATGAAAACCTTTCCATGTAAAAAAAATGTGTCTACCCTTTTAAAACATGTAAAGAGAGAATTAACGCTTTTCAAGTCAGGAAAGCTGTAGTTCTTCTGAGAAAAAGGGGGAGTTTGGCATTTTTCAAAAAAACGTTTAATATCTTTTACTCTGAAGTTTGCCAAGAAAATATTATTTAAAGGCTATGCAAGTTTTATTTTGCTCCCTATTATTTAGGGGAAGGCATTTTAAAATTTATTGGAATTTAAATTTTAGTCTTTCATGAGAACCAAAAAACAAGAATTAAAAATGTAAACCAGTATTAGCATTATTCCAACAGCAACATAATGAATGTTAACAGACAAGAGAAACATGAGTATTTTGTATGTGGAAACATTTAACATTTTGTTAAACATGGTAAAAGCTTCTGACATTGCTTATAAGAACTGCATCTTTATGTTACAAAATGCTGCATGATTAAAATAATCATGTTATGCATAATTTCCTTGCGACTGTTTTGGCAGCCATAGGCTTGCATGAACATTTGCAATATGTACAATTGTCACAAGAGGGCAGCCTGGAGAAAGGAAGGGAAAATGAAAAAAGTAGGTTTAAAAGGCAGCTTTATAGAAGGCTCATACCTTAAACAAGTATTTTGCCTCACTATCTTACAGGACTGGAGGTACTTTTGCATATACAGGACAGATGTGCATACTGTATAATTTTGTATTGGAGAAAAATAAAATGTGTATGTCCTTAAGTAAGAGTCCAGCAGGAAAAAAAAATCAGCTATGTAACCTGAAAAACAAAACAGTGTCTCAAAAATTTATAACAGCACATATACAGCATATAATGGTACATATGTAATTAACTTATTCTATTATTCAAACTTCTGAATGAAAAGTTCCAGCTATTAATGTATACATTTCAAAAAAGGTCTTTGATATCGCTTCAAATCATATTCCAAGTACAACTTCACTTATGGAAATGTGGCAAAATTTATTATATTGCTTCTAATTTTCTTTCTACATGATCTTTATAAACCAGGGATCTCCCTCCCCACACACCTTTGATTTCTACTTCAAGATGTCTTTGTGTAGATATTATGGGATACTCTGAGTGGGACCAGCCATACTTTTCTCATATCATACATATTTTGTACTTGATATTTTAATCTGCTCTTCAGCTAACAGAAATCTATAATCCAAAAAAATTCAGAGACATGAAATGATAAACTCCAGAAGCTGTAGATTTTAGATGAATAAGAATACACCCCGATTCGGAAGCCTTTATATTATGCAGGCCAAGCTACAAACCTCTTCTCTCTAGCATGTTTCAAAGCTGAATGTTCAACTTAATTTCCATAGCAGCTAAGGTGACTCCTTCACCAAAAATTGAAAGTGAAGAAAGAAGATGGGACCTAGCAGGAATATACAAAGCTGAATTATACGGAGTCAAATACTGGTCCTGTCCATCTCCTGTGTCTGATAGCTCTAATGAAGAGAAAGCCAAATCAGGGCCAATGCTGTTTAGAAGGTCAGGCCCCACCATAAGTAATCTCAGTACCAAATTTTGCACCAATAATGGTGGCTTTGTAACTAATCTTGTATTCTGCTACTCCAGTAAAGCAGTTTGTAAAATGTCATTTTGCAGTCCAAAACCTACTCATGATGATGCTATATATTATGTTGTATGTACTAAAATCAATGCATATAATACGTAGCAAAATTAAGACCAATTACAGTTAGGACACTGTCCACCTCTCTCATTACAAAAGCAACATCAAATTTGGTAAAATATCACACAAGAAAGGAGTCAGCTTGAAGTAATGCCATTTCTTTAGCACTAACATCTCATGAGATAGGTGCTATTTATATTTTTACAAGTGATGTCACCTTCAGCACTTCACTTATACAAGACAACTTAAGACACAAGTACAGATAAAAATATCTATTGTAAAAATATATGGCAGTTACAAATTTGAAGCACTTGCTAAAGATGAAGTAATATGCTTGTGTCTGAGAATGCAGTCTTATTATTATAGAAGTAAAAACATTTTATAATTAATCTTCTCTTGACAAACTTTGTCAGAGTGTCTTCAACAATGTTGCCAATTTTCTTTACTGGATCCTAGTACTGCACATTTTAGTCACCTGGCACTAGGGCTGCCAATCCCCAGGTGGGGGAAGGGGATCCCCCAGTTTGGAGGCCCTCCCCCCACTTCAGAGTCATTAGAAAGAGAGGGAGAGGGAAATGAGAGTGGGCATTCGATGAAATTGCTGAGCAGTCGAGTTAGAACGGATAAAAGGAGGTACTTCTTCACCCAAAGGGTGATTAACATGTGGAATTCACTGCCACAGGAGGTGATGGCGGCTACAAGCATAGACAACTTCAGGAGGGGGTTAGATAAAAATATGGAGCAGAGGTCCATCAGTGGCTATTATCCACAGTGTGTATATATATGTGTGTATGTGTGTGTGTGTGTGTGTGTGTATATAAATTTTTTTGGCCACTGTGTGACACAACGTGTTGGACTGGATGGGCCATTGGCCTGATCCAACATGGCTTCTCTTATGTTCTTATGTCTGCTGGGCACTCCATTATTCTCTATGGAGACCTATTCTCATAGGACAGCAGTGTCAAATGTGCGGTCAAACTGGCCCCCGGATGGCTTCAATCAGGCCCAAGGGGCTCTCTTCTCCCTCTTCCCACTCCTGCCCTCACCCTGCAAAAAGCTCGGAGGTTTCTGACAATTCCAGCTCCTTCTGCCTTCTCTTTGCAGAGGCTAAAGCAGAAGTGAAGCTGCAATGAAAATGTGGAATGGGTTTCCCACTCAGGCCTATAGGCAGAGCAGACTGGAATGGGAAATCCACTCCACATTTTCTTTGTAACTTTGTTTCAATGGTGAGGTTTAACTTCCCAGCATTCCTATGGCCAGCTGAAGCTTCCTGGAGTTGTGTTGTTGCAAATCAACTGTGGATGCCTTGAGTCAGCGTTGTCTCTTTTCAAATGGAGTGAGAACTAATGCCTAGTATTTTAACTTGGGAACCCACAGCCAAAGGGGATATTACACTGGAGAGCCATTACTAATATGAGTAAACTGGGGGAGGGGGGGGAGCTTGCAAAGCCTTGCCTTGCCATTTCATGTTTTTCCAGGCTAAGAGCATTTTTTTTTTAGTTTTCTGCTGTATGATCCTTATGCTTTTCCTTGATGTTTTATTTTTTAAATTGCACTGCAAAATACCACTATTCCCCTACCTTTCTGTTCTAAACAAAATTTTTCAAGAGTTTAAGCACGTTTGTATATTAAGTTAAAATAATATCTTTAATTGTGTTTGCCTGTGTCCTTTATAAAGTACATCTCTCTCTGTGGCTGAGTCGAAGGAGAGTTTGTCAAACCATATTACCACCACTCTTGCGGGCCTTTGACGAGGAGGATACGACCACCGAATTGGGCTTTGGATGTGTGAAGAGAAATTCAGCATCGGCCTCTTGGACACGGTACATGTGGTCCAACCTTCTTGATGACACAGGTGAAGAAGCAGGCTTCTCCCAGGGCTCCTTCACCACCTGTAAGATGACCTTCATAACAGGCTGGGCAACTGCTGTAGACGTATCCCGCTGCATGATGTCGAATACGGTGTCATCTACAAGGGATTGTGGTTGTGTCACCGGGAGAGAGAGGGAGAGTGCCATCCTCTTCACCAGGTCCCCATACGACTTTAGATCCTCCGATGGTGAAATGGGAAGATCCTCAGCGGTATGAGACACTGGCAAAGGCTCCAAAGCCCTGTCTGGATCATCGGTACCGACCTCGGAGTCCAACAATTAAGATTCTCTCCTCAAAGAATGTTCCGAGAGCACCGGCATTGACTCTCTGATGGGTGACCGGATCAACACCGATGACCTAGGCTGGACTTCCTCCACCACCACGCTACGTCTTTCGGGCGGGACGGACATCAATGCCGAGGGACGCCGCCTAGAGTGCTGGGAAAGCCTCGACGCATGGGATGCCTCGGATTGCTGGTCCCAGTCTGCAAACTCACGAGGGGGGTACCATTGGTACAGTGGGTATGGATAGGCGTAGGGAGGCCACTGGCGCTGCTCCCACGGTGGAAGCGGTGGGAAGTGGCAAGCTACGGTAGTTGGTTCCAGCTCTCTCTGACCTCGTCTGATCCAGCGGTGCCAACGGCTTCATCGGTGCCGACACCTCCACCTCCGAGACAGAGTCGTTCTCACTGTGATGCCTTGACCCTGAAGAATGGGAGCGCTGAGTAAGGTCAATCTCTTGCTCCAATGCCGATAGACGCAACTGCTGCGAAGCACTGCCTCTCGACACCAAAGGGCTACGATGTGGGGACGCCAAGATCTTCCTTGGTGGAGCGGTCGACATCGATGTCGAAGCATCATGAGAAGGGGAAGGAGTGCGGGATGATCTCTTCTTCCGCTTCTCCTTCGATTTCACCTTTTTCGGTTCGTAGCTGGGGTGTCCACTGACCCTTCAGAAGGTCGCTTTGTGGAACGCCTGCACTCGACTGGCATCTCGGTCCTGATCGGTGATGTATCGGCCGATGTGACCGTCGGGGCCGCGGTCTCTCCCATCAGTACTGAGAGGCCCGATGCCATCTTTTGAGGACGAAGTGCTTACTCAACCAACACAGCCGAAAGCCTCGCCGTTCGATTCTTGCAAGTTTGTTTGGAAAAACTCAGGCAGTGTGAGCAAGAATCCACGCCATGTCCCTTGCCCAAACAAAGGAGACAGAGGGAATGGCCGTCGGGTGGGGGGAATCTTCTTCCCACAGGAGCGGCACCTCTTAACAAAAAAACCAACATCTTTCCATAGACGCCAAGGAAAAAACCCACCCAGGGAAGTCTCTGAGGGGAAAAACGGGGGAAAACTGGGCCCCGAAGGGCAAGTCCAACAATTTTTTTTTTACAACCCTAACTATCTAACAACTAACTAACTAACTACACTAAGAAAATAACAAACAGGCTATATACAACAAGAAAGGCAATCCTAAGATTACTTTACCGACCGGGGACACGAAAGGAGATCCTCTCGGTGCAGCGGTCAGAAAGGAACTGGCGGGATCCTCACGCTGGCGCCGGTGAGCATGCACACTGGGACGCCTGCGCATGCCCGTTGGTGCCAAGCGCGAAAAAATCCCGGGCTTTTTAGGTACCGATTCAGGGATCGGTGCAGGCACTCTATTCCATGAGTGTGAAGCACAGAGACTACGAAGAAGATCTTGAGGATATCTAAACCCCAGTTAAATCAGCATGGACCTACAGCAATCACAAGAGTTGCTGTACCACACTTCGTAGCGGTGATGAGTGAGCTGCCAGTCAGCTGGGCTCTTCAGGTGCAGGCATGACCACAGGAGAGGATATTTACCTCACCCACTCCACTGCTCTCCCTAGAGCTGGGGCCTGGATGGCAAGGGAAGGGGCCAGCTGTCAGGGACAAGCAGACAGAGACCATAGGAGCAAGCCCAGCAAACAAAGCTCCAAGGGACCAAGATGATGCTAGGGTGGAAGGCTGCTCAGCAAGACCCATCCAGGAAGTGCCTCACATCTGGTTAACACAGAACTGTCACAGGAAGTCTAAATCAGGTCTTAAGACTACTTTTTATTTATTTTTTTTAAAAGATGAATCATACACTGAATCCACATGCATAAGCTGGTTTTGCTGTAAGCAACATAAAAGAGAATGTAGCCAGAGGTTTGGAAAGTTTTGACATTAATCTGTCTAAAGCTAATGATAAGTTCTATTGAGGAAACTGAAGTCTGGAAGGATATTTATTAGACCTTTAACAAATATTTTGTATTCCTCCTGAGCAAAGACAGATTTTCCCACTAAGGGCTCTTTGAAACTACCAATAATTGCTCGACAGATTAACAGTACGATCCTAGACAGACACTGATTCCACATTAGCCTTTGTTTGTCCTGGTCTTGGAAGGGAGCAAGCAGGGAACACAAAGCCCTGCTCCAGCGTTCCCTTCAAGCTGCAGAGTTTTGTGAACAAAATTCGACTTTGTGAGCTACTGGTATTAAAGTTGTGAGCTACTCCATAAATTAAGAGTGCTCTGGGGTCATCCTTCCTGAGGTAAGACAAAAATGTGTGAGCTGGAGGCTAAAAATCTGTAAGCTAGCTCACACTAACTCAGCTTAGAGGGAAAACTGGATGTCAGTGCAGAATCCGGGAAAAAGAGCCACCATGAGGAGCCCCACACAGAAGGGAGGCAAGTGTTAAGTGTGGAATTGGTTAGAGTTATACCCTTCTAAGTCCACTGAAATCTATGATGTAGAAGTGTGTAACTGTTTAGAATTGCACAGGAACAGAGGTAGGAGTTAGGATATTTAATACATAACAGGTATTCAAAAAATGTGACTATACAACTTATTTCCTACTAAACAAAGTATTTCCACTTACACTAGTAGGTTTCCTAGCTTCTATGTGCCATGCTGTGAGATATACTGTCCTCATGTTGGAGACGAGCAGAGGGCCCTGGTGGAAGAAATCTGTACTTAGTAAGCACAGTAACTGGGAATGGAATATTGACTGGAGTGCTAAGCCTAGATTTATAACAATTGTCTTGTTCAGTTTTGTACAAGACTGTGATTAACAAAAGGACAATGGGAGGGAAGACATAAAACCTTCCAGGTATTTCCAGGTATTGTAACGGAGTCTTTTATGGATAACGGATCTAGTTAATGTTAGTGAGCAGAATTTCAGGCACTTTGTGTTGAATTGAGTTGCAAAGAGGTCTGCCTCATAGGAAATCCTATGTCTGAAAAATTTGAAGGAGCTATTTGTCCAGCATCATCTATTCATGACTTTCTGTGGGAGAGCTGCTTAATTTTTCTGCTCTCTATGGCCTGCAGTATGACTTGAATTATGATCTTGTGGCTGATGAAGCAATTTCAAATGTGTATTATTTCTCAGCACAAAGTGAAGTGTTCTTCCTTTCTTGTTCAGGCAGAGGACCAGATTTAACATAAATAGTATTTCCCACTCCCCCACCCCTCCCAGCTCCAATAAAGTTTGTTCCCAGGGTTGTAGAAACTGTAGAACAATAGACATATGGGTCAGGGGGATGCAGTAAAAAGGAGGAAAAGGCAAAAATCTCTCCCTTCTTCTGACTGCAGAGCTCAACTGACAGAAAGCAGGGAGGGTAATTTCACCCCTTTCTGCATCCCCACAAACCTCCTATCCTGGATGGCTATGAATCCATGTGAGTTTTGTGACCCCTCAAATAAACGTTCCCACAATCAGAAAAGACTGCTTGGGCAATGGAGAGCAGGAAAGAGCCACAGACATCTGTGCCTTCTGCTGACAGATCACTGGATCCAACATAAACATGGCAGTTGTGATGCTTGACCATTTCCCTGCTAGTGCAGGGTGACCAAGGTAGCTTTCAAGTCTAATACATCTATGTGAAGAGTGCTTTCTTTAATGGAACAAGTGCCACTGATTTATTTGATCTGTACAATGAGCCTCATGAGTAATTTTGGACATCTTCCAAGTGATATGCAAGCCCAAATGTTGGATTACTTTAAGAGGTTTGTGGACATGTTCTTGTAGTGTTTTGATGGAGCTGTTAATAAACCAGTTGTCTAGATATAAAAACATGTTGTATCCCTTTAGTTTCAAGCAGACTATCACTATGGCTATATACTTTGTTAAAAAAAAAAAAACCCCGAGGGGCTATGGATAACCCAGATGGCAGAATGGTGTGCTAGCAGTGAAGATATCCATAATGAAACAAAATAAATTCGCTGCATATTGAATTTATTGAGAAATGGATCTGACCATGTCATTTAATAGAACTATTCTGAATGGGGGTGTGTGTTAAATTAATTTAACAACCTTAGCTCTAGTACAGGTCTTTCTATCCTACTAAACTTTTTTTGTCTGTGAGAAAATGGTTGGAATAAAATTCTTTTGGAAGCTCTTGTGCAAGTAGTTGTTCTATAGCACCTTTTAACAGGAATAGTTTTACTTTATCCACTAACTCTTGTGGGTGTTCAATATTTCAAGAAGGGGAATAATCCACTGAGATTTTTGTGGAACGTGATAATGGAGCCTTTTGAAATAAAGAAAGTTGCCATTAATGTTTTGTAATACTTTTCCATTTTACCTCCACCATCCTTATTTCCCTTTTCAGTTTTAGAAACTTTTTCTGCCCTAATGATAATGTCACTCATAGTTTGATCTGAAAAATGATGGGGCTGGTATCTACACTGTGAGAGCCCTCTCCAGCCCCACCCACCTCACAGGGTGTCTGTTGTGGGGGAGGAAGGTAAAGGAGATTGTGAGCCGCTCTGAGACTCTTCGGAGTGGAGGGCGGGATATAAATCCAATATCTTCTTCTTCTTCTACACTGTTTGGAGTAAGGTTTAACTCTTGGTAAACCCAGCTGGGGTCTGTGACATCTAATAAAGGATCTCTTGGGTGAGTTGACTTTAACCTTGTTTTCATTAAGTAGGGGCATCGACCTACGCCAGGCAAGCCATGTCAGGAAAATAACTATAATGAAATTTCTGACTGTATAAGCTATGACATGTTTGCCTGAATTTGACCAAATCAGTTTGTAAAATCTTAGCATTTTTTTCTTTTCTCTGTCAGATCAAGAAATGGAAAGATATGTTTTCCAAGGAAGAGCTAATATCTCCTCATAATTACTTGAAATTTTGCTGTTTTGAAAGTTTGCTGTGCTATGTGTCCTACATTACTACTGAATCTTCAGAGAAGTACACAAATAAAAGGGAATATCCTTCCTATTCCATGTTGTACTTTGCTTCAGTTTAACAAAACAAGACAGAAACAAAGCTGGTTTCAACCATAACAGCATTATCTAGAAGCCCTTGAACAGGAAAGGGTGTCCTACTGATGGATTCTGCAGGGATCACTCTAAACATAGAGTTCAAAGCCTTTAATGCTGAACAAGGTACATTAATGTTCAAGGCATAATGTCCAAGGCCAGTCTGGTGTACTGATTGTATGTGGCTTCTAATCTGGGAGAAGCCATGCACTTGCTGAGTGACATTGGGTCAGTCACAGTTCTTGAAACAGCTCTCTCAGTCCCTCCTACCTTGTTGGGAGAGGAAGGGAAAGGAGTTTGTAAACTGCTGAGACTCTGAGTAAAGCATGGGGTATAAATCCAATTTCTTCTTCTTTCTAAATAATTGTTCAGAGTAGTGTTTTATATCTTCCCTTGAGGAAATTGGTTATAGGTTCCAACTATTTTGTTGGTAATGGATCAGAACAAATTTCTGACCTGAAATACGAGTCTATCAAGTCTTTAGAATCTGGGATGACTCAGAATTATCATTATCCACTGCATGGACATGTAGCTTGGTAACGGTTTCACACCCAGGGCTTTTTTTGTAGCAGGAATTCCTTTGCATATTAGGCTACACCCCCTTGATGTAGCCAATCCTTCAAGAGCTTACAGGGCTCTTCTTACAGGGCCTATTGTAAACTCTTGGAGGACTGGCTACATCATGAGGGGTGTAGCCTAATATGCAAAGGAATTCCTGCTAAAAAAAAAAAGGCCTGTTGACACTGTTCACATTTGGGTTGTTTTGTATTAGTTGTCGTTTCATGATATTGTACATGTCTTTATTACTATACCCTGGATAGTTCATAGGATCTTGCATCACAAACTGTATCAGAATATACAGTAGCCCTGGAATTAATGATTCCAGTCTTGTTTGTACCTAAAAAAAGTATAATTAGATTGCAAAAAAAACAAGTGTATATCTGTTGAAAACTAATAGATCTGTTCATCGCTGACTAGAGAGTACAATTCCTCCACTGACACTGAGAACAGCATACATTTTTGTCTTGTTTTAGAGGTGCAGGGGAATGATTTCTCATATTTTCCTTTTCTATTGGCTTGTCAATCTTTATATTTTATTTATTTGGAACATTTATAAGACACCTTTCTTCCTTGAAGAACTCAATATAAATAATATATAAATATATTATAAATATAAATTATAAATATAACTGATAAAACACAAGAAATAAATAAAACTATGATTATAAATAAAACTATGATAAAACACAATAAAAACCAACATGAATAAAGCAATTAGAAAAACACATCAAAAACCACAATTTCCAATTAGGATTGCCAATAAATAATGCAGTCCTAAATAGGGTTACCAGATCCCCTGGTGGAGGTGGGTGTCCCCCACTGCCAGGCCCCACCTCCCTGCCACTGATCAGCAGGCCACCAAGGGGGAACTTACCATTAAAAATAGGGAGATCCATCTGACGTGCAGTGACATATTTATGTCACTACCTACATGACCTGGAAGTGATGTCATTACATCTGGGACGTTAAGGGCAATGTTCTGGTATTTGGGCAAAAACTCTATGGTAGAAGCCAAATTTAATAGAGTTTTTGCCCATATACCAGAGTGGTGCTCTCGACATCCCAGATGTGATGATGTCACTTCTGGGTCACAGAATCATAGAGTTGGAAGGGACCTCCAGGGTCATCTAGTCCAGCCCCCTGCACAATGCAGGAAATTCACAAATACCTCCCCCTAAAATCACAGGATCTTTATTGCTGTCAGATGGCCATCTAGCCTCTGTTTAAAAACCTTCCAGGAAGGAGAGCCCACTACCTCCTGAGGAAGCCTTTTCCACTGAGGAACTGCTCTAAAGTTAAGAAAGTTCTTCCTAATTTGAGCTAGAGACTCTTTTAATTTCAACCCACTGGTTCTGGTCGTACCTTCTGGGACCACAGAAAACAATTCCACACCATCCTCTATATGACAGCCCTTCAAGTACTTGAAGATGGTGATCATATCCCCTATCAGCTTCCTCCTCTCCAGGCTAAACATGCCCAGTGACATGTGGCAGTGACATGGACATATTGCTGTACATTGGATAGGCCTCCCTGGTGCTCCTGGTAAATCCTCCCCATCCCCTGCCAGTTGCCAGGAGGCACCTAGCAACCCTAGTCCAAAATACAACGGTCTTCAACCTGCCTCTTGAAGATTGACAATGAGGGGTTAGGTGCACCTCCCTTGGGAAATTATTTTCTATTATTGTGAGGCTGACACCAAAAAAGCCCTTTCTTGTATGGTTACCAGACAAGCTTCTTTGATTGGTGGGACAGTCAGGAGGAGAGTTTTTCTTGTGGGAGTTCGCCTAGTGTTTCACTTTGGGGTTCATTCGTTCCTTCTCAAGTGATCAAATGGAGGGGAAAACCATTGATAGGAAGCATCTCATGTTTTGATTGATAAGTAAGCAAGTAAGTAAGTAAAGTAAAGTAAAATTTTATTTGTATCCCGCCCTCCCCGCCTAGGCAGGCTCAGGGCGGCTATAGATAATGGAACGATAATGGAACCTTTCATTGTTGGCCTGCCTATATGCAACTCCCATGAAGAATTCTACAGAGAACACAATGACAAATGCAGGACTCCAAATCCTTTGCCTTTCACACAAATGCAGGGACAGAAGAGAAGACTCTGGCAGGTGGAAGGACCATACTACCACCATCAGGTCAAGAATTGGACTCTTTTAGCCCCACTTGTAAACCTCCTGATGGCACTTGGGGGGTTTTTTGGCCACTGTGTGACACAGAGTGTTGGACTCAATGGGCCATTGGCCTGATCCAACATGGCTTCTCTTATGCTCTTATGTTTTAAGCTCATGGGCTTCAGTGGATTTAGAAAAGTATGACTCAGCTGAGGATGGCACTGTACATAACCTTTCCCTACATCCCTATTTAACAGGGATATCTTATTATTGCTGTACTAAACATTTTCTCTCTTCAGTTCAATCTTTGCCTGAAGTAATATAGTGTGACTTTATTAGAGGACATTCATAGCTAGATGTATAAAATTCTATAGTTATGTCACACCATCACTTTCCTAGAACACATTACAGTGAATATTAGATCAGTTTAATTTAGGCAATTTCTCATTAAGATGGTTAAAGATCAATAAGCCTGAATGGCAAACGCTTAATATTTATAATTAAAAAGTACAAATTATTCTACTAGTGCTAGGATGAATATCACTAGTTCTTTATTAAAGATATAAGATCACCTTTCATTTATATCATTGTAATGTAATGAAATTCAGTAATGTAATGTAGTGTAATTCAGATAGCTGTTCTTCAAATTATATTACGTGGATTTCAAGACTTTGGCCCGCTATTGTTTTGTAGAATACAACACAAAATGTGTGATAGATCCGATACTAAGCTAGTGTGCATCTGAGCAAAAAAATTTTTTAGCATGTTACTTCAGTTTTCTTCATATTTATTCTTGCAAACAGTATGTTCAAACATCATTAAGTGGTACAATCCTCATTTAAGATTATTAATCTCTTTACATTTACTATAAATAGCAAACAAATAATAGATAAAAAGGAGTTGGAAGTAGGGTTGACAGGTCTGACTCAGGAAATATATGGGGACTTTGGAGGTGGAGCCAGGAGGCTTTGGAAGTGGAGCAAGGGTGTGACAAGCATGACTGAACTCCAACGGGAGTTCTGGCGATTGCATTTAAAGGGGCTGCACTCCTTTTAATACCTTCCATGCATTGGAAATAATGGAGGATAGGGGTACCTTCTTTTGAAGCTTATAGAATTGGACCCCCTGGTCCAAACTTTTTAAAACTTGGGAGGAGGTTAGCAAAGGCACCAGATGCTATGCTGAAAATTTGGTGCCTCTACCTCAAAAAACAGCTCACTTGAAGCTCCTGGGACCCACAGATTGATTCTCCAGAATGCCCAATTTCACACACAAAGACACGCTTTCTGATGATCCTGAAGTGGGGGGAGTGCCTCCAAACCAGGGAATCCCCTGCACCCAACTGGGATTATGAATCAATAAATAACCACTATGTTCTAAGACACTATATGAATTCAATATTATGTTAATAAATACAAACTAGTCAAAGTACTTATGAATACAATAAAAGATAATCAGAATTGCTAATGAATACAATTGCTTAACTGCCAAACTCAATAATGATAGCAAAAGGAGAATATAACATACAAAAGCACCTCCAATTATAAAGAAACAAAGCCTGAAAGTGAAAGTCCCAGCAATGCTATATAGAAAGCTTGTATAACCAAGGATCCATGCCAGAAAAAAAAAAGGAATGCAGATCCAATGAACAGACGCTGGAAGACAATGCAGCTTCCTGATAAGTTCGAACATTTCAGATCAAGCCCTTCAGGAAATAATTTCACTCCAAAGAGTGGCATAGCTCTTAGAGTCTCAAAATTTGGGTATTACATCTCGGGTATTTTGAGACACTAAGAGCTATGCCAGTTGGAATTGTGGAAATGAGACCTCAATGAATGAGATGTTCTCTTTGGAGTGAATTTGTTTACTGAAGGGCTTGATCCCAAAATGTCAGAATTTACCTGACTCCTTTTACTTGATTTACCTGATTCCTTGTCTGATGAAGTGTGCTTAGAGCACACAAAAGCTTACATTCTGAATAAAACTTTGTTGGTCTTAAAGGTGCTACTGGATTCCTGCTTTGTTCTACTGCTTCAGACCAACACGGCTGTTAATTGGATCTGTCAAACTAGCAGGTATTTAAGAAGCCCCAAAGAGACAATAACAGAACACCACTAGTAGTCACATACAGCTCTGAAGTCAAAACAGTTCAATGCATCATCAAATACTTACAACCTCTATTGAACAGTGACAGCTTTCTTTCACAAGCACCGAAGGGCAAACCTTTTCTTGCACAAAGACCATTTCCCCAATCTGAACTCCTCACTCGTAATAATACATTTAAGTTGAAAGTGGATACTGGTACCAGAGCTTGCAATAACCCCAGATGCCAGCGTTGCTGCTACATAACCCAGACAACACGATCACTGGACCTAATAACATCAACTAAGCCATCTCAGGCTCATTTACTTGCTTATCTTTTAACATTGTGTACGCCATTAAATGCCAACAATCCCTTCAGTTCTCTACATAGGGCAAACAGGTCAAACCCTAAACCAAAGGACTAATAGACACAAATCTGATATTAAGAATCACAAGACTGAGAAACCTGTAGCAGAGTACTTCAAGCTTCCAGGACATTCAGTGGGTGACCTCAAAGTAGCTGTTACTTCAGGAAAAGACTGGAAATGGAAATTGCTGAATTACAAATTACTACAACATTTGGAACAACAACACCCCCCCTTCCGATTTAACAGGGATATTGTTTCTTATCTCATAGATATGCTTAATCTCATTAAGTCCTTATATCTGTATTCTCATCAAGAAGGACCATGCATCTTCTTTATTTTCTTGTATTTCTTATTTGGAATAGTAGATTGGAATAGTGATTGTAATATAATGCAATTAATAGAATCATAGAATTGGAAGGAACACCCAGGGCCATCTAGTCCAATCTCCTGCACAATGCAGGAAATTCACAAATACCTCCCTCCCCACACCCAGTGATCACTGCTTCATGCCCAGAAGATGGCCAATAACCCCCAAAACATTCCTCCAGGAACCCTGACCAAACTGGCCTGGAGAAAAATTGCTTCCTGACCCCAAAGTGGTAACCAGCATTTTCCTGGGCATGTAAGAAAACACCACAAAAACTAAGCACTGATGCAACCCTTCCTGCCCTCCTTCTCATGATCTGCCTCGCAGAATCAACATTGCTGTCAGATCATCATCTAGCCTCTGTTTGAAAACCTCCAAAGAAGGAAAGCCCACCACCTCCCAAGGAAGTCTGTTCCATTGAGGAACTACTATGTCAGGAAGTTCTTCCTAATGTTTAGCCAAAAAACTCTTTTGATTTAATATCAGCCTGTTGGTTCTGGTCCAATAGAAAACCATCTCCTACATGACAGCACCATCATCTACACATGACAGCCCTTCGAGTACTTGAAGATGGTTATCATATTACTTCTCAGTTGTCTCTTCTCTAGGCTAAACATACCCAGCTCCTTCAACCTTTTCTTATAGGACTTGGTCTCCAGAACGTAATATAGTTTGGAATAGTAGATCTGAATGTATTTATCTGATCTGGTGACACATTGTAACCAGTGGAAGTCTGCTTACTTTGAAGTTCCACTGGCTGACAGAGTGGCTCACAATCTCCTTTACCTTCCACCCCCACAACAGACGCCCTGTGAGGTGGGTGGGGCTGGAGAGGGCTCTCACAGCAGCTGCCCTTTCAAGGACAACCTCTACCAGAGCTATGGCTAACCCAAGGCCATGCTAGCAGGTGCAAGTGGAGGAGTGGGGAATCAAACCCAGTTCTCCCAGATAAGAGTCCTCACACTTAACCACTACACCAAACCACTACACCAAATACACTAGGTATTTTACATAAAAGCCAGTGTGGAAACTGAGCTTTCAAATGATCAGGGGAAAATGGTGCATGACCTTTTGAGGGCCAGCTGGGAAATGAACCTCTCACATGAACATGTCAAAGTGTCCACCACACCACCACTTTCTCAGGCCAGCTCCCACCTACACCTTTCACAACCATCACCTCTTACTGCCCTCAAAAAAACTCCTGGCAGATATTGTGTAAGATACACCAATGCTACAAGGAGAAACAACTTACAGATGCAGCAAAGAAATTCACAAATAGTACTTAAATTACTATAGCGAAACACGGGCATCAAGCTAGTAATTTAGTATGCCAGTTGCCCCCCCCCCCAAGTCGGAATAAAGAGACGGACACAATTAGATTGGTGAAACTATGGGCCACTTTATGGGCCACACAGCAATGGCAAGGGCAACCGAACTGCGGCCAGGTCAGGGCCAGGGGTCTCCTCAGACCGCTCCCCTGCCTTTTTCAGTGGGCGAGAGACCCGGCCCCCCAGCCAGAGCTGTGAGCCACAGCTCCCATTAGGCAGGCCCAGCAGGGAGGCTCGCACCGGAGGGCCCAAACATCAGACGCGAGTCTCAGCGAAAGGCACCCATCCAATCGAGTCTCCAGGACAGCCTGCATTCACACACCTTGGGCCACACCAAAGGTTGATCCTGCCAGACCCCTAACTCCCCAAAAGGGGGAGGCTAACTGGTCCTCCCCAGGCCGCATGGTGCCATAAACCCCGTAAAACCTGCCCTAAAAAGTGACCAAACTCTACCAAGGCACCAACCCAAAGCCAATTCCTCAATCCACTGATATGCTATGCAGGGTAGGCAAAAAACACCCCCCAGTCACATGCCAAATAGCCGGGGAGAAAAAAATTCCTACCTGGCCCCTCCAAAAGGAAGTGAACAGCAATTGCCTACATAACAAACAGGGCAGGCGGGTGGGCCAAAGACGCCGAGAGGACTGCCGCGGCAGCAAACAGGGCTTCAACAGCAGCGCTGAAGCCCCGCCCCCTCGAGACGCGCTCGAAAGCGTGTCGAAGAGTCTGCTCTCCCTCCGGGGGGGGGGGGGCAAAATCTCCCCTTCAGCCACGCCGCAATGCGGCGCGTTCCAGGAGGCTCCATTATATCTGCTTTGACAAACTACAGTTTGTGTTTGCCTTGAAAACTTGGATTTGTATATCGTTCACAAGCCTGATATACAAGACAAGCACACAAACCATAATTCCTGCAAACCAGCAAATAGCTAATAAACTTGTGGCATACAAGAAGAAGATGGGATAGGGAGGAGAGATCAAAAAATGTCTGAACATCTTCTGAAGTTTGTTTGCCAATCCCACAGTTCCTAGGATTAAACCTCTCTTCCTTTAGTCTTCATTCTCTGTTTGTAACCTACTCCATTTGTAGTAGGTTTGTAACCTACTGTAGTCTCCATTCTCTGTTTGTAACCTAATCCAGCTTCTTTCTCTTATCCTTTGTAGTGCCTCAGTTCTGAACCCATTCCCAGACACACTTGCAAGAGTGCTTCCATTTTTTAGTTTAAGCTCTTCCTTAAAACCTGTGTGGCATTTCCCAGCATGTTCACTATCTGTTTTTGTCTAATAGCAATCCTTCACAAGAAACCTTAGTAGATAGAACCCTCTATGTAATTGTGGCAGTTGAGGAATTTTAATTCTCTCTCTCTCTCTCTCTCTCTCTGGTGTTCTCATTCTACTGCATGAGGATTGAGAATGCTTTGGAATACTCTCTCTGGTGTTCTCATTCTACTGCATGAGGATTGAGAATGCTTTGGAATACAAAGTGCTGGATTTCTGTTTACAAGTTGTACCAGCATGTAAACACAAAGGCAACATCCTAATTGCAAGAGTTCACAAACACTGGATTATTATTTTTAGTTGTAGTACAAGTATAAGATCAGATCATATCTCTGCTTTACAAGCTGCTTCTTAAGTTCATGTTCATACCTGAGTAATATTCAAATATTAATTAACTGTGTCAGTAGAGCAACCTTAACAAGGGTGCCAAGGGAAAAAAATAGGCCAAGGATAGAAAACTGTGTAACATGCTAGTAGTTTTCATAAACAATATATTATTATGGAACTTTTTTTTGGGGGGGGGGGGTAAGGATTCCTTTTCAGGTAATCTTTTTCAGTCAGCGGATAAATATACAATAGAAAAAGGCTTATCTATTTGTCTAACAGCCCCATGAATTGGCCCCATTTTGGTTTGAAGGTCTGTTCAATTCCTGCAGTGCCACATGCCTGCATCTCTCCTCTGTGTGGTCTCTCAGATAATTCTGTAAGGCCCTGAAAATTACCCAAACTGTACAGTATGCAAAATTGCCAATTGTTAGTTGTAAGTTAATATGCATAGTTAGCGTGAGCAAGCTCACAGATTTTTAGCCTCCAGCTCACACATTTTTGTCTTAGCTCAGGAAGGATGACCCCAGAACACAATAATTAAGCAGAAGCTCACTACTTTAATGCCAGTAGCTCACAATGTAGAATTGTTGCTCACAAGACTCTGCAGCTTAGAGGGAACATTGCAGGAAACCGTAGTCACAGATATGGCCAAGAATACAGAACAGTTGCTGGATTTGACCAAAAAAATTATAGAGAATGTTTTTGCAGACCAGAAACAGCTGAACTTGCCAAATAGAAATTCTAGAGACTCAGAACAATAAGCCTTGGAGAAGGAGAAGAAACAAAATAACAGCACAATAACATGGCCTTTTAAAAACCAGAAACATTCTACAACAGGACCAACAAATAATTATCTGTATGAGAAAATGATTAGTTTAGGGCAAGAATGTGCACCCTAATCTAGTGGGACAGCTAGCTATTGTTGGAAGATGATTTTAAAATCCTATAAATATGGGAGTCTGAATTAATCAAGAGCCTCCTCTTGGAAGAGGTTCCTTGCTTGTAAACTTCTTGTTTTGGGAGAAGATATTTTTAAGAACTCATGCAATTGTTCTCCTTTAATTATCTATGTAATGGATGGCATAATTTTCCTTTGAGTTTATCAATGTTAAAAGATGCAAATAGTTATGTTGTAATGAAAGGGCAACAGGGAAACAAAGATTTTTCTCATAGTATTACTTGTGTACTATATCCATAACAAATCAGAAGCATTGATATGTATCTCTTTCCAGGAATTAAATGATCTCGTACAGGAAAGCTAACTTGATGCCTATGGCTTCTTAAGTGTACCCCCCAGCCCTGGATTAGCTAAGCAAAATAGGGCACCAGGGGAATTTATTTATTTATTTATTTATTACTTTCAATTTATATCCCGCCCTCTCCGCAAGCGGACTCAGGGCGGCTTACAACATCATAAAATACAATCAATCCAATAAAACATATAAAACCATGTATTATGTATATCAGCTTTAAAACCATTCTATGGTGCTATTTCAGTACTGTATAGGCGGTGTTAAATTCTCGACTGTGATCGCCAGCATTCTGTAAGATGTCTGGTGGCAGCCCTTTTTCAAACCGCAAAAGGGGGCACCTTAGAGATAAATATTTTTCTCAGTCATTCCTTCTGTTATGGCTATTCATAAGAAATGATAGGCAGTGGAACCTCTAATGCTGAGGAGGAGGGGTAGCAGGAGCAAGTCTGTGACAAGACAGGTGGATGCCTTGTTGCTACTAAGTACACAAGCAGATTTGTTATGCCAGATTAGTTTTGATGACTTGATCAGACACTTCACAATTTTAAAAAGTAGGAGGAAACTTTTAAAAGTATAAAGTTATAAGTAGGCAACAATAAGCATTACTTTGCGCCTTTTGATCCATGTATATCGAAATGCTAGATACAAGATCAGAAAGCAATGGAATAAAGTATGTTTTGTTTCATACAAAAATAATATTTCTCCATTAGAGTATATATTTTTTAATGTCCATCAACACTGATTTCTGTAGAAAGATTATCTAAATTGAAAACTATGCTTTTCAAGAGTATTTTAGTAGAGATAATATCAGATCACATTTTGCCTTATAATCTTTGGGAGGATGATTAAAAATAGTTTTCAATACATTTTTGTATTTGTCTTTTCTTCTTATAACAATTTTATTAAAAATGCCTAAATATGTTGAAAATGTGTATGTTTTCTGATTATAAGTAAATAATTTGCTGATATTGCTTATTGCTTCTTACACATAAAGGGGAAAGCTGTTTGCCACTTTGGGGTCAGGTGGCAACTTTTCTCCAGGCCAGTCTTGCCAGCGATCCAGGAGAATTAATGTTTTCTTTTTTTTGTTTCTTTTTCTTTTTTCCATTTCCTGGGCTTGGAGCAGAGGTCACTGGGTGTGTGTAGGGGGCAGGCACTTGTGAATTTCCTGCATTGTGCAGTAGGGTTGCTAATCCCCAGGTGGGGAAGGGGATCCCCTGGTTTGGAGGTCCTCCCCCCCCCACTTCAGAGTCATCAGAAAGTGGGGGGAGAGGGAAATGTCTGCTGGACACTCCATTATACCCTATGGAGACTGATTCCCATAGGGGATAATAGAGAATTGATCCATGGGTATCTGAAGCTCTGGGGGGGTTGTTTTTTGAGAAAGAAGCATCAAATTTACAACATAGCATCTGGAGTCTCTCCTCAAAACACTCCCCAAGTTTCAAAAAGATTGGACCAGGGGGTCCAATTCTATGAGCCTCAAAAGAAGATGACCCTACCCAAATGTATTTCCAATTGAAGGAAGACATTTAAAAGGTATTTTTAATCTTTTATTGTACCTTCAGCACTTATTGTATCTTAATGTCTTGTCAGTCAATCAATGGAAGGGCAGAGAGGGGTTGTTGGGTAGTGCTTAGGCCATCAGTTGGCCTTAATCCAGCCCTGTGTACCCCTATATCTGAATGAGGCTTTACCAGAGCCATCCAGAATAATGTGAATGTGTCTGAAGCTTCTTCCAATCTATGTTTATGTAGCAACAAACAATGGTTTGCTGTTTTGTCCTGTGTGTTGCATAAGCAAGGGTTTAGCACAACACATTATATCACTGCTGGACTATGATTGGCTTAGTAGGTCACAACTCACACAAGCATCAGCAAGATTGTGACAGCTTTTAATTATAGTTTGGCCTTCAGAAGGTGTGAGATGCCAAAATTATGCTGGGTAGAATTCCATGGTCAGAAATACTTAAGCAGAACTAGGGATGGCAGTCCCCTGGTAGGGGTGGGGGATCCCTCACTGGCCAGTGGCGGGCAACTCCATCCCCAAGCACAAACTCCAGTGGCCATCCCTCTCCCTCCCAAGAGATTTTAAAAGATTCTCTTCCTTTCCCATAGGTCTTCCCCTGCTGCCTCTTAAATACAGCCCTCCTTGCTCCTCCCCCATGCCTTCTGTGAGCGTCTGCCTTCCTTGTTGGAAACAAATGTGTCTGTGTTTGGTGTCCTTTCCCAATGAGCAGTTGTGTCTAGGGTATGTGTCTTCTTCCCCCCCTTCTCCTGAGGCTCTGGCTCCATCCCTAGGTAGGTGCCTTGCCTAGGTCCAAAGTTCTCATTCTTCCTGGCCTGACCTGGTATACCCATGACAAGCTCCTGCCTCGGGGTTTCAGGAGTCTTGTGCTGTACCCTTTTGTCTTGTGCTGTACCCTTTTTGTTAACTAGGGTCTCTCTGTGGGACCCTGGGAGATGGGGTACTAGTGTCTGAAGATGTGAGGTGTTACAGTGGCAGGGCTTGGTCTGGTGCTCTATCGTGGGCCAGCAGTGTTCATGGCGATGGCAGCGTTCTTGGTGGCAGAGAGTGGGGCAAGCTAGAGGGATGTCAGGGGCCTGAATGAGGGCTCTTCAGAGTGAGATTTGCAGTAGCAGAGCTGGTCCTGGCACTCCATTGTGGGCTGGTAGTGTTCTCAGTGGCTGCTAATGGGAAGTTCATTAGGGGTATGTAGGAGTAGCCCAGGTAAGTCCCTTTAAATGCTTCTTGTAAGCAGGTGTCACTTGGAGTTCAAAGTGGGTGCTGCCAGTGCTGCATTCTCAAGATGATGTATGACATCATCGCATTGAGGATGCCTTTTCCTCTTCCTGGTTTACAATCTCCTTCCCTTCCCTTCCCTTCCTTTCTTCACAACAGACACTCTGTGAGGTAGGTTGAGCTGAGAGTGCTCTGAGAGAACTGCTGTTGAAAGAACAGCTCTGAGAGAACTGTGACTGACCCAAAATCACCCAACTGGCTGTATGTGATGAGGGGAGTGAGGGGAGTGGGAAATCAAACCCAGTCCATTGCTCTTAACCACTACACCAAACTGGCTCTCCAGCCCAAACGAGCTTCAGGCTTGTTCACCTTGTTCTGGATGGTTCTGGTCAAGCCTCATTCAGTTATAGAGGTACACAAAGATGGATTAATGCCAAGTGATTCCCTAAGCACAGTCAAACTGGCCTTAAAAAGCCAAGGTGGCTCCATAAACAGCTTTCTAAAGACCTGAGAAATAAAAAACTATATTAGGAAATGGAAGAAGGGCCTTATAACTGATTAATATAAACAGATAATCAATACATGTAGAGAGAGTGCTAGGAAAGCTGAAGTTCAGGATGACAGGCTAGTGAGATATGCTAAAAACAACAACAAAAATGTTTTTTTCTTATGTTCAAAGTAAGAAAAAGAGCAAGGATGTGGTAAGCCCCTTGTGGGGACAGAAAGGTGAAATTGTAACAGGTGATGAAGAAAAGGCAGACTAGATGACCCTGGAGGCCCCTTCCAACTCTATGATTCTATGAACTATATGACATTGATAATTAGTTCCCTCTCTATTCTTTCTAAAAATCAATGAAGCGTTTGTGAAAAACCTTCAAAATCATACAATAACACAATTAATATGCTATTTTCTGTTTTAATTTCATGTTGTGACATTTTCATGCATGTCGATCGTTCAGTTGATTTCATTTGCACAAGCAGTTTTCACAATATATTGGAAAATGAAATTGAGATCTGTTAAGAACATAAGAGAAGCCATGTTGGATCAGGCCAATGGCCCATCCAGTCCTACACTCTGTGTCACACAGTGGCCAAAAAAAAAATTATATATATATATATATATACACACACACACACACACACACACACATATATATACACACACAAACACACACACACACACATATATATATACACACACACACATATACATATATATACACACTGTGGCTAATAGCAACTGATGGATCTCTACTCCATATTTTTATCTAACCCCCTCTTGAAGCTGGCTATGCTTTTTCCTGTTGTTGTATATCATGTTCACCTTCCACATTCACTATGTTTCTTTTCTTTTTTTCTTTTGCTCTGAATATGTATGGCAAAAAATGATGTCTGAAAGCTCACAGTATTTTAAATAAGTACTGAATCTAACAAAAGTTACAGTTCCCTCTGAGCAAGGTTCTTCTGTCATCAGATGAGTAGGTAAAAAGACCTCCAGGAAATTCATAAGGTTATACAATTTCTTATTAATAGTGGAATTTCTAGTGAATATTTCAAGTCTCTCACCACGCATTTTGCACACAAGTTCCCATTTTTGCCATGGCACATGCTGCATATAATTTGGTTTCATATAATGAAGTCACTTAGCCATCTAATTTTGCTTTACAAGGTCTGTATCAGTTCTGACTCTCACTGAATGTTAATGAGATGCTGAGAATCAATCAAATCCTTTCATTTAACACTTTTTCTGGATATATTTTCATACCTACTCCCCATGGTGGAGCTCTCCTGCTGATTTCATACACAGTTGTCACCGCAGATAGCAGCACTTGGCAACCAAAAAAGAAATGAATGCTTAGGATGGAAAGTTGGCTGTATTTTTTACTATGTCAGCAATATTCATATGTAATGCAGAAAGGTCACAGAAATCATTTTCCTGTGAAATGTTACCTGATGCTATTAGAACATTATTGTTTCTGTGCTTGAATCTGAAATCAGCACTAGGTTAAAACAATCAAGTGAAATTGCTTTCACTGTACATTTTGCTGTACATAGGAATGGAAGAATGGCAAGGTGTTGTTACCAGTGGGCTCCAGAGTTCTCCCTGTCAGGTTTGTTAACTGACAGAGCCTAAACATCATTATTATACTTTTTCATTCAATTAGTTTGCCAAGTATTTTCCTTTTATAGTTTATTCCTTTTAAAATAGTCAGTGACAACAAAATTGCATCATGGACAGATCTCTCCAATGAAATGAAGAATCCAGTGTCACTGATTTCAATAGAAATCTTCCCATTCACTTTAAAACAGCTGGGTTGCATGTAAGGATGTAATTATATAATTGGAAATTTTCATTACCATCAATGAGACTTAGCTAGGGCTGCCAAGCCACCAGTCCAGGCGGGGAATCTTCTGCCTGGGAGGTTCTCAACCCACTGGCCCACATTGGGCTGGCGGAGGGAACCTCCCCCTGCGTCACTGGCGCGATGACATCACCTCGAAGGTACCATAGGTACCATAGAGTTTTAACCTCACAAATGGCTACAGCATCCGGGAAAACCATAGAGTTTTCCTGGCAATGCCTAGAGCGGCCCCACACGGGGCACCGCCATTTTGATGATGTCACTTCTGGGTGACATCATTTCATCACACATGCATTGCACATGCAAATATCCCCCACCGGGGGATGAAGAGGACTTGGCAACCCTAGACTTAGGGCAATATAAATATTATGGCAGTTGATGAAAAGCAGAAAAGCAGTCAAAATACTCGTATGGCTGTTCCATATCATTTGTATAACATGTAAGCCCATACATGTACAACACTTGCAAAGGGGAACTTATCTCTGTAGTCTGGCAATGAGTTATAATTCCAGACATTTCCAGGCCCCACTTAGGTCCTTTTGATACATAAGGTGGCCTTCTTTGCAAGCATGTATGTTTAGGATTTGTGTGCTAGGATTCTGTATGGAGTAACTCACAGTTTCTCCTAAAGAATTAAGTTGCAGTGGGAAAGACAAGATGTTACATGTTCTGTACAAATAGCTACCTGTTTGTGAAACTACAAGACAGCAAATGACAGCCCCCAAGCCTGATCTGACTCACTATCTGAACCACACACAATTAACAGTTGCCAAGACTCTGCCTTTCTATGCAATTCCAATCCTTCCTTGTGATAGCTTTAGATAACTTGTCTGAGCTACTGGAAGAAAGGCAATGGAGACAAGCATATGCTGAAAGAATGGGGAATCCTCCACAGATACTATTTTCTCCTTACCTGCAATGAACACTGTTTATGCCCATCTCTGGTTCCCTCCTTTCCCGTTTCAAGACTGCACAACAGGGAGGGGAACCGAGAGAATGATACCTGGGATAAGTTAATTACCTCCTACCCTTTATTTCCATAAGTAGACTTCCAGTCCACTGGTATAAATGAACTATTTAAGGAAACTGAATTAAAATGACTGCCAGGTATTGTTTCAAAAGCTAATGGGGCACAATATATTGAAAGTTAAATTTACTACTGCATATTAAGATCTGCAGAATCTGGATCTGGCTAATTTGAGAAGAATTATTTCATAGACAATATTCCTCAGAAATGACTTTTTTAATAAGGTGGGCTGATTATACCTGTCAAGAGGGTTATAATATTAGAAATAATCCCAGGAAGAGAAATTACAGGGTAAAGTGCAGGTGAATTGGGTAAAGGTTAATAATAACTATTTATCACACAGACATATTTTCTAGCTTTGTAGTGTAATTAAAAATTACAAGATTCTCCCAACCCCATATGATTGGTATATATGATTTTTATTTTAAAACTGTGTTTTGACTAAACCACAACAGAGGTTTTAATATATTATTTCAATGAGAATTAGGGTTGGCAGGTCTGTGGACTTTGGGGCTTGAGCCAGGAACAAAGTTGTGACAAGCATGATTGAATTCCAAAGGGAGTTCTGGCCATCACATATAAAGGGACTGCACGCTTTTTAAATGCCTTCCCTCCATTGGAAATAATGAAGGATAGGGGCACCTTCTTTTGGGGCTCATCAAATTGAATGCCCTGGTACAATCTTTCTGAAACTTGAGGAGTTTTTTGGGGGAGAGGCACCAGATGCTATGCTAGAAAATTTGTGCCTCTAACTCAAAAAACAGCCCCTCCCCCGGGCCCTGAATACCCACAGGCTTATTCTCTATTATACCCTATAGGAACCAGTCTCCATAGGGTATAATGGAATGCCCAGCAGACATTTCCCTCCCTCCTCTTTCTGATGACCCTGAAGTGGGGGGAGAGCCTCCAAACCGAGGGATCTCTTGCCCTCAACTGGGGATTGGCAACCCTATGCTGCTGCTTTTTATCCAGCATATAATGGAGTTTATTGTTACATTAATAAATTAATTACTCCTCCCCTTGGTACTACCACACAGATTGAACAAATACTTTTCTGCTATCTTCTGCTAGATCACCCTAAGCCTCCATACAAGACCAGACACTGTACTGCAAATGTATGGCAGAAGCTGCTGGCATCCTGCCTCCATCTAATCAAATTTTATTCCTGTGTATTTCAGTGGGTCTTGAGCACATCTAGTTAAGGTGCTGCTTTGTACCTTTGGTCTGTGCAGCTGATTGGCATATGTTGCACACAGTATATAATGCATGTAGGCTCTGCTGATAGAATCAAAATCTTCAAACTGTACAATTCAGGAGACAGCAGAGGTAAATGAGAAAGCAAGGAAATCTATTGTCCTAATAAAGTGAAAATATTTCCACATATTGTGCCGCAGCACTAGATATGACTTCTTAGTTGACAAATAAAACAATGGCTAATATCACACAAAGCTACCAATTGAGTATTAAGGAAGTTTTCCAGGCAAAGGGGGAGAGATGGGAAGTTTTCCAGGCAAAGGGGAAGAGATGGTCAGCAGGGTCTTATACTTGAATACTATCATATTCCATGGAGAACAGCAGCACGAATACCACAATTCAGACTAGGGATGTGCAAAAAAAAATTCGGAAGTACACGGATTTGGAAGTATACGGGGAGAAAAAATCGGAATCCCGTATATTTCTGAATTCTGTAGTCAGAATAGCTACATATACAGTAGATGCGCAGCTATTTCCGAATATACAGACCTATTCTACCCTATGGGCCATTGAAATCAATGGCAAATAGGGTATATTTGAAGCCGCCTGGAGGGGATGGGGTTTGAGGGAGAGCCCCCAAATTTGCAGGGGACCTGCAGAGTACTCTCCCCTACAAACCCCCCAAGTCCCAAAACGTTTGGGCCAGGGGGTCCCATTCCAGGGGCACCCAAAGAGGGTGCCCCTATTCCACCATTATACCCTATGGGCCATTGAAATCAATGACAACATAGGGCATAATTAGAGGCTACGGGGGGCAGGGGGTTTGAGGGAGAGCCTCTAAAACTGCAGGGAACCCACAGGGGACTCTCCCCTACAAAACCCCCAAGTCCCAAAAAGATTGGGCCAGGGGGTCCCTGTCTTTGGGCTCCCCAAAAGGCCCATTGCCAACAATGATGGGGAAAGCCCAATTAGCCACTTCCTCCACTATAATTGCTGTGGGGAAAGTGGCTCTGGCCAGAGGGGGGTTTGAGAGAGAGGCCCCAAAACTGCAGGGCAGCTTCAGGGGACTCCCCAGCATGAAACCCCCCTGGCCCAAAAAGACTGCACCCATCTGTGGGCACCCCAAAAGGAACACTGCTCCCAATGGTGAGAAAAAACCAATTAGAGCCACTTCCTCACTGTAATTGTCATGGGAAAAGTGGCTCTGGGAAGCAGCAGGTTTTGAGGAGAGCCCCCCACAAGGCCAAAAAAAAATTGGACCAGGGGTTCCAATTCCTGGGGCACCCCAAACCAAACCTAACTTCACACCAGATAATCTCTATAGGACCCAAATGCACTACATCCCTCTATCTACTCTATGAACCCTGCAGGCCTGGAACCAATATAAACCCAGTTGCCAACGTCACTGCCTCACAAAACACAATCTGCTCAAGGTCTGCTCTGCAGACCTGGCTGCAGCAATCCCAGATGCCAGCTCTCCAGCCCTGCCCCAAACAACACGGGGAGAGCTGGCCAAGCACAACAAGCCTGCTGGTTCTGGGTCTCTCACCCAGGTGCCAGCTTCCCTGCCACAGAACACACAATCTACAGATGCCAGCTCTCCAGCCCTGCCCCAAACAACGCGGGGAGAGCTGGCCAAGCACAACAAGCCTGCTGGTTCTGGGTCTCTCGTCCAGGTGCCAGCTCCCCCCCCAAAAAAAACCAGAACCAGGAAAAGGGACAACAGGAGAAGGCCAAGAAACTCAACTGTTAAAAAAGTGGCCTTTTAAACAATGAAATTAGGCCAAACAGCACCCCCCCAAGAACCAGAAGAGAAAAGGAACAGCAGCACAACACAGCAGCAACAAATCAAACACAGAATCCTTTTAAAACAGTAAAAAACTTAACTTTTAACAATACAGGAACTTTGCCAACCCCTCCCCCCCAAAAGAACCCTTCACCCTAACCTCAAGAAATCCAAGCCACCCAAATCAGGAAAAGTAAAAGGACACTGCACTTTTAAAAGTCCTCTCACTAAAGTAAGATATGGGCAAATTGGCAAACCCCCCCCCACCCCAGCAGAACCCCCTAACCCCAAATAAGCTAGTACCCACCACCCAAATCCAGACAAGTAAAGGGACTCTGAGTCTTAAAAAGTCCTTTTACCAACTAAAATTAAAACAAGAACCCCAAGACTGTCTGACCTTTTAGACATCTTCTCTTACTCCAAGCAAGTCTGTTAAGGCTGAGCAGCAACAGCTGCCTGGGACCAAGGGCCAGTACAGCACAATCTCTCTCACACACAGACAAAAGAACAACATTGTTGCTGATGGCTGGAGGATCAGCTACACAAAAGCCCTTCAAAGCATGCATTTGCAATGCAGTTTGCAAATGCATGCTTTGGATTAGCTGCTGGGGCTCCTCTTCCCCCTCCCCCCTCCCTGATCCCAGGGAGGCTATGGGAGAGGCGGGAAAGGAGGCAAACAGCTCCCCTGAGGCTGCAGATACCCCTTTCCCGCCTTTTGTATTGACTTCCATATACTTCCGAATATTTAAACAGAAGTATACGGGGAGCTATACTCGGCTCCCACATAATGGGCCCCAATTGGAATCGGCTGTATGCGATTCTGTATACAGCCGAATCAGGGGTGATTCGGCGGTTGATTCGGTTCAGCCGAACCGAATGCACACCCCTAGTTACAACAGCCCACTTTACTTTACAAAATATGTTTGCATTCTTACATATATAGGTTTTTGTAATTTTCAACATAACTACAACAGCCAGCAGTTGGATCAGAGTCTGGCACATGAAACACATACTTATAGCCAAGCCAGATTTTTAGCACTAGCTCCCAACAGACACAGCAGACCAATCCTAAAAACATTCACAAAGCATTACCAGAACTGAAAAAGAGAGTTTCAATCATCAGCAGTTAATTGTAGTCTTTCAAAGTAGGAGAAAGCCCACCTAATGATTAATGAGGGACCATCACAAAGAGTTTGCATATGAAACTCTGTTTATATTTGCATTGCTGAAATTGTCCTTTGTTTACAAAATGGGGGGGGATGGCCAATGTTACCAGCCTATTACATCATAAGCATGTCGTTATCTTGCCCAGCTAATAATTAAGGAAGAGTCTAATGGAAAGGTCAACACAGAAGCAAAATACATACGATTTTTCTGATGAAATGAAATGAAACATTTCTCTCTTTTTTTTTTTAATCTTGTAAAAATTGCCAGATTTGTAGTTCTCATCACAGAATGCACAACATGGACAGTAAAAAAGTGCTAGCATCTTTAGGCTGCATCTAATGCTCAACATGGCCCCATTTGTGAATTCTTGAATCTGGAAATTGGATACATGAACAGACCAGAAAGATCTTCGTACAAATCTGAGAAAAGGCCCAGATTTGCAGAAAACACATCAAAATAATAACAGAAACCCACCAAAATAATAACAGAAAGAAAGAAATGTCCTGTGAAGTAGGCATTGTGGGGATTGCTGTGCAACCACAACAATACTGTCAGCCTTCAAACCTTAGTTTCTAGGCTTCAAAAAGCATTAGAAGGAGCAGGACCCTTTCCAGATCTGTTTTTGGCCTTTGAGAGAGGATTCGGGGCCAAGCACACTCACTGGCCAGCCTTGCTGCTTGCTGTTATCAACAGCAGCCACCTCATGGAAGTCACTTTGGGATAGTGTGTCAGACTAGGATTTGAGAGACCCAAGTTTGAATTCCCATTCTGCTCTGGAAGCTCACTGAATGACCTTGGGCCTGTTAGACACTCACTGCCTAACCTACCTCATAGGGTTGTTGGGACATATGAAGGAGGTCAGGATAATAATGTAAGCTGCTTTGGTTCCCCACTGGGGGAAAAGCTGGGGTATAAATTAGTAAATAAATATAAAAACAGCTTGCAATGGGGAAGATGATAAAAAGCAGGTTGGCTGGTGGTAGGCTTGTCAGTCCCCTGGTCCAGGTGGGGGATCCCCCAGTTTTGCAGGCTCCTCCCTGAGTGCCAGTGGTTGGTGGTGGGAAGCCCCACTCCAACAGCCATGGTATGTCTTTAGATCTCAGGCAGGTTCAGATGCTTGCAACTGCTTCTATTCTGGAAGCTGTGCCTTTAAATCTCAGGGAGACTGAAGCTGCAGGGAGAGGCGAGGAAGAAGAGCCATTTGTGTGTGAGAGAGAAAGCAAGAAAGCCTAATCCCTCTGTTTATTTTGCATTCCTTTCAGAAGCTGTTTGCATAGTAAAAGGGATAGTAAGGAGTTAACTAGACCTGGAGCATGGGATAGAGGAAAACTCCATCCCCTAGAACTCTCTCTCCATAAATTGGTTTAAATACAGCAGATCGTTAATTTCAGCAACTCCAATGAGTAAAGCTATCTATACCTTTGCTCCAGGGAGATCACAAAAGTATGAGCATGCAAACTGTTTATTTTGGCTGCTTTGTGCGTGTGTGTGTGAGAGAGAGTGGAAATGCAGCTGCTGGGGAAGCCTTTGAATGCAAAACAGAGGAGAAAATGAAGACTGTATTCAGGGGAACTGCACTGCTGTATTTTTATTTATTTATTTTTAGATAATGGGAAAGTCTTTTGCCCCACCCTCAAGGTCCCCAGATATTTCCTGAGTTGGATTTGGCAACCCTAGCTGGTGGGTTGGAAAGGAGACAAGGAATAATAATAATAATAATAATAACAACAACAACAACAACAAATTTATTTTTGTATCCCGCCCTCCCCCGCCAAAGGCAGGCTCAGGGCGGCTAACACGACATGGTATATACCATGATAATAAATACAATATTACAACAAACAATTGAGCGATTAAAACAAATAAAATTACATTCATAAGTTAAGTTAAAATTAAATAAATAGTTAAACCATTGTAAATTATACATTTCAGTGTATTTCAGGAAAAGGGAAGAGAATATGAGGGCTACCAGAAAGAAAGAGAAATAGTTGGGCAGGGAACAGAAGAGAAAATGTGAGGTTTTCTGCAAATTCTTGTGAGTCCCAGTTGAATGTCTAAATAGTAATTTAATTTAATTTAATTTTTGGATTTATATCCTACCCTTTCCTGCAAGCGGGCTCAGGGTGGCTTACAACAAGTAGGGTTGCCAGTTCCAACTCAGAAAATAACTGGGCACTTTGGGGTGGAGTCAGGAAACTTTGGGGGTGGAGCCATGAGCAAGGCTATGACAAGCATGATTGAACTCTGAAGAGAGTGCTAGCCATCACATTCTTTTTAAATGTCTTTCTTCCATTGGAAAGAATTGAGGATGAGGGCACCTTCTTTGGGGTCTCACATAACTGGACCCCCTGGTTCAATCTTTTTGAAACTTCAGAGGTTTTTTTTGAGGAGAGCATTAGATGCTATGCTGAAAATTTGGCACATCTACCTAAAAAACCCCCCAGCTTCCCCAAAGCCTCAGATACTCAGAGATCAATTCTCCATTATACCCTACGGGGAACCTGTCTGCATAGCATATAATTGAGTGCTCATTGGATATCCCCCCACTTTCTGATAACCCTGAAGCAGGGGGAGGGCCTCCAAACAAAGGGATCCATTGCCCCAAATAGGGATTGGCAACTTTACTAAATAGCCTTCAGAAAGCATGCATCATCAATGGTTTATGTTTATATGTTCATTTATTTCAGCTCCCAGCAAAATATCCTTTCTAGATAACCTGCTATTCTTCTATGAGGGCAATAAAAGTAGGTTACTATACAGGCCTGATGATCTTTTTGTGCAATAAAGACTATTTTAAGATTTTTCAGAACTATCCTGTTAACTTTAAAAGGAGTGGTCCTCAAGGTCTCATGGTTTCCAGAAGTCTAAATATTTAATGACTGGCGTGGCAAAAAAGTCAGATAGAATGAGACAGTGTATCGGCTTCCCTAATTTCTAAGTATATTGTTGTGTATGTGTGACTCTATGTTTGGTGTGGGTAGTTACTGCCTGGCTCATTGGAGCTTTTAGGACTGAACTTGGGGACATGGGAATAATGGGAAGCAGGATCCAAATCTCTGCTTCCCAGGACCAATCACCAGTCCAATGCTGGTTCAAATGACCCAATGACGTTCTAGTGTGGGAACGCTGGAAAGTATATAGTTGGCCCCGTTGGCCCAGTACAGTAGTCTTAGTCTGCCTATTACAATGCTGTAATCACCAATAAAGAGCTTTGATCAACTGCAACTAAGTCTCCTCATGCATCAAACCCACTATTTAACATATACAAATGAGGATATTCTAAAGATAGAATTTTTTAAGCTGCATATATATGTTTGTAACTGTTCCAAAGCAAAATTCTTGTAGGTTAGCTTGTTACTTTGTGCAACACATGGGGTAAACTTAAAGGTAATGGAATTTAATACCTGTTCTCTCCTCTGAATAAAGTTTGAAGCCCTTTTCTGGCCTACTGAGACTTTTCCAGACCTAAGTGGTTCTTCCATTGGAGGAAGATTCACGGAAGAATCATTGGATCTATCCCAATATGCCCCATTTCCCAATACTAAGCAAATTGTTCATTTGGCATTACAGAGTAAGTATACTATACATGTTCTTTGTAAGCTACTTCTAAAGGTCAGAAGGGTAGGATACTAGCTTTGTAATCAATCATACTTGCAGTATAGTTATACAAATCACTGTTACTTGTATAAAGCTAGAGATAAGCACATTTATGTCTGTTACAACCACACTGTGTCTTGGATGGTTTTATTAGGCACAGTAGTAAACACTGTCCCACACTGTACAACTGACCATACAGCAGAAGCACAAGAGTGATGGTTCCTGAAGAGAATAAGGGGACATGGGAGCATAGTCTTAGGTAAGGCTCAAAGTTTGGGCAAGAACCCTCAGATTCTCAGGAACAAACTAAAGGTCTGGTTAGGCAAGTTAAGCCTCAGTTGGGAAAAGAAAGTGGCCCAGATAGCCAGTCAATAACAGATGTTGTTCCAGCAACTACAACTAAATAACCCTCCCTGTAAATGTCAGGAGGGCTTTTGACACTCCTGTCTAATTTTTAATTATGTACATTTGTCAGTTGTAATTGATTTTAATTGTATATCATTTTGTTATCATTGTAACCTACATTTAGCTTGGTTTCAGAAAAAGGAGAGGTGTGGCCAGGCTAGTTAAGGCTTCAGTGAAGCAAAACAACTCTTGAGATCTGATCTTGCTGAAACCAATCTAGGACTGTTTATTTCTGAGGGTTGCATGTCTAATGGTAAAAGCTCAGATACAAGTCAGTCACTCTTTCTATGGAGTTCTTTCTTCTTCCAAATTGCTATCATCCCTGAATGACTGTAGGAAAGAAAGGTAGATTGTGGTCCACCACTTGTTTTAAAAAACCTTGATAAAATAGTATATTTTGTATGTCAGTCTGCACAATTGGTTAAGAGAGAACTTTGACTGTGATCAGTACATATTCAGACAAGAGATTACATCCAAAGTCCAGGAAGTCAAATAAAACCAATTCAAAAGGTTACAAAAATTACTATGAATATTCAGATAATCTCAGTTAATGCTGCCTCTTTATTACTTCATGTGATAAAGGAGGGATGGGCGGGATAGAAATCCCATCAAATAAATGAAGAAAGAAAATAAAATAAATTTTATCTAGGCAGTTCCTATTGACTAAGAGAGCAGTACTAGGCAATTACTTTCATCAGTGGATTTGTTTTGGAAGCTCCACATACTCTCAAAGACTAAAATATTCTTGATAAGGAGAAAAATGGTGGCTCATGGTAAGTATCTGTAGATTTCCTGTATTTCATCTTATGTCAGCTAATATCAAGATCTGTTCACAGGACACAGTAGTGTTGCCTGGGGCTACAGAGTTGATGTTTAGAAAAGGTTTTTGCTGGCAATGGGACAAGTTGCAGTATAATTACTGTTAAGCTTTTCCATGTGCAGAGATTATTAATTAACACATCTTTAAAATGTAAACAAATGAATCACTTGACTGGAAAGTCTGGTTTTCAAGCAGGTAGAAGGATTCAGTGAAGAAATCCAAATTTACTCTCAGAGATGGATACACATATATGTACTTGTTCTGGAGCACTATTGGGGTTGCCAGGTCCAATTCAAGAAATATCTGGGGATTTTGTGGGTGGAGCCAGGAGACTTTTGGGGGTGGAGTCAGGAGATACTGGGAGTGGAACAAGTTTGTGACAAGCATAATTGAATCAGAGGGAGTTCTGGCCATCACATTTAAATGGACCGCACACCTTTTAAATGCTTTTCCTCCACTGGAAATAATGAAGGATAGAAGTACCTTTTGGGGGGCTCATAAAACTTGACCCCCTGGTTCAATCCTTTTGAAACTTGGAGGGTGTTTTGAGGAAAGACACTGGATGCTATGCTGAAAATTTGGTACCTCTACCTCAAAATACATCTCCCCTAGAGCCCTAGATACCCGCAGTTCAATTCACCATTATACCCTATGGGAATCAGTTTCCATAGGGAATAATGGAGTGTCCAGCAGACATTTCCCTCCCCCCCCCCCGCTTTCTGATGACCCTGAAGTGGGGGGAGGGCCTCCAAGCCAGGGGATTCCCTGCCCCTACCTGAGGATTAGTAGCAACTAGAGTAGATCACTGCGTAATTACACGTTGCAAACATTTGCTAAACAAATTTCCTTGTATTCTGTTACAGTATGTCTCTCAAAATAAGGAATCTTCTGACAGTGGACTACAGTACCACATTATAAAAATATATATGAAAAATGATTGTATTTTGATTTGAAAAGAATTTTGGTTTGAATGAAAATATATATGTGTAACAGAATACAAAGGAAATTTGTTTAGCAAATGTTTGCAACATGTAATTACACAGTGGTCTGCTTTAGTTGCTTCTAATCAGTACACTGCAGTTTCTGGTTTGCCTATCTGGGGATTGGCAACCCTAAACTCTATGAAAGCTAATAGATTGGTGTAACTCTGACTAGTACCTTTATTCACGTTATGCAAAATGATCCCAATGTCAGAAAGATTGATCTAGACAGAAATCAGCAATGAATCAACTATCAATTGGTATTTCCTAAAAACAAATCAGAAAATACTTTCATTCAACATTTAGAAATCATCATTATATTTATTATGTCCATGGTACTTATCAAAGTGAAAAATGCTTTACAATTCTCATCTTAGCGATCCTCATAATAAACCATATGATTGCATACTGCGAAGCTGAAAGCAAGCTTCATAATTGATCAGAGATTTGAATCTGTACGTTGCTTGTCAAGCCTTAGCCCTCCCCATTCATTGAACCATTCTGTCCTAAGATGAAGTTAGAAGTCACCAAATGATGGTTCATTATGCCTATAATCAAATAAATAAATGATGGACCAGCATTAGATACTGATAGGGTTGCCACATCCTCCTCCTCAGTGGAGACCAGGGTTCCCCGCTGCAAGGCCCCACTGCCCAGGCCTGAGGGGGAACTTACCCTGAAAAAGACAGAGATCCAGCTGATGTGCAGTGATGTGCCTATTTCATTGCCCATGTGACTTGGAAGTGATGTCATCACACTGAGGTTTTGGGGTGATGCCCTGGTATTTGAGCAAAAACGCTATGGTAGAAACCAAATTTACCATAAAGTTTTTGCCCAAATACCGGACAACCACTTGGTATCCCTGATGTGGTTACATCATGTAGGCAGTAATGTAGGCATGTTGCTGCATGTTGGCTGGGCCTCCCTCCTGCTCCCGTTAAATTCCCCTAATCCCCTGCCAGTTGCCAGGAAGGACTTGGCAACCCTAGATTCTGGGGACATTTTAGCTTAACAGGACAAGCAAGGGATTCATTTGAACTGAAGAAGAGATCAACAGGTACAACTTGGAACAAATTAGACACCTATTTGCATATGTAACTATTTAAACTAAACTGAACCAAATAAATGAGACCTGGCAGGTTTTTTGTTGAGTCTGTCAGCCAAACAAATGGAATTTCTGAAAATGCCAAAGTTGTGCCATGGTCTGATGCACCTTTACCAAAAAACATCAGTAGGTACCAATTGGCAACCCTAACAGGGGTGTCTATCAGCATATGCAAGCACACAGAAGCCACTGTTTAACCAGTCCTTCCTGATGTCAGCAGCTTGTATTGTGAGCTGCTAGTCAGTCAACAACTCTACACTTGTATAATATTGACAGAGATATACAGATTTTCTCTTCCTCCCTTGATAGTCCTACAGTGGCACAGGGCAGTTCCCACTGGATAGCCCTCACTGTCTGCTGCAGAGCAAGGTCCACTGAACTCAATTACTTTGAAGTAAATATATTTGGGATTAGGTTGCTAATACTTAACAAATGAAGTTATTTTTTTTCCTGTTATGCAACGAAGGTGATATGCACTCAGGGTTCTAGATTATGAAAACCTTTCCATGTAAAAAAAATGTGTCTACCCTTTTAAAACATGTAAAGAGAGAATTAACGCTTTTCAAGTCAGGAAAGCTGTAGTTCTTCTGAGAAAAAGGGGGAGTTTGGCATTTTTCAAAAAAACGTTTAATATCTTTTACTCTGAAGTTTGCCAAGAAAATATTATTTAAAGGCTATGCAAGTTTTATTTTGCTCCCTATTATTTAGGGGAAGGCATTTTAAAATTTATTGGAATTTAAATTTTAGTCTTTCATGAGAACCAAAAAACAAGAATTAAAAATGTAAACCAGTATTAGCATTATTCCAACAGCAACATAATGAATGTTAACAGACAAGAGAAACATGAGTATTTTGTATGTGGAAACATTTAACATTTTGTTAAACATGGTAAAAGCTTCTGACATTGCTTATAAGAACTGCATCTTTATGTTACAAAATGCTGCATGATTAAAATAATCATGTTATGCATAATTTCCTTGCGACTGTTTTGGCAGCCATAGGCTTGCATGAACATTTGCAATATGTACAATTGTCACAAGAGGGCAGCCTGGAGAAAGGAAGGGAAAATGAAAAAAGTAGGTTTAAAAGGCAGCTTTATAGAAGGCTCATACCTTAAACAAGTATTTTGCCTCACTATCTTACAGGACTGGAGGTACTTTTGCATATACAGGACAGATGTGCATACTGTATAATTTTGTATTGGAGAAAAATAAAATGTGTATGTCCTTAAGTAAGAGTCCAGCAGGAAAAAAAAATCAGCTATGTAACCTGAAAAACAAAACAGTGTCTCAAAAATTTATAACAGCACATATACAGCATATAATGGTACATATGTAATTAACTTATTCTATTATTCAAACTTCTGAATGAAAAGTTCCAGCTATTAATGTATACATTTCAAAAAAGGTCTTTGATATCGCTTCAAATCATATTCCAAGTACAACTTCACTTATGGAAATGTGGCAAAATTTATTATATTGCTTCTAATTTTCTTTCTACATGATCTTTATAAACCAGGGATCTCCCTCCCCACACACCTTTGATTTCTACTTCAAGATGTCTTTGTGTAGATATTATGGGATACTCTGAGTGGGACCAGCCATACTTTTCTCATATCATACATATTTTGTACTTGATATTTTAATCTGCTCTTCAGCTAACAGAAATCTATAATCCAAAAAAATTCAGAGACATGAAATGATAAACTCCAGAAGCTGTAGATTTTAGATGAATAAGAATACACCCCGATTCGGAAGCCTTTATATTATGCAGGCCAAGCTACAAACCTCTTCTCTCTAGCATGTTTCAAAGCTGAATGTTCAACTTAATTTCCATAGCAGCTAAGGTGACTCCTTCACCAAAAATTGAAAGTGAAGAAAGAAGATGGGACCTAGCAGGAATATACAAAGCTGAATTATACGGAGTCAAATACTGGTCCTGTCCATCTCCTGTGTCTGATAGCTCTAATGAAGAGAAAGCCAAATCAGGGCCAATGCTGTTTAGAAGGTCAGGCCCCACCATAAGTAATCTCAGTACCAAATTTTGCACCAATAATGGTGGCTTTGTAACTAATCTTGTATTCTGCTACTCCAGTAAAGCAGTTTGTAAAATGTCATTTTGCAGTCCAAAACCTACTCATGATGATGCTATATATTATGTTGTATGTACTAAAATCAATGCATATAATACGTAGCAAAATTAAGACCAATTACAGTTAGGACACTGTCCACCTCTCTCATTACAAAAGCAACATCAAATTTGGTAAAATATCACACAAGAAAGGAGTCAGCTTGAAGTAATGCCATTTCTTTAGCACTAACATCTCATGAGATAGGTGCTATTTATATTTTTACAAGTGATGTCACCTTCAGCACTTCACTTATACAAGACAACTTAAGACACAAGTACAGATAAAAATATCTATTGTAAAAATATATGGCAGTTACAAATTTGAAGCACTTGCTAAAGATGAAGTAATATGCTTGTGTCTGAGAATGCAGTCTTATTATTATAGAAGTAAAAACATTTTATAATTAATCTTCTCTTGACAAACTTTGTCAGAGTGTCTTCAACAATGTTGCCAATTTTCTTTACTGGATCCTAGTACTGCACATTTTAGTCACCTGGCACTAGGGCTGCCAATCCCCAGGTGGGGGAAGGGGATCCCCCAGTTTGGAGGCCCTCCCCCCACTTCAGAGTCATTAGAAAGAGAGGGAGAGGGAAATGAGAGTGGGCATTCGATGAAATTGCTGAGCAGTCGAGTTAGAACGGATAAAAGGAGGTACTTCTTCACCCAAAGGGTGATTAACATGTGGAATTCACTGCCACAGGAGGTGATGGCGGCTACAAGCATAGACAACTTCAGGAGGGGGTTAGATAAAAATATGGAGCAGAGGTCCATCAGTGGCTATTATCCACAGTGTGTATATATATGTGTGTATGTGTGTGTGTGTGTGTGTGTGTATATAAATTTTTTTGGCCACTGTGTGACACAACGTGTTGGACTGGATGGGCCATTGGCCTGATCCAACATGGCTTCTCTTATGTTCTTATGTCTGCTGGGCACTCCATTATTCTCTATGGAGACCTATTCTCATAGGACAGCAGTGTCAAATGTGCGGTCAAACTGGCCCCCGGATGGCTTCAATCAGGCCCAAGGGGCTCTCTTCTCCCTCTTCCCACTCCTGCCCTCACCCTGCAAAAAGCTCGGAGGTTTCTGACAATTCCAGCTCCTTCTGCCTTCTCTTTGCAGAGGCTAAAGCAGAAGTGAAGCTGCAATGAAAATGTGGAATGGGTTTCCCACTCAGGCCTATAGGCAGAGCAGACTGGAATGGGAAATCCACTCCACATTTTCTTTGTAACTTTGTTTCAATGGTGAGGTTTAACTTCCCAGCATTCCTATGGCCAGCTGAAGCTTCCTGGAGTTGTGTTGTTGCAAATCAACTGTGGATGCCTTGAGTCAGCGTTGTCTCTTTTCAAATGGAGTGAGAACTAATGCCTAGTATTTTAACTTGGGAACCCACAGCCAAAGGGGATATTACACTGGAGAGCCATTACTAATATGAGTAAACTGGGGGAGGGGGGGGAGCTTGCAAAGCCTTGCCTTGCCATTTCATGTTTTTCCAGGCTAAGAGCATTTTTTTTTTAGTTTTCTGCTGTATGATCCTTATGCTTTTCCTTGATGTTTTATTTTTTAAATTGCACTGCAAAATACCACTATTCCCCTACCTTTCTGTTCTAAACAAAATTTTTCAAGAGTTTAAGCACGTTTGTATATTAAGTTAAAATAATATCTTTAATTGTGTTTGCCTGTGTCCTTTATAAAGTACATCTCTCTCTGTGGCTGAGTCGAAGGAGAGTTTGTCAAACCATATTACCACCACTCTTGCGGGCCTTTGACGAGGAGGATACGACCACCGAATTGGGCTTTGGATGTGTGAAGAGAAATTCAGCATCGGCCTCTTGGACACGGTACATGTGGTCCAACCTTCTTGATGACACAGGTGAAGAAGCAGGCTTCTCCCAGGGCTCCTTCACCACCTGTAAGATGACCTTCATAACAGGCTGGGCAACTGCTGTAGACGTATCCCGCTGCATGATGTCGAATACGGTGTCATCTACAAGGGATTGTGGTTGTGTCACCGGGAGAGAGAGGGAGAGTGCCATCCTCTTCACCAGGTCCCCATACGACTTTAGATCCTCCGATGGTGAAATGGGAAGATCCTCAGCGGTATGAGACACTGGCAAAGGCTCCAAAGCCCTGTCTGGATCATCGGTACCGACCTCGGAGTCCAACAATTAAGATTCTCTCCTCAAAGAATGTTCCGAGAGCACCGGCATTGACTCTCTGATGGGTGACCGGATCAACACCGATGACCTAGGCTGGACTTCCTCCACCACCACGCTACGTCTTTCGGGCGGGACGGACATCAATGCCGAGGGACGCCGCCTAGAGTGCTGGGAAAGCCTCGACGCATGGGATGCCTCGGATTGCTGGTCCCAGTCTGCAAACTCACGAGGGGGGTACCATTGGTACAGTGGGTATGGATAGGCGTAGGGAGGCCACTGGCGCTGCTCCCACGGTGGAAGCGGTGGGAAGTGGCAAGCTACGGTAGTTGGTTCCAGCTCTCTCTGACCTCGTCTGATCCAGCGGTGCCAACGGCTTCATCGGTGCCGACACCTCCACCTCCGAGACAGAGTCGTTCTCACTGTGATGCCTTGACCCTGAAGAATGGGAGCGCTGAGTAAGGTCAATCTCTTGCTCCAATGCCGATAGACGCAACTGCTGCGAAGCACTGCCTCTCGACACCAAAGGGCTACGATGTGGGGACGCCAAGATCTTCCTTGGTGGAGCGGTCGACATCGATGTCGAAGCATCATGAGAAGGGGAAGGAGTGCGGGATGATCTCTTCTTCCGCTTCTCCTTCGATTTCACCTTTTTCGGTTCGTAGCTGGGGTGTCCACTGACCCTTCAGAAGGTCGCTTTGTGGAACGCCTGCACTCGACTGGCATCTCGGTCCTGATCGGTGATGTATCGGCCGATGTGACCGTCGGGGCCGCGGTCTCTCCCATCAGTACTGAGAGGCCCGATGCCATCTTTTGAGGACGAAGTGCTTACTCAACCAACACAGCCGAAAGCCTCGCCGTTCGATTCTTGCAAGTTTGTTTGGAAAAACTCAGGCAGTGTGAGCAAGAATCCACGCCATGTCCCTTGCCCAAACAAAGGAGACAGAGGGAATGGCCGTCGGGTGGGGGGAATCTTCTTCCCACAGGAGCGGCACCTCTTAACAAAAAAACCAACATCTTTCCATAGACGCCAAGGAAAAAACCCACCCAGGGAAGTCTCTGAGGGGAAAAACGGGGGAAAACTGGGCCCCGAAGGGCAAGTCCAACAATTTTTTTTTTACAACCCTAACTATCTAACAACTAACTAACTAACTACACTAAGAAAATAACAAACAGGCTATATACAACAAGAAAGGCAATCCTAAGATTACTTTACCGACCGGGGACACGAAAGGAGATCCTCTCGGTGCAGCGGTCAGAAAGGAACTGGCGGGATCCTCACGCTGGCGCCGGTGAGCATGCACACTGGGACGCCTGCGCATGCCCGTTGGTGCCAAGCGCGAAAAAATCCCGGGCTTTTTAGGTACCGATTCAGGGATCGGTGCAGGCACTCTATTCCATGAGTGTGAAGCACAGAGACTACGAAGAAGATCTTGAGGATATCTAAACCCCAGTTAAATCAGCATGGACCTACAGCAATCACAAGAGTTGCTGTACCACACTTCGTAGCGGTGATGAGTGAGCTGCCAGTCAGCTGGGCTCTTCAGGTGCAGGCATGACCACAGGAGAGGATATTTACCTCACCCACTCCACTGCTCTCCCTAGAGCTGGGGCCTGGATGGCAAGGGAAGGGGCCAGCTGTCAGGGACAAGCAGACAGAGACCATAGGAGCAAGCCCAGCAAACAAAGCTCCAAGGGACCAAGATGATGCTAGGGTGGAAGGCTGCTCAGCAAGACCCATCCAGGAAGTGCCTCACATCTGGTTAACACAGAACTGTCACAGGAAGTCTAAATCAGGTCTTAAGACTACTTTTTATTTATTTTTTTTAAAAGATGAATCATACACTGAATCCACATGCATAAGCTGGTTTTGCTGTAAGCAACATAAAAGAGAATGTAGCCAGAGGTTTGGAAAGTTTTGACATTAATCTGTCTAAAGCTAATGATAAGTTCTATTGAGGAAACTGAAGTCTGGAAGGATATTTATTAGACCTTTAACAAATATTTTGTATTCCTCCTGAGCAAAGACAGATTTTCCCACTAAGGGCTCTTTGAAACTACCAATAATTGCTCGACAGATTAACAGTACGATCCTAGACAGACACTGATTCCACATTAGCCTTTGTTTGTCCTGGTCTTGGAAGGGAGCAAGCAGGGAACACAAAGCCCTGCTCCAGCGTTCCCTTCAAGCTGCAGAGTTTTGTGAACAAAATTCGACTTTGTGAGCTACTGGTATTAAAGTTGTGAGCTACTCCATAAATTAAGAGTGCTCTGGGGTCATCCTTCCTGAGGTAAGACAAAAATGTGTGAGCTGGAGGCTAAAAATCTGTAAGCTAGCTCACACTAACTCAGCTTAGAGGGAAAACTGGATGTCAGTGCAGAATCCGGGAAAAAGAGCCACCATGAGGAGCCCCACACAGAAGGGAGGCAAGTGTTAAGTGTGGAATTGGTTAGAGTTATACCCTTCTAAGTCCACTGAAATCTATGATGTAGAAGTGTGTAACTGTTTAGAATTGCACAGGAACAGAGGTAGGAGTTAGGATATTTAATACATAACAGGTATTCAAAAAATGTGACTATACAACTTATTTCCTACTAAACAAAGTATTTCCACTTACACTAGTAGGTTTCCTAGCTTCTATGTGCCATGCTGTGAGATATACTGTCCTCATGTTGGAGACGAGCAGAGGGCCCTGGTGGAAGAAATCTGTACTTAGTAAGCACAGTAACTGGGAATGGAATATTGACTGGAGTGCTAAGCCTAGATTTATAACAATTGTCTTGTTCAGTTTTGTACAAGACTGTGATTAACAAAAGGACAATGGGAGGGAAGACATAAAACCTTCCAGGTATTTCCAGGTATTGTAACGGAGTCTTTTATGGATAACGGATCTAGTTAATGTTAGTGAGCAGAATTTCAGGCACTTTGTGTTGAATTGAGTTGCAAAGAGGTCTGCCTCATAGGAAATCCTATGTCTGAAAAATTTGAAGGAGCTATTTGTCCAGCATCATCTATTCATGACTTTCTGTGGGAGAGCTGCTTAATTTTTCTGCTCTCTATGGCCTGCAGTATGACTTGAATTATGATCTTGTGGCTGATGAAGCAATTTCAAATGTGTATTATTTCTCAGCACAAAGTGAAGTGTTCTTCCTTTCTTGTTCAGGCAGAGGACCAGATTTAACATAAATAGTATTTCCCACTCCCCCACCCCTCCCAGCTCCAATAAAGTTTGTTCCCAGGGTTGTAGAAACTGTAGAACAATAGACATATGGGTCAGGGGGATGCAGTAAAAAGGAGGAAAAGGCAAAAATCTCTCCCTTCTTCTGACTGCAGAGCTCAACTGACAGAAAGCAGGGAGGGTAATTTCACCCCTTTCTGCATCCCCACAAACCTCCTATCCTGGATGGCTATGAATCCATGTGAGTTTTGTGACCCCTCAAATAAACGTTCCCACAATCAGAAAAGACTGCTTGGGCAATGGAGAGCAGGAAAGAGCCACAGACATCTGTGCCTTCTGCTGACAGATCACTGGATCCAACATAAACATGGCAGTTGTGATGCTTGACCATTTCCCTGCTAGTGCAGGGTGACCAAGGTAGCTTTCAAGTCTAATACATCTATGTGAAGAGTGCTTTCTTTAATGGAACAAGTGCCACTGATTTATTTGATCTGTACAATGAGCCTCATGAGTAATTTTGGACATCTTCCAAGTGATATGCAAGCCCAAATGTTGGATTACTTTAAGAGGTTTGTGGACATGTTCTTGTAGTGTTTTGATGGAGCTGTTAATAAACCAGTTGTCTAGATATAAAAACATGTTGTATCCCTTTAGTTTCAAGCAGACTATCACTATGGCTATATACTTTGTTAAAAAAAAAAAAACCCCGAGGGGCTATGGATAACCCAGATGGCAGAATGGTGTGCTAGCAGTGAAGATATCCATAATGAAACAAAATAAATTCGCTGCATATTGAATTTATTGAGAAATGGATCTGACCATGTCATTTAATAGAACTATTCTGAATGGGGGTGTGTGTTAAATTAATTTAACAACCTTAGCTCTAGTACAGGTCTTTCTATCCTACTAAACTTTTTTTGTCTGTGAGAAAATGGTTGGAATAAAATTCTTTTGGAAGCTCTTGTGCAAGTAGTTGTTCTATAGCACCTTTTAACAGGAATAGTTTTACTTTATCCACTAACTCTTGTGGGTGTTCAATATTTCAAGAAGGGGAATAATCCACTGAGATTTTTGTGGAACGTGATAATGGAGCCTTTTGAAATAAAGAAAGTTGCCATTAATGTTTTGTAATACTTTTCCATTTTACCTCCACCATCCTTATTTCCCTTTTCAGTTTTAGAAACTTTTTCTGCCCTAATGATAATGTCACTCATAGTTTGATCTGAAAAATGATGGGGCTGGTATCTACACTGTGAGAGCCCTCTCCAGCCCCACCCACCTCACAGGGTGTCTGTTGTGGGGGAGGAAGGTAAAGGAGATTGTGAGCCGCTCTGAGACTCTTCGGAGTGGAGGGCGGGATATAAATCCAATATCTTCTTCTTCTTCTACACTGTTTGGAGTAAGGTTTAACTCTTGGTAAACCCAGCTGGGGTCTGTGACATCTAATAAAGGATCTCTTGGGTGAGTTGACTTTAACCTTGTTTTCATTAAGTAGGGGCATCGACCTACGCCAGGCAAGCCATGTCAGGAAAATAACTATAATGAAATTTCTGACTGTATAAGCTATGACATGTTTGCCTGAATTTGACCAAATCAGTTTGTAAAATCTTAGCATTTTTTTCTTTTCTCTGTCAGATCAAGAAATGGAAAGATATGTTTTCCAAGGAAGAGCTAATATCTCCTCATAATTACTTGAAATTTTGCTGTTTTGAAAGTTTGCTGTGCTATGTGTCCTACATTACTACTGAATCTTCAGAGAAGTACACAAATAAAAGGGAATATCCTTCCTATTCCATGTTGTACTTTGCTTCAGTTTAACAAAACAAGACAGAAACAAAGCTGGTTTCAACCATAACAGCATTATCTAGAAGCCCTTGAACAGGAAAGGGTGTCCTACTGATGGATTCTGCAGGGATCACTCTAAACATAGAGTTCAAAGCCTTTAATGCTGAACAAGGTACATTAATGTTCAAGGCATAATGTCCAAGGCCAGTCTGGTGTACTGATTGTATGTGGCTTCTAATCTGGGAGAAGCCATGCACTTGCTGAGTGACATTGGGTCAGTCACAGTTCTTGAAACAGCTCTCTCAGTCCCTCCTACCTTGTTGGGAGAGGAAGGGAAAGGAGTTTGTAAACTGCTGAGACTCTGAGTAAAGCATGGGGTATAAATCCAATTTCTTCTTCTTTCTAAATAATTGTTCAGAGTAGTGTTTTATATCTTCCCTTGAGGAAATTGGTTATAGGTTCCAACTATTTTGTTGGTAATGGATCAGAACAAATTTCTGACCTGAAATACGAGTCTATCAAGTCTTTAGAATCTGGGATGACTCAGAATTATCATTATCCACTGCATGGACATGTAGCTTGGTAACGGTTTCACACCCAGGGCTTTTTTTGTAGCAGGAATTCCTTTGCATATTAGGCTACACCCCCTTGATGTAGCCAATCCTTCAAGAGCTTACAGGGCTCTTCTTACAGGGCCTATTGTAAACTCTTGGAGGACTGGCTACATCATGAGGGGTGTAGCCTAATATGCAAAGGAATTCCTGCTAAAAAAAAAAAGGCCTGTTGACACTGTTCACATTTGGGTTGTTTTGTATTAGTTGTCGTTTCATGATATTGTACATGTCTTTATTACTATACCCTGGATAGTTCATAGGATCTTGCATCACAAACTGTATCAGAATATACAGTAGCCCTGGAATTAATGATTCCAGTCTTGTTTGTACCTAAAAAAAGTATAATTAGATTGCAAAAAAAACAAGTGTATATCTGTTGAAAACTAATAGATCTGTTCATCGCTGACTAGAGAGTACAATTCCTCCACTGACACTGAGAACAGCATACATTTTTGTCTTGTTTTAGAGGTGCAGGGGAATGATTTCTCATATTTTCCTTTTCTATTGGCTTGTCAATCTTTATATTTTATTTATTTGGAACATTTATAAGACACCTTTCTTCCTTGAAGAACTCAATATAAATAATATATAAATATATTATAAATATAAATTATAAATATAACTGATAAAACACAAGAAATAAATAAAACTATGATTATAAATAAAACTATGATAAAACACAATAAAAACCAACATGAATAAAGCAATTAGAAAAACACATCAAAAACCACAATTTCCAATTAGGATTGCCAATAAATAATGCAGTCCTAAATAGGGTTACCAGATCCCCTGGTGGAGGTGGGTGTCCCCCACTGCCAGGCCCCACCTCCCTGCCACTGATCAGCAGGCCACCAAGGGGGAACTTACCATTAAAAATAGGGAGATCCATCTGACGTGCAGTGACATATTTATGTCACTACCTACATGACCTGGAAGTGATGTCATTACATCTGGGACGTTAAGGGCAATGTTCTGGTATTTGGGCAAAAACTCTATGGTAGAAGCCAAATTTAATAGAGTTTTTGCCCATATACCAGAGTGGTGCTCTCGACATCCCAGATGTGATGATGTCACTTCTGGGTCACAGAATCATAGAGTTGGAAGGGACCTCCAGGGTCATCTAGTCCAGCCCCCTGCACAATGCAGGAAATTCACAAATACCTCCCCCTAAAATCACAGGATCTTTATTGCTGTCAGATGGCCATCTAGCCTCTGTTTAAAAACCTTCCAGGAAGGAGAGCCCACTACCTCCTGAGGAAGCCTTTTCCACTGAGGAACTGCTCTAAAGTTAAGAAAGTTCTTCCTAATTTGAGCTAGAGACTCTTTTAATTTCAACCCACTGGTTCTGGTCGTACCTTCTGGGACCACAGAAAACAATTCCACACCATCCTCTATATGACAGCCCTTCAAGTACTTGAAGATGGTGATCATATCCCCTATCAGCTTCCTCCTCTCCAGGCTAAACATGCCCAGTGACATGTGGCAGTGACATGGACATATTGCTGTACATTGGATAGGCCTCCCTGGTGCTCCTGGTAAATCCTCCCCATCCCCTGCCAGTTGCCAGGAGGCACCTAGCAACCCTAGTCCAAAATACAACGGTCTTCAACCTGCCTCTTGAAGATTGACAATGAGGGGTTAGGTGCACCTCCCTTGGGAAATTATTTTCTATTATTGTGAGGCTGACACCAAAAAAGCCCTTTCTTGTATGGTTACCAGACAAGCTTCTTTGATTGGTGGGACAGTCAGGAGGAGAGTTTTTCTTGTGGGAGTTCGCCTAGTGTTTCACTTTGGGGTTCATTCGTTCCTTCTCAAGTGATCAAATGGAGGGGAAAACCATTGATAGGAAGCATCTCATGTTTTGATTGATAAGTAAGCAAGTAAGTAAGTAAAGTAAAGTAAAATTTTATTTGTATCCCGCCCTCCCCGCCTAGGCAGGCTCAGGGCGGCTATAGATAATGGAACGATAATGGAACCTTTCATTGTTGGCCTGCCTATATGCAACTCCCATGAAGAATTCTACAGAGAACACAATGACAAATGCAGGACTCCAAATCCTTTGCCTTTCACACAAATGCAGGGACAGAAGAGAAGACTCTGGCAGGTGGAAGGACCATACTACCACCATCAGGTCAAGAATTGGACTCTTTTAGCCCCACTTGTAAACCTCCTGATGGCACTTGGGGGGTTTTTTGGCCACTGTGTGACACAGAGTGTTGGACTCAATGGGCCATTGGCCTGATCCAACATGGCTTCTCTTATGCTCTTATGTTTTAAGCTCATGGGCTTCAGTGGATTTAGAAAAGTATGACTCAGCTGAGGATGGCACTGTACATAACCTTTCCCTACATCCCTATTTAACAGGGATATCTTATTATTGCTGTACTAAACATTTTCTCTCTTCAGTTCAATCTTTGCCTGAAGTAATATAGTGTGACTTTATTAGAGGACATTCATAGCTAGATGTATAAAATTCTATAGTTATGTCACACCATCACTTTCCTAGAACACATTACAGTGAATATTAGATCAGTTTAATTTAGGCAATTTCTCATTAAGATGGTTAAAGATCAATAAGCCTGAATGGCAAACGCTTAATATTTATAATTAAAAAGTACAAATTATTCTACTAGTGCTAGGATGAATATCACTAGTTCTTTATTAAAGATATAAGATCACCTTTCATTTATATCATTGTAATGTAATGAAATTCAGTAATGTAATGTAGTGTAATTCAGATAGCTGTTCTTCAAATTATATTACGTGGATTTCAAGACTTTGGCCCGCTATTGTTTTGTAGAATACAACACAAAATGTGTGATAGATCCGATACTAAGCTAGTGTGCATCTGAGCAAAAAAATTTTTTAGCATGTTACTTCAGTTTTCTTCATATTTATTCTTGCAAACAGTATGTTCAAACATCATTAAGTGGTACAATCCTCATTTAAGATTATTAATCTCTTTACATTTACTATAAATAGCAAACAAATAATAGATAAAAAGGAGTTGGAAGTAGGGTTGACAGGTCTGACTCAGGAAATATATGGGGACTTTGGAGGTGGAGCCAGGAGGCTTTGGAAGTGGAGCAAGGGTGTGACAAGCATGACTGAACTCCAACGGGAGTTCTGGCGATTGCATTTAAAGGGGCTGCACTCCTTTTAATACCTTCCATGCATTGGAAATAATGGAGGATAGGGGTACCTTCTTTTGAAGCTTATAGAATTGGACCCCCTGGTCCAAACTTTTTAAAACTTGGGAGGAGGTTAGCAAAGGCACCAGATGCTATGCTGAAAATTTGGTGCCTCTACCTCAAAAAACAGCTCACTTGAAGCTCCTGGGACCCACAGATTGATTCTCCAGAATGCCCAATTTCACACACAAAGACACGCTTTCTGATGATCCTGAAGTGGGGGGAGTGCCTCCAAACCAGGGAATCCCCTGCACCCAACTGGGATTATGAATCAATAAATAACCACTATGTTCTAAGACACTATATGAATTCAATATTATGTTAATAAATACAAACTAGTCAAAGTACTTATGAATACAATAAAAGATAATCAGAATTGCTAATGAATACAATTGCTTAACTGCCAAACTCAATAATGATAGCAAAAGGAGAATATAACATACAAAAGCACCTCCAATTATAAAGAAACAAAGCCTGAAAGTGAAAGTCCCAGCAATGCTATATAGAAAGCTTGTATAACCAAGGATCCATGCCAGAAAAAAAAAAGGAATGCAGATCCAATGAACAGACGCTGGAAGACAATGCAGCTTCCTGATAAGTTCGAACATTTCAGATCAAGCCCTTCAGGAAATAATTTCACTCCAAAGAGTGGCATAGCTCTTAGAGTCTCAAAATTTGGGTATTACATCTCGGGTATTTTGAGACACTAAGAGCTATGCCAGTTGGAATTGTGGAAATGAGACCTCAATGAATGAGATGTTCTCTTTGGAGTGAATTTGTTTACTGAAGGGCTTGATCCCAAAATGTCAGAATTTACCTGACTCCTTTTACTTGATTTACCTGATTCCTTGTCTGATGAAGTGTGCTTAGAGCACACAAAAGCTTACATTCTGAATAAAACTTTGTTGGTCTTAAAGGTGCTACTGGATTCCTGCTTTGTTCTACTGCTTCAGACCAACACGGCTGTTAATTGGATCTGTCAAACTAGCAGGTATTTAAGAAGCCCCAAAGAGACAATAACAGAACACCACTAGTAGTCACATACAGCTCTGAAGTCAAAACAGTTCAATGCATCATCAAATACTTACAACCTCTATTGAACAGTGACAGCTTTCTTTCACAAGCACCGAAGGGCAAACCTTTTCTTGCACAAAGACCATTTCCCCAATCTGAACTCCTCACTCGTAATAATACATTTAAGTTGAAAGTGGATACTGGTACCAGAGCTTGCAATAACCCCAGATGCCAGCGTTGCTGCTACATAACCCAGACAACACGATCACTGGACCTAATAACATCAACTAAGCCATCTCAGGCTCATTTACTTGCTTATCTTTTAACATTGTGTACGCCATTAAATGCCAACAATCCCTTCAGTTCTCTACATAGGGCAAACAGGTCAAACCCTAAACCAAAGGACTAATAGACACAAATCTGATATTAAGAATCACAAGACTGAGAAACCTGTAGCAGAGTACTTCAAGCTTCCAGGACATTCAGTGGGTGACCTCAAAGTAGCTGTTACTTCAGGAAAAGACTGGAAATGGAAATTGCTGAATTACAAATTACTACAACATTTGGAACAACAACACCCCCCCTTCCGATTTAACAGGGATATTGTTTCTTATCTCATAGATATGCTTAATCTCATTAAGTCCTTATATCTGTATTCTCATCAAGAAGGACCATGCATCTTCTTTATTTTCTTGTATTTCTTATTTGGAATAGTAGATTGGAATAGTGATTGTAATATAATGCAATTAATAGAATCATAGAATTGGAAGGAACACCCAGGGCCATCTAGTCCAATCTCCTGCACAATGCAGGAAATTCACAAATACCTCCCTCCCCACACCCAGTGATCACTGCTTCATGCCCAGAAGATGGCCAATAACCCCCAAAACATTCCTCCAGGAACCCTGACCAAACTGGCCTGGAGAAAAATTGCTTCCTGACCCCAAAGTGGTAACCAGCATTTTCCTGGGCATGTAAGAAAACACCACAAAAACTAAGCACTGATGCAACCCTTCCTGCCCTCCTTCTCATGATCTGCCTCGCAGAATCAACATTGCTGTCAGATCATCATCTAGCCTCTGTTTGAAAACCTCCAAAGAAGGAAAGCCCACCACCTCCCAAGGAAGTCTGTTCCATTGAGGAACTACTATGTCAGGAAGTTCTTCCTAATGTTTAGCCAAAAAACTCTTTTGATTTAATATCAGCCTGTTGGTTCTGGTCCAATAGAAAACCATCTCCTACATGACAGCACCATCATCTACACATGACAGCCCTTCGAGTACTTGAAGATGGTTATCATATTACTTCTCAGTTGTCTCTTCTCTAGGCTAAACATACCCAGCTCCTTCAACCTTTTCTTATAGGACTTGGTCTCCAGAACGTAATATAGTTTGGAATAGTAGATCTGAATGTATTTATCTGATCTGGTGACACATTGTAACCAGTGGAAGTCTGCTTACTTTGAAGTTCCACTGGCTGACAGAGTGGCTCACAATCTCCTTTACCTTCCACCCCCACAACAGACGCCCTGTGAGGTGGGTGGGGCTGGAGAGGGCTCTCACAGCAGCTGCCCTTTCAAGGACAACCTCTACCAGAGCTATGGCTAACCCAAGGCCATGCTAGCAGGTGCAAGTGGAGGAGTGGGGAATCAAACCCAGTTCTCCCAGATAAGAGTCCTCACACTTAACCACTACACCAAACTGGCTCTGTCAGGATGCTGTTAGTTACTTCCATGCTTGAGAGGAGATGGATGGTGCATAACATGATCGCAGTTAATTATTCTCAGCATTCCACTATTAAGAAGGGTACATTTATACACCAGTCTCCATTTTTTATATATTTAGTTGCTTCACTATGTTTTCCCCATGGAATTAAATCTAAACAAATGGTGACCATCTAAACTAAGCTTGTTATTCCTGTTTGGTCCTTGCATCTGTGTGCTAGGTATATCAGTGAGGTACACTGTCATAGAGTACACGCTTCAAAGATGAGCTGTCATTCCAGGGAATCCTCAAGTCACAGCTGGAGGCTGGCATCTCTAACTGGGAACCTAACATGCAAATATTTAAATAAATTAACATTTGCAACTGAATGCCTTATGTATTATTAATTATTCAATGTGATTCAAAGTCACCAAAATATTTTTGAACTATTAGTAAATATCACTTAATTGTACTGTATCAAAAACAAGACTTTTCTACCAAATATGTACTTGCTCTAAGACAAGGAAGTACATTATAAAGTGCTTAACATTTTGTTTTAAACTCATGTGAAAGTCTCCTTTAAGATTAACTGCAGTTTTATTAATTAAAATATACTTGGGAGTCCCAGTTTGAAAACACACATGAACATACAAAGCTGCCTTGTACCAAGTCAGTCTATCAAGGTCAGTATTGTCTACTCTTACTACCAATGGCTATCAAGTCTCTCAGCTGGAGCTCAGGTGGAGTTCACATCACCTCCTATCTGATTCTTTTAAGTGGACATGTGGGGGAGGCTGAACATGGGAAGCAGTGTGCAAGGCAGATGCTCTGCTACTGAGCTATGGCCCCTCTGCTCACAACCCTTATTTCCCCACAGAGAAGTTGTAGGTATATAAATAGAATGCAGAATTAGAAATTATTAATTAAGTGTAATTGCAGCACAATACTCCTTTAATCCCAATGAAATCAATAGACATAGCCTGGACTAAGTCTGACTAGGACTGCATTGTAAAATTCTACATAATATTATACTTGCTTCTACACAACAGATGTTCATTTCCTTTAAAAGCATATGAGTAAGACTATATCTAACTTGTGGCTAATCTAATTCTGAAAGCTGAAAATGCAAATGAACTAATTTAAGATACCTTTACAGTCTGTAATCTAAGATGTGTTCCTTTAATATCACTTTTCTGTTAAAGTAACCAGGCTTGCACCTTTATGAGTATTGTAAAGTGATCAGGACATATCCCTTTCGCAGTAAAACAACTGAGCTACCTCAGTACTGGATACATTAACAGAGGTTTTCTTTACTTAGTGGGAAATGGCTTGTGCTCTCCTTTTGTGGGGGCTATAAACTAAAATGCTAAATATCTTGATCCTAACCTTCTAACCCCTTGAAAGTAATGGATTGCAGCCCAAGATTTTTGAACTATAAAAGCTTGAAGAACCAGCAGCCAAATAAAGTAAAAGAAAATAATTATCCTTTTTCTCTCTTTTACATGACAAGTCTCAATATTATTTGACACAATGTTGTACATATATGCAATTATCCTAAAACACGCAATGATAAACAAAATTACTCAAGTCCACTGAAATCAATTAGTAACTCTGCTTGGGTTTGCAGTTTTGGTATATTATTACAAAAGTGTATTACTCAGGATGATGAAATGCCAAAATCAAACTCTGAAGTTTATCCTTGACTGAAAGATAGTTAATTCACAATATAAAAACAAAACTTACCACTTCTTCAGATTGGTTCCACTTCTGAGATATTCAAAATGTTTGCAATCCAGGATTCTCTTCTTGAAAGGACAGATTTATGAACCTGTCTTATTTAAGCTGCCAGTGGCAGGAACCATTTGTCTCTAGCTTCAGACGTTATAAATAAAGTCTGCTAAAACACCAACCCCAAACCTGCTCATGCTGGGATTTTGCCTTCACTTCAATGGAGAGAGGAGCAGATCCATTTTTTTTTCTAATAACAACAAATAATATTTTTAAATATCATATGCAAAAGCCTACACTATATAAAATATTCATATCATGTTGATACTAATGTTCATTAGAGATGTAATCCTGATACAATTAGGTATGCTTATAAATTAATACATAGAGTGGACATCCCTGATGTTTTTGTTTTACTAGAGAGAGCCAGGAAAATAAATGTATTCTTGTTTTAGACATTTTTGAAGAAGCTTCACTGATCAAAGTTAGACTCTGAGTCAAACAAGATGAACAGTAGCAATTCCATGAGCTTAAGAACTTTACTGAATTCAGAAAGAAGTGGACTAGAGTGGTTCTATTTTAGCATCAAAAGGCACATGCAGGCAAGAGACAGTGAAGTCTCCTTAGTCCTGCAGAGCAGGGGTCCCCAACCCCCGGTCCATGGGGCCGGTACTGGTCCGTGGACTGATATTGGTCCGTGGCCTGTTAGCAACTGGGCTGTGAGTTGTATAATTATTTCATTATATATTACAATGTAGTAATAATAATAATAATAATAATAATAATAATAATAATAATAATAATAAGAAGAAGAAGAAGAAGAAGAAGAAGAAGAAGAAGAAGAAGAAGAAGAAGAAGAAGAAGAAGAAGAAGAAGAAGACAACATTGGATTTATATCCTGCCTTCCACTCCGAATCTCAGAGTGGCTCAAAATCTCCTTTACCTTCTTCCCCCACAACAGACACCCTGTGAGGTGGGTGGGGCTGAGAGAGCTCTCCCAGAAGCTGCTCTTTCAAGGACAATCTCTGCCAGAGCTCTGGCTGACCCAAGGCCATTCCAGCAGCTGCAAGTGGAGGAGTAAGGAATCAAACCCAGTTCTCCAAGATAAGAGTTCATGCACTTAACCACCACAGCAAAATAAAGTGCACAATTGTATCATCCCGAAACCATGCCCCACCCCCCGCAAGCCAATCCATGGAAAAATTGTCTTCCACGAAACCGGTCCTTGGTGCTAAAAAGATTGGGGACTGCTGCTGCAGAGTACCTTCCCATAGTTCCTCTCCCCAAAACTTTTCATTCAGCACCCCTCATTTTCATAGCACTTTGGAGTTACCCCTGTATGTGACTGAGACTATTCTGTGGCTACTGTCAGGCTAATTTGGCCATAAATCTCAAGGAAATCAGTGTGTCTTTAGCAAAAAAAACAAAACAATTTTTTTCCTATATGATCCTGATGGCTGTTCTCTGATATGAATATTAGGGATGGGCATGAACCTAAAAATGTTGGTTCTGTTCAGGGTTTGGGGTGGTCCTTTGAACCCGAACCAAGTCAAAACTGCCCTGAACCAAACCAATCAGTTTAGATTCCCCTTTCTCCTTGGTAGTGGCTTACCACAGTGAGGAGAAAAGGTTACATGGCTGGCAGCCACTTAATTCATTTTGCTTCTCCCTACTTTGAAGATGGGGAAGCAAAACTGACAGATTTCATGGCTGACAGCCTTTAAAATCTAACAGCTGATGGGCAGACCCACCCTGCTGTTGGGTTCAAATGTCTGCCAGCCATTTGAACTTAACAGCAGGGTGAGTGCACCCGTCAGCTGTTAGGCTGAAATGGTTATGAGTCATTTCACCAGTCTGTTTCGCTTGCAATTTTTTTTTTTTGGGGGGGGGGGGAGCAAAACTGATGGATTTAATGGCTGGCAGCCATTTAAATCTAGCAGATGATGGGTGGACCTGTCCCACTGTTAGGTTTAAATAGCTGGCAGTCATTTTACTGGTTGGTTCACCGCCTCCCCCAGCTTTCATGAAAAACCAACCATTTTGGGGGGAAACAAAACTGACTAGTGAAATGGTCATTTCAGTCTAACGCTTTTCAGTAGATGGGTGATAGTTTCTTCTCAATAAAGAATGGTATTGGTTCTCTGAATATTAAAAGTTCAGCTCCCTTTAGTTGAAGCTTGGAATATTGGCATATCCAGCCAAAACCTTTTATTGATTTAATTCATTTATATCCAGAGTGGTTTTTTTTTCAGGAACTCATAGGAACGCAGTTCTGGCTGGCTTGACATCAGGGGTGTGGCCTAATATGCAAATGAGTTCCCGCTGGGCTTTTTCTACAAAAAAGCCCTGCTTATACCAAACTATTCTCCCTAATGGGGACCCAAGGTGGTTTACAGTAGTGAAAAGAAGGTTAAAATGAAAGTAATAATGGTAACTATAAACTACAATTTGTTTTGTTGAAATATGAGGTCATGTAACTACAGCTGAGCACAAAACATTTTAAAACAAATTATGTGTATCACATGGTAAACCCTAAATACCACAATTTACTCAACCATTCATCAGCAGCCCTAATGAAAAGCCTTGTCTTCCCTTGCAACAGATAAAAGCAACCATTAGTCTCTGAACAGTAGGGGGGTTTTTACCAGCAAGAAACAAATATCACCTGGATGTGCACATAACAAGGTCCAGAGAGACTTATTCAGAAGTTGCCTCTTTTAATCCAGGACTGAATTATATTAGAAGCTGTTTTCTGCTCTTTAAGCGCTACACAACTGCCAGAATAACTGTAAGGCTTGCAAGTCCTAGTATGTCTCAAGCCTTTCCCAAGGCACCCCAACAGTATCTGAGGCACTGAAACTATGGTAACTGAATAAAAAAGTAGCTTCCATGATTAATAGATAAAGTCCAAGGACAGTTCCAAACTAGGCCATAATTTAAGAATGGAAGAAGAATTAGCACAGCATCAATGTCAAGCTGTCACTAAACAGAACATTTTGATAGGCATCAACAAAATATTACTTTCAGTTTTCCTCATTCAAAAACTATAATGACAAAAAAAACTACTTGAAAAGGTGTCTCCAGTATAAGTGGTAAGTTAAAAAAAATCTCTAGAATGGAACACTTTTGGCAATTACTAGACCATTTCAGAAGCTTCTGGACTGGAACATAATGCACGGCAAAGTATTTTGGAAATACAGAAAGGAAGAAGGCATTTTCATCCACCAATCTTGGTACCCAACTCTGCAAAACACCCTACAGACTATAAATTGCAGAAAGTCTCAGAACCACCAGCAAATTCCACAGAACAATCAGCAGAGTCAACAACCATCTTCCTTATCTTCAAACCCCTTCCAACCTTCCCAGCAATTAACACAGAACAATGGTCACATTCAACAGCCAGTTTCCTTATCACTACCCTTCCAGGAAGCCCCACCGAACAATGGGCACATCCACAAACCAATTGCCCTTTCATCACACCCCCTCCAGCCTACAAATAGCAGCTCTCCAGCAGCCCTGGCCCCTCTCAATGCACAGCAGCCAAGAAGGTCTGAGCGCCTGCTCCGGCTGCAATGCCACTGAGGATGTTCTCTGCAGCTGAGAACGAAACGTCTGGAAGGAAAACTTTCTCCAGTAGAACACGGCACTTGATCCCGAAAGATTCTACAAACCCTAAAGTATTTTGGAGTTAGGATGAAGCTTCTACTATTTTAACAGAGATTCACAGACAAGATCTTAAATTTCATTAGCTGTGTGAGGAAAATTTTGCAACGTTTCTATGGCCATGGCAATATTGACAGAAAGTGTGTGGAATAAAATCTTGTTAACAAATGTGCATAATCAATATGACAGTTACAGTCCTACTCTAGGAAAGTATCTAGCCTATATATATGGACCCAGACTAACACTGAAGCTCTGTGATAATAAATACCTCTGATTTCCTCCTGTTTCCCTAGCTGTTTGCTTTCTACTGAGAGCAGTTCGTATATAAAAATCCATTGGATGAAAGGAATCTTTAAAAAAAAAACTTTTGCCAATAAGCTCATTCTGCTGGCTGGTAAACAGACAACTGATGAATTTAAAAAATCCTGTCTATTTCAGCATAGTACAACTGATTTATTTCAGTATAAGCTTTGCTTGGTAACAGAAGTGGGAGGGTAAGCATAGTCAGTGTGGCTTTAAGCATCTGCCCTGAAACACTGTATAGGAATAGCTATTATTAAAAATACTTTAAAAAGAAAGGTCAGCATTGAATGCAGTTGGGTTACCATATGTCTTTTCTCTTGAGATGCAGCAACTGGCAGCTCCATTAATAGCTGTTTTATCATTTTCCATCTATGCTTCAACCTCTACAGATACACTTTGGGATTTGGTTTTAAATAGAAAAGCTTATTATTTCATACAGGGATCAAGTGTTTCTTTCAGACTAATAAAATTCCATGTGTAAAATGTCTTTAGGAAAGCTAAAAGAGCATAGTGTTTTCCTACCCACCAGTGAACCATGAGTGTGTATGGCAAGCTTCTCATTACACACAACATAACTGCTGATTAAACCTTCAGTTAAATCATATTCTGGATCTGAAAATCACTTGGAAACCTCATTTTCAGTTATTTGTTTCACACATATGCTGTTTTGAGGAGACAGACAGATTTTTTAAAACCAGTATTACTTTCCTTTCTTTATTTAGCATTAGCAGCTTTTATGCTTCTTAACTGTCAAGAATAGTATTCTGTGTAAATATATTTACAATTAACTATTTTGTGACAGTCTGAATATTTGAAATACTTCATTTTTCCAATGTCATTTTCAATAGGTTTCAGAGCACTAGGACAATATCTTACATCCAAGTTCCCAGTGAGGTGACTAGTGCCTGGTCTCTACTATTTCAGACCACAGGTGAAGCCTCATGATTTAATTATTGTTCCCTCCCCTCCAAAAAAGTTCCCATAGAGAAAACAAGATGACTTTCTTCATGACATCTAATTTCTATGTGAAAAAACTAATGTGTACAGAGGACATTTTGTCATGTGAGCCTCCCTAGAAATGTGATACAGATTTACAACATTAGTGAGAACTATCAAACACTTTGAGCTGAAAAGGTGAAATAAGACTAACAAACAAGGATAATTATTTTTCTAGTATATCACAGCAATTCAGTGCCCTGTCTTCCAACTAACTAAAAACAATAACCTACAATGTAGGTCAGTATGCCTGTGAATCAATTCATAGTCCTGTGTAAAAAAAAAAAAGTGTGTTTGTGTATATCTGTCTACCTACCTATCTACCTAAGAGCCATCCATGACCCCCATCTGTAGATAGCAAAACCTGCAGAACAGGGCCATATGGAGGCTAAAGAGGTTCTTCTAAAACTTGGGGTACTCTCCAGACTTGCATAAAAACCAGTGAGGGTTTAAATTTTCCCTATCAACTACCTGGTGGGGCCTAGAAAGTCAGGAGCCATACTGGGCCCCACATTGGAGGCAAAGCAGCCCAGGAGCCATGCTGTGCTTGGTGGTGGTACAGCAGCCTGGGAACCATAATTTGCCCAATGGTGGTGGCATGGCAGCCTGGGAGTGCACTACATCTGATTGCGGCAGCATGGCAGCCCAAGAGTAGCAGCACAGCCCACCAGCAGCACAGCCCAGTAGCCCAGGTGACACAGAAAATGAGGGGATGTGATTCCCCCTCCTGTAACTTCTGCCCCCTCAGCAAGCCAGCAGCCTACTGCTGGCAGGCTAAATAGTTGTTGGAGAGAGCAGCAAGGTGAAGGGGTGAATGGGAAGTGTGGGAAGCAGTGGAATGCCAAGAGTGGGGGTAGGTGAGAAGAGAGCAAGGGTGTGAAGTGAGCGAATGCCAAGGGTGGGTGGTAGTGGAGTGCCAGGAGTGGGGGGGGGGGTGTTGATGGGAAGAGAGCAAGGTTGGCGGTGAATGAATGCCAAGGTTAGGGGTAGATAGGAAGAGCTGAAAAGGTGGGGGCCAGTGGAGGGTCAAAGGTGGGGGGTAGGTGGAGACAACAGCAAGTGGGGGGGTGAGTGAATTCCAAGGTAATTAGCAAGACTGACGGGTTAGTGGAGTGCCATGGGTGATGGTAGGTTGCGCGGGTTGCAAAGGTGGGGGTGAGTGAAGTGCCAGGGCTTGGTGGTAGGTGAGGAAAGCATCAAGGGTTGAGTAGACTGATTGAGAAAAGGTGGCAGGGCAAAAAAGATGGGGGGTACATTGACAGATAAGGGGAATGGGAGAAAAGAGTGAAATAGAGGGCAGGTTGACAGGTAAAGGGAATGGGAATGGGATAAAGGCGGGAACTGTGGGGTAGGTTATCAGAGAGGGGGGGTAGATTGACAGAGAAGGAATGGAGGGCAAAAGGGATTGGATAGGTTGACAGACATGTGAGGAAAAACCCCTTACAGAACATCATAATCACCAACTTGGTTGCCAGAGCACCTGGAGAAGTAGCTCACACACGTCTGATCAGAGAGTGTGAGTGAACCTATCCAGGGGCGAAAGGGACTTATGCAGTACTAGCAGCCATAACGCTATGAAGGCACTCAAGACCGGTACAAGAGTGCCCACCAGGAGAACAGAGGGCTTTCCGCCGTTCTGTATGACGTCCATCTCGGCCGTGGAGCAGAGGAGACTGCACAGCCAGGAGCGATCCAGGCGAACGGTTTTGAAGCACTGACCATGGAATCCACTGTGGAGGGCTAACATCACATGCAGCCATCTTCCTACCAGGCCAGACTCCATTCCAGCGAAGCGAACGGCTCACATACTCGCCAGATGTCACCTGTGACTCTAGGCAATCGACCCACCCCAGGCATGGCTAATTGCCCAACCGCCACTGTCTTTGTCCAGCGGAACTCAAGACAAAGACTGGTGCCAAGAAGAAGACAGAAGAAGAGGAAGACCATCTTCAGCCAGAGCCAAGTTTCTTTGTATAAACCTTAGATAACAATTTGACCCTCTATTGTCACCCTCTTAGAAAAGTGTGATAAACTCAAGCACACCTCCACCCAGTGATTTCCCCCATTCTTCTCTGTACTGTCTCCTTGGAGCATCCCCACCCTGGTCCATTTCAACCTGAAAGTTCACTCAGGTATCCAGGACCCAAGCCTGTTCATTGGTCAGGAATGGGCACCCAATTAGGTGCCACCAATGAACTTTCTATTGGCTATCGCAGTAGTCCAGCCCTTATGGTCACTGCAAAGCCTCCCCTTTTTGGGAGGTCATGCATCAGCTGACCACCTTCCTCCTCCCTCGTACCTCCCATCCCCTAAGGGCTCAAGATAGTCCTTATAACCTGTGGACTAGCCACCCACAGGTGTGCTTCTAGCATTATCCCAATTCCACTGTCTAGATCCATCCCCGATTCCTGATCAGTTTCGGGTCCCCTCTCCCACTTCCTCGCTCGTCGCCATTGGAGCCTTCCTTGAAGACTACGATCGGTAAATATCACCCTGTTCGTCTACCCATGTGTTTCCCTATCTCTCTATTATTCTTAGGACTGTATGTATGATTTTATGAGTATTTTATCTTGTATGGAAGCCTATATTTTTCTGGAATAAATTTTAATTGTTTTACTTAATTAGAGTCCCTAATATTTTTAAGCATTATTTCTGGGTGTGGAATCCTGTATACATAGGTAAAAGATCCTGATTAAGCCAGGTGCCCACCTGACAGTTCCCCAACCTCGTTTTGAGGGCATTTTGGCTTACAGATAAGCAGAGGGAGACAAAGAAGGGGAAGATTGTTAGAGAAACAGGAAGAGGGTAAGAAGCAAAGAAAAGGAAGGGATGCACCTCTCTGCAAGTTTCTTGCAGATCCCTACTTTTGTGTGTGTGTGAAAAACAACCTGAGAACAGATAAATAAGCACAATCTCACAAAGTTTTTGCTATATGCCAATGTAGTCTAATTGAAATAATCTGTATTAACTCAGCCTTAAAATCTTTTATTTTATCTTACTTTACTGAGGGTAAAATGACTTATTTTGCCATTACAGCTGGCTTATGGCAACCCTGTGGGGTTTTCAAGGCAAGAGATGTTTTGAGGTGGTTTGCCATTGCATGCCTCTGCATCCTGATCCTGAGGATTGTGAGGAACTCCAAAGGGATCTGTTGAGGCTGGGTGAGTGGGCGTCAACGTGGCAGATGCGGTTCAATGTGGCCAAGTGCAAAGTAATGCACATTGGGGCCAAGTTGATGGGGTGTGAACTGGCAGAGACTGACCAAGAGAGAGATCTTGGGGTCGTGGTAGATAACTCACTGAAAATGTCAAGACAGTGTGCGTTTGCAATAAAAAAGGCCAACACCATGCTGGGAATTATTAGGAAGGGAATTGAAAACAAATCAGCCAGTATCATAATGCCCCTGTATAAATCGATGGTGCGGTCTCATTTGGAGTACTGTGTGCAGTTCTGGTCGCCGCACCTCAAAAAGGATATTATAGCATTGGAGAAAGTCCAGAAAAGGGCAACTAGAATGATTAAAGGGCTGGAACACTTTCCCTATGAAGAAAGGTTGAAACGCTTGGGACTCCTTAGCTTGGAGAAACGTCGACTGCGGGGTGACATGATAGAGGTTTACAAGATAATGCATAGGATGGAGAAAGTAGAGAAAGAAGTACTTTTCTCCCTTTCTCACAATACAAGAACTCGTGGGCATTCGATGAAATTGCTGAGCAGACAGGTTAAAACGGATAAAAGGAAGTACTTCTTCACCCAAAGGGTGATTAACATGTGGAATTCACTGCCACAGGAGGTGGCGGCGGCCACAAGTATAGCCACCTTCAAGAGGGGTTTAGATAAAAATATGGAGCAGAGGTCCATCAGTGGCTATTAGCCACAGTGTGTGTGTATATATAAAATTTTTTGCCACTGTGTGACACAGAGTGTTGGACTGGATGGGCCGTTGGCCTGATCCAACATGGCTTCTCTTACGTTCTTATGTGCACATCCTTAGCATTCTCCAATCCAGATACAAACCAGGGCCCACCCGGTTTAGCTTCTGAGATCTGCTGACATCAGGCTTGCCTGTGCTATCAGGTCAGAGCAAGTGAAATATGAATTGAGTAAATTTGGTCAGATGAACTATTTCATTGAAACAACCAACCAAAACAAAAAGAATCAGCTCTTGAAAAAAATTGCAAAAGGCAGCTTTTGAGTACCAGGAATTTAGGTAGGATACTTTCCAATGACCATAACTTCTTTGGGAGCTGACTGCCAATTTTTGCCAATACAGTTAATAGAAAAATGCAACAGAGAAAACCAGGGAGGGCCTTAACAAGCAACATCAGCTAGGTTACTTCCATATTCACAGATGCCATGTTGTGATGCTTAACTGTGATTATTAGGTTAAGTTCAGACCATGCCAAAATTGCCATACTTTTGAGCTGATATCTTAAGTGGAAAATTACTTGGGGAAAGGGCTCCAAGTAGCAACTAATTTAACTCATAATTACCAGCACTTGCTAAATGAGTACAATATGAGTACAATAGGCCTGGCTGCTTGCTCCTGTTCAGCAGCAGCTCCCCTATGACAGCCAATGCAACTTAGTGGTTGCCAATTCCAGGTTGGAAAATTTCTGGAGATTTGAGGGGTGGAACATGGAAAGGGTAGGGTTTGAGGAGGGATGGGACCTCAGATAGGTACAATGCCATAGACTCCACCCTCAAAACCAGTCATTTCCTCCTGGGGAACCACTGTTGCCAATCTCCAGGTAAGGGCTGGAGATCACTCAGAATTACAATTGGTCTTCTGATGGAAGAGATCAGATTCTCTTGAGGTGGGAGTGGAGTGAAAGCCTTCACTTGGGTGAGTGGGAAGACAGCAAGGGTGGGGGGCACTCACCCAGAACTTCCTTATAGAGCCCATTGTATTTTTCTCCACAATAGGCCTTATTCCTAGTCAGTTATAAACCTACTGAGTTGAGGTTTATCCAGTGTATATGGGAGATGATGCTAGCCAGCACCAGTAACAGTGAAAGCAAGGTGTTGCAAGTTAACTGAAACAAAATTAACTTACAGTGATAATCCAGATGGCTATAAACTCTAGTCTTATAAACCTGATTCACATTACAGCGCAGCTTTGTCTGATTCCTGTTGCTGCTGTTCTGTGGTGGCTGTGGGCTTCTGAAACAGCAGCTGTCAATCTACAGACAGCTGCATCTTTGTCAGGTGACCTGATCATTGCCTATCTCTTACCTACCTAAAAGTGGTGCTATGAAACTTAATTAATTACTGGAAGCACCTCACAACCCACGAATTAACACTGTTACAAAGAAACACTAGATTCTATCTAGTTTTGCTGTAATGTAGGCAGAAAAAGCACTGGAGGAAATACAGATAAAGAATTTCAGAAAAGAGCCAGATGAAAAATTGGAATGATAATATACATTTTGGTACCTCATTCAGATATCAATGATATATTGACCTCTCACTTGTATATACAAGTTAGGAGATGAGGAAGTTTGAAGATAGTTTCACCTTGAAGAAAGTTTAAATTTATCCACTGTACATACTACATCAATTTAAACTTATTCACTGCACCTTCTTCACTGTACACATTGGAGGTTCTTATTGGGCTAAGACAATACCTGTAACTTATTCAATATAACCCAGTACTGAATGATTTCAGTTTATTTGGGTATGGCTTTTACGTTTTACCTACACTACAGCAAGGATGAAACACTAAAAATCATATAATACAGTTTTTGGTTTTGATACAAAATATACAATCTATTAAAGATCATTGTGGCTTGACAATACTAACTGAACAGGGATGTTTTTCTCTAACCCCGTCAATTTTGCAAGAGATGTTTTATTTGATCCAAATGGTTCCATTGACTTCAGTGAAACTACACTGCTGAATAATAACATCTGTGATGGGCTTTGGAAAGATCAGGGTCATCACAAGTTATGTCTAAAGATCAGAGATAGCAAAAGTAGCACCTTCCTTTCTTCTTGCCTTCATCTGCATTAGTTTGCCCCAAGAATTTAAAAGGTTACCATGTGCTATGAATTCCCATGCATTACTATAGCTGTACAGTACAGTAAATATTCATCAAGCCAGCACAACAACATTTTCCAGCAAATAGGCAGGATGTTTTAGGTGAGGTCAGTATAATCCCTTTTATGTCTCTACAGCGGTAAACCATGTGAACTCCTGCAATATGTATTTGTGTCCGGCTATTTTAGCTTTCCAAAATAAGATAAACTTCCCCTTTCCTTTACCAAACACGTACACGAGCAAGTTCACAATTGCCTACTTCCTTGTAATGTGCACAGTTCTATTTTTGATTTATCACAGGTCATTAATTGGTTCTCTTTTTATCAATGAAGGCAGCTCCTTACCCTTAACCCTTGCTGCTCTCTTTTCCAGATTCCAACAGCAATAGCTTTGCTCCTCAAATTACAACCCCTGAAAAGGAGCTATAGCTATTATCTATTTTTGTTACCATTAAGTAGCTGGAGATGTCAAATGGGTATGTTCTTTATCCACTTGAATGTTCTTTATCTACTTGAATACCCAGTTGTTTTTTAAAAGAACAATGTATTAACACATGAAGTACATCTTTTAAATTATAAAATATATGCAATATTATGTAAACTAGAGGCAAATATAAAAAAAATCTAATTACTTTTTAATTTTTTAGTTCAGTGTGTCTTTGAGTGCTTGTATATGAAAACAAGTGGTCCAATCACTTTTTACCTGCTATATTTTCACCTTCACTACACTAGTTTTTATAAAAGATAAAGGTAGTCCCCTGTGCAAGCACCAGTAGTTTTCGACTCTGGGGTAACGTTGCTTTCACAACATTTTCATGGCGGACTTGTTATGGGGTGGTTTGCCATTGCCTTCCCCAGTCATCTACACTTTACCCCCAGCAAGCTGGGTACTCATTTTACCAATCTCAGAAGGATGGAAGGCTGAGTCAACCTGGAGCTGGCTACCTGAACCAGCTTTCGCTGGGATCAAACTCAGGTTGTGAGCAGAGGGCTCTGACTGCAGTACTGCAGCTTTATATAAATGGATCCATCCATATATCTCTTTTTATATTAAACTGCTACTAGTCAATACAAGATAGCGGTCAAGAACACTGATACTAAAGCTCATTTAAAAAAAAATTCAAAGAATTCTGTTCAGAAGATTCAGATTTCTTATAAAGTTCTTATGAAGTTTATTATAAAGTTATAAGAGACTGGCTATTTTTAAATGAGATGGTTCAAATTCCAAAGGCCATTATACTATGCAGAACGCTCACAATGTCCTTTCATTTAGAGAACTGTACACTTGTGATTTCATATGCTTCAGTGATACTACTGGACAGAGTATAGGGTTAACGTTTTTTAAATGGTTTAAAGTGACTAGACTTTCGCTATTTCCCACTTACCCTCACCTCAATTGAGGGGGGGGACCTCTATTAAATAGTTCACCAATAAACAGGGCCAGCCCTACCGCTAGGCAAACTAAGCAATTGCCTAGGGCACCAAATTGGGTGCCCCACATGTGAATGGTGACATTATCATTTTTTGGGGGGGGGGCACCAGAAGTTAGGGGCCAGACAGTCTAGGGCTGGCTCTGCCAATAAAAGCTGCAATTTCCACACCATGGTAAATAAATAACTAACAAGAACAAAAATATTTTAGAAACCTAATTTGTAAAGAAGTTATACTGCAAAGTTTGGCTTTTTTCAAATGTCTCCTTAGTCACTAAACTATCCCTAATGAAATCAATGGATTTGTGGGGGAGTGAAGTGATTATGCCCAAGAGCAAGCAGTTCAGTTTCAAGCCTGAAGTAAGTATATTCAAGTAATCAGTCATTTCCTTTCATAAAGGCCATACGACAAACAAAACAGTTTGTTTTAAACAGACAATAGTAACAGAACATAAAAGAATAATAGCTGGGAGGAGACAGAATTCTGCCAGTTTACTTAATGTTAGGTTAATAATTAAACTTGCTGGATTATTATTTGTGCTGATAACTTCTGTTCAACATAACTTGTTTAGTGCCTGCATATGAACTTCTGAAAGATGTAAATTCCATTATGTTCTTGAATAAAATGGGACTTAGTTCTAATTAGACTTGCTTTGAATTATACCCTATAATGTCCATATACTTTGCCAAAGTCCTAACTAAACTTAGGTGACTTGTTATAAACGTAAGACATGTTAAAATAGGTATAAATCTGTAGGGTATCCATAGGGACTCATTTACTTTTCAGTAAATACTGATTCCTTGGGGTTTTTTTTAAATATTCATTTACAAAACTAGGCATACAAGGAGAAAAAAAACCCTGTTGTAACAGCCATTGTACAGCCGACTGGGTTTTTTTTTGGGGGGGGGGCTTCTTTTTCTTTCTTTTCTGGTCACAGGTAACTACATAAAAGTTACTATACTCCACTTTTTGCATTAAAATGTCTGGAAATAAAAAAGATGGTAACTTCTACATATAGACTATCTTTTTTCAGTAATCAATTCAAGAGGATCTGCACTTCTTTCCACTAAACTTTGCAAAGCAAAATACTGTGTGCAACAATAATCTCTGCAAACACCTTCCCCCCTGCCTAACAAAACCTAAAACTTTTTAGCAGTGTTTTCTGCCCAAACTGGATTCCCTGGGTCTGCAGCCAGAATCCTTTGCCCAGATCATATTTGCATAGTTGCTGTTAGTTCTGTTGTCCCTGTTTCAAGGAGGCAAGCAACCAGTCAGCAGCTCTCAGCCTTCTCCCTTCTCCCCTGAGCCGCTTCTGTTCTGCTCCAATTCTCCAACAGACCAGCAGGCACGGAAAACAACACATGGGGACTTGCAGGCTCTTGCTTTCACTCATGCAAATTCACAGCCAGAGCACTTAAGACACATTACTCTCAAATGAGAGCTTCTCATGCCTGCCCAGTATACACACAACCCCAATCCCTCCAAGCAGCAGCGTTTTCACCATCAGTATCCAGAGCTCTCTGTGCCCCCTGCTGCCATGCTTGTTTAAAATTGATGGTAGGTCAGAAACCCTCAGCCCCTTTGTTATTTGACATCCACAATCTAAAGGAGACTGGAGAGTTGGGGAGGGGGATTAAGCAGCTTCCGGGACCTGTTCCTTCTTTTCAAATGGGGAACCTCCATTCACCTGGTTTTCTTCAGTCTTTGCATATTTCTCCCATCTAATCAGCACTTTCTAGAAGGCTTGGGGAAACAAAAATACCACTGTGCAATCCAGTGCCTTTTACAAAAACACAAAAGTCTCCCTAATGTTGGCTGTATTCCAGGAGTTCAACAAGAGAGGTGTTTAAAGACAACAACTTGATAAGGTGACATATTTAGGAGCTAGCACAATTTCCAAAATAAAAAGTGTTGCGGCTCAGACCTGCAGGTCATCAATTTTGACCCGAAAATCTTTTATCCTAATCCTACAAATGGGAGCAAGTTATGGTTACTCAAGTGGTGAGGCAAAGTCACTTTGCACATGCTCAATTGTTTGGATTGTTTTTATAGACTTCTATTTATTTAGTTGCCTTATTTACTTAATTTAATTTATTTAATGTAAGCAGTCTGCCCTTATTTAATATTAGTTCCCATGATGTTCCAGAGTGGAGTTCTTCTACTAAAAACAGATAATAGCACTAATTTTTGATTCAAATTAATCGCTGGGCAGTAGAATGGGAAAGTTATATGTCAGCTTCTAAATGAAACTATGGGGGCTGAGAAGATATACATGTATATGAATCCCACCTGTATGTATGTGACACAGCAACTTGAAATGGGTAATATTAAGCATATGAATCAACTAAGTAAGGAGTTTGCTCTAGCATTTATTCCCCTCTCCACTGCATCTCCCATCACAATGAGAAGTCTTCTCAGCTCTCATTTTCCTATACTTTGGCCACAGGAAACATCTAATAACAAGCCTGGAACCCCACTGCCTTCTACTGACGCCTTCTCTCTCTCAAGTTATCGTTACACCCACTGGAAGAGGTTATTTACCATCATCCCTCCCCCCATCCTACTTCCTCCCATTGCGGTTATCTTCTCTGCCTCGAGGGCTAGCTTTCTTCCCTGCTCAGTTTGGTCGGTGGAAGTATCCAGGAAGGGGGAGGAGGGATGGAGGTGAAAACAGAGATTTCTGCTGCCCCCCCCCCCTCCAGGAAGGAACCGGGGAAGAGGGGCAGCCCCCACTTAATTCCTCCTCTTTTTGCAGGAGGGACTTCAAGGCGCGAGAAAGAAGTAGCCCGAGCGCCCCCCCCCTCCTGCTCATCCTTCCCCTCAGCTACAGTAGCGGGGGGGGGGGGGAGGGAGGCGGCAGCAGTAGCAGCCTTGCCCTGCGCCAGAGCTGACAGGCTCTGAGGACACTCAGAACCACTCACTCCCTTCCCAACAGACATCATACACGCCTCTTCCCTAGCTCAGCCCATCCGTGTTCCCGGTAGAAGGGGACTAGAAGACACCCCCCTCTCCCGCCTCTCGGCAGGGAGTGCGATGAGGGGAGAGCAGCCCTGGGCTTGCGTCAACCCCCGTCCCCAAGCTCGCAAACAAAGCCGGAGACTGGCGGCGGCGGCGGCAGCGCCAACAGACACACACACACAGCCCACCACTTCAGGGACCAGGGTGGGCAGCAGGCAGCAAAGCGCCGAAGGGGGCGGAGAGGCGTTGGCCTGGCGAGAAGAAGACCCGCGGGCGAGAGAGAGACTTTCCTTCAGCCCTAAGTTTCCTCCTTCCCAAAGAAGCATCGCCGTCCCCCCCGCAGCCGAGGAGCCAACGTGCCCCTTCCTCCCCGCTTCTCCTCCTCTGCCGTCACATTGTCTCTGAAACAAAGACTCCACGCCCGTTCTCGCCCCCCAAGGAAGCCTCGTGCGGAGGGACAGGACGCCGGGCTAGGAACTGGGCGACGCTTCCCTCCCTCTTGGAGCGCCCGAGCGGGCCAAGTCGTGCCAAGCCCCTTCGTAGCCGCCACAGAAAGCGGGGGGAACAGGCGAGGCCCCGGCACCTTTCCCGCCTGCCACAAACAAAAACAAACGCGCCCAAGCCTCGTGCTAGTTTGGAGCAAGGAAAGGCCCAAGCGCCGCTAGTTCCCCACACCCCAGCACGAGGCGGCCCCGGCCAGGGGAGTGGCGCCGGCATCCAGCGTGCCTGCCTGAGCCCTCGCCTGCCTCGGAGCGCCTCTTCAAGCACGCCCTGCCCTGCCGCCGCCGCCGCCTTGCACGAGCTGGCCAAGCCCAGTGGCTCCTCCTCGCCCTGAACAATACGCGGCCGCCAAGGTTCGCCTACCTCGTCGGTGCCGGCAACAGGGAAGCTGGAGGGCTAGCGGCTGGAGTGTCCCATTTAGTAATCCATTTACGGGGCTGGCTGGGCGCAACTCGATCCACTCTTGCCGTGGCAATCCTTTGTCATTACTACATGGGGGCTCCGAGGGGTGCTTCAGTGTTGCGACCCGGCGCAAGAGACGGGCGGCGTGTTCATTTTCCACCGAGGGAGGGGGAAAGGGGGGAGGGGGTCGGTCAAGAGCCTCGGCTACTACTCCGCGGGCAAATGCCACTCGGGTGGCCACTCCGGTAAGTCCCCGTCAGGCGCCTCCTGGGAGAGAACTCCGTTGGCGGTCTCGTCCTGCCCTTCGCCACAAGTCCTTCGGGCTGGCGAGCCGGCTTCGGGCAAACTCCTCCGAGGCAGGCGGCGCTGCTCGGGCCCCGGCAGGAAAGCGCGGCTTGCCCCGGCGCTCCTGGTCATTGAAGTGTGTTTGGGGAGGACTTCGCAGCGCGCGCTGGCTCTCCCGGTGCCCTGCCTCTCTTCCCACCGCTAGGCTCCGTCCCGACTCCTCTGTCACTGGAAAGCAGCTGGGCTGGAGGCGGAGTCAAATCCCGGGCTGGATTCCTGGAAACGGACTCGTCCGATCAGCCTCGCTGCCACCGACACCCACTCCGGCGCAGGAGGGAAGGGCGGCCGGCCTTCGTGAGAGGGGGGCGGCGGCTGGGAGGCTAAGCGTGAGGTGTAGGCTTTAGGAACTCGCTACCGAACTGGCTGTCCCCACCCGGACGGCGCTAGCGAGGAAGTGGGGGAAGCGGTAACCTCCTCTCCCCCTTCCCCCGCATGTACACGAGACGCGGGATGTAGCTCAGAACACTTGGTGTATGTTGAGGGGGGGGGGGGCGGCGCCGGACGTGGAACAAGCTCTCTGCCTAATTAAAAGAAACGGCTATTTAAAAAGAAGAAGAAGAAGAAGAAGAAAGGCTGAGAACAAATGCTCTTTAGAGACGAGCTGTAAGAAAGGATTTGTTCATCGATTTTCTCAAATGGAAAAGTTTAAAGGGATGTATACTAAGTCTTTTTCTATTCAAACAACTGCACCTAGGCTCAGATTTTCATAGCCGCAAATGGCACGAACCGAAGAACAAATGAGTAGAGCGGGGCACGTGCCAAAGAAACTTCTCACAACCTGAGATTAATTCTTTTTAAAGCATCAAGCTGTAAAACCATTGCAATATACTTGAAAAACCTTGTGCACCCTAATCTGACGACGAAAGATGTGATACTTCACAAAGTTCTGATAGTCCGAACATATTGGCTTGGCTATTTTGCACTTCCCTCCGATGAGCATGTTGTGGCTCTCCCACAAAATAAGAGGCAACCGCGGGAGCGGGTGTTTTGTAAAGCACTGATAAGCACTTCACCGCTGCGTGAATGTAATGTGAGGAAGGCAACCAGCATATAACGTGCTCGCCCAAATGTTCTGGTCAGCAAAGCTAAGCGTTGCCTGTATTAAAACACGCCTTGGGGAAACAAGGCACATTTCATTCATTCATTCATTCAGTACAACCTCTTTTCTCTACTTTTATTGTCCCTATCAAACTTTCATGAATGTATAACCCAGGGCATACGGAAAGGCGAACTGCGTGCCTGCCCAAATAATTTGCTGGGAGGGAGAGGTATACACTTTCATAAGGCTAAAGAAACGCGAGAAAGAGATTAATGTTAAACAGCAGTGGAAGCAAAACCAGCAGGCAGATGTGTTTGTGCTTAGAAGTTTAAACAAGAGTTTCTGAATCGACAGTGACAAACTCGCAGCTACTCAAAGAGCTGCGTAATAAAAAACAAAACAAAAGCGTTTGGGGGCAACAGCAGCAGCGTATTCTAGACACGCCACGATCATTATGCGCAACGACGGTACCAGAGCTGAGAGCAGCTCTCAGCACGTAGAGCGCTCGGTGTTTTCATTCTACGTAACGCGACTGGGTTTATCGTCAAGGGAAAACCGCAGTAGTTTTCGATCTCTCTCTTGCTGTTCTTTTCCTCGGCCAGGAGGGGACGCGTTGGAGAACAGGGCGAACCGTGACACAGAATTAGCAAAACTGGGTACCCCACCGTCGTTCTATTCTGGAGACTGAAAGTGATTGTGTAGGCACATGCCGTAGCTTCTTTGGCGACACGAGCGGACCCACTAAGTATGGCTGCAGCAGCCTGCTGATACTTCATAACTACTGAAGCGAGCCTGTCCTTGGCCATTCGGTCGCAGAGGAGCATTTGGGCAAGGTGCGCAGGCAGCAGAGCCCTCTGGACACACACACATCCACCAGCTTTGCTGAGTTTCTAGGGGTAAAAAGACCGTAAAAAGAAGAAAAAATTGTTACAGCTATGCGTATGATGCTAATATCCCTCTCTGGAGTTGACATCACGCCGCAATGTTCCTTTAGGAATGCTTTGGCACATCCATCGGGTCTTCTCATCAGCTTGCCTTTCTTTTTCCCTTTCTCCAAAATCTCAGTCTGATAGCTATTGGCAGGGTTAATCCCTCCCTATCTCTGAGTCAATCAGCCCAGTGAAAAGCAAGAGCAGCAGCGTTAATAAATTAATCCCCTGGTTTCTCAGCCTCCCTCCCTCTTGCTTGGGAAACCGACTGGCTGTAGCTAATCCTAATGCTGTTTATTTAGATAAGTAGCGTCATGAGCGCCCCCAGCGGCGGAATTGAGAGAGCTCACAAAGACCTCCCGGGGCATCTCACCTCCTGCGGCATGTTAGCTCCATTTTAAACGTTTTATTAGTTTCAAGGAATAGGGGATAAGAAATAAAGATTATAAATCAGTCTTAATCTGCATAGAGAGTACTTTCAAAGAATACAAGTTTACATCTGCAATACTTTCTTAAAATACATAGATTGTCAAAATACATATTGTTGTCTCTAAACTGTGCATCATCAACATTTTGATATTTAATATTATAAATCTTTTTGTTAAAATATCTATTAAATTTGACATTTCCAATAAAAGCAATCTTGTAATACAGAGTACAGGAAAAAGAAGATATAAGTTCACACCAGAGAATCTTAAGAGTCTTGAGTATCTAGCCAGGCATAAAATTTCAACCAATATTTTCTTGTTTCTTCCTTAGATTTCCCAGCTATGCTGTTTGCAGAATTTTTCCCACCAAGTCCATTCTCGTGGGGATTTTCTGAGATTTCCATCTCTGTGCCAAGAGAATTCTGGCTGCTGTATTGAAATGTGCCAACAAATGTCTCATTTCTTTGGAATAGTCCTCAGGAAATATATTCAATAAAAATAGTTCTGGTTTGAATTGAATCTGTGTCTTCATAATCTTCTGTAGTAATTCATGAACCATTTTCCAGTAGTCCTTCACCAACTCACATGTCCACCACATATGATAAAAAGAACCCACCTGTTTAGCACATTTCCAATATTTGTTAGACATATTAGTATACATCTTACACAGTTTCTGTGGAGTCAAGTACCATCTATAAAACATCTTATATAGGTTTTTTTAAAAAGTTACTGACCTGGTTAATTTAATATTGAATTTCCACAATCTCTCCCATTCTTTTAATGTAATGTCATGACCTAAATTTTTCGCCCATTGAACTATACAATCTTTTACAACTTCATCTTGCGTCTTCATCTGTAGTAGGTATGCATATAGTTTAGAGATTAGCTTTTCCTGAGGGCCTAGGAAAATTTTATCAAATGGGTATTGTTCTGTCTTAAAGCCTATCGTCTTGTCTTTGACGTACCTAGATTCAACTTGCATTCTCAACCACCGATTCATTTTAAAGTCCATGTTTTCCAACTCCTCTCTGGTTTTCAGTTGATTATCTTTTCCCAACAGGTCATCATATCTATAACTCTGGTTAGGTTTTAAAAGATTTGGATGAGTAAATGCTTCCACTGGAGATATCCATCTTAGAATTTTTTAGTAAATTCTCGTATTTAACCATGACCATGTATGATACAAAGATTTCTGAAACCGATGGTTCTTAAAATAGGAATGTGCTTCAAGTCTTTGATACCATAAATACGCATGCCAGCCCAGAGTGAGATCATGTCCCTCTAACAGCAATTGCCTCTTGTCATTCAATAGTATCCAATCTCTAACTCACAAGAGCACAGAGGCTTTGTAATTCAATTGCCAGTCTGGGAGGCCCATACTTGCTCTCAATTTAGAGTCTTGCAATATCTTTATTTTGAGTCTAGGTTTTTTGCCCTGCCAAATATACTTAGAAACCATTATTCAATTCTTGAAAAAACCCACTATGTAAAAATACTGGAATAGTTTGAAATAAAAATAACCTTGGGAGAATATTCATCTTTATTGAGGCTATTCTTCCCATTAAGGATAAATTCATTTTTCCAGGTCTTTTTTAATTTCTTTAAGTAGTCTATCATAATTGTCCATTTTTAAACTGCTGCACTTATTTGAGATAAGTACACCTAAATATTTTATTCTTTTCTTATACAAAAACCCTGATTTTGTTGAAAAGATTGGATTTGTTCCATCATCATATTTTTTGTCAAAAATTTTGTTTTGTGGTAGTTGATCTTCAGTCCTGCCCAGTAACCAAATTGAGTGATATTGTTTATAAGACAGTCTATTGAGTCTATTAGTTGCTCTAATATAAAAACTAGATCATCTGCGAAAGCTCTCAATTTGTATTGATCACCTTTTACCACAGCTCCCTTGATACTTGTGTCTTCTCTTATCTGGTTATTCAATATCTCTAAAGATAAAATAAAAAGTAGTGGTGACAGTGGACAGCCTTGTCTTGTACCATTTTGAATATTAATTGCTTCTGTTAATTCACCATTCACCATCACCCTTGCTCTTTGGAGAGAGTATATTGCTTCTACTGCTCTCAAAAAATTTTCACCACATTCCATACCTTTCAGTTGCTGTAACATAAATTGCCAACGAACATTATCGAAGGCCTTCTCAGCATCCAAGCAAATTAGTGCCAGTTTAGCGCACCTCTCACTCCACGATAGATTTACATTAATTGTGCCTTAGAAAAGCTCTTTAATTGCCAGAATTAAGCAGAGCAAACGGAATGCTTCAAAAGATGAATCAAATTAATTTCGGGTTTAACTCTTTCCCTCAGAGAAACAAACAATTAAGCTGTCTTGTTTATTTTGTGGCTATATTTGAATGTTAGGCATAGACACTGACTTTTTAAGCGTTAGATGCTGATATTTTCTTCCACCTTATTTAAATGAAAATGTCTTATTGTTTCACAGAGGGTGAAGGGGGAACATTCCAATAGTTTTAAAGATCAATAAAACAATCAGAACGCAATCATTTTAACTTGAGCTTCATATTTTAAAATATCTTGCATATTTATATTCAGCAGAACATAATCTGTTTTGAGGGGGAGAACTAATGACTGTTAAAATCCAAAGCCCTAGGAAATCTTCCATTGATGTGCTTGATCAGAATAAAAACCCATTCACACAACCATAATGGTGTTGATTCAGAACTGGCGATTTAGCACAGATTGAAGCATTCATATAATTGCTTTGTTATGTACTGCACATGTGCAAGCCTCAACACAAAGCAGCATGGAGCAGTCATACTGAGCAGTAGAATCCAAAAGGGATATAATTTTCCTGCCTCCAATCTTCATCTTTCAAAACAAAAATAGCAAATGCTCTGGAGTTTCCAAAGACCTGCACTGCAACTGTGCAATTGTTCAACCCCTTTTGGGCAGCTGTGCAATGTCACCATAAATGTGAGCTGAGTATGGGAAGAATCAATCACAGACTACTTTACCACATGCATAGCATAGGTCAGTAGAAAAAAAGGTAGAGAGGTGGCTAATGGCTCTGATCCACCTTTTAGAACTTCCTTCTATAAATACACATTATTTTAAAAGCTGCAAACATAAGACACCTTTCTCTTTCCTCCCTTCTGGACTCATCCTCATTAGGTAACCTACAAAGGATTTTGCCAAATGCAGCAGCACTTTTCATTCAGGAATTTGTTTATTTTTTTAAGCCTCTAGATTTGGATCTGAATAATTACAAGAAACTGAATTACAGGCTATGGAGAAATCCATGGCTGTGGATCTGTGGGCCATTTACTGGGCAATTGTCCAGGATGCCAAAGCAATAAGGGGAGAATGATATTATGTTTTAACTGCCCCCTTTCTGCTTTGGGTCTGCTTCTCTGATTACAGTGGCTAATCAATCTATCTGTTGGCCACAATCAAACTGCAATCAATCTACATGTGTTAAGGTTCATTCATCAGACTACACCAACACATGCTTAGAATAGGATATGTCACACAAATGCAACAATTTTTAAAAGAGAAAACCATAAAATATTACAGCATGCCTCCAAATATTGCAAGAGGCAGGGTGACACTATTTTAATTAAACCAATTCCAGTGCTCAAAGATGGGATTTTGATAGTTCACCTCATTTTGACTATGACAATGTATCAAATATGCCTTATATTGGACTCTCATAATAATCTCTACGTTAATCAATTAATTGGTTAAAAGCAAAATAATTGGCAAGCTCAGTCTTATGCTCTTTATTTGGAAGCAAGTCCCCAATGAGACTTATTTTCAACCAAGCAAAAAACAAAATTCTAAAACCCTTTGCATTTAATTGCATTGTTAGTCTAGAAATCAGTTTAACTGTAAGAATGAAGGAGCAGAAATACTGGAGCCAGGCTGCACCGGATTCCACTTGATAGTCTGGGGCCTTCAGCTTTCTAGCTGGCAATGATGGAGCAATTCAAGTCACTGTGAAAGAACCTCAATTCAGAACAACACATTGGGGACTTCTTAGTGATTTTAAATTGGGATTGAAAACATAACCTCTAAAGTCCTGGGAAGGAGCTCAACTATAACCTGAATTCATGTGGGACAAAGGAGGATCATCTCCCTCCTGTTTTGCTTGCACTAATGTACAAGTGTTTCCAAACAGTGCTCTCACTGTATCACTGTTCCCTGAAAAGCTCCATAGCACTGTGTTGTCCTTTGTTTTCAACAATCATTCTACTGTATTTTGGTAAATCATTAGCCCAATTCCGTTTAGCCTATTCACTTTTGATATTAAATTATCATTGGGGAAATTCAAAGTAATGCTACAGTGGAATTAAATGATATAAAACCCAGTACCTTTTAAAAAGTACTTTGGTTCATGATTTCTGTAATTTTAAAAAAGGTGTTTTTATTCAGATACAGGGGTCTTCCCACATTTGACACAGTATTTTTCATTTCTCTGTTCTCTCAACTAACCTATGTTACACTGACAAGCACAACTTGTGCCTTGGAAGATAGCTATTTTCCAGTAGATTCCTTCACAAGTGCAATTTTTTAAATATGATTTATATTTTCAGATCCAGATAAATGGAAGGACTGGATGCAGTCAAGAGATTGACGATGTGGCTACAACAAGCATAGCATTAAAATTAAAATAATTACATGGTGTTGCTTTTCAGCTTTTTACTTTTAGATAATGAAAGGACTGCTAGAATTTAGAGCTGCTTTAATTTCAGAATCTAAATGACATATGAATTCATTCACTTCCTATGATGCTAGATTACAAGGAAAAGCTTTTTTCTTGGCTCAGGCAAGTGTTTTCTTCTCCAGACATATTAAACTTAATGTGTATTTAGAGTAATTTTCCAACCAAAGGAATTGAGAATTCATATACTGTTTATATTACTTTTGATTGGAAATTTTAAACAGAAGTTACCAAACAAGATAATTGCAAAGGATGGATGCATTTTGTTAGCAAGAGCATTTGTATGAAAAAGAAGGAACTGAATGGCTTGATAGCTGTTTTCTGGTGCACTGGACTGAAAGGGGGAAATTAGCATACTCTACCTTGGACATAGTGTAGTTATAAGAGTGTTGGACAAGAATTTGGGAAGATCCACTTTCAAATTCCCATTCTGTCATGGAAACTTAGAAGGTGAACTTGGGCCAGTCACTCTCTCTCAGCCTAACCTGCCTCATTGGGTCATTGTAAGGATAAAATGGAGGAGAGGATATCAATTTTTTCAGCTGCCCTGGGTTCCCACCAATGCTCCCTCTAAACTGTGGAGTCTTGAGAGCAAACATTCTACTTCGTGAGCTACTGGCATTAAGTTGTGAGCATAAATTAATTTGCTTTCTTGAGCCTGTGTGAACCGGAGGCTAAAAAAACTAAGCTAGCTCACACAAACTTGGCTTAGAGGGAACACTGGTCCCCACTGGGGAGAAATGCAGGCTATAAATATATAAATATTGGTTTTTGCTTTGTCTTTAGCAACTTAAAAAAATGTGATCTAATGTTTATCACAACAGTTAAAATGTTAACTCTTCAATCAAACAACATTCAAGTTGGGGTGGGAACATTCTGTCATTAATCCAATCCTCTACTTCTTTGTCATGCATTTCATTATGTGTTGCCATTTTTTTGTCAGTTATGGTGCAGGGAAGACATCCCTTTCCAAAAAAAGGAATTGAAAGCCTCAGGGAGGATAAGACCACCAAAGAGAGGGTGATTGGTGAAGTGGCCTGTGGGTCAGGTATGGCCAGAGATCTTAGCAGCTGGACAAGACTGGCTTGTCCACATGGCAGCATTACTGAGAGATGGGGTGCCACTAGAGTTAAGACAAGACTGGGACTATGTCAGGAGGGCAAAGTTTGGAATTGGGAAACCGGTGTCCTTGAGGTAGGATTTTAAGGAGACCATGTTGAGAAGTTGGATGGAGCTGGATGGAGGTAGAGACTGAATGTCCTCAGGGTAGCTGAAGAAGAGAAGGCTGGTGAGGTGGACCAGGAGAGTGGCATGAACTTGCTGGGGCTTTTCCCCCTTTACAAACCCACTCAGAACCTCCTTTTGGTGTTGTACTGTGCCATATTTTCTGAGCATTTCAAAAACTGTCTCTACAGTGCATGAACCGTACTCTGGCTGACTGCTCTGTTTTGAGTTGCTTAATATGCAGACATTCTATTGGATATGTTCTTGGAATTAATACACTCAGGCCATGTTCACACAGCATGTTGAGTCCGCGTTACATTGACCAAATTCTGTTCGGAATATCTTTGTTCCGGATATTATTGATCAGACTGCCATACTGCAATTCGAATTACTTCGCAATGAAACCATCTTCTGCCGTCCACATGACAGCACCATGCAGTTATTTTTTTCCCTCCACCATTATGCGCACACGCACATTATGCACACATGCGCATGCACATAGGTTAAAACATTATGTGGTTATGCGCATATCACTAAATAGTAAAAAAAAAATGGCGACCATAAACCGGATGTCTGAGGCTCCTTTTGCTCTGGGACAGCCTTCAGACATCCGGAAGTTGGTTAATATTGCAGCAGAACTATCCAGATGGAGAAAACTATGAGGTGAAACCGGAGAACTCAAAAAACACTGCAAAGGAGCAGGTAACAAAATAATCCAGTTCCGAGAGGAATTGGAAGGGGGGGCTACCATGAGTTAATACCGGGAGGCAGATGCTGCTGTCTGATCAGCCACTTTAAATCCGGAAAGAAACAGCAGCGACATCTGATTATACTGTGTGTCTGAACAGGGCCTCAATGTAGTGGCAGAGTTCCATGTAAAAAGTGGTTTAAAACAATATGATTAGCCATCACAAGGTGCTAGCTTTGGTAGCATATGCAAAATGAATGTAATGGGTACATTGAAAACAGTGGACCAGTGTGATTTTGGAACACCAGAGATTGTGTTTAGAATGTGGAACCAGAATCTGGGAGGTTTGGGTTCAGATCCCCACCAGTGAGCTCATCAGGAAACCCAGAACCAGCACACTATTTTATTAACCTGCTTCACTGGGTTACTGTGAGGTTACAGTGAGGTAGAGATAACTTTATATGCCACCCTGCATTACTTGAAGCAAATGATAGAAATGTATTCGATCAGGAGAGTCAAACTAATTTATTATGAGAGTCAAATTTGACAAAAATGGGACTTTATAGGGCTGAGCCATTCATGTCATAAAATGTCAGGTAGCAGAGATATAAACATTATAGAGGACACAGATAAACACAATTAAAGATATTATTTTAACTTAAAATACCAACATGCATAAAACTCTTATGATATTTTGTTTAAAATAGAAAGGTAGAGAACAGTGTGATTTGGTAATGCAATTTTAAAAAATAAAATATCAAGAAAAAACACAAGGATCACAGCAGAAACTAAAAATATAAAATGCTCTGAGTTTAGGAAAACATGAAATGGCTAGGCATTGCAAGCTTCTATCTTAGGCTCCTTTTGCTCTGGGACAGCCTTCAGACATCCAGAAGTTGGTTAATATCGCAGCAGAACTATCCAGATGGAGAAAACTATGAGGTGAAAACAGAGAACTCAAAAAACACTGCAAAGGAGCAGGTAACAAAATAATCCATTCCGAGAGGAATTGGAAGGGGGGGGGGGGGCTACCATGAGTAAATTAAGTCTACTTAGTCTACTTAGATTGACAATGGCTCTCCGGTGTAATATCCCCCTTTGGCTGTGAGTTCTCAGGTTACAGTACTCACTAGACACTAGTTTTCAGGCCCATTCTGAATCTGAGTTGATTCAGTGTTTAAAGAGAAGTAGTAAAATCAATCTATGTGAATACTGAAGATTTGAAATTTTAGTATTAGTATAAAGATACCCAACTATTTCTGATTTTATAGGTCATCACTATACAAAATCTTCCAAAAGGCTGGATGGTCCTATAGAATGTATGCAGTCCTGGTCAGGGAGAGAACTGGAAACCTGTCCTCTGTGTAGGAATAATGTTGTGTCACTGAGCATCTTTTGAACGTCTGATGGTTCTTTATCTTTGGGCAACCAATTCTGTAAAGCTTAAAGCTGTTATAACAGAACAAGAGCAATGGTGATGGTTAATGGAGAAAAAAGTAGAGAAAATGGATGGCTGCTGGGTCAACTGCCTTACCAGAAAGTCTAATTTTCAAGAGGCACTCGCTTAGATGTCATGCTGCTTCTATTTGTTAAAAGCGTTATGCACAATAAGCATATAGTTAAGGATTGGGCCTTTAGCATATTTTTCCACAAGCACATTTTTGAAATGGGTAAGACTTTTTCTCTCCTCTCCTTAGCAAAAAGAAAATCGACTCAATGGGATATATTTAAACATAGGGTTCTCTTAACTGTAGACCAACTTTTGGGAGTATTTTAAAAGGCTGAGCAAGAAAACACTGAAAGAACTATTTTCTTATTTCCCCCCAAAATATTAGTAGTGATAACGCACCTTTATAATCCGCTCCCTATCCATTTTCTGTCCTGGCATTCTATCTCCCTCTTTCCAAACTTGTATTGACTCATTTTCCTTTTTCAGCGTTCCTATTAAAAATCTTCTATTCTGCTTCAACCCACAATAGAAACCAAACTCTTCTTGCATTTCTTTTCTCGTTGCTCATATTTTCTCCTCACAAGAACCACTATTCAATGTTATTTATTGGAATCTCTTTCTCCTTGCATTCCAGCTCTGTTTTCTTCCTTCTAAATCTATCTTTTCTTTTCTTTTTTACTTTTCCACTGTGTCACAAGTCCCCTATGCTGCTAAAATGGTAACATGGTAATTTGTATGAACAGAGTGATACAGATATAATTTGTGGTGTAATATATGTTGTGCCTTCCTTTTAATACTCAGTGAAAGCTGGTCTCCAAAAATGCCTTTTCACCTTATTCATGACTTTAGTTCTGATGGCCTACATAAAGTTAATAAATTAGAGAATGATTGGTCAGCAGGGAGTCAGTTTAGTTATAACTAGGATATTGGATTCTTTTGGGGGAACTAGATACAAATGTTGGCTTTAATGGTGTCTGAATGACCTGCCCCAAGATAAAAATCAAGTTACTTCCTCTTCAACACAGCAATATTAATAATAGCTCCACAAACTATCTTTCTATGCACTTTATATCAGACTGCATGGTGTAGGTGTCATGACCCCCTCCAACCAGCTCAGTGACTAATACTCAGAGTCCTCAGGGGAAGAGCCAGAAGAAACAAGGCCACCAACTATTTTCTGTGTCTCTTTGACTTCCTGTTCATCACCTGTACCTCTAGGTTAAGGAGGTAGGATGGAGAAATGATTTGTAAAACACTCATGTAGACATGATGAGCTAACCAGACAGAACTTTGAAAAAGATCAAAGGGACGAGATCTGTCACATGAGGAATAAATAACACAGAAGCCACAATCCATCACAGAGTATACAAAGGGCCACAGATTTTAATACACTAATGAAATTCAACCTAAACCTACTCAGAAGTAAGACACGTTATTCAATGGGGTTATTCCCAGGGAAGTGCCCTTTGGATTATAGTATGACACACTCCACTGTGGTCAGAGTGTTGGGACTATACACCATAATGATTCTAAATTGGGAAGAGCATAAAAGAATCATTGTTGTGGCAAATCTGAAAAAAGGGAAGATGACAGGAAACTATGTCCACACATCTTGTGATACAGCCCAACTGGCACAGAATAACCTGGCATATGTGGACACATAATGTGCTTATGCTGAAACTACATGTTTGGCAGTAGACGGAAGTCTGAGAATCCCACCCAGGGCTGCCAAACAGTTGGAAAGTAGCAGCATGAAATGAATACGTGCAGCAAAGAAGTGGTGAGTTGTGAAGGATGGGGGTTGTTTAATTCTTCCTCTATTAGCTACTTTACCCCACCACTCTTTTCCCCAGCTCTATGACACAGCAAACATGACTGGAATCCTGGCACTGGGAAATGGATCAGAGAAGGAACTGATGGGGGAAACTGCAGATAAGGAAAGAGTTAAACACACACATACTCCTTCTGGCTACTTCTCCAATGAAAGTTACCCTTTAACCCACCACTCTGCAGCTGTTCAGGGATGATCTTAATATGTGAGGATTGAAAGCAATATCAAAATGAAAATGTAATTATACAAGCTGGTTCTATAGGAGACAAAAGAAAGACTATGCCCAACATTTCACACAAATTGGGTACTGTCAGTCAAATCCTTATCATTGTTACAGGGTATTTTAGTTAGATTAGAGAAGAATATTTTCTGTTGTTGGCCAAGAAGCTTGAAGAAATTATTGTTGCTTGGATAGTGAGAAAGTATTACATCTTCGTTTTTCCTCTGTTGCAGAAACAAGAGGGGAAATGATTTTAAGATTTGGGATTATGTCTAGCTTAAAATGAATAAAAAAGACAGTGGCCATGAAATTGTCTTAATATAAATATCTATTCTGTGATGTGAAGTATATGATAAGTAAAGCTCATCAGATTGGAAACATGATATTTTCCCCCTAGAGAAATGCATTTCTGAATGTCTGGAAGATAATTACTTTTTTCCAAAGATAAGAACCTTCTAGAGAAATATTTCAAAAATCAGTTGTTCTCTTAGGCTACCCTATAAAGCAGCTGTTTGGTATTCAATCAGCAGATAATAAATCTTGATAATTATGATTTCTAGCAGAAATATCTGGGCAAACATTAAACACTAGGAGTCAGTACTGAAATCCTCATTTGAATTAGACAGTAGTGAGAACTGTGACAGAATATGAATATGTGCAATAGTTTATGTTTTGCTTTTAGGGAAGGTTACTTCCTGGCTTATTTATAGTCCCTAAGTACTTTCACTTTGATGGAAGAAGCTGATTCTATTGTTCTTATTCACATAGCCCATGCAGCTTATTTTTGTTTTTCCCCTGACTTGTATTTATTTGATTGTTTTCTTTGATTTTTAGCCCTCCCTCCCCTACACACAGGCTCAGGGCATGTTGCAACATGATTAAAACATACAAAATAATTAAACTACAGCACAACATCCAAAACTATAAAATTATTAATTACAAAGTATTGAAAAACATTTGATGGCATCTGCTGCTCAATTAAATTAAAGTCCCAAGGGATTCTGATTGTGGAAAAATTGTGCAGAGCAAATGGGTGGGTGAGAAAATCAGCCATAATGAAGAAAAACAGGGCAGAGCAGAGCAGACTGTCAGGTCTTTGTACAGCAGCTTCTCAGCAAGGCTACCAGAAACTTCAGGCAATTGTGTGGACAGATCTTTCAACTGTACATTCCATCAGGCTTTACTCCAAGTGTACTGCAGTGCGTAGCAGTTCCATGCTTGCAGAACCAACTTTTCCAATCTGTCCCCATGCCAGGGGTGGTATTAGAGATTCTAAGGCCCTAGGAAAAAATCCAAGAACAGGTTCCAGAATCACGGTTATCCCCCAAGCCCACTCATTGCCACTGGGGTCCAAGCAAAGGGTAGCTCTCACCCTGTGAGAGGTGGGTGGAGTTGCTGCTACCACTGGAAGCTGGCTGCTCAAGCTTCAGTTGGGGTTGGCATGAGCAGCTGTTGCTGACTTGACTTCCCATCTCCACTGGGGGAGTAGGACTGTGAGTATCGCCCCCCCCCCCCAGCATAAGGCAGCTGCATTAACTGAGAGTGCCCCTGCTCCATGTGTCAGCTTCACTCCCGAAACAAATGCTTTCTTCCTTCTGCAAGCAGGATAGCAACTTCTAGATCCTGTGGTACTTTGGTGGTGAGCATTTCCCCACCTTGTAGAACTTCTTTCCTGCATTTGGAAGGAAACCGCTCACTTTGTTGATATTCTAGAAATGATATAAAGCAGAATTGTTCAGGAGGGCCTTTGCAGTAGATGGCTAATTTCTCTTGAGCTTAAGACCTCCGGTCAAAAAAGTTTATTAATAATAGGCTCTCTCTTGAAGCTACTGCAGTTATGCTGAGGGACGTCTTCACCTGTTAAATTTCTGGCTGTTTTATGTTTTTGATACAGAAGCCTTGGTAGGGAAAAAAACAGAAAATTAAACTTGTGTTCCCAATATTCAGGCAAGCTTGATGCATAACCCCCCCCCCCCCCCAAACCCTCAGATAGCTGACCATTACTTGACTTCCCTTGGAAAACTAGCAGTTCAAATTGTAGGGAGGTCTAAACCACGTATTCATTTAAATGAACTAGAAAATATTGGCTGGTCATAGGGCTAGTAATAGCTCAGCACTGCATTTTTTTTCAACAATTAATCTTTGGGACATATAATGAAGACGAACAAAAATAATTAAAAAATAGGGGGTTTTAGGAAAGGTAACGTTCACAAACTCAACACCCAGATGAACTGGTTCCACAGCATGTTTCTGTTGTGGCAGCTCTGCTGAGTTTGGCTGAAGCAAATAGTGGAAAGGGAAAGGGGCTAAGACAGAACACTTCACAGAACGCATCCCTGCCTATCAAGAGACATGTTTATAGAGAAAAATCAACACATGCTCATAAGGGTTTACTAGCACACACACTTGTCAGAAGCTATGCACAAAGTTTATAGGAAAGTCTGAATCACACAATGGAACACAACTTCTAATTTTATAAGTGCAATGAAATGGTGAAGATCTTTGTCACATTTAATGCATAAAGAGTTTAAGCATCAGTTCAAACTTTTTTTGGAGACCTTTATGTGCCATTATAATCAAATGATCTGGTCTTGTGTGTGAAACATGAATCATAGAAATCAGCCCAATAATTCTGAAAGCTCTGATTCTTAGTTAAGCAACAACTGATAATGAGGAGGGGAGATAGAAAGAGAGAGAAACATGTCTTATGATTAAATGCTTTACACCCCAGAAGTAGTACCAAAGTTCACAATTCAAAGTGTGATAACTTGATTTGCACTCTGTATAAACTCAATTTATAAAGTGTCTTGCTGGCTGGCGGGGGTGGGGAAAAGGAGGAATAGGTATGACTTCCCTCCCAAGCATAGAGCCACTTGGTGCCACTGAAATGTAGTTCATCTTAGTCAAAAGAGAACAAAAGGCAACAACATTCACAGTGACACCTAAACTATAGTCACTCCTAATCTATAGACAGATACAGAAAGCCAAAGTGTACAGGAAATCTGCATGCAGTCAGGAATGGAAGAAATGTCTGCAGTGGTTGGGGATGGGGGCAGGGGAAGATAATACCTCCCCCAAAGAAGCTCTCTTGGCTATTTTACACACCAAAGAGAAGGAAGAAATCCATCTCCAAAAGGCAGCCATGACCACATGGTGTCCAGATCACAAAGTGGGAAACCATAGAGACTGAAGTCAAGGTAATGAATGATTCCTAAATGCCTACAGCTCCAAGAATTATATTGTCTATCTCTAATTACCATCTGTAGGGATATGTACAGAGTTAGGAGTTAAAAGGATTTTATTTTATTCACATTTCTTTTTATCCTTGCTCAGGCTACTGTATTTATATATGCTGTGCACATTTTTTATTCTCTTGTTATACTTTACATTTTTTCAGTGTATGCTAGTCTGATGTCTGTGACCCACTTAGAGCCCCTGTTCAGTCCACTTATACAAAGAACAGAAGGGGAAGGGAGTAGTAACTCCTCCCATTCTCATAATGTGCACAACTGAGTAAATTAGTCCCATCAGCAGTGAGTGCAATAGAGAGGGAGATGTGAACTGAAGCTGAACATAGAAGCTGCCCTGACCACTTACCCTATGTGGAGTCCTAATATGACTCTCGTTATCACCTGACAAGTAAAGGGGGGGATTCTGAACTGCTATATTTATTTCACCATCTTTTAATTGTCTAATTGTTTTGCTTTAATTATTACATACAAACTGGTTTTTAATGTTTATGTAACTTGATGTTACTTGCCCTGAACCTGCTTGGGAAAAGTGAGATATAAATTAAACAAACAAACATAGAGCTAAGTGTTTAATCATCAAAATGTGCCTTGGTACTAACCTTCAAACTGGACACCTAGAGCAGGGTTTCCCAAACTCCCCCCGCCCCCCGTGGCTCGGTTATTTTTACACTTCTCCTTTGTAGCCCACTAAAATTTGGGAGTGGCGCCAGAAGACTTTGGGGGTGGAGCCGGGAGACAGGAAATGATGTACAAACAAGCATAAAACTCTTGCAATATATATTTTTAGGAAAAGTAGGAGATGGTGGAATTTTGCAATGCAATTTCAAAAATAAAAAATCAAGAAGAAGCACAAGGATCACACAGCAGAAAACTAAAAATATAAAATGCTCTCATCCTGGGAAAACATGAAATGGCAGCCTGGGAAAACAAGAAATATCAGAGCATTTTAAGCTTCTCCCCCCCCCCCCCCGGTCTACTCAGATTAGCAATGGCAAGGAAGGAAGGAAGGAGAGACAGGGGGAAAGTCTAACAGAAAGAGAGACAGAGAAAAGGGAGGAAGGAACCGATCTGAAATAGCAGTGCTGGGAAAACATGAAATGGCAGGGCATCTCTCCCTCTGCCCCCAGGTCTACTCAGATTAGCAATGGGAAGGAAAAAAGACTGACAGAGAGAGAGGGGGGGATGGGAAAAGACTGGCAGAAAGAAAGAAAGAAAGAAAGAAAGAAAGAAAGAAAGAAAGAAAGAAAGAAAGAAAGAAAGAAAGAAAGGGAGGGAAAGAGAAAGACAGGAAATATGAAGGAAGGAAAGGGGAAGGAAGGAGTGAAAGAAAGGAGGGACAAAAGGAAGGAAGAAAGAGAAAAGAAAGGAAAAGAAAAATGGAAAAAAATGGGATGGGAGCAACTCACTTTTAGAAATGCTTACTCTCGCTGCGCAAGCGCCTCCTTCTCCCTCCCTTTCCCACCGCTGGTATATTTCCAGCTTTGTAAATCTCCCCCTCCCCATCTCCTCAGCGAGGAAAATGAAGCTGAGATAATTCAGTACTGAGGCATGCTACCGGCATTTCGAGGGGACCTCACCTGGAAAGGGAGCATGGCTGATTCCTTCTCCACTGTAGTGTGGGGGACGGATCAGCCACGCACCCTTTCCAGGAGCGGTCCCTTCAAAATGCCGGCGGCATGCCTCAGCGTTGAATTATCTCAGCTTCGTTTTCCTTGCCAAGGAGTTGGTGGCGGGGGGGGGGGAGCTTTACAAAGCCAGAAATTTACCAATAGTGGGGAAGGGAGGGAGGAGAAGGGGGTGATACACCGTGGGGGGGAAGCGCAAGGGGGCGATTGATCACTCGATCAGTGGGAAATCGATGCTGCGCTCATTCTGCACTGGGCCAAGCCGGCCGCAAGTTAAACAGACCTGGATGGGAAGGAAGTGCCAGGGAGGGGGGAGGGAGGAGCCATTTGCCCTTTTCAGCCATGGTCTGTTTGACCTGCGGCCGGCTTGGCCCAGCGCGGAATGAGCTCAATGTCGATTTCCCACTGATCGGGTGATGGGGTGGGGGGAAGGGCTTTGCACAGGATGAAATTGACCTGCCTGCGGTAGGAAAGGGTGGGAGAAGGAGGCATGGAGGCGCAAAACCTGCGGGAGAGAGGCACGATGCGGGGGAAGGTGGGGAAGGGGCGGCCAGGGGACTGGAGGCCCTGCAATCCGGCATTGAGGGCTCTGCGGCCCGGTGCCAGGTCACAACCCTGCTTTTGGGAAATGCTGCCCTAGATAAATTGGTTAGATGGTGCAACTGTGCAAATAGTAAAGAAAGACAGAATTAGAGAGTAAAGAAAGAGAATCTTCATTGCACAGAAGATCTGGGGAGGCCAGTTTGGTGTAGTGGTTAAGTGTGCGGACTCTTATCTGTGAGAACCAGGTTTGATTCCCCACTCCTCCACTTGCACCTGCTGGCATGGCCCTAGGTCAGCCATAGCTCTGGCAGAGGTTATTCTTGAAAGGGCAGCTGCTGTGAGAGTCCTCTCAGTCCCACCCACCTCACAGGGTGTCTGTTGTGGGGGAGGGAGATAAAGGAGATTGTGAGCTACTCTGAGACTCTTGAGTGGCGGGCAGAATATAAATCCAATGTCTTCTTCTTCTTTTACATAACTTTCTGGCTCTTACATGGGCAGAAAGGTGTGCTTGTGAGCCTTCCTTCCCCAGAGTCCTTATTACTAATAATCCTTCACATATCCAGGTTTCATGTGGATTCACATAGCGCTGTTTATATGAGTGTAGAAAAGATAAATTTACAGCAGCAGGCTTACTTTCCAGTGGTGTCTTTTCTTAAAGAATTTTTGATCAATCCGAAAAAATCCTCCACTATTGCAATTCTGTACAATAGCCTTAAAAATCTACAGCAAATAAACATTTTATTAAAACTACTTGAAGTTTGTCCACCTCAAGACAACTATAGTTTACTACTAATTTTTTTTGTTTGAAGGCTGAACTTCAGGTTCTTCTAAAAAACATTTTTGTACACAAAATTGTGATATCAGTACAGAGAGAAAATGTAGTGATTTTTCCTTGTATGGACATTATTTTCAGTAGGAAAAAAGTCCTTTGTAACGTGGCTCTAGAAAAACTGTCCAAAAGACCCATGGTTTATAGACATAATGTTTATCAAAATAATATTAATACTGTGTAATATAAAAGTATATGTCTATTACAGCATTATTCCAAAACCACTTTGAGTCAATATGGTCAGCTGGATACAGGCTTGGATATGGGAAACCTAAATTATAGGAACTGCTCTGCTGTGAAATTCAGATCTGTCCAGGAGTCTTTCCCAACTGTTCCATCTCTATGATCAGTACAACACCCATGGCTAGAAATCAGGCCTTTTCAGGTATTACACTATTGTTACAGACCTTGTTCAGTTCCGCAGGGCCTGTAAGACGACCCTCTTCCGGCTAGCCTATACTTAGCTTGAGAATTTTACTGTAACTTGCTGGATTCCTTTTATATATAGCTGAAATATTTATGTGTATTAATAACTAGGGTTTTATCTGTTTTATCTGTTTTATCTGTTTTAAATATGGATCCCTTTATATGTGTAATTTTGATGGATCTACTATTGGAAGCCGCCCTGAGCCACTTGTGGGAAGGGCGGGGTATAAATCTTAAATAAATAAATAAATAAATAAATAAAACTTGACCCCTCAGTGGCCCTTTGAAGGGCTTGTAAGACCTTTCCCTCCCAAAAGACAACTTTTTGATTGCTGTTATGGCTATTGAGCTACTGAATGTATAATGTGTTCAAGCACATAAACAGATACCACTGAAATGTGTGCATGGTCTTTCTGTGGCAATATATGTTCTACTTTTTAACATTTTATTTATTTGTATTTTAGTGTTTAGATATGTGACATGCTATCATAACTATACAGAAAGGTGGGCTACAGTTTTAATAAATGACCCACATTATTCAATTGGCTGATTCCAGCCCTACATAGCCAGCATTGTGCAAAAGGAGGGTCCTCCATCTTTTGGAAGCGCTTCTAGACTGTGGAGGAAATGGATCACTCAGTGCTGGCCAGCAACTGCAGGCAGTGCTGGAGCCACCTCTTGTGAGGGGCTTGAGGTTGACATTCAGAAGTGGGGGAGAGGCAAAAGGATATGCCTGAGGGAAAAGTGGTAGTATGGCAGCACCTGGGGCTGCGCTTTCATGTCTTCCTCTTAAGCAGCTTCCAGACTCTCCTCTTCTCTCACCTTGGAAATCCTATTGAACCATGAAATAACAAGAAAAGTGGTGCCTAGTCTCTCCCCCAGTCAATCCAGCTGTCAAGCATGTGGTTTCTTTCTTTGTATAACTGTATTTTCAAATGTTATTCTAATGTACTGCACATCAAAGCCATATATGTCATGGGTGCTGGGGACCCTGCAGAGGAAGACGAGTCTGCCAAGGAAACTGTACCCCTGCCACCTGCACCAGTACCCCTGCCTCCTGCTGAAGAAGACCCCAGCCCCCCTGCCTCGCCCTCTCGGGTGGCTCGTGTGCGTGACCGCCTCCGTCAGGACCTCAGGGATCGGAGGAGGGCGGCGCGCTCACAAGCAAGACGCTCCCTGAGTCCTGAGTTTTGAGAGGATTCTGGCCCTCCTTAGAGCAAGGATGCTTGAGTTGTAACAGGATCCTGGCTGCCTCCCAGAGCCAGCAATTAGCCCAAATGGGCAACAGCCAGCAGAGGGCTATATAGCTGTGGGCTTTGGGAGGAGGCTTTGTGGAAGCAACTAGTCATCTCCCTGACGTTCTAGCATCCACTCCGGCTTGACTTTGGTTCCTGAATCCCTGACTTTGGCTTTTGACTTCTGGACTCCCTGACCTCGGCTTCTGGACCTCGGACCTGCGATACTTGCACAGCGATTTGGATTTGGCACCTCGGACACTCCTGCTTGCTGGCTACAGACCTCGGACTGCCTCTGGACTTTGCCTGACCCGGCCCCAGCCGTGACAGATTGCTTCCACCCGACAAACACCCACTCCACAGGATGGAGGCTGAAGCAAGTGAAACCACCGAACTACTGGCTGCACTCCAAGCCCAGGTACAGCAGCTAACACAGGCAGTAGTGCACTTGCAGCAACAACCTGTGGCCAGTGCTCCAGCCAAGTGCCCAGTTCCCCCACCTGACAGATTTGGGGGTGCCGTGGAAGAATTTCCTGCTTTCCTGGCACAGTGTCAGCTGTACTTTGAACTAAGAGCACGGGACTTCCCCAATGACAAGACGAAGGTGTGTTTTATCATTAGTCTGTTAAAGGGGCAGGCGGCCAAGTGGGCCACACCCCTACTGGTTGGGTCCTCTCCCCTACTGACTGATTACCAGGGGTTTGAGGCCCACCTGTCTGCTGCCTTCTCCAACCCAGTCCAAGCAGCCACAGCCAACCGGAAAATCAGGGCCCTGAAACAAGGCCAGTCCTCGGTGGCTCAGTATGCCACCGAATTCAAGCTCCTGGCCCAAGACTTGGCGTGGAATGAGGCTGCTCAGATGGACCAGTTTACCGAGGGGTTGGCAGAGGAAGTCCTGGACGAACTGGCCAGGGTGGAGCGGCCCCCCACGCTCCAGGAACTTATCACCCTCTGCCTCCGCATCGATGGCCGCCTGGAAAGTCGCCGCCAAGCCAAGACCCGAGGGCGCCAGCTCCCTGCGCCATGCCACTTGGCTCCTCTCCCATCCCCAGCTAGTACCAGAGACGAGGGTGAGCCTATGCAGCTTGGAGCTGCTCGACCCCGCCTGACTCCAGAAGAAAAGGCCAGACGCCGCACGCAGAACCTGTGCCTCTACTGCGGCACGGCAGGCCACTATGCCTCTGGCTGCCCTGCTAAACAGCGGATACCCGGACCTACATTGCCACCGCCGCCAAAAGGCCAGCCCCAGGCGTAAGTGGACCCTCCAGCCTGGGGCGACTAGCTGGGTCCTCCGAACAACAGGCTGATACCCCGGGCCCGTTCCTGCTACCAGTCAAACTCCGTCTGCCCGATGGACGCTGGCTGTTCGTGTATGCCATGCTGGACTCGGGAGCAGCCCACTGTTTCGTAGATGCCGCCTTTGTAAAGCAGCACCAGATTCCAGTGCAGCCAAAAGAGACTCCAACGCTGGTGGAGGCTATTGACGGGCGCCTCCTCCGTTCTGGCCCCGTCACCCAGGAGACCTGTCCCATCACCTTCCACGTCCAGCAGCACCAAGAACAGCTACAGTTTGATGTCGCCCGCATGCCTCGCTTCCCGCTGATTCTAGGCCTTTCCTGGCTGAAGCTGCACAACCCCATCGTGGACTGGGCCCAGCAGGAACTACGCTTCCGAGACCCATGCCCCCATCTGACTCCTCCCACCACTCTAGCCGCCGGCATCCCGAGTGGTGGTCCTCAGCTCCCTCAGAAGTATGCGGATTTCGCCGATGTCTTTGAGGAGACAGGAGCAGATCAGCTTCCCCCTCACCGACCCTATGACTGTGCCATTGATTTGGTACCTGGGGCAGCACTCCCGGTGGGGCGTCTGTACCCAATGTCGGAGCCTGAGTTGGCAGCTTTGCGAGACTACCTGGACAAGAACCTGAAACGCGGATTCATCCGACCCTCAACTTCTCCCCTGTCTGCTCCAGTCCTCTTCGTGAAGAAGAAAAGTGGGGAGCTCCGGCTGTGCAATGACTACCGGGCCCTGAACAAGATCACCATCCGCGACCGGTACCCTCTACCACTGATCCCTGAACTCTTGGATCGTTTAAAGGGGGCCCAAATCTACACCAAGCTGGACCTCCGCGGAGCGTACAATTTGGTGCGCATACGGCCCGGAGACGAATGGAAGACCGCGTTTGGGACCCGATACGGGCAGTACGAGCACCTGGTGATGCCCTTCGGATTGACCAACGCCCCCGCTGTCTTCCAGAGGTTCATGAATGATGTATTCCGGGACCTGCTCGACCGCTTCGCGATCATATACCTGGATGACATCCTAATCTACTCCCGCAATCCTGCCCAGCACGCCGAGCACGTCCGCCAGGTCCTGCAGCGCCTACGAGCCCATGGCCTCTACGCCAAGCTGGAGAAGTGCGACTTTGACCTGCGCTCCGTCGAGTTCCTTGGTCACATTGTGTCACCACAGGGGATCCTCATGGACCCGAAAAAAGTGGAAGCGGTCCTGACCTGGCAGGCCCCTCAGAATCGCAAAGACCTGCAGCGGTTCCTTGGTTTCGCCAACTATTATCGGCAATTCATCCCAGCCTATGCATCTCTGACCACGCCCCTGACTCAACTACTCCGCCCCAAAGAACCTTTCCACTGGTCCCCAGAGGCCGATAACGCCTTCTCCACTCTGAAGACCCGTTTTGCCACCGGGCCACTCCTGAGATACCCTGACCCCCAGCTTCCCTTTACGGTGGAAGCCGATGCCTCCAACGTGGCCCTGGGAGCAGTGCTGTCCCAGCGCGAGAAGCCGTCTCAGCCACTCCAGCCCTGCGCCTATTACTCGCGCCAGCTCACCGCTGCGGAGAAGAACTACACCATCTGGGAGAGAGAGCTGCTCGCAATCAAGGCGGCTTTTGAGGTTTGGAGGCATTACCTCGAAGGGGCTCGCCACCCTGTTCAAGTGCTCACCGACCACCGGAACTTAGAGCACCTCCAGACCACCCGCCGTCTCAACCAGCGCCAGATCCGGTGGTCCCTATTCTTCTCTCGCTTTGACTTCCAGATCTCCTACATCCCCCATACCCAGAACCGGAAAGCAGATGCACTCTCCCGGAAACCGGAATACGCCCCTGCTTCAACTGAGGCCGCGCCCGCTGCTCCCATCCTGCCGCCCTCAGTGTTTGCAGCCACCTCCACTACACCCACACTCGTGGAGGACATTCGTGCTAGCCAGGCCAACGATCCCTGGGTCCAGCAACACCTCCAGGCCCTCCAAGATGACTCGGCAGGCGAGTTCACGACTCGAGGCGGTCTCTTGCTACACCGCGAACGCCTCTATGTGCCGCCCGGGCCCTTACGGGCAGAAGTGCTACGCCTGACCCACGACTCGTTGCCCGCCGGGCACTTCGGACAGCATAAGACCACCCACTTGCTGACGCGAGAATTCTGGTGGCCACGAGTTCGCTCCGATGTTGCCCGTTATGTCAGCTCCTGTGACGTCTGTCGGCGGGCCAAAGACGTCCCGGCCAAACCCTCGGGGTTGTTACAGCCCTTGCCCGCACCCTCAGGACCCTGGGATACCATCTCGATGGACTTCATCACGGAACTCCCACGATCCAAAGGTCAGACTTGCATCTTGGTGGTCGTCGACCTATTTACCAAGATGGCCCACTTCATTCCGTGCCCGAAACTTCCCACAGCTCAGGAGACAGCTCAGCTCTACCTGCAACACATCTTTCGTCTGCACGGACTCCCAGCCCACCTGATCTCAGACCGGGGGCCCCAGTTCTCCTCTCGGTTCTGGCAAGCCCTCCATTCCAGCCTGGGTACTCGAGTGCACCTGTCCTCAGCCTACCACCCACAGACAGATGGTCAGACAGAGCGTACCAATGCCACGCTAGAGCAATATCTCCGCTGCTACACCTGCTATCAGCAGGACGACTGGACCACTCTGTTGCCTCTAGCGGAGTTTGCATACAACAACGCGGTCCACTCGTCTACCCAAATGACCCCGTTTGCTGCAACCTACGGCTACCACCCTCGGTTCTTCCCGGCGATCCTGCCACCCACGAATGTCCCCGCCGTCGAGGCCTACCTGCAAGAACTCCGCGCCAGCCAAGACTTGCTCCGAGAGCAGCTACAGCGGGCCAAGGAAGCCTATAAACTGGCTGCGGACCGGAAGAGGCAGGAAGGCCCCCCAGTCCAGCCGGGGGATCAGGTGTGGCTCTCGACTCGCTACCTGCGCCGGCCTGGTCGGTCTCACAAGCTGGATGCGCGGTTCATCGGACCCTACCCCGTCATGGACCAAATAAACCCCGTCGCTTTCAGGCTCCAGTTGCCACCTCACCTCCGCATTCACCCTGTGTTCCATCGCTCCCTCCTTGTTCCAGCTGCACCCCCTGACCCAGCTCGGCCTCCTTGCCCACCGCCGCCACCACCGGTGTTGGTGGATGACGAGGAAGAATATGAGGTGCGCCAGATCCTGGACTCCCGGTACCATCGCGGAGGCCTCCAGTACCTTGTGGACTGGGAGGGATACGGCCCAGAAGACCGGTCTTGGGAGCCCGTGGACAATCTTCATGCCCCGGACTTGGTGCAACAGTTCCACAACGACCACCCCGACCTCCCAGGTCCCTCGACGGAGGGGGGCCCTGGGGGGGGGGATAGTGTCATGGGTGCTGGGGACCCTGCAGAGGAAGACGAGTCTGCCAAGGAAACTGTACCCCTGCCACCTGCACCAGTACCCCTGCCTCCTGCTGAAGAAGACCCCAGCCCCCCTGCCTCGCCCTCTCGGGTGGCTCGTGTGCGTGACTGCCTCCGTCAGGACCTCAGGGATCGGAGGAGGGCGGCGCGCTCACAAGCAAGACGCTCCCTGAGTCCTGAGTTTTGAGAGGATTCTGGCCCTCCTTAGAGCAAGGATGCTTGAGTTGTAACAGGATCCTGGCTGCCTCCCAGAGCCAGCAATTAGCCCAAATGGGCAACAGCCAGCAGAGGGCTATATAGCTGTGGGCTTTGGGAGGAGGCTTTGTGGAAGCAACTAGTCATCTCCCTGACGTTCTAGCATCCACTCCGGCTTGACTTTGGTTCCTGAATCCCTGACTTTGGCTTTTGACTTCTGGACTCCCTGACCTCGGCTTCTGGACCTCGGACCTGCGATACTTGCACAGCGATTTGGATTTGGCACCTCGGACACTCCTGCTTGCTGGCTACAGACCTCGGACTGCCTCTGGACTTTGCCTGACCCGGCCCCAGCCGTGACAATATAACGTATTCTTTAGTTCTCACTAGTAGCAAATGCAGGAATGTCCGCTTTGAAGATAAGGTCTCCTGGGTTACTTTCCCAAGTAACCTGGACCCAGGATGTTGCTAAATCGCAAGAACAGATAAAGTAGCCAGAGCGTTAGTTTCACACACCTGTGTTAGAATTCCTAAAATTCCTTTGATGTGCCTCCTTAAAATTAGTATTCTTGAGTTACACTGTATCACTTCCAATCTGATGCCTACCCGAGCACAATGGATTATCAATAAACTAAAACTTTGTTTCAAAATCAACATTTGGTCATTTTGAGATCCAGCATCCTCTGGATCCCTGGTGTGCACTAGAGAGTATGAAGACTCTTGTCCCCTGAATTCAGCCCAAAAGACATCTCAGGCTCCTCCTTTTCCTTCTGCTGAGTCATACTGCTGGACAAGGGCTGCCTGAATCACAGATTCCCACCCAGTGCCAGAATCTACCTCAGACACCTCTGCAGGTGGAATCCAGCTACAGCCTCAATGAAGGACCTTGTGAGCTTCCTTTATTTCACCATCCTGGTCACAGGAGAGGGTGTTGGAAGACTTCTGTGGGGAAGGCCTCTCTAGCAGAAAACTGTAGCCCTTCCCTTCTGCTATGCCTCACTATGCTTGTGTTTAGCCTTTTCCCAAGCCCCCCATCCTCCCCTCCTGTCACTCATTCTGTGGCTCTGGATTACTTTACCAAAGTAACTTAGCTGCTATACTTGTCTACTGTGTGCTGAGTATGAGCACTAACCGATCTGCTCTTGAATCTGACTCACTAACTTGCTGCCCTTGACTTTTTCTGTCTTCCTGTCCTCTGTGCTAACAAGTAATATGTTGTTACCTGCCTTGAGCCTGCTTGCAGAGAGGGCAGGATAGAAATGTAAAGTAATAAATAAGTAATACATATGTTAAGTGTCATCAAATTGCTTCCGATTTATGATAACCATATGAATTAATGACTTCCAAAACATCCTGTCATTAACAGTCTTGCTCAGCTCTTGCAAAATGAGCACTGTGACTTCCTTTAGTGAGTGGCTTCCATCTCATATGTGTTAGGAATTTCTGTTTGAAATTCTATTTCTTTATCTCAAGAGTGTGATGAATCACTGGATCAAATAATCATTGAGAGGCATTTAACACGAAAAAGCAAAAACATATTTATTTATACAGGGAAAGGGTACTGGGAGGTGAAAATAGCAAACACTATAGAACTATATCCTCACACTAGAAGATCATGTGCTTAATGGAGGCTACTTCCTCCTTCTTCTTGACACCTATGCCTGAACAAAGGAAGTCTCCTGACTAACTGACCAAACAAACAAAACAGGTTTTCCTGCTTGTAGACCTTGATTGACAGCAGTCAGTAAGAACATAAGAGAAGCCATGTTGGATAGGCCAATGGCCCATCCATTCCAACACTCTTTGTCACACAGTGGCCAAATATGTGTGTGTGTGTGTGTGTGTACACACACACACACACTGTGGCTAAGAACCACTGATGGACATCTGCTCCATGTTTTTATCTAATCCCCTCTTGAAGCTGGCTATGATTGTAGCCGCCACCACCTCCTGTGGCAGTGAATTCCACATGTTAATCACCCTTTGGGTGAAGAAGTACTTCTATCTGTTTTAACCTTACTGCTCAGCAATTTCATTAAATGCCCACGAGTTCTTGTTTTGTGAGAAAGGGAGAAAAGTACTTCTTTCTCTACTTTCTCCATCCCATGCAGTATCTTGTAAACCTCTATCATGTCACCCCCCAGTCGACATTTCTCCAAGCTTAAGAGCCCCAAGCGTTTTAACCTTTCTTCATAGGGAAAGTGTTCCAAACCTTTAATCATTCTAGTTGCCCTTTTCTGCACTTTTTCCAATGCTATAATATCCTTTTTGAGGTGCGGTGACCAGAATTGTACACAGTATTCCAAATGAGACCGCACCATCGGTTGTCCTTTTACTCCATGACTCTCGAGCTTACTAAGGAGCTTTTGATGAGGAACTTTATCAAAAGCTTTCTGGAAGTCAAGGTAAACAACATCTATTGGGTCCCCTTTGTCCACATGTTTGTTCACCCCCTCAAAGAAATGTAACAGGTTAGTAAGGCAATATCTTCCCTTACAGAACCCATGCTGAGTCTTCCTCAATAACTCATGTTCATCAATGTGCCTACTAATTCTATCCTTGCTAATGGTTTCTACCAACTTTCCCAATATTGAAGTCAGACTGACTGGCCTGTAATTTCCTGGATCTCCTCTGGAACCCTTTTTAAAGATGGGGGTGACATTTGCTACCTTCCAGTCCTCAGGAACGGAGGCAGATTTCAATGAAAGGAGAGCCAGTTTGGTGTAGTGGTTAAGTGTGTGGACTCTTATCTGGGAGAACCAGGTTTGATTCCCCACTCCTCCACTTGCACCTGCTGGAATGGCCTTGGGTCAGCCATAGCTCTGGCAGAGGTTGTCCTTGAAAGGGCAGCTGCTGTGAGAGCCCTCTCCAGCCCCACCCACCTCACAGGGTGTTTGTTGTGGGGGAGGAAGGTAAAGGAGATTGTGAGCCGCTCTGAGACTCTTCGGAGTGGAGGGCGGGATATAAATCCAATATCATCTTCTTCTTCTTCATCTTTGTCAGGAGATCCACAAGTTCAACTTTGAGTTCTTTCAGAACTCTTGGATGTATGCCATCTGGACCTGGTGACTTATTAATTTTTAATTCATCTATCAGTTGTAGGACCTCCTTTCTTGTAACCTCAATCTGACTCAAGTCTTTCAACACCCCTTCCAAAATTAGTGGTTCTAGAGTGGGCAAACACTTCTCATCCTCCACAGTGAAAACAGAGGAAAAAAATGCATTCAGCTTCTCAGCCATTTCCCTATCCTGCTTCAGTAATCCTTTTACCCCTTTTTATCATCCAAGGGCCCCATTGCCTTTTTGGCTGGTTTCCTGCTTCTAATATACTTGAAGAATTTTTTATTGTTGGTCTTAATGTTTTGCCTGCCTGATCATAGTCTTGTATTTGATTTGCCACAGCCTGTGTTCCCTTTTATTAATCTCACTTGGATTAGCTTTCCACTGCTTAAAGGAGTCATTCTTACCTTTTACAGCTTCCATTACTTTGTTTGTTAACCATGCAGGCCTTTTCTTATACCTGTTTGTGCCTTTCCTAACTTGTGGTATATATTTTATCTGAGCTTCTAGGATTGTAGTTTTAAATAGCCTCCTAGCTTCCCCAAGGTTTTGACTGTATTTACCTTTCCTTTCAGTTTCCTTTTCACATGCCTCCTCATCTCAGAGAATTTATCCCTTTTAAAGTTAAACATGGTTGTGCCGGTCTTTTGGTGCAACTCTCTATTTATACAAATGGTGAAATCAATAACTTTATGGTCACTGCTCCCAAGCGGTGTGATCACTTTTACATCTCTCACCAAGTCTTGGGCGTTACTTAGGACCAAATCCAGGATCGCCTCACCCCTGGTAGTTTCTGAGACCATCTGCTCCATAGCACAGTCATTGAGAGCATCTAGAAACTCAATCTCTTTCTCTCAACCTGAACACATATTGATGCAATCAATCTGTGGGTAGTCAAAATCACCTATTACGACACAGTTTTTACATTTAGCCGCTATCTTTAATCCTTCCATCATATTATAATCATCCTCTATCTTTTGATTTGGTGGACGATAACAAATACCGAATTACCCCTGATTCCGCTATATACAGCCGAATCCAATTGGGGCCCATTATGCGGGAGCCGAGTATGGCTCCCCGTATACTTCCGTATAGATATTTGGAAGTATACGGAAATCCATGGAAAAGGCGGGAAAGGGGCTTCTGCAGCCTCAGGGGAGCTGCTTGCCTCCTTTTCTGCCTTTGGTAGCCTTTTCCCACCTCTCCCATAGCCTCCCTGGGATCAGGGAGGAGGGGAGGGGGAAGAGAAGCCCCAGCAGCCAATCCAAAGCATGCATTTGCAAACTGCATTGCAAATGCATGCTTTGCAGGGCTATTGTGTAGCTGATCTGCCAGCCATCAGCAACATTGTTGTTCTTTTGATCTTTTGCTTACATGGGTATCTTTTGCTTACTGGCCAATCACAGAGCAGTGCTATTTTTGAAACTGCTCTCTGTAGGGCCAGATAACCTTTTAAAGGAGTCTGCCTGGCTGGACTCCTCCATTGCTGCTGTGTTGGTGTGTGAGAGAGATTGTCCTGTGCTGGCCCTTGGCCTCAGCTGCTGCTGCTCTCTCTCAGCCTTACCAGACTTGCCTGGAGTAGAGAAGACATCTAAGGTAAGACAGTCTTGGGGTTCTTGTTTTTATTTTAGTTGGTAAAAGGACTTTACTTGGTAAAGAGTCCCTTTACTTATCCAGATTTGGGTGCTGGGTAGCTTATTTGGGGTTAGGGTTAGGGGGTTCTGCTGGGGGAGGGGGCCTCGGGTGGGGTTTTTTTGCCAATTTTTTGCCAACTTACTTTAGTGAGAGGACTTTTAAAAGTGCAGTGTCCTTTTACTTTTCCTGATTTGGGTGGCTTGGATTTCTTGGGGTTGGGGTGAAGGTTTTTTTTGGGGGGGGAGGGGTTGGTAAAGTTTCTGTATTGTTAAAAGTTAAATTTTTTACTATGTTTGATTTGTTGCTGCTGTGTTGTGCTGCTGTTGTTCCTTTTCTCTTCTGGTTCTTGGGGGGGGGCTGTTTGGCCTAATTTTCATTGTTTAAAAGGCCACTTTTTTAACAGTTGAGCTTCTTGGCCTTCTCCTGTTGCCCCTTTTCCTGGTTTTGGGGGGAGGGGAGAATCAGCAGGCTTGTTGTGCTTGGCCAGCTCTCCCCATGTTGTTTGGGGCAGGGCTGGAGAGCTGGCATCTGTAGATTGTGTGTTCTGTGGCAGGGAAGCTGGCACCTGGGTGAGAGACCCAGAACCAGCATGCTTGTTGTGCTTGGCCAGCTCTCCCCATATTGTTTGGGGCAGGGCTGGAGAGCTGGCATCTGTAGATTGTGTGTTCTGTGGCAGGGAAGCTGGCATCTGGGTTTGCTGCAGCCAGGTCTGCAGACCTTGAGCAGATTGTGTTTTGTGTGGCAGGGTTCATAGAGTAGATGCATTTGTAGTGCATTTGGGTCCTATAGAGTTTCTCTGGTGTGAAGTTAGGTTTGGCTTTGGGTGCCCCAGGAATTCGACCCCCGGCCGAATCTTTTTGGGACTTGGGGGTTTGTAGGGGAGAGTCCCCTGCAGGTCCCCTGCAAATTTGGGGGCTCTCCCTCAAACCCCCTCCCCTCCAGGCAGCTTCAAATATACCCTATTTGCCATTGATTTCAATGGCCCATATGGTATAATGGGGCCGTATAGTCGGAAATAGCCGCGCATCTACCGTATATGCGGCTATTTCGACTACGGAATTCAGAAATATACGGGATTCTGTATTCCCCCCCCCCCCGTATATTTCCGAATCCGTGTACTACCAAAATTTTTTTTTTGCACATCCCTAATAACAAACTCTCATAGTTAAATTTCCTTTTGGGCCCTCTATTTCAACCCAAAGCATTTCTAGAAGGGAATCTAATTCTCTTACCTCAGTTTTACTGGACTGTATACCCTCTCTGACATATAGAGCCACCCCACCTCCAACCCTTCCCTCCCTATCCTTCCGATATAACTTATATCCAGGAATCACTGTGTCCCACTGATTCTCCTCATTCCACCAAGTTTCTGAAATTCCCACAATGTCTATGTTTTCTTCAAACACTAAACATTCCAACTCACCAATTTTACTTTGAACACTTCTAGCATTTGTATACAAATATCTATAATTTCCCAGGCAAGCTAGGCCCTCAACCCTTCCTCCTGCTGCCTCAAGACTTTGGCAGACAGTCCATACTGTTTGTCACCATCTCAATGGACAACTCTGATCCATTACCCTGTAGAAAAGTAACAGCTAACCCTTCATCTTTTTGAGATGAGTCCTCTCGAACCAGAGGAGGTTCGAGAGGACTCCTATCGGCTCTCCCCCAAGATTTAGTTTAAAAACTGCTCTGCCACCTTTTTGATTTTAAGCGCCAGCAGCCTGGTTCCATCTGGGGAAAAGTGGAGATCGTCTCTTATATACAGCTCCCACTTGTTCCAGAAAGCATCCCAGTGCCTAACAAACTTAAACCCTTCTTCCCTACACCATTGTCTCATCCACACATTGAGACTTCTAATTTGTGTCTGTCTCTCCAGCCCTGCAAGTGGAACGGGTAGCACTTTTGAGAAGGCTACCTTGGAGGTCCTGGCCTTAAGTCTCCCACCTAGCAGCCTAAATTTTTCCTCCAGGACCTCACGACTGCATTTCCCCACATCGTTGGTGCCAACATGCACCACGACCACTGGCTCCTCCCCAGCACTGTCTATCAGCCTATCTACAACATGCGTAATCTCTGCTACCTTCGCACCAGGCAGGCAAGTCACCATACAGTCAGTACGTGGTTTTGCTACCCAGCTGTCTACTTGCCTAAGGATCGAATCACCAACTACCAAGAACCTCCCTCTCTCCCTGCCCAGGGGGGTAGAGGAGGGGTTGCTCCAGCTGCTGCTGGGCTCCTCTGCCAACAGAGCCGGCGAGGCCGGCACTGGCTGGGTGCCTTCTAGTGGCGTTACCGCTATTACCCCTCTACCTGTTCCCCTGGTCTCTGCCTGTTCTTCCGGCAAGGTGTGGAGGCACAGCTGATCAATGTGCCTCCTAAGGATCTGGCCCACCTCTGACGAGACCTCATAAGAGTGGGACCTGGTGACCTGCAGCATCTGGGCTAGTAACCACTCCCGCCCGCTTGCAAAGTTCTTTGCGTAGACCAGATCCCCTGGAAAGAACCCCCTAGCGGCTTCTCTTGTCTCAGGGGAGTTGCAGAGGTCCAGGGCCCGGTTTGGATGCAACCTATCTAGCCTAGGTCATGCAGACAATAGGGAATCAGGCACAGTGTTAACCCTATAATGACTGAAACTTTAGAACATTGCAAAGGACATACAAAACAGATACATATTCCCAACAACCCTTCTCAATGCCTAATGTGCAAGTCATTATACATTCAATTGTCATTACTCATTATTCACTGTAACATTCACATCAACTAGATTAATCATTTCATGTAAACATTCAAATCTAGCACAAGGTAATGGCTTTGTATGTATATCAGCTACCATAGCTTCTGTACAACATTCTATTTTAATCATTCCCTTCTGGTGTAGAGCTTTCACTAGTTCACATTTAATACCAATAGATCTACTTCTGGCTGTTCTACTTTCCCCTTTACATATAGCAATACATGCTTGATTATCTTCAAACATTACAATAGGTACAGATTCTTTTATCTTGAAGTCTTTCAGCAGATGAAAAATCCATTCAAGTTCACTGCAGGCACTGGCTGCTGACACACACTCAGCTTCTGCTGTAGATTGTGCCACTATAGCCTGTTTTCTGCTAGTCCATTCTACAAGTCTATTTCCATAGAAAAACAAGTATCCGCTGGTTGATCTGTAATTGCACGATTCTTCTGCATAGTTGGCATCCATGTATCCAACTAGCCTGGGATTCTCAGAAGGTTCAGTGATCAGTCTTAAGTCCATAGTCCCTTTTAAGTATCTGGCAAGTTTCTTTACTGCATTCCAATTATGGTGATTAAGCGAACTTAATTTTTTTGCTCAGTATTCCGACAGCAGCTGTTATATCAGGTCTGGTAGTTCTACTCAGGCACAGTAGTTTTCCTATAGCTTCTCTGTACTCTCCAATGTCTTTGAGTGGTTGACCACCCTGAGCTCTCAGGTATGCAGGTTCAAGAGGTATCTTAGATTCTTTATAGTCTCTCATGCCAAGAGATTCTATAAAGTCCATAATCTTTCATCTTTGGCATAGTTGAAAGGTTCCATCCTCAAGTCTCTCAATCTGTATTCCTAGATAGTGTCCAATATCTCCAAGTCTTTTGACTTCAACTTCTTTGTTCAGCTTTTCAACAATGTCCTTAATGTCCTCTTTGTTCTTGCAGCTCACAACCAAATCGTCAATGTAAACCAGGATGTACTCATATTCTCCATCTTTAAGTCTAGTGTACATGCAGGGTTCAGCTTTCCCTTGCTCAAATCCTGTAGTGACCAGTTATTTTGTCATACCAACCTTTTGCAGCCTGTTTCAAGCCATACAGTCCTTTGTTGAGTTTGAAAACATAGTTCTCCTTGCCAGGGACTTGTAAACCTTCAGGTATTTCCATATAAATTTCCTCTGATAACTCACCATTAAGAAATGCTGTCTTAATGTCTAGGTGCTCTACGAGCATATTTGTAGATGATGCTACACTCAGTAGTGTTTTAAGTGCAGCACTATTGATAACTGCACTTAAAACTGCTGCAAAAGTCTCTGAATACTCAGTTCCAAATTCTTGTGCATAGCCTTTGGCTACTAGCCTTGCTTTGTACAAGTCTATAGTTCCATCGTCTTTGTACTTTATTTTGTAGACCCACTTGCATCCAACAGGCTTTCTTCCTACAGGTAGCTTTGTAAGAGTTCATACATCTTTTTCATAAATGGATGGTATCTCTTGTTCCATTGCTTGAATCCATTTCTCTTTTTCTTCATTAGGTAAATCACACACTTGTTTCCAGCTATTGGGTTCCTCTTTAGGTTTCACAGTCTCTATAGATCTCACAGTATCACAGTATCCATATTTCTGTGGTGATTGCCCTTTTGTGTTCCTTTCTGATCATCTTAAAAAGAGTGGAGGTTCTGTTGCTCCCTGTGGTGCGGTCCCTGTTTTCCCTTCTGGTTCAGTAGTCTTTGGAAGGTAGACCTGCTGGTTCACTGGTGGTCACTACAGGTAACCAACTATACCAATCTCCAGAAGCATCATCAGTAACCTCAGGATCAGATTCAGATACACTGGGTGCTCTCTAGGCAAATCACTGTCATTCACAAACACAACGTTACAATGTTTAGTCTTATTCAGCTTTGGATCATAGACTTTGTAGCCTTTTCCCACTGAGGGATATCCTACTACGAATCCAATCTCAGTCCTTGCATCAAGCTTCCCTCTATTTTCTCTAGGAACACATGCATAGGCTTTTCCCAAAAGTTTTGATATGCTTAAGTCCTGGCTTCTTGCCTAACCAAGCCTGTAATGGAATAATTCCTGTTACTTTTGAAGGTATTCTATTGTGAATATACACTGCTGTATTTACAGCTTCAACCCACAGGCCTTTAGATAATCCAGAATGAATGAGCATTGCTCTGATCATTTCCTGTAACACACGATTAAGTCTTTCTGCACTCCCATTCTGCTGTGGAGTGTATGGAACAGTCACTTTGTGTTCAATCCCTTCTGCTTTCAGAAATTTCTTAAACTCATTATTGCAATATTCACCACCTCCATCTGTCAGCAAGCTTTGAGGTGCATGCCCAAATCTGTTTTTAACCATGGCAACATATTCTTTAAATTTATCAAGAGTCTCATCTTTTGATTTGAGCATATAGACAGTGCTATATTTTGTCTTTGCCTCTGTGAATACTGAGAAAAATTTATTTCTCCCATTGAAGCTTTTATTGGCCCTACAATGTCACTGAATATTGTATCCAAAACCCAGAGCCAGTTTGGTGTAGTGGTTAAGTGAGCAGACTCTTATCTGGGAGAACCGGGTTTGATTCCCCACTCCTCCACTTGCACCTGCTAGCATGGCCTTGGGTCTGCCATAGCTCTGGCGGAGGTTGTCCTTGTAAGGGCAGCTGCTGTGACAGCCCTCTCCAGCCCCACCCACCTCACAGGGTGTCTGTTGTGGGGGAGGAAGGTAAAGGAGATTGTGAGCCGCTCTGAGACTCTTCGGAGTGGAGGGCGGGATATAAATCCAATATCTTCTTCTTCTTCTTCTTTCATAATGCACACTACTTTTTCCACTGAAGCAAAGTGCAGTTCCTTTTGCTCTCAGACAAACATCACATCTTTCCTTGGAATTATCACAATGCACAACATCAAGTCCACAATTCTTTAGCAACTTCTCAACACTCTGCATGCTTCTGTGTGCTAACTTTACATGCCAAGCATAAACACATCTCCTATGGTCATACTTTTTGCCTTCAGTCTGGCAAACAGTCTTTTCCACAACATCAACAGCATCTGACCTTTCACTTAAGTCCATAATATAATTAGCTCCATTTCTTTCATCCAGTTTAAAACTAATTCCAGAATTCTTCTGAATAATTTCACCATCATCTCCTTTATCAAGATATACAGCATAATTATTTCTTATATGCACTTGGTTTGAAAGTAAATTCTCAATTGATTTGGGTGCATAAGCTACACTTTTCAGTCTTACTGACATTAATTCTCCATCAGTGGTAAGCAATTTCATTTTGATCTCACCCACACCATAAACTTGTAAGGGTTTCTGGTTGGCACCTATCATTTCAGGTCTCTGACTTTCATCCAACTCTGAAAACACGCCTTTATATCGACAAATATGCATAGTAGATCCACTATATCAAAAATCTTCCTCTTTCACCAATAAAATTCACATTATTAACATGCATGGTACTTTCTCTTATCTTTTCTTTGTTCCCACCTGGGCCATGTGGCTTGGAAAATTTCTGGTTTAAAATTTTCTGGCTGCTATCATTTCTATGGCCATGAGAAGGCACCCATGTTCCCCCATCTGAAACATATGCTTTAAAATTGCTATTCCTTTGTTCAGCAGCAGCATCACAATTATTACAATATCTTGTGATATGGCCTTTTTGCCCACATCTAGGGCATATTATATCTCTTCTTGACTTATTCCAACACTGTGGTTTCAGGCTTAAAGCAGACATAGAATCACACAGTTCAGTGTCCTTGTCCCCAGATCTGGAGGCTGCTTCCTCCTCGATAGCATTTAACAGGCATTCCAGACTCAAATCTATTTGCAGTCTCAAAATCATCTTGTAAGTACTGGATAGAGCTTTCAATATAGTTGAGATTAAGTCTCTTTCTGCAATAGCCTCACCAAGCTCCTGTAGTCTGGATTGCATGCACATAAATTCCTTCAGACGTTTAGTCACATTTTCCCCTTCTTGCACTTGAAAACCAAATATTTTCCCCTTTAAATCATGAATAGTGCTTATGGGAGTTTTGTTATATTTATCTTTAAGGCATTCAAGTATTTGTTTTGCAGTTTTAAGAGTGTGCAATTCAGGAATTTCATATGCCTCAATAGATTCTAAAATGAGAGTTTTTGCAAAACCATCTAGCTGTTTAAAACTTGATTTTTCCTGCTCATTCTTTTTCAGACAGAACTCTTTCAGCTCCATAAATCTCAAGTCTTTGCATTAGAAGCAAGAGCCAGAATGAGAAATTATTCTTAGTTACCTTCAGGGTACTAAATCCTATCACTGGTAGGTTACTCACGGTACCAAAACCAAGATTTGCAGTGACTATTCCTGAAGACGTGAAAACAGAAGGTCCAGCGGCTCCTCTCTCTGGGTTTGACATTTTTCACAGCAATCAGGCAGGGCAGGGTTAAAGATTCTTCCTTCCTCACTGGAGAGAAAAGGCAGCTGAATGTGCGCGCGTGGTTGCAGCAAGGTTCTTCCAAGGTCTCCGACGTAATCCACAGAAGAAGGGTTAAAGAGCTCCAACAATTTCCTTTCTAGCACATCTTAGGCTTTTAGACAAAAGTAGCAGCATTTCCAGATTGAGACAATCTGAATTCAAAGCTCATTTAAATCAGAACACTCTCAGTAATGGCAAGGAAAAAAAAGATGTCATTTTAAAATTGAGGCTTGACTGCACAGCATAGCAGCTTTTTGCCTATTGCTTTCTAAATGCTCTTAAAGGTGATCCAGATTTTAAAAAATCATTTAGGTCGTTTTCGCACTCACCTTCCGCCGGCGCGACCCCCCTCTTCACCGCGCAGGATCTGCGCGGATTTCACACTAAACGCTGCGGAGCAGCCAGAAAAGCCGGAAGCTCCCGTTGCAAAAGCCGCGTAAACGCCAAACTGCTTTTTGGCAGTTTCAGTTTGAGCGGCTTTTGCGCCGGGAGCTTCCGGCTTTTCTGGCTGCTCCGCAGCGTTTAGTGCGAAATCCGCGCAGATCCTGCGTGGTGAAGAGGGGGGTCGTGCCGGCGGAAGGTGAGTGCGAAAATGACCTTAGAGTTCAAAAAACAGTCCATGCTATAAGCTACCAGCTTGTTGGCAAAAACCAAGAACCATCTGCTCTGCTATCAATTTTGTTAGGGATTTCTGTTTGAAATTCTATTTCTTTATCTCAAACAGTGCAATGGATCATTGGATCAAATAATCATTGAGAGGCATTTAACATGAAAAAGCAAAAACATATTTATTTCTACAGGGAAAGGGTACTGGGAGGTGAATAACAAACACTATAGAACTATATCCTCACACTAGAAGATCATGTGCTTAATGGAGGCTACTTCCTCCTTCTTCTTGTCACCTCTGCCTGAACAAGGAAGTCACCTAACTGACCAAACAAACAAAACAGGTTTTCCTGCTTGTAGACCTTGATTGACAGCAATCAGTATCTTCTTCCTAGGTCATGCAGGCAATAGGGAATCAGGCACAGTGTTAACCCTATAATGACTGGAACTTTAGAACATTGCAAAGGACATACAAAACAGATACATATTTCCAATAATATGTTGGGTCTTCCTCTTTTCCTGCTGCCTACCATAATTGTCTTTTTTCCAGTAACCTCTTCTCAAAATGTGACCTAAAGTACTCAAAATGTGATCAAAGCCTCAGTTTAGTAATTGTAGCTTCTAGGGAGAGTGCAGGCCTGATTTTATTTAGATCACATTTGTCTTTTTGGTGATCCATGGTATCTGTAAAACTGTCCTCCAACACAATATTTCAATTGAATCAACTTTCTTCATTGTCCAACATTCACACCCTTACAAAGTAATGGGGAATACTATGGTATGATTTATCTTAACCTTGGTAGCCCACAACATATCCTTACATTTAAGAATCATTTTTAGCTCCTTCGTGACTGCCTTTCCTAGTCTCAATCTCCCTCTGATTTCTAGGTTGCAGTCTTCCTTTTGGTTGGTGATGGAGCCATGGAATAGAAACTAGATTGCACATCAAAACAATCAGATGTTGGGGCACAGCTATTTCTTTTAAAACTTTTCATGACATAATCAAAAGCTTTATTGTAATTTGAAATACAGCTGATTTTCTTCTGGCATTCTCTCATATGGTCCAGTAATCAATGTCAGTTTGCAATATGATTTCTAGTACCTCTTCCTTTTCTGAATCTTGCCTGAATTGACATTTCTCATTCAATATATGGAACAGTTTTTGTTGTAAGATTTCCAGCATTACTTTACTTGCCAGAGAAGTTAATATGATGGTCCAGTAGTTGCTGCATTCTTTTTTTGGAATTGGAATGCAGGTTGCATTTCCATTCTGTAGGCCATTATTTTGTTTTCCATATTTGTTGGCATATACTTGTTAAAATTTTGATGGACTCAACGTCTGTGGTGGATAGTTCCATTGATATCCCATCTACTCCTGCTGATTTGTTTTTCCCAATGGATTTAAGCACATGCATTTGCTAATTCACATATCCTAACTTTTTTGCGTTGTAAAATTACACCCAGTTTTGATTAAATTAAATTCTTGTTTAAAAACTGCTTCACTCTGACTTTAAGTATTTTATAGCCTAAAAGGTGATTTTTTTTTGTATTTACAAGCTTTAATACAAGTACGGAATTCTTTTTAAAAACTTGTGTTTATTTTTCTCCCAAACCTACAAGTGAAGCCTACCCCACCCCCCGCCGCCATTAAGCTAAGCCTTCTAGAAACTTGTCTTCAGTTTTTGAAAGACAAAAAGGTCAGCCTAAATATTTTTTAAAAAACCCACCTGGTTTCATGTTTTAAAAAAATTAGGTCAGCCTAATAATTTAAAAAACTAAACCTTAAGTTCCAGTTAATTTTTTTAACTTGACTTTTTTGAAAGCCTAGCCAATGCTTACTAGATTTTTTCTTTTTAAAAAGAACTCTGCACCCTAAGCTGAAATTTATTTGTTGTATTTTTTTTTAAAAAAATACTAAACCAACACCTAAAGTTAATGATTATTAAACTGACCCAGAATGTTTCTTCAGAACCTGAAGCAGCAACTACATTTTTAAAAATGAACAGGAATACCCTGAAACTCCACAAAACCATTACCCCCTAAAACATAACACAGAAAGATCTTTAAAACAATAATAGAACAACTGTAAAACAAAAAACATAAGAATACAAACAGATAAACTTAAATACAAGCTTCAAATCCAGCAGCACCTTCAAAATCAACAATATTCCCAGAGTATAAGCGTGGGAGAATGAAATCTTTATACATTGGAAATCTTGTTGGTCCTTAAGGTGCTGCTGGAATTGATCTTGCTTTTCCACTGCAGACCAACACAGCTACTCACCTGAAACTGTTACAAGCAATAACAACTCGGAAAGCACAAGTCAACAAACCACAAACCCTTAAAAACAAACATTTTAGCAAAAGAGATAATGAAACAAGCCAACAGAAGAGAACCCAATAAAACAGTTACACATATTTTAAACTCTTTTCAAAACAATGTCATACAGAAGTTTCAAGGAAAACTCTTTTAATATAACAAGAAAAGGAAAAAAGGTTCCTTCTCTCCCCACCAATTACAGCCTTCCAAGCAAAACCAAAAGACACAGAATAACATGAAAACCAGTCCCAGAGATGTTCAGTGGGCACAGAACTGGAAGCTCCTTCTTAACACTAAGCAACAGGCATTAGAAATACAGGGCAGAGATCACAGAAGTAGCAGCAAGCAACAGCACTAAAAAAATAATAAAATAAATCTAGCACTGACATGGAATCAAACCGCACTGGTAGGGATTCCAGTCTCCAGGTGGAACCTGCAGATTTCCTGGAATTATAGCTCATGTCTAGACTATAGAGATCAGTTCCCTTGGAGAAAATGGATGCTTAGAGTGGATGCATAGAGTGCACTCTATGGCATTGTACCACACTGAAGTTCCTATCTTCTCCAGGATCCATCCCCATCTCCAGGAATTTCTCATCCTGGATATGGCACCCCAACCCTGGGAGTGACCTGGGAGTCCCAGCAACCCTAAGCTTCAGGTCTGCTTTTTGTCCTTCTTGTCCATGCTCAAAGACTCATGCAGGATTGTGAGAGAATGATCATGATTTGGTAGACAGTTCTAGTCCTCCCCCTAAGGTCTGTTCTCATTGCCTGGGAGAACTTTGGGTGCAATCACATGAGCAGTTTGGCCTGACATAACCATCAAATGGGCATGATCAAATAGGCACATCTGGCTTCTGTGCCCTGCTAATCCTTACCTCATGCTAAAATGATTCCCATGTGGATTAAATAGCCACTGGGAAATTCTGGTGGCTACCTTGGCAAAGCGCTTCCATGGTGGGTTTCCAGGCATCTGATTGCCCTATGGTGTGCTGTGGAAATGCATGAGCAGTGTGATTGTTCCACTCTGTTTTCAGCCCGTCCTTCTCCCCCAACCCCACTCCAACATGGACTTCAGCACCTCCACAGAATGTGGCCAGGTGTGTGTGTGCACTTGTCGTCTTCTGCACACCATACAGTGGGACTTAGGGCAAAAAAAGTCCCAGCCATGGGTCCATGGTTGTGGCACATAAGCAATTTGAGTGAACAACCTGTGGTGCTATGATTCCAGTTTAGCCAGGGCTGTCTGATTGATGCAATGCATCCCAAACTCAAGTGACTTTTACAAATCTAAGATGCTGCAGTGGCAACTGGCCCGTCTGACCGCACCCTTTCTCTTTTCCTCCTTGTTGCCTGGAAATCCTGTAAAATTTAAGAAAAAAAGGCCTGAGAGCCTTAAAATGCTACTCCTGAATATTCCTGAATATTTGGAATTTTTTCAAACCTGATAACTAGTACTGCAGTAAAACTATAAATTGCTTCAGACTATACTATATTTAAACTAGAAATATACAAATTTGTGTTTCTATTTCTTTCTATGTACTACTTCAGTTTTTTCTCCAGGATCTTTGATGTTGTGACCTTTTAAAGGGAAGGAATTGGGGGTGGCATAATGCCTGGAAGTTTAGTTTTTAAAAACATGGTCAAGACCTTTCACTGAATACAACAAAATGCTGGGCTGCAGAATGCTTTGCAAGAATGTGCAAATAAAATTTTATGTAAGCTCATTAATAAACAAAGGTGTTTCTGCAGGATTTCATCCAATCAAAATCCCAATGAAGATATTAGGAAAGATGATGGCAGGGAAAGGAGATTTTTTTTATTAAGTATGTCTGAATCCTTGCAGTAGATGTATATGGCTCAAGGAGACCATTATTGCAAATCTCAAAATAGCATCCAGCATTTCAAATCCAGCTGTGGGGAGCTAAGAAGAGTGGGAAATTGTTATAATTGAAAAGAGAATATAGCATGAGGTCAGTATTATAAGACGACTATTTTAATTGCCATTATAGAATCAAAATGAGAGTGGATCCAATTTAAAGCAAAGAGAGTGAAGTTAGCTGAATAAGTCCAGATCACTGCTTTTAGTGATTTTTGCAACTGAAGACAGAGTCTTTAATAGCATTTAATATTCAGCATTGTTACTCAGTGCTATTTTGATTATATATATGTGTATCTTGTTGTTATGATTCTGTTTTTATAGCTTTACATGGTGAGCTGTCATTAGGGGCGCAACACTGTGTTACAAATTTATCAATAGTAAATAATAAAAAATAAAATATGTATTACCAAAGGAACCCTGTAGTGTAGTTAGATCCAAGTGGGCAGCCGTGTTGATCTGAAGCAGTAGAACAAAGTAGGAGTCAAGGTGCACCTTTAAGACCAACAACGTTTTATTCAGAATGTAAGCTTTCGTGCTCTCTAAGCACACTTCATCAGATGAGGAATCAGGTACAGTGAGCAGAGCTACATATTGCTGGCAAGCAGTGGTTTAGAATGCAAAATGGTACAAATTTAAAATCCAATGACATAATAATAAAATTAACAAATTGAGCAAACCTTTGATCTGGGTAGCATGAGAAAGCAATAAAACAGTAATATGTCAAAATGTGAGAATGTATGTTAATCACGCTATTGTTATAAGTCTGGGCCAAAAAGAGGGCATGTCTTTCTCAGAAGTTTTTCCCATCCAACTAATCTACCTTCTAACATGTAACATACATAAAGTTTGCCATTAGAAGAAAAATACATTAAAATATAGTGGAAGATGGATTTAGTATATGTAATAAGATAACAGCCATTATCCCTATTTAAATCGATGGTGCGGTCTCATTTGGAATACTGTGTGTAATTCTGGTCACCACACCTCAAAAAGGATATTATAGCATTGGAAAAAGTGCAGAAAAGGGCAACTAGAATGATTAAAGGTTTGGAACACTTTCCCTATGAAGAAAGGTTAAAACACTTGGGGCTCTTTAGCTTGGAGAAACGTCAACTACGGGGTGACATGATAGAGGTTTACAAGATTATGCATGGGATGGAGAAGGTAGAGAAAGAAGTACTTTTCTCCCTTTCTCATAATACAAGAACTCGTGGGCATTCGATGAAATTGCTGAGCAGTCGGGTTAGAACGGATAAAAGGGTGATTAACATGTGGAATTCACTGCCACAGGAGGTGGTAGCAGCTACAAGCATAGCCAGCTTCAAGAGGGGGTTAGATAAAAACATGGAGCAGAGTTCCGTTAGTGGCTCTTAGCCACAGTGTGTGTGTGTGTGCGTGTGTGTATATATAATGACAGCTCACCATGTAAAGAATTAAACTTTCTTTGTCTTGAAAGTGCCACTGGACTCAAACTGTTCTATTTCAGAATCACTTCTATAAAGTCCATAGCCAGGTTAGTTTCTGCGTATCACAAAGAAGTCCAAGGACATGATTTGAAGAAAGGGCTGGATTTTTCTTGCAAAGAGAGTCTGTTGCTGTGGCATTTATGAATACTTGCTCATGTCAAAAGAGATAATTACAGCTAAAATCAAATCAACAATATTTATCCTGAGTAAAACTTCTCCAGGGCAAGAATAAACTGTAAGCAGTGTCTATAGATTTTATAGCCCTAGTTGCAGCAAAAAAATATTCTTTGATTCAAAAGCCATTTCTAATAGAATCTCATTATGATAATATGATCTTCATTTCCCAGAACAGTCCATACTTTTCCCAGGACATCTATATATACACACTATCTTTAGAACAAAAAGATTTCAGCATATTTCAGTTTTTAGAGTCTTTTTGTTAGTAGTGTCAGGTTGGGAATTAAAAATATTTCAACAATTTTTTTCAGCTGAAGTAACTATATACTTTACAATAGTGGAACAAATAATGACTTGCGGGGGGCATCATATTTTCCACTCCCCTGCTATTTCCTCCTTCCCTTCCCTGAAAGACCCATAGCATCTCCCCCTTTTTCTGCTTCCTTCTCTTCTTCCCACCCAAGAGCCAACCTACCTTGATCTTCCACTTCCATCTTTAGTTTTTCTTTCTTCCACACACACCTCCCCCCACCCCAGAGCAACTGCCTGGGAAATCTATGGCCCCACTGTGTGGTGCGGGGTGACATGATAGAGGTTTACAAGATTATGCATGGGATAGAGAAGGTAGAGAAAGAAGTACTTTTCTCTCATTCTCACAATACAAGAACTCGTGGGCATTCAATGAAATTGCTGAGCAGTCGGTTAGAACGGATAAAAGGAAGTACTTCTTCACTCAAAGGGTGATTAACATGTGGAATTCACTGCCACAGGAGGTGGCAGCAGCTACAAGCATAGACAGCTTCAAGAGGGAAATGGATAAGCATATGGAGCAGAGGTCCATAAGTGGCTATTAGCCATAGTTTATTGTTGGAACTCTCTGTCTGGGGTAGTGATGCTCTGTATTCTTGTGCTTGGGGGGGCACAGTGGAAGGGCTTCTAGCCCCACTGGTGGACCTCTTGATGGCACTTGGGTTTTGGCCACTGTGTGACACAGAGTGTTGGACTGGATGGGCCATTGGCCTGATCCAACATGCCTTCTCTGATGTCCTTATGTGTCAGCCACTGGACCAGGCTTAGTTACAAGGGTGTGAGGAGCACCTCATTTCCCTCTGCATCCCCCACCCCACAATATTTTCATCCAAGTGGCAATTCCCATATCCTCACCTTTCTCTGTTTACTTCTCCTCTTCCCACCCACCAATCTACCTTTTATCTGCATCCTCATCTTCAGCTATATTTATTTCCTTTTTTCAGAAAGGAAACAGCTTACATCATTCGTTTTCCCTTCATTTTATCTTCACAACAATCCTGTGAGGTAAGTTAAGCTGAAAATGTGCAATTGGCTCAAGGTCATCCAAATCCAAGAGGCCACCGCCAAATCTAATGCATATAGTATGCACTGTATACTAGTACTGCATGTACACTAATATATGTACTTTAGTACTGTGTCCTTACTTATATACCCCAAAGATAAGGGGGAACAACACAATCCAGCCAACATTAAGAATATCTTCCCAACTGATTTCAGTGGGAGAGAGAGATATTTAATACTCACACTGAAATTCATGAGCCTTGTAAGTGCTAACTTTTTGGTTAAACTGTGCCTCTTCCTTGCCATTTAGTCCAAATGCAGCTTTGCAGGTGCAAATGCTGATTCTGTCTCTAAACATACAACACAGTGTCAGATATGTTGTGTTTGTCTTCAAAGTTTTGTTTCAAAAGGGTCTTAGTGGGAGTGAAGCAGGAAGGAGAAAACTGAGATAGCCTGTACATTGCTTCACTTATTATGCAGACTGTGTAGCCCATTGTTACAAACGGCTGCTATATACTTTCTGTGAGCAAAGAAGTAGCAGAACATTGTGCATCTGCTGGTTTGTAACTGCTGAGGACTTTTTAATGATTGATGAGAACTTTGCCCTACTTTCTGTGTGGAGAAGATATCTTTGAACCAGTGGGGGAAACATAAAAGAAGAGGCATATAGTAAACCAGTATTCCCTAATCCTTTCACCAAAGAATCCTTGGGAAACAAAACAAGGAGCCACTTATAAACCAGTGACAAGCACTATTGTTTAATGTATTCAGTTACTTATTAGTAGACCAACATAAATCTAGCAGAACTGTGTGCAAAGTCAGCAGGGGGGCCTGAATTCTGATGTTATTTTTCCTACCACTGAATAAATGATTCCTACCATGAGCTTCAGAAGCTCATCCTTATTAGTATGTATGAAATGAGTAGAATTAGAACAGAGAGATGGAGATTGTTCTATATTTCACATAATTAATAAGGAAATGTGGCAACAGACTCTCTTTGCAAGAAAAGTCCAGCCCTTTTTTCAAATCATGTCCTTGGACTTCTTTGTGATATGCAGAAACTAACCTGGCTATGGACTTTATAGAAGTGATTCTGAAATAGAACAGTTTGAGTCCAGTGGCACTTTTAAGACAAAGAAAGTTTAATTCTGGGTGTAAGGTTTTGCGTTCATGTACACTTTTTCAGATACATTTGAACAGACTTCCTCAAGCCTTACATAAAGTTTGGGAGAAGAGGGGGTTAGCAAAAGAGTTAACAAATGTGAGAACTAAGTTTGAGTCACTTCTGCTAACTCTTATTATCTGTACGCTAATTAGCTGCTATCCACAGGTCTCACCAACTGTGTTATTCCAATCTTAGCTATACTAATTGCTCAGTTACTTATGCATTATGACTGTAATTAGCCTTTCCTGGAAACTAACCTTCCCACCTATATGTATTGCTTGAAGAAGTCTGTTTTAATGTATCTGAAGAAGAATGCATCTGCACATGCTAAGTCATTCAATTCTTGCTTATACTTAGTTCTCACATCTGTTAATTCTTTTATTTGTATGTTAATCTGCTGCTATTAACAGATTTTACCAACTGATTTAATCCAATCTTAGCTATACGTATTGCTCAGTTACTTATGAATCTTGAGTCAAACTAGCCATTTCTGGCAGCTTACTCTGCCACCCCTACATACAGGGCTTTTTTTTGAAGCAGGAACTCCTTTGCATATTAGGTGATGTAGCCAATTCTCCTGGATCTTACAGTAGGCCCTGTACTAAGAGCCCTGTAAACTCTCGGAAAATTGGCTACATCAGGGGTATGTGGCCTAATATGCAAAGGAGTTCCTACTTCAAAAAAGCCCTGACCACACATATATGTAAGGCTTGAGAAAGTCTGTTTCAATGTATCTGGAAGAAGTGTGCATGCACATCAAAGCTTATATCCAGAAGAATTAAACTTTGATGGTTGTGATGGATTACACTTTTAAAGAAGCTTAGAAGTGCTGTACCAGCAACTAAAGGACTGTGAAGGGTTAATTCTTCACAGAGTCAGATTCCTAAATAGCTGCTATGAAGAATCTGATTCCTAAATAGCTGCTATGAAGATATGCTCTAAGCAATCTGATTTATTAACATAAGCTGACCAAAAAAAGTCTTGAGAGAGCTGGATGCTGAGGAGATTCAGTCAGATTCCTGCCTGAGAACAAACCATTTGAGACCATTTGAAAATAGCCCTGACAGAAAAAAGGGTTTAGTGCTGACAGAGTCAGGTTTCTACCTTGACTGAACAGTCTGAATTCAGCATTAGCTGAGAGCAGTTTAAACACAGACAGAGAACTGGGGGAGAGTTTGGCAAGGAAGTCTGGGTAGCAGAGAATACCCATTCAGGCCAAAAGAAAGGGTATCGATCTTATATAGAGAGAAGATTTCCGATCAGTTGAACAGGGAGAGTTATCTCTGAGCAGTAGAGTTCCATGTCTGATTTTATTAGAAAACTGCTTGTAGAGACATTACAAGTCAGTGAACAACTCAAGAAGAGTACTGGTATTCCTAGAGAAGGGGGTTGGGTGCTGGGAAGAGGTTACCAGCCTTCTGGACACCAAAAGAGTCAGTGATTACTCAAATAAAGTAAATGAAAACACTGGAACAAATGCCTTTCAATATCTAAGTAATTGTGAATAAATTAAAAACCTCTCGCTAGCCTGATATATAAGATCAAACGTCTGTGCTTGTTTACCTTAGTAATTTCAGCCCCTGATTTCACCTGTCCTTTCTCCTCTACATTAACGAAAACCTTTTGTTATTTTTGAATTTTAAAGAATCTCAACTGCCATTATCAAGGGTTTCAGGGTAATCCTATCCCTTTCCTCAGGTTCCTGTCTAAGCAAATAACCAAAATATATCTTACAGTGTGGGACAGTCAAGGTTTCTTAGGGGAGAAGGAAACTCATTACCAGGGCTGCTTAGTTAGTGAAAGTCTAGAAAAACAGAGGGAAAATCTAGCCTCTGAGGGAGGGAAGTGGAAGGGTTCATCCTCTTAAGGGTTCATCATCTTAAAGGTGCAACTGGACTCAAATTTTGTTCTTTTGCTTCAGACCAAAATGGCTGCTCACCTGAATCTGATTTCTAAATAGTTGCTATGAAGATGTGCCAATAGTGGTTTGACTTCATTCCGGCCACTCTATTAATATTCCATGACCACAAAATCACCAATAATCTTTTTACCATGTTCTCTTAAACATATATTCTGCTGGCAAGTAGGCAGTCTACTGTTTATTTGCTTCTTTTGGAAATGAAAATACATATTCTTCCTTTTATGTAATGTCATCTTTACCAATGATTGCCAACAGGAAAAAACGTCATCTGTGTCCAACATACAGACAAAAAGTTTTCTGCTTTATTGGGTAGAATTTATCATTTTTTAAAAACTTTGCAACATTTCCTTGTCTATTTCAAGTGTTCCCTGAGATCTTTCATAGTGAAGACATGTTTTATTCAGAGTTATAATTTAAAAAGCAACAGTACAACATTTATGTGGAAGTGTGTCTCTGTAAACAGGATTTTAATTCTGACATGTCTTCCAGGAACATCTAGTAGGCCATTTTGTAAAGCAGGATGCTGCCGTAGGTAGTTCATTGGTATGATCTAATTAAACTGCTCTTATATTCTTATGTTTCTGAGCCAAATCCTGATTAAGGAACACTCACTATGGTTTAGCCTGATGTACACGATGGTTTGTGATTGGCTGACAGAAGCAGAAACCAGGGTTCAAAGTGGTTTGCAAACTTTGCTTTGTAGTAAGCAGGGGTCATTTTGTAGAAAAATAGGTGGAGGAGCTCATTAGCATAACTCATTAGCATATGCCGCCCCACCAGCCCCACGAGGCATGTTTGGAGAAACTTTTGGTGGATGCAAGTCCAACTATCTCTAGACAGATAGCCAAATTTTGCCATTATCTTGTGAAGTTCCATACTAAGAAACAAGAAACTGCATGTCTTGTATGATCTCTTGGAATTTTAGTTTATAAATGTTTTTATATACTCTGATTTAAAGGATTTATATAAATTGGAACTGACTTGAATTTTAAAATTGGTTCAATTATATTTTAGTTATCTTGGATTGTATAGGTGGGGAAATGTTTATGTATTTTATTGTATTTTATGTTTTTTTAGGAGGGTATTTTATACTATCTTAGGTATTTTAGGAGGGTTTTATATGATGTGTTATAGTTTTTATATTGGTCTATGACTGTAATAAAGTTCATTCATTCATTCAATGGACAAGGCAGGTGGGGAGGAAGAGAGGGAGCCCTCAGAAAGGTTCAGGAGCTGTGCTCCTGTGAGCTCCTGCTGAATCTGAGGCCTGGTAGTAAGTATGGTTTGGTATGATGTCTGAATTGACAAACCATGGTTGCAGTAATTGTTCTACCTCTGGAGTCCACTGTGCCAAGAGATGAGAGTGCTGAACAAATAGGAAATGAAAGCACTGAACAATGGTATGGAAATTGAAGCCACTGTTTGGGCTGTAAAATACAGTTAACATAAATCATTTGTCTGTTGGATTAGGGTAGGAATTATAGGAGACAGTTGAGTACATGCAGCAAGTAGCTGAGCATGTGGGTCCAGACTGCTATGCTTCTAACACTTTTCTGGATGCAAAAGGTGCAACACAAAGTTCTTTTTTTAAAAAACACACCACTAGGGCTGTAAACGTAGTGATCCTTGGTGAATCTGATCAATGTACATATCTGCAACAAATTATTAGCTTGGTTAGTTAGGAAAGCACTGATTCTTCCACAATCGACTTGCAACATGTGATTCATGCAATCAAAGTTGATGGGGCTGACCATCTGTTCAGCAGATGCTAATGTGGAGAACTTCACATATATCACCTTGCATGTATCCCACTGCCCCTTATGTGCAATGGGGATAACAACTTTACCTCTGTGTTATTGCTTCACACAAGACCAGTGGCCCACTTTGTTGTATTTCCCAACCACTGGAAGAATGCAAAAATAGAGATGTAAAATTTACTTGGGGGGAGGGGTGGGTGGGTGAGGGGGACTCCCCCCTGAAAAAAATGGGAATTTGGAGGGAAATTAAAACATATGTGGTACTTAACTTTCCTAAAATTATTTTGCTGTTTTTACTTGCTATGCAAATAGGCATCATTTATAACATAATTATATGAAATTGTGGCCGGATCTGCCTGTCCCGCATTGGTCTTGTCAGCCACCAGCGAGCCTGCAGCAGACGTGGACTACTGCACCCTTCTTAAATCTTTGTTCGCGAAGTCAAGCCGAGAGAGACTTATTTTCTAAAGCTCTCAAAATAGCAAATAGATGTCTTTTCAGAATATAAAATATCAGAACTTGCAGTGTGGTGCAAGCCAAGCAGATTCCTACATTCTTTCAGTATAAGTAATTGTTCAGATAATTTCATTGTGTTGACAAGGGAATGAGAAAACAGGAGTGGGTAAATGAATGTATGCAATCTCCTCTAAAATACCCTTTTATTGTGTAACACAGTTGTCAATACAATCGTACAATACAATGTATTCAGTCTCTACAGCAAATTGTTAAACAGTAACTTGACAATTGTTTCTTTCAGATATTGGCCATTCTGATCATGTGGTATCACAAAGCAGTTGTCCTGTGCTACTGGCCCAGTTTATGGTAATTCAATTAAACAAAAACAATTAGGAGCAAATTATAGTTACACTTTCAAAGGGATCCATTATTTTTTTTCTGTAGGAAATGTTCAAAGGATCAGGTTCATGTTGTTGATAAATCAAACAAACCCAAAGAACTCAGGAGACTCATATGTCCTACTTTGCTGCTATCTTTTGATGTGTGGACTTAGATCCTGGATTTAATATTCAGTTCAGTGTTCATGGAGGCAATAGCTAGATCTATTTAGTTTGGCACTTTGTAAAACTGGGAGATGTGTTAACCTTTGCCAGAAAAAAAGAATGATGAAAACACAGATTTTTAAAATTTTCCAGCAGAATTAAAATGAGATGTTAATTACTTTTTTTTGCATTCATCTATTTTGTTGGTTTCCTTTGCTAACCTTCAAATGGTATTGAACAGTTTCCCTAATAAGTAGAACTGAAGCATGGATGTAATTTTTGGGGGGTGGGGTGGGGGAGGAGATAACTCTCAAGCATAGTCTAGAGAGGACCTTTTGCGATAGGCCACTTGAGAACCAGGCTGGATGAAAAGCCCCATGCAAGAGCCACAAATAAATAACACTCTAATTAAAACTTCACAAATTGAAAGCAACTTCACATTTTTGAAATGACTTTTTTTCCTGGCAGTTTTTATTACCAATCTAGCAGAAATGGACTTGATCTAGTGATTAAATATGTGGAGGAGAAAGAAAATTTACATAATACTTATGCAGGCTCCTCTGTGACTAGGGTTGCCAAGTCCAATTCAAGAAATATCTGGGGACTTTGGGGGTGGAGCCAGGAGACTTTGGGGGTAAAGCCAGGAGACATTGGGGGCGGAGCCAGGAACAAGGGTGTGACAAGCATAATTGAACTCCAAGGGACTTCTGGCCATCACATTTAAAGGGGCAGCACACCTTTTTAAATGTCTTCCTTCCATAGGAAATAATTAAGGATAAGGGCACCATCTTTTGGGGCTCATAGAATTGGACCCTCTGGTCCAATCGTTTTGAAACTTGGGGGGTACTTTGGGGAGAGGCACTAAATACCATACTGAAAATTTGGTGCATCTATCTCAAAAAACAGCTCTCCCAGAGCCCCTGAAACCTCCAGATCAATTCCCTGTTATACCCTATGAGAATTGATCTCCACATAGGGAATAATGAAGTGCTCAGCAGATGTTTCCCTCCTCCTCCCCCCTCCCTTTCTGGTGACTCTGAATCAAGGGATTGGCCTCTCTAATCACGAGTTGCTGCCAACTTCTTCAAAGTAACACAGAACACCATCCCAAGAGGAAGCCTTTCAATCGGATACTGAAGCCTCCAGAGGTGGAAAGGCACATGGTCCTCTGGGGAAGGGGCTTCCCTCCACCGACCAGCTGACTGGGGGTGGAAAGGAGCCTGGGAAAGCAGAAGAACCCCCGCTGGGACCTGGGGATTGGCAAGCCTATCTGTAACAGCTCAGTAATATTGGTCTTGCTCTTCACCCCTCCCCATCTCTTTCTCTCTTCCTGGTTGGCTGTTACTGTTAAGCTATTTTTATGTAGTAATTGCAAGCAAGCCCTTCTAAAATTTAAAAATTGAAAGTCTTTTTTTGAAAGGCCCCCCTTTAAAAAAAACTTGAAGTAAATTCTTAAGAATTTAAATGTAAGAGAATATAAGAGAACAGAGTATTTATCTTGCAGACCAGAGTTACAAAATCTTATTGGGTTGCAATAAGAAGCCCCCACACTGTCAAAGTATTAGAACAGGTCATTAGAACTCTTACACCAGTCCTGCTCCTGAATGCTGTTCCATAGAAGAGTTTAACTGAGTATAGGCCAAAGGAGAGCTTAGGCCAGGAGAATTCCTTAAATAGCATTCTACCAGTTGTAAGGAAGGTATGAGGGACACAGCTTTGGTTGGGAAGGCTACAAGCATGCTTAAGTAGTATCCCTAAGGGTGACACACAGCTAGGCCTGACTAAGAAGAAGGAGAAGGAAAAAAGACAGAAAAATGAACTATGTCTTATTGCATTTCTACTATGTCTCTAGGTAACAATAGAAAAGTAGGAGATTCTTATAGCCTAAACTGGATTTATCTGGTCAAGGCAAACACATGCATATTGAATTTTTGCTACACCACCATTTTCAACCAATGGACTAATGCCAGGCTGGCAAAGTGTGCCAGGTGGTTCGCTCTCACAAAGAAACTAGGCAGGATGTTGCAGCCAAGTGGCATGTGATTATGATAACATGTACTGGTGTATCATCAAGGGAACATAAAATTGTAACCATATTGAAAAATTTCACAGCAGCTTGGTAATGCTGGCTATGGCCTAATTCTGCTCTCGGTTCATAACAATAAACTTTCCCCCCCTTCCCTCTCACTCAGACTTTGGTTGTATGTCTTTTATTGGCCAAGGACATTCAGATGTGCAAATTTGTACAACAGGTCCCAAACTTTTAGTAGTATTTTTTCTAATTGTGATTTAGAGCTAGTATGATGGTGGTTAAAGTATGGAATGGGTTTTGATTGTCCTGGTTCAAATCCCTACTCTGCCATGGAAGTTTGCTGGGTGACCTGGAGGGGAGGGGCAGTCAGATTCTCTTAATGTAACTTACCTCACAAGGTTGGAGTGAGAATAATGGAGAAGAGAATGATGTAAATGGACTGCCTGACAGGGTCAGAAAGGCTCCCATTCCCCTGACATTTTACAAACTATGTAAAACTGAACTATTCAGGAGGGCATTTTTACAAAGGTAGTAGGCTAGTAGAATTAATGCAAAAAATGTTTTAATTAAGGGAAAGACATTGTAGACTATATTACTGAGTGTGTAGTACATACTATCTGTTGCTGTATATATTATGTTGATACCTCAGAGGAAATGCAATATCTTAGTCCTTTTTATGTACCCTGCAGCTAAGTACCACTGGCAGGTGGTACATTTCCTGGAGACACTTTGGCTGTAGACATAGCTTCCAGCTTTTCTTGTTTGGGCAGGAAAATCTATAAGGTGGCCATTTACAACAGAGCAACATGTAGAGTCTACCTGAATACAATGAGGTAAGATGTGGGAAGATTGAGTTTAGGTCCTCTTACATACCTGCCGGTGCCTGTTTAAAATAGCCCATGTGGAAGTGTATGAGATAATTCCCCATTCCCTACAGTCTTTACACACAAATAGACACTTGCATAAATACATGAGAATTGTCCCATACCAATTCCCCACAGCTTCCATTACAAAAAATTAAAGCTGCTGAGAGCTCTTAAAAATGTGATCTTCATCACCAGTCTCACAGATCTCTGGCATTTCCTTTATTTTGGCTTAGCCTGCCATGGGGGAAAGGAAGAATAATTTGTTTCTATCCATCTTTCCATTCTCCAGCAGTGAACCAGCTTTCCAGAGGGTACAAATGACATCTACAGCTCTTTACAGAAGAGAGGGGGTTTTTTGGGCAGGGGGGAGCACAGGAGTCTCTTTATAAAGTCTGTAGCATCTGCATTCCAGAGGATACAAGTAAAATGTTGTTGGGGAAATACCTTTGCTGTCCCCCAACCAGTTTGCAGATCCTTTATTTGGAGAATAAATACAAAACATCTGTCCCTGTGCCTGGCAGGGAGGCAAGAGAGGCACCTGAGCACAGAATATCAAGCCAGCAGAAACTACAACTGCTTGTATAGAATCAACAAAGTTGTTCCCAAGCTGATTAGTAGAGGAATCTCTGTATCAGTTATATTACCAGCTGAGTCACTCCATTGCCTCACTGCCTTTACTGTTGACCATGATTCATGCAACTGTGAGAAGCTGACAGCAATGTAAAATATGTCATTGCCAAAAGATTTCTGGAGATTACCATCTGCCATTACTTTTAAAAAATAGATTCTTTGAATAAATGTTAACAAATAGAAGAGATTCATTTAGCCTTTTCTTTAGTTAATGCCTATGCCTAGAGAAAAATGATACAAAGAGGGACAAACATCCCTTGTTGCCCTATGTTTTGGGAATGGCAATGCTTTTCTGCTAATTTTTTTTTATTGTGATGCCCTCTAATTTGTTTTTTAATTGTGTATAAAAGCCAGATATGAACCCATGGGATTTCCTACTGTTTGGTCAAGAGGAAACAGTGCTGCTAAGATGCATTGGTGATGTTTTTTTATAATACTTGTGAAACCTGAGAACTTAAGAACAGCTCCTAAACACTGAATGCTCTCAATATGTTTGCAACTGCAAAGTTGTTTTTCAAGTTTTTAAACTGACAGGTGCAGAGCTGTCATGATTTTATTCAAAAAGTTGGTTGCAGTTTATTTGCAGAAAAGTATACCAGCTTGTGACACTGTCAACATCATCCTCGGGTCAGAAATGCACAGAAATTTGAATAATCTGTCTAAAACAGGGGTGGCCAACGGTAGCTCTCCAGAGGTTTTTTGCCTACAATTCCCATCACCCCCAGCCATTGGCCATGCTGGCTGGGGCTGATGAGAGTTGTAGGCAAAAAACATCTAGAGAGCTACTGCTGGCCAACCCTGGTCTAAAAGGTAAAGGTAGTCTACCCACCGCTTTATTTTGACTTCCAAAGTGACTGTGAAGGCTATCTTATGAGCACTACTAAAAATATGTAAATGTATGTATGCAGCTTGCAAAGTCAAAGCCATAATATTTGCAAACAAATTATTTAGAGACTGATAAGACAAAGCATTTATGTCAGTGCCAGATCCCCATGAGCAGTGCACCATCATTCACAGTGGCTAAGTGTGGGCAATGCTAATGTTACATGTAATACATGATCATGTGGAGGATTTTGAACCGCTGTGGGATGATTCAATTCAGGAACATGGTGTGAGGGTAGGAGAGGATTCAGCCTCCTTGTTCTATTTTTCCAATGCAAAATGGTCCCAGACAGCATTATTTGACCCATGGGGTCTGTATGTGCAGCCTCCATGAGGCAAATAACATCCTCAGGGCCTTTTCAGGTTGGTATAATGGTATAAGGTGGGGGAAGGATGAAGTCTGCTTGCACCTCTGTATCTCTACTCATATGATTAATTTGGATAATTGAAGCTGTTGAGGGTCGATCACATCCCCTGGACACATTTTTCATGCATTCATTTGATCCTCTGAACAAATCAATATGTGTACAAGCTGTGAATCTGTAGGATAGGTCTAAATGATCTGTATACTGAATTTTTTCATGTGGGATCATGGGTGAAGTCATTGGCATAACTAGATTTCCTTCTCTGTGGCTTCACTGAATATGGATTTTAGATATTAAGTTCATGTGATTACAAATAGCTCAGATTTAACTGGAACGTTATCATGCAGACAGTTGTTTCAGCAGGTCTTTAATGGGGGTCATCACAAGCCTTTAGTCTTTAGTTTATAGATTTCTGAACTGTGTCTATTGAATAAGGCATTGCAGAGGTGTCAGATTCATTTGTTACAAGGTCTGGATCTGACATAAACGTCACTTTTTCAGGCTAGGCTGTGTGTGCCATAAAATGTAGTGTCAGGTACCAGAGATATAAACTTTATAAAGGCTACAGGCAAACCTAATTAATATTATTTTTTACTCAAAATACAAACATACTTTAAACATTAACACTTAAAGTATAGAATGGTTCTGGTAGGTAGCCATGTTGGTCTGAAGCAGCAGAACAAAGTTTAATTCCATGGCACCTTTAAGATCAACTAAGTTTTATTCAAGGTGTAAGCTTTCACGTGCACAAACTTCTGTGGACTCAAACTTTGCCTAATCTTAGAGTATTTCCTTTATTCAACAGTCTTTGATAACTGACAGCTCTTGCTCTGAATTATTGCATCAAAAGCTGGAGTCAATGTCTGTGCTATAGCAATCTTCAGTATACTCAAATGATGCCCCCGCAATCCTCTTCCCTCCCTTAGAGGTGAGATTTTCCCTCTGTTTTTCTTTTTCTTTACTGACTGAACCATGCTAGTAATGTGTTTTATTCTTTACTGATGAACTCTGGCTGTCCCACCCTGTCACAGTAATATAGTTTGGCTATTGACTCAGTCTAGGAACCTGAGGGAATGACCAGGAGCCCCCTTAAATAACTCAAATGGCACTCAAGATGTTTTTATATTCCAAATTTGCAAAATATTTGATTCAACATAAAGGCCAGATGAAATTATGGGTAGTAAAATTTCTGTAGTAACTCATTATAGATAACTCTGAGATAAAATCAGCACATGCATAGAATCTATTTCTTATGTTTCCGGCTGATGAGAGTTTCTTAAGCTTTTCAGAATTACTTAAAATTTGTTCTTGTCTTTTCCAAACATTCCAATATACTTCTTTGAGTATCTCAAACATTCTAATATACTTTCTTTGAGTTTCCAGAAGGCTGCTATACTCTTGCCAGCACCCAAATCCCTTCTCTTAAAATACCAGTACTTATATTGAGTTTTTAACTGACTCTTAGAATGATACCAGACAGCTGGTTTGGGTTGGCCTCAAGCTGTCCCAAAGAGAGTTGGCCAGAAATGGAGCACCCTGGAGCTTCTGGATGGCACTCAGAAAACAGCAGGCCATGGGTGCCCAGGGAGCATCTGGAATGCTCTTGCAACCCTTCTGCAGCTCTCCAGGTGCTCTCGGAGTACCTCCTGGCTTTCCAGATGGGCAGGAGGTGCCTCAGAGGCACCCCAGAGAAAAGGTACCACTTTGAAAGTAGTGTGTTTTTGAACTAGCTCCCGGCAAGCCTGGGACTGGACAGGGCGGGATGGGGATGGCAGGCAGATGTACGTGTGTGGATGTGCTTTTTTGGTCCGCCTGCCTCCCATCCCCCGAATAGCTTTAAATGCCCATCTGGTATCACCTTTAAGGTACCTAAAGGCAGTTTCTAACCACAGCAGACTTGGGATCTCTGGACCTTTCAGAGCTATCATTTCAGGCACTCAAGGCTGTCTGTTTCTGTGAAGAATTAACCCTTCAGCTGTCTGCACAGCACTTCTAAGCTTTTAAAAATTGCAGTCCATCACAGTTGTTTAGATGTGTATCTGCAGACTGAGAATGTACATTTGATTCATTGACAGGTATTACAGAAAAGACCTTCACAGATGCATGTCATCCCAAACACAGATAGACTTTTAGAAGCAAAAGCCTTAAGCTGGGGCTTTCAGACACCAAAACAGGTAAAATTTGCTAGTGCCAACTTTAGAAAGCTTATCCTTCAGTACAGCATCACATTGCTCATCCACCTATGTGCAATTGTGGCAGCCTTTCATTGATATATGGGAAGCAGTATGCATGTCCCATTTTGTTGACTATACTGACTCAATATGTGTAATCTGCCCTGAGTATACCTCCCACCTTAGAGAAACTTTTCCTGTCCACTCTCCTCCTCAGGACAGTTTTTCCTCTCTGAAAATACCCCACTCCACTAGATCAACAACTTTTCTCTCTGCAACCCTGGAAGCATTTTTGTGTGTGAAACAGAGTTTCTTCTCCATTTAGAGAGGTTTACCTCAAAACGTACACATATAATATAAACTCTCCATGTATCCTGGGGCCCAGCTGGGACTCCAGAGCCCCCCCCTCCATGGCCCCCTTTGCAGCAGAGTCCCTGCCAACCCCCTGCACCCAGCAACCACCACATAGCCCAAGCCTTAACTGACTTACCCCCAGCCCACCCAGGTGGTGCTTTGGAGGACACAGAGCACAGCGGGGCTGAGGGCGGAGACCTGCTAACCAAAGAATGGAGCAGTATTGTGGGGAAGCCCAGAGGGAGGGGCGAGCCAGGCCACATGCCAGGTGGACTCTCCTGGACCCAGCTGCAGAAGGAAGCCAGCCAGAATCAATGCTTGGGTTGAGAGCTGGCCTCATGGGTGATGCCGCTCACCGAGAGCAGCTTTAACTCCGCAGGAAGCAGACAACAGGGTAGAAGAAGTGGAGATGCCCGATGCTTGGGTGTTTTGGCTGATAAAAGGGGGCAGGGCAGGGGCAAAGGGGGAAGGAGAGAGTGAGGGAGACCACCTGGGTGACGTTAACCCGATCTCCTGCCCAATTCTGAGACCCCAACCTAGTTGCTAGGTGCCAGGACAGTGGGGCAGGGCAACAGCAGCTGGGGGAGGGGGCAAGCCCGGGCATGACACCAAGGAAGATGGCTCAAGACTCCTGTTTTATCGTTGCCTCTAACTACACCCTTGTTCTGGCATGTTAATCCCCCAAACACAAACACTCAGCACTTTCCCTCATCCCATACTTCCATATGTTCCTCACCCCTATATTTCTTCTCTCCCATAGCTTTCCAAGTACAGCTCCCACCACACACCCTGATGCAAGCACTTAAACCCTTCCCTTCTGTGCCCCACCCTCTAGTCCCTTATACCCTTCTCCCCAGATACACTCTGGCATTCCCATTTTACACTTCCCCTAACTTCCCCTAATACCTGTTTCCATCAGCACCTCTTCCTACCCTTCACATATAATCTCCCTTCCTTCTTTCAAACGGCTGATTCTCCAGCTATTACAGCAAGAGAGGTGGGCAGAAGAGAATAAGGTGTTAGTGAGTTGACAGTGATGAAGGAGGTGGCTTCTGCTTCTGAAGTGAAGGGGGAGGCCCAGCATGCATACGCACTGATGGGGAGGTGGCTTAAGACAGGATGAGGACAGGAGACAGTAGCCCCATGTGCATGGCCTGCTCCAACTGAGAGAGAGAGAATGGGTCAATTTGCTGCTCTTGCCACTGCTACCACAAATCTCCTCTTTCTTGCTCACTTCTGGCCACCATGTTTGACACTCCTGCTTTATGGTTATAAAAGTAACATGTAATAGATACCGGGAAGAGCTCCTAACTGTAGCTCCAATACCACCTTGATGAAGTGCCCTTCTTTGACTTCCCCTGTCTTCTTCACTTTGCCTCAAAGGAATGAGGTAGATGGCAGCAACACTCCCCCCTCCCTCCCAAAAACCCCAAAATAACAACCCCCCCCCAATTCCTCTCCTGCATAATTAAGGATCTGGCTGCAATTGATCACTGTTTGTGGATAAGGCTGAAATTGACCAACAACGCTGAAAAACATGCACAAATATTATACAGCTACATATCATAGAATCATAGAGTTGGAAAGGACCTCTAGGGTCATCTAGTCCAACCCCTGCACAATGCAGGAAACTCACAAACACCTTCCCCTAAATTCACAGGATCTTCATTGCTGTCAGATGGTCATCTAGACTCTGTTTAAAACCCTCCAAGGAAGGAGGCTTATGTGGCATAAACATGGGACATGTGGACATTTTATTTTTATTGTATTCTTTTAAAAAGTTAATTTTCTTCATTATGGTTATTTTGCCTGTTTGGATTCTTTATTCTATTCTTAATTTCGATTTGTTCAATGCTAGACATATTTCCACATGTAGCCTTTTTTTTTCACCCAATCTGGATGAAATTTTCAGAGATTCTTTAAATAAGAGAGCTCCCAGCTAAATTTCAGGCACATAAGAGATGGTATTCCTGATTCAGACACCCGAAACAAGAGGCATGAGTGAGTTTCTGGAACTGCAAAGAAGGGGTTTGGGAGTCAAGTGTGTAAGAATGTAACCCCTACAGCCAATTCCAATAACAAAACCAAACTGTCTTATTACAGAGTTTATCATTATTCCAATAATTTATTACCAAATCTCTTACTTGTGATATGTACTTTTAATCTAAAATAGAAACGTTGATGAGCATTTATCAATTGCCAACCAGAGAAAAGTAAAATAGGGAGATGACAATGAAGATGGAAAACCAGCAGACCCAACACCAACAGAAAGCTTGATGTTTGAGAATCAGTGATGTTGGATAATAATCTAATGATCCTAGTCAAGCCAATAAAACACCAAGATAAGCAATATCTGTATTCCAAGCACATTGTTGGAGACTACTGAATCATTAGATATAATCATTGCTAGTAGTGATTTTTTTTACATCAAAATGCCATTATGTTCTAAAAAGATGCTGACCAAATGTTGAAAATATTGAATGAGGTAAAGCCATCTTTTAGTAGTCCCTTTTGTTTTTGGGATTTCTTTACCATAAAAAAAAATCTTTGCAAGAACGATAGTCTTCTATTTCACATTAGACTGAAAAACAATTGAAACATTTGGATTTGCATTCACAATATTTTATTTAAAATAGAAATAAATTAACAATAATAATGGATAGTTAATTGGTAGAAGTAAATTGGGCTTTGATCTACAATTAAGTAAAAGTTCAGTCCTCAAACAACATACATGAGCTGGACAGACATAGTTGGGAGCAGAAATAATTTATGATTAGGATTAACAGCGCAATCTAGAGGGGTGGTGGTGGAAAGTCTTTTGGGAGCAGATGAGCCGTTACGTGGGCACAGGAAGGGTTTGCATTGACATACAACTGGCGCCAACACAGCGGAGGGGAGTTATGTGGGCAGGGGGCTGCCTGAGTGCTGCTCTGCCTGAGGGCAGTGGCGACTGAGGGCTACGCCCGAGCATGGGCGGAAGTGAGGCGCAGTGTGGCATTAAGGCGGAGGAGGGGGTGGAGTTGAGGGCGCGGTCAGGCTTAGGCGGCTTCCTGAGCAATTTGGCCCATGACATGCCCCTCCCCGAGAGGAGCAAGATTACGCCGGCAAAAATAGCAGCGTGTCCCATAGGCACTCATTGAAACCAAAAACAAAGGTCGGCTCCACCGCTGCGGAAGCTCACAAATCCCCTAGCGAGTGGCATGATTGCCTCGCCAATCCCCTCATGCCTCAGGCTGATGAGCCCCCGCCCCAGCACCCAATCGCAGTCTCCCCCCTCCTAGAAATACTTCCTCCTTGGCCTCGCACATTTCAGTTGTTAGGGAGAGGAGCGTATGGCGGGAAGCTCTGCCTGTGAGCTCCCGGCCTTACAGACTTAGAGTGAGGGACAGGCAGGCACGTTGGTGACGGGTTTTGCACTACGTGGTGCTTTGACAGTATCTTTGACTTGTGAGGGGGAGTGAGAGGTCTCTCCCCTGGGGCTAACTGCTCTTGTTTCCAGGTCTCCATAGGTTTCAGGCTCCCGGAGGCTCTGCATGTGAGGACTGTTGCCCATGGCTGGGCAAGTTCCACTGCCCCCCCCCCCGCCTCCCCATCCCCTCGTTCTTGACTGCTTGGTGTGCAAGCATCTCTGGCACTTGATCCAGGCAGTGGGCTACAGCAGGGAGCAATTGCTGACCCCACTCCTCTGTGCTGTCACCTGCTCCCTTCCCTTGGTCTACCCTCTGCCGTGTTCCCAATCCCTGGCACGGCACAGTGTGTATGTGTGTGGCAGCTGCCCAGTTGTGGGGAGGTGGTTCAGAGACAGTCCCTTTAGGAGAGCAGCCGGCTGAAATGCAGCCTGCTCTTCTAGCCGCCACCCCTGCAGGTGCTCTTGATCTCTATCTCCATTTTGCATGTGGGACTCCAACACAGAGGCTTCCGCTTGTGTTGCTCCACCCCCCCACTCCCTCGCTGTTTCTGCCTGCCGCTCTGAATGGAGCTCCGCCCATGGTGAGACTGCCCAGCATGCGCCAGGGAAACTGTTGCACTCTGTTCCGAAAAAATAAAGTCTGAGCTGTGCCCTCTGTTGTCTGTCCTGCTTGGCTTCTGCTGCACGTTCCCTGTGCAACCGCCCCCTCTATCAGTGACCTCTCCAAGGGAATGCCTGGGAGGGTGGGCAGACTTGGTTTTAAGGGGGAACGGTCTATGAGGCATCATGCTGCCCCCTGTCACAGCTGGGGCCGGGTCAGGCAAAGTCCAGGGGCAGTCCGAGGTCTGTAGCCAGTAAGCAGGAGGGTCCAAGGCGCCAAATCCGAATCACTGTACAAGTATCGCAGGTCCGAGGTCCAGAAGCCGAGGTCAGGGAGTCCAGAAGTCACAAGCCAAAGTCAGGGAGTCCAGAAACCAAAGTCAAGCTGGAGTGGATGCTAGAACGTCAGGGAGATGACTAGTTGCTTCCACACAGCCTCCTCCCAAAGCCTACAGCTATATAGCCCTCTGCTGGCTGTTGCCCATTTGGGCTAATTGCTGGCTCAGAGAGGCAGCCAGGATCCTGTTGCAACTCAAGCATCCTTGCTCTTAGAAGGGCCAGAATCCTCTTAAAACTCAGGGCTCAGGGAGCGTCTTGCTTGTGAGCGTGCCACCCTCCTCCAATCCCTGAGGTCCTGACGGAGGCGGTCACGCACACGCGCCTCCTGAGAGGGCGAGGCAGGGGGGCTGAGATCTTCTCCAGCAGGAGGCAGGGGCACTGGTGCAGGTGGCAGGGGCGCAGTTTCTTCTGCAGGCTCAACTTCCTCTGCAGGGTCCCCAGCACCCATGACACTATCCCCCCCCAGGGCCCCCCTCCGTCGAGGGGCCTGGGAGGTCGGGGTGATCGTTGTGGAACCGTTGCACCAAGTCCGGGGCATGAAGATTGTCCACGGGCTCCCAAGACCAGTCTTCTGGGCCGTATCCCTCCCAGTCCACAAGGTACTGGAGGCCTCCACGATGGTACTGGGAGTCCAGGACCTGGCGCACTTCGTATTCTTCTTCATCATCCACCAACACCGGTGGTGGCGGCGGTGGGCAAGGAGGCCAAGCTGGGTCAGGGGGTGCAGCTGGAACAAGGAGGGAGCGATGGAACACGGGGTGAATGCGGAGGTGGGGTGGCAACCGGAGCCTGAAGGCGACGGGGTTTATTTGTTCTATGACAGGGTAGTGTCCAATGAACTGCGCATCCAGCTTGTGAGACCGACCAGGCCGGCGCAGGTAGCGAGTTGAGAGCCACACCTGATCCCCCAACTGGATTGGGGGGCCTTCCTGCCTCTTCCGGTCCGCAGCCAGTTTATAGGCTTTCTTGGCCCGCTGTAGCTGCTCTCGGAGCAAGTCTTGGCTGGCGCGGAGTTCTTGCAGGTAGGCCTCGACGGCGGGGACGTTTGTGGGTGGCAGGATCGCCGGGAAGAACCAAGGGTGGTACCTGTAGGTTGCAGCAAACGGGGTCATCTGGGTGGAGGAATGGACCGCGTTGTTGTATGCAAATTCCGCTAGAGGCAACAGAGTGGTCCAGTTGTCCTGCTGGTAGCAAGTGTAACAGTGGAGATATTGCTCTAGCGTGGCATTGGTGCGCTCTGTCTGACCATCTGTCTGTGGGTGGTAGGCTGAGGACAGGTGCACTCGAGTCCCCAGGCTGGAATGGAGGGCTTGCCAGAACCGAGAGGAGAACTGGGGGCCCCGGTCTGAGATCAGGTGGGCTGGGAGTCCATGCAGACGAAAGATGTGTTGCAGGTAGAGCTGGGCTGTCTCCTGAGCTGTGGGAAGTTTCGGGCACGGAATGAAGTGGGCCATCTTGGTAAATAGGTCGACGACCACCAAGATGCAAGTCTGACCCTTGGATCGTGGAAGTTCCATGATGAAGGCCATCGAGATGGTATCCCAGGGTCCTGAGGGTGTGGGCAAGGGCTGTAACAACCCCGAGGGTTTGGCCGGGACGTCTTTGGCCCATCGGCAGACATCACAGGAGCTGACATAACGGACAACATCGGAGCGAACTCGTGGCCACCAGAATTCTCGCGTCAGCAAGTGGGTGGTCTTATGCTGTCCAAAGTGCCTGGCGGGTAATGAGTCGTGGGTCAGGCGTAGCACTTCTGCCCGCAAGGGCCCCGGTGGCACATAGAGGCGTTCGCGGTGTAGCAAGAGGCCGCCTCAAGTCGTGAACTCGCCTGCCGAGTCATCTTGGAGTGCCTGGAGGTGTTGCTGGACCCAGGGATCGTTGGCCTGGCTAGCACGAATGTCCTCCATGAGTGTGGGTGAAGTGGAGGTGGCTGCAAACACTGAGGGCGGCAGGATGGGAGCAGCGGGTGCGGTCCCAGTTTAAGCAGGGGTGTATTCCGGTTTCCGGGAGAGCGTGTCTGCTTTCCGGTTCTGGGTATGGGGGATGTAGGAGATCCGGAAGTCAAAGCGGGAGAAGAAGAGGGACCACCGGATCTGGCGCTGGTTGAGATGGCGGGTGGTCTGGAGGTGCTCTAAGTTCCGGTGCTCTGTGAGCACTTGAACAGGGTGGCGAGCCCCTTCAAGGTAATGCGTCCAAACCTCAAAAGCCGCCTTGATTGCGAGCAACTCCCTCTCCCAGATGGTATAGTTCCTCTCCACAGCAGTAAGCTGGCACGAGTAATAGGCGCAGGGCTGGAGTGGCTGAGACGGCTCCTCGCGCTGGGACAGCACTGCTTCCAGGGCCATGTTGGAGGCATCAGCTTCCACCGTAAAGGGAAGCTGGGGGTCAGGGTATCTCAGGAGTGGCCCGCTGGCAAAGCGGGTCTTCAGGGTGGAGAAGGCGTTATCGGCCTCTGGGGACCAGCGGAAGGGTTCTTTGGGGCGGAGTAGTGGAGTCAGGGGTGTTGTCAGGGATACATAAGCTGGGATGAATTGCCAATAGTAGTTGGCAAAACCAAGGAATCGCTGCAGGTCTTTGCGATTCTGAGGAGCCTGCCAGGTCAGGACCGCTTCCACTTTTTTCGGGTCCATGAGGATTCCCTGTGGTGACACAATGTGACCGAGGAACTCGACAGAGCGCAGGTAGAAGTCGCACTTCTCCAGCTTGGCGTAGAGGCCATGGGTTCGTAGGCGCTGCAGGACCTGGCGGACGTGCTCGGCGTGCTGGGCAGGATCGCAGGAGTAAATTAGGGTGTCATCTAGGTATATGATTGCGAAGCCGTCGAGCAGGTCCCAGAAGATGTCATTCATGAACCTCTGGAAGACGGCGGGGGCGTTGGTCAATCCGAAGGGCATCACCAGGTGCTCGTACTGCCCGTATCGCATCCCAAACACGGTCTTCCACTCGTCTCCGGGCCGTATGCGCACCAAATTGTACGCTCCACGGAGGTCCAGCTTGGTGTAGATTTGGGCCCCCTTTAAGCGATCCAAGAGTTCAGAGATCAGTGGTAGAGGGTACCGGTCATGGATAGTGATCTTGTTCAGGGCCCAGTAATCATTGCACAGCTGGAGCTCCCCACTTTTCCTCTTCACGAAGAGGACTGGAGCAGACAGGGGAGAGGTTGAGGGTCGGATGAACCCACGTTTCAGGTTCTTGTCCAGGAAATCTCGCAGAGCTGCCAACTCAGGCTCCGACATAGGGTACAGACGCCCCACCGGGAGTGGTGCCCCAGGTACCAAGTCAATGGCACAGTCATAGGGCCGGTGAGGGGGAAGCTGATCCGCTCCTGTCTCTTCGAAGACATCGGCGAAATCCGCATACTTCTGAGGGAGCGGAGGACCACCACTCGGGATGCCGGCTGCTAGAGTGGTGGGAAGAGTCAGATGAGGACAGGGGTCTCGGAAACATAGTTCCTGCTGGGCCCAGTCCATGATGGGGTTGTGCAGCTGCAGCCAGGAAAGGCCCAGAATCAGCGGGAAGCGAGGCATGAGGGCGACATTAAACTGCAGCTGTTCTTGGTGCTGCTGGACATGGAAGGTGATGGGACAGGTCTCCTGGGTGATGGGCCCAGAACGGAGGAGGCGCCCGTCAATAGCCTCCACCAGCGTCGGAATCTCTTTTGTCTGCACCGGGATCTGGTGCTGCTTTACGAAGGTGGCATCTATGAAACAGTGGGCCGCTCCCGAGTCCAGCATGGCATACACGAACAGCCAGCGTTCGTCAGGCAGACAGAGTTTGACTGGTAGCAGGAATGGCCCCGGGGTATCAGCCCGCTGTTCAGAGGACCCAGCTAGTTGCCCCAGGCTGGGGGGTCCACTTACGCCTGGGGCTGCCCTTTTGGCGGCGGTGGCAGCGAAGGTCCGGGTATCTGATGTTTAGCAGGGCAGCCAGAGGCATAGTGGCCTGCCGTGCCGCAGTAGAGGCACAGATTCTGCGTGCGGCGTCTGGTCTTTTCCTCTGGGGTCAGGTGGGGTCGAGCAGCTCCAAGCCGCGTAGGCTCATCCTCGGTGCTGGTACTAGCCGGGGATGGGCGAGGAGCCAAGTGGCACAGCGCAGGGAGCTGGCGCCCTCTGGTCTTGGCTTGGCGGCGACTTTCCAGGCGGCCATCGATGCGGAGGCAGAGGGTGATAAGTTGTTGGAGCGTGGGTGGTTGCTGTACCCTGGCCAGTTCATCCAAGACTTCCTCTGCCAATCCCTCGGTAAACTGGTCCATCTGGGCAGCCTCATTCCACGCCAGGTCTTGGGCCAGGAGCTTGAATTCGGTGGCATATTGAGCCACCGAGGAGTTGCCTTGTTTCAGCGCCCTGATCTTCCGGTTGGCTGTGGCTGCTTGGACTGGGTTTGAGAAGGCAGCAGACAGGTGGGCCTCAAACCCCTGGTAATCAGTCAGTAGGGGAGAGGACGCAACCAGCAAGGGTGTGGCCCATTTGGCCGCCTGCCCCTTTAACAGACTGATGATGAAACACACCTTTGTTTTGTCATTGAGGAAGTCCCATGCTCTCAGTTTGAAGTACAGCCGACACTGTGCTAGGAAAGCAGGAAATTCTTCCACGGCACCCCCAAATCTGTCAGGTGGGGGAACTGGGCACTTGGCTGGAGCACTGGCCGCAGGTTGTTGCTGCAAGTGCACCACTGCCTGTGTTAGCTGCTGTACCTGGGCTTGGAGCACAGCCAGTAGTCCTGTGGTTTCACTTGCTTCAGCATCCATCCTGTGGAGTGGGTGTTTGTCGGGTATGAAGCAATCTGTCACAGCTGGGGCCGGGTCAGGCAAAGTCCAGGGGCAGTCCAAGGTCTGTAGCCAGTAAGCAGGAGGGTCCGAGGCACCAAATCCGAATCACTGTACAAGTATCGCAGGTCCGAGGTCCAGAAGCCGAGGTCAGGGAGTCCAGAAGTCACAAGCCAATGTCAGGGAGTCCAGAAACCAAAGTCAAGCCGGAGTGGATGCTAGAGCGTCAGGGAGATGACTAGTTGCTTCCACAAAGCCTCCTCCCAAAGCCTACAGCTATATAGCCCTCGGCTGGCTGTTGCCCATTTGGGCTAATTGCTGGCTCAGAGAGGCAGCCAGGATCCTGTTACAACTCAAGCATCCTTGCTCTTAGAAGGACCAGAATCCTCTCAAAACTCAGGGCTCAGGGAGCGTCTTGCTTGTGAGCGTGCCGCCCTCCTCCAATCCCTGAGGTCCTGACGGAGGCGGTCACGCACACGCGCCACCCAAGAGGGCGAGGCAGGGGGGCTGGGATCTTCTCCAGCAGGAGGCAGGGGCACTGGTGCAGGTGGCAGGGGTGCAGTTTCTTCTGCAGGCTCCACTTCCTCTGCAGGGTCCCCAGCACCCATGACACCCCCTGCGTGGCTGGACAGGGGAGGGGAGTGCTGCCCCTCAGCCTGCCCATGCTGACAGCCTACCCAATCCCACAGGGCTGTTGTGCACAGGGCACTAAGGGGGGGCTGATGAAGTGGACTCAGAGTTCTGCAGCTGATGCACTCGCACTCTGAGTTCCACAGCCCCTGGGGGAGGTGTTCCGTGCACATGGCAGGGGGCGTCAGGGCAACACAGGGGGTCTCTGGGTGTAGGGGGTGTCTGCTGATGGGCTGCTCACTCCCAGACATACATTCCAGCTGCTGTCTATGACAGCAAACTCCTGCACTTGGTACTTCCTGCTTGTCTGCCTGCCATTGGCAGAGTCTCTGACAGCAGGAGGGTGTGAGGGGATTGACGGTTTTTCCATGGGCCTGTGTGGACCTGTGTCACCCCCACCCCTGCCTTGCCACCAAGCCAAGCTTCTCGTGCGTGAATGCCCAGCCTTACTCCTGTTCCCTCCCCGTGTTGGTGGGACGTCGCTCCTTTGCCATTGATGGTCTGCCCATCATTGGCTCCATTCTCTGTTTGGGGGTGGGTTGCGGATGGCTATCAGTCTCTCTGGGGCCGCCTTTCCCCATCTCTGACTGTCATGAGCCATGGTGCATGCGCCAGGACTAGCCAATGGGGTGGGGTGGGCTGACCCTCCCTCTGGCTGCCTCCACCTCCCTTGCATACCTATGCCAGCGGCATTGTCATGGAAACCATCTCACAGCAAGCTATGCCTCTCCTCCCCCCTGTGAGGAAATGACCCCTCTTTCCCCAATGTTATAGTCTCAAGCACGGTTGCCAGGGCGCCTGGAGAAGTGAGCTTGCACCCGTCTGGCCAGAGAGTGCGAGTAAAGCCATCCAGGAACTAAATGGGACTCATGTGTACAAATAGCCTAAGTGTATAAGTGTTCTAAACAGGCACAGAGTGCTTGCCAACATGCACGGACGTTTCCCCGCTACTGCGTGGAGTCCGCCACGGTGGGGAAGAAGCTGCGCCACCACGGAGCTGTCCAGGCGACCGGTGTTGAAGCGCTAAGCATGGAAGCCACTGTGTTTCGCTAACTCCACTCGTAGCCATCTTCCTGCCTGGCTGGACTTCATTCCTTCTCAATGGGAACCTCACGTACACACCTTGAGTCATTCCTAGCCCGTAAGCAACCCATCAGTTTTATGAATGGATTAATAGCTTGACTGTTGATCCTAATTGCTCAGTAATATCCTGAACAGTAGCTCTGGTCTAGGAGATGATGAGAAAAGAGGAAGGATCTCTCTTGTCACATCCAAGCCTTTTGTCTACACCGAGGATACCTAGGTCCATATCTGATTCCCTATTGTCGCATTCCCAGATAATCCCATCTCATCCCAAGCACCCAGCCATTTCCATATTGATATCACTGGAGCCGCCCCAGGCCCTGTCGCAACCTGGAAGTTTCCAGGATGCCCAGGACGAAGGTGAAGTTCATTGGTCAAAGCATACACCCAATCAGGTGTCGCCAAAGACTCACCATTGATTCAGCCGATGTCCAGCCTTCGTGGTCATCAGCAGAACCTCCCATCTCTCCTCCTAGTCACCTCCCATCCCCTCGGGACTTAGGTGACTCTTTATAACCTGTGGACTAGCTACTCACAGGTGTACTTTCTATTCAGCAACCCCCATTTCCCGCTGTGTAGATACATCCCCGATTCCTGATCAGTTTCGGGTCCTCCCCCATTCCCTCATTCGTCGCCATCGGAGTCTTCCTTGGAGTCTGCGAGAGGTAGTATCACCCTGTCTGTTTATCCTTATATGTACCCCTATCGATCTATCTATATTTCTTTAGACCTGTGTGAATGTGTGATTGTTTTGTATTTTATCCTTGTGTGAAAGAACTATTATTCTAAATAAATTACAATTGGTTTTTATTAAATTAGAGTCCTTTTTATTGAGCATTCACTATCTGGATGGTTGAGCCTGGTATACATTTGGTAAAAAGATTCCTATTAAGCCGGGTGTCCACCTAACTAATTCCCCAACCTCATTTTGAGGGCATTTGGCTTAACACCCCCACCATGCTCCAGCATGTCAAAGTCCTCAGGAAGTGTACTAGCAGTGCGGCAGCTATGCCATGACTGGCCACCACTTATGTCTGGATTGGGCTGCCCATCAGGTAAATGAAAAATATGCAAATAATTGGGGGAGATGATGAAAGAATCTATGGCAATCTTCTCATGTGCTCTCAGCTGAAACCTCAGAGGGAAACTGGAATGTACTTAAATATGACTAAACAAAGTATAATTTAAGTATTCCGTTTTGGAATTTGGCAAATTAAGCAGTATAATATCATTTCTGATTTGTTTGTGGGTTCTTTCCAGTAAATGTTGACAGGCTTTGCTCATATGAATGTTAATGGGAAATAATAGTCCCAAGAAAATAAAGACCAATTAAAGAAAATTATGAAAAATTGGAAAATATTGAGAAGTCATGTTAAAGAGAGAAGAATAACAATGGATTTAAATCTCAGTTTTTACTCCACATAAACTGTGAGAATCGCAGACTTCAATAGTAAAATCTGTTTAGGAGACATGAACTTCTTTAGTTTAGAAAAATAAATTCTGGAGCATTCAAATTTAATTAAGACAAACATTTTAATAAGTAACTTCAAAATAACTATTGTTTTGCTATGAAACAAACAGAAAAGTGTGTATTTAAAAAAATTGTCATATATAATCCAGCTTGGAATCAGAAATGCACAGAAACTCAAAGAAAGGCTGTTTTCCCACTATTTCCAGCCAACTCCAGTAGTTACAGTGCCAGAAATCTCTACAAAGAAGTCTGTTGTCTTAATGTTTCCATTTTTGATAGGAGACTTAAATGATTTTGAGGTTTATATAAGTCTCTTGGTTTCTTTAGCCAAATTATACTCATGTTATGGACATTGGATTCAGTTTCGGAGCATGAAAAGATCCCTTACAGCTTTATATGTTTATGAAATTGCAATATTTTAAGTAGGAATATCGAGTCTGCTGACCTGGATCACGTCCATCTAATCCAGCATGCTGCCATCAACAGGGCCAGCTAGATGTTCACAAGTAGGGAACAATGAGTACAGAAGTCCCTTTTAATTTTTTGTTGTCGACATTGGAGACTCTGAATATGGTCCTTGCATCTTTCCCTATCATGTGAAGACTGCCACTCAGGGCTGTGTGATTTAACAGTTCAGCAAATGCTGTGTACCAGGCCAGGTGCTTTAAAATTGTGTTGCTTCAGCCTGCCTTCCAAAAGGATGCAGCTGTTCACAAGTTTTCAACTGAAACATATGGAAATGGATGTAACTAATTGGAACAGTTGACACAGAAGGTAAAGAATTTCTTAAAGTTGTTGCCTCTTCACTCCCCTTGTCTCCAGGCAAGGAATCAACATTCCTGATGAAGAAGATTAAATTATGCAGGCTTTCACAGGAGAAGTCTCTTCAAATTGTGAAAAATGCCCATTAAATAAATAAAGCCTACCAAAATGAAGACCTGTTATCTAGTTCTTCCAATTTGCTTCAATGTCCTAGTGGTAATATAGGGAGTTCCAGTTGAAACATTAATCATTTTCAGGCCGAGTCTGAGTAGAACACATTGCTGCAGATGGCTGAGGGTCCAGGACTGAGGTTTTAATACAAATATATGCTTAATGCTGTATTTGAAAATTCTTTCTCAGTAGGACCCTAGGAGATTATTTTAATCTGCAGGTTGAAAGAAGGACAGTTCATTTGATTTTCATTGCAGAGGGAATGGGAATTATTTTTGTTTTTTATTTTAATAAACAAAGAAATCTACAATATGATTATATTGCAGTTGAGGCTTATTTATAATGAATTTCTTGACAGAATGAAAGCAGTATTAATGGTGGTCCTTAAAAAAAGTTTTTGGTTTTCTAAGCAATTCAAATATTATAAGCTATTCATTTTACATTATCATTACAAAGAGGTTTGATTTGATCCTATATGCTTGCAGCAGCATTTGGAGTAGAGCTGAAAGCCTTAGGACATGACTGTAACATAAAGACAGTGCAAGCCAAGACTGTGGTCTAAGAACATGAAACTTACTACACAGAGAAACACACACACAGACCTTCACTCTCCACAGTACATAGGGTTTGTGCAGTTTCCTATACAATGGGGCTGTGGCTCATTGGTAGAGCATCTGCTTGACATGCAGAAGGTCCCAGGTTTTGGTCCCTGGCGTCTCTAGTTAAAAGGATCTGGTTGTAGGTGATGGAAAAGACCTCTGCCTTAGATGCTGGAGATCAGTTGCCAGTATGAGTAGACAATATTGACTTAGATGGGCTAAGGGTCTGAATCAGAATAATGCAGCTTCACGTGTGGGTGTTATATACCTTGTGTGCAACACTCCTTAGACCTTCTTCCTGCTAGATTTTTTTTGGGGGGTCTTGCAGTCCTTTTCACCTTGGGTTCTTGCATAAAGAAACATATCACACACAGGCATGAATGAAGAGAGAGGCATAAATCTTGGATAAATATTAGAGAACTTTATTGAGGAACAGATCTATAGCGAAAAACCATAAAATAGTTTGATATCTAAACTATCTCTCCAATATGGATATATATTTTCTTGTGAGTAAGGCAAGTGATATGATGTTTCCTCTGCATGCCTCATTCATTCCAATGTTTGGAGACCCCTACTTCAGAGCCTCCGTATTGCTGTGGGCTGTTCACATCCCATTCTTATAAAGATGCTGAGAGCCACCTGGCTGAATCCACATCCCCCAGGCAACTAAGCTTTGGATAGATGAGGAAGGCATGAGCCCACCTGAGGGGAGGGCGTGAAATAAGCTGAAGAAAATAAATAAAATAAGTAAATAAGATGTCCCATGCCATGAAAATGTTACAGAAGGGTCTAAGGGTCCTCCCTTTTACTCTCCTTTCACTGCTTCAAAGTGCTCAGACATGTTCCCTGTTACTTATCTGCATCTGCAATGACCCTGCTTCCTGTGGCCTTTAGATATATTTTAATGCATATATTGTCAGTCTGCATTACAGTGGGATCCTTCAAAATACTGCAGCTTGGAATAGCTGTTTGATGGAGACTAGGCTGATACCCAAGTGAATTGTTTGGGTAGTATATCTCTTGTTTCATTAATCTGGTTCAGGGGCAAAAGAGATTTAAGTGGGTAGAGTTGCCAGGTCCAACTCAAGAAATATGGGGACTTTGGGGGTAGAGCCAGGAACAAGGCTGTGACAAGCACAATTGAACTCCAAAGGGATTTCTGGTCATTACATTTATGAACATATGCAGCTGCCTTATACTGAATCAGACCCTCAGCCCATCAAACTCAGTATTGTCTACTCAGACTGGCAGCAGCTCTCCAGGGTCTCAAACTGAGGTTTTTCACGTCTACTTGCCTGGACCATTTTTAGTTGGAGGTGCCGGGGATTGAACTGGGACCCTCTGCTTGCCAAGCAGATGCTCTATCACTGAGCCACCATCCTTCTCCCAAGGGACCACACACTTTTTAAATGCCTTCCCTCCATTTGAAAATAATGAAAGATAGGGGCACCTTATTTTGGGGGTCATAGAATTGGACCCCCACTGAAAATTTGGTGCCTCTAGCTCAAAAAACAGCCCCCCGGAGCCCCAATGGATCAAGTCTCCATTATACCCTATAGGAACTAGTCTCTTTAGGGTATAATGGAGTGCCCAGCAGACATTTCCCTCCCCCTGCTTTCTGATAACCCTGAAGTGGGGGGAAGGCCTCCAAACTGGGGGATCCCCTAACCCCTAACTGGAGATTGTAACAAGAAAAAGGTATCACAGAACGGGACAGGCAATGGAAGTTAAACAAAAGGCAGTGAAGAGGTAGCACTTTGAAAGTGGTGACTTTTTGAGCTGCTTCCTGGTAAATTGGGGACAGCTCAGGGACGGGGTGGGAATGGCAGGCAGACATGCATATATAGACACATTTTTTGGGGGGGTGCTTACCTGCTTTCCTCGAGCTGGCTTAAACTGTCCATCTGTAAGCAGTCTACATGGCAGATAATTTTGTTATAACTTTGTTGCCAGATATCCAGATTATTTAGGTAATTTAGTGTAAGAGAAGTTCCTGGTGCAGTGGTCAAGAGAAAGTCTGCTGGGAGAGTGTCCAGGAGAGACAAGACAGGAAAGCCTAGAGCAGGGTTCCCCAACCCCTGGGCCACGGCCCAGTACTGGTCCATGGCTTGTTAGCAACTGGGCCGTGAGTTGTATAATTATGTCATTATTTATTACAACGTAGTAAAAAGACAACATTGGATTTATATCCTGCTCTCCACTCCAAATCTCAGAGTGGCTCACAATCTCCTTTATCTTCCTCCCCCACAACAGACACCCTGTGAGGTAGGTGGGGCTGAGAGCACTCTTACAGCAGCTTGCCCTTTCAAGGACAGTTCTGTGAGAACTATGGCTGACCCAAGGGCATTGCAGCAGCTGCAAGTGGAGGAGTGGGGAATCAAACCTGGTTCTCCCAGATAAGAGTCTGCACACTTAACCACCACACCAAAATAAAGTGCACAATTGTATCATCCCAAAACCATCCCCCCCCCCCATGGAAAAATTGTCTTCCACAAAACCAGTCCCTGGTGCCAAAAAGGTTGGGGACCGCTGGCCTAGAGCATAGAATTAGTTAGTTAAACCAAATTATTGAATAATATTCTGTTCTGCTTTCTGTTGCTGGTCAGTGTTGCAGGCCAGGGTGCCTATGTGTGCAGCTATCAACATATTTAGTACTCCACTTTTCTCCCTGATAGGTCCCTGTGTGACTCACAAAAACACCCAATTTAAGCAAATAACAATTTAAACAAGAAAATATAATTAATCAAGATATATTTGTATCATGGTTTACCATGTCTTGTTAGCCGCCCTGAGCCTGCCCAGGTGGGGAGGGCAGGGTATAAATAAAAGAAGAAACCCCCCCCTACAAAACTAAAGTCGGGGCAGGTTTTAAATCTGGTCATCAAATGGTCACAGAATGTGAGCCATGGACTAAGAGCCAAGGGTCATGAATCTCTGGCTCTTGCCCTTTGTACCTCCAGCCACAAACAGGCTTTGTATCTGCAGACTGGAAGGAGATACAAACACAGGTGAGATGCGTAGCTGGCAAGATGCTCCCCAACAATTCATATTCCTTTGATCTTTTTACCTGTTGTGGGGAAATAGGATTTAGAAGCCTTGTTTCTTTCCGTGGGAGAGCTATGCAGTCATTCTTGAGTCTCCTGGCTAGTGGGGCTTCTTTCACTTTCAGTACTCCCAGAACTACTCTGCTTTTCTCTCAGTACTGCCACCTCCAGCTAGTCAATTAATAGAGCATGAATCCTTACCACTTTGTAGCATCACTGAGCAGCTCAGACCATGGCATCTCCTTGTATTACCAATAGAACTCAGCTGGTTCACTGGTACTTTCTAGGAGAGTGGGGATCAACCACTGCACTCCCTTCCTCTCTCTGGGTATGCATGAATGATCAGGGCACAATGTGGATCTGAGATCAGACTGGCAGAATTAAAAATATATAAATAATTTTAATAAAGAAATAGAATCACACACCATATGTAAATACAACAGACTGAACAAGGACAAAAGATAATGTGATGAAAACCTCAGTTCTCTAATCATAACTCTTACATACCCTAAATGGTGGAAAATCAAGATAGGCTATTGATTCTTGAGTTGCAATCATCCATTACCTTATTTCAGTGACAGGAGCTCACCTTCTGTGATTGTCAGCAACATGTGCTCAAGATGAGTCCAAGTACAGGTAGGAAAATGGCTTAATCCCTCCTGGCAAACAGAAAAGAGCCAAGAAAGCTTCCTCATATCCATGTGTTATTCTCTCCTCTTCTGCTCACTTCTCAAAGACTCCCTTTCTCTTCTTTTTCTGAAAGAGAGATCTGTTCATGCCTCTTGGTCTTGTTCTTGCCTCTTGACCACTTAAATGGTCCCGGATATTGTCTTTCTCCTGGCTAAATTCATTTCCATTTCTATGGGATTGGTACTTGGGAGGTGAGAGTCCTACCTGTATCTCATTCTTATTTCCCTCTGCCAGCCAGCAAAAGGCACTTTCTAATACCCGAGCCTGTTCAGAGTGCAGAACCAGTTAGAAAAGATCTTGATATACCTTTTGAGGTGTGCAAATTTTAGGATATAAGGCATTTCATTATCTTTGAAAGGCAAATGGAATACTTTATAATAGTTGTCTACAAGCTGTGTTCCATTATTGGATGATGAACTACTCCACTGTTATTTTGGAGCTGTCTATTATGTGTCATTATTGTAGAACCACCAAAAGAGAATATATATCCTCAGATTATTGATATTGCTGATGTGTAGGCATATACAAAGATCAACTATCTTTCTATACTCCCGCTCTCCTGCATCAGTATTTTTATTTCCAGTTACTATTTCCTGATTACTAACAACTTCCTTTGTCTGGCCTTCAGGGACTACCATGAAGAATTTGCAGCTTTTAGGAATTGCCCACCCTGACCTGGATAGCTCAGGTAGCCCAATTTCACCAGACCTCAGAAGCTAAGCAGGGTTAGCTCTCATCAGTATTTGGATGGGATACCACCAAGGAATACCAGGGACACTACTAAGAGACAGACAATGGCAAACTATCTCTAAGACTGAACATATCTTGCCTTGAAAAATCTCCAGGGTCAAAGGAAAGGAAAGGGAAGGGAAGGAAGGAAAATCAAAGGCAAAAAAAAGACCAATCACCAGCAGGAACTTATTTGCATATCAGACCACACCCCTGAGGGCACCATTGTTTCACACAGGCTTTTCTGCAGAACAAGCCCAGCAGGAACTAATTTGCATTTTAGGCCACACACCCCTGATGTCAAGCCAGCTGGAAATGCGTTCCTGTGCGTTCCTGCTAAAAAAAATAAAAAGCCTTGCCAATCACCATGTATCACTACAATTGAAAAGTAAAAGGACTGAGTCCAGCTTTTCCAGTTAGTTTTACTGTGTATACATTCTACCTTGGTGTTTGAATTCCATACCAAATGTAAAAGACAACTAATAAATAACACTTGATAATTTGCATATGTAAACGTGTACATATTAAAGTTCTCATTATCAAGGATGGAGACAAGACTAGGAAAAAAGGTTCTTTTGTTACAGTACTCCTAATTTACTGAATGTTTTTTATTATGTTAACTTTCCCTACACTCTCAGTAGGTGGGTTGATTCGAATTTACTTTGTTGCTATGAGATTTGGTTAGGGCTGTACAATTACTTCATGGTAGAAGTGGAACTAACCTGGCTTCCTGAATTCAGGGCTAACTGAGATGCCCTTTAGACCAACTCACAGTCTTGTGAGAGCTCTTTTTTATGAGGCAATATCATGTGTTGGGAGAGGGGGAGGTCTGACTGACACATGGTGAGGGCTGGTCTCATTGATCTTTCTCATGCATTTGGCAATCTGCCTTTTAGATAAACCTGTTGATGTCACATAGCTGGGGACTGCATCTGAGAAGACCCATACAATTAAACCAATCCATGTCAGCTCCCAGTTGTGTTAGAGTACTTCTCACATGACTGTGGGAATTTCTTCATTTAATCACCACATAATCTCTCCAAAGCTACATGTAAAAAACAAAACAAAACAAACAAACAGACAAAAAACAGCCGGGACCACCAGAGTGTCTATAGCCGCAAAAGCTACAATTCATATATACACTGAAGTGTTTTCAAGGCATACATTTATATGACTATGAAAAGTCAAATAATTACACCTGGATTTTGGTCAAACAAACAGACAAAAAACAGCAGGGACCACCAGAGTGTCTATAGCTGCAAAAGCTACAATTCATATATACACTGAAGTGTTTTCAAGGCATACATTTATAGGACTATGAAAAGTCAAAAAGTTACACCTGGATTTTGGTCAATTTTGAGTACTTTTTATCAGCTCTGCAATCTTCTGTGGCTACTTGGTGACAACTGAGAGCCTGCAATATTAAGTGCATTCATTTTCAAACAATGTCTCTATTTTATTTAGGCCCAATACAATCCCTATTATACTTATTGTTCTGTATTTACTCCATTGCCTGGTACTGTAATACACTGCTTTCAGCATCCTAATGGGATTTTGTGGGGCTGCCATCACTAGGTTGATTTGTAACAGGAAACCAGGACAAAAAAGGTTTTGAGGAGATTAATGTGAGAAATGCATGCCTCTGTAGAGAGGCAACCATGCCAAATGACAAACAACACTGTCTACCATTGCTTGTTACTGCCTTCTCATTTTCACCAGTAAATAACTTAGTGCACTTCTTTCCACAATGAAGATGAACAAAAGGAATACAGGAGCTGACAACAATGAATGCATGTTGGGAGGGTGGGAGGGAATAGAATTATTGTAAGATATTTTAGTCACCAGTCAGATTTGTTATTCACACTTTTTTAATGCTGGAAGAAATGCCACCTTCCCTTAAGAAATATTCTTTTTTCAAGAAAATGCATTGTTTTTAATCTTCACGTTTTGTTGTTGTTGTTCAGTTGCACAGTCAAGTCTGACTCTTTGCGACCTCATGCCAGGCTTCCACCATCCTCACATTGGCAGTATGTAATTACACCAATACCAGGCAATGGAGAAACTTCTTTGATTATAACAGCAGGATTACAGTATTCTAAGTGGAACAAAGTTTTACTTCAGTGGCATTGTTAAGACGGGGTGGCCAAATTTGGCTTGGGAGCCGCATGTGGCTGTTTCACACATATTGTGTGAAAACTGTCATTGTGCCACTCTTTGTGTTTCAAACAATTTTTATTAGTAACATATGGCAATATATTCAATTTCTTATATCATTAATAACTACTTTTTAAAATCCCATATATTACTTTCTACATACCCCTCCGTCCTTTACTTGACCCCCGCCAGTGTAGTAAATTCAAAACATCATTTTAAAAGGTACCCCTACTTAATAAGAACCAAAGTTCATATCTTCCCCCCACTTATACTTAATCATTATCAACGATTGTCCAATGTCCTTTTATTTTCCATTCTTTTTCTAAGTATCTTCTGAACTTCTTCCACTTCATCTTAAATACTTCTAAATCATAGTCTCTTAAAGTTCTTGATAACTTATCCATTTCACTCCATGTCATAACTTTAACAATCCAATCCCATTTCTCTTATATTTTTTCTTGCTTCCACAGCTGCGCATACAATATCCTAGCAACTGAGAGCAAGTACCAGATTAAAGTTCTGTCTTCTTTTGGATATGTTTCCATTTGTAATCCTAACAGAAAAGTCTCTGCAACTTTGTTAAATTCAAATGGGGAGGGACGGTGGCTCAGTGGTAGAGCATCTGCTTGGGAAGCAGAAGGTCCCAGGTTCAATCCCTGGCATATCCAAAAAAGGGTCCAGGCAGATAGGGGTGAAAAACCTCAGCTTGAGACCCTGGAGAGCCGCTGCCAGTCTGAGAAGACAATACTGACTTTGATGGACCAAGGGTCTGATTCAGTATAAGGTAGCTTCATATGTTCATATCCCAAGATCTTAGAAAAATCTTGCTGAATCATATGCCAAAACATTTTAGCTCTTTCACAAGTCCATCACATATGGTAGAAAGAACCTTCATGCTTTTTACATTTCCAGCATCTGTCTGGCATCTTGTTATTCATCTTTGCCAATTTTTTAGGAGTTATATACCATCTGTACATCATCTTAAAACAATTTTCTTTGATATTCTAGTGTGTTGAAAGTTTTATAGAGTTCTTCCACAAATATTCCCAAGTTTCCATCTGTATTTCTTTATTTACATTAATTGCCCATTTAATCATTTGAGATTTTACTACTTCATCTTCTGTAGACCATTATAAAAGTAATTTATATACTTTTGAAATTAATTTATCATTGTCTCCAAGCAGAACTTTTTCCATTTCTGTTTGCTCCTTCCTTATTCCTTCAGTTTAAATATCATTCTCCACCAAGCTCTTTATTTGTTGCATTCAACTCTTCAGCAGTTTTCAGTTCTATTTTGCCACTTTGTATTTTTAACAGTTGACTATATGACAACCACTTTTCTTCCCCTATCTCAGCTGTTATTTTTATTACTTCCGCCGGTACTATCCATAAAGGTCTTCTCTCATCTCCATACTTCTTATATTTCATTCATGTACTTAACAAACTATTTTGTATATAATGGTGAGAGAAAAAAAGTCCATCTTCTTTTTTCCATAATACAAATATGCGTGCCAGCCAAATTTATTTCCGTGACCTTCCAACACTAAAAGTTTTCTGTTTAACAGTGTTATCCATTCTTTTATCCACGCTAAGCAAACTGCTTCCTGATATAATCTTAAATTCAGTACTTGAAATCCACCTCTCTCTTTTGCATCTGTCAAAAGCCTTTTTCCAAATGAATGACAAAGAGGACATAGATTTCCAGACGGTCTGGGATGCTTACAAAGCAGTAATGAGAGGGATGTTGATTACTTTGAATAATAAGGACAAAAGAGTAAAAGAGAAACAGATGTTGGTCATACATTGTGCGACTCTTGAAGTCCCCACCATCCCATTGGCCAGTGTCCTAGAGAATGCATTTAAAGTTGGTTTCTTTCCACCTCTCCCTCCCCCTTCCCCTTCCCCTCCCCCATCTCTCTATCTTCCTTCCTTCCTGCCTGCTCTCAAACATCTGATGTTCATGTCTTGCAGCTCTCAAACATCTGATGTTTATACTATGTGACTCTTACATTAAGCAAGTTTGGCCACCCCTTGTTAAGACCAACAGCTCTTCTAGGTATAAGTTGCCATATCCACTCACACCTTTTCAGATACACTGAAACAGAAGTCACTAATCATTACTTATAGGTAGAGGGTGGACAAGATGTTGCCAGGAAGGGCTAATTAGAGTCAAGATGCTTAAGTACCTGAGCAATAAATATAGCTAATTGAAGACAAATGATAAGAATAGCTGTAGATAATAAAAGAGTTTACAAACAGATGCAAGAACTAAATGATATTTGCATGTGTAGTGAGATAAGAAACCAATATCTCTGTTAAGTTTTGAGTGTTGTAACACAGCCATCTCTTGTTCTAGTCTGTTTCTGAAATTCCTTGGCAATAAAGCAGCTACTTTGAGGTTCCCATTGAATGTCCAGGGAGGTTGAAGTGTTCTCATATTTTATTATTCTTGATGTTAGATTTGCATCCATTTATCTTTTGGCATAGGGTCTGACCTGTTTGTCCTAGACATTGTTCACATTTAATGGCATATATACAGTGTTGGAAGACAAGTAAGCGAATGAGCCTGAGATGATGTAGTTGATGTCCTTGTCCAATGATAGTGTTGTCTGGGTGTATGTGGGATTTGAGTACAGTTGTTTGTAAAAAGCAGTGTTTGAGAGTTGTCTTTAAGCATCCTGGATAGGATTGCCAATCCCCAGGTGGGTACTATAGAGAAAAAGGCGGGCTCCCTGAGTTTAAGCAAGACTACAATAGAAGAAACGTCAGGGTGAAATGATACTATCAAAACATATATGTAATATGGAAAACCCTTTTGGCCTCTACTTCTGAGTAGATTACTTCTAAATAATCTAAGATGAATAATATAAATGTGCACAAAGGCACTTTAATATTCCAAAGCTTCTACCTTTAAACAGACTGCAATATGAAACACAGGCACTTAGACATAACCTCTTTTCCCAAACAGTTTGTACTAAAATGAATTCAAACAGTCTGCAGAAAAATAAATCAAAGTGCATACAGGCACTTTTAAAGTACGCACAGGCACTTTTTAAAGGTTAAGAGTCTGCTTTTGACTCATATACCAAAATAATGAGAAAACAGTCTGTAATGAATTCTTTCATCCAGATTGCACAGGTGCTTTAAGAAACAAATTATCCCACTTCACAGTCTTGCACGTTCAGTCCACTATTGTTTCAGTGAGGTGTAGGATAAAGAATAAGTTGTGGAACCCAAAAATCCTGTCTCTTAGCTCATTCTTTGTAAAGATGGAGTGGGGGCAGGGGATCCCTCCACTTCAGGATCATCAGAAAGCAAGGGGGGGGGGAGGGAAATGTCTGCTGGGCACTCCATTGTTCCCTATGGAGACCGATTCCCATAGGGTATAATGGAGAATTGATCTGTGGATATCTGGGGCTCTGGAGGGGTTGTTTTTTGAGATAGAGGCACCACATCTTCAGCATAGTATCCAGTGCCTCTCCCCAAAATACCTTCCAAGTTTCAAAAGAATTGGACCAGGGGGTCCAATTCTGTGAGCGCCAAAATGTGCCCCTATCCTTCATTATTTCCAGTTGAAGGAAAGCATTTAAAAGATGTGCAATCCCTTTAAATGTGATGGTCAGAACTCCCTTTGGAGCTCAATTATGTTTGTCACAAACTTGCTCCTGGCTCCACCCCAATGTCTCCTGGCTCTACTCCAAAGTCTCCTGGCTCCACCCACAAAGTCCTCAGATATTTCTGGAAGTGGACTTGGCAACCCTACTCCTGGATGTAGTCTGTTCAAGATGACAAGAGCACCACCTTTTTTCTGCCTCTTTAATTATAAAGAGCGTGAGCCACTGTAGAAATATTTTCCTAAATGCAGTACAGAGAAGGATTTTTTTCATTGATTTGCTCTTGAAAAAGCTGGAACTGCCTTTGTGCGGTTGTTCGAAATGCGCAGCAAGTTAAGTCACGAATGCGTTGAGAGCTTCTACACATTTATCTTCAAGCTTTGGAAGGTAGAGAGGAGGGAGAAGGAGTGCTACAGTATGCTGTGTCACAGGCATCTTCTGAATACGTTTCCACCATTCCGTTTAGGGGTCCCAACCCTCCCGCCCTGGCGGGGGACCCCAGGATTTCCACCCTCTTCCCCCGCTCCCCCAAAAAACGGAAGCGGGGGGAGGGGGGGAAATGGCGAGCCCCTGCTGCCCCCTCCCCGCCCAGTGAAGCCGTAGGTGACGGGCCCGCCGGCGCCCAGCAGCAGGAGGAGGCAGCGGCGGCGGAGGAGCTGTCGGCCGAGGGCCTCGCTGGCGGCGTTGGCGCAGCAGAGGGGCAGCAGGAGCGCGGCGAAAAGATCGGGCGCACCGGAACAGTGGAGGCGGCGGAGCCAGGCACGGCCCAGGGCGGTGAGGGAGCTATTGAAAGGGTGCAGCACAGCCCTGCCAGCACCAGCGCGGCAGCGCCGGAGGCCGAGGAGGAGGCCCCGAGCCCCCGGCCCCGCTCTCCATGCCCGCGCCACTGCCCTGCTTCACCCAGGCCTTCAGCCTCAGGCGGCCGCGGAGGGGCGGGGAGGACGAGCGGGAGGAGGAGGGAGGGACAGCTGCTAGTGCGGCTGCGGCGTGGGAACCTGCGGCTGCGGCTCTTGTCACAGCCTTGATATTGGCTCCACCCCTAACATCTCCTGGCTCCACCCCAAAGTCTCCTGGCTCCACCCCCAAAGCCCCCAGCTATTTCTTCAATTGGACTTGGCAACCCTAGTTCCGTTCATGTTTGAAACAGCCTTGGTTTGACCACACCTTAGCAGTTTTTTACAAGTTTTTGGACTTCAAGACTATTTATGTGGTGCCTTTTGGCACTTTGAACTGCATAGGACACTTTTGTATAGAAAGTTTTTCAAGGAAACTTGTTTAAGATACTAAGTGATTTGTTTTGGCTACACAGTTGCTTTATTGTTTTGTTTGGAATCTTTAATTATAATAGCTGGATTGTTCCTGAGACTGTCTATGGCCTTCCTTTCAGCATTATTGAAATTCTGTTGAATGCAATAGTGTTTGCTGAACACATCAATCTGGACTGTACAACAAAACATTAAATATAGAGATCCAGTGTGGCATTGTGACCATCAGGAGGGGGTCATGTGGAATTTCTTTTTTTTTTGTAGCATTGTTTTTATGGCAGTTGGTGGTCAGTATTTTGTTCTAATTGGTTTGTTAGCTTGTTTGCCATTGGTGATTAACTATATTTTAATATTTTCCTCCATGTTGAGCCTCAGAAAGCAAATACCAAGGACCAGAGAGAACTGGCCTTGAAGAAGTGTGGCCTTGCCTTCCCTTTCACCCAGTTATAAATTAAGCTTATTCACAACCTGGTAATTAAGGACATGAGTTGTTATAGAAAGTAATTGGGAGTCCTACTTAATGCTTATGCAGAGCTTTGAGAATGTAAAGTGCTGTGTAATTACTGTTATTGTTCATAAAGACCAATTAGAATGGTGCCATTATTTCTAAGAAGAGGGGACAGGGGAAAGAAGATGTAGTAGCCCTAGAGAGGGAGCTTTTCTAGAAAGACAGAGATGATCATTATCCAAAACCAGTTAATTGCCATGTCACAGCTAAAGAACGATCCTGTTTTAACACCATTTTCATAAGAACCAGTAAAGACATTTTTCTCAGCCTTATGAATCAGGAAGGCTGGGTCCCTGTTTGTTGGGCATTTATTGACATTATGTTCATAAATATAAAAACAATGCTCATTCGTTCAACCTCTGTTTCATTATAAATCCCCTAATCAAAGGTTAAGCTTCTTGGATTTATGAGTTCCTTTCCTGCCTCCTGTCTCCATTTACACATCTGGAGAAATTTGGATTGTGGTCAGATGTTTGTTTTTTATTGCTAAATTTGCATGGGTGATGGGGCAGCTTTCTAAGAATTTGTGTGCAAATCCCAGTGCAGAAAACACGAACATCTAACCCCATAGAGTCAAACTCATTTGTTATAAGGACCAGATTTCACATAAATGAGACCTTCTGGGGCCAGGCCATGTATGTCATAAAATATAATGCCAGGTAGCAGAGATATAAACTTTATGAGGGACACAGACAAACACAATTAAATAATTTTTTTAAAAAAAACTTTAAACAAAACATAATTAAAACAGAACTCTTGCAATATTTTGTTTATTTAACACTCTCTGACACCTCTTGCTCTGAATTATTGCATCAACATCTGGAGACAATTAATAAAAATTGTTTATGGAAAGAACAAAAAAGTCTGGCGACAATGGCTGTGATGTAGCAATCTTGAATATGCTGTTCAGTTGTAAAGGTGTGTGTCTATAAGTTGCAAACTTATTTTTGATTTATTGAATTCATTAGAGAAATCTCATGGTCAATGCTTTGAGCCTAAGGCTCAGAGGAAAACATGAAATGGCTGTGCATGAGTTTTTGTACATAAGTTGCTTCATGTGCTTGTCAGCCAGTGGAGAAGATAAAGGCTTTGCTCTGTAGCTTGACTGTGCAAGCTGTAATGCAGAAGGAAGCAAGAGAGGGAGAAAGAAGTAGGCTACAGTGAATTGTTCACGGGCCTGGTAGGAGCCTTCCGGGGGCCTGATCCAGCCCCTGGGCTGCATTTGACGCCCCTGACTAGTCTTCTCTAGAAATAATGGCGGGATGTTATTCTGGAAGGATGAACAGTGTCTTAGCCTTCCACTCTCAAAGTTTCCGTGTTGCCAAGATGGCATTGGTTGAAATTTTAAAGTTGATAATATCATGACTTTTGAACTGAGCCTCAGAATCACTGGCTTGTTTTGAAAGAGTATGTTCTTGGACTTTATATTCTGCTTCAGGCAGGTGCCAACATTTGTGGTGTTAACTCAGGCAGATAGCTGCAGCTGTTTATCAGAGTAGGGTTGTCAGGTCCAACTCAAGAAATATCTGAGTACTTTGGGGGTGGAGCCAGGAGACTTTGGGGGGGGGGGTGTGGAACCAGGACCAAGGGTGTGGCAAGCATGATTGAACTCTGAAGGTAATTCTGGCAATCACATTTAAAGGGACCTTTTAAATGCCTTTCCTCCATTTGGAAATAATGTAGGGTAGGGACACTTTCTTTTGGGGCTCACAGAATTGGACTCCCTGGTCCAATTTTTTTGAAACTTGGGGGTGGGGGGTTGAAGAGAGGCAGCAGATGCTTTGCTGAAAATTTGGTGCATTTACTTCAAAAAAACAGGCCTCCTGGACCTTCCGTTTATCCATAGATCAACTCTCCATTACAACCTATGGGTCTCCATAAGCGAGGTAGGCGGCTGCCAAGGGTGCCATATCGCCATGGGGGCAGAGGGTGGCCGCCCCCTCCCCGCTCGCGCCAACCCTTCCCATCCCATCCCTTGCTCAGCCCTCTCCACCACTTGCTCAGCCCTCTGCAGCGGCCACTTGCATCCTTCTTCATTCTCCCGGATTTGGGGTGATGGAAAAAAGATCAGCTGCTGCACACAGCCCAGCCAGTTCCCTCTGAACCTTTATTGTTGCTTGGGAGCCTCTGGAGCAGCAGGCAGCAGCAGCAGCAGCAGAGAAGAGCTGAGCAGGGCTCCCCCTCCCAATGCAGCAGTGAGTGGAGTCTCACCCGCCCACTCCAGTCCCAGTTTGATGGCTGATGGAGGCTTCTTCTCCCAGCAAAAAATCCTGCCCCCCTTCTCTGCTTCTCCTCCCACTGGCCAAAAAATGAAGCAGAGAGGGGCCAGGAATCAGTGCTGAACTTTTGCCCTGGCTCTTTGCACCTCAGGGCTTGCTGGCCTTCTTTTCTTCCTTTCCCAGCCTGCTGGGATGAGGAAAGGAACTTGTAACACTTTCTCTCTCTCTCCGTTCTCCTTCTCCTCCCATCCCACCCTCCCCATGCATGGTGCGTCAAGCTGCTGCTCCCACTCTTCTCAGCACCCACTTTAAGAGCCGCAGATAGATCCAGGTGGGCAACCGTGTTGTTCTGAAGCAGTAGAATAAAGCAAGAGTCAAGGAGCATCTTTAAGACCAAAAAAGTTTTATTCAGAGCCACAGTTAGCATGGGGGAGGGGGAAAGAGAAGGTAGGTATTCAAAGGAGCAAAGCCCAGTTTCCCAAAGGACTGGGGGGGCAGGGCAGGAATCTTTACCAGTTGGATTCTCCAGGCTTTTAAAGGCACAGGGCAGGAAGCATTATTCCTCTCTCACCCCCCCCCCCCCCCCCCGCTTTTCAACCAAGCACCAGCCCTGTCTCAGTCATAACATATCCTTGTCCAGTGAAATAGTAAGTATTGGTTTTTCTCTAGCATGTCTCTTGCATCTGTTTCACTTTCCAAATTCAATTAATTCAATGATTTGGGTGTTACGTTTTTTGTTCTTTCTTTCCTTTCTTTCTTTTCAGTCTAGGATTGCATTGCAACTGCTTTGTGCTTTTGGGAACTACCCCTCTTCTCTCCATGTTTTGGCATACTTGTTTCATACTGGAAAAGAGAGCAGTAAACACATGACAATTTTGCAGCATTTCCTTTATTTACAAATACACTGTTGAGTTGCTGAAAGGGACTGAGAGAGGAGGGATGGTGGCTCAGTGGTAGAGCATCTGCCTGGTATGCAGAAGGTTCCAGGTTCAATTCCTGGCATCTCCAACTAAAAGGGGTCCAGGCAAATAGGCATGAAAAACTTCAGCTTGAGACCCTGGAGAGCCGCTGCCAGTCTGAGTAGACAATACTGACTTTGACGGACTGAGGGTCTGATTCAGTATAAAGCAGCTTTAGATGTTCATATAAACAGAAGCTTCTTTTGGGGGGGGGGTGAGTTGACTGGAGTACCCTGCAGCCAGGACTCCCCCGATCATGTTAAGCAGGAGATATAGGAAGCACTCTGTGTTCATTCCTAAAACTAAGGCTCTTAAACCACTTCAGATGACCAGTTTATTTCAGTTTGTTTCCTTTTCCTGCAGAACTGTATATTAGTGGCACCTTTAAGAACCTAAGAGCCCCACGGCGCAGAGTATTAAAGCTGAAGTACTGCATTCCTAAGCTCTGGTCACGACCTGAGTTCAATCCTCGGCGGAAGCTGGGTTTTCAGGTAGCCAGCTCGAGGTTGACTCAGTCTTCCATCCTTCCAAGGTCGGTAAAATGAGTACCCAGCTTGCTGTGGGGAAAGTGTAGATGACTGGGAAAGGCAATGGCAAACTATCCCGCAAAAAGTCTGCCATGAAAATGTGAAAGCAACATGACCCCAGAGTCAGAAACAACTGGTGCTTGCACAGGGGACCTTTCCTTTCCTAAGAACAACTAAATTTTATTCAAAGTGGGAGCTTTTGAATGCCAGGCATGCTTTGTCAGACAATAGTATGGAATGAAATTAGCAGTCCTACATATAGAGAATGGCAATGGATTAGTATGCAAAATAGTGAAAATATTTTTAACAGATTAAAGCCTGGGTTGAACTGGAAGGAAACAGCAAAGACAATAAACATGTCAGACTTGGAGACTGATGTCTATGTCATTAGGTTTCTTAAGTGTGAAGAGTAATAAATTTAGTGTCTGGTGTAATGCTCCACTGGTCTCCTCTCAGTCATGGGTTAAAATAACATCTTTTTCTTAGAGTTGTTTCTGTCAGAAAATTAGCCTGGAAACACTTTCTGCTAGGGTTGCCAAGTCCAATTTAAGAAATATCTGAGGACTTTGGGGGTGGACCCAGGAGACTTTGGGGTGGAGCCATGAGCAAGGTTGTGGCAAGCATAATAGAACTCCAAAGGGAGTTCTGGGCATCACATTTAAAGGGACCGCATACCTTTTCAATGCCTTCCCTCCATTGGAGATAATGAAGGATAGGGGCACTTTCTTTTGGGGCTCATATAATTTGACCCCCTGGTCCAGTCCTTTTCAAACTTGGTGGGTGTTGTGAGAAGAGGCATTGGATGCTATCCTGAAAGTTTGGCGACTCTACCTAAAAAAACCCAGCTCCCTCCCCATTACCACAGATCAATTCTCCATTATACCCTAGGGGAATCAATCTCCATAGGGAATATTGGAGTGCCCAGTAGATGTTTCCCTCCTCACCCCATTTTCTGATGACCCTGAAGTGGTGGGAGGGCCTCCAAACTGGGGTATATGCCCCCACCTGGAGATTGTACAACACAAAAAGAGAATCATGGTAAAAATAGATAAACAGTACAAAGCACACAGCTTACCGCGACACCAGCTTCCATTTCAAAATAAACCAATTCAACAACCTTGAAAAACAATAACGGGTGCGGTCACACGTACCATTAGTGACGACATAGCTCCATCTGGATGACGGATTAAATGTGTTCGTTCAGACATGCACATCTGGCAATCAAGCGTCGTCTGGGGTCATTCCGACTTGCTGCGGATCAGTGCCGTGTTAATTTGACAGCACATAAAGTCCAGCCCTTTTTCAAAACACAAGATTGGCTTTTTGTTGTTTGGACAGCTCATGCGCAATACTGCCTCTCACCTTTTTTTTTTAAAAAAAAGCCTCAGCAGACATGCGCATTGCCAGATCATCCGGGAATCTGAGGTGATGCTTCTGCTTCTCCAATCAACACAGGATCGGAGGGGGCGGAAACGTTATCCCACTATTCAGAACAGGAAAAAATTCTTTTTTTTTCAATGTGGAGGATTTCAAGATATCATTGTCACTGCCAATTTCTAGGAAAATAATTCCTGGCAGTTCTGTGGTTTGGATCGGCAACGTTAATTCTGGAAACTTTCGCCCTTCTTCCCTGCCTCTGAAGAAAGTTTTGATTTCCCAGCTCCAAACAGTTGGGCGCATGTTCAATGGACCCCCCTCCCCTCCCAGAAATCACCATCTGATTACGCATGCTCCAAGAAATGAGCATGATAGTATTGGATGTCTGATCGCGCACAACAGAATGAATCGCATTCTTGGATGCTCGTCTGAACTGCCCTGCATCGAATCAATATTCAGCAGTTCAGATTTGAGCGCTACACACACGCTTTTAATGGTACGTGTGACCGCACCCAACATGTATTAACTTCATAAACAACCATCCAATTAGTCCTTGATACAAAAAGGAAATGTATACACAAAGAGTTCACTCTTTTTCTGTGGCAAATTGCTCAGTTCATTCCTTGAAATCCCTGTGCAATAATGAAAATGATCAATGTCTATTGATGGATGCAGCCAATAATCCAAATTTGAGCAGACAAGGTCGTACAGGAATCCTTGTTTCTCCTGAGCTTCTTCAAGCTGCAAACAATCCTAAATACATAATAAAATCATAAAATTTCAACCATATACACATAAGCCAGCATGTATACTTATTGCAAGAACTGATTCATAGAACAAACCTTTTAGCAATTTCTTCATACCCTGGGCCAAAAAACGCCAATTCATTGTTGTCAAAAGGCACTCCAAATGTGCTAAAGTGAAACAGCACTGGTGGCTTATATGCAACAGGTGTAACAAGTTTAAAGCATTCCTTAAAGATACAGTATGACCAGCTACGGCAACGTCCAAAACAGAACTTACAGAACAGAAAAAACAAAATCTACACACATCTAACTATGATTACAATTACAAAAAACATGTTAGGTCCCAGTCATTGTTTAGTCCATGGGGAGTTAAAGTCCTCAGTTTGAAAATCATTCGCATTTCCTGTTGATGTAGCCATCTGCTGCTGTCTATCTTCCCATGCAGCCGTGTTGGAAACTTACTAAGTACACAAAAGCGCAAGGAATCAGGATCATGTATAAACTGAATAAAGTGCTCCACCAAAGGAGCATCCATCACATGATTTTTCAATCTCAATTTGTGTTCCAATACACGCGTATGAATGGTACGTGTATTGGAGCCCAAATAATTTTTTTTACACGGGCAGAGAATCGCATAAATACACTTCTGAGTAGCACAGGTTGTGATATCCCTTAAAAATACTTTATAACCAGTTTCTGGGTGAACAAACACCGAAGTTTGTATGGACAGATCACACGCTAAGCAGGCACTGCATTTAAAATGCCTTCCTGTTTCCGCCACGTTTTGTCCAGACTGTGCAAAATCCGCCCTTACTAAAAATTCTCCCAAGTTCTTAGTTCTTTTAAAACCCATTCGTAGTATCTCCTGACATCCAGGCAGATCCCTAACAAGAAACCGAATTTTTTTAAATGATATTATAAATGGATTGAGTAAGCGGAGAAAATTTCATAGCACAAATCATTTTATTATCCAAGTTCTTTTCCTGTGACTGTCGGGAGTTGTCAAGCAACGTGGTCCTTTGTGTCTGATTGATCTTACAAACTGTTTCTGTTAAGATCCTATTAGGATACCCCCTGGATCTAAATTGCTCATAAATCCTGTTCTCCTGCTCAAAATCCTGTCTCCTAGTTTTCATCGGAAAGCTGACGATAAACTTTTATAAGGTAATCCTTCTTATTCAAAATGACTATACTTCCCCCTTTATCTGCGGGCTTAATGATGATGTCATTGTTAGAAATTAACATGTTTAAGGCTTGCCTATCCAATTTAGAAAAGTTACACCACCTGGGTCTGTAACCATACTCAATACCTTCGATTTCTTTCACCACTAACTTCTCAAAGATTGTTATCGAACTATCAAAATGTGGCAGTACAAATACCAATTTAGTTTTAAAGGGAGACTCCCGTATCAAAGACGCCTCTTCGAGTGAAAGAAGTCTCTAAGTTTCAATTGTCTTAATAATTTGTAGAGATCAATCCTCGTCTGGAAAGGATCATACTGTGTGCTGGGAATAAAGCCCAACCCTAAATTAAAGATCTGTCTTTCTTTGGATGACAGATTATACGAAGACAGATTCACCACTACATCAATTTTTTCGCTCTGGTGGGGTTCCTGGACAAAAAAGACTCCCTGGGCCTGTTATTTCTCAAGTAATATTGACGATGGAAAGTGCCTTCATCTCCCAAGGAGATGACCAATTCTTCCCCCTCTGACGTATCTGGGTCTGACCATCCGTCAGCCCAACTGACCCACTTTCTGGTATTTTGTGCTGACCACCATATATATACCTGTGATTTCTCATAATCGTTAGTATCCCTTTTACTTCTTTACCTTAAGCTCTCTTAATTTGTTTTCAAATTGTTTCATTTTTCCTACCAACTCTTGAAAATTGAGATCAAACGTGTTTTGTGTAGAGGTTTCTTTAAGTGTTGTAATTGTCTTCTCTATCTCTGTCAGTTTTAGTTACCTCTGCAACTGACCATTTGATAATTAATAACATCAAATCCAGTGAGCACTTGTTAAGAACAGCTGCCCACTGTGCCCTGAACTCTTCATCCTCCACAAACATGGCTGGGGGGTTTTGAACCCTCAGCCCCCGTGGGATCATATCCGACATGCAATAATCTCTCAATGAGACCGCATGTAAGTTCATTCTTATTTCTTTTTTCATTAAATAGTCCTAAGTAGACCAATTAGTAGTCTCATTACTTGGTGTAGCCTCCAAAGAGGACATTACCGTAGCCAGTATTTCACTCTTATCAGAATCTGAAAAAGCTAAATAATCTTTCCAGGAAGACATACTCAAAAGAGATTGTACAACACAAAAAGAGAATCAAGGTAAAATAGATGAACAGTATGAAGCACATAGCTTACTGCAACACCAGCTTCCGTTTAAAAATAAACCAATTGCTGTTTTGGTATCTTTGGATGTTACATCATTGTATACCAATATACCCCATGAGGAAGCCAGAGCGGTATTGCAGAGAGTTTTGGATAATAGACAGGATAGTGAACCCCCCACATTTTTTATTAGAGCTTGTTGATATTATTTTTGAAAAAAATAACTCTGGTTTGAAAAATTTCTAGAGATTTGGGGGAGGGGTGCCTGGGAGCATGTGGTTGAGGAGGTGAGGGCACTTAGCAGAATGTGATTTAACATCCTGTGATGCTACATCCAGGTCTCCAATTCCTTCCCTTCTTCCCTTCACTTCCTCCCACACAAATTCAAAATGTAAATTTCCTCCCTTGTATCACTCAACATTAAAAAAAAAACCTTTTCAAAACTGTCTTCATATTTTTCTCATTGCTAATGGGGAAAATCTAGTCCAACAACCAAAGGTGGACACTTGCAAATGGCAGTCCCATCCCTCTCTCAATTCCTAGCTGGCCTCTTACTATCTTTACAGGTGACTGTTATAGGGAAAAAAATGGAAGATCTAGAGCAGGGTGTCAAAGATGCAGCCCGTGGGCTGGATGCAGTCTGTGCAGGACTCAAATCTGACCCCTGAGCAACTTCCCTCTCCTGCTTTCATTTCCAGGGCTGCTGCTGCAGCTGCACAGTAGCTTGCTTTCACCCCCAGATCCCTCAGTGGCTCTTTACTTTCTGGCTCTCTGTAGCCACCCCAGGACTTCAGTTTCTCCTAGACTCCATGGTTCCTTCGAGGGAATTTATCTTTGAGTTCGGAGATCAGTTGCAATCCCAGGAAATCTTCAGGTCACACTCCATGATTGGCAATGCTACTAGCATTTTCAACCTGGATTTTGAGTTTTCTTTTGCAAAATCTTACCAAGTCTAAAGTTAGTAACTCAAAGGAATGTAGCATTCATGAGGCACTTTTGTCTACTTAAAAGTTAGTCGTTCTACAGATTCTTGTGACAAGGTGTGCTCATCTATAGCAACTACACCTCAGGAAGAACTGCAATAAACTCCAATCTATAATGGAGAAACTCATTAGGGTTTGTAGAATCTTTCGGGATCAAGTGCCGTGTTCTACTGGAGAAAGTTTTCCTTCCAGACGTTTCGTTCTCAGCTGCGGAGAACATCCTCAGTGGCGTTGCAGCCGGAGCAGGCGCTCAGACCTTCTTGACTGCTGTGCATTGAGTGGGGCCAGGGCTGCTGGAGAGCTGCTATTTGTAGGCTGGAGGGGGTGTGATGAAAGGGCAATTGGTTTGTGGATGTGCCCATTGGCAAAATCCTCAAACGCCATAATGTTGACACAGTCTTCAAGCCCACAAAACAGATCCACCACATGCTGCGCTCGGCCAAAGATATGAGAGATCCACTTTCATCCACATTGGCACTACCCAACGCAGTATCAACACCCGTCTCACTGAACACAAGAGACACTGTCGCTTGTTTCAGCCAGAAAAATCAGCTGTAGCTGAACATGCACTTCAAGAAGGAGACCACATCATCCACTTTGAAAGAACTGAAGTCCTTTCTACGGTCTCACATTATCATACCCGCCTGAACAGAGAAGCTATTGAGATTTAAAAACACCAGCACAATTTTAACAGAAAGGAAGAAGGCATTTTCATCCACCAATCTTGGTACCCAGCTCTGCAAAACACCCTACAGACTATTAATTGCAGAAAGTCTCAGAACAACCAGCAAATTCCACAGAACAATCAGCACAGTCAACAACCATCTTCCTTATCTTCAAACCCCTTCCATCCCTCCCAGCAATTAACACGGAACAATGGTCACATTCAACAGCCAGTTTCCTTATCACTACCCTTCCAGGAAGCCCCACCAAACAATGGGCACATCCACAAACCAATTGCCCTTTCATCACACCCCCTCCAGCCTAGAAATAGCAGCTCTCCAGCAGCCCTGGCCCCACTCAATGCACAGCAGCCAAGAAGGTCTGAGCGCCTGCTCTGGCTGCAACGCCACTGAGGATGTTCTCTGCAGCTGAGAACGAAACGTCTGGAAGGAAAACTTTCTCCAGTAGAACATGGCACTTGATCCCGAAAGATTCTACAAACCCTAATGATGTTACCAGCTGTTAAAACCTGAAATCTTTGATAATGGAGAAACTACTCAGGAATTCTTATGCAATTTTCTTGACAAATGCCATTTTTGTTGTCATCTACAATATTGGCACTAAAGGAACAAAATATCTAAAAACTCATTGCTTTGGAAAATGTATGCTAGATCTACTGAAGCTAAGTAATACTTTTTAAAACCCCACCGAAAGAATAGGGAGCTATCACAAGTTGTCTTCCTTTGACTGCTTCCATGAAAGAACCACTTTGGTAGGGGGAGTCTAGGAAGCTAATGATGGGCCGGGGGTGGGGGGGAAGGATCACAGTGCTTCCTTGCCTTTGCATTCCATTTCTCAGACCATCATGCACTGAGTAAGTGGCATGCAACTTAATCTTCAACATGTCTACCGAGAAGTAAGTCCCCCTGTATTCGGTGGCTTACCAGGCTTAGCTTACTCCAAGGTAAGGTTGCACAAGACTGCACTGTAAGCCTGTAATGCTATGACACTTAACTGAAGGAAGGCCTCATTGAATACAATAGGGATTACTTCTGAGTATACATGCATTGTGTTACACTGTATGGCTGCAATCCTATACCCTTTTACCTGAGAATGAGTTCAACTGAATGTAGTGAGACTTAGAGATTGTGGAGGCAAAGCAGATGGAGACAGGGCAACAGAGATGTAGCAAGTGCTGGAAAGGCTAGCAACATGAAACCCTGCAAGATGGTTTGCAAGGAGAAGGAGAAGAGGCAGATGGAGCAGCATCCCCTATGTTGTCCTCATCATAGTAGCAGCAGGCTGTGCAAACAAGCCTCACCACTCTTCAGCATCTCTTTGAGTGAAAAAGAGGCACACAAGGCATGTGCTAGTGTGTTTTCTAGAGACGGTGAAGCAAAGTATAGAGCTGCCAGTGGAACCATTATCTGGGAAGGTATTTTTAAGGTAGCTGGTCCCCCCAGCCCCCACTTTTAAAATGCCTCCTCAGGTCTGGAGCAAGCTGAGCTAGTTGGGGACAGGATCTTTTCTCTGTGTGCGCAAGAGAACTGCATGGTCCCTGCTGTTTCCACACATGCTCAATAATGTACTTTCAATGCACTTTGCAATCGACACAATCCACTTGCAAACAATCACTAAAGTGCACTATTCAGTGTGTGTGAAAGCAGGATCCTGGGAGAGGAAAGGGCAGCTCAGGAAGGGGACTTTAGGCAAGTTGACCTCCATAGGAGGTGTCCGCCAAAAATTCTTTCCCAGTAACTTAAATGATCAATCCATCCTTGCAATTTGGAATATTATAAAAGTCATATTTTTAAATGTGTTGAAGCAAAGAGAGAGAGTTATCTTTTGTGCAAAGGATTGTATCAGCAATATATGGGCAGATTGCTGCTTTGGCAGGTCAGCACTGATGTCAGAAATTGTACTGCTGTGGCAGCACAAATACCACAGGGTCCATGTTACAGAAAACCCTTGGCTTCACACTTTCATTCTGTTGAAAAATGGTCAGTACAATACAGGACAAGGCAATGCAGGACATCCCTGTTCATAGAAGCAGTGACTTGTGATGCGTATACATTATGTAAATTAGAGAGAATTTTTGCATCTGCCAGTCATAGGAAGGGCCCTAAATAGCCCTAAAGTCCTACTTTCCTCTGCTGAAATTCCTATTAATTTCTTCCCCTTTGTTTTCTGAAAGACATGTTGGGTTTAGAGTACATTGGCTTAGATGTACATATGTACTTGCCTCTGTGTTTGTCATGTTTTATCCCAGTTGTATTTCCAATAAACAATGCTGCATACTTGTTCTCTTCTCATCCATTTGATCTACACAATTGATCTACACAATTTGATCTACACAATAATAGTAAATTAGGCCAAGGTTACTAAGTGAGCTACACAGATGAAAAGGGATTTGAACTTAGATCTCTCCCACCCTAGTTCAGCACTCTAACTCTCGCTCTGTGTCATCTGATTCAGAATGTCAATTTCATATGTACATCAGTATTACCAGGTATTTCCCTTACAGTTATAAACCTAACTTTACAATGTTTCAAATTAATTTTTTTTAAAAAATAAAATTATTAAAGGAAAGATTCTCAGGATGCTGAATTCTACTCTTAGTAACAATAACAATAGGTTTTGTGGTTAGACTATATGATGGCAGAATATACTTATTTAGGGCCTTCCAATATTTCATTTTAAAAATTCTACAGGAACCAAGAAGAAAATGCCAAAAAGTGGGTTATCAGTAAAAATGGGGGGTGGGAGGGTGGAGGAAAGGGGGGGGGGGGGAGAAAACTGTGTATCACTCCAAAGTGAAACCAAGCAGCAGCTATAAAGGAGGTTACATTAATTGTATTGCCTTGTACTGCCAAGTGTGCAGGTTTTCTGCCAGTTGGTTGCCGAGTGATATTTTGATGTATGAACAGCCAGGAAGGATTGAGAAACAGCAGACCAGTGTTTGACTCTTGCATTTTATATGCTGCTTCCCATGAACATGCTATTCTTAATCAACTGTTTTCATAGTTTGGATTTAACATTATAAATAATATTCTGCTTCTCCTAACATCAACGTTTGCAATACAAAAATGTAAGAAAATGGTAAGTGGTGCGCATTCAGAACTTGTAGTAAAGTTCTGGAATTTTCTTTCTTATAGTATTTCCTTACACTATTGAGTGTGATCACATGAGCAGTTTGGCCCAACATTGGGTGTTTTTACATTCAGTTTGATCCAGAGTTTTAGAGTCTTCAAATCACCTGCCACTGTTATGCTTTAATTATTTTCCTTTTACATTTAAGCGTTTCAATTTTGGGGGGGGGGGTCTCTGATCAGAGGGCAGCCGGAATACCAGTGCTTTGTTAAATATATATGATTGTTTGGAAATCGTGTCAACACTGCAAAAACAATACAAATTTAAATTACTAGATGAGGCAAGCAATGATATGTAAAAATTTCAAGTGCTGTCAGTTCTCATGCAAATTACTGCACCTTGTGGCTTTTGGAGGAGTCTTTTAAAACGTATGTAAACTTCTATATTACAAGTTTGAAATGCCTGTAGAGAAAAGACCAGATCAAAACTAGTGTCATGAAAAATGTTGCAGGAACAGCTCCAAAACGCATCTCACTGAAACAAATGTAGATGCTTAGGGCAGCAACGATGCAAAACAGTTGTGAGAACGATAGGTAATGTAAAAGGTGAGTTTTCAATGCAGTGATAGAGAGTCGACCGCAAGTAAGGATGCCCGTTGACCGCGGCTAGCCAACTGGGGTGGGGGAGACGAGCTTTGTTTAGGCCACCTTTTCTAGGCCCCTCTCCGTGTGGAGCAAGCAGTGCTGTCCCTAGATAAGGCTGCTTGGTCGTTCAGGGTGCTGCCGAAAAATGCTTTCGTCTCCGGGTTAGCATCAGGCGACCAATACCCTGAACCGCCTACATGCAGGATCGGGACTGCGGCTTCCAGTGGCACCTTCCACCTGCCGTTTCGCCCCTTGCCCATCGCTGCAGGACTTGATGCGTTGTGGGTTGCGTGTGTGGATATGCCCTTCAGGCCTGCGCAGAGGAATTTTTTAGGTGAAGCGCAGTGTGCACGGTACTGGCTCCACCCTTTCACCTGGGGGTCATCTGCCATGGCCCAGTAAGCCGGGACGCCGGCAGCGAGTCCTCCAGGTGGTAGGTGTTACATTAACGAGCTCTATCTGCCCGGGTTTGATGTTAGAGTTTTCCTTCTCTTAGGCTGGCGAGGTTGGTGGACCCAGCCTGCCCATCCGGTTATACCGCCGGACATTCGGTCGCACCATGACGTAGCAAACTCTGTGAAAACGGGGGGGACCAGCGAGAAGGTGTTGCTACGGATGCAGTAATGCAGGAGAGGCCATTGCAGTGACCATCTGCCAGGCATAGCCAGACAGTGACCACGCGGCGTTCACTACACCGGGAGAGGAGAGGCTATGTATTGCGCATGCACTTTCCCTGGGGGGGTAGGATTCCCAGAGGGAGCCCACCCCCCACCCCACCCAAACAAAGAACAAGGCATGCACCTGCCTCACAAAGTGTGCAAAGACTAAAGCTTGCGTGTTGGAACATCAGAACCATGCTTGACACAGTAGGCAGTGGTCGCCCTGAACGACGCTCTGCTCTAGTTGCCCATGAACTTCTCAGGTTGAATATCGACATAGCAGCTCTCAGTGAGGTCCGTTTCCCTGAGGAAGGTAGTCTTCAAGAACACGGTGCTGGCTATACCCTCTACTGGTCGGGTAAGTCAAAGGCTGAGAGCCGCCTTTCTGGCGTTGGCTTCATGGTCAGGAACTCCATTGCCTCCAAACTCGAAAACCTGCCAACAGGTCACTCAGATCGCATCATGTCCATGCGCCTCCCACTTCAAAACAAGCAGCATGCAACACTCTTCAGTGTGTATGGCCCAACCCTTCAAGAAGATCCTGCAGAAAAGAACAAGTTCTATGCTGATCTACGCAACCTCGTACGGAAGACCCCTACAGAGGACAAGGTGATCATCCTTGGCGACTTCAATGCCAGAGTAGGTAAAGACTCGGAAGCCTGGAAAGGAGTACTTGGCAAACACGGCATTGGCAACTGCAATGACAACGGGCGCCTCCTGCTAGAATTCTGCATGGAGCACCAGCTCACCATCACCAACACTATCTTTCAGCAGAAGAACAGTCTGAAGACAACCTGGATGCACCCACGGTCCAAGCATTGGCACCTTATCGACTACATTCTGGTGCGCCAGAGAGACCTTCGAGATGTCTTACACACCCGAGTAATGCCCAGCGCAGAATGTCATACGGATCATCGTCTTGTACGCTGCAATCTCCGTCTTCACTTTAAACCCACACCCAGGAGAGGAGGTATCCCTCGGAGGAAGTTTCAGGTTGGCAGCCTCCAGTCAGCCGAAGTTAAAGCTGCCTTCCAGGCAAAACTCCAGTCAAGAATTGAGGACCCCAGTTGCCCCACAGACCCTTCTCCAGAAGCACTCTGGGAACACCTAAAAACTACCGTCCTGCAGATCTCTGAAGAAGTCCTCGGGTTCTCCACAAGGAAGAACAAGGACTGGTTTGATGAGAACAATCAAGAGATCCAAGAATTACTGGCAAAAAAGAGATCTGCCTACCAAGCACATCTTGCTCAGCCCTCCTGTCCTGGGAAAAAAGCAACCTTTCGCGCTGCATGTAGCAACCTCCAGCGCAAGCTTCGAGACATTCAGAACGAGTGGTGGACCAAGCTTGCAGAGAGAACCCAGCTGTGTGCAGACACTGGTGATTTAAGAGGGTTCTACGAAGCACAAAGATCAATGTTTACAAAGCGGTTGTGATGACAACCCTCATCTACGGCTCCGAATCGTGGGTTTTATACCGTCATCACCTGCGACTCCTTGAGCGCTTTCATCAGCGCTGCCTTCGCACCATCCTCAACATCCACTGGAGTGACTTTGTGACCAACACTGAAGTCCTCAAGAGGGCGGAGGTTACCAGCATCGAGGCACTGCTGTTGAAGACGCAGCTGCGCTGGGCAGGGCATATTTCTAGGATGGAAAACCACCGCCTTTCCAAGATTGCCCTGTATGGCGAACTCTCCACCGGCCATCGAAATAGAGGGGCACCAAAGAAGAGGTACAAGGACTCCTTGAAGAAATCCCTTAGCACCTGTCACATCAACCATCACCAGTGGTCTGACCTAGCCTCAGATCGCAAAGCATGGAGGCACACCATCCACCAGGCTGTCTCTTCCTTTGAGAACGCACGCATAGCTGGTCTTGAGGACAAAAGGAGATTGAGGAAGAATCGCACTGCTACAGCACCAACCCTAAATCAGACTTTTCCCTGCAGCCGCTGTGGCCGGACCTGCCTGTCCCACATTGGTCTTGTCAGCCACCAGCGAGCCTGCAGCAAACGTGGACTATTGCACCCTTCTTAAATCTTCGTTCGTGAAGCCAAGCCGAGAGAGATAGAGAGTCACAAACTGTCAGTGTAAAAACACCCATAGCCACCCTCCCCTCTGGATTAAATGGACACATCACACATACATGTCTGGCTCCTGTGCCCCACTCATCCCTACCTCATGCTAAACTGATTCCCACACGATAGCCACTGGCAGATTCTGGTTGCTATCTTGGCGAAGCACTTCCAGGTGGGTTTCTGGCCATCTGACCCCCCAGTGAGCCATGGAAATGCATAAGTAGTGTGATCATTCCACTCTGTTTCTGGAGCATCTCCCCCACCCCACTTTGATGTGTGCTTCAGAGCCCCCATAGATCACAGCCAGGAGTGTGTGTGTGCTTGTCTACTTCTGTGGATGCACAATGGGAATTTTTTTAAAAAGCAAACCCAGTCATGGGTCCATGGTTGTGACGTGTTAGCATTATGGATGACCAACGACAGGCCTATGGTGCTAAGATGTTGGGAGTAGTTGTCTGATCAACATAAACTTCCCCAAACTCAAGTGGCTTATTTAAAGCTGAGATACTGTTGCAGCAACCTGCCCATCTAACTGCACTGTATCTGTACTTGGACTTTGTAGTATATAAGATTTTTAAGCACTTTATTATTTTTGAAGATCTGAGACTTGGGTTTATTATTAAATTATCCTAGTTTGATAGGCCATGAAATACTACTTTCTGCTTCAACTCACCTGTGGTTTTAAAGATATAAAATGTTCTGAAGTTTCACTCTCCTCCCTGAGCTACTTTTGCACCTGGCTGCGAGTCTTGTGAGCAAAAATTCTATTTCAGGAGCTACTGGAATTTAAGTTATGAGTGAGCTATTTGGTTATTGCATAAATTAGTTTGCTCTGGGGCCATCCTTCCTGAGCTAAGACAAAAATCTGTGAGCTGCAGGCTAATAATAATAATAATAATAATAAATTTTATTTCTATCCCGCCCTCCCCACCTCGGCAGGCTCAGGGCGGTTAACAACATTTCATAAAAACATATAATGGTTAAAACTTTTACATTTAACAATATAAAACAGTAACATTAACTTAATAACATTAAAACAATCCAGTAAGTGCAGTTATTCAGCGGTGAGCTAGCTCACACTAACTTAACTTATAGGGAACACTGACTGATAGCTAGGTTCCTTCCTTCCTTGCTGTGCAATAGGATTAAGATTGTAGAGCCAATCCGAAATTTTAGAAGTAAAACTGAAGCATAGAATTTTTGAGAAAGTTACTACCTTGCTGGATCAGGGGAATGCTGTAGACATAGTTTATCTTGATTTCAATACAGCTTTTGATACGGCTTCAATACGGCTTTTGATATCCTTGTTGACAAGTTGGTAAAATGTGGTTTGGATCCTGTTACCATTAGGTGGATTTGGAACTAGTTGACAGATCGCACCCAAAGAGTGCTTCTGAATGGTTCCTCATCCTCTTGGAGAGGAGTGACAAGCGGAGTGCCTTACGGTTCTGTCCTGGAACCTGTTTTGTTCAAAACCTTTATAAATTATTTGGATGAAGGAATAGAAGGAATGCTTATTAAATTTGCAGATAATACTAAATTGAGAGGGGTTGCAAATACAGTAGAAGACAGAAACAGGATGATCTTGATAGGCTGGAAAACTGGGCTAAAACCAATAAAATGAACATAAGAGAAGTCATGTTGGAGCAGGCCAATGGGCCATCCAGTCCAACACTCTGTGTCATACAGTGCCCCCCCCCCCCCAAGCACAAGAATACAGAGCATCACTGCCCAAGACAGAGAGTTCCAACAATAAGTAGTGGCTAATAGTCACTGATGGACCTCTGCTCCATATGCTTATCCATTCCCCTCTAGAAGCTGTTTATGCTTGTAGCTGCCACCACCTCCTGTGGCAGTGAATTCCATATGTTAATCACCCCTTGGGTGAAGAAGTACTTCAATTTATCAGTTCTAACCCGACTGCTCAACAATTTCATTGAATGTCCACGAGGGAGTTTCATTGAATGTTCACAAGGGAGAAAAGACCTTCTTTGTCTACCTTCTCTATCCCATGCATAATCTTGTAAACCTCTATCATTTCACCCACAATACCTGATCCCCTTGTCTGATGAAGTGTGCTTAGAGAGCACACAAAATCTTACGTTCTAAATAAAACTTGGTTGGTCTTAAAGATGCTACTTGACTCCTGCTTTGTTCAACTGCTTCAGACCAACACGGCTGCCACCTGGATCTATGTCACCCCTCAGTAGACGTTTCTTCAAGCTAAAGTGCCCCAAACATTCTAACCTTTCTTCATAGGGAAAGTGTTCCAACCTTTTAATAATTCTAGTTGCCCTTTTCTGCACTTTTTCCAATGCTATAATGCCTTTTTTGAGGTGTGGTGACCAGAATTGTACACAGTACTCCAAATGAGGCCGCACCATCAATTTATACAGAGGCATTATGATACTGGCTGATTTGTTTTCAGTTCCCTTCTTAATAATTCCCAGCATGGCGATGGCCTTTTTTATTGCAATCGCACCGTCTGGACATTTTCAGTGAGTTATCTATCACGACCTCTCTCTTGGTTAGTCTCTGCCAGTTCACAACCCACCAACTTGTATTTGTAGCTGGGATTTTTGGCCCCAATGTGCATTACTTTGCATTTGGCCACATTGAACCTCATCTGCCACATTGATGCCTACTCATCCAGCCTCAACAGATCCCTTTGGAGTACCTCACAATCCTCTCTGGTTTTCACTACCTTGAACAATTTAGTGTCATCTGCAAACTTAGTCACTTCACTGCTTACTCCCAACTCCAAATCATTAATGAACAAGTTAAAGAGCATGGGACCCAGTACTGATCCCTGTTGCTCCCCACTGCTTACCATCTTCCACTGCAAAAATTGCCCATTTATACTCATCCTCTGCTTCCTATTAGTTAGCCAGTTTTTGATTCACAAGAGGACTTGTCCTTTTACTCCATGACTCTCGAGCTTACTAAGGAGCCTTTGATGAGGAACTTTATCAAAAGCTTTCTGGAAGTCAAGGTAAACATCTATTGGGTCCCCTTTGTCCACACATTTCTTTACCCCCTCAAAGAAATGTAACAGGTTAGTAATACAAGATCTTCCCTTACAGAACCCATGCTGAGTCTTCCTCAATAACTTGTATTCATTAATGTGCCTACTCATTCTCTTTTTGATAATGGTTTCTACCAACTTTCCCGGTATTGAAGTCAGACTGACTGGCCTGTAATTTCCTGAATCTCCTCTAGAACCCTTTTTAAAGATGGGGGTGACATTTGTTACCTTCCAGTCCTCAGGAACGGAGGCAGACTTCCATGAAAGATTACATATTTTTGTCAGGAAATCCACACGTTCACCTTTGAGTTCTTTCAGAATTCTTGGATGTATGCCATCTGGGTCTGGTGACTTATTCGTTTTTAATTTGTCTATCAGTTGTAGGACCTCCTTCAACAGGGATAAATGTAAAGTTCTGCATTTAGGTTGGAAAAATCGAATGCATGGTTATAGGATGGGGGAGATTTGTCTTAGCAGTATTATGTGCAAAAAGGAACTAGGGGTCTTAGTGGACCATACACTGAACATGAGTCAACAGTGTAATGTGGTGGCTAAAAAGGCAAATGCAATTTTTGGCTGTATCAACAGAAGTATAGTGTCCAGATCATGTGAAGTGATGGTATCACTTTACTCTGCTCTGGTAAGACATCACCTGAAGTATTGTGTTCTGTTTTGGGCACCACATTTTAAGAAGGATATAGACAAGCTGAAACAGGTTCAGAGGAGGGCAACAAAGTGAGGGTGAGGGGTCTGGAGACCAAGTCCTGTGAAGAAAGGTTGAAGGAGCTGGGGATGTTTAGCCTGGAGAGGAGGCAGCTGAAAAGTGATATGATCACCATCTTCAAGTACTTGAAGGGCTGTCATATTGAGGATGGTGTGGAATTGTTTTCTGTGGCCTCAGAAGGTAGGACCAGAACCAATGGGTTGAAATTAAATCAAAACATTGGCTCAACATTAGGAAGAACTTCCTGACTGTTAGAGCAGTTCCTCAGTGGAACAGGCTTCCTCAGGAGGTGGTGGACTCTCCTTCCTTGGAGGTTTTTAAACAGAGGCTAGATGGCCATCTGACAGCAATAAGGATCCTGTGAATTTAGAGGGAGGTATTTGTGAGTTTCCTGCATTGTGCTGGGGTTGGACTGGATGACCCTGGAGGTCCCTTCCAACTCTATGATTCTATGATTCATAAGTATTAACATGATGCACTATGGCCGAGGTCAGATGTACATAAACTGATGAGATGGGCATGGATGAAAGCCAGATGCATGTCGGATTTTATGTGGTTGTCCAAACATCAGCATCTGGCAATGGTCGTTGGCTCGTTTGTGTCCTGAACTGCCACGACTGAGACACGGACTTTTTTGATTGTACATTAAATCCGGTATAAGAATGCTTCCGACGACTCCCATGCATACTTTCTATGTTTGAATGCTCCATTGTAGCCGACTCGTCGCAAGCGCACATCCGCTTCCCTGCGAGAGCCCACTCCAAATGATATCATTGCACCAGCAATTGTTGACTCAGCCTTCCAACCTTCCAAGGTCAGTAAAATATGTACCCAGCTTGCTGGGGGGGGGGGAAGTGTAATGACCGGGGAAGGCAATGGCAAACCACCCCGTAAAAGGTCTGCCGTGAAAACTTTGTGAAAGCAGCATCACCCCTGAGTGGAAAATGACTCGTGCTTGCACAGGGGACCTTTCCTAAATGGGGGGGGGGGAGGCAGATCGGCCACCTTTGCCTTCTCCCCGCCAGGCAGAGAGATGGCAAAGAGAGTTCCTGTGCTCCCCCCCCATTTAAACACCCTGGCGGGGTGTTCATTTTTTGTGACAGTCTACTTTGTTTGATGCCCAGTCCGGCCTGTTCTGACCCATTCTGGCTTTTACCCTGTCCCGTTTAAATGGGGGGGGGGGAGGAAGATGACCCACCTTTGCCATCTCCCCGCCAGGCGGAGAGACAGCAAAGAGAGTTGCCGTGCTCCCCCCCCATTTAAACACCACAGTGGGGTGTTTAAATGGGGGGGGGGAGATGACCCACCTTTGCCATTTCCCCGCCAGGCAGAGAGATAGCAAAGAGAGTTGCCGTGCTCCCCCCATTTAAACACCATGGTGAGGTATTTAAATGGGGGGGGGGGAAAGAAGATTACCCACCTTTGCTGTCCCCCGCCAGGCAGAGAGACAGCAAAGAGAACTCCTGGGCTTCCCCTCCCTGGCTAGGTGTTTAAATTGGGGGGGGGGGGAGCAGATCACCCACCTTTTCTAGCACCTTTAAAAAAAAAAAGCCAAGCATGATATCCCACAGTACTGCACTTACGCGAGTGCGGAATGCCATCTCCAAAAATGAGGTCTGGTTGAGACCTCTGATCAACCAACGACGGGACCAAAACTACATAAGAACATAAGAGAAGCCATGTTGGATCAGGCCAACGGCCCATCCAGTCCAACACTCTGTGTCACACAGTGGCAAAAAATTTTATATATACACACACACTGTGGCTAATAGCCACTGATGGACCTCTGCGCCATATTTTTATCTAAACCCCTCTTGAAGGTGGCTATACTTGTGGCCACCACCACCTCCTGTGGCAGTGAATTCCACATGTTAATCACCCTTTGGGTGAAGAAGTACTTCCTTTTATCCGTTTTAACCTGTCTGCTCAGCAATTTCATCAAATGCCCACGAGTTCTTGTATTGTGAGAAAGGGAGAAAAGTACTTCTTTCTCTACTTTCTCCATCCCATGCATTATCTTGTAAACCTCTATCATGTCACCCCGCAGTCGACGTTTCTCCAAGCTAAAGAGTCCCAAGCGTTTCAACCTTTCTTCATAGGGAAAGTGCTCCAGCCCTTTAATCATTCTAGTTGCCCTTTTCTGGACTTTCTCCAATGCTATAATATCCTTTTTGAGGTGCGGCGACCAGAACTGCACACAGTACTCCAAATGAGACTGCACCATCGATTTATACAGGGGCATTATGATACTGGATGATTTGTTTTCAGTTTCCTTCCTAATAATTCCCAGCATGGCGTTGGCCTTTTTTATTGCAAACGCACACTGTCTTGACATTTTCATTGAACCGCATCTGCCACGTTGACGCCCACTCACCCAGCCTCAACAGATCCCTTTGGAGTTCCTCACAATCCTCTCTGGTTCTCACCATCCTGAACAATTTAGTGTCATCTGCAAACTTGGCCACTTCACTGCTCACTCCCAACTCTAAATCATTTATGAACAAGTTAAAGAGCATGGGACCCAGCTCTGCGCAACCCCACTGCTTACCGTCCTCCACTGCGAAGTCTGCCCATTTATACTCACTCTCTGCTTCCTATTACTCAGCCAGTTTTTGATCCACAAGAGGACCTGTCCTTTTACTCCATGACTCTCAAGCTTTCTAAGGAGCCTTTGATGAGGAACTTTATCAAAAGCTTTCTGGAAGTCAAGGTAAACAACATCTATCGGGTCTCCTTTGTCCACATGTTTGTTCACCCCCTCAAAGAAATGTAACAGGTTAGTGAGGCAAGATCTTGCCTTGCAGAACCCATGCTGAGTCTTCCTCAATAACCCGTGTTCATCAATGTGCCTACTCATTCTGTCCTTGATAATGGTTTCTACCAAGTTTCCCGGTATTGAAGTCAGACTGACTGGCCTGTAATTTCCCGGATCTCCTATGGAACCCTTTTTAAAGATGGGGGTGACATTTGCTACCTTCCAGTCCTCAGGAACGGAGGCAGATTTCAATGAAAGATTACAGATTTTTGTTAGAAGATCCACCAGTTCAACTTTGAGTTCTTTCAGAACTCTTGGATGCACGCCATCCGGACCCGGTGACTTATTAGTTTTTAATTTGTCTATCAGTTGTAGGACCTCCTCTTTTGTCACCTCAATCTGACTCAGCTCTTTCAACACCCCTTCCAAAATTAGTGGTTCTGAGGTGGGCAAAAGTTCTCGTCTTCCACAGTGAAGACGGAGGCAAAAAATTCATTTAGCTTCTCAGCCATTTCCCTATCCTCCTTCAGTAATCCTTTTACCCCATGGTCATCCAAGGGCCCCACTGCCTCCCTGGCTGGTTTCCTACTTCTAATATATTTGAAGAAATTTTTATTGTTGGTCTTTATGTTTTTTGCAATATGCTCCTCATAGTCCCTTTTTGCCTGCCTGATCACAGTCTTGCATTTGATTTGCCACAGCTTGTGTTCCCTTTTACTAATCTCACTTGGACTGGTTTTCCACTGCTTAAAGGAGTCCTTCTTACCTTTTACAGCTTCCATTACTTTGTTTGTTAACCACACAGGCCTTTTTTTATGCCTGTTTGTGCCTTTCCTAACTTGTGGTATGTATTTTATCTGAGCTTCTAGGATTATAGTTTTAAATAGTGTCCAAGCTTCCCCAAGGGTTTTGACCGTATGTACCTTTCCTTTCAGTTTACTCCTCACATGCCTCCTCATCTCAGTGTATTTACCCCTTTTAAAGTTAAACGTGGTTGTGGCGGTCTTTTTGGACAACTCCATATTTATACAAACGGTGAAATCAATAACATTATGGTCACTGCTCCCAAGTGGCGTAATCACTTTTACATCTCTCACCAAGTCTTGGGCATTACTTAGGACCAAATCCAGGATCGCCCCACCCCTGGTAGGTTCTGAGACCATCTGCTCCATAGCACAATCATTGAGAGCATCAAGAAACTCAATCTTTTTCTCTCGACCAGAAAACATATTGACCCAACACTGCTTAGAATTGAAGGATCGAGGGCTATCTGATCAGGAAAATCGTTGTAAAAAAGCTGCGGGGTATAATAGCGATGGGTTAGAGATGGATTTAATGGTGAGTGTGACCACGGCCTATATGGTGCAAAAATGACAGAATATTATCCAATTTACAGTAAACTGTACATGGCACTATAGACCACAGTCCCTAATCTTTTATCCCAGTAATTTTTTTGGATCATTTTGAACAGTGCAACCCTATCACCTGAGCAGAAACATTCTCCTTAATAAATCTGATCTGCATAATTTGTGGAAAGCCAGGAGAATGGGAACTTTCCTGATCTCCTTGGGCAGGCTATTTCACAGGGCGGGAGCCAGTATAGAAAAAGCACACATACAGGCAGTTGTTGATTTTGCCAATTTGCAGGTTGGCACCTGCAGAAGACCCTGCTAACGAGAATGAAGCTGTCATGGTGGAGCAGAGAGAGAGAGAGAGAGATAGTCTTGCAGATAAAAGGGACCAAGGTCATAGAGCTCAAAAAGCATGGGAGGAGAGAACTGCACCCTATGGAACTCCACAGGATAGGTTCCACACGGATGAAACTTGGTTTCCAATAGTATCCCTTTGAGTCTGATCCATGAGAAATTATTTGAACCAGTTTAACATAGATCCTCTAATACCTAATTTCTGCCTCCAAACTCCTCAACAAGATGGCATAATAAAAGCTAGAGATTAAATTCAATAAATATCATAGCGTTGGAAGGAGCCATATAGGCCATCTAGTCCAACCCCCTGTTCAATGCAAGATCAGCCTACAGCATCCCTGACAAGTGCTTGTCCAGCCATTGCTTAAAGACTATCAGTGAGTGGGAACACACCACCTCCCTCAATAATGGGTTCCACTGTTGAACAACTCTTACTGTAACAAAGTTTTTCCTAATATCCAGCATGTGCTTTCCTGCACTTTATTTAAACCCATTATTGCAAGTCCTCTCCTCTGCTGCCAACAGGAATGGCTCCCTGCCCTCCTCTAAGTGACAGCCCTTCAAATACTTAAAAAGAGCAATCATGTTTCCCCTCAACCTCTTCAGAGCAGCAGAGAGGCATGGCCTTTGTCTACATTCAGACAGAGGTCATCAGTTACAGCTAGCAGAGCTGTTTCTGTCCATAGTCTTGCCTGACACCAGACTGAAAAGGGTTAGGGCATCTAGAGTAGATGAGGTATCCAAGAAGACCAGGAGTTGGTCTGCTACTGCTTTCAATCACTTTGCTCAGAAAGTGTATATTAAAGACTGAACGATACTTGGCCACATCATTTTTCAGTAAGGATGTGTTTTATATTAGTGAACAGATAACCTGCTCTTTGAGCTGTTGGGATGGTGCCCTGAATTAGTGACTGCTTTATAATAGATACTAGGGGTTTGCTTTCCAATTTGTTTTTCAATTGCTTGCCTGCCTTTCAGAAAATATAAGATTTATTCCTCTCTTCCTTGCAGTCACACTGTCTATCATGGTGGGGTGAATATAGTGTGGCCTCATCTTTCCTCTGTCCCCTGCTCTCTAATCTGGAGCTGTCTGGCTTTCATGAAATACAATCAAAATCTTTGTCCCTTTCCACTACAGATATGTTGTCTGTTGTAAGAAGTGGATGGGAAAAAACGTAGCTACTACTTCGATCACCTCCAAAGTCTGCAGCTTCTACCTTCACTGATAGGAAGTACAACTATCATCCCTGTGCCTTAAGGCAAAATAATACCACTAGATCTAGAAATTGCTCTTGAACCCTTAGAGCAATTAGAATCTTTAGCAAGATTCCCTGCTGCACATGGAAACACCTGTTGGGATAATTCTCTTCTTAAGGAATATGATTGGTTGGAAGATCTTCCTGCTACTTAGATTATCTGCTGGATCACTTCTCATTGCTCCCCCTACACAATTCATGCAATTATGGAAAGCTTACTGTCCAAGTTTCAGAGTTTAAATGGACATTTCCAAAGAGGAGGAGAGACAGTGATGGGATTATTCATTCACACTGGCACATCCCAGTATTTTTCCATCTAGAGAAGATGTGTGTGCGGGGGAAGGTCACTCAGAGGCATGCCTTGGCTATGCAGCCCAGCCTTCCAATATGGAGTTTTCCTGGTCTCCATCATGGGGCCTTTCTGGGTACACAGACTAGCTTGAGAGGGCCCCCCATGTCTTTTAAGGCTACCCTCTTTATTCGGCAGCACTCTGGTATCAATTCCCCCCTTTGGCACCGCCCAATCCTTGGAGGGTGTGAGCCACATTTCATGATGCGCTGCCGATCAGACTTCAAACAACCAGGGTTGAGACACAGTTGGGACAAAGGGGAAGGGCTTAGGAATGCCAACTACAAAAAATAGGCTATACATGAGTTAAAATTTTAAAAAAGCAATCCAATCGAGAAAAAGCGGACTATGTGTCTTGGTACTGAAGACTATCACTGAAATTTGGGATGATCTTGAAGAGGAGGTAGAGGAAAGAGGAGGCTAGAGATACATTTAATTTTTGAGATAATCAGTCACTTGAACAGGAAAATCCATTCATGGTATATGCACTGAACTTATTTCTTTATCAATAAAACATTACTAGCTATGATGCAAGAATACAAGAACTCATCTCAATGTCTAAAACGCATAAGCAATAATAAGGGACATATGCAAGTGACATGCTATAAACTGGATCAACTCATGTACCTTTATGGCAAACACCTTGTTGTAGCCTGGGTGATTAAGACACACACTCAGACATACTTGGAAACATTGCCAGTTGCAGGCAGTCCATATTTGGCCACATTATTTGCAATAGAAAAACCATTTCCTGACTAATTCCTTGTTCTCTTTCTCCCTTAGTCTAATAAAAGGTCTTCTTCCTTGAGTTCATGGAGGGTTTGCGTGCTTTATACATGACAGTCTTTTCACAGGGAAATCTGTTTTTATTGCAGCCAAAAGGAATTCTTTTAATTTGGAAGTACAACTTGGAAGTGGCAGTGGGGCTGCTGTTGTGATCAGCTGGGGCAACTAGCCTTTTGCTAGGCAGAGGAATTTCCCTGGAAATGAGTTTTCTCCACAAGTCAGATGGGGTTCTGGGAGAGGCCTTCCTTCCAACATCAATGAGGCATGTCCAGGCAAATTTCAGGACCTCTGGGTAGATATGGAAGAGCCTGTAAAACATACTTGGAGAAACAAACAAACAAAACAACAATAGTAGGTGCTTTTTCACCTTTAAAGCTTTCCTTGGCTGTCCACAGGTTGCCACAACTTGAGTCCAACCCTGTTGAGATAGGGTTGCACACATTATCTAAATTACCACACTTTTTTTGGACTGGGGACTTCCTCCTCCTCACATGGAGTTTCAGTTTGACAAGGTCTCTACCCTTCCAATTTAAAGGGCAGATTTCATACACCATACATTATGCAGAACACAAATCCACCTATGCATCACTTCTCATGATTCAGGCTAGTGCACATCCATATAGAAAGCGTGCACCTAGAGGTTCATGAGAGGTTTTTTACTTTGTTGCAACAGATATGAATTTTTGAAAAGAAAACATGAAATTGTGCACAAAATTGGAGCTCCAAATAGAGATTACCAGAGTTAGGGTTACCCCTGGATTATGAAAATGGTCACAAAAAGGGAAGAAAAACTTTTGCTATAGCTTTGGAATATATGAAATTGTCAAAAATAAGAAAAACTTCAAAAACAAACAAACAAAACAAAACTGAGGCCTCAATAGAACAATGCCAGCTTTAGCATACATGTATGTGAGGGATTAGACCCAAAATGATTACTGGATCAGAGAATTTAAACCATTGGAAATCAGTGGGGTGATCAAGTCCCACTGAACCCCATTTTAATCTGTGCCAGGTCATCCAAAATTTGTTCTGTGGGTCTCACATTGGTGTGAGAGTGGGTTTCGACAAACTTTAACAACAAAATCCTAAAAGCAAATAATAGTCAATCCTTAAACAAACAATTCTTAGGCGACATACCAGCAAATTTTTAAAACTACTATATAATGATGAGCATGCGCTAAATTTGACTTGCAGGTCTGGGTTTCCTGCATATATATAACAAAAAATAAAAACAATCCTGGAAAGCAAATTCTGGTTAATACAGCTTGACAAACACACAAAACAATTCTTAAATCTACTTATAATAAGCATGCTATATATATGAATTTAGGAGAAAACCTAGCAAGGAGATGTGTGGGGCAGTGCAAAGATATAATTCAAAACTGATGCATAAAGCAGAGTGCTAAAACATGCACCTTGACAAAGAAGGTTGAAGTAACGGAGAGGTAGAAACTTAAAACAAGCAAGCCTGGCCAGGACTGGAGACTGGATTGAAACACGAAATCAAGCAGAATTGGAGTCCTACCATGGTAAGAACATGAAACATAGAAAGGATTTTCTGAACAAAACACTCAGAAAAAGTCAAGCTCTAACAAGATACTATAGATGGAGGCATAAAATAAGATAGATAAGCATGTAGATGCCTATTTCCACAGGTAGGATGTTCACCAAATAGCTAAATAGGAAGCTTGATATGCACAGTTCATAGATGGAACATAATTATAAATGACATTAAGAAAGCAAATGAAGATATACATTTGAGGAATGCAGAACATTATTAAAGTCCAGATTTCTAATGAAGACCAAGAGTTTTCAGGAATTCTGCCTAGTGAATTACCAACAAATCTAGAAAAGGTATTTCTATGGGAAACACGACACTGAGAATAACTGGATCACTGATAAAACAAAGTAGTTTCTCAAGACTTAAGAGAGAAGATGCACACTGAGAGAGTAGTTTTACCCAAGGAAGGGTACAGGTGTTCTATAACACATGCTATAACTTCAAATGAAAAAAGTTCTTGTAGGAACCAAAATTTGTGAGGTAGAATTTTAAAACACTGTTCTTTTCAGAAAATAAAAAATCAGTTCCAACAACAAAAGGAATTTTCAAATTTAAATGAATGAAAAATTGGGAAGCAGTTCAAAGTAAGATAGAAAACTGTGTTAGGTGTTACACTTGAAGACCACATGCTCCTGGTATGAGATGTACTTAACAAAAATCACAAGAGAAATAAAATTTTCAAAAGGTTTGATACTGTATTGCTTTAGCAGAAAAAGATGTTCCATATAAACACAAAATTGCAAATATAAACTTTTAACCCATTGTCTCTAATTTAGGCAATCATATAGTACAGCGTATAGGAAAAAAGAAGATATAAGTTCACACCAAAGAATCTTAAAAGTCTTGAGTATCTAGCCAGGCATAAAATTTAATCCAATAATTTTTTGCTTCTTCCTTAAATTTCCCAGCCATCAGCTGGGACAAAAAATCCAGCTCAACTGTTTCCAGAATTTTTCTCACCAAGTCCTTTCTCATGAGAATTTCCTGACATCTCCAACTATGCGCCAGAAGCATCCTGGCTGCTGTATTGAAATGTGCCAACAAATGTCTCATTTTTTTGGAATAATCACCAGGAAATATACCCAATAAAACCAATTCTGGTTTGAATTGAATCTGAGTCTTCATGATTTTCTGAACTAGTTCATGCACCATTTCCCAATAGTTCTTCACCATCTCACATGTCCACCACATATGATGAAAAGAACCAACTTGTTTAGTACATTTCCAACATTTGTTAGACATGTTAGTATAAATCTTACATAATTTCTGTGGAGTCAGTACCATCTATAAAACATCTTATACAAATTTTCTTTAAAGGTTACCGACCTAGTTAATTTGACATTAAACTTCCAGAGTCTCTCCCATTCTTCTAGTGTAATGCTATGGCCCCAATTTTTCACCCATTGGAAATCTTTTACAACTTCAATTTTTTACCCATGCAATCTTTTACAACTTCATCTTGCGTCTTCATCTGCAATAGATATGCATATAGTTTAGAGATTAATTTTTCTTGAGGGCCTAGGAGAATTTTATCAAATGGGTATTGTTCAATATTGAAGCCCGTTATCTTGTCTTTGGCATACCTAGATTCAACTTGCATTCTCAACCACCAATTCATTTTAATATCCATACTTTCTAACTCTTCTTTAGTTTTCAATTGATTATCTTTTCCCAACAAATCATCATATCTATAACTCTGATTAGATTTTAGAAGATTTGGGTGAGTAAATGCTTCCACTGGGGAGACCCATCTTGGAATTTTTTGGTAAATTCTTGTTTTTACCCATGACCATATATGATACAAAGATTTTTGAAACCAATGGTTCTTAAAATAAGAGTGTTCTTCAAGTCTTTGATACCATAGGTACGCATGCCACCTCATTACTTCTCTTAAAGAGACTGGATTAACTTTGTATCAGAGACAAGATTTTCTTTCTGATTATGATTTCTGATTATGAGAGGAGAAAATTCAACCTCTGGGTGTTTTCTTATTTGCACATGAAAAAAGTGATACCTGGAGTTTTCCATCAACTTAGTCACATAGTTAAGATTTTCACATGACCAAATTTCTTCTTCCCTGGATAGTTATGGATCTGATTTATAAAAGAAGACTGGTTTCTTTCTCTAAAGACACCTGGTTGCTTGTGCTTTAAGAGGAGAGACTTGAGATGAAAATTTTCATTCCTTCTAATGTCTCAGGGCACTGCATTCTACAAAAAAAAAAATTGCCTTTTCTGGCCCTGTTAAAGATTTCAGATTGAGTAAGGAGGAGAGGATTAGCATTCCTTCCCTAATGGGGGAAGAGCAGGAGGACTGCAAATTTGCAATCTTTAACTTCTCCAGGCCAGGCTCCAATTTGGGCTGATCTTAGTCACTCTCTGTACATGCTCAGAGGCCTTTCCTTGAGCCTGAAATTTATAGAGATGAAGCAGTAAATATTTAACAAAACTAGTTTAATCTCTCTTTCTCAGAGGTATTTGGTTCTGGCATTTTAAAAGTGAAAATAAAGGTACAACTCTCTGAATTTCTGTCTCAATCATGGCAATAAATTGTATTTGTTTAGTTTGCATCCTGGCTGCATTTTAAAAGGGCTGAACCTAAGTTCTTTTGGGCTAACAGAGACCTGATCTTTTGGGCAATGCCACATTCTCTGCAGTTAGTTTTATTTCCTGAATGGGGTTGCCAGATCCAGTCAGGACAGATTGCTAGAGATCTAGAATGGAAGTCTAAAGAAAGATGAGATCCCAAGGGAACCAGGCTCTGAGCTCTCACTCACACCAAACTTCCATTACCCTGCAGAGAAAACTGAGTCTGCAGCTTGGAACTTTGTGCTGTGATTCCAGGAGATCTCCAGGCCTCACCCTTGAGAACTGGCCTCATCTAATTTTAGTCCAAATCATTGGTTTTCTGTTTCTTTATTTTGTTAAGGGGAGAGAAGTCTTTGTTACCTTACAAAACCAGGTTTCTCTATTCTAAGAGGCATTCAAATTTAAAAGTTAGATTTTTCTTTCGGGGTGGGGGGAGGTTTAGGAACAAAGGAGCCTTGCCTGCCCATGTGGAACTACCATTCTCTGACATTCCCTAGAATTCTGGCTTTTAAGTTCCCCAAGTGGGATGAGTTATGGACAGAAAGCTTCTTGCAAGAATGAGTGAGATTTGGCCGTATAGAAGTGCCTGGAGCAAGTTTTTGCTAAAAGGAACACCTTGTAGCATGAGTATGGAACTCTGTGTAGGCTCAGAGACCACATTTCCTCCATGATTTTGAGATGAGAGAACTGAAATGGACTGTGTTCTTATTTTCTCATGTTCTCAAATGAGGACTGTGTTCTCATTTTCCTGAGGAGGAGAGGAAGGATGAGGCTGAACTCCTACATTTGTTCTGTTATATTTCTTCTTACCCAGTACTTCTAGAATTTCTAGCCTCTTCTCTGTGGATTTGTAAGATTCTAGGACAGTTTGCAAAAGTTTGGCAGTTTTCTTTTCTTTAATACTAGCTTCTAAATTTTGCTGGAGTTCCTGATTTTTCTTAGCAAGCTGTTTGATTTCATAGAAATGTTCCTTGAAGTTTTCACAAATGTACTCTAGCGGGGTTTTTGACTGATTTCCACCCATGGCACCAGATGTTTAGACAAGACACTTCTAAGGAAAACAGAAAACAGCAGCTGCCAGTAAGGGGTCTGGCAGCCAGGGAGCCCTGGGGGTTTTCACTTCCTCTCTCTCGTGACCCAGTGAGGTCACCCTACTGGAAATTGCACAAGAGAAAGTCCTTCTCGCTTAGAGGCTTCATGTCCTCTCATTCACACATGTACACACACCACAGAAATCCTCTCAGATCCTAGCTTCTGTGCTTTAGCTCCAAAGTGGAGTCTAATAGACAGAGCATAAGGGGTGATCAGACCCTTCGTATCTCCTAAGGAGAGGTAATCAGAATTCCCAGATAGTTCATACATAATCCTGAAGGTTTTCCGATTCCCTGGACACGTTGGTTCAACCAGGCACAGGATCTTGATTGGTGAACTGGACATCTTCTCCCACCAGGGCAGAGAGAGCTGGACTCGATCAAAAATGTGACCATGGCGCCTAGTCCGATCTTTCCGCCATGAGGGTGGAAGGCGGACAGTTATGCAGCCACCCCAAGGGGAAGAAAATGTCTTACTCCATTATTTTCCTTGTCAATCGCACCAAAATGAAGCAGCGAAATAACAAGGTCCACACAGACTTATTGATTTGAAGTGAGGTTTACTTTATGGTACCATAAGCAGAATCCAGTTGGGCATGTGCCCCCAAAATGACTGAGTTAAAATCATTCTACATACAGACAGTTTTATTCACACAGAAAACCAGCAGGCAGGCACACAAGCTTATCTGATTTCAAAGGGTCCCACCTCCACTAAGTTCCCGCTGGTAAAATTCCATGACTAAGTCTCCTTACATCTATATACAGCAAGTCGCCTGTAGAAGGCTGTTCCCTTATCTAATCTTACAGCTGGAGCTCACACCCGCTGGGTAGTAGTCAGTTTCTAACGGCAGTTTTACAATAGACTCCTTAGTTTGAAGAAAGCATATTTTTACTCAATATGACAAATAGTATTATTATTGGGGATATTAATTAATTATTCAGGTGCTGCTCCTTCACAGGCTATAGAAAAATGAAAATTTCTTTATATTACCATGCCACCTGATCAGAAATTACTTATTCCTCTGTGGCCTATCATGTGCTGTTTTCACAAAGGTCATATCAGAGGCATACATGCTGCTCTCTAATGGAAATTCCAGGCTAGGTTTTGCTTTAATCCTTTATATATATCAGAAGGCATGATGATTTTCTCTTTCTTGTTTTGCTGTTCTTTAAAAGGGTGAGGAGACAAATTCTGGGTTTCAAATAATGCTTATGCAGAAGAGCTGTACTGAGCCTCATTTTCAGATATCACATTACAGACTTACTTTTCACTTTCATAATTCTACCTAATTATTATCATTACCAAACTAATGTGAAATGCAGAAAGCTAAGCAATTTGCCTTGACCTCTGATTCAGATTGCTATAGGGCCTTTACTTTGTGAGCTTCATAACGTTCCACCTCTCTCACTCTGCAAGAACAGACAGGTTTCTGCTGCCCATTTTGTGCACATAATGTGTTTCTTTTTTCATATGGATAATCCAAGAGAAAGACAGTTTCCTCTGCTCAGCATTACCCTTTATAACTACAGAATGCTAAATACAAGTAAAGGTCTCAGTTTACCTAAAGATTCTGCACTGATTCCACTTAGTCACTGTTTACTTCCCATTTCCTCTTACTGAATAGAAAATTAAAAACAACATGATTTTGGGGGAAAGTTGGTTAAACTTCTTTTATTTCTATGGTGCTGGCAACCAACAGCCATATGCCATCTCAGTTTCATGGGGACAATTCTCTGGAAATGCCTCCTAAGTCAGCTCATTGAAATGACTGAGAAGGAATTGCACAGGAACGGAGAAATCATAATGTTTAAATTCTGTTCCAGTGGAATTCCCACTGGGATGTGTGGAAGAAAGGCTGCTTGGCAGACTGTACCCAGACCTATAATTTTACCATGATTACAGAGAAGTGGGTAGACCTCTCTGAATGTCTTAGGATATTATTTGGGAATACTTGCAACATTGGAGTGGAAAATGGGAATGTGATGGCAATCAATTTAATTATACAAATATGAGCTTCCTTCATCAAATAGTATCAAGGACTGTGGTGTCATGGGCTTTTCTGCTTGTAAGACACCACTATTTGAATGAGGTAGATTAACTTGGAAAAGGATTCACGTATATGTATTGGGAGATTGTGAATGTGGGTTAGACTGTGGATGTGGAGGAGGATTTATTTTTTATTTTACTTTCGTAAATTTACAGGCCACCCTTTCCCATAGTGGGCTCAGGGTGGCTTCCAACATGTTAAAACAATCAAATCAATTTTAAACAATTAAAACAGTTAAAACAGTTTAGAATTAAACAAATATGTCATAGCTCACAATTAGGTAGGGCAGCAAAGATGGTATTAACAGATCCATTCAGCTTGCTTATCCCAACCTAGATGTTCAAATCTCGGCTGTCTTGGTTTAAAAAAAAAAAATCAGTACAATGCAGTCGGTGCAGGAGGGCATGTTTAAATGATAGGACGCTCATCTGCCTCAGCCGTAAGTCCGATGGAACAGCTCCGTCTTACAGGCCCTCCGGAATGATAAATCCTGGAGGATCTGAACCTCCATCGGGAGCTGATTCCACCAGGTTGGGGCAAGCTGGACGTCCTTTGGGCCAGGGATGGTCAGAAGGTGTTGGCAAGCTGCTCATAGCGACCTCCGGGGCTCATATGGGGAGAGACAGTCCCGCAGGTATGCTGGTCTGAGGCCACGCAAGGCGTGGATTGACCTTCAGTTCCTTCCTATTACATTTGTCTATAAACTTATGATAGTGGGCAGGGCCGGCTTGCCCACTAGGCAAACTAGACATTTGCCTAGGGTACCGGAAGGGGTGAGCTGAATTGGGCTCTCTCCCCTTCCCTGCACCCAAGACAAATGCCTAGTTTACCTGCCACAGTCACTGCCATCGTTACTTTGCCATGCTGCCTCCTTCTCCTCACTCCCCTCATGAATAAAATGCTGCTGCTCTCCCTCCCCTTCTGCAGTGGTGCGCTCTGCCGCCCCTCCTGCACACTCAAAGGAGTGCTAGAATCAGCCCTACCCACTTAAATGCGGCCTGTGCCTCTCAGCACTGAATGAGGCTTTGCTCCTCCCTCATGTGAGGGGGAGGTGGAGCTCGCCACCACAGAAGGAAAGGGGGGAAGGGGTGGCAGTGTTTTACTCACTGATCAGCTGATCGGTGTGTGTGGGGGGAGCGTTAAAGAAGGTAAAGTGCAGGAATTGTAGCCAGGAAGTGCAGCACTCCGGCCTTTTCTGGGCATTGTAATGGTGGGGAAGGGAGGGAGGAAGAGGTGGGGAAGGGAGGGAGGGGTGTGGAGGGGCATGGCACCATGGGGGGGGCAGCAGGCAGTGAGTCTGCCTTGGGAGTCATGTGCCCCAGGACCGGCCCTGATAGCGGGCAGTTATGACCAGAATTATAGGTTCTTAGTATTTATTTTAAAACATTTTAAAATTGCCTTTTCTTCAACTTGGGGTCCCCAAAGCAGTAAATAAAAAAACTGTTTAAAAAGATTATGATCTCCTATGAATGTACAACAACAAATAAAAAAAATACCGTATTTTTCGGACGATTAGACGCACCAGAGGATAAGACGCACCTTCCTTCTGGGGGGCTATCTGATGCTTTTTCTTCTGATCCGGCGCTTCCCCGACGCCTGCTTGCCTGGCTCCATCTTCTTCAGGCAAGCGTGGGATCACTCCACATGGCCCCAGAGCTTCGCAAGCGCCGGCCGCGGAGGGGGCAGCGTGCTTCCTACTTCCCTGTGTTCCTGCCTTCAGCTGTGATGTTTAAAGCAAGTGCTGGGATCGCTCCCTCCCCCCTCCGATCCCAGCGCTTGCTTTAAACATCACAGCTGAAGGCAGGAACACAGGGAAGTAGGAAGCACGCTGCCCTCTCCACAGCCGGCGCTCGCAAAGCACTGCGTTTGCAGAGGGGGCGGGTGCTTCCTACTTGCCTGTGTTCCTGCCTTCAGCTGTGATGTTTAAAGCAAGCGCTGGGATCATAAGAACATAAGAACATAAGAGAAGCCATGTTGGATCAGGCCAACGGCCCATCAAGTCCAACACTCTGTGTCACACAGTGGCAAAAAATTTTATATACACACACACACTGTGGCTAATAGCCACTGATGGACCTGTGCTCCATATTTTTATCTAAACCCCTCTTGAAGGTGGCTATACTTGTGGCCGCCACCACCTCCTGTGGCAGTGAATTCCACATGTTAATCACCCTTTGGGTGAAGAAGTACTTCCTTTTATCTGTTTTAACCTTTCTGCTCAGCAATTTCATCGAATGCCCACGAGTTCTTGTATTGTGAGAAAGGGAGAAAAGTACTTCTTTCACTACTTTCTCCATACCATGCATTATCTTGTAAACCTCTATCATGTCACCCCGCAGTCGACGTTTCTCCAAGCTAAAGAGCCCCAAGCGTTTCAACCTTTCTTCATAGGGAAAGTGCTCCAGCCCTTTAATCATTCTAGTTGCCCTTCTCTGGACTTTCTCCAATGCTATAATATCCTTTTTGAGGTGCGGCGACCAGAACTGCACACAGTACTCCAAATGAGACCGCACCATCGATTTATACAGGGGCATTATGATACTGGCTGATTTATTTTCAATTCCCTTCCTAATAATTCCCAGCATGGCGTTGGCCTTTTTTATTGCAGACGCACACTGTCTTGACATTTTCAGTGAGTTATCTACCACGACCCCAAGATCTCTCTCTTGGTCAGTCTCTGCCAGTTCACACCCCATCAACTTGTATTTGTAGCTGGGATTCTTGGCCCCAATGTGCATTACTTTGCACTTGGCCACATTGAACTGCATCTGCCACGTTGACGCCCACTCACCCAGCCTCAACAGATCCCTTTGGAGTTCCTCACAATCCTCTCTGGTTCTCACCACCCTGAACAATTTAGTGTCATCCGCAAACTTGGCCACTTCACTGCTCACTCCCAACTCTAAATCATTTATGAACAAGTTAAAGAGCATGGGACCCAGTACCGAGCCCTGCGGCACCCCACTGCTTACCGTCCTCCACTGCGAAGACTGCCCATTTATACTGACTCTCTGCTTCCTATTACTAAGCCAGTTTTTGATCCACAAGAGGACCTGTCCTTTTACTCCATGACTCTCAAGTTTTCTAAGGAGCCTTTGATGAGGAACTTTATCAAAAGCTTTCTGGAAGTCAAGGTAAACAACATCTATCAGGTCGCCTTTGTCCACATGTTTGTTCACCCCCTCAAAGAAATGTAACAGGTTAGTGAGGCAAGATCTTCCCTTGCAGAACCCATGCTGAGTCTTCCTCAATAACCCGTGTTCATCAATGTGCCTACTCATTCTGTCCTTGATAATGGTTTCTACCAACTTTCCCGGTATTGAAGTCAGACTGACTGGCCTGTAATTTCCCGGATCTCCTCTGGAACCCTTTTTAAAGATCAGAGGGGGGAGGGAGTGATCCCAGCGCTTGCTTTAAACATCACAGCTAAAAGTTGCTTTCTTTCTACCCCTCCCTCTTTCCCTCCCTCCCTTCCTTCCTCTTTCTCTGTCGCTTTCTCTTTTTTGGTAAAAAACAATTTTTTTTATTATTCTACAACATATTATATCACTATTTCAATTAGTTTCCTCAAATAAAAACCAATATGTTGCATTACCTTTTCCACCTCCCCATCCCCATTTTCAAAACTTCCCCGGTGTTACTTACAATATAACAAACAATAAAGATAATTTAGGATTTTAAGAAACTGTTTAAAAAGAAAAAAAAGGAACATATTTCTTTATGGTTACTACCTCATTTGATTAAAAATCCAATATAATACTAAATTAAGTCATATTATCTATTTTATTGTAATCCTTTAAGAAAGAACAAGAGATGCTCTCATTTTAGCTATAATTCTTATCTCAGTAAATTAAAAATAGCTAATATTACTTTACTTTAAACAAGTTAGCCATTATCAAATATCACCAAGTGTCCTTTCACTCTCCAATGTTCTTCCACATAGTTCTGAAACTTTTGCTATTCATTATTAAATTTTTGCATATCAAGTTCCTTTAATGTTCTTGTTAATTTGTCCATTTCACTTCAGTGCATAGTTTTTATAACCCAGTCCCATTTTTATTTTGCTTCCACAACTGTGCATACAATGTCCGTGCAGCTGAAAGCATGTACCAAAGTAATGTTATGTCTTGTTTTGGAAAATTTTCTATTTGTAATCTCAGCAAAACCTTTTTGATGCCTTCTTCACTTTATATCTCAAAATCTTTGACATTTCTTGCTGGATCATTTGCCAATATTGTACAGCCATTTCACAAGTCCACCACATATGGTAGAAGGACCCTTCATGTTTTTTACATTTCCAACATCGATCAGACATTTGATTGTTTATTTTCGACAGTTTTTTTGGTGTCATATACCATCTACACAACATTTTGTAGCCATTTTCTTTTGTTATTACATGTCGATATTTTCATAGAGCTCTTCCATAAATATTCCCATTGTTCCATCTGAATTTCCTTGTTTATATTAATTGCCGACTTTATCATTTGAGACTTTACCACTTCATCCTCTGTAGACCATTTCAGTAATAGTTTTTACACTCTTGAAATCAATTTTACGTCCTCACCAAACAGCATTTTCTCCATTTCCATTTGTTCTTGTCTTATTTCTTCATTCCTAATATCCTGCTTCAGCAAACTTTTAATTTGTAGCCATTGAAACCAATTAAATTTATAATCCAGTTCTTCCAATGATTTTAATTCTACTTTGCCTCCTTCTATTTTTAATAATGGTTTATATGGTAACCATTTCTCTTCCTCAATATCAGAATATAATTTTATTACTTCCGTTGGCACAATCCAAAGCGGTTTCCTCTCATATCCGTATTTTTGGTACTTCAACCAAGTTTTAAGCAAATTATTTGTTACATAATGGTGTGAGAAAAAACCCCCCATCCATTTTACTTTTCCTATAGCACAAATATGCATGCCAACCGAAAACCTTCTCATGGCCTTCTAGTGTTAATAATTTTCTGTTTAATAACACTATCCAATCCTTAATCCACACCAAACAAACTGCATCATAATATAGACTTAAATCCGGTACTTGGAAGCCTCCCCTTTCTTTTGCGTCTGTCAGGATCTTCATCTTAATTCTTGGTTTTTTGCCGGCCCATATAAATTCCGGAAGTTTCCTCTGCCATTTATAAAATTGTTTCTCTTCTTTCACTATTGTTATTGTTTGAAACAAGAACATTATTCTGGTAATACATTCATTTTTATTGCTAATATTCTGCCCAGGATAGACAAATTCAACCTATTCCATTTTTGTAAGTCCACTTCAATTTTTCGCCAAAGCTTTTCATAATTGTTTTTAAACAAGTCAATGTTTTTTGTTGTAATACCTCTCATACCTCTCAAACGTATCTGATTTTCCATTAATTTACAGTACTGCAGCACTGCTTTATCCTGCAATGTTTTAATAGTGGAATCCACTGTATTAATCTTTTCATCATGGTCTTTCACTTTCTCTTCAACCTCTTGGATTTTTTTTCGATACTGCTTTAAACTCTTCACTGAGAACTTCTATATCTTTTTTAAATTCCTTCTTACATTCACTTATAGAGTCTTTAATCACTTTGGACAATTTTGCTTCCATGGCATCCATCTGTTCTTTTTTATCAGCCTTTTTGCCCTCTTCTGGTGTCTTAGCTCTTGTCTGTAGTGGTTTTTGGGCTGACATCACTGCCTTCCCATTGTAAATATAGGCTTTAGAATTGATGTCACCAAATTCTTTTTAAATGGTCTAGTCTTATAGATTAGGGCATGCCCTTTCAGGTAAGTCCAAAATCGCCTCCCTCCTATGCCCCAGAGTCCAGATATTAATTTTTAAAAATTGTAATTTTCCAAAATGGTGAATGATGTTTCTCTATGGTTTAGTCCTAGAGAGGCTTAGGATGCCTGTAATTTTCCCTTCCCTTAATGGCCTCTTCCGTCTACTCTTGCCACAAAGTCTCGTTTCTATTGTTATGAAGTCTCACAATGTTTGCAGACGTCACTTCCTGTTACGTCTTGTTGATCTGCAGTTCTTCAACTCTCGGAGGGGGTGACTGCAAATATTCAAAATATTCAGTTTTTGCCTTTTTAAAAGCCTTATGTCTATTTAACTCAGTTCAAAATTCCCCCTCCTCCTTCTTCTTTATTATTACAAGTTGTTTAAGTGTCCAGACCTTTGTTTACCTTCCAAATATTTCCCAAATTAGTCCCAGAGCAACAGATAAAGATCTTTTTACCTTTAAAGTCCCGAACTTCGAACACACTGGTCTGTTTCTCATCCAAGATTAATTAGTCCCTAAGAAGCTTGGCACATGTTGAATTTAAGTCAATTTAATGACCCCAGATATCCTCTATAGACGCTGGAATGAGATCCTTCTCCGGAGACTCTTCAAAGCCAAAAAGACCCCCCCCCCCTGGGATTGCTCATTAGCCAAAGTAAATCTCCTCAGAATTTTAAAAGCGTATCTTGGCCATCTTTTTGCCTAGAAGATGTAGACAGCAGGTTTTAAAACACCTTCTTTGTCCAGAATAGAGGGTCTGGTCTGCTCCCCACTGTCACTTTCTCCACCTCACATTCATGTCTTGCAGCTCTCAAACATCTGGTGTTTATTTTATGTGGCTCTGACGTTAAGAAAGTTTCACCATAGATGAGTATCTGACATAGACACAGAAAAGGGAGGAAGTGTCAATGAGAATCATGGAGGGAGTGCTGAACAAAACAAAAAAGTTTTTATTTGCTGACAGAAGACAATGACAGAAGAGGGCAGATGAATCACTCTAGGGAGAAAATTCAATAATTTTGGTGCACAGCTCAGAAGACCTTTTCTCATATTGCCATCTAGTCAGCCTTGGTGGGGCACCTGAGAAAGGGCCTCCAAAGAGAACTGGAATAGTTGAGTTGGTTCATAATGGAGGTTCATAGAGAGGTGTCCTTAAGTTATGATATCCCCAAACCATATGAAGCTTTAAAGGGCAATGTTAACATCTTGAATTTGATCTGAAAGCATTCTAGGAAAAAGTTTTGTACTCTTATTGCTGTTCCATCATATATTCTGTTTATATTCTGTATTTTTCATCATTGCTCTACCATATTGCATACATTATATGGTTTCTTTTTCTGTTAACAAAATAAAGAAAACCTTTGTTGAAAACTCTTTTCCCCTTCATTTTCCAAGTGTTGATTTGAATTAGCACTAAGGTTCTAAGCATTTAAGTGCCCCAAATGTATGTATTTGTTCTTTGCTGACAGGGAGATGCCTCTGTATGTTATGGCCCTGACATGTGTATACCAATTTGGGTAACAATAGGTTATAGATTTTTCTCATAGACAGGGAGTCAAACATTGCTCATGTCAGGTCAGTCACTTTTAGGTGATATACAACACAATCCTCAGAACCTTGCTCTGGGAGTAAGCCTTGTTAAGTAGACCTTCTTAGGAATACACTGTAAAACACTAAGGCTGTATTTACATATCATTAGACATTGTGCCATAGCAATAATTTGTAATTTGTCCATATGAAAAAAATCCAGTTATTAATAGTGTGTTGGTTGTACCCTAGCCAGTGATGTGAGGGTGCCTAGTTTGCAACTCCCAGTTTCTTCCAATCAATACTTGTTTTCTGTATCAGTTTCCTTCTCTTAATGTGACACATAAACACTTTATGGAATATATATCTTTATAAAATACATTATGATTATTGGATACCAGTTAATTTAGTCACCACAGCACAATCTACAGTTTCCACTACAGTCCAAATGAGGCATTTATAATTTTGTGCTACAATCACTTAGCATTATCATGGAAAATATTCAGTTATTGTGATATTATAGGATCTGCTGAAGTTTAAGGAAGCTTTGAAACTCCTTTCCCTTCCAGAAAATATACAGCAAGTACATAACAGAAACATTTTATATTTAAATGATGGTAGATGAAAACTGAATATTTTACCTTTCATTGTCCAAATATTGTATTGTTTATTGCCCCAAAGCCCAAATATAAAGGCAAAGAACCCTCGCAGTACAATTTCAAAAATATGGCAAATGATGTGGGAGTGCTTTAGACTTTGCAATGAAAATATTATGCATTACAAAGGTGATCAGGCTGAAATCAGAGACTTTTGTATCACAAGCAAAAATTCACATCTGAAGGCTCTGCCAGGTGAGAGTTCCACTTGCAGAATTTCTGCCTGACTTGCAGCAGTGCAACATCTCTGTCACATAACCCTAGAAATGGAAGGGCAAACAATAAAAGGCTCTTTGAGGTATGCAAAAACTGAGAAAATGAAAAATAGCCTTTTCCCTAACAAATCTTCCTTATTTACAGGGAATGTTGGGAATATCTTGAATCATGTCCTCATGGAGGTATATGTGACAGATTTGCTGATATTCAAGTTAGTGGGTTTCTGTTGGCTCTGCAACTGAGAATAAGACCCTGAACAGCTATTTTTTTAAAACAAATATTACATACTTTATAATTAAGCCCTGACTAGCCTGAACTCAGCAGATTTTGTAAACTGAGTAGGTTGATCCTCGTTAGTACTTGGATTGGAGCTCACCAAGGAAGACCAGGGTTGCTACACAGAGGCAGTCAATGGTAAACCACCTTTGAATATATCTTACCTTGAAAAGTCTATGGGTTGACATAAGTCAACTGTGACCTGAATACAGGTAAATAAACCCATAGCACTGATCCATTTTTGTGTCTGCTGGTGGCACAGGGAGCACCAAAACTTTAAGGATAGGCATTCCAGAGGAAATAGCCATGTTAGTCTGTTGCAGCAAAATTTAATAGAAGCCCAGAGGCACATTGATGATAAACAAAATTTATTCCAGTCTAAGCTTTCATGAATCAGAATTCATTTAATCAGGTGCATGAAGTTTACATCCATAACAGATATATTTCTACTTAAAGTGACAAGCAACAGACAATCACTCCCACCTCCTACTATATCAGTTATAGATATACACTTCATGCCTCTGATGAAGTGAACTCAACTTTTAAAAAATGGTGCTGGAATAAATTCAGTTAGTCTATAAAATGCCACTGGTCCATAGTCTATATATAGTCTATAATCTATAGTCTATAAAATGCAAGAATTTGCTGGTGACTGGGACCTTATTATTGATGAGATCTGTGCGATTTAAATACATTTAAGTAGTGATTTCTATGCAATTTATCCTGACAATCTGAGATGGAGACAGATTAAAGGATGTTGGATTGGCATGATAAAACTGGCTTTTTTGACAGTATGGAGACTTTTACTGGAATCTTCTGTATGAATAAGCCTAAAGCACATTCAGGGAAAGTATTCAGGTATCCCACTTGTTTCTATCTAGAACAGGGGTGGCTAAACTGTGGCTCAGGAGCCACATTCAGTTTTTTCACACATATTGTGTAGCTCCTGGAACTTGAGGAGGAACTTAATGCAGGCTTACTCTCAAATAAGTGTACTTAGCATTGGAACCTCAGTCAGCCTCTGAGTGCTAACCCATAGGTAGGCGACTATTTCCACCATAAGTGTAGCAGGGGAGGAGGGAGAAATAGCCTGGTTAACAAGCTCTCCTCCTCCTCCAAAGAGGTTGCCTGGAGACCTAGAGTATGGAAAAGTGCAAGAGCCAAGGATCCACTTGAAGAAGGGGCAGAATTAAAGAGGACTGCACAGGGGTCCCTCCTTAGGTTTCATAGCTCTTGTAGGAGCTGTATTTACTAACTTTGATGTCAAGGCAAAGAGAGATGAATAATGATGCAAATAGTGGTCAGTGATTTATATGGTGCATGAATGTTTCTTTCTCTCACTGGTGCCAAAAATAATCCCCTAACCTTTTCCCATGCTGTTTTTATGGTACTGTTATTCCCAGTTTTTGTTTTTTTGTTTTTTTTAAACTCTCCTTCTAGTATGGTAGTGTTGTAAAGTGCATTCATATGTGCTTTATCTTTCTATGCAACAAAAGTATTAAGAGTTTAAATAATAACTCTGCCCCAATTATGGCCGCCTAGAAGAGTGATCAGATATGCAGAGTTACTGGATGAAAACAGCAAAATCAGAAAGAAGGAAGATTTGGAGGCGAGGGGAATTACAATGGACTGGTGGGTAATGACACAAATGTTATCAAAATATAATAAAGATAAAGTATCAGGCTTTACTAAGGAGAATTTCGATTTTGATTTAATAATAGCCACAAGACAGGAAAAAGTTATTAAGAAGGTTTATAATTATATAATGCAAATTAAGCTTGAAGAGGAAGTGGTAAAAGAAACTATGTTAAAATGGTCTAAAAACTTGAAAATAAATATAACGTTGGAACAATGGGAATTACTGTGGAAAAATAACTATAAGATTATAAAGCCTGTTAGCTTTAGAGAGAACTTTTTAAAGCTATTTCACAGATAGTATATTACCCTGGTTCATTTAAATAAGATCAACCAGTCTATACCCCCCAAATGTTGGAAATGTGAAAGGATGATAGGAACCTTTTACCATTTATGGTGGACGTGTTATATAGCAAGGAGATACTGGATAGTAATTCACAGAATGTTAAAAGAAATACTTAAGGTAAATATTACCTTTAAACCAGAAACTATGTTACTTTCGTTTGTTAGAGGGGTTGTCCCCCGTGAAGATGAATATATTACTGTATACATTCTGACTGCGGCAAGAATTCTATATGCTAAATTTTGGAGGTCTAAGGTAGTCCCACAAAAGGAAGAGGTAATTCAGAAAATTCTTCAAATAGCGGAAATGGACATTTTAGCCAATTTAGTTAAAGGAATGTCGAAAAGTGAAGCGAAACAGAAATGGGAGAAAGTATATAACTGGATGGATAAAAATTGAATGTCACTTATTATGAGCTATAGTTCTTGTTATACTTATTTAGATAAGTGATGGATATTAAATTTTGATGGTGGGTTTTAAACCACAATTCACCTCCTCTTGTAAGCAATTGTGTGGTATAGGATGATGTTAATCCTTTGTTTCTCGTTTTTTTTTATTGTATTGGAATTTCTTTCTGTTTGATATGTATCAGTTACAGGATTGGAAATATAAATAAAAATTATTAGTAAGTAAAAAAAAAGAGTTTAAATAAAGATGTGTGTGTAATATTTATTTATGTCTTGTGGCTCTCAAACATCTGACGTTTATCTATGTGGTTTGTAAGCCAAAATGCCCTCAAAAGAGGTTGGGGAATTGACAGGTGGGCACCTTTGGCTTAAAAAAGATCTAGAATCAATGTATACAGGATTCCACTTCCAGAAATTATTGCTAAATTTACCAAGGACACTAATTAAGTAAAACAATTATGAATTTATTACAGAAAAATATAGAACACACACACACATACAAGATTATAGAATCATATAACATACATACAGACCTAATAAAAATAGAGAGAAATGCATAGAGGTAACATAAGGATGGACAAACAGGGTGATAATTACCGATAGTAGTCCTCAAGGAAGGCTCCAATGGTGACAAACAAAGACTATGGGGAAGGAGACCCTCAACTGGCCAAGAATTGGGGATGTATCTAAACAGCAGGAATGAGGTACAGCTAAATGCACACCTGTGGGGAGTTGGGACTGTGGTTATAAGGACTACCTGAGCCCTTAGGGGATGGGAGGTACAGGGGTGGATGACAGGTGGTCAGCTGGTACATGACCTCAGAAAAAGGGGAGGCTCCACAATGACCTTAAGGGCTGGACTTATGCGGTAGTCAATAGCCAGTTTATTGGGGGCACCTGGCCAATAAGCAGACTTGGCCCTGGTTACCTGATTGGACTTCCAGGTAACAATGGGCCAAAGGGGGAGGCTCCAGGATGACCATTAAGGGAAAGAATTGGTGAAATTATTGGGGTGGGCTATCAAAACTTATCTAAAAGGTGACAATAGATGGCCAAATTGCTACCTAAGGTAACATCCGATCTATACAAAGAAGCTTGACTCTGGATGAAGATGTTCTTCCTCTTCTTTATTCCTCTACTGGCACAATCCTTTGTTTTGGGTTCCATTGGACAAAGGCTTAGGCAGTCTGACAGGATCCACACCTAAGATAAGCTTGATTGCCTTATGCATAGGTGACATCTGTTGAGTACGTGAGCCTCCCGCTTCGCTGTAATGGAGTCTGGCACTGCAGGAAAATAGCTGCTGCTGATGTTAGCCTACCAATATGGATTCTATGGTCAAGGCTGGAATTCGCTTGCTCGGACAGTTCCTGGAGGCACAACTTCTTCTGCTGCAACGGCCGAGATGGTGATCACATGGAGTGACTGGAAACCCATCTGTTCTCCTGGTTAGCACTCTTCCAGAGACACGGAGAGCTGCTGCAACATTGTGGCTGCTAATATTCACATAAGTCCCTTACAGTCTGGTAGACCAAACCCATGTTTTCCTGGCAGATGTGTGTGAGTTGAGTCTCCAGGCACCCTGGCAACCAAACAGGTGACTACGATGTTCTGAAATTAGGGGTCTTTTTCTCACAGGCTCTTTTGTTAAGCGAGTTTGGCCACCCCTGATCTATAGTAAATTCAAACCAGGAATGCACTGTGTCCTAGTACCTACAACTAGAGTTGCCATGTAAAGAACTCCAAATTAAAAAATACATTTTAGGCATTTATGTCTAAATTTAAGGGCACATAAATTATGTGCCCTTAAATTTAGACATAAATGCCTAAAATGTATTTTTTAATTTGGAGTTCTTTACATGGCAACTCTAGTTGTAGGTACTAGGACAGTGCATTTCTGAATTGTGTTGGCACATAATTTAAGGAAATTATGTGCCCTTAACACAATTCATTTGAATACACTCTCCTTTGTGGCATATTTCTCTCCTTTGTGGCATATTTCATTAGAATTTCTTTTTTGTACTTATATGGTGCATCATATAAAATGTAGGGATACCTTTTATTTCTAAATAAGGAGAAGCTGAAACAAGGGACAGATGGCAAGCCTACGCTCTGCTATTCTCATTCAGCACACTCATTTTGCTTTCCTTTGGACCTAGGGAGCCATTGTCCAATTTCTACATACCATCAAACAAAATGGAATATGGATGAATGGTGTTCTCTGTGAAACAACATGCCACAAGGGCCAAGTACACTAGATTGTGATCTTTTTTTTTTTTTTACTGCCAGCATTGCGTAATATGTGTATTACTCAATATATGCTGATTCTTGTATGATATGTACATGACTTCAGAAGGCATGACTCAATAGGTAAAGGATAATGTAAGAACAAATACATCAGCGTAACAGAATGAGAGTATGGGAAGATATACTCAGAAGCTGTTCTGGAAAGCTACAATGAAAATAATGATTAGCTATGCAAACAGATTGCCAAATGGAACATGTCAGATGGGGAAGCTCATTATCAACTGGCAGCCTTGTTGTTTAAATGAAAGTATTTCTCAGTGCAAAAAATATCTTGCAGCTTTTAGTTAGGCTAGTTCTGATCAATATTATTTCATTCCATTTCTATCTTACCCTTTCTCCAAGAAGCTCAGAGTAGCAATCTCAGCCTCATGCCTCCATTTTACCCTCACATAGCAGAGCAGAATTTGAACACATGCACTCCCTGAGAAACCTGCCTGGCACCTACTTTAACAGGTTCCGTGTCAAGCATTTCTCTTTGCCCAGCTTTTTAATCAAAGCATTCCGTTCTTTGAAATCTGTTTTATTGTCCATTTCTAGTTAGAAGGCTGTTTATGGGTATCATTTTAGATTATTTTCTATATGATTTTTTCATTCCCAGAACAACAGCCAAGTAGGAGTGTGTGTGTTCTATATTTTTCTGTAATAAATTCATAATTGTTTTACTTAGTGTCCTTGGTAAATTTAGCAATAATTTCTGGAAGTGGAATCCTGTATACATTGAATACTCATTTCTTGATGGTTGTTCTCATCTTTTATGCAATCTGTCTATAGAAACTTTCTGCAATGATGGAATGATTGACTCTTTTTATCTATTATTAATTAATCAATTAATTAATTAATATTCCGCCCATTCCCCCGTGGGGGCTCAGGGTGGAGCACAACATAATAAAATCACATTAAAATCATATATTAATAAAAGCAATTATTTCATAAACAAATAGCTTGGCAGAACAGTTTTGATGAGATGGTGCAGCTGGACAGTGCAGTGAGTCAGCGCAGTAAGATAATACAGTAGGGGAGGCCGACTGATCTAAAGGGCAGATGCCCACCGCTTCACCCGAAAACCTGGTGAAACAGCTCCGTTTTACAGGCCCTACGAAAGGCTAATAAGCCAGGTAGGGCCTGGATCTCTATTGGGAGCTGATTCCACAAGGTTGGGGCCAGGACCAAAAAGGACCTGGCCCTGGTAGAGGCAAGATGGGCATCTTTTGGGCTGGGGACAATCAGCCTATCCTGGGAGGCCGAACGAAGCGACCTCTGGGGCATATACAGAAAGAGACAGTCTCACAAGTATGCTGGTCCCAGGCTGCATAAGGCTTTGAAAGTCAGAACTAACACCTTGAAGCGGATCCGGTACTCTATAGGCAGCCAGTCCAGGCCACAAAGCACCGGCCGCATGCTCACCTGTATAGATGATGCAGTTAGCAGGCGAGCTGCTGCATTCTGCACCTGCTGCAGTTTCCGGATCAGCTTCAAGGGCAAGCCCACATAGAGCGAGTTACAGTAATCTAACCTGGAAGTGACCATTGCATGGGTCACTGTGGCCAAGTCTTGGAGGAGAGATATGGTGCTAGTTGCCTGATCTGCCGTAGATGGTGGAAGGCAGACCTGGCAGCTGCCGCGATCTGGGCCTCCATGAAAAGTGAGGCATCCAGGATCACTCCCAAGTTCTTCACCTGTTGGGTTGGCACTAAAACTGCACCATCCAAGGGTGGGAGCTGGGTACACAAACCACCCCCCTTTGACTCAGGCACAGGACCTCTGTCTTTGCTGGTTTTAACTTCAGTCGGCTCTGCTGTAGCCATCCTGCTATGGCTCCTAATGCCTTGGACAGGTGTTCGGGGCAGAAGATGGTCTGCCATATATCAGCAGATAGAACTGGATGCTGATGACAACCCAGTCTGAAACCTTGGGTAATCTGGGCAAGGGGGCGCATAGAGATTTTAAATAATATGGGCAAGAGAATAGTTTTCTGCAGCACTCCACATATAAGTGGGTGCCGCACGGAGGTTTGCTCACCCAGCCTCACCCTTTGTCCCCGCCCCTGAAGAAAGGAAAAAAAACCATTGCAAGGCTGTCCCCCGTATTCTGGTGATGGCAAGGCAGTGGGTCAATAGGTCACAATCGACCGTGTCAAACGCTGCTGATATGTCAAGAAGAATCAGCAGCACCAACCCGCCTTGATCCAGATGTCTTCTTAGGTCGTCCGTAAGGGCGATTAGTACCTTCTCTGTCCCATGGCCTGGGTGGAAACTGGATTGGAATGGGTCCAGGGTGGATGTTTCATCCAGGAAAGCCTGTAGCTGCTCCGCCACCGCTTTCTCAACTACCTTTCCCAGAAATGATAAATTCAAAACTGGGTGGTAGTTGGCTAGAACCATTGGGTCCAGTGAAGGTTTCTTCAAAAGTGGCCGAATTTCCGCCTCCTTTAACTTCTCTGGGAATGCCCCGCTTGTCAGGGACAAGTTGACAATATCACCTAGAGAAGCCCTGACTTCATCCTGGCAAGTCTTCACAAGCCAAGATGGGCAGGGGTCCAGAGGACAGGTAGTAGGCTTCACTGCAGCCAGGACCCTGTCTACATCCTCCAATGTGAGTTGACTGAATTGGTCCAATATTGGACCATATGACGGCCAAGGGGCTTGCAGTTCATGTACTGCATCAACTGTGGCTAAGAGGTCCTGGTGGAGAGTCAAGATTTTATCTGCGAAATATGTCGCAAGAGCCTCAGGATCAATATCCAATTTCCTATCTTTTTTTTTTTATTTAGACCAATTTTTATTATTCTGCAATATATTGTAATAATACTCATCATCTATTATTAAAAAGTTAATACAAATATATTACATTTTTCTCTTCTCTCCCTCCCTTTTCATGACCCCCGATGGTGTATTTTAATTAAATTGCTGAAAATAAAAGGTAATTTTATCAATTGAAGAATATTCATAAAAAACCCTTAAAACAAGAAGCAAAAAGGGAAAGAAAAAAACCCATGTGTTATAATTATAATCCATCTTCATTATAATCCTTTAGTCCTTATCATGAAAAAATTGAAAAAAATATGTCCACGTAGTCTTGTTTTTTGACTGTAGTCCATTTATTATTCCTTTAAAGTTCAACTATTGTCAAAAATCGCCAAGTATCCTTTAACCTTCCATTGTTTTTCAAAATATTTTTGAAATTTTCCCGACTCATTTTTAAACTTCTCTAGATCATATTTTTCTAAGATTCTTGTAAGCTTGTCCATTTCACTCCAATGCATAACTTTTAAAGTCCAGTCCCACTTTTCTGGTATTTTATCTTGCTTCCACATCTGCGCATATAATGTCCGTGCAGCTGAAAGCATGTACCAAATTATCGTTCTATCTTGTTTCGGAAATTTTTCCATTTGTAATCCCAACAAAAAGATTTCTGGTGCCTTCTTAATGTTATAACCCAAAATTTTTAAAATCTCTTGCTGAATCATTTGCCAAAATTGTTTTGCCTTTTCACATGTCCACCACATATGGTAGAAAGATCCTTCATGTTTTTAATATTTCCAACATCTATCCGACACCTGATAGTTCATTTTTGCCAATTTCTTAGGTGTCATATACCACCTATATAACATTTTGAAACAGTTTTCTTTAATATTATCACATGTCAATATCTTCATAGAGTTCTTCCATAAGTACTCCCATGACTCCATCTGTATTTCCTTATTTATATTTATTGCCCATTTTATCATTTGAGATTTAACTACTTCATCTTCCGTAGACCATGTCAATAATAATTTATAAGTTCTTGAAATCAATTTTTCGTTATCACCAAACAGCATTCTCTCCAATTCTGTTTGTTCTTGTCTTATTCCCTCATTTTTAATGTCCTGTTCAAGCAAACTCTTAATTTGTTGCAATTGAAACCAGTTATATTTGTATTGTAGTTCTTCAGTCAATTTTAATTCCACCTTTCCTCCATGTATTTTTAACAGTTGTTTATATGATAGCCACTTCTCTTCTTTAATATCTGAATATAACTTTATTACTTCTGTTGGCACAATTCAGAGCGATTTCCTCTCATCTCCATATCTTTTATATTTTGACCAGGTATTTAACAAACTGCTTCTTATATAGTGATGCGAGAAAAAAACATCCATCTTACTTTTCCCATAACACATATAAGCATGCCAACCAAAAACATTCCCATGACCTTCTAGTGTTAGTAGTTTTCTATTTAGTAATGTCATCCATTCCTTGATCCACGCCAAACATACTGCATCATGGTACAACTTTAAATCAGGCAGTTGGAAACCTCTCCTTTCTTTTGCATCAGTCAAAATTTTCATTTTAATTCCTGTTTTTTTCCAGGCTCATACAAATTCTGAAATTTTTCTTTGCCATTTATTAAATTGTTTATTATCCTTCACTATTGGAATTGTTTGAAACAGGAACATAATTCTTGGTTAAACATTCATTTTAATTGCAGAAATTCTGCCCAGTATAGACAAATTCAACTTGTTCTATTTTATCAGACCTCCATCAATCTTATGGTAAAGCTTCTCATAATTATTTTTGTACGTCAATATTTTTTGTTGTGATTTCCACACCTAAATATTTTACTTTGGAGGTAACTTCACACTCTGTTAAGCTTTGTAGTTCTTTCTGCTTGCTCTTTGACATATTTTTGCACAAAATTTTGATTATTCTTTGTTTATATAAAAGCCTGCCAGTTCTCCATATTCTTGTATCTTACGAAGCAACAATCGTGTTACATGAGTGGGGTTTTCATTTTTAAACATTACATCATCTGCAAATGCTCTGTATTTATAAGAAAAACCTTTCAGCTTCAGTCCCTCTATCTCTTTGTCTTCTTGAATTTGCATTAGCAAAACCTCTAAAGTCATTATAAATATTAATGGAAATAGAGGGCAACCTCGCCTTGTTCCTTTACTAATTATCATTTTTTTCTGTCAAATCTGCATTTACACAGAGCCTTGCTTGTTCAGTATATATTGCCTTCACCATTCTTATAAATTCTTCTTGCAATCTCATTTTCTCCATCACTGCAAAGATAAAGTTCCAATGCACATTATCAAATCCTTTCTCTGCGTCTGCAAAAAATAATGCTACTTCTTTTTCAGGATGTTTCTCATAACATTCAATGATGTCTATAACTGTTCTGATATTATCTCTAATTTGCCTCCAGGGAAGAAATCCTGCTTACTCTTCCTTTAATAAAATTGTTCAAATGCTGTCTAAGGCATTCTGCTAAGATTCTGGCATATATTTTATAAACAATATTAAGTAATTAAATTGGTCTATAGTTTTTTACATTCGTAGTGTCTCTGTCTTCTTTCTATAGCAACAAAATTACTGCTTCTTTCCATGTGTTAGGTATTTTTCCATCTGTTCTTATAATACTCATCAATTTCTGAAGTTTTGGTAATAGCGCCTCCACGAGTACTTTATAAAATTTTGCTGTAAAGCCATCTGGACCGGGTGCTTTCCCTAATTTCATTGAATTAATTGCTGCCTCTATTTCTTCTTTTTCAATTGGTTCATTTAATACCTTTTCCATATTTTCTGTTAAGGGGTTTACTTTAATTTTCTGTAAATATGCATCAATTTTTTTTCCTGTCCACCTTTTGACTTTTGAATAGCTTGGCATAATATTTATAAGATTCTCTTTTAATTTCTTCCCGATCCACAATGCCTTTACCTTCTGATACAATTTTATTAATAATTTTATTCTCCCTTTTTTTTTCATTTGCCAGGCCAAATATTTTCCAGGTATATTCACTCCTTCAAAAGATTTCTGTTGAAGTCTTTTTAAGTTCCATTCCACTTCTTTATTCAACAAATGTCTCAATTGGCTTTGTAATATTGTAATCTCCCTTATAATTTTCTTTTTCCCAGGTCGCTTTTTAAGCTCCTTCTCCTTTTTTCCAATTTCTTTCTGAATGTCCGTCATTTGCTTATTTTTGGCTCTTTTATCTTTATTGTTCAATGTAATTAAGATACCCCTCATTACCGCTTTATATGCGTCCCACACAGTTTGAAATTGAGTGTCCTCTTTTTCATTTATTTGAAAGAAAGCCTTAGTCTCCTTTTCCATAAACACCACTACTTCCTGTTTCTGTAGCGAATCTTCATTTATCCGCCATCTTAGGGTCTTTTTTACAGGTTTTGCAGACCACATTAATGGATTGTTGTCTGCCTCTACTTATAGGAAGAATCTCTATTTTTTTCATTATAGGTCCAAGATCTTTTGTAATCCATAACATACCAATTCTCAAGAAAGAATTATGCCTTGCTGAAAAGAAAGTATAGTCATGTTCTTTAACCTTTGGTCTTTAACCTTTTCTTCTACCTCCTGCACTTTCTTTAACGCTGCTTGGGAGTCTTTCCTGAGAACTTCAATTTTTTTTTTAAAATTTCCTTTTTAACCGCCTCTGCACTGGATTCAATGTCTTTTTTTAGTTCCTTCTTACTCTCTGTTATTGATTCCTTTATTACTTTTACCAATCTTGCCTCCATAGCTTCTATTGCCTCCTGCCATTTAGCCATTTTTGCTTCTTCAAGTGACCCAACCCTCGTACGAATCTGCTTTGCTCCTGGTTTATGCATAGACATCACTGCCTGCCCATTGCTAAAATAGACTCTGAAGTTGACCTCACCAAATTGATTTCCAATTACACAGTCTTATAGATTAAAGCATGCCCTTTTCGATGAGCCCAACATCGCTATTCCCAGAGGCTCCTAAATTGAGATATTATTTTTTTAAAGTTTTATTTTCTTCAAAATGGCATCTGCAGCTTTTCTATCCCTTTAAAAAAAAATTTCCCTTTTTCTCCTGGAGTGCTCCAAAATTAGTTCAAAGCATATAATCCAATAGATTTCACCTTTTAATGATGATATCTGCTGGCTCCACTATTTTTTAAAGTCCCGTTTAAAGTGACCTTCTTTTAATGGCCGCCGGTACTTCTCTATGATTTATGGTCCTAGAGAGGGCTAGGAGGCTTGCAGTTTTCCCTTCTCTTAATGGCTACTTCCTTCCTTTCTTGCCACAAAGTCTCATTTTTAATGGTTGGAAAGTCTCACGCGAGTTTCTATGACACCATTTCCTGTGACATCCTCACCAAGTCAGCAGTCTGTTTCAGAGGGGGTTGTCTGACCCGACCGCAGGTATTCAAAACAAAAGTTGTTTTTCCTCTTTTAACCTTGTTTCTCGAATTTCATTAGTCCCAAATTTACTCCCTCCTTTATCTTCTTCACTTTAAAATAACATAGTTGGATCCAGACCTTTGTCATTATTTCAAATAAGTCTTATTTTAGTCCCGGAGTGATAAAGATCTTTTACCTTTAAAGTCACTATCCTTTTGAACACCGTTCTCTTCGAAGATAGTTGTTAATCAGTTCCAAAGAAGCTTTGAATCTTGGTGAATTTAAGTCAATTTAGTGACCCCAGAAGTCCTCTGTAGATGTTGGAATGCAATCCTTCTCTGGGGACTCTTCAAAGCCAAAAAGGAACCCCACTGGGATTCCTCGTCAGCCAAAGTAAATCCCCTCAGAATTTCATATGCATATTTTGGCTTTCTCCCTGCCTGGGAGAAGTAGGCAGCAGGTGTTAGGATCACCTTCTCTGCCCAGAATAGAGGCTCTGGTCTGCTCCTCTACTGAGAATCAGCTCAATCCTCCGTGACCCAAACCCAGAAGTCCTCCAATTCCCTATCTTTTTGATTGCTCGATGGCAAAGTAGTCAAAGACAGAATCACTCTAAACAATTGAACTGGGTGCCACTTCGCAGACTCTATGGAGGCTGTGTAGAAATTTTTAGCGGACTTCACAGCCTTCTTATAGACTTTCATAAGTGTTCTATAAGAAGTTCTAGACTCTTCATCAGGTGCACACCACCACACTCGCTCTAACTGTCTAAGCTGTCATTTCATCCTTAGCAGGTCCAAGGAATACCAGCGTGTGCCCGGCCTGGTGTGTGGGGGCCGATACAAATTGGCTGCATCCCAGTGTCTCCATGGACGATAACAGGTCCTGCACCTGCAAAGATGGTGTGTCATCAACATGGACATTGAAATCCTCCAAAACTAAAAGTCTGGGGACGTCCAATGCCCAGGCAGACACACTCTCCTTGGCTTCCCACACCAGGCCAGTGCACTCCATGCCAGTGAAGTTTGGGACACGGAGTGCCCTGAAAGAAAAAGAATCTCAAATGAGCACAGCAACTCCTCCCCCCTGCCCACTTGTCCATTACTGGTGGAGGACAGCAAACCCAGGTAGGGTAAGCTGGTTCAAGGTTACAGTTTTGCCTTCCTGAACCCAGGTCTCCGTCATACATGCCAGGTCCACTTGCTGCTCTACGATGAAGTGCTCTACGATGAATAAGAGCGGTCTTATTATTAATGGACCTGGCATTAATCAACACCAGTGAAGGAGATGGGTAGTTCACCCTAGCCTCACAATCAGCATACCTTGGGATGGGACATAGGTTGGAGGGAGTCCAAGCATTTCCATATCTCCGATTCCCTCCTCGTTTTTGTAACCTAAGTGCACCGTCATACCTTCCCTGCCCAGTTATGACCAAAATCCTTGACCCTAACATGGCCTCCCCTACGCAGCACTATTTGGCCCAAAGGCCCTGTTAGCATCTGCTGGTAGGTCCACAAAAGGTTTCCCCTATATTGTCTATACCAATCTAGTAACCACCACAATAAATAGATCACTCTACAAAATATTTAGCTAATTGCCAGCCCCTTAATACCTAATCTATTTTCTCAATTTAAATTGATCCCTACTACTAGTTTCATCCCTGAGTATAGCCAATTAATATAGGAATTCAATCCCCAATTTCCAAAGCAAATCAATTACCCGATTCACTCATCTATCTATCTATCTATCTATCTATCTATCTATCTATCTATCTATCTATCTATCTATCTATCTATCTATCTATCTATCTATCTATCTATCTATCTATCTATCTATCTATCTATCTATCTACCTACCTATCTACCTATCTGACTTGTATCCTGCCCTCCCTGCCGGAGCAGGCTCAGGGCAGCTCACATTAGGAAGTCATAAGACCAATATTAATAGATAAAAGATAAAAATAAGTGCATCATAAATAAAAACATATAAAACAATTACATATGAACATATGAAGCTGCCTTATAGTGAATCAGACCCTTGGTCCATCAAAGTCAGTATTGTCTTCTCAGACTGGCAGTGGCTCTCCAGGGTCTCAAGCTGAGGTTTTTCACACCTATTTGCCTGGACCCTTTTTTGTTGGAGATGCCGGGGATTGAACGTGGGACCTTCTGCTTACCAAGCAGATGCTCTACCACTGAGCCACCGTCCATCCCCATAAAACAATGGTAGGTGCTATTTGATCTCACATTAAAATATATTGATGTATTGATGATGGCGGATACTACCAACTACATCAGTGTTAAAATTTTATTATTTAAGTATTTCTGCTGGATGTCCTATAAGAAAAAGATCCCCTGTCACAATATGATGTTTGAGGAGTGCCAAATGGATTAATTTCTGCTTTCTTGTTGTTATTGGTTTTAATTCAAGAATGCCGGGTGGAAGAGCACCGTTTTACAGGCCCTGTGGGACTGTGGAACCTCTTGCAAGGCCCCAACCTTCTCTGACAGCTCATTCCACCAGGCAGGAGTCTCAACAGAAAAGGTCCTGGCTCTGGTCATCTTGAGCCTGGCCTCTTTGATGCTGGGAATCAAAAGCCTTCCCCATATACAGAAAAGCCCTTCCCATTATCTTCATCTTGAGTCAGTTAATTTAAACTTCTTGAAATACAGAAACATTTGTCGTGGGTGGAGGTACAGTGTTTGTTAATCTTGTATCAGGAATGATAGTACTGACCCTTTACTACTTTGACCTCAGAAAGTACCTGTTATCTTTCCATTCTGCCTACAGAAGTATGTTATGTAACCATGTAGTTTTGGTTAAAGATATTATTTTAAAGATTAAAGATATCAATTTACCTTGGCATCAGTCTATAATTAATTTAGTTCTACCGTAGTCCTATTAAAAATCAAGCTCCAGTAATTGTGTCACAGAGTGAAGAGTCTGTGTTGTGTGTCTCCTTTCCAGTTAATTATCCCCATTATAGTATGTGCTCTGTTTTTCATTCATAAAACTCTGTTTAGTACACACTAACACATGTCATGAGGTTATTCTAAGGTGTATGGCAGTGTGGGAAGCCAGGCTTTCCTGTATGTAACTGTATGCAAACAACTCCAGGCTTTTCTCAGGTGCATCAGTATGAATTCTAGGACTTGGCCAGATCATCAAAAAGTCTTATCAAATTAACAGGAAGGTGAAATGGCAACATTCCAAAGAGGTACCTGGGAAAAATATTTCTAGTTCTAGGCTTTCATTTTTGTTATCTGACTTTGACTTAACTAGTGTTCCCTCTAAGCTGAATTAGTGTGAGCTAGCTCATCATTTTTTAGCCTCTGGTTCACACGTTTTTGTCTTAGCTCAGGAAAAATGGCCCCAGAGCAAACTAATTTATGCAGTAGCTCACAACTTTAATTCCAGTAGCTCATGGAGTAGAATTTTTGCTCAGAAGACTCCACAGTTTAGAGGGAACATTGGTCTTAACAGAAATTTTGCTTTATATTTTGTGCGCAAAAATAATATAAAAGTTAAAATATTTCTTGATGCAAGTAAAATTGTTTTCCATATGCTGTCCATATGTTCTGTTTGCTCCTTATAGCACAGGTAATTCGTTTCCTCTGAACGAATATGAGACAAAACACAGATTTTGACTGATACCTTTAAAATGCAGTTATGCTCATCTGAAATAGTTACAGTGCAGTCCTAAACCAAGTTAAACTTTTAATCCCATTGACTTCCATGGTCTTAAAAAGGCACCAATCTTTTAAAGCGGCACTGAAAATTGACAGGTAGAATGTTTTTCCCCCTACATAAAACCATGAAGTGAAATGGAACAACTGAAAATAAAATCATGTTACAGGAAAGTCAGCCTCTGGTTGTTTTTCACAGCCATCACATAAAACCAAACTAGTTCTGACATCTACAAAATATTTATTTTGAAAGTTATATACAGCTTCTCCATAGAAGCAGAGTATTTTAAAATGCTTATTTAGATATATGCTTATTATACAGTGTTTTGTGCTATAGCAATCAGTGAGATCTCTGGGATGCCCAAGTTGAACTATGGGCTGCTAAGCAAAAAGGAAAATGGTACTTGAGAAGGCATGGGGTCTGATGCTTTGATCAAGTAGCTACAAGGAAATGGTTTTATATAACACCTTAGGACAAGTAAGCAATTTCTGTGCAATTCAAAACATATAGAAGTCTTAATAAATGGAAAAAAATTCTTTTATTCAATTAAGCATAGCTACAGTACATTGACTGATCAATTCTTACATCTGCTGAGCAATGTCCTTCTATGTATCTTACAAGAACATATGCATTCTATCTTACAAAAACATTTTGGCCCTTCAAAGTGCCCCCTTTCACATTGCAAATGTTCATCCATAAAATTCTGGCTCAGCCTTGGCTTTAGCTTTTGAAAACTGAAGTCAGGTGAATGAATGCTTGGATGGAAAATCCCTTGAGAGTAGAGCAGTGTTACTCATTCAGTGGGAGACACTCTTCCCCTAGATTTAGCTAGTTAGCAGATGGGTGGTAGGAGGTATTCAAGTGGGTTCTATCAGCAGCATAATATTCAGGATGCTTGACAAAATTACAAGTCCGTTAGTAATACCCTGTGGGGCTAATTGTGGGCTGGTAGCTGTAGATTTACCAAGTGTTTGTTTTCCACTGCATACAATGCATTTGGTGCACAACTGAGTGGGAAAACCAAATTCTTTGTTAATCAAAGCATCAGTTTTGCAATGTCTATTCTAAGATAGCTCACAACAGCCTTGGATCTAACATACTAACTGGAGATCTCCCCAGTACAATAGCTTACTATAATGCCCCCAATACAGCCTCTTCACATAAAATGACAAAACATCTGCCATCTCAAACTAGACTTGCCAGCCCTTAGGTCCAAGCGGGGGAATCTCCCAGTTTTGCAGGCTCTTCCCCATCACCAGCAGGCTGGCTGGTGGGGGGAGATTCTGCCCCAACAGCCATGACGCACCTTTCCATCTTGGCACACTTAGAAACTTGCAAGCTGTATTCTGGAAGGTGTGTGTGTGCCTTTAAATCTCAGCAAGACTAAAGCTGGGGGGGGGAGGCAAGCAGGCAGAGCCATGTGGCTCTTTCTGGTGAGTGTGTGAGAGAGGAAGAGTGTGTGAGAGAGGAAGAGAGAGAGTCCAGTCTGTTTTGCATTTCTTTCAGAAGTTGTTTGTATAGTAAAAAGGACAGTAATGAGTTAACTAGAGCCTGGTTATGGAGCGGAGAAAAACTCCACCCCTTAGACTGCTCTGCTCAGTTCTTTCATTTTTCTGTGTTAGTCTGAAGAAGTTAGTTGGAATCCAGCAGAATCCAGCAACTCCTGTGAGTAGATTGCCCTAGTGAGATCACAGTGTGGGTTTGCAAACTTTATTTTGGCTGCTTTGTGAGTGTGTGTGTTCACTTTCATTTAGTGGGAAGTTTCAAGGGAAAGAAGAGGAGGAGGAAATGAAGACTTTATTTAGGGGAGCTGCACTGCTGAATTTTTATTATTTATTTGGAATGAAAAATTCTTCCAGCTCCAGCCCCAAAGTCCCCAAATATTTCCTGAGTTGGACCTAGCAACCTTATCTCAAACTGGAGGGGGAGGGATAGCAGAAAGGGACAAATAGTTTTTAAAGGCCATTTCCTCCTAAGTATGTGTTTGTGTGATCACAAGTCCTTGAGTTCCAGAAGGCTGGATGCCACAGGTTTCATGTGAAGGGATGAAGTGGATTGTGCCAGAGACAGAAGTAGCTTGTGTTGAGTAATGCTTTGTGCATGGCAGAGAGAGAGAGAGATAGAGCTGCATGGGTCCTAGATTTTTAGAAATATAGGAGGAACAGAAAATAGATATGGAGAACTGGAACAGCTTTATATGCCAATCTCAAATATTCTATCAACAGGGTTACAGAGCAGGGCTGCGACTGGGCGGGAGTTGTGGGTGTGGTGCCCCCTCCCAAATCTGCCAGACATCCCCTGTCCTGGTCCTTGATCCCCCTTTCCTATTGTTTATTCTTTGCTAATTAAATTAGTGTCCCCCAGCACCCCCTAAAAAAACACACCACCTAGATATGAGCCAGTTACAGAGCATCTTTTGATACATCATCTCCAGAAGTTCTTGGGAAAAGGTGACTTTGTCGATCTGTATGAGCCTGGTTTCAAAACTGAAACTGGTTAGACCAGATACTAGTGGAAATTGATGGAGTTACTCAATTGGCTCAGGATTCTCAGTGCTTTTGATATAATAGACCATCAAATTTTCCTGAATAAAAGGGTGTAGATGTCATATAGTTCAAGTCTAATTAGTTACACCCTTTTAAGCCTGTTGAAGTCTTAGAAGGGTGCAACTGTGCTTAGGACCCTACTAATAGACACTGCTTTGCAATGGTTCTCTTATCTCTCCTCATTGGTCAACAGTAGAAGATAGTATTGGGTTACACCATTTCCTGGGAACTTACCTGGGGAGTATACCAAGGTTTCATTTGTCCCATTGCTGGTTAGTATCTACATACGGCTACAGGATAAGCCATCCATCATTTTGAAGCATGCTGATGTCAGCATGTCTATTTTTCATTTTCACCAAATCTAGAAGTAGCAGTTGCATTCCTGAATCAGTCCTTGAATGCTATTAGAGACTTGGACATGAGTAAAAAAACTGAGTCTGAAACTTGAAAAGATAGCAATATTGATCGTTGTCAGAACCAATGGCACCAGGGTTGAACTCTCCTTGAAAGAATAGGTTTGCAGCCAGGAGGACACAGTATTGCTCTAGGTGGCAGTTGAGGTCAGGAGCAACTTTTCTCCGCTTCAGATAGTAAGTTATATCCTGCCCTGAGCCTGCTTTGGCAGGGAGGGTGAGATATAAATCTAAATAAACAAACAAACAAATAAAAAAGATGATTGCATCCTTTCCAATGGATAGGGACTCATATGGAATGGCCCCAAGAGAAATGGGCATGACCTACTGCTGCTATAGACTGGCAACCCATTTGAGTGGTGTGGAAACTGCCACTGCTGCAAGCTGGTGGCCCCCATTCTGCACAAGGCAAATGGTACAAGATAAGTGAGAACTGTTGCAACTCTGAGCTGTTGGCTCCCACCTCAAACAATGCAAGAAAGTACAAACCAGAAGGAAGGCATGGTGAGCCTGCTCCTTCCCTTCTTCCTTCTATTGGGGATCAGGGCCCTTTATCTCCTGGTCAGTCCCTATCTGTAAGTGGTTTTGCTTGGAATTTTTCTCAAAGATAGTCAGGAAGCAGCAGTTAGCATAGAATGGGATGGTGCCTTCTCAAAAAGACTGACTGCAGAAAGTACAGTAAACCCTTGTTAGATTATCCACCTCCAGATACAGTTCAAGGTGTTGTTTATGCGTTTTATAGCCACTAAATGGTCTTCGCCCAGACGTATCTCCTCCCAAAAAATCTCCCCATTCAGTGAGATCTGTTCAGGAACACCTCTTCCAGATTCAGTTCAAGGTGTTGCTTATACACTTTTATAACAACTAAACGGTCTGAACCCAGACACGTCTCCTCCCAAAGAATCTCCCCATTCCATGAGATCTGTTCAGGAAGTCTGCTTGTGTGGTGGGCCTTTTAAGGGTCATGGGAATGATACCATCTCAACTTAGAATCATAGAATCATAGAGTTGGAAGGGACCTTCAGGGTCATCTAGTCCAACCCCCTGCACAATGCAGGAAACTCACAAATACCTCCCCCTAAATTCACAGGCTCTTCATTGCTGTCAGATGGCCATCTAGCCTCTGTTTAAAAACCTCCAAGGAAGGAGGAACTCCAAGGAACTTCGGGGATGACAATCAAGGGTGATTAGCCATGCCACCTTATGATTAGAATTCAGGGGCAGAATGAAAACATTTTTGTTTTCCTCAGCATTTAAAATTCAGTTTAATGGCATATGTTGCAGGTATATGTAATTTTGTTCATTGCTACTTTTATTTGTTGCTATTTGGTTTTAGTTGATTGTGGGCTAATACATCATAATGGATAAGAGACAAGCTGTGATTTGAGTAACTGCTTGTTCAAACCTTATTTCTTAGAAACAATTATACCTGTATTAGGCATGCCCTCCCCCCTCCCCAAATTTCCAATATGGGGGTAATATTGCTGTGCTATTGTAAGGATTGCTGTATTATATGAAGCACTTTGAACACTGAAAGTGCCATGCAAATGCTAAGTATATATTATTGTACTGACTTGACTTTTAGGAAGAAAAGCAATTTATATATTTTGTAAATGATTAAACAATCTCCTTCCCCACCACCCACGGGCTGGCAAACTAAAATTATCCAATGAACACCTATGCCCATATTGGAACATGAGACAGAGTTCTGTGGATGAGTCATTCATGAACTGTAAAAGAGGCAATGTTTGATGAATGATTCCACTGAGTGATGCTTTTTATTCTTCCAATTTATACCCTAAAGAGCACTAGGGGTATTCTGGAAATGTATTAGCATTTCTGAGTATGATGAGATGTCTTTTCTGGGCAGTGTACATATAAACTTTTCTAATGTTATATGACTGTAGCAATGGTTACAGTTTCAAAAAAAATCAGCTAATTAATCTCTTCACATGTTTACAGAATTTGTATAATTTCTCTAGAAAAAATGCTGTCTGGTTTCAGGGTCTATGGCATAAGTCAATTATCATCTTATTCTCATGAGTAGTCAGGTTGAGTTGAATGGAACTTATTGCATAGCAAGTCTCTATTCATCGTGTGTATGGTTTGGCTGTTTCGGGCCTCGGAAGATTACATACTTAGCTGAGAGCAATAGTCAAGGATATTACCCACCTTCTGCAAAGTGCAGATTGCATGTAATTTACATAGAATTATTCTTTAAGCCCAAGTAAACAGTGAATTAATTTTATAGTAACATCAGGCACAACAGCTCCTGTTTAATTATAGAGCTTGTACAGAACTACAATGCTGTATCACATTTTCATTGTTCACTGATACGCTGTTGTAGCTTTTCCAAAATCTCTAATTTTTCATCTGCCAGAAGACATTTTTAGTGCATTTGCACTACCTGACAACTTCATGACACTGAAAGGATTCAAAAATAAAATGGCAGACAGAATTTTATCTTCAGTATAACCAGCATTGTATGTTTCTTGGATGCCAAACACATGGCTACATGTAAGAGACAGGAAATATTTTTTACAACCCAGTCCATTAATCCACTGAATTGAAAATACTTGCTATTAAGGAAATGAGAATCATGAACTATTCAAGCCAATGATGAATGGAACCAATATGAGATATGACAGGAATGTGGCATCAGTAATGTTTACAGAGTCTGAGTTATGAGGGAAATGTAGAAAGACAGTTAATGAAATCCACAAGTCCCAACTTCTGATCACACTAAATTCTAGTCCTTATAAGCCACACCTAGAATATCTCACTCTTGCTCTGTTCCCTGCACTAACAACCATTTTCCTGCTTTGTTCTTATTATGCTTGATAAATGTGGGCTCTAGAACTGTCTTCACATTATGACAATACACATTACACATACACAGTGTTAATGCGTGTATTTAACAGATTAACTGTGCTTCTACCCTGTGCTGCCTTACCCTTTAACTTCCACAAGTGTCTGTGCATATTGTTGCTCTTGCTTTTATGCACATTCAATAGTATAGATATTTTGAGTCTGGAATGTGTGTTCAGTCCTCAAGAAAAAGTTCATAATATTTAGCCCTTATTCTGAAACAGAAACAATTGTTCTGTTTTTCCTATTACTTTCAAAGGGAAATTATAGGGAATTTTTGTGTGTTTGAATTTTTTTGTTTTCATGAATGCTCATAAAGCAAAGAGGCAAGGTGGACTTCAATGTTTCTTCTGTAGTGGGAGCTCTCTCACTCCTCCAGCATGGCCCCGAGTTCTCTTCTGAAAGATTAATGGCAGGTCATATAAGTAAGATTTCCCCAAACCCTTTCTTGTTCATTTCCCTGAGAGTCAGGAATGTGCTCACTGGGGTCCAGGTTTTCCTCTTGGGTCTTGACATTGCCCCAGCTATAAGGTAAGCTGTCTTATAGTGAATCAAACATTGGTTCATATAGGTCAACATTGACTACTCAGACTAGGAGAGCTTTCCACGGTATCAGGTAGAGGTATTTCACACCCCCTAATAAACAATCCTTTTAATTAGTGGTAGTGGGGAATGAACTTGGGACTTCTGCATGCCAAACAGATGCTCTACAACTGAGCCATTGCCCCCTCCTTAAAAGACTGTGAAAAGTTCAGGCAGGGGTTCTAGAACTAACGTCATGATTCCCAGACCTTTCCAAAAGCTGCAGTTATTAGAGAGCAGTCTTGACAGCGTAGGGGCCAATGTGGTGATAAAGTGATATCCTTTCAGAAGTCTGTGCTATATGTGGACCAGTATTCCCTTTAAGCTGAGTTAATGTGAGCTAGCTCAGGGAGAGAGTCTCCTAAATCCCAGATTTTTGCTTAGCTCAGAAAAAATGGCACCAGAGCAAATTAATTTATGCAGTAGCTCAGACTTTAATGCCAGTAGCTTACAAAGTAGACTTTCAGCTCACAAGACTCCACAGCTTAGAGGCAGCATTAATGTGGACTATTCTCCATTAATCACTAACTACAGATGTGAATGCAAAGACATTCACAGTGGCAATAGAACATCCACACAATGTTCCACATTCTCCTTGGTATCAACTTATACTGCTATTCCCCCCTTTTTATTTGTGGTATTTCATTTATATTTGTTGCTGAGACTGAAGGCAAATTATACAGTTGTAAGGCAATGCATTCAAATAGCTCAGTGTATTCAACAAGCAATGCAATAAAACTAGAATCACAAAAATCTAGCAGTCATTTAAAAAATCAGGCTTGGTATGTCATGAAAATAAAATTACAAAATTGGAGAACAGTGAAGTAAGAGCAAGATAAAATATACAATAAGAAGTGGAACAAATTGCAGTTGTGCTTCCTTTATCAAAGTGCCCTCTATTCCACTACTCTACAGCCTTATTCTTTTATGCTCCTAGTGGGCTATTTGCTGGCTTTTAAATTTTAATACCTACATTACTGTGTGATAGAGAAGTTACTGACAAAAACAAAACAAAAACAAAACACCTGGTACAGAGCCCACTGCTGGTAGTGGAGGTGATGGTGGTAGATGTGGAAGGAAGGAAAAATAGATATATGGAGGGAAAATGTGGAAGCTGTCACAGTCCCTCAGTCTACAATGCTTTAGTTGATACTGTACATATTTTAACTCAGTTTTTAATTGCCTTAAGCATGTGTGTGTGTTTTGGGGTTTTAAAAAATGTGACCCAAATCAGGAGAAGTAAAAGGACACTGCACTTTTAAAAGTCCTCTCACTAAATTAAGATATGGGCAAATTAGCAACCCCCCCACCCCAGGCCCCCACCCCCAGCAGAACCTAACCCCAACCCCAAATAGGCCACCCACCCAGTACTCATCCACCGAAATCTGGATAAGTAAAGGGACTCTAGTCCTTTTACCAACAAAAACTAAAACAAGAAGAACCCCAAAACTGTCTTACCTTGTCTTCTCTACTCCTGGGAAGTCTGGTAAGGCTGAGTGAGAGAGAAGCAGGCAGCAGCTGAAGCCAAGGGCCAGCCAGCAGCAGCACAATCTCTCACACCAACACAGCAGCAATGGAGGAGTCCAGCCAGGAAGACTCCTTAGAAAGGTTCTCTGGCCCTACAGAGAGCAATTTCAAAAAATAGCACTGCTCTCTGATTGGCCAGACAACAGTGCTTACTTGGATACCCAAGTAAGCAAAAGATCAAAATAACAACAATGTAGCTGATGGCTGGGCCATCAGCTGCACACAATAGCCCTGCAAAGCATGCATTTGCAATGCATTTTGCAAATGCATACTTTGGATTGGCTGCTGGGGCTCCTCTTCCCCCTCCCCCTCCTCCCTGATCCCAGGGAGGCTGTGGGAGAGGTGGGAAGAGGCTACTAAAGGCGGGAAAGTAGGCAAACAGCTCCCCTGAGGCTGCAGAAGCTACTTTCCCGCCTTTTGCATTGACAGCCGTATACTTCCGAATAGCTATTCGGCAGTATACGGCGAGCCGTATTCGGCTGCCGCATAATAGGCGGCAATGGGAATCGGCTACAGCTGAGTCCGTATACAGCCGAATCAGTGGTGATTCGGCTGTATATGCGGTTTGGCTGAACTGAATGCACATCCCTAAACGCAACTCAGCATACTTTTGACAACTTGGCAGAGACAGGCTGAATGTGAACTGAAGTAAAGAACTGGGTGCATTATTTATGGCGTTGCTTCCAAACTGCCAAAAGCTGGACAGATCTACCCAAAGTGCATTTATAGGAAACCAGTTGGGTCATGAACATTGATCCTAAATATGCCCAGTCCAGACAGTTGAGTCTGAGAGATCAAGTCTGTCCTTACTGGCGGGGACTTCTGGGATTAGGGAAATGGTGAGCTGACCTGTCTCTTTAACGGGGACAGACTGAAGCCTCTGTTCGGGGTAGGAAAAGGCTCTTTCTGGCCTTCTACCTACATTTCTCAGCTAGAGATTTGTCCAAGATATGCACAAGAACTTAGAGGGGGTTGAACTTGGCTGATAGAGAGCTCCGTTGGGGGCTCTTTTGAGGCTTTGAGGGGCCCCTGGAGAAGAGTGGCATTTTCATCATCTACAGAGGCTTTCAGAGCCATTCAATTGGCATAAGCTTGGCAAGATCCTAATCTTCTTTGGGACTGGTGAACATCTGATAGTTGGAAAGATCAATGTTAAGCTGGATATCAATGGAGAGGTACTGATTACAATCTTTCGCTCCGGAACATTTTTAAAGCAAATAAAATAATTTTGGAAGGTAGGAAGGAGTGATTTAGAGAGAGGGGAAGAAGAAGAAAAGAAAGATTGAATTTTGGACTTTGTTAAAAGAAGGATATTGCTAAAAACTGGGAAAGAAATTATTGCTTGGATTACTTGCGGTCACTGAAGATTGTATCATCGTCACAGCTTTGCATTTCCTACAAGCAAAACAGGAAGTACGTCAAAGATCGTGAGATTTGGATATCATTGAGAATGGGACTTGGTGCCTAGCAAAGTAGGAAGTAATAAGGGAAGAGAGACTAACAAAGATTGCGAGATTTGGATACCATTGAAAACGTGATTTTGTTCCTAGCAAAGAAGGAAGTAATAAGAGAAGAGAGACAAACAAAAAGAAGGCCTACACTAGGATTTTTTACTTTAGAGAAATTGCGTTCGACATTTTGAAAAAAAAACTTTTAAAATTAATATTTGAGCCTAGGAAGATCAAAGAACAGCAAAAATAGGCTCATTTAAAAGGGCAAGTATTAAGCTATTGAATCAGTTCAGTTCAGTTCAGTTTGCTTTATTATGGTCTATTACCAAATACACAGCACAATGCAGGCCAACAACAACCACATAAAAATTGTAAAAATCAAGATGGACCTAAATAAGTAAAACGTAAGATTTTTTTTAAAAAAATGTGAAAATAAAATATAGGACATTAGTATGAATAATGAGATATGACAAATAATACAGTAGTGGTCAAACATCCTCTAGCTTAATAAATATAGTACATATAATAAAAAAATTTAAAATTTAAAATTTAAAAGTTATACAGCTCCAGAAGAAATATTAACTAGAATACACTGGTTAAAATTACAATGTTACCTTGACATTAACTTGTAAGAACCATAAAATGCAATTTGATTGCATAGGAACAAAATTTGGCAACTTTATGCATGGTCTCTGTATTTATATCAGTTTCAGTAGCATTTGTGATGGTATACAGAGTACTCAGGCATTTAAGAAAAGATAAAATACAAGCTTGGAAATATTAAAAAAACATTCAGTTCAGGACCCCTTCTTTACATAATCCTCACGAATTCTCCTAGCTGCTGCCATAAATTTGGCACAATTAATTATGAATTGGGGGTTAAAATCTGATAACAGCGTATTTCTGATTTTGAAATCAGAAAACCCAAGACATCCCTTCAACAAAGAATAAATGTACCTGGATCGTATGCCAGGGTATAGGCCACACCCAAACAAAACATGGTCAATCGTTTCAACTTTATTTGCACCGCAAGGACAAACCCACTCAGCCATAGGCACCTTTCTAAAGCGGCCCTCAACGACTGCTGGAAAGATATTACAACGGGCCATAGAAAAGGCCCTTCTGTGGGATGGTATTGTTAGAGTTGAGAGATAGGGGGCTGGAGCTAACACATATCTCCTTTGAGGGGGAGCTAGATAATCCGGGACCTTGGCAATATCATTCTGTTTCTCGATGTCTTGTAGTCTCTGTTTGACTATGGCCCTGGCTTGATCCAGGGCCATTATCTGGAGAGTTTCAGGTGAAAAGCCAAGCGTAGACAATTTCTGATGGATGGCTCTAACCCAAGAGGAACAATATCTATCCTTTAAAATCAACGATGTGATATTCGTGGGGCAATGGCTGAGATTAAGCCAAGTGGTGATTGAAAGTAGGCTCACCCTAGCCTTTATCCTTAGCGAGCCAGTTTCCAAGCGTAGTGCTACAATGGAAACGCAGGTTGGAAAGTGGAAAATGGCTCTCAAGAATTTGGACTGAATTTTCTCAAGGGGATCAAAACTTGATAAGGATGGACCCAACATAGTTCCATAGGTGAGTTGGGGTATTGTTTTGGCCAAATAGAATTTTAATGCTACTGGTATAAAATGCCCCCCTTTTGTGAGAAAAAAACCTGATGGTGGCCTGGGTCGATTTGCGACCAGAATTGGCAGCATATTCTTGGTGAGCCTTCTTTGACCCTGAGGACTGAATCATGACCCCCAAATATTTGTAAATTGTTACTTGTTGTAGACTATGGCCATTTATATTCCATCTCCTTAGCCTGGGTTTTGGGCCAAAAGCCATTACTTTTGTTTTCTGATAATTAATCTCTAAGAGTTTATGATCACAATAAAGACCAAATTGAGCTAATGTCCTTCTAAGGCCTACTGGTGTTCTAGACAGCAAGATTGTGTCATCTGCAAAGAGTAAGGCTACCAGTTGCCTATCTGCCAGGGAGGGGGGATGAATATCGACTAGATGGAGGTTGCTGATCATATCATTAATAAAGATGGCAAAAAGGGAAGGAGCCAGCACGCAGCCTTGCTTGACTCCTTTTAAAGTTGGAATAGGGTCAGTAAGGAGACCATGCTTATTGCACCTGAGCCTAATAGACGTGTTGGTATATAATGCCTGGATCAGGAATAAAAGTCTCCTGTCATTTGAGGTGGCACTTAATTTGTCCCATAATTTCCCTCTGGGAATGGAGTCAAAAGCAGATTTTAAGTTAATAAAGGCTGCATAAAGAGAAACCGTTCTGCTGGTTGCTTATTTTTCTATCAAATGTGATAGAATCAAATTATGTCCCAACGTGGATCGTCCTTCCCTAAACCCAGCCTGCTCATCTACCAAATACCTTTCTTGAATCAGCCAGCACTGCAATTTCTCTAGAAGATGGCTAGCATATAGTTTGCCCAGAATACTCAAGAGGCTGATTGGCCTATAGTTGGCTGGATTATCCTTCTGCCCGGACTTAAAAAAAGGAATGATGATAGCCTCTCTCCAGGCCTCAGGTAAATCCCTTGTCAAATCTATATATGTAAACAATGGAGCCAAGAGAGAGGACCACCAGTCTATATTATCTTTCAATAGATCTGGGGGAATAAAATCAGGGCCTGGAGCTTTGCCTCTCTTGAGTTTACTGATCAAAGATCTAACTTCTCCAGCCGTCACTGGAGGCCAAGGTGGCAGGTCTGAAAGGGCCTCATGAATCTGGGGAACTGCAGAATGTTGGGGATCAGAGTACAGCACTTGAAAAAATGATTCCCAATTCTTGGGAGTGAAAAATGAGTCAATGGGGGAGATGTCTCTGCAGGAGTGGCTCGAGATCAATTTCCAGAACCCTGTCAAGATCTTCTCCTTGGATGACTGTATAATGCTATTCCACAGCACTTTCATGGCCTCACGCTTCTTTGTGGCAATCAGTTGTTTGTATAACTTCTTGGAGCATGAAAGATGGTATTGTGAACACAGAGAATCAAGACCCTCAGAGTTCTTATGTGCATGATACGCTGATTTTAGATCTCTTCTTGCTTGCTTGCATTCTTTATCAAACCAGGGCTTGGAGATGTTTTTGAATCTACGATGTTGAACAGAAGCATCTTGAACCAGTAATGGTTTTATGAGTTGGAGGAGATGGTCAAAGGGGATCAGAGGGTTCAAGTCATGGGGAGTATCCATAATTAATTTTCTATTGGAGCAAGCATCCTCCTTCTCCAGGGCTCCCCTCACTGTTTGTGCAAACTGATCGGACCACTTGGCACGGCGTCTCGTTTGTTGGACTGGAACCAAATGTGGGCCCATCGTAATACTATGAAAAGTCTCTGGAACTAAAGGAGCTAGAGTGAGTAATAGTGGAAGATGATCGCTTTCTAGTTCGGGTAGAACTTGTAGGTAAAGAACCTATGAAAGTAATCTTGGGCTGGCTAGAAAATAGTCGATATTACTGCATCTAGTGCTGGCTAGAAAGGTGATCTCCCCAGGATAATCACCTACTATGGAGCCATTCAATATGGAGAGGTCAAACCTTCTAGCCATCCTTGCTAAGCAAGCCCCTGCAAAATTTACCCTGGGGTCTTTTGAAAGGCATCGAAGGAAAGTGGGATGGCGACTCGCCTCATTGATGAAAGTAGGAAATCCAAACTTTCCAGTAAGGATCTCATCATGAGGGCCTAGTCAAGCATTAAAGTCCCCTCCCATTAGGATCATATCTGCTGGAGTATCATTCAGAAGATCCTGTGAATGAGATTCGAAATCATTCCAGATTGCAAGAATGTGTGATTGTGTGTGATGGGGAGGTAAGTAGTAAAATAGTCTCTGTGTTACAATGAAGGAGAACTGCCAATGTCCATGGGTTTACATTATTTAAATGTACGCATTTACCTTTAATTGTTGAGGAGATTAGAATTCCCAATCCCCCTTTGAGCCTTCCAGTGCCTTCACCAGGGGTAGCCTTGTTAGTAAAACCATGGTAACCATTCAATAAAAGCTCCCCAGCTGTCCAGGTCTCTTGAAGAAATAAAATGTCATATGTCTTAAAAAGTGAGGAATGATCTAGGCTTCTCAGGCGGGCCCAGCCAGCTATGTTCCAGGATATTTTTAAGATGGTTTGGCTTCTCTATTTTACGCTGAATTGGCTGTCATACGTTTGAAGCTTCTGCCAGGGAAACAGGGTCAGTGATTCCTTCGACTCCAGTAGGTTCATCTAAGATCGTATGCAAGACTGGGTTGTCTGGAGGGATAATCAGATTGGTGTTGTTGCCCCCTTTCTTGATTGTTATGATTGGTTCCAGTGGAATGCGTCTCGATGGCGCTGGCACTAGAGAACCATCCATGGCAGAGGGGGGTTCCATTAAGTTCATTTTTTCTGCCAGGGGCTGTCTTAAACCCTTCAGGGTGGATACCAAGAGCTCCATATGACCAAGTATACAATCTTGTTCTTGAGTTGGTAACGTCCTAAAGGAGGTGAAAAGCCTTGCCTCTATCTCATCCTCTACACCTAGGGAATCCACAGTCTCCATGTGGATCTGACTCCTTGAATTTAACGTTTCTGGGATCTTAAGGACAGAGATATCAGTAGGGGGCTGCTGTCCTGACACCCTCAATGGCTGTTGTAAGTTGGAGGGAATAGGCAGGTCTAGGATCATCAGCGGATCCCGAGGGTTAATAGGCGCCTTTTGGGTCCCTGTTGCCTTGCATTTAAATCTTGAATGGATCTTTCAGATTTATTGTAGCAAATTTGGGAGCTAGCTCCTGAATTAAGGTGTTTTTGAAATGTCTCTGTACCTGAATGCCCGGAGCAGTTAATTTGGTGGATTGGGCAAACAGTCGTGATGGTATTGTCTTAGAGTGAAAATGCAAAAGGAAATGTTCAAACCTGATTGGGCTGCTTAGTCTCTCAATCCGAATAAGATCAATACCATTATGGTGAAGCTTAAAAATATCAGCCAGATGACCTATTGCTCTGCTCCTCTGGCTCTAATCAATGTGTCTCCCTCTCCATAGGAACACATTAACAACTACAGCATAAGGATTAAGGACTACATAAGAACATAAGAGAAGCCATGTTGGATCAGGCCAACGGCCCATCAAGTCCAACACTCTATGTCACACAGTGGCAAAAAATTTTATATACACACATACACTGTGGCTAATAGCCACTGATGGACCTGTGCTCCATATTTTTATCTAAACCCTTCTTGAAGGTGGCTATACTTGTGGCTGCCACCACCTCCTGTGGCAGTGAATTCCACATGTTAATCACCCTTTGGGTGAAGAAGTACTTCCTTTTATCTGTTTTAACCTGTCTGCTCAGCAATTTCATCGAATGCCCACGAGTTCTTGTATTGTGAGAAAGGGAGAAAAGTACTTCTTTCTCGACTTTCTCCATCCCATGCATTATCTTGTAAACCTCTATCATGTCACCCCGCAGTCGACGTTTCTCCAAGCTAAAGAGTCCCAAGCGTTTCAACCTTTCTTCATAGGGAAAGTGCTCCAGCCCTTTAATCATTCTAGTTGCCCTTTTCTGGACTTTCTCTAATGCTATAATATCCTTTTTGAGGTGCGGCGACCAGAACTGCACACAGTACTCCAAATGAGACCGCACCATCGATTTATACAGGGGCATTATGATACTGGCTGATTTGTTTTCAATTCCCTTCCTAATAATTCCCAGCTAGTGTAAAGGAGGCTTTTACATTAGCCTTCTCGTCACCATCAGAACTGTCTGACTGGAATTGCATACTTGGACTCCCTTTAATGATTGGTGAGCTGCTATCTTTCTTGATAGACATGGTGTTATTCAGTTCTTGAAGCAGGGCCAACATCTTCTCTTGGGCTTGAAATATTTTATTCAGGGATTCAGCAACTAGAACCATTTGTTGGGCTAGCAGCTCCAGCCCCTCCCAAGGTCTGGTGGCTTGTCTGTCATTAGGAGACATGGAACCAGGCATCTCTTGCTCAGTCTCTGGGGTGATTTGATAGGGGAGGAATTCGCCCTCCTCAGCAACAGCCTCCAAGCACTTGAACCTGTTTCACAATGGTATTGCAGGAAAAAAATGATCCAATTTAGATTGTTTAAATGACGGTTGAGAAACCTCTTCTTCAAAAGGATATGCCCTTTTCAATCCCATTGTTGACAAGCAGCCAAAGCACAAACCACAAAAGGCTATGCTGGAACAGAAAACTTAAAATACAATCCAGAGGTAGAAGGGAGACGCTTGGAATAACACAGGTGAAAATAATAGTGACTCTAAAACTTCAAACAGTCTTTTCTCAAAGGAGGAGCTAAATAATCTCACAAAATCCACAACCAAGGGTAAACTTCCAAAACTAGACTTAAAGAAAGACATAAAATCCTCTGGCCGAAGTTTCTTAAACTCCACTCCCAGCAGTAAATGGAAGGCAAATAATTGACTCCTCATTAGTGGAGTTAGATAAGATAAAACTTGTCCGCCCTTGCCAAGAGGGAAGAACAAAGTTATAAGCTGCAATAGATGAGTTTAAAACATCAATTGAAGGTTTAAAAACTTCGATAACTTAGCTTTTTAATCAGAGACAAAGTCACCACCGTCCTTAAGCTGGGCGTGCTGGAACCGGAAATCACCCTCTTCGGGTGAGGGACCTCTTTTTTTTTTTATCTTTAAAATGCTTTATTGAATTGAGAAACATGGTACAAATACATCAACAAATCAGTAAGTGTGCACCAAGTACCAATACAGAACAGGGAAGTAGGTGCGTGCACCATAGGCCATCTTAGAGCAAAATTACAACAACAATTGACATGACATCAGTATAGCATGGTATGAGTTACTAGGAATATTGTTATCAGCTAACACTTTGTCTATAAAGGGACGCCATTTTTCTATAAAACTCAGGGAAGCAATTTGTTGAGAACGATGGGGGTCTAAATCATAAGTAAGCTTATCCAAAACAAAATAATCCCACAATTTCAACCACCAAGTCCGTCGTGAGGGCGGAGATTGCTGCTTCCAGACTAGGGCTATTGCAAATTTAGCAGCCACAAACATATGTGAGATCAATTCCTCTACAGGTTCGGAAGTGTTTGAGGTGCCTATAAGATTCAAAAGAGCGTATTCAGGCGTAAATGGTGGAGAGTGTGAAGTGAGAGCTAGTACTTCTTGGTAGATTTGCCTCCAAAAGCTATTTATGACTGGGCATAGCCACCAAGAGTGAAAAAATGTGCCCTTCTGGCCACAATTCTTAAAACAGAGAGGCGAGGTAGAGGATGAGTGTGCTAACTGCACTGGAGTTTTGTACCATCGCGTAAGGACTTTTAAGGCTTGAAGTTGAATGTTCATTGCTTTTGTTTTGTATATGGAAGAACACCAAATAGCCTGCCACTGCTCCTCAGTCAGCTCCATGTGCAGGTCTCGGACCCAGGCACCTTGGTAAGAGTGTGGCACTGCGTTAAGGGGGCGGAGTAGTATTTTATAAATCTTTGATATCAATCCTTTGATCGGGATTGAGTCACAAAATAAAATCTTTTCAAAATCAGTAAGTTGAATGCGTAAAGGAGGGGTAAAGAGATGCGAGTCAAGTAAATGCCGACGTTGAAGATACTCAAACCAGGGGAGCCGAAGGTCGGAGTCAGCCTCCAGAGTCCCTTTGTCTTTTACTACCCCATTAAGAAGGACATCGTCAAAGCGAGTCAGCCCCAATCGTCTCCATTTCACAAATGAGTTTTTACACAGTCCCGGAGCAAACCAGTGCTGACCAACAAACGTGGTTAAGGGAGAGGTTAGAGGAGCTATCTTAATATGATGTTTACGCCAAACCTGCAATAAGGAAGCTAAAAAAGGATTTGGAGAAAGAGAAGATTTAACTCGTTTGGGAACATTCCAGAGCTCTTCTTGAAAAGAAGGGGCCTTAAGATAAGAATTTTCGATCAACTTCCAGTCTGCCACATAAGAGGACCTATAATATTTCACCAAGTTAGAAAGAATAATAGCGTCATGGTATCTAAAAATATCTGGGATCCCCAGTCCACCCATTGAAATAGACCGTCTGCTCAATGCAAAGTTGAGCCTTGGTTTCCGATGTTGCCAAATGAATTCATTTATTTGGGATTGCCACTTATGTAGCAAGGAGGCCGGGACACACAGAGGGACAGCGCGTAAGTAGAACACTATCTTGGGAAGGATCAAAGATTTAATTAAGTAAATGCGTTCCAAAAGGGTGAAAAATTGTTGTTTTCCGGAGTAGGTTAGGATTGACTTGATAGATTTGGAGATTTCCGCCTGATTGACAGCTGGGAGAGTATTAAAGTCAAGTGGGACGTGAACGCCTAGGTGTTTCCAAGATTTGTTAACCCACTTATAGCGATAGTGCTTTCTGATAAAGGAGATGGAGGCTGGGGATAGAGTAATAGAATGCAAGAGAGATTTATCAAAGTTTATGGTAAGGCCTGAAGCATTTGCAAATTCAGAGAGGTGAGAATGAATTGCTGGAAGTGACGAGGAGGGATTAGTAAGATACAAAGTTATGTCATCCGCGAAGAGACTTACCTTAAAAACTTCGGTCTCCACAGGGACACCCTGAATGCGAGTATCATTCCTGATTTTGATGGCAAGAGGCTCAATTGCAAGAGCAAATAAAAGGGGTGAGAGAGGGCACCCTTGTCGAGTGCCTCTAGACAAGTTGAAGATAGCTGAGTTTAAGTTGTTAATCCGAAGTAGCGCTGAAGGGGAGAAATAAAAGGAATCTATAAGATTGCGAAATTTAGGACCAAAATCCATTCTTTCGAGCAAAGAGTGCAAATAAAGAGGTTCGACCGAGTCAAAAGCTTTCTCTATGTCTATGGATAGAATACAGGCATCTCGAACGGCCTTGGATGTACAGTGATAGATCAGGTTCAATGTTTTTTGAGTGACATCAGTTAGATCACGACCAGGGATGAAACCTGCCTGATCTGGGGCAATATACTTTTCTATAAAACTATTTAATCGCTTAGTTAGAATGCTGGCAAAGAGCTTGTAGTCAGTGTTTAAGAGTGATATTGGTCGATAGGATTTGGGGTCTAGTTCATCTCTTTCTTTCTTATGCAAAACAATAATCTTGGCAAGACTCCAGGACTGGGGGATAGAGCCAGAGTCAAGAATATGATTAAAAAGAGTTAATAAATAAGAGGATAGTGAGGAACTATAAGCTTTGTAGAATTCAGAGGTGAAGCCATCAAGACCCGGAGATTTGTTAGTGCGCAATGACTTGATGGCTGCAGCAAGTTCCAGCTCATCAATGGGGTGGTCAAGGTACTTTCTGTGAGTTTCTGACAAAGTGGGAAGAGAAGTGATAGATTGAAAGAAATTAGAGATTAGGTCCAGTGATGGGTTTTTGGATTGGTATAAAGATTTAGAAGAAGTGCATAAAGTACCTTTGCAGTCTCTGAGACCTTTTACATTCAGGTTGGCAGCTTGTTGTTTGGCTTTCCATGCCAGGAGCCTGTGAAATTTAGGGCTTCGATAGCAATATGCCTGTTTAGTAAATAGCAAATTGCGTTTGATTTTTTGCGTTTCTAAGGCTTCTAATCTCTTTCTTTCCTCTTGCAAGTGTTGATAAACTTTTTTGTTGCATGTATGTTTGTGTTGAAATTCAAGATCTCTGATTTTCGCGGTCAGGGCAGTAATAAGATGTTGCTTTTTCTTTCTCTGGGCCGCGGTCAATGCAATAATCTTACCTCTTAGGACAGCTTTGCAAGCATCCCAGACTGTTTGGGCGGGGGTGTCACCAGAAAGGTTATGACTGAAAAATTCTTTAATTTCGAGTTCAATTTGGTTGGAAAGTTCCTTATCTAATAATAAATAATTGTCAAGTCTCCATGAGAAGCTACGGTCATATTGCTCAGTTGCCCTTATAGTGCAGAGAACTGGCGCATGGTCAGACCAAAGTTTCGATTCAATGGAAGCGTCTACAAGAGTGTTGCAAAGAGAGTTGGAAATAAAGATATAATCGATGCCCGTGTGGGTTTGATGCTGTGATGAGAAATAAGTAAAGTCTCGTTCATTTTGATGAAGAAACCTCCAGGAATCCGTAAGTCTCATATCCGACATTATTTTTTGCAGACCTGAGGGCGAGGGGCACTGGCTGGGGAGGAGATGAGGAGGCAGGCGATTGGTTTTTTTTATCTAGCCGGGTGTCCATAAGGAAATTAAAGTCAGCCCCGATAATTAGAGGGCCTTCCTGGAAAGCTCTTAGTTTGGACATAGCCTCGCGAATGAAGTCCAGCTGTCCCGAATTAGGTGCGTAAACAGCAGCCAGGGTTATGACTTCTTCGTTAAGCCTACCTTTAACAAATAGAAATCTACCACGATCATCCTTTTCAGTGGCCAGACAAGAGAATTGAACTGAGCGTGAGAATAGAATAGCGACTCCTCTAGCATGTGAGGAGCCAGGAGCGGTAAAGGTCAGGGGAAAGTGAGCGGAGTGAAATAAGAGATTAGTGTCATTTCTTAGGTGCGTCTCTTGCAAAAGAATAATATCTAGAGCCCGCTTCTTCAGGCCTGAGAGGATGCGTCTAGATTTAATTTTGCTATTAAGCCCTCGACAGTTCAGTGAAAGAACCTTTAGATCTGGAGCCATTTAGACCAAAGTAAGTAGATGGTGGGAGAAATCTCCCATTGAGGATAAGAGACAAGACAAAGGTAATGTAGGAGTGGAGCATGAGGTCTATGGCAAGAAAGTGCTGCATAGGACCCCATAGCAGCACAGTAAAATGATGAGTATGCAAATATAAGTAAAACGATGCCCAGAAATAAGACTGCGATGGTTACGTGACAGGGTGCTAGAAATATATAAATCACGAGGAGTGGGCCAAAGTGTTGCGGTGACTTATGTCCACTTGACTGGCTTTTAAAAAAGAAATGCGGCGAACCCAAGGGTGGAAGGACCCATGATCCAAAAGACAAAGCCATGGGGCATGAAAGCATACACATACCACCTCTAAAGCGATCAAAGTGCATTAGTGCCATGTCAAACAAACAAGAGCTAAAAAGAAAAAGGAGTTTAAAGAGAGCATACAGACAGCCGTGTAATGACATTACTTGAACAGCAGATGGCATACCAAAGTAACAAGTTGAACAGTAGCTAGCATAGTTAACACTATAGTGAAGGTAACAACAATGAATGCACCATGTTCCCTCCCCCCTTCCCCTTTCTCTGTTCCTCCTGCAAACAAGTTATGTTTGTATGTGAGATGGAAAGGCATGTGCAGGAGGACAGATCCCTTAACAAGTAAGGTGAACAATACCACCAGAAATAAACATATGGGGGAAACCTGCGGGTCCCAGGGAACCACCCGAGACAGGGGACCTCGTACCCTTCCACTACACATCCCCACCATTTTGGGGGGAGCTGGAGAGTCAAAACCCACACTACCCTTTCCCACCCATCCACCCTCAGATAACATGAAACATATTATTCATTTCTTCAAAGAAAGATAATAAGGTGACACAGGTTTATAGAGAGTTTACGGATTGTAGAGATTGCATAGGATCTGAAGCATGAGTTGGCTCAGGAGAACGAACTGAGATCTTGCGGTCTTTAGGTGGTGATGTGAAAGTCCATTTTCGCTTTTGTGACTTGCGATCCAGCTCCATTGGTACATCTAGGTTGAGTGACTGAAGTAAATATAAGCCAGCCTCAGGGTCTTCAACCGTCCAATTTTTCCCTTGATGGTGAACAACGAGCCTGCCTGACAGCCATCTATAGCGGATGTTTGCTGCAGCCAGTTTTTGGGCTATCGGCTTGAGGAAATGTCTGTTCTGTAGAGTCTCTGCAGACAAGTCTGGGAAGGCAAGAATTTTCTTGTCTTTAAAAGCTAGACCATTCAGGTTTCTGGCAGTGTCTAAAATCTTCTTTTTGACACGGATATCAGCTAGTTCTATGATGACATCCCGGGAGCCACGGTAACGTGGGGAGAAAGCTGAGCCTAGCCTATAAGCACGAACGATATGTGGGGCAATGCTGTCTTCCAACTGAAGAGCTGCAGATAGCCAGGATGCTAAGAAACTAGCAAGATCTGAGGTACCTTCCTCATGTTCCTCAAAACCTCTCAGTTTAACGTGCCGCTCCCGCGCTTTATTGTCGAGTGTCAAGATTTTGTCTGTGGCCCAGCGTTCTTGCCTTTGAAGATGGCGGATGTCATCCTGATTCGCTAGGCCCGTTTCTAGCGCCGAATTAGCTGTGGCTGTAGCTTCTTTCAGAGTGATTTGTAAAGTGCTGATCTTATCTGTGATCGGTTTCAGTATAGCTGCCATGTTATCAACCATTTCTGACTGGAATGAACTCAGAGTATTGTGAAACTCTTTCGTTGTAAGCAAGTCCGTTGAGGGAGGTGAGCTGACAGTGCCATCTGCCATTTTTGTTGTTTCGTGAGGCCTTGTCAGGGAGCGATCTGCTTGCGAGCTAGAATCTAGGAATGATTTGAGGAGCCGAGCACTAGCTAAAATTGGCTTATTCTTTTTATGGGACGATTTTCCCATAATCCGATAAAAGGCAGAGTGCGGAAACCTGCGTCGATGAGGGAGGGTGAGGGGATCAGGTCAGGAGCTTGAGCCTCACACGTCAGTCGCCATTCGTGCCGAAGCCACGCCCCCACGAGGGACCTCTTCCTCCAGTTACAGCCTTCTCTGCAGACTGCAACCCTTCCAAAGAGAACCAGCTATTGGATCTGATATTTGGATTTGGATTTTAAGACGTGTAAATTTCCGTGGGTTATTTTAATGTCAGAATCAAAAGCAACACGTGCAAAAGCTCTTTCCTTAGAAAAAATGCAAGACCAACTAGAAGCAATGGAAGCTAGGATAATGAAAGGAGTTGAGAAGATGTTAACGGCTTGTAAAAAAGAACTTAATAAAGACATTGGAGACCTTAAAAAGGAAATGGAAGACTTTAAAAATGAGGTGGTGGTGGTTAAGGAAAAAGTCCAGGATGTAGAGGAGAAAGTTAAAGTGCATGCTTCTACCTTGTTAAAGCTGCAAGAGAAGATGACAATCCATGACTGCAGACTGATGGAAACCCAAATTTATCTGAGAGGAGTACCTGAGGAGGAAGGAACTGACTTAAAGGGATATATTGTGAAAATGCTGACTTCTTGGAGAAAGATCCTGAAGGGACTGGAAATATGTATGACTTTATGTATAGAGTCAACTCATATGCCAAGAAACTGCCAAGAGATGTAGTCATAAGATTTATGACAAAAGAAATGGTAGGAAAAGTCTTGAACCAAAGTTTTCAAAAGATTCTGACAGTAGGATAGAGTTAGAATAATGAAAGAGTTGCCAAGACAAGTGATAAATGTCAGGAAATCTTACAAGAAACTGACAGAGAAACTGCGTGTTAATGGAACAAGATACAGATGGATAATACCTGAAGGTTTGAGTTTTGAGCTACATGGAAGAAGGATTACATTTATGAATGCACATGAGCTGTGTAGTTTCTATGAACAGAATAAAGACTTTGCACCATAATGGATTACAAATTATTATCTTGGAATGTAAATGGACTAATTCACCGCAAAAAGGGAAAGCAACATTTCATTGGATTAAAAAGCAAAATTGTAATATAATTTGTTTACAAGAAATCCATATACAACAAAAGGATTACAAATATTTATGGAATAAACAATTAGGATTGGAATTTTTTTCATTGGCGGAACAAAAGAAAAAGGGCATAATTTTTTATATTAATCAACAATTAGAGCCAAAATTGATATTTAAAGACAAGGATGGAAGATATGTGGCAGTAGAGATAATGATAAATGCAAAGAAAATGTTATTAGGACTGTATATACCAAATGGCGCAAAAGATGCCTTTTTTAAAGACATTACCCGACAGCTTGATGAAGTGACTTATGACCAGATATTGATGATGGGAGACTTTAACAGAACAATACAGAACAAAACGGATAGGTTCTGGACAAAAAAGTAACAACAAGGAAGGGAAACTGCCAAAATCTTTTTTTTTTTGAACTGGTTAAACAAGAAAATTTGGAAGATATCTGGAGAAAATTCAACCCAGAAGTAAGAGACTATACTTATTCCAGAATTGACATGTTATGAGGTACGAAAGATTTGGGCCTCAGAACTAAAAAAGTAGCGATTTTACAAAAGATAAGTGCTGATCATAACCCAATATTATGGATTACAAAATTGCAAAAAAACCCAAGAAGATAGAGATTAAATGAAGATTTACTACAGAATAAAGAAATAGTGACATCTTTAGAAAACAAAACTAAAGCTTTCTTCCAAATAAATTATAAAGAAGATATAGAATTTCGGACGGTATGGGATGCTTATAAAGCAGTAATGAGAGGAATATTGATTACTTTGAATAATAAAGACAAGAGGGCAAAAGAAAAACAGATGCTGGACATTCAAAATGAAATAAAGAAAAAAGAAGGGAAACTGAGAAAAAGGCCAGGGAAAAAGAAGAAGAAGAAGAAGATGATATTGGATTTATATCCCGCCCTCCACTCCAAAGAGTCTCAGAGCGGCTCACAATCTCCTTTACCTTCCTCCCCCACAACAGACACCCTGTGAGGTGGGTGGGGCTGGAGAGGACTCTCACAGTAGCTGCCCTTTCAAGGTTCAATGTGGCCAAGTGCAAAGTAATGCACATTGGGGCCAAGAATCTCAGCTACAAATACAAGTTGATGGGGTGTGAACTGGCAGAGACTGACCAAGAGAGAGATAACTCACTGAAAATGTCAAGACGGTGTGCGTTTGCAATAAAAAAGGCCAACTCCATGCTGGGAATTATTAGGAAGGGAACTGAAAACAAATCAGCCAGTATCATAATGCCCCTGTATAAATCGATGGTGCGGTCTCATTTGGAGTACTGTGTGCAGTTCTGGTCGCCGCACCTCAAAAAGGATATTATAGCATTGGAGAAGGTTGAAACGCTTGAGACTCTTTAGCTTGGAGAAATGTCGACTGCGGGGTGACATGATAGAGGTTTACAAGATAATGCATGGGATGGAGAAAGTAGAGAAAGAAGTACTTTTCTCCCTTTCTCACAATACAAGAACTCGTGGGCAATCGATGGAATTGCTGAGCAGACAGGTTAAAATGGATAAAAGGAAGTACTTCTTCACCCAAAGGGTGATTAACATGTGGAATGCACTGCCACAGGAGGTGGTGGCGGCCACAAGTATAGCCACCTTCAAGAGGGGTTTAGATAAAAATATGGAGCACAGGTCCATCAGTGGCTATTAGCCACAGTGTGTGTGTATTAGCCACAGTCCTTTGCCTAGGTCGGGGCGCTCGGGGAGGGGAAATACCTCTCCCAGTCTTCGACGGGGCGCCGCTGAAAGTGGCGTGCCGGGCCAGGAGCCTGGGAGTCTTACTGGAGCCTTCACTATCAATGGAGGCCCAGATTGCAGCCACTGCCAAGTCAGCCTTTTTCCATCTAAGGCGGGCAAAGCAGCTGGCTCCCATCCTAGAGCGTCAAGATCTGGCAACGGTGATTCATGCAATGGTCACCTCGAGACTGGATTACTGTAATGCCCTCTATATGGGGCTGCCTCTGTACCGAACCCGGAAGCTGCAGCTGGTGCAGAATGCGGCGGCTAGACTGCTGTTGGGGCTCCCCAAGTGGGAGCACATACAGCCTGGGCTACGTGAACTGCACTGGTTGCCAGTTGTATACTGGGTTCGTTACAAAGTGCTGGTCATTACCTTTAAAGCCCTATATGGTCGAGGACCTGCCTACCTTAAGGACCGTCTCTCCCCATATGAACCCCAGAGAGCACTGAGGTCGGCCGGGAAAAACCTGTTGAACATTCCCGGACCGAAAGAGGTGAAGCTGCAAAGCACCCATAACCGGGCTTTCTCCTCTATGGCTCCAAGCCTATGGAACCAACTTCCAGAGGAAATACGGGCCCTGCGGGACCTTGAACAGTTCCACAGGGCCTGTAAGTCCATCCTCTTCCGATTGGCTTTTGCTGAAGAAGAAGGAAATTGTTAAGAAAAGCCATCATAAAAGTAAACATAGCATTAGCACTTTTTATTAATTTTAAAAATTTAACCAGAATTTTAATTAAACTGTTAAATGTAGTTTTATTCAATTTTGTATAATCAATGTATGAATCATGTTGTTAGCTGCCCTGAGTCTGCTCCGGCGGGGAGGGTGGGATACAAATAAAAGTTGTTGTTGTTGTTGTGTATATAAAATTTTTTGCCACTGTGTGACACAGAGTGTTGGACTGGATGGGCTGTTGGCCTGATCCAACATGGCTTCTCTTACGTTCTTATGTTCTTAAGGACAACCTCTGCCAGAGCTATGGTTGACCCAAGGCCATTCCAGCAGGTGCAAGTGGAGGAGTGGGGCATCAAACTCGGTTCTCCCAGATAAGAGTCCGCACACTTAACCACTACGCCAAACTGTAATGGAGATTACTATATTACAAACTGTAATGGAGATTACTATATTACAAACTCAAATGAGACATTTGCTGAACAAAGAATTGAATGGAATTTGAAAAAAATGCAACAGAAATCTTTTGAGGGTGCAAATCAGCCTGGAAAGTATTTAGCTTGGCAATTGAAGAAAAAGAGAGAAAGTTAAACTATTAGTAAAATTGTGACTGGTGGAAGAGAGATAGTTGATCAATAAGGAATAAAAAGAGAATTTTTTAAAGTATTATGCCAACTTATTTAAGGGTGTGAAAATAAAAAAAAGAAAAGATTGAAGAGTACTTGCAAAATGTTAAAATAGCACCCTTAACGGAAAATATGAAGAAAATTTTGAATGATCCAATTGAAAAAATTGAAATTGAAGCAGCAATTAATGCAATGAAAATTGGTAAGGCGCCTGGGCCAAATGGATATATGGCTAAATTTTTTAAAATTTTTAAAAAAGAATTAGTACTAAAATTACAAAAATCGATGAATATGATAAGAATAAAAGGGAAAATAGCAAATACCTGGAAAGAAGCTGTAATTTCATTGATATCTAAAGAAGATAGAGATGTTACGAATGTACAGAACTATAGACCAATTTCATTATTAAATACTGATTATAAGATATACACAAGAATCCTGGCAGAATGACTTAAGCAATATTTGATGAACTTTATAAAGGAAGATCAAGCAGGATTTCTCCCTAAAAGACAAATAAGATAATATAAGAACAGTTGTTAATATTGTAGAATATTATGAAAAACATCCAGAAAAGGAAGTTGCATTATTCTTTGTGGATGCAGAGAAAGCTTTTGAGAATTTGAACTGGGACTTTATGTTTGCAGTTATGGAAAAGATAGAACTTGGAGAGCACTTTATAAGAATGATAAAAGCAATATATACAGAACAGAGGGCAAAGTTGTGTATAAATGCAGACCTTACAGATAATATGATGATTCGTAAAGGTACAAGACAAGGTTGCCCACTTTCACCACTGTTGTTTATTATGACTCTCGAAATTTTACTGATACAAGTACAAGATGATAAAGACATAGAAGGGCTAAAAATCAGAGGATCTATTTACAAATATAGAGCATTTGCTGATGACATAATGTTTATAACTGAAAATCCTGTACAAGTAACACCTTTGTTGTTAACTAAGATACAAGAATATGGTGAATTGGCGGGATTTTATGTTAATAAAGAAAAGTCAAAACTTTTATGTAAAGATATACAAGCAAACAAACAAAAGGAATTGCAGAGATTGATGGGATGTGGAGTTGCTTCCAAAGTAAAATATTTGGGCTTGGAGGTAACAATGAAGAATATTGATTTGTTTAAAAATAACTATGAAAAGCTATGGCATAAGATGGATGAAGACTTGATGAAATGGAATAAATTTAATTTGACATTGTTGGGTAGAATAGCAGCAATTAAGATGAGCATTTTGCCGAGAATAATGTATTCGTTTCAAACTATTCCGATTGTGAAAGATAGTAAACAATTCAATAAATGGCAAAGGAAGATTTCAGAATTTGTCTGGGCTGGGAAGAAACCAAGGATTAAAATGAAAATTTTAACAGATGCTAAAGAGAGAGGAGGATTCCAGCTACCAGACTTAAGAATATATCATGATGCAGTTTGCTTAGTATGGATAAAAGATTGGGTGACAAATAAAAACTTTTAATGTTGGAAGGTCATGGAAATAAATTCAGCTGGCACACTTACATGTACTATGGGAAGAAAAAAATGGATGTTCTTTTCTTTATATAAGAAATAATCTGTTAAATACATGGATGAAGTATAAGAAGTATGGTGATGAGAAAGCCATTATGGATAGTGCCAGAAGAAGTGATAAAAATAACAGCTAAGACCGATGAAGAAAGAGGGTTGTCATACAATCAACTATTAAAAATACAAAGTGGTAAAATAGAATTGAAATCCGCGGAGGAGTTGAATAACAAATATGATTGATTTCAAATGCAACAAATAGAGCCTGGTGAAAAATGATATTAAAGCTGAAGAAATAAGATGAGAGCAAACAGAAATAGTAAAATTTCTGCTTGGAGATAATGAAAAATTAATTTCAAAAATATATAAGTTACTCTTAAAATGGTCTACGGAAGATGAAGTAGTAAAATCTCAAATGATTAAATGGGCAATCAATGTAAATAAAGAAATACAAATGGATACATGGGAATATCTTTGGAAGAACTCTATGAAACTTTCAACATGTCAGAGTATTAAAGAGAACTGTTTTAAAATGATGTACAGATGGTATATGACCCCTACAAAGTTGGCAAAGATGAACAATAAGATGCCAGATAGATACTGGAAATGTAAAAAAACATGAAGGCTCTTTCTACCATATGTGGTGGACTTGTGAAAGAGCAAAAAAGTATTGGCAGATGATTCAACAAGAAATTTCTAAGATCTTGGGATATGAATTTTAAAAAGTAGCAGAAACATTTCTGTTGGGATTACAAATGGAAACATTTCCAAAAGAAGATAGAACTTTGATTTGGTACTTGATTTCAGCAGCTAGGACATTGTATGCGCAGTTATGGAAGCAAGAAAAATTGTCAGAAAAAATGGGATGGATTACAAAAGTAATAACATGATGGATAAACTAACAAGAATCTTAAGAGACTATGATTTGGAAGTTTATAGAAAAGAGTGGAAAAAGTTTAGAGGTTATGTAGAAAAATAATGGAAAATAAAAGGACATTGGACAATTTTTTTAATAATGATTAAGTATTAGAAAAAAGAAGAACATGAATCTAGGCTTATATGGTTCATATGGTTTAAAGGTACCTTAAAGTGTTACCATTTTAAGTTTATAACATCGGCGGGAGTCAAGTAACGGGGGGACGGGGATTTAGAAAATAGCATATGGGGAAGATAAAAAAAGTTATTAATGTTACCATATGTTATTAATAAAATTCTTTAGACAAAAAAAGTCTGTCCTTACTGGCTATGTCTCCTATTCTAAACGCTACCAATAAAACCCAGGTTTTTCTTTGCACAAGGAAATTTTGTCAACTGAATATACAAATCCTTTTCATTTTGCTTCCAGGAGAGCCATTTAAGCCTAGCTTCGCATGTTCTTTCTCAGACTGTCTTATATCTATGAGCTCTTGTGGACTGAAGATTATTTTTCAGTCCCATGAAGTGTATGATCGATAGAGCTCTGTTTTAAAAAGAGAAAGCTTGAGACAGCACAGCAGAGCAGAATACAATAAAACAGCATCCTCCTTCAGCGTTAACCACTTATGTCCAATGAAGGGGAACCAATGCAGTCCTCCACACAGACACTGCACACTAAACAATCATACTGCATAGAATTGACAAGGGGAAGCAAAAGAGGATGTCAGGAGCAATAACCGTCTTCTGTATGATATCAACATTGTTAAAGTTCCCACCTACTTTTTTGAGACTTGGTTGGAGTGAAAAATCATGGTGATCTCAATTTACCAGAAGACAAGCAAGGGCATATGAAAGGTGCCTTGAAAATGCTCCTCCTTTGTAACCCTCTGTCTTCTAATAAAACATGTTCTTCCAACATGCTGAGTTGGCACAGTACTTAACTACAGCTGAGTACAAAGTTACAGAAATGCCAGGGGTGGAGTTCTCCTTTTTTTGCTCCCTCTTGGCAGCTTAAGCAGCAGCCTTGGTTATACATGCAGCTGTGTGGTCTGCTCACAGCTTCAGCCACATGCTTTGGGCTGGGGTAAAGATTCAAAGCTGTGTGCATATCTAGCAAGTACAGCAGTTTACTACTGACAAGAAGTAGAAAGTGCCCCAGTGTTGCCAAAAATGGTGCTTTTGTCTGAGGCTTCCAGAGGATACCACTGAATAGAGTATCAATAGCTGAGCCAGGAGACAAGGACTCAGCTGAGTAATAAAGGAAATATATAAATAAATAGGCAATAATAAAAAAGTCCTCTTTTTACGACACAGTACAGCATATAATTATAATGCCCTAGCCAAGGCATGCCAATAATTTATAGCTCATTTCATCATGGGCTTGTCACTCCATGACGGACTGTATTACAATATTACTGCATGTACATCTGCAAATGGAATGCCAAAGGGGTGGCTTGAATGATGAAGCACTTATGTCTGCTGGATTCTTAAAGACACCAGAGTCAGATGCTTTCTGGAAAGGCACTGAAACAGGCCAGCCCAATCAATCTTTTCTTAAATGCTTTACTTCGGTGTGACACAATCCACAAATAAAGTCTGATGCTTTCTAAAACAGCTTACCAAAAATAAAAGAACACATATACAAAAAGTGCCTGTTTATTTATATACTACAGATTTACAGACTGATTTACAGGCTTGCTGTCAATAACAGCAGATTGAAATGCAAATATCAGGTATCTTTTATCTAATTAAACTTAGAACTGAAGCATATTTAAGGGGAAAACAAAAGGCAAATTTTCCTACTTAATTGTGCTTAGAATAATTCTAATTTATTTACTTAATATTTTTTTCTCAAATATTCTTTTTTGAACCCCAAAATGGTTCTTTAAACTCTTCTGATTTCAAAAGGCAGTGAGAGAATTTGGTGTAAAAACAGGAAAGGGAAAATGCCACATACATCCTATCAGCAATTTCCCTTCAATGGTTTTTGCTATAACATTATTTAGCCCTTGCTGCCTGCTAAAGTATAGCAGGGGTGGGGAACATCCATCCCGAAGGTCGTTTATGTCCCTCAAGGTCACTTGGTCTGGCCTTTAGAAATTGCTGGGCTGAGCTGAGCCACGTGGCGGCCTCTCTGGGGCCTGGCCGGCTGGCGAGGATTAATGGGCCCAGCCGCACTGTGCAGTGGCTTCCCCAGAGCCAGGCTGGCTGGCAGGGATCGCGGGGCCCAGCTGTGCTGTGCGGCAGCCTCCCTGGGACCTGGTTGGCTGGCCAGGATCACTACAGGGCCTGGAAAAGGCTGGCCAGGATTGCTGCATGGGCATACAAAATTATCAATTTATATACCAGTGCTCTGCTGAGGGAGAACGATTCAGGCCAGCAAAATTAATGCCTATAATTGTTTTTCTATTTGAAATCATGTGGTGAGAGCCTAATTTAGCACACACACACCCAGCCCGTCACCCTAGGCAAATGTCTAGGTCCAGGGCTTTTTTTGTAGAAAAAACCCAACAGGAACTCATTAGCATATTAGACCACATTCCCTGATATTAGTTTATTAGGTCACACACTCATTAGCATATTAGCCCACACCATGTGGAATAATCAAATGCAAATTGAACTGGTGGTAGCTGGCTCCCACCTTTACCCCTGCAACTGCTCCCTCCCTCTCTTCATGCAGAAACTGCAGCTGCTCCCAGCAGACCTTTAAAGGCACCCACATACCCCAGCAGCAGTCCTTCACAATGGCCTCCACTCAGGCCTCACAGAAAGAAAGAGACAGAGAGAGGAAGGAAGGGAGAAAGTGGGGGGAGAAAGGGAAAGAAAGAAATGGGCAAAAGAAGGTAATAAAGGAAAATAAAGAAATGGGGGGAAGAAAGGGAAATGAAATGGGAGGAAGAAAGAGGAATAAAGGGAAATAAAGAAATGGGGAAGAAAGGGGGAAGAAAATAAAGAAATGGGGGGAGAAATAATGGAAAGAAAGGGAAAAAAGGGGAGATGAAATGGAAAGAAAGAGAAATAAAGAAAGGGGAGGAAGAAATGGAAAGAAGGGAAATAAAGAAATGAGGGGGAAACCTACCTGAACTGTGACAGCAACTTTTCCAGGCCCCGCAGCGATCCTGGCCAGCCAACCAGGCCCCGGGGAGGTTGCTGCACAGTGCAGCTGGGCCCCACAATCCTTGCCAGCCAGCCAGGCACCAGGAAGGCCGCCATGTGTCTCGGCTCAGCCCAGCAATCCCCAAGGGCCAGACCAAGTGAACTTGAGGGCCATAAATGGCCCTCGGGACGGACATTCCCCACCCCATATTAACAGTGAATCCAGTTTGGTGTAGTGGTTAAGTGCACGGACTTTTATCTGGGAGAACCAGGTTTGATTCCCCACTCCTCCACTTGGAGTTGCTGGAATGGCCTTAGGTCAGCCATAGCTCTCATAAAAGTTGTCCTTGAAAAGGCAGTTTCTGAGAAAGGTCTCAGCCCCACCTACCTCACAGGGTGTTTGTTGTGGGGGAGGAAGGAGATTGTGAGCCACTCTGAGTGGAGGTCGGAATATCAATGCAATGTTTTCTTCTTTACTGTTCAAGGCTGCTTATTTTATTTATATGTCTACCTGTCCCTTCCTTGACAAGGACTCTGAGTTTTCCCCCTAATATAGAAATGTTGCATTATTATAAAAACAATATCATGCTTTTTAAAGAAAGTGAATCAGATCCTGTGATTAATTAGATGAACATCACTAGCAGGTTTGGGTACATTTCCCATCCTTTTGTATTTAGGGCTCCTTTTCTTCTGTTCTTTAGTGAAGAACTCAAGGGGAAGAAAAACAGAATAGCATTTAATTATCTTGTGATCCCAGGTGGTCTTCATTTTCCATGCCTATTAGCCACTGAATACTTAAGAGCTGCTTAACAGAAAGCTCCCTTATGCATACTTGATGGGCATTGCAAAGACTCCTGTGGAACCCCTTTTATGTCAAGAGACAATGCAAGCACAGCCAAATATCCCCAGATGTCTTTAACTTCTCTATTGGCTACTTTGCCTTTAACATTAGGGTCCCATCTTTATCTACAGTCAGTGACCGAGTAGCTTGATTTTGATATTTGTCCATATGATCAATACACTCACATATAAAATATTATAAATCATCAGCCCTCAGCCTTCATTCATGACCTTCCTTTTTAAAAAGCCATAAAATAATAACTGCACAGCATGGCTATTTAGTTTAATAGCAAGTCTTGTTGCTGTACAACTTGATGATATTTACATCTGTAAATAGAGATTTCTTTGTATGCAGATCTTGAGTGTTTCTCATCTAATTTCCCCTCTTCTGATTATCAAGTGTCATAAACAACTACATTTTGGAAAATAAGTATTACTATATTACCAACCCAGGTATTGTACAGCACATTTTCTTGCAGAAGACAACAATAATATATATTTTAAAAGAGGGATGGGTGATGAATGCTTCACACACATTGAAATGGAGTCTAATGCTCCTAACTGGATCTAATTTTGGACAGTGCAGAAAATGCTTCCACTGCCTGTAATTTGGTGTTAATAGTGGATTTGTAAAGATTAGAGAAGGAATCCAATCCACTTGGGAACTGTTACTGCTTCCACCAGAGTTGTGCTGAATATTTCATTTCTGTCCATTTGATTTGAAATGTAAATCATCTCACATTTCAGGAAATAGGTAACTTTTGCAAGATACACGTTGACAGTTTATGGCCTCAATCTATGCCTTACTGCCCTAAAAGGAAAAGGTAGTAAAAAAAAAACCAAAACGAAATTACAGCAAACAGATAAATGCCAAAGTCCTGTGATTGTGTATCTTGTAATGATCACATCTGCTGCTACAAACCTCTGAGGGGGAAAGGGAGAAAGGCTTGGGAAATCTGCCATTCTGCAAAACAAGGCACAGACTGAAGAGGAGCACAACAGTAAAGGACAATGGATAATGAGGATTTTAAAGGGAAGCGTAACCTTGAAATGCTGGCTTGTTGCCTCCTTTGTTGCTGCTACTTGTTACAATTTTCATCTCAACCTCCTGATTTTCCTTCCCTCTGTGATGCTGTCTGAGAGCACATGAGAGTAAATTTGTCATTTGTGTGGATAAAATAAGGGGAGGATGATTGGTGTGGAGCGAGACAAACGAATATGCACAGGGAGAGAAAAACAATTTTGACAGCCTTGGCCTTAGAGGAGCACCTCTTATTGCTGCTGATGGACTTTTGTCTTTTCATTTCTTTTTTCATAAACTTTTTATAAGTTTATCTGTAAAACTGTGCTCTGACTGAACATGGGCATTCAAGATTAATTCTTGTAATCTCGGATGGACTTCCGGTGTTGGAAAATGCCGAGCTGAACTGCTTCTCAGAACGGGAGCAGGCTGGAACTTCTGTTTGGGGTAGTGGAAGGCAATTTAATGCCTACTGCCTACTTTTCTCAGTCAGAGATCAGTCCAAGATATGCACAGGAAACTTTGAGGAGATTTACCTTTGCTAAAAGGGAGTCCCGGGGGGGGCTCCTTTGAGGCTTTGAGGGGTCTCTGGAGACGAGTTGCATTTTCATCATCTGCAGAAGTTTCCAGAGTCATTTATTTGACATAAGCTCAACAGGATCCTAATTTTCTTTGATACTACTAAACATCTAAAGCTACACAAGACCAGTGTTGACCTGGATAACTACAGAAAAGCTACAGATTGCTATCTTTCATTCTGGGACTAATTAAAGTTAAACAAAATAAAATCAGAAGGTGGAAAATTGAAATCTAGAAAGCTTGGAAGAAGAAGGGGAGAAGGGGCGAAATTTGGACTTTGTAAATTTAAAGGACAGTGCTAAAATGTGGAAAGGAATTTATTGTTTGGTCTACTTGCGGTTTTTGAGAAAAAGCCCCATTGTCATAGAATTGCAGCTCCCACAGTCAACACAGGAAATACATCAAGTATCGTGAGATCTCTCTACCAGCGAAAACGGGATTTGGTAACAAGTAAAGCAGGAAGCATTGGATGGAAAAGGGAAATCATTGAAACAGCCAGCCTACTCTAGGACTATAATATCATAGAAAAACATCGGCGGCCATTGCAAGGAGGCTAAAGATTAAGTAAAATTTTTAAAGTGTTCGGGACATTAAAAATTGGGGAGCTGACAGAGATGACGTTTATAAGGTAAATGCTATTGGACATTATTGTTAATAACTATTTTAGAAGCCTCTAGAGAAAAAAGAAAAAAAAATTAAGTGAGGCAGAAAGTCGTGACCACCATTTTGGAGAAAATAAAAACTTTCAAAATTAATATTTGAGCCCAGGACACTCTGAGGATGGCGAAATTAGGCTTATTGAAGAAAGCAAGCTTCACTCTTTTAAACCTGATAGTTGAAATTTTATTTGATGAGGTCAAAATTTTTGGTGTTTTGACATGTTAGACCACAAGCAAACCCGAGCAAGGACTGCTTCACTGGATAAAATGCAGGACCAATTAGATGCAATAGAAGCCAGGATAATGAAAGGGATGAAGGAGATGATAACTGCTTCCAAAAATGAAATTAGAAAAGATATTGAAGAGCTAAAAAAAGATATAGAAGATCTCAGAAATGAGACTGTGGCAACATCAAAGAAAGTGCAAGAGGTGGAAGGGAGAGTGAAAGTACATGATTCCACCTTGTTAAATATACAAGAAAAAGTGGCAATTCATGACTGCAAATTGATGGGTCCCAGATACGTCTGAGAGGAGTACCTGAGGATGAAGAAACTGATTTGAAAGAATATATAATAAAAATAATTGCGGAATTTTTGGAGGAAGATCCTGAAGGGACTAGAAATATGTATGACTATATGTATAGAGTGAACTCACTTTATGCTAAAAAAAATAATCTACCAAGAGATATGGTTATATATATGACAAAAGAAATGGTGGGAAAGATGATGAATAAAAACTTTGAAAAGACGTTGATAGTGGTAGGCAGCAGATTAAGAATTATGAAGGAGTTGCCAAGACAAGTGATAAATGACAGAAGAGTATACAAGAAACTGACAGAAAAATTATAATACCTGAAGGTTTGAGCTTTGAACTTCAAGGAAAAAGGATTACAATTACAAACACACAGGAACTGCTTAGATTTTGTGAAGAACATAAATAATTTGCACCATGATGGATTACAAATTATTATCTTGGAATGTAAATGGACTAAATTCACCACAAAAAAAGAAAGGCAACGTTTCATTGGATTAAAAAGCAAAATTGTAATATAATTTGTTTACAAGAAGTACATATCAAACAAAAGGATTATAACTTTTTATGGAATAATCAATTGGGACTAGAATTTCATTCATTGGCTGAACAGAAGAAAAGGGGAGTGATTTTTTATATTAAATGAGAATTGGAGCCAAAATTAGTGTTTAAAGATAAAAATGGAAGATTTGTAGCAGTAGAAATAGTAAATGCAAAAAAAGTTGTTATTGGGACTGTATGCACAAAATGGAGCAAAGGATGCTTTTTAAAAAGATATTATACAACAATGTGATGAAGTGACATATGATCAAGTTTTGATAATGGGGGATTTTAATGGAACAATCCAGAATACACTGGATAGGTCTGGGGAAAAAATAATAAGGAAGGAAAATTGCCAAAGTCTTTTTTTGAATTGGTCAAACAAGAAAACCTGGAAGATATATGGAGAAAATTTAACCCTGAAGTACGGGACTATACCTTTTTTTCAGCAAGAAATAATACTTTTTCCAGAATTGACATGTTGTGGGGCACTAAGGATTTAGGCCTTATAACAAAGAAAATAGAGATTTTACCTAAAATAGGGGATGATCAACCTAGAAGTAAGAGACTATATTTTTTTCAGCGAGACATAACACTTATTCCAGAATTGACATGTTATGAGGTACGAAAGATTTGGGCCTCAGAACTAAAAAAGTAGAGATTTTACCTAAAATAGGGGATGATCATAACCCAATAATGTGGATTACAAAATTGTCTAAAAAGTTGAGAAGATGGAGATTAAATGAAGATTTACTACAGAATAAAGAATTAGTGATATCTCTAGAAAATTAAACTAAAGCTTTCTTCCAAATAAACGATAAAGAAGATATAGAATTTCAGACGGTGTGGGATGCTTATAAAGCAATAATGAGAGGGACATTGATTACACTGAATAATAAAGACAACAGGGCAAAAGAAAAACAGATGATGGACATTCAAAATGAAATAAAGAAAAAAGAAGGGGAACTGAGAAAAAGACCAGGGAAAAAGAAAATTATGAGGGAGATTACAATATTACAAACACAAATGAGACACTTGTTAAATAAAGAACTGGAATGGAATCTGAAAAGATTACAGCAGAAATCTTTTGAGGGAGCAAATAAACCTGGAAAGTATTTGGCCTGGCAACTGAAAAAAAAGAGAAAAAGTAAAATTATTAATAAAATTGTGGTTGATGGAAGAGAGTTGGTAGATCAGGAAGGAATAAAAAAAGAATTCTTTAAGTACTATGCCAAATTATTTAAGGGTGTTAAAATAAAGAAAGAAAAAATGGAAACATATTTACAAAATATTAAAATAGCACCCTTAACAGAAAATATGAAAAAAGTTTTGAATGATCCAATTGAAAAAATAGAAATTGAAGCAGCAATTAATGCAATGAAAAATGGAAAGGCACCTGGGCCAAATGGATAGACAGCTAAATTTTATAAAATCTTCAAAGAGGAATTAATACCAAAACTTCAGAAATTGATAAACATTATAAGAATAAAAGGGAAAATACCAAATACATGGAAGGAAGCTGTTATTTTGTTGATTCCAAAAGAAGATAGAGATGTCACGAATGTAAAAAATTATAGACCAATTTCACTATTAAATAATGATTATAAAATTTATACAAGAATATTGGCAGAACGGCTTAAACATCATTTGATAAATTTTATAAAGGTGGATCAAGCGGGGTTTCTTCCCAAAAGGCAAATAAGAGACAATATTAGAACTGTTGTAAATATCGTGGAATATTATGAAAGGCATCCAAAAAAGGAAGTTGCATTATTCTTTGCGGATGCAGAGAAAGCATTTGATAATTTAAACTGGGACTTTATGTTTGCAGTAATGGAGAAAATGGAGTTGGGGGAAAACTTTATAAGGATGATAAAAGCAATATATACTGAACAACGTGCAAGGCTATGTATAAATGCAGATCTTACAGAAGATATAACAATTACCAAAGGTACAAGACAAGGCTGTCCGTTTTCCCCACTGTTTTTTATAATGACTCTTGAAATCTTACTGATGCAAATCCAAGAAGACAAAGAAATAGAAGGATTAAAAGTAAAAGGATTTACTTATAAATATAGGACATTTGCAGATGATATAATGTTTATAAATGAAAATCCCATACAAGTAACACCTTTGTTGTTAGTTAAAATACAAGAATATGGAGAACTGGCGGGACTTTATATTAATAAATAAAAATCAAAACTTCTATGTAAAAATATGCAAGTAAGCAAACAAAAGGAACTGCAGAAGCTAACGGTTTGTGAAGTTACCTCTAAGGTAAAATATTTGGGTGTGGAGATAACAATAAAGAATATTGATTTGTTTAAAAACAATTATGAGAAGCTATGGCGTAAAATGGATGAAGATATGATAAAATGGAATTAACTTAATTTGTCATTGCATGGCAGAATAGCCACAATTAAGATGAATATTCTGCCAAGAATAATGTATTTGTTTCAAACTATTCAGATTGTGAAAGACAGTAAACAATTTAATAAATGGCAAAGAAAAATTCTCTGTGTGGCTGGGAAGAAACCAAGGATCAAAATGAAAATTTTAACAGATGCAAAAGAGAGAGGAGGATTCCAATTACCAGATTTAAAACTATATCATGAAGCAGTTTGTTTAGTGTGGATAAAAGAATGGGTGACACTGTTAAACAAAAAGCTCTTAGCGTTGGAAGGTCATGGAAATAAATTTGGCTGGCACGCTTATATGTACTATGGGAAAAAAAGATGGATGGTTTTTTCTCTCACCATTATATAAGAAACAATTTGCTAAATACATGGATGAAATATAAGAAATAGGGGGATGAGAGAAAACTGTTATAGATAGTGCCAGCAGAAGTAATAAAAATAACAGCTGAGACGGGTTGAAGAAAAGTGGCTGTCATATAATCAACTATTAAAAATACAAAGTGGCAAAATAGAATTGAAAATGGCTGAAGAGCTGAATAATAAATATGATTGGTTCCAAATGCAATAAATAAAGAGCTTGGTGGAAAATTATATTAAAACTGAAGGAATAAGAAAAGAGCAAACAGAAATGGAAAAAGTTCTGCTTGGAGACAATGAAAAATTAATTTTAAAATTATATAAATTACTCTTAAAATGGTCTATGGAAGATGAAGTAGTGAAATCTCAAATGATTAAGTGGGCAATTAATGTAAATAAAGAAATACAGATGGAAATTTGGGAATATTTGTGGAAGAATTCTATAAAGCTTTCGACGTGTCATAGTATTAAAGAGAACTGTTTTAAAATGATGTATAGATGGTATATGACTCCTAAAAAGTTGGCAAAGATGAACAATAAGATGCCAGATAGATGTTGGAAATGTAAAAAACATGAAAGTTCTTTCTACCATATGTGGTGGACTTCTGAAAGAGCAAAAAAGTATTGGCAGATGATTCAACAAGAAATTTCTAGGATCTTGGGATTTGAATTTACGAAAGTTGCAGAGACTTTTCTGTTGGGATTACAAATGGAAGAATTTCCAAAAGAAGATAGAACTATAATTTGGTACTTGCTTTCAGCTGCTAGGACATTGTATGCGCAGTTGTGGAAGCAAGAAAAAATACGAGAAAAATGGGATTGGATTGTAAAAGTTATGACATGGAGTGAAATGGACAAATTAACAAGAATTTTAAGAGACTTAGATGTTTTTAAGATGGAGTGAAAAAAGTTTAGAAGATATGTAGAAAAAGAGTAGAAAATAAAAGGACATTGGACAATTTTTGATAATGATTACCAGTAAGTTAGAAGGAAGAAGAATATTAATCTTTATTTTTATTAGTTAAGGATACCTTTAAATATTAGTATTTTAAGTAAATAGCACTAGTGGGGGTCAAGTAACGGGGGAGGGGTGGTTAGAAAGTAATATATGGGATAGATAAAAATAAGTTATTAATGATGCAAGAAATAGATATTGTTACCATATGTTACAAAATGAAATTGTTTTAAATAGAATACTTGTAATCTCGAGAGGGAATTTGTTTTTTCCCCCTTAGATGGTAGGGGGTATTACCTTAGTCACAACAAAGAATAATTTCTTAGAGTCCCTCAGTACCTTGCCCTGGCATCCATCATCACTGAGGCCATTTGCTGCTGGTGAAACAGAGGATAGCCTTATTCTCTGCTATCAGCCCTGTTGTGGGGGAAAGAGGAGACAGTGAGAAGGGTGTGTGTGAAGGATCCTTTGGGTGAACTTTTTTTTAAAAAGAATTTACTTTTTATTGTTAAACATTTAAGCATTTAACATAGTCATACACCTTACATACTAGATATATACATTTACATATCAACATCAGCTTACTAACAAACAACACCTAACGGAGCGATTGAGTCAATAAAAGACTATAACTTCCAATATTTTCATATCGTTTCAAATCCTAATGTTTTAGCCCATAAATACATCAGACTCCATGTCTCTTTACATTCTTCCATATTTCCTCCTTTCAATCTGCAAGTTAACATATCCATTTCAGCTGCTTCCATTAGTTTAGACAAAAATTCATTCTTGTTTGGCGTTTGCGGCTTTTTCCAGTACTTAGCATACAATATTCTAGCTATAGTTATTATATGCAGTAACAGCCTTTTTATTTTCTTGGGTAATGTGATTTGACAAATATTTAATAAATATAGTTCTGGTACATGAGGAATTCTTGTTTTTAACATCTTTTGCGACCAGAGGGATATTTGTACCCAATATTTTTTCGCATAATCACATTTCCACCACAAGTGATATAACGAACCCGTTACTTTTGTACACTTCCAGCACTTGTCTGAGCTATTTGGAAATGCTTTAGAGAGTCTTTCGGGGGTATAGTACCAACGGTAAACCATTTTGTACAAATTTTCTTTTAATAAAGAGGATTTAAACAATTTATTATTTTCTTTCCATATTTTCTCCCAATTATCTAAGTCAATAATGTAGCCAAATTCTTGCAACCATTTAATCCAACTTTCCTTTACATTTTCCTCTTGCATCTTCGTTTCTAATAGCCAGGTATAACATCTAGAAATCATTTTTCTGTCAGATTCCAATATAATGCAATTGAATTTGTTCAATTTTTTTGGGAAACCTAACCCCTTATCTGACTTATGCCTAGATTTAACTTGTGTTCTCAACCACCAGTCCATTTTAGAAATTACTTCTATATTCAATTCCTGTCTGACATCTAACAGGCTTTCAGAAGTATAATCTTCTTCCCAGTTAAAAAGATTGGGTTGAACCGATGCTTCAACCGGAGAGAGCCACTTAGGAGTATATTTATATATTTGATTTTTAACCTCAGACCAGGTCTTGTATAAAGATTTCCTTATTTCGTGTCTAAGGAATTTACTTCCTTTTATTGGGTGATCATACCATATAAATGCGTGCCACCCTTTAGCCAAATCAGCCCCTTTGGGTGAACAATGTACCTTAGAGGGTTGTTTTTTTTAAAAATCACACTTTTAGAAATGTCATTATTATGAATGCAGATATTGCAAAAGTAGTTTCATTATTAGTTTTATATTGAGCAAAGTTTAGGGAACAGGTGATTTAAGTTCAGGAATGAAGTGTGTGTGGGGTGAAGGGTAAGAAGGAGATTTTGAAGGGAAGGATCATGTTCCTATGGTTGTCTCTTGTGGATTTTCAAAATATCTATGGATAATCGGCAGGATGTCTGAGCCAGTGGCTAGACTGTGAGACTGGGACACAGAAAACTGACTTCAATTACTGTAGTGTCCTTGGACACTCTCTTCTCTCAGTGCTATGGAAATAATTAATTATGATTTTCTGTTAATTACCATAGCATGAGAACAATAATATGAATATAAGAAACTGTAAGAAATAATAGCTCAATCCAGCAATGAACTAGTGAAAATGTAAACAGACATTGCAGTTCCACTTGCAGAAATTCTTGTTCAACACCTAGCACTTTCTCCCTTATGTATTATCAGTACAAGGAATGCTCACATGTAAAACCCTTTTCCCACATTAATATCCCTGATTTCTGTTTCACAGGATCTTTTTGTCTGCAGCCCCATGGTGCAGAGTGGTAAAGTTGCAGTGCTGCGGTCTGAACTCTCTGCTCATGACCTGAGTTTGATTCCAGCAGAAGCTGGATTCAGGTAGCCGGCTCAAGGTTGACTCAGCCTTCCATCTTTCTCAGGTTGGTAAAATGAGTACCCAGCTTGCTGCGGGGGGTGGAGTGTAGATGACTGGGGAAGGCAATGGCAAACCACTCCGTAAAAAGTTGGCCGTGAAAATGAAATGACTGGTGCTTACACAGGGGACCTCTCCTTTCCTTTTGTCTATGCTTGAAATGAGCACTAAGTTGAGTAATAACTTTGGCAGAGGCTTGGAACAGCATATTATAAGGGAAACAATATAAATGTTTTAATTCTTATTGAACATGTAAAATAAACAGAAGGAAAAGTGGGAAATTAAAGTAGCAATATAAAATACTAAGTTTGTGTAAATAATTGAAATGCTTATATTTAGATGGCTTATACAAATCACATAAGCAATTGGGCAATAAGCAACAACAAGCAAATCAGATGATTTCAAATGGAAGCTGTCTCAGTTATATTCAGGTATATTCCTTCCTCAAGCTGGTCCAGAAAGTTAGAACCTGTTGTTATCAGCATACAGTGTCTCCAGAGAAAGTGTGTGAGCGAGTTGGTGGTGATGGGGATAAAAGGGTAGAGGATGCAGGTTTTCTTTGAGCAGTGCTTCAGTGAAGGGATGAGATCTGGGAAGGATGAGTGAGAGCCTTAGAGAAGCCCAGCAGAATGTTTCATGCATTGCCTGGTGCAGAAGTCTTAATACGGCTAAAGGAGTTTAAAGTAGCAAGGGAAGATCTAGGCATGACATTAACTGGCAGAACAATACAGCTAAGATACCCACCACTGCATCAGAATTCTTGGTTGTAGCTAGCTAGTATCTTGCTCTTCTAGTGTCAAGATCAAAAGTACAGTGAGAGCAACAGAGAGGAGATTAAGTATAACATGGCATTACCAGTGGTCATACCCAGAGAAATACCACTAAAGCATCTCGAGTCACTAGTCACAACATTGGTGCCTTCTACATGGGACAGGAAGATGTGGTTTCCAGTTTGCATGTTATAAAAGTAAGTGTCTCACTCCTTTCATTGTGGAAATGAAAGGGAAAGGCATGCCTCTGCATTGAAAAGGGCTAGAGATATTTTGAAAAGCTGGGAATTCAGATAACCAATAGACACATGGTTACAGTGTTATAATGATATTAAATTGCCTATTAAAATTTTAAAAAGCTTCCCGCAGTGGCAGGGGGGAAAGCCTGGGTGGCAGTCACAGCAGTCATCTGAATTTCCCCAAAATTTCATAGAAAGGCAGTTTGGGAAAGGTTGGAAGAAAGCTGTGGGAAGTAGGCTTCCCAATCCCCAGATCCCAGCGGGGGTTCTCCTGCTATCCCAGGCTTCTTCCCACTCCCAGTCAGCTGGCGAGTGGAGGGAAACCCCGCTCCCACAGCCACCATGTGCCTTTCCACCTCCGGAGGCTTCAGACTCCTCTTGAAAAGGCTTCCTCTTGGGATGGTGTGTCTGTAACTTTAAGGCTGAATGGGACCGGGGCAGAACAACATGACTGCTCCCAGTGGCTGTGAAAGCAGTCCAGACCCTCTGTTGGTTGCACAATCTTTTCAGAGGTCGTTTGCATAGGAAAGGTAAACTTGAACTTTTAGTTGCTCTGTGTTATTTTGAAGAAGTTGGAAGTTCAGCAACTCATGAGTAGAGATGCCAATCACCCACTTCAGAGTCATCAGAAATGGGGGGGGGGAGGGAAAAGTCTGCTGGGCACTTCATTATTCCCTATGGAGATCAATTCCCATAGGGTATAATGAAGAATTGACCTGGGAGTATCTGGGGCTCTGGAGGGGCTGATTTTTGAGGTAGAGGCACCAAGTTTTCAGCATAGCATCTGATGACTCTCTTCAAAATGCTCTCCAAGTTTCAAAAAGCTTGGACAGGGGGTTCAATTCTATGAGCCCCAAAAGAAGGTGCCCCTATCCTTCATTATTTTTAATGTAGGGAGGGCATTTAAAAGGTGTGCGGTTCCTTTAAATGTGATGGCCAGAACTCCCTTTGGAGTTCAATTGTGCTTGTCACAATTTTGCTTATGGTTCCACCACCAATGTTTTCTGGCTCCACCCCCGAAGTATCCATATATTTTTGAATTGGACTTGGCAACCCTAGTGGGAAACTTAGGATATGAATGAATTCCCCACAGTGCTATAGGGAAGTGGGAGGAAAGCTCTGGTTTCCAAAAGCATTAAACCTGGGTCATGTAACCTGTGTAGAAATCAGGGAGGGAGATATCCCCTCAGTTCTGCTTAGGGTTAAACTGAAGTTTATGAAAGAACATTTTTGATGCAAAAAGGGTGTTTTTAAAGAACCCACAGTATTCTCAGAAAAAATCTTACTATTGGGGTGGAGGCAAGATGGTGCAGTGAAGTGGAGCGTTTTTGCTAGGCTCCAGCAACGCTTCGATTTGGCAGGCTCTTGAGGGGGTCCTCTTTGGAGGAAACCTCTTAAAAAGTGTCTGGGGACACTTTGCAGTCTGGGGAGCCGGCAGGGAACTCGCAGGGGAAGTGGAGGCTTCCCCCTCGATCCCAGCCTTTCCTCTGACTGGAGCCTGTCAACGCTCTGGTGCTGAACTGTGCCGCTGGGAAGGAGCTGACAAGGCAACTGACTCATTAAAAACTAACCTGTCAAACTTATTAATAAATCGATGCTGAGACAGAGAAATACTTATCTAAGAGAAGCACAGCAGTCCAGGAAATATAAAGAACGAAAACGCGGAGTGCTGAACGGAGAAGACTGAGGATTGGAAAGCAATGCCTGAAGCCTAAAGCAGCCTAGTGAGCGGCCGGATGGTGCGGCAGAGAATTGTGGAGTGGTGTGCTGGAGAGGCGATGAAGAATTTGTGAACTGGCGAGGCCGAACGAGGAAGACGAGGTACGAGAGGGGATTTGTCTTTTGTAAGAGCTGAATAACAAAGGGAAGTGTAGCCCGAGGCTGAGGAGGTGGCGAAAAGAGTGAGCGGAGGAAATTGGAAAGCTCAAGGCGGTTTTGAAGTAAGGCAGATGCACTAACAGGAGACGGAGAGGAGCGGAGGGAGAAAGAAGAAACAAAGGAGACTGTGTACTATAAAGAGAAAGAGAAAGAAGGCTTGGCAAGAAATAGAAAACTAGAGGAAGGCTAAGACAGAACTGAAGAGATAAAAAGAGATGAAAAGATTAAGAGAAAGACTGAGCAAAGGGAAAGAAATGGTGGATGGTGGAAAGACCGAACGGCAAGCGGCAAGAACGGAATCAGGAAAAGATGGCGACAGTTTGGGGGAAGGACTTGTGAGTAGAAATAATTCTTGACTGGATATTGCAAGTAGTAGAGGGTGTGGGGTAGAAGTTGGATCCGACTAACATTAATGAAGGCAAAAGTGGGGAAAACGTTTAGAAGTAACTGAGCTATTGAGAGAATACAGCAAGTTTAAAGGAGGGAGAGGTGGTTCTTAGCTATTTCTAATGGCGGCTACCTTCCCCTTGAAGAGTGGTTAAGGACAGTGTCAGGAAGAAACAGAAAGTACTGGGACTGTGTGGAAAAGAGAACTGGGGAAAGCCATGGACGTAGCTTAAGGAGAAGGAAGAAAGAAGAAAGAAGAGGAAGAAGAAGAAGAAGGAGGAAGATAAGGGGAACTGATGTATTTCCTGAATTAATTTAATTAATTTAATTTACTGAATTAATTTAAGATCAACTTGACAACAGTGATTTATAGTATTTATGGTATTCATGATATAATAAGCTAGTGTTAAAAACTGATATAAATTGATTTTGTTAAAAAAATTGATTAATGCATAGTTAAATTATTGGATGGTGTTGGTGATTTGAGGTGGAATTAATTAATTGGAGTGTTAATTTTGTTAGTTGATGAATTGTGGCTCTTTATACTCTATATATTTAAAGTAAATAATAAGGAAGTCCTTGAAACTGTATGGTTGGTAGGAAAATTGGTTAAATTCGAAGGAAGGAAGAATTAAAGAGAAAGTTCAATAATTTATAGAAATGGATCCTAAAATCAAAAAACTGGGCCAAAGCACCCCACCAGGGAGAAGCAAATTGGGAACTCCAGCGATAAACCAAGATGCACTGGAAAAATTACAAAATATTATGATTGCCGGGTTCAAGCAGAACCAGGAGGCCTTAGAAGACGTGAAGACTGAATTATTAGGGGAAATTAAGAAGACGAACGAACAAGTAACCGAATTTCAAAAACAGTTACTTGTCAATACACAACAGGTCCATGAGCTGTCAGTCAAAGTAGGAGAGCTGAAGGACCAAGGAGAAGAAACAGCAAGAGGGACACAAGAAAACAAAGCCAATTTATCAGAGATAGAAGACAGAGTAGCCATGCTGGCGATGGAGAAACTGGCTTACATATTAAGGTTTCAAAACATCCCTGAGGAAAAAGAAGAAAATATTGAAGAGAAGATTGTTGAATTGTTAACCATTGACGGTGAACAATTGTTGGAAAACGGGAAGATAGAGATAGAGTGGGCAAGAAGAGTGTCTTCTGTGTACACTAAAAGATTAAATATCCCGAGAGAAATTCAGGTCAGATTTGCGCGAATGGTGATATGTGAGAAGATCTGGACGTTGGTTAAAAGGGAAGGCCTGAAATGGGAAGCTAAAGACATCAAAGTTTTAAAAGACATACCCTGGTCTATAAGGAAAAGACGGGCTGAATACAAAAAACTAACAAACTGGCTTGTAAAACATTCCATAAGATTTAGATGGTTAGTCCCAGAAGGGATCTTTTTCACTTATCAGACCAGGAGATACAATTTAACGACAGTGGCAAAGTTGGAAGAATTTTGGGAGAAATTTGTAGAATCACAAGAACAAGAATCTGAATCTGGGGAAGACCAAGAAGAAGGTCCTGACAATACTACGGGGAAGTGTTGACTTACAGAAAAAGGACTTCAGTTGACTTACAGAAAAAGGAAAGAGAAAGAATAAAGACTCGATCGCAGGCGCAAAGGGAAAAAAGGAAAACCCCAGATAGTAATTTACTAACAAGATGACGACCAAAGCCGGACTACAGATTTTTTCCGTCAACATAAATGGACTGAACGAACCAAAAAAAAGGAAGAAGACCTTTTTACAATTACAGAAGACTGGATCTCAAATAATATGCTTACAAGAAACACACATAAAAGAAGGAGATGTAAAACTTGGTCAGCTTTACTACTCCTGTGATGTTAAGAAAAAGAGAGGTGTGGCGACCTATGTCAAAAAACATATAAAATCCGAGCTGATATAAAGAGGAGATAGGTAGAATAGTGGTGATAGAAATCGAGATAAACGGAAATAAAACCATCTTGGGCAATATATACGCCCCAAACGTAAATCAAGAACAATTTTATACTTCGCTATATGAAAACTTATCAAGTCATGGGTTGGAAAATCTCTGTATAGTAGGTGACTACAATGCTGTATTTGACAAGGAGAAGGATAAAAAATATGAGAAAACCAAAGCGAAAAAACCCGCAATCAACTTCCAAAAGCCTTTTTTGAAATGGCGGGTGAGCTCAACTTAATAGACGTTTGGAGGATGAAAAATCCACAAACAAGGGACTTCACTTATTTCTCGCAAGTACACAGCTGCTGGTCCAGACTAGATATGTTCTGGTTATCAGCCCCATTGGGTCGGTCGGTAATTCAGGCAGATATTTATCCAAAAACATTTGCTGACCATAACCCAATTCGGATTGTTTTGAAAGAAAAGCTAAGAAAGGCACGGTGGACATTGAATACGCAAATTTTGAAAGAAGAGGCATTTATTGAGAAAGCCAAAAAAGAGATAAAGATGTTTTTTGAATGTAATTTGCAAAAGGATACATCTATGGTAACAATTTGGGACGCCTTTAAAGCTTTCTTTAGAGGGATCGCTATTAGTTATACTGCAAAAAGGAGGAAAGAAAGAATGCAAGCTTATAATGATCTGATAATTGAAATTAACGATTTGGAAAAACAACAAAAAGCTAAAAATACCAAAGAAATTACAATGAAGATCTATGCATTACAGCATGAAATAAACCTATTACTAGCTGAAGAATTGGAAAAAAAATTGAAATGGACAAAACAAAATTATTTCGAGAATGCTAACAAGAACAGTAGGTGGTTAGCATACAAATTAAGAAAAGAAAGGGGGAAAAAAGCATAAGCTCACTTAAAAATAAAGATAATGAAGCAGTCTCGGAACAATCCCAAATGAATGAAATTATACAAGATTTCTACCAGAACCCTTATAAAAAACAAGAGATCGCTCAATCAAAACAGGAGGAGCATATTGAAAATATGGAGAGCAAACAAATAAACAGAGAGCAGCGGGAAAGATTAGAAAGCTCCATCACTGTACATGAAATAATAGAGGCGTTGAAAAAACAAAAGAGTAACAAATCGCCAGGTCCCGATGGATTACCGATAGAATTTTTTAAAAGATTTGAAGAGATTCTATTAATCCCGTATAAGAGCCTGATAGAAGAAATGCAATAACAGCCAAACTGCCCTCATCATGGAACGAGGCCCTAATTTCATTGGTCCATAAAAAAGAGACAGACCCTTCGGAGATTTGGAATTATAGGCCAATATTGCTTTTAAACACAGAGTATAAAGTATTTGCATCAATTCTATCCAACAGACTCAAAAAGGTTATACCAATAGTTATTGACGAAGATCAAATGGGATTCATACCTGGCAGAATGATAAGACAAAATACAAGATTTTTTATGAACATCTTAGAGTATTACTGAATTCACCCTGGAAAGCCGTTTGCAGGTATTGCCCTTGATGCAGAAAAGGAGTTTGACAAGGTCAACTGGAACCTTATGCTAAAGGCTCTACCAGCTATTGGTTGTGGCGAGACGTTCATTAAATTAGTGAGAGCTATCTATACTAAACAAAAGGCAAAAGTTAACTTAAACGGGCAGTTTACCGAGGCAATAAGAATCGAACAGGGTACTAGACAAGGCTGCCCATTATCCCCCCTGCTTTTTATTTTAACTCTTGAACTCTTATTAATAAAGATAAGAGAGGATAATGGAATTAAAGGCACCAAGATTAAGGGGGAAACATACAAAGTTCGAGTTTATGCAGATGACCTCTTACTGATATTAGAAGACCCCATTGCTTCAATAGATCATCTGATGGAGAGATTAGAAGAATATGGAAGAATTTCAGGCTTCAAAGTGAATACCCGGAAGACCAAATTTTTGACTTTAAACATGACTCAAGATGAAATTGCGCAACTAGAAATTAAATCTGGCTTTAATTATGAAAAAAGAATTAAATATTTAGGCATCTATTTCACCAATAACTTAAAAACATTACAAAGAGATAATCATGATAAGATTTTAAAAGAAATTCAATCAGATTTGCATAAATGGAGGGACCTACAAATTTCATTATTAGGAAGAATTGCATCAATCAAGATGAATATACTACCGAGAATCTTATATTTGTTCCAGACAATACCAATTATTTTATCTCAAGTTTTCCTGCGGCAACTAAATAAACTGATTACTATATTTATCTGGCAAAACAAAAAAACCAGAATCAGATTGAAAGTCTTGCAAGACAGTAAATTAAGAGGAGGGTTAGCCTTGCCGGACTGGAATATATATTACAAGGCATGCTGTCTAGTTTGGCTAACAGAATGGTTTGACCTGGAAAACAAAAGGCTACTAGTCCTGGAGGGTGTCGGTCTGGCCAAAGGATGGCACTCCTATCTGTGGTATCAGCCTCCGACAAAGAATAACATTTTTCATAGACATAAGGAAAGCGTTATTTAAAGTCTGGAATGAAGTGAAAAATACGATCTACACTCGCATACCCTCCTGGCTATCACCGGTAGAAGCCTCTAGCCAACCTAACCTAAATTGTTGGGAAAATAAATACAACTATGGGAATTTACTAGACAAAGAGAATAACCTAAACTTAGACGAAAATATGAAATTGGATTGGTGGCTGAGAAACCAAGTGAAATCCAAATACCAGATGGATAAAGAAATGGGATTTACTAATAAATTAAATGAATTTGATTCAATAATCCGGGATAATCAGAAGCTTATCTCAAAAATTTATAATTGGCTTTTACAAATTAAAATGCAAAGTGAAGTGGTTAAAGAAAGCTGGATTAAATGGCTGAAAGATTTTGGATATAATATTGAGATGGAAGAATGGGAAAAAATTTGGGAACAAAATTTAAAATTAACAAAGTCTGCAGTGTTTAAAGAAAATATATATAAGATGGTGTACAGGTGGTATTTAACACCAGAAAGATTGAGTAAAATATACCCAAAGTATTCCAACAAATGTTGGAAATGCAGAAAAGTCAAAGGGTCCCTCTATCACATTGGGTGGCAGTGTGAATTCACCAGGAAATATTGGGCCCAGATTAGTACTTGGATACAAAAAATATTAAAAATAAGGATCCAACATTCTCCAGAATTATATTTATTAAATATCTATAAAGGGAATTTGCCTAAACAAGAAAAGAAACTGCTCCTGCATATAATAACTGTGGCAAGAATTCTATATGCAAAATACTGGAAAGTCTCTAAATTACCAGACAGGGGAGAGTTTTTACAAAAATTACTAGATGCAGCTGAGATGGATACCTTAACTGTAAGATTAAAAGGAGGTAATATACGGGATTGTAGAAAGACTTGGGACTATTTATATGATTGGATAAGAAGTATGGGTCTTAGTATGAAGAAACTGGAACTCTGTTATGGTGATGCCTATTAAGCTCCTTGGGTGGAGAGTTGGGTGATGGTGTATGTATGTGTTTGTGTATATATATATATGTATAATCTAGTTCTGTACAAGTAATTGATAAATAAAATGTTGTTTTGCAAAAAAAAAAATCTTATTATTGTTATACTTCATAACTTCCCTATTCTGGTGCTGCAGAAGCCTAGAAAGTTTTGTTGATGTCATATCTCAGTCGTTGTTACAGTCGTTGAAAACTCAAATGTAGAACTACAATAACAGGAATTTTTTTCTGTGTTTCTAATATCACTACAGTATGGTTATAATTGCATTTGGTAGTGAATGTCCACTTTGCTAGAAGAGCAATAATGATAAATAGCAGTATTTATTGAGGACCAAAATAGGGAACATCCAAGGGAGGTGTTGCTGAAAAAAGACTTCTTATAGGCAATCAGTGTAGCAGTGAAATATTTTTTTTCAGCTCATGAAGTTTTTATTTTTTAAACACTCATATAGGTTGGTTTTATTTTTTTTCATACAATGAGAAATGACAAGAAAACTACATGGAGGAAGAAGTAGTAAAAAAAAAAAAAGGCCTGGGTTTTCATAAACCCCTTTGTTTTGGTCCTTCAGTTTTTAATGACAAACCATAAAAACCACATTTTAGAGACTGGAGAATTTGTTAAAAGATGGGCATTAATGTTTCCAAAGTCTCATCTTAGAGTTTCCAATGAAATGGCTAAGAGATCCCCCTGTACAAGATATTGGTTAGAATCTACTATATTTATTTAAGTGTTTATATTCTGCTTTCTCCTTGAAGGGACCCAAAACAGTTCACAACAACAATAATACAATGTAAGGGCCTGGCAGTTAAATGGGTGTCCTGCCTTGGCTATAAATTAATTTAACATATCATGGACTATTGATATAATTTCAGAAATAAAATAATAATTCAGAAATTGCTTTTTATAGTAAGAATCCTGCTGCATTGACTTTTACTAAACACTGAACTGCTGAATTGCTCAGTGTCATTCCATTTAGCCCACACATTCCCTTATTTTAGAATTTAATTTCTAGATGATCTTTAGTATTCTAGGAAAGGATGATAGGGATCAACATGTAAACACGATGGCATTTGCTGTACATTTGTATAATCAGAATTTAAAGAGCACAGCCAATGTTGTTGCTTTGCCTGCTAGACAGGATCGATTAGAGGAAGAACAGATGGATTTGCTTTGTTTTGTTTTGTTATATTTCTAGCTAAATTGTGCCTTACCTTATGTGAAGTGGGGAGGAGAGGGGGAGAGGAAAGGTTACATAGTCCAGGCTTTCAAAGCAGTTCCTATTATGAGTCAAGCATTAATGAGAGCCAGAAAAAGAAGGCGTTTGTGTGATATGGCAAGAAAATGTAAATACCCTATATATTTTTTTACATTCTAAATATCAGCTTGCTTTTAGTCCTTGCCTAGGAATGCTGCTCTAATTTTTGTTTCCCACTTTCCTCTTGTATGTGCCTCCTCCAATTTCACCCACCCTTCACTTTTATTAGTTGAATTTGTATAAAAGACTGTTGAGTTTGAACCTGTATCATCTGTTATCTACATATAATCATTAAGCTAGATTTACAAATGTGGGTTAATGAAAAAGGGCAATTGTGATTTTTCATGGTGTGCCAGGTGCCCCAACCCCTGTTCCAAATCCCAGTCCCTGTGGACAAACTTTCAGAAGCCTCAGCAGAGGTGCAGTAAATACCATACCTCTATTATTCTTCTAGAAATTTCTTTTGGGTGTACTCTAGGGTGTCATAGTTGGGACTGTCTCAATTAACAGCTGATCACTTCTGCTTAACAGCTTCTCCTCTCAAGAAGTTCAAATAAACAGAGAAATAGCATGTGAATAATTTGAGTAGCATGAAGCATTTATTCTGTTGCTAGCAAAACGGTTTACCAGGAAAAAAAACTTTGTTTTTTAGTTTCTGTAAATCATGACTGGTTCAAATATTATGTCAAGGTGTGATTTTTTTGCCATTTCTGTAAGAGTCTGAACAGAACAGCATGTGTTCAGTACTGCCAGTCTTCATGGCTATGATGTTGCCCTAAGCAGCTGCTTGGATGGTCTAGTCACAAAAATATTGAAAATGTTGAAAATATTTTGTCACCAGTCATTGTACCTAATAGACTGTGATATATTACACTACCATGGAGGATGTTAATGGCCAGACTTCAGCAAAGTATTTGGGGCAAATGCATGCTCCCAAAGAACTAGGGATAGTTCATACACTTATCCAAAATGCTGTCTGTAATATAACATATGATAGATTTGCCTGTGTGGATGAAGGACATAATCATCATCTTTTTTAAAAGAAAAGATTGAACAAATAATCTGCAGATATAAATTAAGTTGTAAGTATGGTGGGAGTGTATGAGTATTTGTCCTCCCCCATCAAAACTGCAGAGGATTCTCTGCAAGTAAAAATCTGAACTAGACCATTCAAGCACTAATTCCTAGACTGACTGGCTTATTGTAACTTCTCCTTTGAACATATGCAGTCTTAGAATTCTTCCTGTACAGACAGCACCATCATTTACTGTTTCATACAGTGAAGATTCATACTACTAGTGTAAACTTCATATGATGTTTTCCATTACCATAATTATCTTTCATTCATCATATAATGACTAATTACAAGCATAAACCTGTGTTGGGAAAAAATGAATAATAAGATTCCCACTACATGAAAATCAGATTAATGGATTATCAATGCAAAGGTAAAGGTAGTCCCCTGTGCAAGCATTGAGTCATTACCGATCCATGGGGTAACGTCACATCATGACATTATCTTGGCAGACTTTTTATGGGGTGGTTTGCCATTGCCTTCCTGAGTCATCTACACTTTCCCCCGACAAGCTGGGTACTCATTTTACCAACCTCGAAAGGATTGAAGGCTAAGTCAATCTTGAGCTGGCTACCTAAACCCAGCTTCCACCAGGATCGAGCTCAGATCATGAGCAGAGTTTGGACTGCAGTACTGCAGCTTACCACTCTGTGCCATGGGGCTCCTTCAATGCAATCACACCCTTCCAAATATTTTGAAGCCAGTGCTCTCAGAATGGTGCAGCTCTCCTTGAAATTGCACTAAATGTAAATCTATACAAATAAAGCTGGCTTCCCCTTATTAGCAAAGAGCAAAACCAGATGTTCAGCAAAGCTCTCCCTATCACACAGTGAATCGTCTGGATGACCTTGCTAAATTGGTGGAGATCATACCAATTTATTATTATACGCAATTTCAATATATGTTTGAAAGCCAGCACAGCCAGAGTTCTATTCTGAATAACAGCTGGCTCAACAGATGTTAATGTTTTGTACTGGCACATACTAGGTGCTCCATTGCTTGAATGTTTTCAGAAGACATCAATCTTACAGTTATATTGTTGGCTTTTGAGAGTACAGCTTCCCCCCATCCTCATACATTCTTGTGATAGTGATGGACTAACTCAGATTGTTCACCCATATGGAATTAGAGAAAACTGGATTCCAGAAGTCTTTGAGAGAAGTAACAGTGAGTGGCAAATTTACATTGGCTTTTAACCCATGTATCTCAAAATACCTTGTTTCACTCCTTTTGTGCAGTGTGTTGATTTCTTGATGTGATTAAACAGAATGGCAGATGACTAGATCACTCAACTTACACTGAGATTGAACAACTATAGAGTCCCCCCCCCAAAAAAAAACGACGAAGAAAAATCTTTATTTCTGCCACTGTATCTGCCAAATGTCATTCAGTGAACCTTATCTAGGTGATAAATATTTTAACAAATTTTGTCCATGTCTTCTGACAGTGAGTGTGACAACTCACTGCATTTATAGACTGCATTTACTTGGTCTGTAATTGTAATTTATTTGCTCCATGTTTCATCTGTTGCCTAATATTCTAAAAGTGTTAATTCATGTATGTAGCTAAAGTATCTGTGAAACTGTCATAATGAATCACCTGACTACTGCTGAGGGGAACAGAGATCCAGGGAGTATCTGGCATGAAACCTGAAGTGTCCTTGAAGCATGCTCCTGGCTTCTGAATATGACTAATACCATCATTTCAAAATATTGTAGAAAATACTGCATATGACTAGAATTTTGAAGGGTTATTGCATGGATGTTTGATAACTTCATAAAATTGCATTAGTCTTTGGTGGTCAGTATGAAACATATTGTGAGCAAAAGGTATTTTTAAAATAAAAATCAAATAATTCAGTGGCCACTGATTTGGTGTTTATTCCATAGGTGAAAAGTGTTGTAGATGGGTGTGTTAACACACACTAAACAATGCACTTTGCAACTGGATTTTTATTGTGAATGAATAACAAAATCCACTTGTAAACAGTTGCCGTGTGAAAGTACCCAATTTGTGATCCAGCAAAGTTTTGTTATCAGGTCAAATTTTTTAAAAATCTGTGGCTTAATATTGTAGTTTCTCAGGAGGGGGGATAAAGGCCTTATTATGTGATTCTTTAAACAGACTCAGCAAGCGGCTTCCTGATTTATTGAGAAAAATCTGTCAGTTCAAAATGTCTCCTCTCATCAAGTGCCCTAAAAACAAAACATCCATAGTCAATAGGCACTCTCACCTATTTAGAGTAGGCTCCTAATTTTCAGTGCTGAGTTCCTGTGGACTCCATCATCTGTCACAGTAGCTGAGTCATGACAATAAAATCCCCTCACAAAGGAAGCAATTTCAAGGAGATAAGCTGAAGCAGTTTATTCTTTTCTAAGGCTGCCTTTTCCTTGCTTGCATCTGAGGCCTAATGAGCATGCTGGCTGCAGGGTACATCCCTCATGGCCACCTGCGCTACTGTTCAAAGATTAATGGAATCAACTGATGCAGCACAAATGCCGTGACCAGACCTTATGCTTTCACTCAACACAGTGTCATTTAGCCCTGGAAAATACAAACAAGAAACAGAAAATAAAACATTGGTATGTGAGCATACTTCCTAGATTTCTTAACCTGTTTTAATAAGGGCAGTTAAATAAAATCTGCTATTTAAAAAATCCAAATGTTTACACTTCTTTTTAAAAAATGTGTGTATGTGTAAAGTGCTGTAAAGTCACAGCCAATTTATGGCAACCCCAAGGAATTTTCAAAGCACCTAAGACACAGAGATGGTTTGCTGTTGCCTTCCTCTGCAAGTCTTCCTTGGTGCTTTCTCTTCCAAGTACCAACCCTGCTTAGCTTCTGAAATCTGACAATATCAGGCTATACCATGCTGTCTTCTAGGATTGCCAGCCTCCCAGAGAGGCTAGAGATCTCCAGCTATTATAACTGATCTCCAGACAATAGAGATCTGTTTCCCTTCAGGAAATGGCAGCTCTGGAAGGTGGACTCTATGGCCTTGAACCATGCTGAGGTCCCTCCCCTCTCCAAACCTTGTCCTCCTCAGGCTCCACCCCCCAAATCTCCAGATTTCCCAATTTAGAGCTGGCACCCCTATGACCTTCCCTCCCAAGCAAGAGTGACTGCTTACTAATTTTGTTTTATTTTGTTTTATGACTGGTAACTACCTCTTTGTGTACAAAGAGAGATACATGCTGCCACTTTCTTTTGGCAAAGAAGAAGCCAAAAGTGGTTATACTTCACTTTTCACTACACAAAGGAGTTTCAAAGTGGCTTCCCTTCCTCTCTGCCCAAAAGACACCCTGTTAGGTAGGTGGGGCTGAGAGACTTCTGAGAGAACTGTGGCTGGAAGGTGGACTCAAGGTCACCCAGCTGGTTGCATGTGGAGGAGTGGAGAATCAAACCCAGTTCTCTGGATTAGAGTCCATCTCTTAACCACAACACCATACTGGCATGCATAAATAAGCTAAAAAATAAATGCTGAGAATACTGACACTGTTTTAACAAAGTTAATTCAAAGACTGGGTTGCTATATGCATTCACATTTGCTTTTGGGTTTGTGACCTTAGATGTCTTTCTCATGCATTGTGAATATTCATCCTGCAAAATGAAGTCTGGCACCACTGGAACCATGATGCTTATTTAAATGGTGTTGCAGTTCTTTCCTCTTATACAACCAAAAACTAAAATTATCCTAAGAATGAGGATGATGCCAGCTTTTTCTCCAAAACAGCTTGACTGCTACACTCAACAAGGAGTCTTCTGTGTTGGACCTATAGTGTTGGACTTAATGCTAACTTCTAGACATTCCTTTAGAGATGGGCTGTGTCATTTGACAGTTTTGACATGGACTTCAATCCACGCTCCTCACAGTAATACTGGAAAGATTTGTTGATCATCAGAATATTTGGTGAATGCACATTCTTTTCATGAGATTCATACATTTGAGGAATATTAGGCTTCCACTTCAGCGCCCCCCCCCCCAGTGCCCAGCGCACAATAGCCCTGTGCGGTCGGGTAGGCCATCAGCCCGGGCAGGCTGAGGGGTGGCACCCCCCTCCTTTGTCCAGTCATGCAAGGGGGCAGTGTGGTGGCTCATAGCCCATTCCCGCCCCCCAAAAACCAAGTCTGCCCACCCTCCTAGGCATTCCCTTGGAGAGGCCCGGGAACGTGCAGCAGATGCCAAGCAGGAGAGACAACAGAGGGCACAGCTCAGACTTTATTTTTCCAGAACAGAGTGCAACAGTCTCCCTGGAGCGCGCTGGGCAGTCTTGCTGTGGGCGAGACATGATTGGACGCTGGGGAAGGGGCTCGCCAGGCCAAGGCACGAGGGGATTGGTGAAGCAATCATGCCGCTCCCTAAGGGGTTTGCGAGCTTCTGCAGTGGTGGAGGCGACCTTTGTTTTTGGTTTCAACGAGTGCCTATGGGACACGCCGCTATTTTTGTTGGCTTAACGTTGCGCCTCTTCGGGGGGGCATGTCATGGGCCAAACTGCTTAGGAAGCTGCCTAAGCCTGGCCACGCCTCCAACTCCACCCCCTCCTCTGCCTGAATGCCATGCTGTGCCTCACTTCCACCCACACTTGGGCGCTCACTGCTTCACTTCCACCCACACTTGGGCGCAGCCCTCAGGCGTCGCTGCCCTCGAGTGGAGTGGCGCTTGAGCGGCCCCCCATCCACATAACTCCCATCCACTGTGGTGGCACTGGTCATACGTCAGTGCAAACCCTTCCTGTGCCTACGTAGTGGCTCGTCTGTTCCCAAAAGACTTTCTGCCCCCCCCCCCCGGATTGTGCTGTAAATCAGAGAATCCTTGTTTGTTTCAACATACAGCGATCCTTACCCTATAAGTTCATTTCATAGAGGAGATCATTAATTTAGAGAAATGCTGAAATGCTTAATATAGTTAAGCCTACTTACAAGTGCAGTCTAGGATTCTGAGCAGACCTTGTTAGGGTTGTTTTCTTAATTATATAAAATATAGCGTCCCTCTTTTAGTCCAGTTCCAAGGCTTTCCTGCTGTTGGATAGCAAGCCTTCATGTGAGTGTGTCATTATCCTGCGCAGGTCAAAATCTCTTCCCAGATTTGTGTTACTGTTCATTCTGTTTGGCAGTTTCACTGGACTAGTCAGCACTGTATCTAACAAATAATCCATTCCCATGCACATTTGGTGACCTCTATAGTATGATTCACCTTTTGGCAACTTTTGCTTCTGAACCAGTTCTGAGGACATGCCTACATGGTTGTTTTTCTTTTTAAAAACTCATTCTGTTCCCACAAAATGAAGGAAATAGAAGCATAATAACCTTACATAATCTATTGTTCAGTTAGAGCAGACAGTTCTGTTAACAGAACAATTTTAGAGCCCAGTGGCATCTTTAAGACTGACAAAGTTTTATTCAGTTGTTGGTCTTAACGTTGCCACTGGACTCTAACTTTGTTCTATTGCTTCTGGTCAACACACCTACCCTCCAAGTTCTGTTAATGTTTGCTTGAACTTACTTCATAGTAGTATAATAACAGTAAATTCAAATGGTGTTATTTAATTTTTTAACAATTATATCCTATTATTTTCACAAGAACTCAGTGTGTATGCGGCTATCCCATTATTTTTTGCAACACCTTTTTTGATGGGTTCTGTGGATTTTGTGATAGTAGACCTTCTACTTGACAGTAACTTGAATCCAATTCTCCTGGACCAAGTGCAGCACTCTATCAACTGTACCCTACAGTTAGAAAAACAGTGTAGAAGAAAAGGGGGTATACCAAATTCTGGAAAAATAGCTTTGTGGAAAAAAAGACTGCATTGATACTTTGCGAGGGAGTTGGCTGAACATTATCTACTCACTAAAGTTCAATCAGCCCCCCATTTGTGACAATACATCTTAGTGCAATCATAGTTTGAACAAGTTTAGATTGCCCCAAAGCCTTTCAGGCCTTTATTCCATTATTGCTGGTCTAACGTTATGCAAGAACAAGGCACCCAGAACAAGCTTATCTGTATCTGAGATGTTTTGCAAGCTGTGTGGGTGGCTTCCATATTCTCCACCTTCTATACCTCCCTCCCCTTCTCTATTACCAGAGTTGTGGTTAGGCTTGCCAACCCCAGGTCCCAATGGGGGATCCCCCTGTTTTGCAGGCTCCTCCCTGCCACCAAACATCTGGCCGGTCAGTGGAAGCCCCACCCCAACAGCCAGTATGTGCCCTTAAGTCTCAACAGGCTTAAAAGAAGCATGCAAACTGCCTGTGTTTTGAACTTTGTGTGTGTGTGTTTGTGTACCTTTAAATCTGAGCAAGAGGAAAGCAAGTAGGCAGAGCCATGTGGGTCTTCCCAGTCAGTGTGTAAAGCATGTGAGAAAGAAAGAGAAGTGAACAGTCCCTCTGTTTGTTTGGAGGAAAACTCCACCCCCTAGCTGCTCTGCTTTTATTTTCCAGTTAGTCTCAAGAAGTTGGTTGAAATATAGCAGATGGTTACAATCCGCAACTTCCATGAGTGAGATCACAAAAGTGTGTGTGTGCTAACTGTGTTTATTGTGGCTGCTTTGTGGCGTGTCTATTCACTTTCATTTAGTGTAAGCGCAGCTTGCTGCTGGGGGCCAAGGAAATCAAGATTGTATTCAGGGGAATTGCACTGCTGTAATTTTATTTATTTATTTTAGGGAAAGGGAAAGTTTCCTGACTCCACCCCCAAAATCCCCAGATATTTTCTGAGTTGGACCTGGCAACCCCAGTTGTGGTAATGTGACACATTTTAACTCTACAGATGAGTGAAAAGAGCATTCATGAGACTGGTGTAATGGGAAGGATATTTCCTTTCTGCCATCACTGAGACTCATCCCCCCTTTTGGACCTTGAGCATTTCCCCTTAGTATATAGGCTCAGTGAGCTGTAAGTGGTTCTTCCATCAATTTCTTTAATGTTTTTGTTCACCTGCTACACTGCATTCCATTTGTACACTTAAACCTACCTAGATAACTGCCTTGAGGGCACAGTCACCCCAAATGAATCCCTCTCTGCCTTAATAGGCCACTATGTTGCCATTTCTCTGTTGGCACATCAAAGAAATCCGGGTGAAGTTCCACTTGATACAATGTCCAGACATTTTTGTTTAAACTTAAACCACAACTACCTGAAATCATTAATCAAGCTGTGAATAAGCTGGAAAACAAAAGGCCTGGAAATCAGCTAATGAACATCAGTTTCATTCAATGTATGAGAATATTGAAAAAGTACTTAAAGGCTTCACAGTATGTCAAAACAATGACACAACAAACCTTTGAATACTTTTACACTGGCTCCTTTACAGCAGCAAGAGATGTATTGTTAATGGGTTTGAACTGCAGAACAATTTGTAGGCTGAGGTAAAAGATTCTTTTTAGAGCAGACTTTTTAACAGGATGAAAATTCTGTCTTCTCTCTTTACCTGACACAATTGCCATGGGAAGGAGCATTTCAGAAATGGCTTTTTAAAACAAGTAGACAATAAAACAGTTTTAACTTTTGCCATTTTTACATACACCAGTGTGAGAGATAAAAATACTTCTTGAACAAGAGAGAAGTAGAAGCTTCTGTAAAGAGTAGGAGGTTGGAATAATAAACCAAGGCATGGAATATAAAAAGCATCTGGCAGGGCCAGGTCCATCTGTACTGGTATTTATTTGTTTATTGATTCTGTGCTTTTTCTCCCCAATGAGGATCTAAAATAGCTAACAGCATCATTTCCCCCCATTCCATTTAATCCTCACAACAACCCTGCAAGGCAGGTTAGCCTGAGATGGCAGGACTGACCCAAGGTTATCCAGCCATTTCCTATGGCAAAAATGGAGATTTTAAACTAGGCCTCCCATTTGCTAGATCAACACTTCAGCCACTATCTCACACAACTCTCTCCAGCATATGTCAGAGGGCATTAGGTGAAATAGTCTTGAGTATATGCTCAACCAGCAGCTGCCAAGAACACAATAGAAACAGAAACCAGCATATTCACAGCAACTGCCGTCATCTGAGTGACCCTGGCAACTCCATTTCTCGTGACATTTTGTGTGATGTTGCACCATGTTATTCAGACACTGAAGACACTAATCAAGGCATGAATACAGCTGACTATAATGTCATCTTCTGGTATGTCTGTTTCCCACACTGTATAACAAATCAGCCATGCAAAAAGACAACAGCATCTGAGAGACCAACAAGATTTTTTGGATATAAGCTTTGACCTTGAAAACTTATACCCTGAAAATCTTGGTTTCTAAAGTGTTTGTGGACTTGAATCTACTGCAGACCACCAGGGCTACCTCTGAAACAAACAATATCACCACTTTCAGAAGCTGTCATGGAGGTTTGCATATGAGGGCCTGGGCTACACAGAGATTCCAAGAAAGCAGACAATGTAGCATAATGATTTGTATCTCTCATTGTAACAAAGACTTCATGCAGACAGTTCACAAAACTCAACCCAGAGCATGTTCCAATTTGTTCTTGACTGGGACCTCCATTTTAGAAGAGCGATGCCATGTACAGAAGAAATAAGGAGTTATATAGCAACATCACAGGCTTCCTACTAATTCAGTGAAAGTGCAAAAGAAAATCAGAGATTAGTCCCCTTGCCCCTGGAGGCAAGTGCAAGATTGTCACAAAGCAAAAAACCCCAGTTTAGTCAGGTAGAAGAGCTCATATAATAATGCTGGATGGAAAAAGGGAAATGCAATGGAACAGAGATCCCCATAATTTTGTTCATTGTACATATTTCACACACTACAGACAAGTGGTTCAGGATGGGGCTCTCATAGACTCCCAACCCCATGATATGCCTTCTTTCTCCTACATAGACTTATTAGGATCAATGCACCTTACAGCCCAGCAACAAACTCTACAGGGGTAATTTTGTTATTCAACAAAGACAAGCTGGTGCATTGGTGCACCTTAAAATATGCATCCAATGAAGTGGGCTGTAGTCTATGAAAGCTTATGCTAGAATAAAATCATGTTCAGCTTTAAAGTACCACAAGACTTCTGTTTTTTTCAGTAACAGAGAGGCTGTAGCTCAGTGAAAAGACACATAATTAGCATTTATGAAATCCTGGATTCTATTTTTGACTATGATTTTACAAGGGAAAAGGATGGAAAGTGAAATATGCTTGCATACCCCCGAGAGCATAGCGTGATAACCAAACGGAGTGATTGGCACATGGGCTACAATTTTCAGTCAAGTGACTGATGAATTAATGTCCAGGGACATCTTTTCTTTAGCCCATTTTTATTCATTCCTGTGAGCTTTATCCTATATCTCTTTATGTGTCTTGATTTCTGGAATCCTTGTATTATAGCCCCAGAATACCATGTTACACATTCATCCTCTTCTTCATACATAACATCAGGGAAGTGGGGACTAGAGGTTAAAACTCTGATGACTCTTGTCATCCTGGGCGCCATGAATTTTGTCAGATCCACAGATGTATCATCATGTATTACTGGGTTGGATCTTGATGGTGTATGGGGCAGAGGGAAACTTTATCTGAAGGCTCCATGGTGGCTCTTAGAAGCCTTGATTTTTCACCTCAGTAATAATCTGGGAAAGAGCCCTGTGTCCTTTGCAAGTGTCTTGTTGTCAATGTTATGTGCAGGATCCAAATCCTCAGTGGGATGTTGTAATGAAGAACCTGAAAAAGTCATCAACTTTTATTCAACATAATTAGTTGTGGAAAGATGTAAAAACATGACAGAGAAATTGAATTTTTGGGGTATTATTTTTTGGCTGTACAGGGCCTGTGCCTTTGAAAGCCACCAGACAGAGAAGTACAAGTATAGCTACATCACCATGCTTCATATTACTGAACTAATGTAGGTTAGAGGAATCTGCAATAAGCTTCTGGAGAATTAAAATATTGCATTCTCTTTTGTGATAATTTGATTGTTCCCAGAGTATTACTCAATTTTTGTTTCTGGAGATTTTCTTGTGGATCTACAATCATAGCCTATTTTGGGAAATATGTCATTTATTCATCATATTCTGGAAGGATATTCCTCAAATGGTACTTTGCTTGTGTGTGCAGGAGTGGAGATGGTGCCTGCCATTTCAGCTTCTGCTGACTCCTTACCTATTGCATCATCTAAATTAATCTGCAGCTGTGGACAATCTCCTCCACAAGGGATCTGTGTGTTTCACTTAGAGGTGGGGAGCCATTTGTTTAGCTATTGGGTTTTATATTTTTATAAGCAGTATAGCTTTTTGCTTTTTTTTTTTGCTTCTGTCTGGTAACCTTTTGTGCATCCTGAAATCCCAAAATCAAGCAAGCCAATAAAGGTGGCAATCCTAACCACACTTAAGTAAGATTAGCTGAACGGAGTGGGACTTATTTTTTAAGTAAATATGCATCACCTTGGGTTACGTGTCTATAGCATGTCCTTTATTCCATTTATAAGAATGTACAAGCTGAATATTCTGTTTCTCCATTATGTCTCAATAACCTCCCTCTCCCCAACCTGATGAAGAGTTCTGGAGCACTCAAAAGCTTGCCCTCTATTTTGGTTGTCTTTAATAAAAAGGTATTATGTAGCTTTTGTCACATTACTATCCATCATGCTCTATGGGAAAGCACAGGAGTCCTGCTGGAACAAAAAGATGGCCACACCACAGGAGTAGGATGGATAGACAGTTAGCCTGGCTCCCTCGTCTCCTGCCCATAATCCAACAAGTTGCTTTTGATAATTCAGAAAGTTCCTGCTGCTTTCTAAGGCCAATTCTGCAGCTGTCAAGGATCCTCATGTACTTGGGGAAGTGTGTCCAGAAAGCCTATGTTATATTTATAAGGCAAAGCACACGGCAAGTACAAATGTGACACCCATGCTAATGAGAGAGAGCAACTGAGAGGAAAAAATGAGTGTCACTGTGAGTGGTGTGAGACATATGAAGAGGTATGCAGTTGGCCCTCAGTGGAATCACAATGGCAAGGCTACATTTAGAGACTGGCAATAAGAGGAAAAAAGATTTTTGCAGAATGGAAATTGGAAGTCTAAAAAAACTATGTTAACTTTTACATGGCCTATTTCTAAATGTGTATGAAATGTAGGTGCAAAACAGTATTGTTCTTAAAAGATAGTTAGAAACAACCTGGGAGTCTGGGAAACGTTGATGTTAGCAATGGTAGCCTGAAGACAATGAGACTTGTTCCAGGAGCAAAATGAGCTGATGGCTTTTGTCAAAAGAAATAAACTGGGCTACACAGCCAGCTTCACAAGCTCATAAGTAGTTTCAGAATTGTGTGGTCTTGTTTGTAAAGCATTTCAAAGATGTAAAATTCTCTCTGAATGCTTTGTGAATCATGAGACATGCTATTGCAGTTTTCCTGGTTCTGCCTCTAAAAGAATTATGCAAGTATAAGATACCATCTTTGTTTACCTAGTTGTAGGGAAAGAGCCAGTTGCTCTCTCTCCCTCTCTTGATGTGAACTGGTGAAAGCTGCTCTTATTTCTGGTCAATGTTCTTTTTCAAAACAGAAACAGTGGCCCTCTGCCAACACTTAGCAGACTATAGTCCTAAGAACATAAGAGAAGCCATGTTGGATCAAGCCTATGGCCCATCCAGTCCAACGCTCTGTGTCACACAGCGGCCCCCCCCAAAAAAAGACAGGCACCAACAGGAAACCCATCAGTGGGGTCAGGACACTAGAAGCCCTCCCACCGTGCCCTCCCAAGCACAAGAATACAGAGCATCACTGCCCCAGACAGAGAGTTCCAACAATATGCTGTGGCGTAGCCACTGATGGACCTCTGCTCCATATGTTTATCCAATCCCCTCTTAAAGTTGGCTATGCTTGCAGCTGCCACCACCTCCTGTGGCAGTAAATTACATGTGTTAATCACTCTTTGGGTGAAGAAGTACTTCCTTTTATCAGTTCTAACCTGACTGCTCAGCAATTTCATTGAATGTCCACGAGTTCTTGTATTGTGAAAAAGGGAGAAAAGTACTTATTTCTCTACCTTCTCTATCCCATGCATAATCTTGTAAACCTCTATCATGTCACTCCTCAGTTGACATTTCTCCATGCTAAAGAGCCCCTTTTAAAACTTTTTTAAAACCTTTCTTAACAGGGAAAGCATTCCAACCCTTTAAGTTATGTATGTAGAATTATGTCTAGTATCTAGGTATTCCTATTTAGCTCATTGGAACCGGAAGAATGAAGCTTGGGGAGCTAGAAACAATGGGCAGCAGGATCGTGATACCTGCTGCCCTGCACCAATCATAGGGCCCCGGCCAGTTTGAATGGCCCAGTAACCTGCTAGTGCGGGAACTCAGAACTGTATATAGTTATGGCCCCGTTGGCCAGTTCTCCAGTCTTGTTAGTGCAGCCATCTACCATGCTGCCCCTAATAAAGAGCTGTTATCACTGTTATCTCGTCTCATTGATGCTTTGAACCCACTATATTATAATGGTGATGAAGGTGGGATCCTGGTAGGCGATCCAGCAACTGGCACCACACCGCACATTGCAGAAGCTGCTTCCCGCTTTGCACATCGTACCACCATCACTGAAAAAGGTCACCACACCAGGAACCAAAGATGAGCACTCCTGCAGAATCCAGCACATCCACACCTGCAACAGCTCCTCCAAGGCCCAGCTCTGACCAGGCCACTGTGCCAGGATCTCACAGGCACCTTCTGGAATTCAATTCCACTCATCTGGAGTGGTGGGAGAGATGGGAGAAGAGGCTAAACTTCTATCTCCTCTACCATGACATCATGAATGAGCAAAAGAAGAAACAGCTATTGCTCAGCATCTGTGGAGAGGACAAGCTGGAGCTAGCGGAGAGCCTGATCTTGCCCGTGTCGCTGACCGACAATGCTGCCACCTACCAGGTCATCATGGAGAAGCTTACAGAGCACTTCTCACCCTGGCAAACCCAAATGTCCAGGCTCCTGGAATTCTACAAATCGGCTCAGAAGGCTGGCAAGACCGTCTCCACATTCCTGGCAGAGCTGCACCACCTCACCTGGGAATGTGCCTTCATTAGTCTCGAGGAGGCCCTACTCTACCATTTTATGGCTGGCCTCCGAGATGAGAAGCTACAGGCAAAGCTGACGGTATACATGACCCTCACCCTGGCAGATGCCCTGAGTGAGGCGGCCACTTACAAAAAGTCACACAAAGAGTGGTGCACAACCAGGGCACACCAGGTCGCCAGTGGATGTGACCAAGAAGAACCTGAAGAAGCTGATGCTTTGAAGATACATCAGGTGGCACTGAAGCATTCTGCATACTGTGCAACGGAACCAGCTATGACCCGAGGCTACGCCAGCTGGGGAGAAACCCACGAACGCTGCATGTGCAAATACCAGGACGTGGTCTGCCAGACGTGCAGGAAGGCGGGCCATCTGGTGCGAGTTTGCTGCTAGAAGTCGATGCACCAAGGGCAAGGAAGTTCATTGTGACTGAAAAATGGCCGCCGTCACGAGGTTGCTTTCATGGAGGACATTGAGGCGCTCATGACATCAGAGGATCAGGTATATCAGCTTCCTATGCCTTTCCCTGATAAGTTTAAGGTGACTGTGATCATTAACGGCAAGCCCTGCACCATGGAAGTAGACTCTGGGGCGGGCCAGATGGTCATCTAGACCTGAACTTTCCAGCAGCTGTGGCTCGGGGGGGGAAGTCCCAATTACAGCCATCTCTGTAGTCAGAGACTTCCAAACGCAAAGGGTTGCTGTCCTAGGGGTGGGGGAGGTACCAATCAAATATGGTCAATTTGTGGGCAGCCTACCCTTATAGTAGTAGAAGGGGACCTACGTAGCCTACTGGGACGATCATGGGGAAGAATTAGACTGCCTTGTGGCGCAAGAAGTGCTGGAACCAGTAGCCAAGGCCAAATGGGAAACCCCCATAGTGACCCTTGTTAAACCTAATGGCAGCGTTCGCATTTATGTGGATTACAAATGCACAATTAATAAGGTGCTGCAGGACCACACGTATCTGGTCCCCATGGACAGTCATGTGCTGGTGTCACTTGTGGGAGGCTAAAATTTTCAGAGAGCTGGATTTGGCTCAGGCCTACCAGTAACTCCCCGTGGAGGCCCAAACCATAGTCATGCACACGGGAGCGTTCTGGGTCAAATGGCTGCAGTTTGGGGTCAACATGGCCCCGGGAATATTCCAGAATTTGATGGACTCTCTTCTCAAAGGTATCCCTGGGGTCCAGCCATTCTTTAATGATGTGTTAATCATCGCTGCCACCAAGGAGGAGTTCGCCCTTCGACTCAGGGCTGTGCTTCAGCACTTCGACGGGGCAGGTCTAAAGGTTAAGAATTGTGTGCTGGGGATCTCCACCATAGATTTCCTAGGTTAGGGAATTCACCCAGCTAAGGACAAAATTAGAGCCATTTGTGAAACCTCTGCCCCCACCAATAAGGCAGAACTACAAGCATCTTGGGCCTCCTCAATTTCTACCATGCCTTCTTCCCACACAAGGCAATGGTAGTGGAGCCCTTACACAGGCTGCTTCTTCTTTTTCTGCTTGGCCTCCCTTGCTGTGATGTTGTTTCTCTGGTAATACCATCCTTTTACTTATCTTCGGGCCTACAGCTACACGGATATGTGGAGCGTACCCAATTGGAACTGCCACCTATGCTGTCATATTACTGTTTTAATGGTTTTATTATATGGTTTTAATATGTATGCAATGATTGTGGTTCAAATTATGTTGTTCTCTGCTCTGAGCCCGCTTGCAGGAAAGGGCAGAATATAAGCAAATTAATAATAGTAGTAGTAGTAGTGGTAGTAGTAGTAGTAGAAGCAGCAGCAGCATTTAGGGTCTACGAGCAAAAAGTCACAGAGTATGGTGCAGTTATTCAAGCTTACTCACAAGAGCCCCTCTCCTTTAATCAGTTTGGCATGTAGCAGCAAGAGGGGAAAAAAGCCTAGAGTTGAACTGAGGGAGCTGCTGATTTCTTTGCTGGTATGTGATGGGCCCAATCAGAGAAAAATTGCATCTTAGAATTTCCTTCTTAGGTGATAGAAAGGTATGTTAAACATTGTTTATCTCTTTCCCCTGCGCCAGCCTGGCATGCGGCAGGAAAGAGAACATAAGAACATAAGAGAAGCCATGTTAGATCAGGCCAATGGCCTATCCAGTCCAACACTCTGTGTCACACAGTGGCCAAAAAAAATTATATATATATATATATAGCTAATAGCCACTGATGGACCTCTGCTCCATATTTTTATCTAACCCCCTCTTGAAGCTGGCTATGCTTGTGGCCGCCACCACCTCCTGTGGCAGTGAATTCCACATGTTAATCACCCTTTGGGTGAAGAAGTACTTCCTTTTATCCATTTTAACCTGTCTGCTCAGCAATTTCATCGAATGCCCACGAGTTCTTGTATTGTGAGAAAGGGAGAAAAGTACTTCTTTCTCTACTTTCTCCATCCCATGCATTATCTTGTAAACCTCTATCATGTCACCCCACAGTCGACATTTCTCCAAGCTGAAGAGCCCCAAGCGTTTCAACCTTTCTTCATAGGGAAAGTGTTCCAACCCTTTAATCATTCTAGTTGCCCTTTTCTGGACTTTCTCCAATGCTATAATATCCTTTTTGAGGTGCGGTGACCAGAACTGCACACAGTACTCCAAATGAGACCGCATCATCAATTTATACAGCGGCATTATGATACTGGCTGATTTGTTTTCAGTTCCCTTCCTAATGATTCCCAGCATAGCATTGGCCTTTTTTATTGCAAACGCACACTGTCTTGGCATTTTCAGTGAGTTAGTGAGAAGGCCGAGAGCTGAACTGAAGGAACTGCTAATTTCTTTTCAGGCCCAAGCCAGAGAAAGAAAGCATCTAGAGTAGTAATGACTGAAGAGTATATGGGGGAAAAGCAGCCCTAAACTTCTTTAAGTTAGCATTTTGAACTTTCTCTTTTCCTGGGCCCTGTTTGCTAGGATATGCCTTTATTTTGCCTTTCTGAAGGGCACTGAAGATCCTGTCTCTGCAAATGTTGCTATATATCATAACCATGATTATTCAGTTTTACTTTCAGTTGAAAAGTTGTTGGGTTTATGATAAATGTTTGAGACTCTGAAACCCATAACACCTTGAATGCTTTTCTTTCTGAAGCAATTTCATATTTGCTTGCTGAACCACAAGACCAGCAGGAAATAGGGTTGCCAATCCACAGGTGGGGGCAGGGAATCCCCTGGTTTGGAGACCCTCCCCCTCTTCAGGTAATCAGAAAGCGGGGGGAGGGGAGGGAAATGTCTGCTGGGTAGTCATGATTCCCTATGGAGACTTATTCCCATAGAAAATAATGGAGAATTTATCCACGGGTATCTGGGACTCTGGGGTCCCTGTTTTTTGAGGTAGAGACACCAAATTTTCAGTATTCAGTGGCTCTCTTCAAAATACTCCCTAAATTTCAAAAAGATTGGACCAGGGGGTCCAATTCTATGAACCCCCAAAGAAGGTGCCCCTATCCTTCATCATTTCCTATGGAAGGAAGACATTTAAAAGATGTGCAGTCCCTTGAAATGTGATGGCCAAAACTGCCTTTGGAGTTCAATTATGCTTGTCACACCCTTGCCCTGGCTCCACCCCAATGTCTCCTGGCTCCACCCCCAAAGTCTCCTGGCTCCACCCGCAAAGTCCCCAGATATTTCTTGAATTGAACTTAACAACCCTAGCAGGAAGTCATTTGCATATTAGGCCACACCCTTGATGCCAAGCCAGCCGGAACTGCATTCCTGTGTATTTCTGCTAAAAAAACAAACAAAACAAACAAACAAACAAAAAACAAGACTAGGGAGTTGCCAGTTCTGGGTTGGGAAATAACTGGAGATTTTGGGAGTGGAGCCTGAGGGGGGTATAATGCCATAGAATCCACTTTTCTGAGTGGCCGTTTTCTCCAGGTGAACTAATCTCTGTTGCCTGAAGCTCAGTAGCAACAGCAACAGCAGGAGATCTCTAGCCACCACATGGAGGTTAGCAATCCTACCAAGAGTGCTGTCATTTATTGATTTGGAAACCTCCCCCCCCCCAATTTCCAACTGGAAAAAGTAATTGAGGAATGGGATCTATGTAGCCAGCACAGGCAGCATCATGGGTAGGTTTAGGTTGTCACTTGCTAAGCAATGACAGATGCTGCTGGGCGCACTCACAGTGGTGGGTTCTGCAAGCGAAGGAAGGAGTCTGGAGGAATAATCTAAAGCAGGCTTCAGTTTGGGGCACAGCTGCCTGGAACAGTGCTTTGGAAGCTCTTCGGCCCACCCGGGGCTTTTATCCAGCTGCAAGCAAAGTTCAGCTGCCATGGGGAGCATGCTTTGGGGCTTTGTTCTCCCATCCCCTTCCTGTGCTCACCCTCTGAACTGCCATTGAGTGCAGGGAACAGGGCTGCTGAATTTCCCATCTTCTTGGCTTTGTCTCCACCACTTCTGCTGTGCCTGGCTGGGGTCTGCCTCTGGCCATAAGCTCCTCTGAGTCCATGCCATCTTGCCAGCCCTGAGATCCAGCAGCTTATATATGTTCGGTCTATGCAGCTCTCCAGGGGTGGCTTGCCTGCTCTTTCCTTGAGTGTGTTCCTCTCCACCTCCCAGTCCATTGCTCCCTGCCTCCATTGTCCTCACAGATAAGTGCCACGAAGCATCCTTCCATGCTATCCAACTGTTGCCGTCGCTGGGTCTCTTTCTATCAAGGACTTCCCCTCTGAGGTTGTCAAGGAGTCCAGGATTGCCCTGGCAAACCGGACTTTCTGTGTGTGTGTGTGCATGCGTGCCATAAGTTTAAAGAAGAGAAGCAGCTGCCCCAGTAGGAGGGCCAGGGTGGTGGAGCTGCATCATTTTGTTCTTGAAGAGTGGTCATGTGTGTGAAGCATAATCTCCAGGAGCCATGGCATATGGCCGTACTTGGCACAGAGGCATCCCAAGCAAACTGATGGTGCTGGGATAAATGTGCCCTGTTTATATACATGGGTTTCGCCCAGTCAGGTCTCTGCTGAATGGAACCAAGTTGAATGGGTACGTGTGGAGGCTGCTTCAGGAAATTCAGGGAGCTGCAAATCTTCTTCCCTTCTGGGACTGCACTACTTGAAACTGCAGTGTGATACTGATCTTGTTGGACTGAAAGTTGTGACCCAAAAAGTAGATTCATGTGTTCAAAGTGCCATTTATTGATTGTCACCAAGCTGAAACAGATATTCTGGGTGGCTTCCCTGTGGTAAATTAGTCTCACCTCAAATGTAAGAACATTTACTGTGTTGGTCAGGCTTGCATAGGGCTTTGTGGCTCTGCCCCATATTTTCAGTGCTTGGAGGAACACACACACACAGAACCCCATGGCTGGGCAGGATTTATATTTTTAGTTTCTGCCACAATCCTTGTGCCTTTTCTTGATGTTACATTTTTAAAAGTTGCATGCCAAATCCCAGTATTTTACACCTTTCCATTTTAGGCAGGCATCTTTTAAGTGGTGGTGGGAGGGGGAGGTTTGGCTATTATATTTTTGGCATTTAATGAAGTATATTTTTAACCATTATCATACATAAGCCATCCTGAACAATGAGGAAAGCCATCCTGAACAATGTGGAAAGGTAGAATAGAAATGTTTTAATAAATACATAAATAAATTAGGTTGCATACTTAAGACTGCTGCAACACAGACATTGTCTCTAGATTTTGATGCAATAATTCAGAGCAGAGCAAGAGAAGAAGACCACAGATTTATATCCCATGCTTCTCTCTGAATCAGAGGCTTACAATCTCCTTTATCTTCTTCCCCCACAACAGACACCCTGTGAGGTGGGTGGAGCTGAGAGAGCTCTCCCAGAAGCTGCCCTTTCAAGGACAGTTCTGTGATAGCTATGGCTGACCCAAGGCCATTCCAGCAGCTGCAAGTGGAGGTGTGGGGAATCAAACCCGGTTCCCCCAGATAAGAGTCCACACACTTAACCACTACACCAAACTGGCTCTCAGTTATCAAAGACTGTCAAATAAAATATTGCAAGAGTTAATGTTTCAAGCATGCTTGTATTATAAGTAAAATAATATTAATTGGATATCCTTTGTCAGTGGGTGTGGCATATGCAAATAAGTTATGTTAGTGAGCTCCAGCACCTCTTTTTCTACAAAATGACCCCCGATCCAAAGGTAGGGGATGGTTTGCCTCCTTCCCAGATCCCTTCAACCCTTCCTTACTTCCAGCCCTTCTCTTAGCTTTCCCTCATAGTCTGCTGTCTACATACAGCATTTGTTCCTGTGCACTTGAGAGAATTTGGCATGTAGGGTTGCCAGTGCCCAGTTGGACAGAGTGACCGCTATTCCCTATTTTTTTTTTTGTTAAATCATGTAGAATTCCCTTCTAAAGATGTCTGTGAATTTGCTCTTAATGCCATAACATCTGCAAGGTTAATTTTTGCTCAGAAGAACAATCCTGAAGAAATAGGATTGGTTAGAGAAATTAGTAGAATGTATTTGTCTATGTAAACTAAGTTGTTAATTACATGGTCAAATGTCTGATAAATTTTGACTTTTAAAAAGTTTTATTAATTTAAACTACAAAAGAAAGAGGCATTGCAGAGAGTACATAAAAAAGAGGGGGAAAGGGGGGAAAAGGACCTTAACAGAATGGGAAAAACAGAAGCAGAAACCAGTACAAATGTATCAATTATAATTCCACCTCCCAATAAAATGCTCAAATCATTCTACCTACAAGTATAAAAATCTCCTTAAATAGGACCTTCCTTTCTTCCTTTACCAGAATAATAATAAAAAAATTCTTTTAATAAACTAGTAAACCAATGCAGATCTAAACACTTCTTAAACACAAATAAGTATAACCAGTTAAGAAAAACAAATTCTTTCAACACCGTCTCAATGCCAATTTTATCTAATTTGACTTGAGCCTATTATAAGTGCAAATTAGTATGTTGGTTTAGCAAAATCCTTATTAAAACAAGCACATAAATCATTTCTTTATCCTTAACAAATTACATAAATACAACTAAATAATTTGTCTATCTCAGTCTATCTCATTTATCCTAATAACATATTAAAAACAAATCTGCCAAATTACCAAATCTACCAAATTACACAGCAATTATGCTATCTACCTTTTCAACCTTTAATCCTACTCTTACACCATTATAAACAATCTCACAAAATAGGCATACTTTAAATACATCTACTATATAAAGAAATCTGTTATCTGCACTCATTAACATTACTTCTTCAAAATCTCCCTTATTCTTTTAAAATCTAACATCTGTTCATTATGAATGGTTACATGTTTATTTATGCACAAGGAAAAAAAAAAGAAGCCAGATACCAGAGTCCTTCTTCCCAGAGATTAAAAACTTTTAAGTTCCTTTGATTTCTACACCCATATTGCATCCGAGACAGTCCATTTAATCACAGTTTGCCTTTTGATATCACATTTCACTTCTTAGTCAGAGTTCCTTGTCCAGCCATTTACCAAAGCAGAGAAAAAAAAAATCAAAGTCCTTTTTCTGAAAGGCTTTCCACATCTTGATTTGTTGATTGGAGTGCAGCTTATCTCTTCTCAACATGGCCTGCCCCCTCAACCACAGGGGGAAGAATTCATCGCCATTTTCCCCTCTCAGCCTAATTTCATTGCATCTTAATTTCCGTTCTAGTTTTGAAACTGCGACACAGGAGACCATCTTACTTTTCTTTTGTTTATTTCAAAAAGTATCACTTTTCCCTTCCAATTTTACAGCCATCAGTACACTCTCTTGAGCACTTGACCCCTGTAGGTTTACAGTTTCATTAACTGTCAGCATAAAACAATTCATTTGGTCTTTAAGGAGCTGCATAAATAAGATAAGATCTTTTTTCAGAGAAATGAGATTTGAACAGATATCTTTTGTCAGTGTCATGGCAGTTCTGAAGATTGTGGTATCAGTGCAGTTAGTTCACACTGACATAGTGGCTTTGGTCTTTCTCCATCAATCTTCCTACTGTTTTGATTCACATTTGAGGATTGTTTTTCCACTTTTTATTTGCGCATGCACATGTGCAGCACTACAGCACCTCAAGGAGACCCCGTGGACTCTGTTTCCTTCGATTGCACTTCAAGAAGCTCTGGATTTTCCCTTGGAGTAGGTTCCCTTTCTCCCTGTGCATCAGAAGAAGAAGATGATACTATTGGATTTGTATTCTGCCCTCCACTCTGAATCTCAGAGTCTCAGAGTGACTTCACTATCTCCTTTATCTTCCCTCCCCCACAACAGACACCCTGTGAGGTGGGTGGAGCTGAGAGCTCACAACAGCTGCCCTTTCAAGGACAATCTCTGCCAGAGCTATGCCTGACCCAAGGCCATTCCAGCAGGTTCAAATGGAGGAGTGGGGAACCAGTGGCGTAGCTAGGGCTTTGGGGGCCCGGGACCCAAGATTTATGTGGGCCCCCCTATGTGTGTGCACGCCTCCAGAAACAGGATATGATGTCACTTCTGGTGATGTCACTTCCGCAAGATGGCCACCACTTGCGAGGGAGCCCTGCTGGAAACAGGAAGTGATGTAACTTCCCCAAAATGGCCACCACTTGTGGGGGGGGGAACAGGAAGTGGTGTCACTTTGGGGGCGGCACCCCCCCCCCCCCAAGATGGCACTGCTGGTGCGATCTAGGTAATGTGATTGATAACCTGATTACCCCACCACACCATGTGACAGGGAGAAATGCCACAAGCAGCCTGCTGGCCCAGCTGTTCCCCTTGTGCCCTGAACTTGTGGGACTTCTATATTAAGCAAGCTTACAAGAAAAACAAGGAAAACAAAAACAGGCATACTGATGTGGTTTTCAACAAGCAAAGCTATAAGGAGGTCCCCATGGAACGTCTAATCACTTAGATTTTCTCCCAAGCTAGGATTTCACTTGCCTTTATGCTAGTTGCTACTATCAGATCTTTCCAGGGATCCCTGGATGTCCCATAAGTAAGAATAAGCCAGTCAGCTATTTGTTAAATGCAGTTCTTTATCTATAACTTATAAACATATAGATACACACAATGCAGGTTAAGATGTAACACATTACTGTTTCAGATGTTATGGAATAAGAATCAATTAAGGGGCTATCTGAGGGGTAGCTCAGGCAGTGTCAGGTGACCACTAGCCAGAACTCCAAAGTCCCTTAGTAGCTCTGCCCTTTTATACTGTTCTGTCCAATGGGGTCCGGGAAGCCCTCTTGACTGTAGTCTATCAGGTACTCCTTGCATATCTCTGGCTCAGTGAGTATTTTATACTGACAGTGCCAACTCTATGTGTTGCTTAGGAGGCCTAGGGACTTAAAAGGGGCCTTTCCTATCCTTTTAGAAGGACAGGCCTATATGATTTTATATATGGCTGTATAATTTAAATGGCTATATCTGTTATGTAGGTGCATATAGCTTCGATTTACTCAAAGCACTTCAATGTATATGTAAGGCAAGGCTGAGACTCAGTATATCTCTATACCATAGCTGTAATGTAGATAAGCTAACCTAAGAGTATGGTGTTGCCCTTTCAACTTTCAGGCACTTCCTGGCTGGGAGACTACTTCCCTGTATCTGATTTCTCTGTAGGGGAATTCAAAGGCTGTATGTTTTAGTTGTCAGGCAGAGCACCTCTCCCCCACAAAAAAGCTCAGCTTTGCAGGGTTTGGCACTGCTTCCATAGCTGCTGTATCAAGGGTGGCCAAACTGTGGCTCGGGAGCCACATGTGGCTCTTTCATACATATCATATGGCTTGCAAAGCCCCATTGGCCAGCTTGGAGAAGGCATGCCTCTTTAAATTACTTCTCCAAACCAAGCCAGCTGGTGGCTTGGAATGAACTTAAAGTTAAAGTTGCTTTCTTTTCACTTCTCTCTTCCTCCTCCTCCATCTATTTGCCTCCTTCCTTCCTTGTGGCTCTCAAACATCTGATATTTATTCTATGTGGCTCTTACATTAGGTAAGTTTGGCCACGCCTGCGGCTGAATAATGCACTTTAGCAATTATTTGCAAGTGGATCTTGCCTTTTCGAACACAGTAAACATGCAAAATAGCATTGATAATGCATTATTCAGTGTGTGTGAAAGCACTGCTGATTTGCCGTCGTCTTCTACTGTGCCCGGGGCATTCCTTTCCTGTTTTCCTGCCCTAGTGATTCTCCCTGACTCAGGGGTGGCTGTCTTTGTTTCATTGGTTTTGGCTAGGGGCAGGATGCCAGCAGGGCTCTTGCAGCAGGCACAAGTGACTTGGTGGCAGCAGCTGCCAGAGGCTCCAGTGGCGCAAAAAGCCACAAGGCTGACAGGTCTAATGGTGCCTCTTGCAGCAGCCGAAAGATGCCTTTGGGTTTGGGCACCACACTGCACGCTCCTTCCTCTCCGCCCATGCAGTGTTAACAGCTCCTCATTGGGAAGGACCTGGAGAGAGATTTCTATGGCCATGGCAGGGGTGGCTTAACTGCGGCTCAGGAGCCACGTGTCTCATTCACACATATTGTGTGGCTCTCAAAGCCCCCACTGACCTATTGGCTGGCTTGGAGAAGGCATTTGTCTCTTTAAATCACATCTCCAAGCCACATCTCTTCACTACCCGGCTGTTTGGATGGTGTTTATTGACGCTACCTGGTTCTCCTCTTTCCTCCATGTTATGCTCTGTGATTTGCTGAGCTGAATAGCTCCATGACCTGAAGCCTTCGGGACAGATGGTGAATATCTGGACCAGGTTTTGACAGAAGGAGATTGCATACCGACACGGATCAGGAGGGGATTAACTTTTGGAACTCACTGCCACTGGATGCACTGATGGCCTGCAGCTTAGATGTCTTCAAAATCAGATTAGTCTAATCCATGGAATAGAACTCCATCAGTAACAGTTCACCATGATAGCTAAATGGAACTTCCATGTTCAGAGGCATTGTATCTCTGAAGGTCAGTGGGTGGGGGAGATTTTGGCCTCTGTGTCCCTACTTGTGGGTTTTGGGGGGTATCAAGTCGGCCAGCGTGAGGAACAAGATGCTGAACTAGGTGGACCCCAGGTCTCTGCAAGCTGTTCTATGTGGCAGTGCTAACATATTGGATAAACATCTGGAGCAGAAGTCCATCAGTGGCTATCGGAGAGTATTGATGGAACTCTCTGTCTGGGGCAGTGATACTCTGTATTCTTGGTGCTTGGAGGGGGCAACAGTGGGAGGGCTTCTAGTGTCCTGGCCCCACTGTTGGACCTCTTGATGGTGCCTGGTTTTTTTGGTCACTGTGTGACACAGAGTGTTGGACTGAATGGGCCACTGGCCTGATCCAACAAAGCTTCTCTTATGTTCTTATGTTCAACCTGGTAACTGTTCTTGGCAAAGGGCATAGAGTGGTGTTTGGTAGCTGGACTGCTCTGGGACTGCCCGGCACTTGACTAGGGAGAGAGGCCAGAAGGGATGCTGTGCTTTTTGCAGTAGAGGACCGCCCCACATAATTGTGCACAGCTGTCTGCGGTCTTTTTTAGCAGGGCTGAGACAAATTTAGACCGGGAAAGAGAAAGAGAAGCAGGGCAAGCGAAGGGACACCTTCTCTTGAAGGATATGGGGAGCTGGTATGTGGGAAGAGAAGGACTGGGAGGGGCTTCTTAAGAAATAAGCTGTAATGATAGCGTGTGGGACTCAGCATGGTGTGGGGAAAGGGGGCGGAGGGAGGGTTGCCAACTGGCCTGGAGAAAGATGCCTTGTCCCTTTAATAGAGGCTTAATGAGATGTTATTTACCAGGTGACTTTATCGACCTGCATGTCATGAAAAGCTGCAAGGGCCCATTTCTACACATACACCTCTATTAAAGGGATGGGATGTTTTTCTCCAGGCCCACTGGCAACCCTTCAGTCCCCTTTTGTGATACTGGAAGTCAGAGTTCTCCAATGCAACTGATGGGCAGAAAGAAAGAAGCCCCAACGTACTTCGAGGTTTGTCCAGTCTGAAGAAGCAGAAATATACCCCGCCCTTCTCCCTGAATCAGAGTCTCAGAGCAGCTCACAATCTCCTATATCTTCTCCTCCCACAACAGACACCCTGTGAGGTGGATGGGACTGAGAGGGCTCTCACATCAGCTGCCCTTTCAAGGACCATTCTGTTGGGGCAGAGTCTGGCTTCCCCTCCTCCCTCCAAGGTTGCCATCGATGGGGAATGTGGGGTAGCATAGGGTTGCCATCTCCAGACTGGGAAATTGCTGGAGATCTGGGGATGGAGCCTGGGGAAGATAGGGACCTCAGTGGGGCACAACCATCAAGTCCACCCACCAAAGCATCCCTTTTCTCTAGGGGGACTGATGTAGTCTGGAGATGAGCTGTAATTCCAGGGGATCCCCAGGTCCCACCTGGAGGCTGGTGTGCCTAGCTTTCAGCCCAGCATGTGGTCTCTTAAAATCCTTGTTATGGCCACTGGACAGACTCAATTATTTTTCACTGCAGCCACGTTTCAATCCGCCTCCTTCTACTATCTTGCAGCCTTCTTCGCTGCAGGTTTTGAAAAGCCAAAAAGCGGGCATGTTTCCTGGCTACTTTAAATAAGCAATCGCTATGACAGATCTCATTTTCAGATACTACTGAAGCTGTGATCGGTGCTACTAACCGGGAATACATTTAACCTTCCATCTCCCAAAAGAGGGCATTTTCCTCAGGAGGGACACGCGCACAAGAGGACATGTGTCACGTCCCCCCCCCCACACCAAAAATAAAGCCATCTGCATCTGGTCACTCACCCCGTTCTTAAAGGGGGGGGCGCCCCTTCGGCGAGAGCCCGGGGAGCGCGCGCCTGTCTGCTGCAGGCCGGCTCTCCTCCTCCCCCCCCGCCTCCTCCTTCCCTTCGTGGGAGCGGACTCCTGCTTCCGCCCGCGCAAAGCAGCCGCGGCGATGTGGCTCTCCTGGCCGGGAAGCCCCGGCCGGAACACGCTGCTGCAACTCTTGGCGGCTCTTGTTGAAGCAGCGGCGCCCCAGCAAGTGAGAGAGAGGGGGAAAAAAAGGGGGAGGGGGGAAGGGAAGGGAACGAGGAGCCCCGACGTGCGCCACACCCCCTTCCTCCGCCGCGCGCGCTCTCCCTCGCTGTCGGGCGCCTGCATTCTTTTTCTCCCCCCCCTTGCAGCGCAGCAACATACACGGTCATTGTTTGGGGGGCCCCCTTGCCAATGTGGGGACCCCTAGACCTGGGGCGGAGCGCCCTCCCCGCCCCCCCCTCCTTACGCCACTGTGGGGAACCAAACCCGGTTCTCCCAGATAGGAGTCTGCACACTTAACCACTACACCAAACTGGCTTTCAAAACTGGATATTCTGCCCCCTTCCCAGGCCTGTTGGTATATATGAAAATGAGCTGTATTGAAAGCCCTTTCATTCCAATAGCTCTAAGTTCTGCATAAATTATGGAAATGTCTCTGAGGGGTTTTTTTGTTAGTAAACTGTGAGGATCTGTGAAATTCAGGACTTTTTTTGTAGAAGAAGCCTGGCAGAAACTCATCTGCATATTAAGCCACACCCCCTGGCATCACTGTTGTTTCATACAGGGATTTTTTGCAGAAATAGTAGTAGTAGAAGCAGTAGCTTATTTGCATATTAGGCCACACACCCCGGATGCCAAGCCTGCCAGAACCGTGTTCCTGTATGTTCCTGCTCAAAAAAAGCCCTGGTGAAATTAATATCAGGGGTTCTCATGAGAATGAATTGAACTGCATAGCCAGGCGTGCTTTTTAATGTAACCCTACACCTTCAGCCCATCTGAGATATGTATTCTCTATCAGATTTACTGGATTTTGTGGAGAATGACTAAAGACTGTAAAGGTAAAGGTAGTCCCCTGTGCAAGCACCAGTCGTTTTTGACTCTGGGGTGATGTTGCTTTCACAACGTTTTTATGGCAGACTTTTTATGGGGTGGTTTGCCATTGCCTTCCCCAGTCATCTACACTTTCCCCCCAGTAAGCTGAGTACTCATTTTACCGACCTCGGAAGGATGGAAGACTGAGTCACCCTTGAGCCGGCTACATGAACCAGCTTTCTCTGGGATCGAACTCAGGTCATGAGAAGAGGGCTCCAATTGCAGTACTGCAGCTTTACCACTCTGCGCCATGGGGCCCTTTAGGACTAAAGACTGTACTTAATACTAAAATGTATTTGAAAATGGTGCCCAGGAATGTGCAAGAATTTACAGTTGAGTTTGAATGAAAGAATGGTATGGAGGGCAATGATTGGTTGATGGTATCAAGCCTCCCAATGGGAATGACCCTTTGTTTCAGTGCAGGCACCATCCAATGTTCCCTCCAAGCTGTGTAGTCTTGTGAGCAGAAATTCTACTTTGTGAGTTACTAGCATTAAAGTTGTGAGCTACTGCATAAATTAGTTTGCTCTGGGGCCATTTTTTGTGAGCTAAGACAAAAATGTGTGAGCCAGAGGCTAAAAAACTGTGAGCCAGCTCACACTAATTCAGCTTAGAGGGAAGACTCGTGCCATCCAGCATGGAAACATTTTTGTGCTGGTATGCAATTTTAAAAAGCCGCAACCCACCCAATCCTTGAGTCAGAGAAAAAATATTCAGATTCTGAGGAAGATGTTGCAAATTTCACAAAAGAAGAAGAAGAAGAAGAGGAAGAAGAAGAACCGGGGAGAGGGATGAGGAAAACCTGGGACAGCACTGGGATGTTAACAAAGTTTTCTGGGCACAAGAAACCTGCCCCCCCATTACATTGGGGACTGAAAATGGAACGTTAAGGCAGACTTGGAAAACACCACTGTCCAGTAATTAACAGCTTTTGCAGTTGTTTATGTACAGCATATATTGAAACTGAAAAATGACTACTGAGAACTGTTACTTTGTAGCATCCTATCTTTGAATGCACAACAAGAACCATGACAGTGTTAGACACAGACCTTTCAGACTAGGTTTTAAAAATTCATCATTCAGCCTTTATCTAGGCTCACTGTAATCGCAACCAGGTCACTAAGGCTTTTTCTAACCTCCCTCTAATGGTTATTTTGAGATATTTGTTTAATTACTTCACATGTACCCTGTCTTTCTTTTCAGCAAGGGACTCAAAGTGGGAACGTGGGCCTGGTTATACTCTCACGGCCAGGGCCTACAAAAACGTGGAACTGGCCCTGGTAAGCCAAGGTTCTCTTGAGTTGTACTCCCACAAAGAAACCCTTAGTTGAATCCAGACAGAGAGATTTATTAGACAGCAGGTAGGTGCTGTACTTAACTTTATAATGAGAATTGTGGCACCTGCCTGCTCTTATGGTTGCCAGTCTCCAGGTGGGGCCTGGAAATATCTTGCTTTTAAACTTTAGCTAGCAGAGATCAGCTCTGCTGGAGGAAATGGCTTTGAAGGGTGGACTATATGGCCTTGTACCATGCTAAAGCCCCTCGCCAACACTGCCTTCTCCCCAAAGTCTCCAAGTATTTTCTGCCACTGACCTAGCAACTTTACCTGCTCTATACTTAATTATATAACTCTATAGCTGCTTGAGACTTAACTCAATGGCTCATACTTAACCCTACCTAGGTACTATCCATGACAAAAGGCAACCTTTCAACAAAATATTATTGATTATGGAACTAAAGATTGTTATTCAGTTTCTTTCAGCTTGAACCATGCTTGAATTCCACATTATATTTACACTTTACCTACATAAGACAGAATAAAACTAAAATAGCTTCTCTAGAAGACAGCAATAATAAAAACCAAATTCCTTTTTTGTGGAGAAGTTGTATTTTGCTATTCAAAATGACTTATGCTCATCCCCTTGGGGCTCAGTGTGCACCAGGAGCTTTCTCTGTGCTAGCCAGAACAGAGTTTATGAGAAATTTATGGCTTCAAATGAAATTGATGAAAAAATGGTGAGTTTGGCCAAGATTGAGCTTGCATTTTTGCAGTGAAAGGGATAATTTACTCCTATGTTTCTCAGAGAGTCCAATTATATCCCACAATATTCTATACATGAGTGATTCAAGAATTTTACACTGTTGTGTTCTAATGAAATGTGATCATAAGAAATTGAGACTTCAGAAATAACCAAATACATCCAGATGTGCTTGTTCACAAAGTTTCCAGTGTTCCTGATGAATGAATGTATGGTCTTAAATAAAAGGGAGATGCTTACATTGCATGCTCTGTTCTTATATATACAGGGCATCCATTGTAGGGTCAAATTACTCTACCAGGACGGCTGCCACTGAAACCAACATATGGGTTTATTATGTATTTTAAACATTTATATTTCTCACTCTCAGATGCCGTGGCTCTCAAGGCAGGTTATGATAAAAATAGGAAATACAGTAGATAGAAAGAACCATATTACTAAAACACCCACTAAAAATCTTAAAACCAACAACAAAAAGACAGCATAAAACATCTCTTACCAGTGAGGATAACCATAAACTAGGCAATTCAAGCAGGTAGTATAAAACATATAGGGACAGACATCAGGGATGTTGGAACCATATATTAAAACCATCCATCAACTCTTTGTCTGGTGGAAGAATAAGTTTGGAGATGAAATTCAAAAGATTTAAGTCAAGGTTAATGGATTCATGGAGGACATTCTATAACTGGTATAAGCAGCGCTTCATGACTACCTACCACACTTGAGAAAGTAGGGGAGAGGTGGAACAAAACCTCCAGAGATGGTCATAGATGATGGACAGGTTCATATTTTCCTGCCCACCATAGTTCCTAATAGAACTTATCCAAGTCATGATGCCACAATATTCTGTTATAATGCAGGATGCAAGGAATATGAGATATCATGGAAGAAAAAAGGGAAACTGGACAAGCAGCTGACATTTTTAGCAGCTGTTGTATGCTTAAGGTAATGCCTATCCTGGCCTGGACTGTAAACAAATTGAGAAATATCTGCAGAAATAATGGCTTCAATTCACAAGTAAATGTCTTTAGAATAATGCACCAAAGTCAGTGGGATTGCTAAAGCATGCAACCTATGGACTGAAGCTTAATTAGTCAGCTTCAATTTATGTTGCAGTTTGCTTGTCTTAATGAATAATTTCAATTAGCACTCTTTTTAACAAAACAGATTAAATAAATCATCCTACTTGAACAAATCAAACTACTAAAGGTTGAAGAAAGTGGCAAAAAGAAAGTGAGATACGTTATGGAATACAAGGTTTTAAATAATATACTCACATGACTATCATATGTAAAATTCACATCTATTATTAAACAAGAAACTGTCTGGATGCTCTCAGTTCTTAAGTAGTCCTGGCATATGCCCTACAAAGAAATCTGAATGGTTTTTGGACATGGTTCAGTGTCTCATGATGGTCAATCAAATTAATAACAATATTATTAGGATCAGATAAAATAAAGTGTGACACTAGAGCAAGGGAATGTCTTCTCAACTGACAATGTAATTTATAAAAGAAAAAAGAACCAAGCTGTTTCACATTGCTTCAAGTTATTATAAAGGGAAGATATCAGCAAAGGTTCATGCCTCTAAGGACTTGCACAGATCTATCTGTCTAGTGTGGTGGTATTCAATATGTGGTTTGCGGAGAGACATATTCACAATTACCATCAACACAAAGATCCACATTACTACAGTATGCCCTATGCACCACTTCATTGAACACGTACATACAACAATATGAATATGTAAGTACAAGTCTCATTTTGGGCAGGAGTTCACAGGAGTAGAGGTCCAGAATCTCTAAATTTTATTGTGCTATTTCTCCCCCCCCCCCCCAAAAAAAACTTGCTTCTGAGCTCCATTGTTCAAACACCCTGTGAGAATTTTGCTGAACTCTAAGATTTGACAAACTTTTTGATATTTCCCCCCACAAAAAAAGGAGAATAACCAAAACATATCAAGCAGAAAGATGGAAATCTTCATCATGCCACTGTGGCCACATAGGAGAAAGTAATGTAAAAACTATGATAGGAGCAAGGTTTTATTATGATAATTATAATACAAGAAGTATTTTAAGGTAGATGCTTAGGGGAGGGACGGTGACTCAGTGGTAGAGCATCTGCTTGGTCCTAGTTTCAATCCTCGGCATCTCCAACTAAAAAGGGTCCAGGCAAATAGGTGTGCAAAACCTCAGCTTGAGACCCTGGAGAGCCACTGCCAGTCGGAGTAGACAATACTGACTTTGATGGACCGAAGGTCTGATTCAGTATTAGGCAGCTTTATATGTTCATTTTGAGCTGTTATAATTGAGTACACTTTCTGGTGATGTCAGGGATGTGTGGCATATGCAAATGAGTTGTGCTAATGAGTTGTGTTAATGAGCTCCAGCACCTCTTTTTCTACAAAATGACTCCTGTGTAAGTATAAACTGCTTAATTACCATGTTACTCCTGAACATGTAGCATCTCACCCTCCAGTGCTCCCTCTAGGGGTAAATGTTTCAGTGTAGGAACAATCTGCAACCATAAGGTCCATCGGACAGGTTCATACAGTGGTCTTGCCTGTTTTCCTGAAACATGGGGTGGGTGCTATATCAGGGAATGATGCTTTAAAAAGCCACAAATGGCATGTCAAAGTGGCTCCTGAGTGTGAATGACTATCACTGATCAAGTATATTTTTATTTCATCTTTCTCTCAATATTTCTTTTAACCCCACTTCACTTTATTCCCACAACAATCCTGTGAGATAAGTTAGGTAGAGAGAGTATGATCGGCCCAAGGTATTTCACAGTCCCATCCTAAGCAGAGTTATGCCCTTGACTTCAGTGGACATAGAAGGATATAACTCTGCTTAGGATTGTACTGTCAGTGAGCTTCATGGCTGAGTAAGACCTTGAACCCAGGTCTTTGGGATCCTAGTCTGACAGTCCAGATCCTAGTCTGACAGTCCAGTGTGAGCACATCACATTTGTTCACTAGATGACCTCCTGGTTAGCATTAGCAGTACATTTTTTTTTAAAAAATGCAACCATTGGATCCCATGATCTTTAAGCTTGCAGAGGCAATTCTCCATCCTTCTCCTTTCTCCAGCACTACCCTGCAACTTCTGAGCAGCCAGTGGTGGAGACTGGGCCAGCCATTCAGATAACATGCCACAAGGCACTGAAATCTTCAGTAAGGAGGGATAATGGCATCCTCACCTCCCTCTAGAGCCAGTGGAAAGCTCGCTGGATCCAATCTTCAATTGATCACCAATACAAAGATACCCTAACCTTCACCTATTAGAGCTATTTAAAGTATGTAACACATGTCTCAAACACAATAAGTACTGTTTCGGTCATCTTGTCTCCCTTTCTCTTGGTTTAGAACTGAAAGAAAGAACAAGAAGATGCAGATTTTTCAGAAAGATTGCTGAAGTCATCAGCTGGGTGGCCAATGAATTACAAAATGCATTTAAATATCATCTTGAATGTGATGAGTGACATTTTATGGCAGTATCATCTGTTAAGTGAACAGGCCTAACATTACACCACGTTATGTTACTCTGGAAAAATATTTAGAGTGGACTGTGTTTCACATTAGCAGATCAAGGGGAAGAGGGAAAAATAACAACCCATGACTGACACAAACCTTCAGGCAAGGTGATTAAAAGCTACTGAAAAATAAAAGAGCTGGCAAAGCTGCATTCAGCACAAATAACAGAGCTTTCATCTTCACATCACTACAATTGTCAAAGGGCTAATTATCATCAGAGTCTCTGCTCTTCAGTGGGGTTGCAAAGCAAATTGGTAGACTGAGAATATTTTCAAGGGTTGAGAAAAGAAATGTTGAAACCCTCCCCCCCCCCCAAAAAAAAAACAAAAAAACCCTGGCTCATCACTCTTAGTGGGATTTCCTACCTAGTTACTCTGCAGAGATGAGAATGTAGACTGGATGCAAAGGTACAATGTCTTTCCAGTGCCAGTGGGTATGCTAAGCTGATGGAGGCAGAGGTATCCATTTGTTTTAGCAGTTGTGAATCTTCTTCATAATATCCAAAATTAGGGCTGAACTAGATTTTGGGAAATCTGTGTTCAGATGCTCTCACCTACCCACTCCATTTCTTTATTCAGATCAGGAACGTAGTACTGAGAACAGGAGTTTAACTCTTACCCCCAGAAAGCTTCACCAGTTGAAACACATCTGTTCCTGGCCCTCAAGGGGAAAAACAGACAGACATATTTTCTTTTGTCTGCCTTTTCTCCCTTTGCCTAAAGCAGGTGGATTCAGTTGGTGAAAATATGAGGGGCGTGGGTCTAACCTCTTCCTTTGCTGTTTATTTATTTTATTGGATTTATATCCCTCTCAGAACAGGTGACAACATCTTATAAATATACAATTTAAAACTTTCTAAATATATAATTACTGCAAAAGAGGGCTTTCCCCCCTAGGGGAATGCAGTGGAATGGAGTTCCAGAACACCTTCATGGAAACAAAATTCTCAAAGGTGTTTAAAAGTTCAAGAGGGGCATCCATGTGTTTTTCCTTCATTTTCCTCTTGAGAGTTTTGGTTTAATACACTGTGGTTTCTCTGATTCACTCTCTCTTTTCATTTCTATATTGTGATAGTCTGAACATTCCCCCATTGTCTCATCTAATTTGACCCTTTGTGGAAGGTATATTTTGTAAGCAAGTACATTCTGGTAAGAGAGTATCCATCTGTTATCTTAAGTGATATAGCTCATAAAGTTTGCCACCTCAGTGATAAATAGGACACACTACTGAAAGCATCCCCAGATCAGTAAACAGGATTGTAGGAAACCAGTTTCAGTTTGTGTTTGACTTATCAAATCACAGGATAAAATGGTCACATACATTGGTAAATTTGTGCAGTTATTTTTCAAACATTTGCTCTACTCATTTATTTGTCGAGATAAGAATAATAAAATAAATGACCATTAATTTATTATCCTTTGAATAGAAGTGTATGATAATCTCAAATTTGGCCCAGCCATCCTGATGCAAAGTTTGTTCTTATAAAGGACCTGAAACTTCCAGTCTTGTCAGAGGGCTAAGTGAGCTGAGAAGCACAACCAACTTGCTGTATATTTGCAGAATTCGGCTCAGAGAGGCACAGCTGTCACCAGGGAAGTTCTGCAGGTGGTTTTGCCATCTTAATCAGCTCATTTAGGTCTTTGTACTAAAGAGTTTTCTTCATGGGAAAGCAGTATTTAGCTTGTGAACTTGGAAGGGAGTTTTATTCTAGCATACCGCAGAGGCGAACAGTTCACTGCAGCTTTGATGCTCACCCAAACCCACCCACATACTATTACATAGACAGATTATATGTGGTAGACAGTTCTCAGTTTTCATGTGTGCATGCAACCTGTACTATAATAATGGCCCACCATAAATCCAAAATGAGAAGATAAGCAGCATTTTGTTTGAATACAAACACATTCAGAGCCAGAAAAGGTCATAACAAGCAGAATAGTTCTTACACAAGAGCTGAGACATGATTGAAAAATCGTAAAACAATAAGACAATGGCTCATTTTTTGATCTCTTCGTGGGCAATATATTTCTTTCTGGGTTTTACAGTTCAGCAAGTAGCAGCTAACAGACAAAAACACTGACAGAAAAAAGCTGTTGGCAGACAAAACTACCACTCTTCAATTTTTCCTCCCTTGTGCTATTCAGCTAAATATTAAACCCCCAATTTTTCAGTTATTACCAGAAGAGAATTATTTATTTATTTAGAAAATTTCTATGCTTGCCTTTCCATCCAATAGGGTTCCCCAAGGCAGCAGACATCAAATTAAAAAAAATATTATTATTATAAAACATTAAAGTATTTTAATATTAAAACAGTATTTAAAATGTAAATTTATATAAAGTATTTTATCAATTCAATAAAACATATGAACACACAAACACACATAACAACAACAACCACCACAACCAGGAAAGAGGGCCAATAGCAGCTTGAAGAATGTCAAACAAAACAAAAAAGTCTATCTTTGTAGCTCCCTAAGGGCAGAGTACCAAAGTTCTGGTGCCACTATCTCTCTTGGGATGACAGGAGCACCAAGGACAGGACATCTAAAGATTTCTGGAGTAAATGGGTTGGTTTACACAGGAGTAGGTGGTCCTTAAAGTATGCCAGCCTGATATCAAACTGGGCTTTAAAGGGCAATACTTTGAGTTGGGCCAGGACACTAATTGAGAACCAGTGTAGATGGAATAAGAAGGATATGGTCCCTATGACCCACTCCAGTCAACATTCTGGCTGCAGCACTTTGTACTAACTGTAATTTTGGGACAGTCTTCAAGGGCAATAATCTGATACAGATTATTGCAAATATAGGATAACTGCTTTTAAGTAAACATTGGTTGCACATGTATATATCAGGGTTTTTTTACCCATTCTAAACATGCTTAATCAGAAATAAAACCTACAGCTCCCCAATATTTACACCCTTGTTAATATTTTAGCATTGATGACTGGAAATTCTAGAGGGGTAGCCATGTTAATCTTTTGTAGCAAAATAATACACATGCCCAGTGGCACACTAAAGACCAATATGTTCTAGTCTTTCAGGTACAACAGGACTTCTGAAGATTGGAAGGCCATTCATTCAAATAGAACAATCTCTGTTGTGAACTTCCCCCCCCCCCTGCAACCACAATGCAGTTCATGGTTTCCTATGGTCTAAGAAGCTATTCAATAAATGGCCTGGGATTCTGACAGCCCCTCTGCAGTGGGCATGAAGCACTGAAATCTATCTGTGTAGCACCTGTTAGTTACGCTCACCAGGGCTGTCCATCATCCCTTGTAGTGTGCCTTCATTTCCATAGCGAACTGCAGAGACTAAAGAGGCAAAATTACTCTCTAACTAAAAGCCTGTGAATGGTAAAGTCTTGTCAATGTTTATGCTGTCAGACCACCATCCAGGATACATTACATCAGCTGGGCTGGGGGGAGGGGAAATAGAGTTAATTTGCAGACAGCTGCCAAAGCTTAGCCCTAAAAATAAGCTCTTTCAGTTACAGCACTTAACAGCTGATAAAAACATAGTCACAGAATACAAAGGTACTGAAAATGAGCTGCAAAACCCCCATCTGTTCCTAATGTAAACAATGGGAAAGAATAAATGAAACGTAACAGCAACCCACTTGTAAATGCTATGGCATCACCATACAGTACAAATACAAGACTCTTACCAATATTGAGGTTTGTTGTTTTTTTTGACATATTGAACTCCAAAAGGAACAGAAAATGCCAAAGCAAGTTATTCCGGTCATCTGCATAATATAATGTGAAATTTGTAATGATGTAGTTTTTTTAAAAAATGTATAAAAATATTGTGTGTTGACTGACTGCATTGGTAGGGGAAGAACTCATCTGCAGCACCTCGACCTGAGACCTAACTGACATTCAACTTGCCTGGGACAAGAGAAGCTTCTGAACAGGACTGTGCTACAGAATTTAAAGGCTGGCCCTTAACAAAGCTCTAATTATGTAAAATTGAGAACATGTGCAGGATTTATCCTTTTTTAACATATCTTATTATATAATTTTTATTATTATGCAAGAATTATTTTTATTTTGTTAATCATTAGGAAGGATGATCAGATAAGCTGGTCGCTGATGCCCTGTTCAAACAGTGTAAATCTCATTCAGCTAATCATCAAAGTTTTTTAAAATGTCAACAGATACTGCATTTCTATACTTATTCTTTGAACAGGTATTTAGAGAAAAAGCTGAATTCTTTGTGTGTTTCCTGCACCCCCTCCCGCCCCTAGAGTTGTAGACTATTTTAAAGCAACCACCAGGAAACTTCTGATTATATGTCAATTGAAGTTGAGATTTTCCATACATTTTAATCTGTGGAACCAATTTGTACATGCTTGTAGATGCAGAAGGCATCATATTGGTTCATATACATTTCTGACATGCCCTCCGAACTATTTTAAGTTTAAGAGGTTCCATAGCATTATCAAAAGGAATAATTATGTAATTTTAGTAAAACAAATTATTGAGACCTCTCATAATTTGCTAAATTCTAGTTTACTTTAACAGATCATTGGCTAATGCTCTCTCAATGCACTACAGAAATCATTTGCAACTGGATTTTCTTTTTTTATGAAACAGGAAAATCCACTTGTAAACAATTGCTAAAGTGCATTTCCATTGTGTGTGAGAATAGCCTCAGTTTGTGCATAAATCCAAAGTTTTTGCAGATTTTTAAAAAAGAAGATGTTACAATTTAGTAATGATTTTGACATGGACAGGAGTCTTTACAAATCCAGTTCTCCACTCTGGAAGAACAACCCCAAAAGTCAATCTGTTTATTTCATTATTTTAAAAATGGTCGTGTAAAAATACCTTTGGTCTTCTGCAGTTTAACAGGGAGGATATTAAAGTAGAATGCAACAGTGCAACTTGACAGAGATAATTATATTTTGAATATCAATTCACCTTGAACCAGAGGAAAAAATTAAATTTGTACCAAAATATTGAGATTAATATTCATGTTGGCAATTATCCTCACATGTTGTTCTACAAGCTTTAGCTCCATCACACGTTGAGAATCAATGAAAATCATATGGTTCATAGAATCATACAATCACAGAGTTGGAAGGGCCCTCCAGGATCATCTAGTCCAACCCCCTACACAATGCAGGAAATTCACACACACATACCTAGTTGCCCCTTTTCCATGCCCAAAAGATAGCAACAACAACAAAAAACCCCCCTCCAGGATCCCTGACATAATTGGTTTGGAGAAAAATTGCTTCCTGACCCCAAAGAGGTGAACTGAATCTCCCTGGGTGTGTAAGAAAGAGCCACAATAATTAAGCACTGATGGAACCCTTCCTGCCCTCCTTCTCATGATCTGCCTAAGTTCAAAGAATCTGCCTTTGTTTAAAACCTCCTAAAGAAGGAGAGCCCACCACCAAGAAATCCTGTTCCACTGAGGAACTACTCTGCCAGAAAGTTCTTCCTAATGTTTAGTCAAAAACTCTTTTGATTAAATTTTAACCTATCATTTCTGGTCTGACCTTCTGGAGCAGTAGAAAACAACTTCACACCATCTTCTACATCAGGGGTGGCCAACGGTAGCTCTCCAGATGTTTTTTGTCTATAACTCCCATCAGCCCCAGCCAGCATGGACAATGGCTGGGGCTGATGGGAGTTGTAGACAAAAAACTTCTGGAGAGCTACCATTGTTCTATATGTCTCAAAATCACATAAATTGTTCCAAATGTAAATGGTGGGATTTGTAGGATTTTGCTTTTGCTCTGTATGGTTAATAATATAAATAAAATAGGCAACAAACAACAGTGACTCATGAAAGCTCATTTTTCTTTGTTCTTGTTCAGTTGCACAGTTGAGTCTGACTCTTTGTAACCCCATGGACTGAGTTACACCAGGTCCTCCTGTCTTCCACCATCCTCCAAAGTCCGCTCAAATTCGTGCTAGTTACATCAGTAACACTGTCCAGCCATCTCATCTTTTGCTGTCCCCTTCTTCTATTGCCTTCTGTCTTTCCCAACATCAGGGTCTTCCCTAGGAAGTGCTCCCTTCTCATTTGGTGGCCAAAGTATTTGAGCTTCAGCTTCAGCATCTGACCTTCCAGGGAACAGTCAGGGTTGATTTCCTATAGGACTGACTGATTTGATCTTCTTGCAGTCTTGCAATCCAAGGGATTCTCAAGAGGTTTCTCCAGCACCACAATTTGAAAGCATCTATTCTTCTGTGCTCAGCCTTCCTTTTGGTCCAACTCTCACAGCCATATATTACTACTGGGAATACCATCACTTTGACTATACACACTTTTGTTGGCAGGGTGATGTCTCTACTTTTTATTATTCTGCCTAGGGTTGCCATAGCTGTCCTCCCCAGGAGCAAACGTCTTTTAATTTCATGACAACAGTCACCATCTGCAGTGATCTTGGATCACAGAAAGCTCATACCCTGCCACAATTTTGTTAGCATTTAAGGTGCTACCAGACTCTTGCTTTTTTCTACTGCAACATTTAAACTGTTTACATATTGCAATGTTTATATTCATTTGGAACTCAAGATTCCTAGCAACTTATTAAAACTGCACAAGCTGTTTTCAGGGAATATGGTGACCTAAAAAGGAGCACTTTCAAAGGCTCCAGTCCTTTCTTACCAGGAAAAGAGGGAATTTACTTATCTATCCTTACCTCTCCCCTATGAGGAACACCCAACTGAAAGCTGAACCCAAAGGAAGGGGGGGGGGCTTTGATAAATCAGGTTTCCACCTGGGTTCTGGAAATATCAACAGCAGCTGAGATAAGGAGGGCTTTTTGCCAATTAGGTCAGCTAACCCCACTGATCTTTTTCTTAGTATTCCTTTCAGTTGATTTGATTTGATCTAAACAAATCTGAATCCAGTCATCTTTGTTATATTTTGGACTCCCAGAACTGTGATATTTTAGATATTTTTGGACTCCCAGAACTGTGATTATAATTTAAAACACTGGCAGTCTTCCAGCAGTATTTGAAGTCAGCAGTAAGAGGGATCTTTGAAAATTTATGGGTTTTGGAGCAAGACTTCTGATAAACTTTGATCTTTAATTATGGCTACTCAGCAAAATATTTATGTAACCAGTTTTACTAAATTTTATTTTGGCAGAACAGCACTTGGCTACTTTCTAAGGAAATCAGCTTCAATAACAGAAATGCTGTTCAATAACAGCAAAAATGCTAAGTGAAACTCTGTTCCTATTATTTATTCTGCAGAATATGTAATTGGTTATTTGCATTCATGAGGTATTTGAATTTGGAGGTATTTTTGAATTCCCTACATTGCACAGGGGGTTGGACTAGATGATCCTGATGTTCCCTTCCAACTCTATGATTCTATGATTTTTACTTTTAGTCTTCCTTATCTTTTAAAATCTTTGATGAAAGACAATGTTCAGTATTTTGGCTGTGATGTGATGCAGCAGGGGCTGGTAACAAGGGTGAAAGGTACCAGTTGGATATTAGGATTTTTTTTTCTTACTGTAAGAGTTGTTCAACAGTGGAATCAGCTATCTAGGGAGGAGAAGAGCTCCCCCTCACTGACAGTCTTTAAACAGCATCAGGACAAACAGTTGTCAGGGATGTTCTAGGCCATGGGTGTCAAACATGTGTCCTGGGGGCTGAATCAAGTCCCCAGAGGGCTCCTATCAGCCCCCTGAGCAACTGGATCTTGTCTGCTTCCTTCTTCCTCTCTTGTTTCCTTCTGCATCTCAACTTGCTTTGCAACGATTGCTCAATCACACAGGAGCTACAGAGCAAAACCTCAGCTTTCTTTATTGGTTGAGGCCCCTCCCTCTCCTGGTCTCCTGGGGAGGAAGGGAAAGAGCCAGTAGTCTCATCAGAAAGACAAGATTTATTTATTTTCCTTTGTTATATATTTTCCTATTTAGACATGTGAAATTTTTCAGAATGAAAAAATAAAATGAAAACATTTTTTTTAAATTAAGACATACTGGAAAATAAACCTAAGATACTGCCTTCCCTCCTCTATTTCCTTGTTGCTACCCCCTCACTTTCTCCCTTCCCTTTCTCCCCTTTTCACTTAGCATCTTTCAATCCTATTTTATTATATGATTATTTTAATAGGGAAAAATTGTTCTGTTTGTGATAGATTGATGTTTGTGATTTAATGATTAGAAGATAAGTTAGTTATCATCTGTAGTGTATCTATTCAGAACATTCATTACTTGCTAAATTTAGCCCTTTTGTATGAGAGCTGTAGAGAATACAATTTTTATTCTAATGTACATATATTTTAGTTGAGTTATTTAAATAATATAAACTTTGATTGTTGTGAATTTGAAAATAATATATGGAAAGTGTGTACAATATTGTTAAAAATTGAAGATTGAAAAGGAAAATGGCAACAGGAACGCATCAAAGAGACAAAGAAAAAAGAAGCAGAGATGAAACAAATGAGAACCAGAGAATTGAAGAAATGGTGGAAAAATTATGGCAAATATTGGTGCACCCAGGGCTCTTTTTCTAGCAGGAGCTCCTCTGCATATTAGGCCACACCCCTGATGTAGCCAATCCTCCTAGAGCTTACAGTAGGCCCTGTACTAAAAGCCCTCTAAGCTTTTGGAGGATAGGTTACATCAGGGGTGTGTGGCCTAATATGCAGAGGAGCTCCTGCTAGAAAGAGTCCTGGGTGCACCAAATGCAACAATTTGAAGAAAGAACTTAAAAGACCATTCAAGATTCAGAGAAAAGAACCTTAAAGATATCCAGAGTATTCAAAGAAATATTCAGGAATATGAGGAAAGAACCCAGAAGAACATTCAAGAAGTATGTAAAGAAATATTGGCTGGATTATCAGAAATAAATTTAAAATTACAAGGACAAACAGAAAAAAATATAAAAATCAAAGAGAAGCAAAAAGATAATGGCAGGATATTTGATTTGAGAAGGCAGAACAAAGAACTGAAATCTTCGAAATTCAATGCAGAATCTGTGTTTTAGGAGAATCCCAGAAGAACTGAGGTGGCCAAATTTGGAAAAAAGTTTTCATGATTTACTTCAGAATTATATAAAGGTAGAGGAAGATGTTTCTGACATTGACCAGGTTTTTAGAGTGAATTCAAGATTTGCATTCAAAAATAAGCTGCCCTAAAATATACTGGTTTGATTCACCTACAAGAAAATATGAAACATAATACTAAAGAACCAAAGGGAATCACCAATCAAGGTTGTGGGAAAAGAAGCACAGATCTTTCAGGATTTACCAACAAGTATGTTAAAGAAAAGAAAGACTGACTTTTTGAGATAGATTTTACAAAATAAATAAAAAAATATTGTTAGAAAATACCATTTACAATTGAGGCATTTTTACCAAAGCAGGGGAAAAAATAATCACAACATTGGAGCAAGCCAAGCAATTGGCTGAAGAACTGCAAGCAGAGGACTTACATAGAGGAACAGGAGAATCTCCATGTAATTTGAAACAATCTGCTAGTAGCTCAAAACAAAGTTCCAAGACCAGAAACCCAAAAGAAGAAACAAGAATAGAAAAGGATAAATTGGACATGGCATGACAACAAAATCAGGACAAAATGAATAAATTAAAAATAGTATCAATAAATATCAGTGGACTGAATTTTCCTTCAAAATACACAAAAATGAAAACTGAAAAAACAAAATGCTGATATATTATGTCTACAGGAAATTCATACAAAGAATAAATATAAACATTTTTTCAACAAAAAAGGCAAAGCATGTCTTGCTTCAGCAGATAAAAAATGTAAAAAAACATTTACATCAACAGCCTACAATTAGAAGTATTAGAAGAATTAAGAGACCCATATAGAAGATACCTAAATTTAAACATGAGATTCCCGGAAGGCAAAAAGCAATAATATATGCACCAGATGAGGCCAAAGTTAAAGTTTTTGAGATCCCCTCCCCAAACTATGCTATATTTTCCAAGAAGAGGAATTAATCATTTTGAAGTATATTTTAAGGTAATTTTCCATCTTTAAATTCCCTGATCTATCTTTTTTTGGATCTAGTACTCTGTTCAAACTAGACGAGCAAAGATTTAAATTAATGGGAAACTAACAGAAGCAATTTTAATTGAAAAGGGAACCATTAGGGATGTCTTTTATCCCCTTTATCGCTTATTCTAGCAATAGACATTTTAGCTATAAAGATTAGACAAGACAACATAATTAAGGGAATAAAAAATGATGATACAGAGTTCAAAATGTGATGTGGTTCTAACAGTCTTGAACCCCCAGAAATCATTGCAATATATAATTGAACATACTGAAGAATTTAGATCCCTATCTGTCTATAAAATTAACAGAACCCTCCCCCTAAAAAATGATAATGTAATTTTAAACACAAGAAGAAGAAGAAAGGATTATAAAGAGCACAGAGTGCTCAACAGCCAATAATCTTATTAAATATTTGGGAATAAATGTGACTGGGGGAAACTAATCTTTTAAAAAGCAGCTATTAGAAAATCTGAAAATCTATTCAAGCAGATTTATTTATATGGAAAAAACTAAAAATATCATGGTTGGCAAAAAAACCAAGAATAAACTTCAAATATTATAAGATGAGAAAAAAATATGAGGTTTAGCAATCCCAAATGTCAAATCATTTTACCAAGCAGCAGATCTGGTCTGACTTGTGAACTGGATTAAAAACCCAAAACAAAGTACAATAAAATCAGAATCAGAAAGCCTACACAATTACTTATGGATTAAGAAATCAACTAGAAAGAACATAATGCAAGAAAGAAGTCACATAATCAGAGATGGACTTTTGATAATATGATTTACATGCTGGAATTTCTTGAACCTCAAACTCTTTGCTTATGTCCCCAAACCACAAAGGGAAATACTGGAAATGTCGATACAGTTGGAACCTTCTTTCATATGTGATGGACTTGTACAACAGCAAAAAGATATTGGAAAGAAATACACTGAAAAATGCAGAATATATTAAAGTTTAAATTCCCAATGGAAGTTAGGAACATTCTATTAGGTGTTTTGCCTAACAAACTGCCAACAAATTTAGAAGAGCTATTCAAATACATGGTGACAGTAGGAGGAACTATTTATGCAGCAAAATGGAAACTAGGACCGATTCCTCACTTTCCTTGTTCTGATCTTACTGCTCCTTTTTCCATGGTGCTTCTGCTGGATTTCACACAAGCTGCCTCAGGGTGGTGAGTTGCCCCACCTCTTTTCAAGTTTCCTCCATGACAGGCAGAAACTAATTTTCAGAGGATCCTGCCTTCTGCAGAGGGAACTTGAAGAGAGGTGGAGCAACTCGCCACCATGGGGCAGCTTGTGTGAAATCCAGCAGAAGCACCAAGGGAAAAGGAGCAGTGAGACTGGAACAAAGCGAGTGGAGAATTGGTCAAAATGTCTGTTCATGTTTTGAAGAATGCAAACATAAACTTGCTGAATATGCAGTAATGCAAAATTAAAAACCTATCTGAGAAACAGACCTATTACAAAATTGGATGGAGTGTGAATTATGTGTATTGCCCCTCCTTTCGGAATAATGAGGCAAACACATGTGTTGGGTGAAAATCAGGGCCACTTTATTAACAATGAAATGTGTGAGGCAGGGATACAGGACAAGCCCAGGGAAGAACCTACCCTGCCTTGTCCTGAGCAGGGTGAGTCACCCCGCCTCCGACACAAGCCATCAAGGCGGCTGTTGTCGGGCAGCTGGGATCTAGGTTTTTCCCCTCTTCCCAGCCTCCCAGTCACAGGAGCTTTACAAGGCAAGGGCAACCACTGGCTGGCCCCCCAACGACAGAGAACCATACAGCCCAGCTGCCGATGAAGCTGACCAGAGCCCTGAATAGGCAGACCCCTGGGTGCTCACTGAAACGTCATACTATGCCCCACCTAACTCCAGCCACCGGTAGCACCAAGCCTCAGCTTAGGTGCTCGCACCCCACCAGGTGGCCTAGAGCCACCCGAAGCCCTAACAGGATATCATTAAGAAAGCCCTGTTCCCCAACACAGATAACTGAACTCCATCAGCCCAGTAGAGTTTGGCCCGAGCCACGCTAGTCTCGGAATGCGGCAGGTATAAACCTAGGCCACCCTCTAAGGCCCTCTGTATGGCCCAATTAGCCTTACGTCTGGCGCGTTTTACCCCCGCTGGTTCCCAGGCAGCATGCCACACCCAGCGGGGGAGCATGGCAGACCAAACAATAATCACGCCTGGCCACCTGCACAGAATGACCTGGAAATCCTCCACCACCTGAAGCGAGAGAGCCTTTCCCTTCAAGAGGCCAATGTCATTCCCACCGAGGTGTACCACCAGCATGTGAGGCGGAGGGCCATTCCTCCCCTGGAATAACAGCGGCAAGAGGCCAGCCCAATGGAGGCCACGCCGCCCCTGTCATTCAACAACAGCCCATTTGCTTAACCCCAGCTGGGACCCAATTGCTGTCCGCCGGGCTTGATGGGCTGCCCAGAACACCATGCTGTGACCAGTGATGAGAATCTGCCTTCTCCTCAACTGGGCCACAGCACCTAAAATGAAAGAAACAGTTAGAACTAGTAACCAAAGCCAACTGGGCAATAACCGAACACACCTTAGCGGTTCACCAACGGGAGAACATAGGAGTGGTATGCAGATTACCACCATCGGCCTAAACACTGAATCTCCAGGCCCAGATACCCCATGGCAACCGCCATGGAAGCCGCACTGATGAGGAACGAGTGGGTCCCAAACTTGACCCCTTCCAACCCCAGTTTTTGTGGTGACAGCCCAGAATTAATATTTTGTCAATGGAGAGCCATCCCCATGACGAAATAGGAAGCCGGCATCCTCACCCCTAATAGCCAGGTACTGCCTAAGGGCCCTCACCGGAAAAGGTCCCACTGACTTCATGGGCCCAAAATCAACTCAGAACCTTTTTGAGCCTGGTCCGTCTTGGATCGCCTGATCTTGATGGTGACTTGGTTGCCCCTGAACCGGATGTCACCTGCCTTCAGGGCCCGGCCTGACACATCCCCCTTTGAACGGGCCATGAGTTCACTTACCTGTAAGGACCCAAAGAACGCCGTCAGGCCTGCAGCATTTAAAAGCGTGGCTTCAAATTGTGATGCACACACCCCTGCCCAAGTTCCATATAGTCCCTGGAGGACTGTAGGGAAGATAGGCTGCCTGGGGTTGGCCCTAGGGCCCCGCTCACATGTCCACCCTTCTAACATTTTTCTTAATCGGAACTCCCCTGAATAGTTGGGAAATCCCCGAGCCCGGCTTGTAAACACCAGGGCTGCCAATTGGGCTCTTATAGACTTCACCACCAGACCACGGTCCTTTAAAAACACGCAGTATTGCATAAGGTGGGCCGCCGGGATAGGCCAGGCTTCATGCAACCCTACCTCTGTTCTGAAAGTGTTAAACTGGGCTGCTGCTCTGTTATATGCTCGCCTAGTGCTAGGAGCTAGGGCTAACTGAATGGCCCTGTCAGCCTCTATTCGCCAAGCAGCCATAACTCCTAAGGCATCAGCGCCATCCGGGGGTCCGCTTCTGGAGCCAGATGATGAAACCTCTCCATCTGTTGATGAGACAGAGTGTCCGCCACCCCATTACAGACTCCCGGGACGTGCCTGGCAAAGAACAATATTATATTTATTATTATTTATTACATTTGATTTATATCCCGCCCTCTCCGCAAGCGGACTCAGGGCGGCTCACAGTATCTACACAATTAAACAAATAAAATATATAAAACCATAATTTACATTTTCAGTTTAAAAACGTATTACAATTCGAGATTATTAAAACCATTATATAGTGCTGAATACATTATAGAGGCATTAGAATTCCAAGCCATGAACACCGGCGTTCTGTGTGATGTCCGGTGGCAGCCATCTTCGTCAAGCCTCGAAGGCCTGCTTGAACAACTCGGTCTTCCAGGCCCTGTGGAATGCAGACAGATCCCGCAGGGCCCATATGGCTTCTGGAAGAGCATTCCAAAGCTCTGGTGCTGCCACCGAGAAAGCCCTAGATCTTTCACGCATAGCCTGGCTTCTTTTGGTCCGGGGACCGAGAGTAGGTTTTTTGCCCCTGAACGCAGTGCTCTCTGGGGGATATGCGGAGAAAGGCGGTCCCGTAGATATGCAGGTCCCTGACCATAAAGGGCTTTAAAGGTCAATACCAACACCTTGAAGCGAACTTGGAACACAACAGGTAGCCAGTGCAGTTCTTTCAGCACTGGCTGAATGTGCTCCCATCGTGGCAGCCTCATTAGCAGCCGTGCCGCAGCATTCTGCACTAGCTGTAGTCTCCGGGTTTGCATCAAGGGTAGCCCCATGTAGAGAGCATTACAGTAGTCTATTCTTGAGGTGACCGTAGCATGGATTACCAACGCTAAATCGTTGTGCTCCAGAAAAGGAGCCAGCTGCCGTGCCCGCCGAAGATGAAAAAAGGCAGATCTAACAGTGGCTGCTACTTGGGCCTCCATTGTAAGGGAGGACTCAAGGAGCACGCCTAAACTCCTGACCTTAGGGACCGGTGTTAATGGCACCCCGTCAAGAGTCGGCAGATGGATCTCTCCCCTTGGACCACCCCGACTCAGGTAGAGAACCTCCGTTTTTGTCAGATTCAGTTTCAGTCGACTCAGCCTGAGCCAAGATGCCACGGCTTGTAGAGCCAGGTCTAGATTTTCCGGGGTACAGTCGGACTGGCCACCCATCAATAGATAAAGTTGGGTGTCATCCGCATATTGATGACAACCCAGTCCATACCTCCTGACAATCTGGGCAAGGGGGCACATATAGATATTAAATAGCATCGGGATAGAACTGCTCCCTGTGGCACCCCACAACTAAGAGAGTGCCTCTGGGATACTTCCTCCCCGATCACCACCCTTTGTCCCCGATCTTGGAGAAAAGTTTAGGTGCAAGCAGTCCAACGTGAAAGCCCTAACCAAGTTCATAACAGGCTCTTATCTGGAAGTCAGAGTGTTAATTACACGCACTACTGCCAAATTGTCGCACCAAAAATGTGTTCTCCCCAGGCGCCGGGGGAGGAAGATAGGCTGGAGGGCACCCACGGGCACGTGTCATTTTTAAAGACAATTCAGACGTTCTTGGGACCGGTGCAGATGCGTTTCTCTTTGCGGGTGCTCCCAGAAAGCAGCGGCGAGACTAGCAGAGCGGAGTACTCGGCGGGGAATATTGGCCTACACTTGGCCGCCGCCACGGCCCAAAGTGAGGAACTGATCGGGCAGTGGGGGCAGAGAGTCTGCGAGGCCAGTGGAGAGCTGGTAGTGCATGGCGACTGAGCGGCTATTGGGACGGCGCTGCTGCGGCGCTGGCCTGGACCATTGACAGGGAGTTGCGGACACGATTGGAGCTTGGAGCTGTGGGGGTAGTAGGAGTGGTGAATTGGTGGAAAGTAACGACGGGAGTGGCGGTGCAAGGAGGCAAGGACTCTGGGTTGTCAATCAAGAGGAGAAAGGAGCTGGTGGAAGATCAGTGAGGAGTGTGAAGCGGTGTGGGTTGAGAGCCAGGGGGGTAGGGCGCCCTGGCCCCCGGTGAGGGGGATGGGGGCTGGCCCGACCTGGCGGCTGGTGCTATGAGTGGCCAGGAGCTCAAGGAGGAATCTCAGTACCCCTGGTCATTGTGACGTCCCATGAGGGCGTTGCTGGCCAGGGGAGAGAGAGGAAACCCGTTGGCTCGTGAGAGAGCTACTAGCCCTTGAGAACTACTACTCTGGTATCCTTATTAGCACTTTACTAAATAGCCTACCATCACTGTACTGTATATCTGCACTTTAAGAGAACTGCTGCTTTGCACTGCGCACCAGCACTTTGAAAGGACTGTTACCTTTGCACTCTGCCACTTTTGCTCCCCTGCCACTTTTTTGCACCTTGCACCAGCACTTTAAAGATCTTAAAGACACTTTAAGACGCTCCAAGACCTACCAGCATTTTTTTAAGAACACTAGCATTTTAAAATCTGTCCTCCAGTTAATGAATCATCGGCTGTGATACATCGCAGTGGTTTTAGAATGTCTTCATACTGGTGAACCTACCCATATGTTATTGCTCATCCTGAGGTTTTAAAAAATTTAGTGTATTTGGACCTAAATTGATTTTTATCTGCTAAATTGAACTAAGGTATAAATTTTGCCAATTGGTTGGATAGAAAGGTAGCGTGGGGGGGGGGGTCTTTTTGAACAAATTGGCAAGGACAGGAAAAAGAACAAAAAAAATTATAATTACTAGCAGTAGGAACAAGTTTTTCAATCAGGTTATAGGAATTATTAGTGGATAGAGCACTAGGTAGTGGGTAGAAAAGCAGGATACTTGCTGTGTGTGCTGCTGGTGATCTGAGATTCTGTGAAGACCATCAGTAAAAGATGACTGGCCAGGGGATTCAGTGCTCCTGGGGAGGGGAAAGTATAGCGGTGGGAGCAGGAAAAATTGGAACGGAAGGAGATTGAGACACAAGAGGGCTCGCTCCCCTTCCAGCCCGTGTCCCATCCCAACGATAGCGGGTATGGGGGCCAAGTGGAAGCACTCGCCTCCATCCCTGGTATTGTGCAATGCCAGGTCCATAAATAATAAGACCTCAGTCCTGCAGAATTTTTTAATCGGGCAGGACATGGACCTGGCTTGCATGACAGAGACCTGGGTACGGGATGGGGAGACGGTTGCTCTCTCCCAAATAGCCCCACCTGGGTTCTCTGTCCTTCACCAGGCTCGGACTAGCGGGCGGGGGAGAGGGGTGGTGTTTTTCATACGGGAGGATTGTTCCTTCAGGGCACTCCCACCACCAAAGATCGTGGGCATGGAGTGTGCTGGCTTGATGTGGGATGCTGGGGAAAGGTTAGCAATCTGGCTGGTGTACCATCCACCTAATGCACCTGCTAGTGCCTTACTGTCCCTGATGGAGGCTGTATCAGGCTGGGCATTGGCGTATCCTCGGCTTATAGTCCTGGGTGACTTCAATGTCCATGCCGAGGTCGTGCCTTCCACTCGGGTGACAGACCTAGTGTCTTCCATGGCAGCACTGGGACTCTCCAATATATAACAGTGCCCATGCATCAGGCTGGACACACATTAGACCTGATTTTTGCGGCGGGAGTTGTATTGGATCAGATTTCTGTCGAGGCAGTGCCATGGTCTGACCATTATGCCCTGAGGGCCCATGTGGATACACCACCTTTACCCTGTTTAGGTGGCGAGCAAGTTTTAGCTCGCCCGCAAAGGCAGATGGACCCCTTGCGGCTTCAAATGGCTTTGCGGGATCCCTGGCCCTCTAGTGACTCGTTAGATGAGCTAGTGGAGATCTGGAATAGCCAGCTTTCCACAGCCATTGATGAGATCGCTCCCCAACATCCTCTCCATCCCCGTTCACGATCCGCTCTGTGGTATACCCTGGAGCTGCGATCAATGAAACGGCAATTGAGACGACTAGGGAGACAATGGCGACGTACTCGCGACGAAGCTTCGAGAACATCTTATAGGTCATTTATGCGGACCTATGAGATGGCAGTCCGAGCCACAAAGAAGGTTTACTTTGCATCCCGGATTGCATCTGCAACCTTGCACCCAGCACAATTGTTTAGTATAATTTGATCATTAACAGTTTTACCGCAAGGTAAACCAAACGTTAGAGAATTAGGAATGGGGGGGCATGGCGTCGACGCGAATGGCGGCAGACGCGTGAGGCTTCGGCTCCTGACCCAATCTCCCTGCCCTTCCTCACTGACACAGGTTACCACATCGTGATTTACCTCAGATTATGGGAAAATCGTCCCACAAGAAAAGTAAGCCCGTTTCTGAATCCTTTTTTGAATCAAGCGCCCGATTAAACTGCTCCCTGACAGGATCGGTTGACTCACCCAAAATGGCAGACGAAGCTGTCAGCCAACCTCCCTCCTCAGATCTTCTCACTACTAAAGAGTTTCGCAGCACCCTGAGCTCTTTTCAATCGGACATGCTTGATAATATAACCACCATCCTTAAGCCGATCACAGAACAACTTAGCGCTATGCAGCTCACCCTACAAGAAGCCACAGCTACTGCTAATTCGGCCTTGGAGACAGGCCTCGCTAACCAAGATGACATCCGCCATCTTCAAGCTCACGAACGCTGGGTCACTGACAAAATCCTGACCTTGGATAACAAAGCACGGGAGCGGCACATCAAACTGCGAGGCTTTGATGAGCATGAGGAAGGATCTTCGGACCTGGCCGGTTTCTTAGCGTCCTGGCTATCAACTGCTCTCCATTTGGGAGACGGCATTGCCCCACACATCATACGTGCTTATCGGTTGGGCTCGGCCTTCTCTCCCCGTTCCCGTGGCTCCCGTGATGTCATTATAGAATTAGCTGATCTCCGTGTCAAAAAGAAGATCTTAGATACTGCCAGAAATCTAAGCGGTCTAGCATTTAAGGACAAGCGGATACTAGCCTTTCCAGACCTCTCTGCAGAAACTCTGCAGAATAGGCACCAGCTTAAACCAATAGCCCAAAAACTGGCTGCAGCAAACATTCGCTACAAGTGGTCGCCATCTGGCAGACTCATTGTCCATCACCAAGGGAAAACCTGGACTATCGAAGACCCCGATGCTGGCTTGTATCTACTGCAAACACTTAACCTAGATGTCCCGATGGAGCTGGATCGCAAGTCACAGAAGCGCAAATGGACCTTTGCATCGCCACCTAAGGATCGCAAAATCTCGGCCCGCACTCCTGAGCTAGCTCGTGATCCAGACCCTATGCAAGTTCTGCAACCAGCGACTTCTTCATAAACCTGTGTCATTCCATCGCCCTTTCTTGAAGAAAGGCATTCTATGCTTCACATTATCGGAGGGAGGGTGGGGGAGAGAGGGCAACATGGGGCTGTACTCTCCAGCTCCCAACAATGGTGGGGATATGTAGTGGTTGGGTACGAGGTCCCCTGTCCCGGGTAGTTCCCTGGGACCCACAGGTTTTCCCTGTTTGTTTGTTTCTAGTTGTACTGTTTAATCTGTTTGGGAATGGGTCTGTTCCCCCACGCTCACCTTTGCGAATTGCCCATTATTGTTATTTGTTTGTGAGGGAAACAGTAAAGGGGGGAGGGGGGAGGGGGGGAAGCAGATTACATTCGCTGGCACTATCTTTTTTCTGTTGCTAGGCACTCTGGTTACTGTTGGATTTGCTGTTCGGGTATGCCATCTGCTGGACAACAAGTGAAATTGCAAGATTTTTTACTGACATGTGTTATATTCTACTGTTTTTCCTCTAGTTTTCTAGCGTTAGGCATGACTTTATCGCTATTGGACTGTTTTAGAGATAATTTACCCTTGTTTCTTCGCCTTACAGGCTTGTCTTTTGGGATATGGGACCCTCCGCTTTCAGGCCTGTTACCCTTCTGTTGGTCTGGTCTGATAAATTGGCATAAGACTTCACAACAATTGGGCCCGGCCTCTGTATCTCCATACCTCCTAGTGCTCCATCATACTGTTGCTATGAACGTACTCCTCTTTATCGCATTACATGTATTCCTATGCTCACAGCCCTGCCGAGTTAGTGCAAGGCTTTGCACTATACTCTTTCATTATAGCCTCCGCTTTTTGCCTCCACACTACTTTTTTCTTGTTTTTTGCCCTCAAGGGAGGGCTTTCCACACTATCTGTCCACATAGACTCCAATGGCTCCAGACCTGAAAATTCTCTCGTTAAACTGCCGGGGGCTCAATAGCAAAATTAAATCCAGACGTATTCTTTCAAGTCTAAGAAGAGGGGCTTTAGATATCGTCTTTTTGCAAGAGACCCACTTGAGAAATGATACTAACCTCATGTTCCACTCCCCTTACTTTCCCATAACCTTCACTGCCTCAGGCTCATCTCATGCTCGGGGAGTTGCTATTTTACTTTCACGCTCTCTCCAATTCTCTTGTCCGGCTTCGGAAGGAGATGACCGTGGTAGATATCTATTTGTTAAGGGCAGACTCAATGAGGAACTTATAACCCTAGCCGCCATATATGCACCCAATTCGGGGCAATTAGACTTCACTCGTGAGGTGATGTCTAAATTAAAAGTCTTTCAAGAAGGCCCTTTAATCATCGGTGCTGATCTTAACTTCCTAATGGACACCCAACTGGATAAAAAATCAAACCGCACATCTCTTCACCCCCTCTTAATCGGCCTTCTTCACCCACGAGCCTGCAAAAAATCATGCTAGACATGGGGCTTACAGATGCCTGGAGATTCCTCCACCAAAATGAGCGGGATTTTACGTACTTTTCATCACAACACCAAACCCACACGCGCATTGATTTCATCTTTCTTTCTAACTCTCTTTGTAATGCCCTTATAGATGCGTCTATTGAACCAAAACTTTGGTCTGATCATGCCCCAGTTCTTTGTTCCCTAAAGCCAATGGAGCAATATGACCGTAGCTTCTCCTGGAGACTAGATAATCACCTTCTGTTGGATAAAGAATTCTCTGGTCAAATCGAATGCGAAATTAAAGAATTTTTTAGACATAATCTTTCTGATGATCTCCCTCTTCAAACGATCTGGGACGCGTGTAAAGCTGTCTTGCGAGGCAAGATCATTGCATTAACTGCTGCGCGAAAGAAAAAAAAGACAGTGTCTTATTAACACTCTGACTGCCACAATTAGAGACCTTGAGCTTCAGCATAAGCAGACGTGTAACAAAAAAATCTACCTTCATCTACAAGAAGAAAGGAAACGGCTAGAAGCTTTGGAAACGCAGGGTATCAAACGCAATTTATTATTCACTAAACAGGCTTATTGCTTCAGAGGCCCTAAATTCCAAAGGCTCTTGGCATGGAAAGCCAAGCATCAAGCCGCTAATTTAAATGTAAAGGGTCTTAGAGACCGCAACGGTACTTTATGCACTTCCTCAAAATCCATTTTGAAAGTCTTTAAGCAATTTTACTCCTCCCTATACCAATCCAAAAACCCATCCTCAGAATTGATCTCTACCTTCTTTCAATCTATCAACTCTCTCCCCACGATACTAGAACCTCATAGAAGCTATCTAGACCATCCCATAGATGAACTGGAACTTGCTGAAGCCATTAAATCCTTGCGTACAAATAAATCCCCGGGCCTTGATGGTTTCACCTCTGAATTTTACAAAGCCCATGGCCCCTCACTTTCCCCATATTTATTGTCCCTCTTTAACCATATCCTGGATACTGGCTCTACTCCACAGTCGTGGAACCTTGCCAAGATTATTGTTTTGCACAAGAAGGGAAGGAATGAATTAGACCCTACATCCTACCGACCGATATCCCTCCTGAATACTGACTACAAGCTTTTTGCTAGTATCTTAACTAAACAGATAAATAGCTTTATAGCAAGTTATATCGCTCCAGATCAGTCAGGCTTCATTCCTAATCGTGACCTAACCGACGTCACCCAAAAAACGCTGAATTTAATTCACCACTGCAAATCTAAGGCCATCCGTGATGCCTGCATCTTATCTATAGACATAGAGAAGGCCTTCGACTCGGTCGAGCCTCTGTATCTCCACTCCCTACTTGAGAGAATGAATTTTGGTCCCAAATTTCGTAATCTTATAGACTCCTTCTATCTCTCCCCTTCAGCCCTGCTACAGATTAATAATCTTAACTCTGACATCTTTACATTGTCCACAGGTACTCGCCAAGGGTGCCCTCTTTCACCTCTCCTATTCGCCCTTGCAATTGAGCCCCTTGCTATTAAAATTAGGGATGACTCTCGAATTTATGGCGTCCCGGTAATGTCTAAAGCTTTTAAGCTAAGCCTCTTCACAGACGATATAACTCTATACCTTACCAGTCCTTCCTCATCGCTCCCTGCAATCCACTCTCACTTGTCTGATTTTGCTGCAGCTTCTGGCCTCACTATAAATTTTGATAAATCCCTTCTACATCCCATCTCTTTATCCTCTGCTTCTATCGCCTTTATCAGAAAACACTATAGATACAAATGGGTCACAAAATCTTGGAAGCATCTCGGAGTTCACATCCCTCTAAATTTTGATACCCTTTCTTCCATCAACCAGACTGAAATCTCTGACTCTATCAACTCCCTTCTAACCCTCTCTGACAATTTTTTTTTCACTTTATTGGAACGCATTTATCTAGTAAAATCTTTGATCTTACCTAAGATAGTGTTTTATTTACGCGCTGTCCCTTTATGTATCCCGGCCCCTTTGCTACATAAATGGCAGGCTCAAGTGAACGGATTTGTATGGCAACACCGGAAACCAAGGCTCTACTTTGCGTCTTGCAGGCAATCTACGTCGATGGGAGGCTTAGCGGTCCCTGACATCTCCAGATATCACGATGCTATCATCCTCTCTACCTTGATAAAATATTACAGGCCTTCCTATGTGGCGGACTGGAAGCTGATTGAAAATTCTTATCTCAAGACCTCTTCTTTTCAGGAGGAGCTCTGGGGTGTCTCTAGACGAGTTAAATCTTCTCTTTCCTCGAATCCCTTTCTAGCTTCTCTCCTACAAGTTTGGCGCAAACACTGCAATCTGCTAGCCCCTCCAACTTCCCCCTTAGCCACATTTGTCGGCCAACCCTGGTTTACTCCAGGTTTGTATAAAAACTCTTTCTCAAAATGGAGACAATTGCGGCTGACTCGCTTTGTTGATGTCCTCTCCAAGGGGATACTGAAAGATAAAGTGACCTTAGAGGCAAACTCTGAAATTCGACTTCCTTGGTTTGAATACATGCAACTCAGACATTTATTAGATACTCATCTCTTTAGCCCTCCCTTGCGGATTCATCTTGGTGATTTTGAAAAAATTTTGTTTAATGACTCAGCCCCTATTAAAGGTTTGATATCGAAAATTTACAAACTGCTACTTCACTCCATTGACACAAAACCACACTCCTATCAAGGGGCCTGGCACCGAGATCTGGGTACCGAGCTAACCAAAGAGCAGTGGCAGGCTATTTGGAGTTCTTCCATACATAAAACAAAGGCAATGAACGTGCAACTTCAAGCCATTAAAGTTCTCACGCGCTGGTATAAGACCCCGGTGCAATTATCACACTCCTTCTCTACTTTGCCCCTCTGTTTTAAGAACTGCGGCCAGAGAGGCACATTCTTTCACTCCTGGTGGCTCTGCCCCGTTATACAAAGCTTTTGGAGGCTAATTTACCAAGAAGTACATGCCCTCACCTCATACTCCCCACCTTTCACGCCGGAGTACGCTCTCCTGAACCTTGTAGGCACCTCACGCATTCCTGAGCACGTGGAGGAACTAATTTCACATATGTTCGTGGCAGCTAAATTTGCAATTGCCCTGGTTTGGAAGCAACAAACTCCTCCCTCGAGACAGGCATGGTGGCTGAAACTATGGGATTATTTTGTTTTAGATAAGCTCACCTATGACTTAGATCCTCGTTGCTCCTCCCAGACCGCTTCCTCGGACTTCGTGTGTAAATGGCGTCCCTTTATTGATAAAGTCTCAAAAGACAGCAGAAACCCTAATGACTCACACCATGCTATATTAATGGCATGCCAACTACTGTTGTAATTAGTTTTTTAATGGTTAACATTGTATGTATCCACTTCCTCACTATATATTGGTATATGCTATGCATCTGCTGATGTACTACCACCTTTGTACCTTGAACTTTATACCAATAAAGCTTTTATATTTAAAAAAAAAAGAGAGAGAATTAGGAATTGGCTGCGAGGCTTTTGCGAGTTTTTTCACAGATAAGATCTCATCACTCTGACGCGACCTCCCCGTCATAATTGAAACAGTGAAAGAACTTGAGGCACCGAGTGCGTCTTCTGGTCCAATTCTGGACTCCTTCAATTCACTCAGCCTGGAGGAAGTCGATAGGATCCTTTTCGCTGTGTGCCCTATGACCTGTGGGTTGGATCTGTGCCCGTCCTGGCTTATAAAAGCTAGCCAGGTGCTGTTACGTGAGCCACTACAGGGTATTGTCAACAGATCCCTGGTAGAAGGGATCTTTCCCACACCTCTTAAAGAGGCGGTGGTCCATCCCCTCTTGAAAAAACCATCTGCAGATCCGGCTGTATTGGCGAACTATCGGCCGGTATCAAACCTTCCCTTCCTGGGTAAGGTCATAGAGCGGGCCGTGGCAACTCAGCTACAGAGATTCCTAGATGACACTTCTGCACTGGATCCATTCCAGTCCGGCTTTCAACCAGGTCATGGGATGGAGAAAGTTCTGGTCGCCCTCATAGATGACCTCATATGACATCTGGATCGGGGCGGCTCGGCAGTGCTGTTATTATTAGATCTGTCGGCTGCATTTGATACGGTTGACCATCAGCTACTGACTAGCTGCCTTGCCAATGTGGGGATTCAGGGGTCTGCCTTACAGTGGTTGGCCTCTTTCCTTCATGATCGGGGACAAAGGGTGGTGATAGGGGAAGAATCATCCCGAAGGCATCCACTTATATGTGGTGTGCCACAGGGTGTGGTTCTGTCTCCGATGTTATTTAACATCTATATGCGCCCCGTTGCCCAGATTGTCATGAGGTATGGGCTGGGATGTCACCAATATGCAGATGACACCCAGCTCTATCTATTGATGGGTGGTCAGTCCGACTGTACCCCAGAAAATCTAGACCTGGCTCTTCAAGCCGTAGCATCTTGGCTCAGGCTGAGTTGGTTGAAGTTGAATCCAATGAAGACGGAGGTTCTCTATCTGAGCCAGGGTGGTCCAGGGGGGGAGATCCCTCTGCCGGCTCTTGATGGGGTGTCACTAATCCCGGCCCCCAAAGTAAAGAGCTTGGGCGTGCTCCTGGAGTCCTTTCTTACAATGGAGGCCCAGGTAGCAGCCACTACTAGATCCACCTTTTTTCAACTTCGGTGGGTACGGCAGTTGGCCCCCTTCCTAGAGCGCAATGACTAAGCACTGGTGATCCATGCTGCGGTCATCTCAAGAATAGATCACTGCAATGCTCTCTACATGGGGCTACCCTTGGCGCTGACCTGGAAACTACAGATAGTGCAGAACGCTGCAGCACGGCTGCTAATGGGGCTCCCCCGATGGGAGCACATTCGGCCAGTGCTGAGAGAGCTGCACTGGCTACCTATTGTGTTCCAAGTCCGTTTCAAGGTGTTGGTATTGACCTTTAAAGCCCTCTATGGTCAGGGGCCTGTCTATCTGTGGGACTGCCTTTCCCCACATGTTCCCCGGAGAGCACTGCGTTCAGGGACAAAAAATCTGTTGTCCATCCCTGGACCAAGGGAGGCAAGGTTGTGGCAGACGCGAGCTTGGGCCTTCTCGGTGGCAGCGCCAGAATTGTGGAATACTCTCCCAGAGGCCATAAGGGCTCTGCTGGATCTTTCTACTTTCCGCAGGGCCTGTAAGACCGAACTGTTTCGACAGGCCTTTGAGACCTAACCTAATTTGGGAGAGAGCTGCCACTTTACACCGTTACAGAGTACCATGATCACCATTTACATTTATATCTACGTTAAATTATATTATAGTGATACAGCACCAAAAATGCAATGGAATGTTTTAAATGTTTAAGTGTTTTAAATAATTTTAAATTGTTGTTTTTTATTGGTTAAATTGTAAAAATGTATGTTGTTAGCCGCCCTGAGTCCACTTGCGGAGAGGGCGGGATATAAATTTAAAATAATAATAATAATAATAATAATAATAATAATAATAATAATAATAATAATAATAATAATAATAATAATAATAATAATAATAATAATAATAATAATAATAATAATAATAATAATACGACGTGGTTGGCCAACTCCCTTCCCCACAACCGCACTGCCACCACAATGGGAGAAAATTTCAAAAATGTTAAGTTCTGGCAGATACTGTCAGCCAACCACTCCTTTGGCCATTCCACTGCACAACAATGCCCGCGAAAAAACACCCCATAACCAATGGCGCCCTCAGCATCCGAATTGACCTGGAGCTCAGCCTCAATCCTCATATCCTCCCTCCAAAAGGAGGTACCATTAAAGGATTCCAAAAACTTTCCCCAGACCTGCAGGTCACTTCGCATGCCCTTGGTCAGCCACACCTGGTGGTGTGGAAGCCGCAAGGTGCCCATGGCATCACAAAGACACCGCAGGAAAGCCTTGTCAAGGGCCACCACCTTGCATGCGAAATTCAGGTGCCCCACAAGCTGCTGCAGCTCCAGCAGGGAAACCATTAAAGCCGCTAATCTGGCTTTAAGCCCCATAACCTTTTCTGCAGGCAGCTGTGAAGCCTGCTGCGTGGTATCCAACTTGATACCTAAGGTCAAAACTGTGCTGGGGCCTTCCGTCTTTTCATGAGCCAGGGGAATGCCCAGCTCCCCTGACAACTGGACGAAAGCCTCCAGAAGTCGGGCACACTGTCCCGACCCGGTGGGACCAGAGAACAAAAAATCATCAAGGTAATGAACTGTGTACTCCAACCCCGCCCTCCTCCGAAGGGCCTACTCCAGAAAAGTACTGAAATGCTCAAAGGCTGAGCATGATACAGAGCATCCCATCAGAAGTGCTCTGTCCATATAATATTGGCCTTCGAAAGCAAACCCCAGCAACTCAAAGTAGTTGGGGTGAACTGGGAGAAGGAGAAATGCTGACTTAATGTCACATTTTGTCAGTTCTGCTCCAACCCCACAGGGCCGGACAACCTTGAACACTTGGTCGAATGAAGTGTACCGCACAGAACACAGATAGTTGGGAATCACATCATTCACCGACCCCCCTTTTGGATATGACAGATGGGCACTACCCCCAAAGGGGAAACCTGCAAATTTGGCACTGGAAGGGTTGCAAAAGGGCCTAAAACCTGGCCCTCTTCACACTCTTTCATGATTTTTTCCCTAACCACATGCTCGAGCCCTATGATTGACTGCAAATTGTCTGCCATCAGAGGGACCCATGGACCTTGAAAAGGAATCCTGAACCCAAATTTGAAACCCTTGAATAGATAGGCCCTGTCAGCCATCTTGGGGTATGCAGCCAGGAGCCGCTTAAGCACTCTCAGCCTTTACCAGGATGCTGCACGGAGCCACCTGGCCGCTTACCACCCTCCTTAAGCTTGGTTTTGCTGCATGTCGAAAAGGTGTGTGCTGCTCCACACAGCGGGCATTTGTGCTTGTATTTGCATGTCTTTCTGGCACACACTCCTTGTGACATGTACTCCCAGCAGAGCAGACGGGGTTGAACCGTCTGCCCCGCCACGGCACGGGGTGCCTGTGTTCCCAGCTGCTTACTCACCAAGTGGCAACTATCTGACCTGTCACCTGCATTCGGCTTAGCTGGGAACATCAACTGCAGTCAAAGCTGCTAGTTAACTTGGTCCCATGGCATGCTGGGGTTTAGAGCTGCATGCATACGGAACTCCTCGTCGTAATGCAGCCATGCAGCACCTGAAAAGTCTGTATATGTCTTATATACTATATCACAATACTGGAACAGCTGTGCTGCCCATACAGGCTGAGCACACACTATCACCCCAGCATAAATAAAAAAACCGGGCAGCCAGTTAGCCCAGTTCACCTTCCTTCTCTTCAATTTTTCTTTGTCCTTATCGTCAAGCTCCTCCTTATTCTTTTTCTCCAATTCACGGTAAAGGAGGCTGTATACATCCACGTATTCCCCATGCAATATCTTCTCCATAGTGGCCACCATGAGGTGGTCACCTAAGGGCATGGGCGTATCCCTGATGCTGGAAGGGCATGGTCGAAACCCCATAGGCCGGGGGAAAGCCCCATGACCCCCATAGGTGATAAGGCCAGCCTTGACCCAGTAGCATTAGGTTTTGCTGCCCCAAAGGCAAAGCGCCCGAGGTTCCCTGTGTTGCAGAGACTACCCTGGGGGTGGGTGGGGGAACAGGACTCTCCCTGCCCGGGGAACAGCGCTGGACTCCACACGGGAGTGTGCATGGGCCCACCCCTGGATTCCCCCGTAGCTGTGGCCGGCTGACCAAAAGGGTTGCCGCCACTGCTCTGCCCCAGTGCTCCCCCAGACCAACCAGGGTTAATTGGAAGATTTGAAGGTGTGGGTAGCCACTGCCCCCATGGCCAAGCTGTCCCCAGACAGGCAGTATTATACTCACCATCCATGTCTAATGGTGCCACTGCAACCACTACTGGAGCGCCACGCCTCAGCTGGCTGGGCCCTGGAACCACGTCCCTCATCTCGCTGGCTGATTTCAGATGCTCCTCCTGTCCTTCTGACAGATGCTCCTCCTGCTCGTCCTCCTTCTCATGATTTGCAACATCAGGCTTCCCCTGCAAGGCAGACAAGCGAGCCAGTTCCTCCTTCTCAAAGGCTCTCGTGGAGGTCCTGGCTGCCTTATGGCCAATAGGGGAGGTTGAGGCCAAACCCCTGTCCCTTTCTAATGCCGTTAGCTGGTCAATGATGGCCTGCCTAGTCATTACTCCCTCCTCCCTCCAGGGTTCTTGGGGCCTTGAGGGGCCTGTTTAGCAGGCTTCTTCAGAGGCCGCTTACCCTTCACCACCCTTTGCCCCTTCTTAGGGCCCATTGCCACGATTAAGTGTCCTAGCTACTGCCCCCAGCCGACCCCAACGTATAACCAAACCGGGGGGGGGGGGTGAGACAGCAGCTGGGGAGGGGGCTGCTAAGGCACCCAGATCGTGCTTTCCATGCCAAAGGGAGGGGTGGTGGTGTTGAGGTAGGGAAGCTGCGCCGCCATGATTATGCTGCCACAGTCAGAGGAAGCTGCCACGCCCAGCCAACCGCTGCCCTCAAGACCCCCACAGCCACTCCTGCTCCTCTCGCCGAGGTCCCAAAAGCAGTGTCCATGCTGCTTGAAAGACACTGGGAGCAACTGCGTGCTTCTGGGCGGGGTTGGGGCTTATCAAGCCCCTGATGCCCCGCCATCCCCAAAACCCCGGATGGGTGGGAAGGCTCGTTAGCATCCCATCTGTCCGGGGAGGCAAAAGCGGCCCCCGGCCTTAGTCGCGATGGCGGCATGTCCGGGAGGGGGCCAGATTATGCTAGCAGGAGACAAATTTAAAGTGAGAAAATACCATATACGAATATATGGTAATGAAACAAAAGTAGAATTAAGATTTGTTTCAAATATAACATCCCAAATATAAATGGGACATTATTCTCAGTCCTATAACTTTATGTATTACATGATTGTCTTTGACAAGTGTAATTATGTTATATAATCCATTTTTTTCCTTTCCCCTTTTCTTTTCTGTTTTTCTAAAATAATTTTTTAAAAATTGCACAAGTTTATTTTTGATTGAAACTCCCTGATCACATTTCAACTGTAAAAGATCCCACTAGACATACAGTATTTGAAGAAGGCCATTCAACTCTTTTGTCTCAAGGAGAAGCAATATATGTCTGTCTGTCTGTATATTGAGGATTCCAAATTTGAGGGTGAATAATTACTGACCTGCTTATCTGTAAATCTAACAGGAAAAAAAATATCTCCAGCCGGTATTTCTACCCCCACAAATACTGTCCTGAGTGCCAAAAAAATGAGAAAATGAATGAATGAAAGAAAAAAAGCCCAAAATTTAGTTCACATATGCAATAAAATCTAGCAGTTTACAGGAAGTCTACTTTAGTCATTAAAAAATATTTTAAGGTATATGAATTTCTATGGCCTATTCTGAAGTCTTGGATGCACACATGGAGGTCCCAAATGAATAAGAATTTGCTCATTCATTTGTGCTAGAAAGTTGAGAGCCAAACTTCCTGCACATTGTTCTTGACTTTTTTGTAAAGAAAATATTTGAGCAGTAGTTCCAATCAGAATAAACTGGTGACCTAGAAGAAGAGAATTTCTCTTGAAACATGCAAAAATTCACCTAAGATGCATGTTGTCACATATGAGCCTATGAGAATTTTCCTGACTGGACTGCAATTATTTTCTAACCAGAGACTGTGAGAATTATTCTATGGAAGTTGTAAACTCAACCTGTGGTTGATAGTAACATTTGCATTGTTTAATAACGGTGTTACTTCTTTTTATACTGGCGAATTAATAAATATAGTGCATACTAAAGTTTCATCATGCAAGTGGAGTGATTTGTACACAGTGTTATTTTTTGTGGTCGTGACACCTTTTTTGGTACCAGTGAGTGTTTTTAGGAAGTGGGTGGGGCCAGGTAAACCTTCTGCCCAGCAAAACTTCTGATTGACTATTGGAAATTTGGCTGTGCAAATTTTGAAAAACGTTGCATTGGCTCTAGCTGCTCTGCAGCACAAGTATTTACACTGTGTTCCTAAAGTTAAGCTGTGATAGTAATTTTGTGGTTGACTCTGCCTCCTGCAGCAGCCATTTTGTAGCAACCATTTTGTTGCTGCACCCCCATGCTGTGTCAGAATTCCAAATATGTCCACAAGCTCAAAAAGGCTGAAAACCCTTGTTGTAGAGGTGATGAACCCGCTTGTCCTAGATGGAGTGACACTGGCTTTTTAAGAGTACGTTAAGAGCTTGGAGGTGCTTATGGACCCTGCATCACTTTTTAGAAATTAATATTTTATTAACTTTTATAAAATAGATTTACAAAATAGCTCACATTGAGCATTATTGTGTTATAATAACATAAAAAAGACAATAAAGCAAGAAATACATTGCAATTAATACATAACTTAACATATTACAAAAGCTGTTACCATAAATGCAATATATTTATTATATCTGGAGTCTCAGAATGTTTATTTAGGCATTCTAATATCGGAAACCATAGTGCTATAAAATCAGACTGACCCTCTAAGTTAGATAATGTTTTCATCTGATCATTAAGTTTAGCCATTACATAAGTATTCCAAATATTTTTATATCACAGGTTGATAGACTCTTTTATCTTTTTCAATTAGTAGCTATTACATTTCTCGTAGCATTGTGTGTTTTTGAGTAATAGTAATGGCTTTGACTTTCAAACTCAAATTTAAAAGCAAAGATTCCAGAGATAAAGTTATTTTTGCCCATTTAGTTTGAATCTCTTAATATTTTTTTCCAGAAAGGCTAGATTTTCAGTCAGTCTATCCAACAGTGTATATAAGTACCAACATTATTACATTTTCTCCAGCAGTATGGTTGTGTCTTTCTATTTAAGTATGATAATTTTTGTGGAGTTAAATACCAAAAAGTCATAATTTTGGAGGACTACAAACATAAAGATATTAATGAAATAGTTTGTTCCATATTATGCCATATCTTATCCTAAATATCAGATGCAATGTTGTACATATTTTTTGCGATTTTGTTTGATATGAGAGACTTGTATCATTTGTTATAATATTTAATATATTGACCCTGCCTTATTGTTTGATCAGTAGGTTGACATGGTGGCTACTGGCAGCTTCTGTCAGCTGTATCTGATTTGCTAACTTTCTCATTACTTAGACTCAGCTGATTTGGCCATGCTGATCCATGTTTCTGTAACCTCATGGCTGGATTAATGCAATGTTCTGTACTTTGAGTTGCCCTTGAAAACAACCTGGAGACTGCAGTGCTCCAGATTGTAGCTGCCAAATTGCTTTTAGTGGCTACCTGCAGGGAACATATTTTGCCCATTTCGAAATAGCTTTATTGGCGGCCAGTCTGTTTCCAAGTTAAATTCAAGGTACTGGTTATGACCTCTAAAGCCCCTCACAACCTGAAGGACTGTCTCCTTCCATTTGTGCACCATTTATGGTAATCAGCGGGGCTTTTTTTTGTAGCAGGAACTCCTTTGCATATTAGGCCACACACCCCTGATGTAGCCAATCCTCCTGAAATTTACACTAGGCCCTGTACGAAGAGCCCTGTAAGCTCTTGGAGGATTGGCTACATCAGGGGTATGTGACCTAATATGTGAAGGAGTCCCTGCTACAAAAAAAAAAAAAGCCCTGGTAAACAGGCAGCCAACTGTTGGCTATCCAGCACTTATGGTGTCCTCTCTGTCATTGAACAGAGCCAGGACATTTCCATTAGGGCTCCTGCTCTGTGAAATGGGCTCCCTGAAGAGATGAAAAGGGCCTCCTCCTGGGAAGTCTTCAAGAGGCTCTGCAAGGTCTGCCTGTTTGCCAGGTGTGAACTGCAGGGATCTTTTAAGGGGTGAGGGAGGGATTTGTGGTTTGTTATTTATCTTTGTTGGGGATGTTTTAACTATTATTGTAAACTGCCTTGAACCAAAAGGAAAAGTGGAGAATAAATTGTTTAATAAACAAAAAGAGGTTCTTCTAAATACATTTTTTAAAACTAAAATTCAGTGTTAGAACAATAAACTTTTTCGGGGGTATATTGAAATAAAGGCATCGTAACTTTACATAGTTTATGCTCTCAGCATGTCTTAATCTGGCCCTAACTGAGAGGGAAGGCAGCATGGCATAGCCTGATCTTGTCAGATCCTGGAAGCAGTGTTCCCTCTAAACTGAGTTAGTGTGAGCTAGCTCACAGATTTTTAACCTCCAGCCTATACATTTTTGTTTTAGCTTAGGAAAAATGGCCCCAGGACACAATAATTTATGCAGTAGATCACAACTTTAATGCCAGTAGCTCACAACTTTAATACTACTAGCTCACAAAGTGGAATTTTTGCTCACAAGACTCTGCAGCTTAGAGAGAACATTGCCTGGAAGCTAAGCATAGTTGGTATTGGATGGGAGACTTCCAAGGAAGACAAACCATTTCTGCTTTTCACTTGCCTTGATAGCCTTTTGCTGGGGTTGTCATAAGTCAATTGTAACTTGACAGCACATGCATTTGTAATTCTAATATTACCTTCTTTACAAGTATATTTTTTGCATGAGTAGTGTTTCAGCACATTACATCTTCTTGCATATTGTTGAAACCAACTGTGAGTCAGATTATCTTTGTGTTCACCTACCTAAGGTTGGTTTCCTGCCATGACAAATGCTAGAGGAAAAAAGCTGTCACTAGAGATGAGCCAAATGTTCAAGGATTTTCATTGCTGTTTCATGAGGAATAGCTAAGTAAACTGTATGAAAATGAAACCGTTTCTGTGTTTTTTGTCCAAGTCACAGCTCAGAGGAAGCTGTACAAAACCCCACAATGTTAGCATATGAAAATGCTCAGTAAGGCATGAGGCAAGTGAAGCATGCTGATCTGACAGCTAGTGTCAAAATAGATGACATCAGTATTCTAGCAATGCTCTGCCAAGTAAGAACTGGTTCTAACCAGGTTAATGAGATAATAAGGTGATGAGTGCAGAATGACTCAGCACTGAAAGCTCATTGGTACAGTGACTAAGTGCATATGTATATAAGTAATGCTGTGCTGTACATAACTACCCTTCTACTCTATATGATTGCTTGGCGGAGCACTTTGATGAGAGTCTGTATATGTGTAAATAAACCTGTATATAGTTAAGTACACAGAGTGTTGTTGGACTGTGTCTTACTATAGCAACTCATGTACGTGGACTGGTGGTGGTAGGACTAGGTGGTCACAAATCTGCTCAAACAACAACAGGGTTATGGGCCCAGTCCACCCAGTCTGCCCGGTCTGTAAGGCTTTCGGTGAGGTCAGCCTGCTATGGTATGTCGAGCCGTAGTGGATGTCTGCTGCCATTGTCAGAGAACAGGAGTGAAGACTAGCTTGGAGAGGCTTTGAACAGCAGTGCTGGGAGGTTTTCAACATGACTCATCTCAACAGCTCAGATAGTGGGGAAGCTCACCTCCACTAATTATAGTGTGTGAGCTCTCCACATGGAGCATTACCTCAAATGTGAGGGTTTGTGGTCAGTGGTTGAGGCACCTCCAGTCCAGCTCGGTGAGGAGGACATGGTAAAGGATGAAAAGGCGCTAGCGAATATTGTCCTGAGTGTAGGAGACGACCAGTTGATCCATCTGTCGGGTAAGAACACGGCCAAAACTGCCTGGGACTGTTTAAAAGCAGTTTACGTGCAGAATACAGCCGGCTCTCTTATTGCAATTACTTGGTGGCTTTACAGAATAGTAAGGAAGCCGGGGAAGTCCGTGTGGGCACACTTAAACACCCTGGAGCAATGTTGTCATGAATTAGAGCAGAGAGGGAAGACAGTGCCAGAAAAAGATAAAGTCTTCTTAATCCTCAGCTCGCTGTCGGCTGAATTTAACATGCTTGTAACATCACTTGAGACAGCTGAGACAAGCAAATTAACCTTGGAGTACATGACTGGTCGGCTGCTTGAGGAGGAACACCGTCTGTGGGAGTCAGGTTATCTACCAGCTTGGCAGAGTTCCAGACTGGGTGAAGAGAGCGAAAGGAGACATTAGCAAGGAATCGTCAACCAGGAATCAGCTTGGAGAGGTGTCCGAGGTTGCCCTAAAGGTGAGAAGATGTTTTTACTGTGACTCGACAACACATCTTAAATGTGCTTGTCCAGAGTGGAAAACCAGGCGGAGGCAAGGAGGACACTCTGCAGGTTCCAAGGACTGCTCCAAGGCATTGCTTGTGATGACTAAAAATGCTGCCATTCTGGGAGTGTGGATTTTAGACTCCGGGGCGTCGCAGTTTTTTTGCAAAGATGAACATTTGCTACAAGATAAACAGCCATCTAACCGTCAACATGTCAGTTTAGCTGACGGCTGCAACTCTGAGGTACTTTGTCAGCATTGCAGCACACTTTCTCTGATGTGCAGTGTCTACCATCATTAGAGGTCTACCATCATTAGAGAACAATCTGTTAAGTTTCAAGTTTCAAGTTTATTTCAATTTATATCCCGACCTTCCCACTGAAGTGGCTCAGGGCGGCTCACAACACATAAAACCGAACATAAATTTTGAATTTAAAACATCTTACACAGTTAAAACAGTAAAATAATAAAACATATAACGGCGGTCTATCAAAACTACACTCAGTTTCCAATGCCAGTTAGTTATAAGCCAGCCGGAAGAGGGCTGTCTTACAGGCTCTGCGAAACTGGCCAAGGTCCCACAGGGCCCTCACCTCTTCCGGCAGCTGGTTCCACCAGAAAGGAGCCATTACAGAGAAGGCCCTCTCCCTGGTGGATTTCAGGCGGGCCTCCTTTGGCCCGGGGATAACAAGCAGATTTTGAGATCCCGATCTCAGTACTCTCTGGGGAACATGTGGGGAGAGACGGTCCCTAAGGTAGGCAGGTCCTAGGCCATATAGAGCTTTAAAGGTAATAACCAGCACCTTGTACCGAACTCGGTATATTATTGGCAGCCAATGCAGAATCCGGAGCTCTGGCTGAATGTGCTCCCATCTTGGGAGCCCCAATAACAACCGGGCCACAGCATTCTGCACTAACTGCAACTTCCAGGTTCAGCACAAGGGCAGCCCCATGTAGAGGGCATTACAGTAGTCCAACCTCGAGGTGACCATTGCATGGATCACCATTGCTAGATCGTCATGCTCCAGGAAAGGAGTCAACTGCCTCATCCGCCTAGATGAAAAAATGCGAACTTAGCAGTGGCTGCTATCTGAGCCTCCATCATTAAGGAAGGCTCCAATAGTACCCCCAAACTCTTGACCTTGTGCGCCGCTAAACTCTGTCTGTTCTTGACAAGGCCGGATTTATGTTTACGTTTACTGATAAGGCTTGTAAAATAATTAAAGGGGAGAAGGTGCTGGGAATTGCAAGACTGCAAGATAATGTTTATGTGTTTGAAAACACTGCTGAGACAGCTAAAACTGTACTAAATGTTAACCCACATGATAACTGTGTTCATTTAATGCACCGAAGATTGGGGCATGCTAGCTTTTATACAATCAATAAGACACTATCTATTGTGGAGAAACAAGGTGTAAAGGATACTTGGATTGTGAAGTAAATATTTGGATTGTGAAGTATGTAAATGTGCAAAATCTCAGGCATTCTCTGTAGCTCAAAGAAGTGATAGAGTGATGGAGAGGCCACTAGCCTTAATTCATGCAGACCTGATAGGTCCATTTCCAAAGAGCCACTCCAGGAACAGATATGCATTAATACTGACTGATGAATACTCAAGGTTTTTCTGAGTGTATATCTTGAAACAAAAGTCTGATGTATGCAATACTGTTAAATATTGGTACAAAAAGGTTCAAAAGCAATTTGGTAGTCTGTGTGCCATCCAAACAGACATGGGAGGAGAATTTATGTCCTCAGTATTTATACACTGGCTGCACAGCCAAGGAATTGATCATAGAGTGGCAAATGTAGCAACACCTCAGGAGAATGGAATTGCAGAACGCAGAGGTGGAGTGTTACAGACTATGATGCATGCTATGCTAAAGGATGCAGGGTTGCCTATAAGTTTCTAGGCAGAAGCCTTAAAGGCTGCTTGCTGTATAAAAAATAGGCTTCGGACAAAACCCATTGATAACATCCCCTACAAGATGTTATATAATCAAAACCCTAATCTGGATCATCTCAGAGTGTTTGGTACCAAGGCATGGGTAAATATTCCACTAAATCAGAGAAGAAAGGGGGGCAATAGATCTAATAAACTTTTGTTTTTGGGGTATCAAACGGGCATGAAAGCCTACCAGTTTGCAAATGAGCACCAAAACATAAGTTTTAGTAGATCAGCAAATTTCTGTGAAAACCTTGGGTGGAACAAGATACATGCTAATGATTTGCCTGAGCAGGTGGCACTACCCATAACAGTGGAGGAAGAAAGCCCTACTATAAAACAAGAAATAAGTAGCTGAGACAGCTGGAGAAATTGCTGAGAATTTCTGAGTTTTAAAGGACTTCATTCTGAGGTTTGTGGGGCTGCCTAAAATTCTGAGGTGTGATAGCTGGGGAACTGCTCTTTGTTTGGTTGACTGCTCTTTGTTTGGTTGACTGGGCTAAGGGTGAAAGAGATTGAGAGTGATTGCTGCTGATTGCTGAGGAGTGCCTCTGCTCCACCCTCTTTGCATTTAAAGCTGCGCCTTGCCAAAGGTGCGAGCCAAAGGGCGAGAGCTAAAGGGCTCTTGGCCTGTGGCTCTTCGCCTAGGGGCTCTCTAAGGACCAGGAACCCAGATCCCTGATTTCCTTGTTCTCCCAATAAGGTAAGTTCCCAATAAGGTAAGCTAAGGTAAGGTAAGTTGACCCTCCAGAAGGGGAGCCACTTAAACAAACAGCATTTAAAGAGGACTGTATATATATATATATATATATATATATATATATATATATATATATATATATATATATATATATATATATATATATATATATATATATATATATATATATATATATATATATATACACATACATACATGTGACACTCAGTGCAAAACACTGGAAAGCCCCCAACCCCCTGCTGGCATTCTATCTTCATTATAATATAATGAAGATAGAATGCCAGCAGGGGGTTGGGGGCTTTCCAGTGTTTTGCACTGAGTGTCACATGTATGACTATATGCCCAAAGAACAGAAGTCTTGGGTGTGTGCTCGATGCAAGGAGCTCCTGGTCCTCAGGGAACGAGTTCGTACCCTTGAGGCTGAGGTGACTGCCCTGGAGAAGCAGAGACGGTCAGTTAGGCACTTGGGGAAGACTCTAGGGGGCGTATTAGATGAGTCCAGCTCTGAACGTAGCAGCCCCGTTGCTGCCAGAGAGCGTGAGGGTCGAGAGGGAACAGGGCACCGGGCTGAGGACAAGGGGAATGCGCCCTCAGAAGGGACCTCTTCTTCGGTTGGTGAGCGGGAATCCTTTCGCACCAAGGAGCCATCCTTGAGCAGGGGGAGAGCGGGGGTTTTGGTAGTTGGTGATTTGATCCTTAGGCAAGTAGACAGCTGGGTGGCGAAACCGCATACTGACCGTAAGGTGACTTGCCTGCCTGGTACAAAGGTAGCGGACATTACGTGTGTAGTAGATAGACTGATAGACAGTGCTGGGGAGGAGCCTGTGGTCGTGGTACATGTTGGCACCAACGATGTGGGGAAATGCAGTCGTGAGGTCCTGGAGGAAAAATTTAGGCTGCTAGGCGGGAGACTTAAGGCCAGGACCTCCAAGGTAGCATTCTCAGAAGTGCTACCTATTCCACGTGCAGGGCAGGAGAGACAGGCACAAATTAGAAGTCTCAATGTGTGGATGAGACGATGGCGTAAGGAGGAAGGGTTTAAGTTTGTTAGGCACTGGGATGCTTTCTGGAACAAGCGGGAGCTGTACAAAAGAGACAGTCTCCACTTGTCCCCAGATGAAACCAGGCTGCTGGTGCTTAAAATCAAAAAGGTGGCAGAGCAGTTTTTAAACTAAATCTTGGGGGAAAGCTGACAAAAGATGAAATGTCTCTGGTTCGGGAGGACTCGTCTCAAAGAGATGAAGGGTTAGCTATTTTTCTACCGGGTAACAGACCAGAGTTGTCCACTGTGAAGGTGACAAACAGTATGGACTGTCTGCCAGAGTTTCGAGGCGGCAGGAGGAAGGCGGCAGGCCTAGCTTGCCTGGGAAATTATAGATGTTTGTATGCAAATGCTAGAAGTGTTCGAAGTAAAATTGGTGAATTAGAATGTTTAGTGTTGGGAGAAAACATAGACATTGCGGGAATTTCAGAAACTTGGTGGAATGAGGAGAATCAGTGGGACATGTTGATTCCTGGATATAAGCTATATCGGAAGGATAGGGAGGGAAGGGTTGGAGGTGGGGTGGCTCTGTATGTCAGAGAGGATATACGGTCCAGTAAGACTGAGGTCAGAGAATTAGATTCACCTTTAGAAATGCTTTGGGTTGTAATAGAGGGCCCAAAAGGAAATTTAACTATGGGAGTTTGTTATCGCCCACCAAATCAAAAGAGAGAGGATGATTATAATATGATGGAAGGCTTAAAGATAGCGGTTAAACGTAAAAAACTGTGTCGTAATAGGTAATTTTAACTACCCGCAGATTGATTGGGTCAATATGTGTTCTGGTCGAGAGAAAGAGATTGAGTTTCTTGATGCTCTCAATGACTGTGCTATGGAGCAGATGGTCTCAGAACCTACCAGGGGTGGGGCGATCCTGGATTTGGTCCTAAGTAACACCCAAGACTTGGTGAGAGATGTAAAAGTGATTGCGCCTCTTGGGAGCAGTGACCATAATGTTATTGATTTCACCTTTTGTATAAATATGGAGTTGTCCAAAAAGACCGCCACAACCACGTTTAACTTTAAAAGGGGTAAATACACTGAGATGAGGAGGCATGTGAGAAGGAAACTGAAAGGAAAGGTACATACGGTCAAAACCCTTGGGGAAGCTTGGACACTATTTAAAACTATAATCCTAGAAGCTCAGATAAAATACATACCACAAGTTAGGAAAGGCACAAACAGGCATAAAAAAAGGCCTGTGTGGTTAACAAACAAAGTAATGGAAGCTGTAAAAGATAAGAAGGACTCCTTTAAGCGGTGGAAAACCAGTCCAAGTGAGATTAGTAAAAGGGAACACAGGCTGTGGCAAATCAAATGCAAGACTGTGATCAGGCAGGCAAAAAGGAACTATGAGGAGCATATTGCAAAAAACATAAAGACCAACAATAAAACTTTCTTCAAATATATTAGAAGTAGGAAACCAGCCAGGGAGGCAGTGGGGCCCTTGGATGATCATGGGGTAAAAGGATTACTGAAGGAGGATAGGGAAATGGCTGAGAAGCTAAATGAATTTTTTGCCTCCGTCTTCACTGTGGAAGACGAGAACTTGTTGCCCGCCCCAGAACCACTAATTTTGGAAGGGTGTTGAAAGACTTGAGTCAGATTGAGGTGACAAAAGAGGAGGTCCTACAACTGATAGACAAATTAAAAACTAATAAGTTACCGGGTCCAGATGGCATACATCCGAGAGTTCTGAAAGAACTCAAAATTCAACTTGTGGATCTTTAACAAAAATCTGCTATCTTTCATTGAAATCTGCCTCTGTTCCTGAGGACTGGAAGGTAGCAAATGTCACCCCCATCTTTAAAAAAAGGTTCCAGAGGAGATCCGGGAAATTACAGGCCAGTCAGTCTGACTTCAATACCGGGAAAGTTGGTAGAAACCATTATCAAGGACAGAATGAGTAGGCACATTGATGAACACGGGTTATTGAGGAAGACTCAGCATGGGTTCTGCAAGGGAAGATCTTGCCTCACTAACCTGTTACATTTCTTTGAGGGGGTGAACAAACATGTGGACAAAGGAGACCCGATAGATGTTGTTTACCTTGACTTCCAGAAAGCTTTTGATAAAGTTCCTCATCAAAGGCTCCTTAGAAAGCTTGAGAGTCATGGAGTAAAAGGATAGGTCCTCTTGTGGATCAAAAACTGGCTGAGTAATAGGAAGCAGAGAGTGAGTATAAATGGGCAGTCTTCGCAGTGGAGGACGGTAAGCAGTGGGGTGCCGCAGGGCTCAGTACTGGGTCCCATGCTCTTTAACTTGTTCATAAATGATTTAGAGTTGGGAGTGAGCAGTGAAGTGGCCAAGTTTGCGGATGACACTAAATTGTTCAAGGTGGTGAAAACCAGAGAGGATTGTGAGGAACTCCAAAGGGATCTGTTGAGGCTGGGTGATTGGGCGTCAACGTGGCAGATGCGGTTCAATGTGGCCAAGTGCAAAGTAATGCACATTGGGGCCAAGAATCCCAGCTACAAATACAAGTTGATGGGGTGTGAACTGGCAGAGACTGACCAAGAGAGAGATCTCAGGGTCGTGGTAGATAACTCACTGAAAATGTCAAGACAGTGTGCATTTGCAATAAAAAAGGCCAACGCCATGCTGGGAATTATTAGGAAGGGAATTGAAAACAAATCAGCCAGTATCATAATGCCCCTGTATAAATCGATGGTGTGGTCTCATTTGGAGTACTGTGTGCAGTTCTGGTCGCCGCACCTCAAAAAGGATATTATAGCATTGGAGAAAGTCCAGAGAAGGGCAACTAGAATGATTAAAGGGCTGGAGCACTTTCCCTATGAAGAAAGGTTGAAACGCTTGGGACTCTTTAGCTTGGAGAAACGTCGACTGCGGGGTGACATGATAGAGGTTTACAAGATGATGCATGGGATGGAGAAAGTAGAGAAAGAAGTACTTTTCTCCCTTTCTCACAATAGAAGAGCTCGTGGGCATTCGATGAAATTGCTGAGCAGACAGGTTAAAACGGATAAAAGGAAGTACTTCTTCACCCAAAGGGTGATTAACATGTGGAATTCACTGCCACAGGAGGTGGTGGCGGCCACAAGTATAGCCACCTTCAAGAGGGGTTTAGATAAAAATATGGAGCAGAGGTCCATCAGTGGCTATTAGCCACAGTGTATGTGTGTATATAAAACACAGAGTGTTGGAGTGGATGGGCCGTTGGTCTGATCCAACATGGCTTCTCTTAAGTTCACCTACTGTATCTGAGAGTGTACAGAGTGCAGTAGGACCTCGTAGGTCAACAAGAAGCACAAAAGGTGTACCACCTGAGAGATATGGTTATGCAAATACCTCCGTAAACCATGTAGTTATGAAGGAGCCGCGAAGCTATCAGGAAGTATTAGCTATGGCTAAACTAGAGAGAGTTGCTTGGCAGCAGGCCATGCAAAGGGAGTACAACTCAGTTACTGATAAGAATGTGTTTTCTGTATCATGTAGGCTGAGAAAAAGGCTATAAGGTGCAGGTGACTGTGCAAGGTCAAAACACTACCGGATGGGAAACTGTAAAGTAAAATAAGATGGTAGATCCACAACAGGATATGTTGTGTAATTAATATTATGAAATCTGCAAAACGAACATGTATGGCTGCCAGCATATGTGAAGCAAAACATGCTGACTGTGTGATACAAGGTGAATGAATGTATCAGCTATTGCTTGACCTGAAAATGCAATGTAAATATGTAGAACAGTATACAAGTTGAGGTCCAATCTAGGTCTCATTGCCTATGCCTTAGGGGGAGTGTTAGTATATGAAAATGCTTAGCTAGTGTCAAAATAGATGACATCAGGGTTCTAGCAAGGCTCTGCCAAGTAAGAACTGGTTCTAACCAGGTTAATGAGGCAATAAAGTGATAAGTGCAGAATGACTCAGCACTGAAAGCTCATTGGTACAGTGACTAAGTGCATATGTATATAAGTAATGCTGTGCTGTACATAACTACCCTTCTGTTCTATATGATTGCTTGGCAGAGCACTTTGATTAGAGTCTGGATATATGTAAATAAACCTGTATATAGTTAAGTACACAGAGTGTTGTTGGACTGTCTTACTATAGCAACTCACGCATGTGAACTGGTGGTGGTAGGACTAGGCTGTCACAAATCTGCTCAAAAAACGACACACAAAGGCTACAGAGGACTGCACAGTCTTTTACCTAGTGCATATCCTTTTATATATTCTCTGTAAAGCATTCCCGAAACCATGTAACTGGCAAGAGTCCTCCCCAAGGCCTAACTATACTCCTGTGTGCTAAAGGGAAGGCTCTCAGAGAACATGAAGGGTCTGTAACATTAGGTAATTTGGGTCAAAGAGTTTTCTGAGCTTGATGACAACTGCCTTCCTCCAATGCCCTAGGTGTTTTCTTAAGCTTTGGATATGGTTGGCAACTCTTGAGTTGGGAAATTCCTGGAAATTTGGGTGGTGGAGCTGAAGGGACCTTAGCAGGGTTTAGGGAAGGACTTCAGTATAATGTCATAAAGTCCACCCTCCAAAACAGTAATTTTCTCCAGGCAAACTTGTTATGTATTGTATCTTACTGGGTTTTTCTTGCCTAGCCAATCAAAATGCTAGGCATGTAACAACTTGTAAGAAAGAGATGCAAATGAAGGATTCTGGAGCGCTCCAAGAGGAGTTCCAGCTGTTACAATCAAGACAACATGAGCTGGCTGTCTGCTCTGGGGAAACCGTGTAGTAATTCCACCCAAACTTCGACAGCAAGTTTTGGAAGCACTCCATGTGGGACATTCTGGAAACATCAGGATGAAGGCTCTGGCACAGAGCTATGGGTGGTGGCCAGGACTGGACAACACAATTGAAGCCTGGGTTTGATCTTGCCAACTGTGCCAGGAGTCTCACCCAGCTATACCACAGGCACCCGTGCAGTCTTGAGAGATCACATGCACACCGTGATCCCAACTGTACATTGACTTTTCTGGATCCTTTCAGGGTCAAAGCTACCTATTGGTGGTTGACTCATATTCCAAATGGCTGGAAGTGATACCAGTATCTGCAATGACAACATCGGTAGTGATCCGGTCCCTATAACACCTCTTCATGATGCATGGTCTGCTGGATGCTATCATTTTGGACAGTAGGGCTCAGTTTACTTCAGCAGAGTGTCAAGTGGTTCATTAAAAGCAATGTGATCACATAATGGTGATTCCTTTTCACCCATCGACCAATGGGCAAGTGTAGCACATGGTAAGAACAACCAAGGACTTCCTGAACAGACTTGTACAGGGGGGTTGGCATGTGCGGCTGGCAGACTTCTTATTACATCTGCACATTATGCCACTCACTGCCATCAGTTGCAGTCTGGCAGAGCTACTGATAGGCTGGAGGCTAACCACATTGCTGTACAGGCTGCATCCAGACTTGACATCCAACCTCCCACCACACTGGGAGACATCTGAAGCCCCCAGGGCATTCCAACCGGCAGATGTGGTATTTGCTTAGAACTATGGGGATGGCCCAACTTGGAATCTGACCACCATCATCAAGGCCATGGGGCCAGTGTCCTATCATGTTGCAACTGAGGACAACTGAATCTGGTGCCACCATGTTGATCAATTATGCCAACTGTGGTTGGAGTTGACACCACCAGCTGCTGTGGACTATGAGCCTCCAGTGGCTCCTCCTCTTTCTGAGAACTCCAGGTTTCTGTACCAGCAACTCTGACCTCCCCCCCCCCCGCCAGTGAACAATAAGAGGCAGAGTTTTGAGCCAGTTGTGGAGGATCCACAGAACTCTGTACGTTTGTGAGAGGTACTTCCTCCAGACACTGTCCCTCCCTGCGGGGCTACCACTCCAGCTGCATTGGAGCCAGCTATGGAAGTGCAGCTCTCCCAGCACATGCGGGCTCACCCCCAATATTTACAGGACTTTGTGTGTCTTTAGCTTGAACAGAATTCACAGGATGCACTGTATACTTTCCTGAACCTGCTGCTATCAAAATGACTGCCTGTCAATGGCGCAGGAGGTTCAGGATTGTATAGAATGGATCTTGTGCAAACTAGAGACATCAAAGTTGCAGGTTGTTTCTCTACATGCCATCAATAAAAACAGCAGTTAACAAATCAGATGGCATTGATTATTCCATATCCTACTCGGGCGGGGGGGGGGGGGGAGAGGAGATGGGGAGTCAGGCTTGATGGTAGACCATTGCTTAACAGAAAACCATTGCTGGCCTCAACCATAGGCCCAGCAGAATATCTGTCTTACAGGCCCTGCAGAATTGCATTAGGTCCTGAAGGGCCTGGATGTCATTAGGCAGAGAGTTCCACCAGGCCAGCACTAGGGCTAAGACAGCCCTGACTCTGGTAGAGGATATAGTAGTAAATTTAAACAATTGCTATAAAGAAACTTTGCCAATATGTTTGTGAGAATGGCAAACATGGCTAAAATAACAAGCCATACTGATGTATGTTAAATATTTGTGCTCTTTATCAGAAAAACAAGGGTCATTGTTTGCTTCACTGCATCCTTCTTATAACAAAAGTATTGCTTAATTGCATAAATAAATAAATAAATAAATTGGATTGAATTTATTTTTCTAAGTTGCATAAGCCAGCAAAAGCAGACCAGGTGGGCTGATCTCTATCACTTTCAACAGTTACTTGTAAGAATGCTTCCTTAGCTCAGCTTGGACAGCCAGCTGTAGTTCAGTTACAAGTCAATTATGTGTCATCACTAATCTTGACAAAAAAATTAGGCTATCATTTGTAACTAATGGGGAAAACAGTGGATGGATCAATAATACTATGTTGTCTTGCACACACCGATGAACATGAAGACCCAGACATACACACAAGACAGGGTCTTGTGCATTCTCTTGAACCTGAGCAATCAGAAAAAGAAAATTGATTATACATTTTAGATTTAAACCACAAAAGGGTCACATGCTGCCTTCAGCTATTCTAGTGACATCACACAGAGTATTCTGTATGTGTCATATTTTCACTTCTTTTCCCTGGTTTACTGTCTCCTTGCACTACTAGTATTTTACTTCGATCCCATAGAGTTCAAGATGCAGTGTGTAACATACCTCTATTTGGCTCTTGCCCAGGGCTTTCAACTATTCTTATTTGTATCATCTATAAGAATGTATATTCTGCTTCTGCATCCAAGGAGACTAGTTGCTAACAGATGATAAAAAATAGCATAAAAATAAACAGTAGAGATTTTACAATATTAAAATACAATAGATGATACAACAATTAAACGAGAAAAACCTAGCTACAGTTGTCAGTTTCTGAATTAAACAAAGAGAGAAGTCACCAAAGAATTGAAACAAGACACAACCAAAAGGTTATGATGACAAAATTACTAATAATTGCAACAATATACAATACATAAAGAGAACAAGTCCCGTGCTAAAAAAAGACATGAAATATCAATGCTTGAATCCAACAGGACTCGATGCCAATTCTGGTAGATGCAAAGGCGATCAGTTCTCACATGTAGATGAAGTTGGAATTCCCCAGAACAGATTGTCGACTTCTGCCACACCAGTTTCTGAAGGCCTGCAGAAAGAAGAGCTGCAGATACAAATGAACTTCTAGCCTTCCACAGGCAGCTCATGTGACCTTGATAACCAAGGATGTGAAGCAGAGAAATAACGAGGTACGCACACATTGCTGGTATGAAACAAATTTTACTTTTGCACCTAAAGCAGAACTTAGCCAGCCATAAGCCTCTAAAATGACTAAGTTAAAATCATCCCCCATCCAGCCAGTTTTATTCACACCCAAAACAAGCAGGCAGGCCCCCCAGGCTTTGAATCTGTTCTTGCTCTTTTAACTGAGCAGACTCTTGTACTGGTGAAGACCAAGCTGCTGCTTGATTGCTTTCTTGTATTTCTTGCTTCCTGCCTTGTTGAACTTCAATCATTACTAGGGTTGCCAAGTCCAATTCAAGAAATATCTGGGGACTTTGGGGGTGGAGCCAGGAGAAATTAGGGGTGGAGCCAAGATCAAGGCTGTGACAAGCATAATTGAACTCCAAAGGGAGTTCTGGCCACATTTAAAGGGACGGCACACCTTTTCAATGCCTTCCTTCTATAGGAAATAATGGATAGGAGCACCTTCTTTTGGGGCTCATAGAATTGGACCCCCTGGTCCAATCTTTTTGAAACTTGGGGGGTATTTTGAGGAGAGGCACTAGATGCTATACTGAAAATTTGGTGCCTCTACCCCCCAAAATAGCCCCCCCGAGCCCCAGATACCCGCGGATCAATTCTCCATGATTTTCTATGGGAATAAATCTCCACAGGGAATAACAGAGTTCCCAGCAGACATTTCCCCCCCCTCTCCTCCCCCCCCCCGCTTTCTGATTACCCTGAAGCGGGGAGAGGGCCTCCAAACCGGGGGATCCCCTGCCCCCAGCTGGGGATTGGCAACCCTACGGCACTCTATGGTGCAGCTTTGAAGCAGAATATGACATTTTTGAGGCCCTCTTCCTTCTTAGAGATTCACACTCTTCTACTTCCAGTGCTGTGCTCAGAGGCTGAGAATGAAGGCCACAGAGATTATTTCCATCAAGATATTAAGGGAAGTATTTTAGTAAACAGTGCATGATCCCATTAGGTTATGTATTAATTAAGTTAAATTAGGTTTTAATTTAAGAACACCAATAATTCAGTAATTTACCAAGTTATTAAAATTAATTGCTGTTGTTATATAAAGGGCAGACAGCAGAACTAAAAATTGGATAAATGCAGGAACCACTTCCAATAACTGATTCTGTGCAGATTTCTGTGAAAAAATATGGAATATCAAGATCCCTGACTTTGCAGAACAAATTATTTACAGTGATTTATTTATTACTTTAATGTCCCCTTCTTGATTTTGCAGTCAGAAAAAAACTTGAAGCATTCCCAAATGCATTTGTCAACACAACATCATCCACCTGAACAATCTTCATTAATAAATTTCAGACTGGCATCACCACCATACTTTGCAGATTCGGAATTAGAATTCTGTGGTTGATCTTCCAAGTCACATGACAAGAACCTTGTTTGAAATGAAAATTTGCTTTGTGCAAGACCATTTGCAATTACTAACAGTATTCAGTTCCCAAGAACATTCCTTTCAAATAAATTATTTACTAAAATATTTTCAGAAAGTGAACATAAAAGATATGTGTATATTTTCAAAGCAAATGTGTTTCCAAATCAGGATGAATAGGAATACTTTTTTCATGTATTTGCTTTGCTATAATCTTTATGCAAACAGTTTTAACTTCTTATTAACTTAGCCTATTGGGACTAGTTGTTATAATATTTTAATGAGGTACTGGGGCTGATTTTGTTTTTCTGTGCAGTGATGTGAAACAGGGTGTCTTCCCTCTCAAATTCCTGGTGGCTAGCATGGCCATCTGAAGCAATGTTACACTCTTCTGTTGATTTCAATGTTCTTAGAAGCATATAGCACTGCTTAGGAAGACACTCTGAATATACTCTGTTAAAATGCACTGGAAGTAAACATCTTTCTGTTTCCAGTCAATATGTTAGGGATGGGCACAATCCCTTCCAAAATTTGGTTCCATTCAGGGTTCTGTGCAGACTCCAAACCAAACTCTGAACCAAGCCAAACCAAAAGGACCTAAATCAAACTGGCAAGTTCAGTTCCCCCTTTCTCCCAGTCATGCCTTAGTGCAGATAGAGAAAGGGAGCATCGCCTGGAAAGGGTTAAGTGGCTGGCAACCATTTAACCCTTCCATTTCACTTCCCTGTTTCCAAGTGTGTGTGTGGAGGAAGCAAAACCGATGGGTTTAATGGCTTGCAGCAGACCCACCCCACTGTTAGGTTTAAACAAAACTCTCAGCCCCACCCACCTCACAGAGTGTCTGTTGTGGGGGGAGAAGATATAGGAGATTGTAAGCTGCTCTGAGTCTCTGATTCAGAGAGAAGGGTGGGTTATAAATCTGCAGTCTTCTTCTTCTTCTATGACTGGCAGTCATTTCAACCTAACAGCGGGGCAGGTGCACTCATCAGCTATTAGACTGAAATGGCTAGCAGCCATTTAACCTAACAGGTCAGCTGCAGACTTATACTGCTCAGTTGTTAGGTTTAAATGCCCTGAACAGCCAAACTGAATCAGACAATAGTCCAGTAAATGTTCGAGGAAGGTGCCTTCCCCAAACATTTGTTTGGGGGCTCCAAACTGGACCAAGTTTGTGCTGAATTTTGGCTCATGAGTTGGTTCATGCCCACCTCTACAATACATTCCCCAGACAGTTATTCCAATCAGAATCTAAGCTGCATTCACATGAAATGACAAATGGTGTTTTTTCCCCCTTGTCTATGGGGTAGATTCCAAAACAAGATCATTGCATTTCAGATTTCTCAACAAATGTTAGTTAACTGGAAACCAGGAATTTTCCGATCTCTGACTGGTGCAGAGAGAGCATAAAGCTGTGATAATTCCTACAAATCACAATTCATTATTAAGTCTGAATAAAGCTGAATATTTTTGTTTGCGCATATCTGCTCACTCAGTTAACATGACTGAAGAAATTCTGAGTGCTGATTTTGCTATCAAATTGCAGCAACTGCCTTATTGTGACCTCAGCTTTCAAGGCAAGTGCAAAGGATGGGTGGTTTGTCATTACCATCCTTTGCAACATCTTCCAATATCTTCCCATCCAAGTACTGTCTCTGCTTAGCTTCTGAGATCTGACAAGACCTGGCTATACCCTGCCTCCTATAAATGCCTTAGCCTGAATCACTGGATCCAGCTACATGTCTGTTTTTGACATCTGTCTCTACCATTCATAGACATACCAATATATAAGAAACATAGATACCTTATATTTTATGTAGATACTGTTTAGAACAACTTCTTAAACTGTTCTTGTTTTACAGGGATAATTCAGATTTGGAATCTTTCTATGACATCCTAATACTAGAATAACATTCAGTGCTGAATTAAAATACTTTTAAGCAAACTAGAAATTATGAAATTATTCCATTGGAAAAAGAAAGAAAGAAATTGGCTTTAAAACAGCATTCAGGCAGGTGGAATGTGCAAAACTGATTCAGATTCCTGTCATGTGATCCACAGTTAGTACTACCCACAACTCACCATTTGCTTCGATGGACTTTGTACCTTCATTTTTACTAGAATAAATTGTTATGGATAATATGCCAGAAAGGGAAGAAGTAAACTCATAAAATGAAAAAGATAGCATGTCCTATTCATATGCAATATTCTTTCAAGAATCAGAGAAAAGGTGTTAGGCTTTGCTTTGTGGTCAAAAAGCCTTTACTTTCTTTCTTGGTTTTTGTTGTTGTTGTTCAATATTTCGATTCTCTCTGCTGTTTCAGCCTCCAGCTGGAAGGTAGCCTGCAGCTACCTTGACATAAGAGGACTTTTATTTTATATGCACAAGAATACTCAGCTGACCCTAGGGTTTTACACACATATGCATTTTACAACACAATAGTTTTACGCACAGGATGCTCTGTATCAACAAGGCAGGTCACATCAGAAAAGTCCTTGGCATATTACATGTTTTTTAGTGGCAAGTGAGGTTCTATAGGTCAAACTCAGCATCCTGGAGAAGGAAGCCTGAATCTTCAGCAGCAGGAAGGAATCTCCCTTCCTGAGGAAGAGAGATTAGATTTACTCAGTGCTCAGATGCCCTTGAATGCTTGAAAAGCTCCAGATATAGTACTTTCTCAGGATAAGGTTACCAGACTTAATAAGACTCTCACTCATTATTGTTAAGAAGTCTAATATAAGTAACACCTACTTTACATTAATCAAATGCATAGCAATCAAAATCGACACCGTCTGAATAATAAAGGCCATATCCGCTTACTCTTTAAGATATACTGTAGCGCCAATATGAACATATGAAGCTGCCTTATACTGAATCAGAACTTTGGGCCATCAAAGTCAGTATTGTCTTCTCAGACTGGCAGCGGCTCTCCAGGGTCTCAAGCTGAGGTTTTTCACACCTATTTGCCTGGACTTTTTTTTGGAGATGCCGGGGATTGAACCTGGGACCTTCTGCTTCCCAAGCAGATGCTCTACCACTGAGCCACTGTTAATATGTGATTAACTTTTGGAATGTCCTGAACTGAAGGGGAGATTTTACAAGTGTAATTCACATGATTATACTCAGGGCTTTTTTCCTGGGGGAATACAGTGGAACAAAATTCTTTGTGGAAACAAAATTCTCAAAACATGTTTAAAAATTCATGAGGGGCACCCCTGTGTTTCTCCTTCATTTCCCTCTTCAGAGTTCCAGCAAACAGAGCCAGTTTGGTGTAGTGGTTAAGTGCATGGCCTCTTATCTGGGAGAACTGGGTTTGAATCCTCACTCCTCCATTTGCAGCTGCTGGAATGTTCTTGGGTCACCCATAGCTCTCGCAGAACTGTTCTTAAAAGGGCAGCTTCTGGGAGAGCTCTCTCAGCCCCACCTACCTCACAGGGTGTCTGTTGCGGGGGAGGAAGGTGAAGGAGATTGTAAGTCTCTCTGAGATTCAGGGTGATGGGTGGGATATATATCTAATATTGGGTGGGATATATATCTAATATTCCTCCTCTTCTTCCTCCTCCTCCTTCTTCTTGAAAGAAAAGCCTTGTTTATACTCCATGTTCTTTCTCTACATTTTCTGTGCTGCTAGCATCTCTTCTCTTTAATGAGTAGTTGAACTTGACTTTTAGATATAAAATGAACAGATCTTTATGTGATCTAGGGGCAGATTCAAACATTAATTTTGAAAGCCTGGAGAACAGAAAAATGTGTGTCTGTTTAAAGACTATGACAGATTAATTGGCATCCTGAATATTCCAACAAGAGCATCCATTAGTTAATATCTGTAAGGGAAGAATTGGAACTCAAATATGCCAGGAAGTTTGTTCTACAATATTGAGGCCCTAATTCCAAGTGCATGGACTCTCACTGGAGTAATTTTTGGTAAAATTGCATTGTGTCTGTAATAGCACAGAAGAAAAAGGCACAGTACTCCTGTCCCAGGGTATTCATTTATTAATTTGTGTGAAAAACACAACAATTACATTCAGAAGTTACAATAAATTAGAGTGACCAACTGTCTCTGTTGCCAGGAGGTCAGATTTCCCAACCTTCCTCTTCATTGCTTGCTGGCCCACAAAGAATTGACAAGGAAAAACCACTTTAAAAAGTGGCATCACACCAATGGCATTATACCAGTTTTGGCAAAGTCTTGGAAATGACATCACATTGCTGGTATGATGCCAGTGCGTCAGGGAAAACTGAAAACTGGATTATCACATTGACATCATGCTCTTGATGGGACATCACCTCCAAGCATTTGAAAAAGTGATATAACACCACTAGTGCTAATCTCCCCCATACTTGCCTCATTCCTCTCCACAATCCTAATTGCCAGCTAGTTACAAGGGGCTGCTCAACAGAACTGTGAATTCAGATGTCACAAGAAACCTAGAGGATATCTTAGTGATTCAAATGCCTTGGTCAAATGTCCAGGATGGAATCCCAGAATCACCCTGCCACACCAGGAACACTCCTTCCACTGGGAACATGCCTGCCCCAAGCAAGCCAGTGAATGAAAGACAAAAGTTGCCTCTGCAAAGAAAAAAGTTGCCTCTGCAATCTGGCAGCTGCCTAACCCCCAAACCAGTGGAGATTTTATTTAATTCCATTTATATCCTGCCCTCCCTGCTGAAGCAGGCTCAGGGCGGCTTACATGCTCATTGTGAGTAGGTGGCACAGGCAGCTGCCCCAGCACTTGCTATTGCAGCAACTGCACAGGCAGACAAGAGCAGCTGCCACAGCTGCTGATACTGCATGAAATTTATTTATTTATTTATTTATTCTATAATTTATATCCCGCCCTTCCCACAGAGTGGCTCAGGGCGGCTCACAACAACGACAAAACAATAAAACAAGGTACAAAGTTAATACATTTAAAAGTCAAAACATTTAAAAAACCTAAAAACATTAAAATCTTAACATTAAACTATCCAGTATATTTCACTAAAATCTGATAAGCTACATTTATCTAGTCGGCATAAGCTAACCGGAAGAGGGTTGTCTTACAGGCCCTGCGGAACTGAGTAAGATCCCGCAGGGCCCTCACCTCTTCCGGCAGCTGGTTCCACCATGTGGGGGCCATTATAGAAAAGGCCCTGTCTCTGGTTGTCTTGAGACGGACTTCCTTGGGCCCGGGGATGGTGAGAAGGTTTTGAGTCCCAGACCTCAGTACTCTCTGGGGAACGTGTGGGGAGAGACGGTCCTTCAGGTAGGCAGGTCCCAGGCCATATAGGGCTTTAAAGGTAATGACCAGCACCTTGTACCGGACTCGGTATGTTATTGGAAGCCAGTGCAGAGCCCGAAGGCCCGGCCGGATGTGCCCCCACCTTGGGAGGCCCAATAACAGCCGGGCCGCGGCGTTCTGCACCAGCTGCAATTTCCGGGTCCGGCACAGGGGCAGCCCCATGTAGAGGGCATTGCAGTAATTCAATCTCGAGGTGACCGTAGCATGGATCACTGTTGCTAGGTCGTCGCGGTCCAGGAAGGGGGCCAACTGCCTTGCCCGTCTAAGATGAAAGAACGCGGACTTGGCAGTGGTTGCTATCTGAGCCTCCATCTTTAGGGACGGCTCCAACAGCACCCCCAGGCTCTTGACCCTGTCCGCCGCCGTCAGCGGCGCACTGTCAAAAGTCGGCAGGGGGATTCCCCCCCCCGGTCCACGACGGCCCAAACAGAGGACCTCTGTCTTCGCAGGATTCAGTCTCAGTCCACTCCGTCTGAGCCACTCAGCCACGGCCTGCAATGCCCGATCTAGTTTTTCTGGGGCGGAGACAGGTCGGTCGTCCATAAGTAGATAGAGCTGGGTGTCATCAGCATACTGGTGACACCCCAGCCCATACCTTCGGGCAATCTGGGCAAGAGGTCGCATATAGATGTTAAATAACATCGGGGAGAGAACCGCTCCCTGGGGCACTCCACAATTAAGTGTGTGCCTCCGGGATAGCTCCCCCCCAATTGCGACCCTTTGTCCCCGACCTTCAAGCAAAGAGGAAAGCCACTGCAAGGCTAGCCCCTGAATCCCCGCGTCGGCGAGGCGGCAAGTCAGTAACCGATGGTCGACCGTATCGAATGCCGCCGATAGGTCCAACAACATCAGCACTGCCGAGCCACCCCGATCCAGATGCCATTGAAGGTCATCCACTAGGGCAACCAACACCGTCTCCGTCCCATGACCTGGGCGGAAGCCGGACTGGAGTGGGTCAAGGATGGAAGCGTCCTCCAGGAAAGTCTGTAGCTGCCTCGCCACTGCCCTCTCGATAAGTTTGCCTAGAAAAGGCAAATTTGAGACCGGCCTATAATGTGCCAATTGGGCCGGGTCTAAAGATGGTTTTTTTAGGAGGGGACGGACCACAGCCTCTTTAAGCGGCGCTGGAAAAAGCCCTTCCGTCAGGGATCTGTTTATGATGTCCCGCACAGGATATCTGAGATCCCCTTGGCAAGATTTAATAAGCCAGGAAGGGCATGGGTCCAATTTACAAGTTGTTGGGCTGGCAGCTAAGAGAATCCTGTCAACTTCCTCCAGGCTGAGGGGGCTGAAACCGTCCAGAATATAGTCCGAAGACATGCTCGGGGCCTCGGTTGCGTTAACTGTCTCTAAATTGACGGGGAGGTCGAGGCGGAGTGATGCGATCTTGTCTGCAAAATAATTCGCAAAAGCCTCACAGCCTATCTCCAATTCGAAAGAATTTAGTCTGCCCTGGGGCAGCGTGGTGAGATCCCGAATTATATCAAACAATTGTGCCGGGCACGAAGTTGCGGACGCAATCTTAGCCGCAAAGTATGTTTTCTTTGCGGATTTGATTGCCATCTCATAGGTCTTCAAACTCTCTCTATAAGATGTTCGGGTCACTTCGTCTCGAGTACGCCGCCATTGCCTCTCTAGTCGTCTGAGATCCCGCTTCAGTTGCCGCAGTTCCTGGTTAAACCAGGGAGACGGCTTAAGGCGGGGGCGCAGAGGACGCCTAGGTGCGATCTCCTCGATGGCCCTGGAGAGTCCATCGTTCCAGGACTCTACCAGATCATCCAGGGAGTCGCCAGTGGGCCAGGTATCCCGCAGAGCCGTCAGGAACCGTTCCGGGTCCATCAGGCTCCGCGGGCGAGCCAAAATACGCTCCCCGCCTAAACGGGTTTGGGGTGACATATCCATACGAGCCTTGAGGGCAAAGTGATCCGACCATGGCACTGCTTCCATTGCAATATCGTTCACTTGTATTCCCGCCGCAAAGACCAAGTCTAACATGTGTCCTGCCTGATGAGTGGGTGTTGTAACAACCTGGGAGAGTCCTAGTGTCGCCATGGATGACACTAGGTCCATCGCCTGGCTGGAGGCCGCGTCGTCGGCATGGACATTGAAGTCACCCAAGACCAATAGTCTTGGGTGCTCCAACGCCCAGCCTGCCACGGCCTCCACCAGGGATGGTAAGGCGTCGGCCGGTGCGTTAGGCGGTCGGTACACCAGCCAGATCGCCAACCCCTCCCCAACATCCCACATCAGGCCGGCACATTCAATGCCCGGGATCTTCGGGGCTGGGAGAGCCCTAAAGGAGTAAGCCTCCCGTATGAGTAATGCCACTCCTCCCCCCCGCCCACTAGTCCGGGACTGGTGGAAGACCGAGTAACCTGGGGGGGTCATCTGGGAGAGAGCCACAGTCTCCCCATCTCGCACCCAGGTCTCGGTCACACAAGCCAGGTCCGCGTTCTGCTCCAGCAGATAGTCCCGAAGGACACCGGTCTTATTGTTAATGGACCTGGCGTTGCATAACACCAGTGTCGGAGGCGGATCAATTCGTCTGGTCCCACTACCTGTCACCCTCGGGATGGGCCGCAGGCTGGAAGGTGGTCGAGCATTCTCCTGTCTCAGCCTCCTTCGCTTGTAAGTCTGCCTGCTCCCACCGTCATACCTTCCCCTCCCCAGGAGTACCGGAATCCCCAGGCCAGTCATCTTCTGTGGTGGACACCAATTCGTCGACTGGTGGTGGCAGAACTCGAGAAGTAAAGTGCTGCTGTACCCAACTACAGAGTAGTAGATGCAAGGTGTTAAAGTGCAGTTCTTCTTCTTATGTTATAAAGGCTCTAAGAGCTAAAGTGCGGTAGCATCCAAAAAGTGCAAAATGGTAAAGTCTAAAGTGCGGTAGTGTCCAAAGAGGTGCAAGGCGGTAATGTCCGAAAAGGTGCAAGGCGGCAAAGTCTAAAGTGCGATAGTATCCAACAGGTGCAAGGCGGCAAGGAGGAGGAAACTGGATCTTAGTCTAGGTCTTATTCTTAAATGGTATATCTGCATAGTTCTTATAATTGCTAGAGTTGATATTCCCATTGATGTTCCTGTTGGGGAGATGGGGAAGTCTGAGAACCCAGGCAGCCTCCACCCAGCTCTAGGGCTCCAGGGGGATGTTAGTTCTCCCTGTTTTCCACAGCCGTGCAGTCGCCGCCCTGATATCTCAGTTACAGGTGAGATGTAGTTCACTCTTTCTCCCACTAGATGTCCTCAGCTCACTCTCCGCCCTATGCGGACTCCAGGTGTTTACAATTCCGCTAGGGAAGAGAGAGGAGGAAGGGGGAGGAAAAGGGGGGGGGAGAGGGGGGCCGTCGTCCCACTGGTGGCTAGCTACCCCGGTACTTCGCCCCCCTTCACCCGCAGCTGACTCCAAACACCCTAAACCACAGTCTCCCCAATCAAAAGCCGCTCTTAGGCGCTCCTCGCTACTCCTCACGTTCTCCGTCTCGCACCCCCGCCTCGTATAATCTCCAGCGCGGTCTCTGGCGGGCGGTCACTCAGGCAGTTGGTCCCCAGGCGGACAGACCCCAGTCTGGGGCTCCACCACCTCAACTCCCGCCTCCGACTTCTGGCCGTCTTCGCTCGCCCGCGTCCGCAGCCAGCCGCGCCGTCAGACTGCTTCGATTTGCACCCCCGGCCACACCGTTTCTCACCCTCTCCGGTCGCCTCCACTCGCCCACGTCTGCAGCCGTCAGTCGCCAGTCGCCAGCGCCGTCAGCCGACAGTCCGGACCTAACCGCACCTCCAGCCACACCGTCCCCGCCGTCTCAGCGTCGGTGTCGGGGCAGGGCCGTCCCAATCGTCCCAATCGTCTCAGCCTCGTTGGTAGGCACTTTCAGTCTGCTCCGTTTCTATCAGCAGTAAATTAGTTCACCAAGAGTGTAGCTTATCTTAATTATGGATGTTATAGGATATTATAGGTGGCGTTTCCAGCGTTCTAAAGTATGTTGTTATTGCTGTGGCTGGAGCTCTAACACGGAGCCCCTCGCCTCGCCGCCATCTTGGATACGGCAAATTGGCAAATTTGTGGTGGGTGGCGGTGGGCACATGTGAGTAGCTGCCATCGCCATGAGCAGGTGGGTGGATGCAAGCAGCTATCATGGCCCCAGCCCTATGAGAGCCTGTTCTTTCTTTGTCTACTCCATTTTGGGGCAGACCAGGGATAAGGCCCCTTTCCAGGTCATTTTTGCTGCCCAATCTACTCCTGATCTCTAGGTGTCAGACAGTTTCAAGGTATGGGCCAGCTGTGAAGTTGTCAGAGGGTGAGCACACCACTCTACTGCTGACCTAAAGGTTCCACCACCTGTTACCACTCCAAAGGACAGAAAACAGGCCAATGGCAGTGCCATGGCTGCTTGGTGGTCAGGGGCACTTTACTCATCCCCCCCCCCCCCCGCAGGGCTTGGAACAGCTTCCCCAGTTGCCCTGAGGTTGAGGCTATTCCTGAACAAACCACATTGAAACAAACTTTGGTTAAGAAATCAGTTATAAAGCATAGCTTGAAATCCTAGTTTGGTGCCCAACAATAAACTGGTTTGTTATGCTGCTTGGTTGGTATGATCAAACATTGTTTATAAATTTTAAAAAATATCATTATGGAGGTAGTTGCTTCCATTTATCTTGTCAGACCCCATTCAGATGCCTGTGTTATTAATCCATCTCACTAATTTCATTTATAGCGAAATACATAGTAACTTTCTATCTATGATGACATGTTTACATGTTCTGTATCTGACACTTGGTACTGAAATATGCAGAGCTTTTTTTCAGATAAAGCTGAAGGAACCTATTTGGAGACTTGTTATCTTTCTGTATTTAATATGCTTATAAAACACATGTATATATTTTATATTTTACTTACAAAATAATATACAATTTAAATTCTAAATATAAAATATCTTATATATATAAAAGACCAAGAGTATTGGTGATTTCCATCTCTCCTGTTGGCCCATGATACTCACCTCCTTTCCTAATGGCCCATCAACCCCCACTCAACTGTACTTACATCTCATTGGCTGGGTCTGCTCCTCTCCCTTCCCACTATTGGCCTGGACATATCTTCCCTAACTGAAAAAAATGCTTTTCTCTCCTCAGGTGGTGGAAAGTCTGGCAGGTGACAACAAGTCATCTGGAGGAGGTCTGGGCTGCATGAAGAGGCTGCTCTTGCTACTACTTCTCCTGTTTGGCTATCAGGCAGCCAGCTGGCTAGTGAGGTGAGCAAATGGGTGGGAATGCCTTTTATTCCTCTCCTCATGACAGGATAGATGAGGATTGGGCTGCTGGGGAAGCTGCCTTCATGTCCTATTGGCCCATCCCACCATCTATTTCCCCTCAGTGGCTGTTGCTAGGCAACCATAGTATTCCAAGCTTGGTTCTGTCAGTAAATTGCAGGGATAGAAGGCCTTTTCCAGGCCTATTTTGGCCTTTGAAGGGGAATTCATTGGAGCCAGTTCTGGCTAGGGTTTCAAGCTCTTGGTGACTTGATTGCACCTGACTGGCATGACTTAACTAGGCCTGGCTGCTTGCTCCTGGTCAGCAGCAGCCCACCTATGACAGCCAGTGTGACATAGCAGTTAGCGCTTCAGAGCAGGGTCTGCCAAACCCGTGTTCTTGCTGTGGAAGCTGACTGGGTGATTTTGGACCAATCTTTCAGCCTAACCCACCTCACAGGGTTGTTGTGCAAATCAAAAGGGGGGAGAGGAGGAGAATTAAAGCTGCTTTGGTCCCCACTGCAGAGAAAGATGGAAAGCTGAAGTCAGATAGGCAGATACAGGTAGGTTGATGGTTGTTTGGGAAGGAGATAAGATTGTCAACACCAGGTTGTGAACTTCCTGGAGATTTGAGGGGTGGAGCCTGGAGAGGGTGGGGTTTGAGGAAGGGTGGGACCTCAGACAGGTGCAATGTCATAGACTCCACCCTCCAAACCAGCCACTTCCTTCTGGTGAGCCATTGTTGCCAATATCCAGTTGAGGGCTGGAGATCACTCAGAATTACAAGTGCTTTCCAGATGGCAGAGATCAGCTCCCCTAAAGAAAATGTTGGACTCTGTGTCATTATACCCTGTTGAATTTGCTTCTCTCCTGCTATAGCCCCCAGTGTGGAGAAAGACTATACTTTTCCAAGGTAGAGGCTGCAGGGAGAGGTAGGAGATGGAAAGCTGAAGCCAGATAACTTCCCCTACAGAAAATGGCTGCCTGGAAGTGCATACTGTATGGTATACCATAACACAACCATGCCAGGCCAAAAGAGACAGATCACAGCACAAGCATATGCTGATGCTAAAAGCTACAAGACTGGATACAACAGGAAAATCTGGCAACAACACACTGCATGATTGTCATCACAGTATGACACCACAGCAAGTTGACATTGAGTACCCAAAGTCAGGGCGCTTATCCAGAGCCTCTTTCTAGAGCCTGTTGTATTTATTTTCACAATGGGCCTTATTCATAGTCCAATGATATTTGGCTGTGATTGTGGTATGAAGACTCCCTCCCCCTCAGTCAGAATTCTTGAGGAAAGGGGACTTTGTGCTGCATGTTTATGTGGGAAATACTGAAGAACCTACTGGCTAGAGTGACTGGTCTACGGAAGGAGGGAGAAGGCAAGAGAAAGCTTTTGCAGGAAGCAAGGGATCTCTGAATATTTTTGTACAAAAAGTGAATTTTCAGTGCTGAGTGATCTTGCCTCCTTGTCCCATTGAACATATTCTTGATATGTGCAAAGCATGGCAACAGGCTCTCCATATATGCTCAGTAATGGCAGATTTTTCCAAAAATCAACAAAGATGCAAGGACTCATAGTTCACCAGGCTCCATAATCTACTTGAGATACTTTGTATTACATCAATTGTTTTAAAAAGTTTTCTAAAGGTGAAAGAGATCTGAAAATTACCACGTCTTGTGCTAGGATAGGATATTTTGGCATTTGGCTATGTGACAGAGCTACTGTAAGGAAAAGCCCCCTACTTTTCATACACATGGACATCGTGATCACCAGTATGGTTGCCAGGGTGCCTGGAGTTTTGATTCGCACACATCTGCTCTAAGAAGTGGACTTTGCCCATGGTTTCGGCTTATGTGGATACTATAAGCCTCAGCTTTGCAGCAGCATTCTACATCTCTGGATGGGTGGTAGCCAGAACTACACACGAGCTTCCAGCTGCTCCTTGTGTGCCCAGTCTTGGCCACTGCAGTGGAAGAAGCAGCGCCACCATGAACTGTATAGGCAAACAGTTTCCAGCCTGTTTCCATGAACCAAAGGCTAACACCACCAGAATCCATCTTGTTTTCCTGACTCCATATCCAACAGCTGCTTCAACTTCTGCATAAGGCAATCAAGCATATCTTAGGTGTGGATTCTGCCAGACCACTCAAGCCTTTGTCCAACAGAACTCAGGACAAAGACTGGTGCCAGGAAGAAGACTAAAGAAAAGGAAGACCATCTTTAGCCAGATCCAAGTTCCTTTGTGTAAACCAGGTGTTACCTAGGCAATGATTTGGCTCTCTATTGTCACCCTTTTAGATAAGTTTAATAGTCTTAAGCATCTCCCCACCCAGTAATCTCTCCTATTCTTCTCCCAAACTGTCATTTTGGAGCCTCACCCTAGTCCATTGCAACCTGAAAGCTAAACCAGGTACCCCTGGACCAAGCTTGTTCATTGGTCAGTCATGGGCACCCAATTAGGTGCCACCAATTAACTTGCTATTGGCTACTGCAGAAATCCAGCCCTTATGGTCACTGCAGAGCCTCCCCTTTTCTGAGGTCATGTACCAGCTGACCACCTGTCATCCACCCCTGTACCTCCCATCCCCTAAGAGCTCAAGGTAGTCTTTATAACCTGTGACACAGCTCTCCACATGTGTGCTTTTATCAGTATCCCAACTTCCGCTGCATAGATCCATCCCCGATTCCTGATCAGTTTCGGGTCCCTTCTCCCACTTCCTCGCTTGTCGCCATTGGAGCCTTCCTCGAAGACTACGATAGGTAAATATGACCCTGTTTGTCTACCCATGTGTTTCCCTATCTCTCTATCTATGTTTCCTAGGACTGAATGTGTGTTTTGATGAGTATTTTATCTTGTATGGAAGCCTATATTTTTCTTAATAAATTTTAATTGGTTTACTTAATATTAGAATCTCTAATCTGTTAAGCATTACTTTTCTGGATGTGTTAATCCTGTATACACAGATAAAAAGATCCTGAGTGAGCCAGGTGCCCACCAGACAATTCCCCAACCTCGTTTTGAGGGCATTTTGGCTTACACTACCTCCCAAATACAGATGTTTGAAAATTTACAGTCTGGTTTATCTTATATAAACTACTGAGTTCCAGTGCTATATATAGATAACACAGCTAGATTAAAGTCCAGTAGTTCCTTAAAACTTAACAAGATTTCCAGCTTTTGTGAGTCAAAACTTCTTTCAACACGTACATTGACATCATTGGTATCTGACAAAGAGAGCTCTGACTCTTGAAAGCTCATATCCTGGGAATTTTGTTGGTTTTTAAGGTGCTACTGGGCACAAATCTTGATCTTCTACTGCAGACCAACCCAGCTACATACTTGAAATTGTAGATAATTAATATAAGATACTTAAAACATATTTTTTTTTCCCTCTTGCTGTTCAGAGTGTTTTGTGTAGAGTTTTCCTTACTACTTCTTTGCCTAATTGAAAGATGTTAAATTGTGCATTTTTGAAGGTATCTACCTACTGCTAGGCAACAAAATCACAATTGACATTGGCTGATTGAGGAAGCCATAATGATAAATGGCTCGGAGGCTAAGCTAAGGCAAAGCACTTTCAATGAAATCTTTCATGTTGTGGGAGAGGAAACAAGACTGCTAGATTTGAAAGTGGACATTAATGATCATTTTAGGATGCTATTTGTAATTGCATTGCGATTGCACAGGAAGCTAATTAGCTGTTTCTCATCTGTATTCAATAAATTGAATTTGCTGACTTTATCAAGTAAGATTGAGGTTTGTTCATATAATATGTAGTGATGTTCTTAGCATCAAAACACATGCTACCTATAATGCATCATACCTTTGATTGAATAAGAATCAGTAAGGAAAAATGGTTTAAATAGTTACAAACAACAAGAGGTATTTTGGGAACATGTTAAAATATGCACCACAATTGTTCCAGTTACAAACAACAGAAACAAAATAGCCAGTCTCTTTTTTTAAGGTAGACTGGTCTTCTAAATGGAAGAAATGGGTCTTCCAAAGAGAATAAAAAATAGAGTTTATACTGTCTGTTAACAGTTGTGGAAAAATAATCATGTCATAATATAAGAGTAGAAATCTAAATCAAAGTCCAACTAGTTCAGAAATGCCTTAAATAAAATGGATGAGGAGAGGTGCAGGAGGTTTAGCTAGGAAAATATTTCTCAACATAATTTCATGCATGAAAGCTCTTTCTTAAGCAAAATTGGTATGAAATAGAGCAGTTCTATGTCTATAACGTATATTGTTGTACATTTACAGTGCTGCATGAATAGAAAACTGTTTTTCCTTCCAGTTGCTCTTTGAGAGTTATACGGACAGTTACCTGTTTATGTGTGTGTAAGTTCCTCTAAAACTACTGGAACTTATTTATGCATAACTAATGGTAGGTTAGAAAATTGTCAGACTCGTCTAATTATACAAATGTATCTTGTGTGTCCTAGGGTTACTGTAAAAGTACTCTCTAGAACCCTGTAGCTCATATGGACCTATAGATTTGGCTGTGCTCTGACCGTTCCCCTTCAGCACCTTACTTACATAGAAGCTTGAAAATTCCAGCAAGTTCTAATTCTGACAGATAAATCAGATTTCCAACCCTGAAAACCTGACTGTGAAGAAATAATTAAGAAAAGCAGAGCCACAGCATCAGGTTTGGGTAGGAACATAAGGAAGTATCTTGAGGAAGGGGATCAGGAACCACTTACCCACAGGGGGAAAGTATGGGTTGAGAGTTTTCACACAAGAGGCATGGAAGCAAAAAGAAAGTAACAATGGTGTCCCAGGCTGATGAGAAAATGGTGAGGTAGCACAGTGACTAGGAAAAATCATCTTAGATATAATAAAAGTTGAACGTGTTGGTTTAATCCTCAATTTTTATTGGAAGTTGTGGCTACCACAGGAGTGGCCTTGCACTCTGTCTGTCACCACTTCCCCTGCCATTGGGTAGCCTCTCTGTGATTTGCCTACTGCCAGCCCTGTCAGGCCAGAACCCCATCAGAAGGCTGATGACCTTTGACTGAGACAGTTCTCTGCTGAGAGGTTCTCCTGGAGCCTTACTGATTACTACTACTTTTCCTCAGGACATGTTGTAAAGTCTGGGATAGTCCATCCCCCCACACACGAACAATGCTGCTGCAAAGCAAACAGTGAAGCAAACAGTAAACTGTGAGAGACATGCTTCTCTGCCCTCACCTACCCAAGCCCAGGAATGTTAACAGTCTTACCTCAGAGACAGCCAACTCTTCTCTGTGTCCTCTCTGTTAACCAGCCTTAGAAAGGGCTGCAGAGCTACTGTGGCCTCACAAAAGGCCTACCAGCACACATAGCCTTCAAAGGTCACACAAATAGCCAGGGAAGCAAGGCCCCACTTACTTTCCCCTGGGAAGTGCTAGCCAGAGGGTGTTGCTAGGCAACCCAGGGTGCTTTTCTCAGTAAAAGGTGATGTCTCAACCAAATGGAATAGCATACAGTCCACAGTTATTTTCTCCAAGATGGGTAGAGAAATCTGTTGTCTGGAATTCAGTTCTGATCCCAGGAGATCTTCAGGCTCCACCTGGAGGTTGGCTACCCTAGGCCTGGCAGCACCTCTGGGTGATTTGATGTCACCTGCCTGGCGTGACTTAACTAGACCCAGCTGCTTGCTCCTGTTCAGCAACAGTCCCTCTATGACAGCCAATGTGAATTAGCAGTTGCCAACTCCAGTTTCAGAGCTGGAAATGGGAGTAGGCAGGGTTGATGGTAGCCTAGGGCCCTGTCCCGCTTGGGGGCGCTGCTGGGCGCCCTTTCTCTCCCCAAGGAGCTGGGCCCAGAGCTCGCGTACCGCGCTCCTCGCAGGAGTGCAATAAGCAAGCCTTGGCTTTTTCCACCCTATCAGGCTAAGAAGCCTCATCTGGGTGGAGAAAGCCAACAGATGGCTGAGGGGTGGGGAGGACTTGCATACCATGCTCTTGGAGTGCAATACACAAGCCTCAGTTTTCCCCGCCCAACTTTCCCCACCCCGATCAGGCTAAGAAGTCTCATTGGGGTGGAGAAAGCTGAGGGGAGGCTGCCGGGGGGGGGGGGGGGAGGACTTGCATACCATGCTTTAGGAGCACAATGTGTGAGCCTTGGCTCTTCCCATCTCGATCAGGCTAAGAAGCCTCATCCATGTGGGGAAAGCCAAGAGGGGGCTGGGGGGGGGGGGGAGGGCTTGCCCAGTGCTCAGGGCACTGGCTCTTTAGGGGCATGTTGTATCTGCTTGCTGAGGGGTTGGAGAAATCTTCCGGCCCCTCAGCAAGCAGAAACAATGCGGGGCTTAACTTTCAGTCCCGGCTCATTTCCGCTTGCTGAGGAGTTGGAGAAATCTTCCAGTCCAGCCTCGTTTCTGCTTGCTGAGGGGTTGGAGAAATCTTCCAGCCCCTCAGCAGGCAGCCCCTCCAGTGCCAGGCACTGCAGAGCACTCCTCTAGTGCCAGGTGCTGCACAGCACAGTGTTTTAAAGGCAGCCGGCTACCTTAGGGTTGAAAGTGGCCAAGCGGTGCCTTTCCATGCTGAACTCTAAGATCTGACAAACTTTCTAATATTTTTCCCTACAAAAATGGGGAAATAACTAAAACATATAAAGCAGACAGATGGAAATCTTCATCATGCCACTGTGGCTACATAGGAGAAAGTAATATTAAAAGTATGATGGGAACTCTCTTTACGATCTTCTTTAGCATGATGCTTCAAAGAGCCGCAGTAGATCTAAATGATGACGATGGTGTCTACATCCGCTATCGCACCGATGGCAGCCTGTTCAACCTGAGGCGACTAAAGGCCCACTCCAAGACAATAGAAAAACTCATCCGAGAGCTACTGTTTGCTGATGATGCTGCACTCGTCTCCCACTCGGTATCAGCTCTGCAGCATATGACGTCCTGCTTTGCAGAGGCTGCCAAGCTATTCGGCCTAGAAGTTAGTCTGAAGAAGACAGAAGTTCTCCACCAGCCTGCACCCCAGGAAGATTATCACCCTCCCTGCATCACTGTGGGTGAATCAGTTCTGAAGACAGTCCAGCAGTTCAGCTACCTGGGGTGCATCATCTCCTCAGATGCTAAGATCGACAAGGAGATCGACAACAGGCTGGCAAAGGCAAACCGTGCCTTTGGCCAACTGCACAAAAGAGTGTGGAGCAACAAGCATCTGAAAAAAGGCACAAAGATCAATGTTTACAAAGCGGTTGTGATGACAACCCTCATCTACGGCTCCGAATCGTGGGTTTTATACCGTCATCACCTGCGACTCCTTGAGCGCTTTCATCAGCGCTGCCTTCGCACCATCCTCAACATCCACTGGAGTGACTTTGTGACCAACACTGAAGTTCTCAAGCGGGCGGAGGTTACCAGCATCGAGGCACTGCTGTTGAAGACGCAGCTGCGCTGGGCAGGGCATATTTCTAGGATGGAAAACCGCCGCCTTCCCAAGATTGCCCTGTATGGTGAACTCTCCACCGGCCATCGAAATAGAGGGGCACCAAAGAAGAGGTACAAGGACTCCTTGAAGAAATCCCTTGGCACCTGTCGCATCAACCATCACCAGTGGTCTGACCTAGCCTCAGATCGCAAAGCATGGAGGCACACCATCCACCAGGCTGTCTCTTCTTTTGAGAACGCATGCATAGCTGGTCTTGAGGACAAAAGGAGATTGAGGAAGAATCGCACTGCTACAGCACCAACCCTAAATCAGACTTTTCCCTGCAGCCACTGTGGCCGGACCTGCCTGTCCCGCATTGGTCTTGTCAGCCACCAGCAAGCCTGCAGCAGACGTGGACTATTGCACCCTTCTTAAATCTTCGTTCGCGAAGCCAAGCCGAGAGAGAGATGATGGGAATAAGATGACAACTATAATTCAAGAAGCATGTTAAAGTAGATGCTGAGCTGATATAATTTAGTACACCTTCCAGAGATGTTAGGGGTGTGTGGCATATGGAAAGAATTATGCAAATGAGTTGTGCTAATGAGCTCTGGCACCTCTTGTTCTACAAAATGACCCCCCTTCCTCATTTTTCTACCTCCCTTCTGTTCTTACTCTCATTCTCGGTATCTCTTTCTCTGTATCTTTGTCTTTCTGTCTTTTTATTTCATTCTGGCTGCAATCACACACACTAAATAATGCACTTTCAATTAGGGTTGCCAGGTCCAATTCAACAAATATCTGGGGACTTTGGGCGTGGAGCCAGGAGATTTTGGAGGTGGAACCAGGAGGCATCAAAGTGAAGCCAGGAGCAAAGGTGTGACAAGCATAATTGAACTCCAAATGGGCCATCACATTTAAAGGGACCACACATCTTTTAAATGCCTTCCCTTCATTAGAAATAATGAAAAAGGGTACCTTTTGGGGGGCTCAGAGAATTGAACCCCCTTGTCTAATCTTTTTGAAACTTGTACAGTTTTTTAGGAGAGGCACCAGATGCTATGCTGCAAATTTGGTGCCTCTACCTAAAAAACCAACTCCTCTAGAGTCCCAGATACCCACAGATCAATTCTCCATTATACCCTATGGCAGCGTTTCCCAAAGGCAGGGTCACAACCTGGCACTGGGCTGCGGAGCCCTCAACGCTGGGCCACGGGGCCTCCAGTCCCCTGGTTGCCCCTCCCCCACCTTCCCCCACATCGCGCCTCTCTCCCTGGGTTTCATGCCTCGCACCTCCTTCTTCCACCCTTCCCCACTGCAGGCAGGTCAGTTTCATCCAGTGCAAAGCCCTTACCCCCCATCACCCGATTGGTGGGAAATTGACACTGAGCTCATTCCGTGCTGGGCCAAGCCAGCTGCAGGTTGAACAGACCGTGGCCGAAAAGGGCGCATGGCTTCTCCCTCCCTGGCACTTCCTTCCCATCCAGGAAGTGCTGGGGAGGGGAGAGGGAGGAGCCATACGGCCTTTTCGGCCATGGTCTGTTTGACCTGCAGCCGGCTTGGCCCAGCACAGAATGAGCTCAACATCGATTTCCCACCGATTCCCCCCCCCCCGTGCCTCCCCCTCTGGGGCGTAGTATCCCCTCCTCCTTCCTCCCTTCCCCACCGCTGGTAAATTTCTGGCTTTGTAAAGCTCCCCCCCCCTCTCCTCGGCAAGGAAATCAAAGCTGAAATAATTCAGCGCGGAGGCATGCCGCCGGCATTTCGAAGGAACTGTGCCTGGAAAGGGTGCATGGCTGATCCCTCTCCCACCCTTCAGTGGGGAAGGAATCAGCCATGCTCCCTTTCCAGGCCCAGTCCCCTCGAAATGCCGGCGGCATGCCTCAGCGCTGAATTATCTCAGCTCTGTTTTCCTTGCTGAGGAGGTGGGGATGGGGAGCTTTACAAAGCCGGAAATATACCAGCAGTGGGGAAGGGAGGAGGAGGAGGGGGCGCTACGCAGTGAGAGTCAGCATTTCTAAAAGTGAGTTTCTCCCATCCCTTTTTTTTCATTTTTCTTTTCCTTTCTTTTCTCTTTCTTCCTTCCTTTTATCCCTCCTTTCTTTCACTCCTTCCTTCCCCTTTCCTTCCTTCATATTTCCTCTTTCCTTCTTTCCTTCCTTCATTTTCTGTCAGTCTTTTCCCATCCTCTCTCTTTCTCTCTTTCTGTCAGTCTTTTCTCCTTCCTTCCTTCCTTCCTTCCTTCCTTCCTTCCTTCCTTCCTTCCTTCCTTCCTTCCTTCCTTCCCATTGCTAATCTGAGTAGACCGGGGGGGCGGGGGGGCGGGGGAGATGCCCTGCCATTTCATGTTTTCCCAGCACTGCCATTTCAGGTCAGTTCCTTCCTTCCTTTTCTCTGTGTCTCTTTCTGTCAGACTTTTCCCCTGTCTCTTCTACCTTCCTTGCCATTGCTAATCTGAATAGACCTGTAGGGGGGAGGAGAGAAGCTTGAAATGCCCTGCTATTTCATGTTTTCCCAGGCTGCCATTTCATGTTTTCCCAGGATGAGAGCATTTTATATTTTTAGTTTTCTGCTGTGTGATCCTTGTGCTTCTTCTTGATTTTTTATTTTTGAAATTGCATTGCAAAATTCCACCATCTCCTACTTTTCCTAAAAAATATATTGCAAGAGTTTTAGGCTTGTTTGTACATCATTTCCTGTCTCCCGGCCCCATCCCCAAAGTCTCCTGGCTCCACCCCCAAATTTTAGTGGGCCACAAAGGAGAAGTGTAAAAATAACTGGGCCACGGTGGTGGTGGTGGGGGGGGGAAGTTTGGGAAATCCTGCCCTATGGGAATTGGTCTCCATAGGGAATAATGGAGTGCCAAGCAGACATTCCCTCCCACTTTCTGATGACCCTGAATTGGGTGGAGGGCCTCCAAACTGGGGATCCCCTGCCCCCACCTAGGGATTGGCAACTCTACTTTCAATCTACTTCCAGTGCACTTTCTAACTGGCAAAATTCAGTTACTGTGTAAACTGGATTCTAGATGGCAAGTGCTTTGAAACTGGATCGAAACTGCATTATTTAATGTGTGTGATTGCAGCTTCTGTCTGTCTGTCTTCCTTCCATTTCTCTTTGGCTGTTTCTACACTTGACAAAAAATCCTGTCTTTGTGAGTATTTAAAAGTAATCGTCTACATTGCATATCACTGTCACTTTTGTCTTGCTTTGCATTTTTTTAAGTCTACATTCATTTTCTTTTGAATGGGCAACGAAAACACTTTCATCCTGGAGTTGCCCTGCAGTTCTCAAGAGTGTTTTTGAACAGGAGTTTTTTTGAACATGCAGATCTAAGTTTGTAATTGTAGAACTTTCCCTCCGAGTTTTAAAACTCCTCCCCAAAGCCCCATCAATCGATCATTTGTGAGAGCGCTGATTCAGGAAGTTGCTAGGTGAGCTGCTCAGAAGTGCGTTGATGTGTGCTCTCTTCCACACAGGGCTTCACTCACAAGGAAAGCCCAGTTCAGAGGACAATGTGCCTTGCTTGGCTGCTGTCACCTTCAAGGCAAACGCAGCTGGGCGGGGTGTCAGCACAGCTTCTTCAAGCCAGACTTCCCAAAGGAGGCCCAGCTCAGAAAAGAACATGCCCAACCTGGGTGCTCTTGCCTTCAAGGTGAGCACAACCAGGTGGGGCATCAGTGCAGCTTCTCTGAGCATAACTTGGAGGGAAACGCTTCTGCAGTGCGCTGTCAGAGGTGCTCTGCACTCCTGAGAGTGCACTGCATAGGCCCAGCTCGGCCAGAACCTGCCCACCCCTCCTTTCACACTGCTGCACTTGCTCTCTCCATGGGTAAGCACAGTTGGGGGGGCACAGGACAAGTGCTGGCCTAGAGTGCCCAAGGTCCTAGCAGGCAAAAGAGGTGGTGGCAAAGGAAGTCAGCTTCCAAGTGGCAGAGAGGTACCCCCCCACCCTTCAGCTGCCTGGGTCCCAGGCAGGTGAAAGAGGTGGCATGCTGCAGCAATGTGTGCACTGGCATGTGGGGGGCAGGAATTCTTGTCCGGGGCTTCCTTCTTTTCAGATATAGAAGTAAAACTCCACAAAAGGTGAGGAGCATATTTTTAAATGTAGAAGCATTTGGAATGATGCGAATTTGTAGTAGGTGGATTCAATGTTCAGTAAATCTGGAGCAAAGCTGAATGGAGAAAGGGCCTTTCTCTCACTCTTTTCTCCCTATCTTTTCCCTACCATTCTTTCTCTGTCTCTCTCTCTCCTTCTTTCATTCTGTTTTTCTGTCTTCTTTCCTTCCTGCCACCTACACATTCATCGGTAGCTGGAAAAAAGCAGAAAGGAAAAAAAGTCCAAAGGAAAAAACCCACGGACATAAATGCTCACAGGAAAAAAGCCCCCATGGAAACACGCCCCCATGGAAAAATGCCCACATGGAAATAAACCCACATTGACAGAAGTCCACATGGAAAAAAGTCCATACTGAAAGAAGTCTACATAGAAAAAAGCCCCCATGGAAAAATAAACACCATAGGTGTTTATTATTGTGGATAACCATTAATAATGTTTTTGTTATTTTAGGATTAAAATAAGACATATTCATATGCAACAAAAAGTGACCATTTTGTTATTTTTATATTGCCATTTTAGGATTAAAATATGTCATATTCACATGTAACAAGAAGTGACCATTTTGTTATCAATGAACTTTAGTAAGAAGGAAAAATAATAATAGTAGAAATTAAACTCTACATAGAAATATATTTAAATAAAATTAAATATTTTAACTTTATTTACAATTTGTCAAACTTTTTAATGTTAATACATTGTGGTACACCCAGTGACCACGACAAAGGACTATCTAACCCTAATAGTAAGAGCAACAATTATTTAACAACAATAAAAATTCAGATATAATTCTTCATTACAAATTAGCCAATCTCTTTAAGCAACTAAGTTTATCTTCCACCTGCTCATATTGCTGCACACAGAAGTGGCAATCATGTCATGTAATGCTTCATTTTTCCTCCTTTTCACCTCTAGGCAACCTGCCAGTGCATTAGCCAACATTAGTTTGTGACAAGCCAGGTCCCCCTGCAGCCATCGAATAGTGACCACACACTGGGATTACTAAAATGGAACAAGCAATTAAAAGCATTGTGAAATTCCTCACAACAGTTTATAGTCTTTGGTGACCATTCCAGGGTTGCATCATGATTCCATATTCTTATAGGAAACTGAGAGTCTCTACTAGGGATGTGCAAAAAAAAAAAATTCGGAATTACACGGATTCGGAAGTGCACAGGGAAAAAAATTTCGGATTCCCCATGCACTACTGAATACCGTATTCGGAATAGCCGCATATACGGTAGATGCACGGCTATTACCGAATATACGGCCCTATTATACCCTATGGGCCATTGAAATCAATGGCAAATAGGGTATATTTGAAGCCGCCTGGAGGGGGGGGGGTTGAGGGAGAGCCCCCAAATTTGCAGGGGACCTGAAGGGGACTCTCCCCTCCAACCCCCCCCAAGTCCCAAAAAGATTGGGCCAGGGGATCCCATTCCAGGGGCACCCAAAGAGGGTGCCCCTATTCCATCATTATACCCTATGGGCCATTAAAATCAATGGCAAATAGGATATAATTGAAGCCGCCTGGAGGGGAGGGGGTTTGAGGGAGAGCCCCCAAATTTGCAGGAGACCTGAAGGGGACTCTCCCCTCCAACCCCCCCAAGTCCCAAAAAAATTGGACCATGGGGTCCAATTCCTGGGGCACCCAAAGCCAAACCTAACTTCACACCAGAGAATCTCTATAGGCCCCAAATGCACTACATCCCTCTATCTAATCTATGAACCCTGGGCCTGCAGGCCTGGCACCAACATAAACCCAGTTGCCAACCTCACTGCCACACAAAACACAATCTGCTCAAGGTCTGCTCTGCAGACCTGCTTGCAGCAAACCCAGATGCCAGCTCTCCAGCCCTGCCCCAAACAACACGGGGAGAGCTTGTCAACCACAAAAAGCCTGCTGGTTCTGGGTCTCTCACCCAGGTGCCAGCTTCCCTGCCACAGAGCACACAATCTACAGATGCCAGCTCTCCAGCCCTGCCCCAAATAACACGGGGAGAGCTTGTCAACCACAAAAAGCCTGCTGGTTCTGGGTCTCTCACCCAGGTGCCAGCTTCCCTGCCACAGAACACACAATCTACAGATGCCAGCTCTCCAGCCCTGCCCCAAATAACAAGGGGAGAGCTGGCAAACCACAAAAAGCCCGCTGGTTCTGGGTCTCTCACCCAGGTGCCAGCTTCCCTGCCACAGAACACACAACCTACTCTATAAAAACAAGAAAGTGACCCAGCCCACACACACCCTCACCAACCCCCACACCAACCAGAGGCAATTTAAAAAACCAAAACAAAACCAGCAGAATCACAAAAGGCCAAGTGTTAAAAAAAGTGGCCTTTTCACCAACAAGAAAAGGGGGACAAAAGTGGCCTTTTAAACAATGGAAATTAGGCCAAACAGCACCCGCCCCAAGAACCCAAAGAAAAGAGTAATAGCAGCAGCACAACACAGCACAGCAGCAACAAATCAAACACTGAATACTTTTAAAACAGTAAAAATTTAACTTTTAACAATACAGGAACTTTGCCACCCCCTCCCCCCCAAAAAACCCTTCACCCTAACCCCAAGAAATTAAAGCCACCCAAATCAGGAGAAGTAAAAGGACACTGCACTTTTAAAAGTCCTCTCACTAAATTAAGATATGGGCAGATTGGCAAACCCCCCCACCCCAGGCCCCCTCCCCAAGCAGAAACCCCAAATAAGCTACCCCACCACCACCCAAATCTGGATAAGTAAAGGGACTCTAAGTCTTTAAAAAAAGTCCTTTTACCAACAATAAATAAAAACAAGAACCCAAAAAGTGTTTTACCTTGTCTTCCAGGGAAGTCTGAGTGAGAGAGCTGCAGCAGCTTAAGCAATCTCTTACACACAGCATGGAGGAGTCAGCCAGGAAGTGAAGACTCCTTAGAAAGCCCTTCAAAGCATGCATTTCCAATGTATTTTACAAATGCATGCTTTGGATTGGCTGTTGGGGCTCCTCTTCCCCCTCCCCCCTCCCTGATCCCAGGGATGTTAAGGCAGAGGCGGGAAGGTGCCAAAGGAGCTCCTTTGAAGCTCCAGAAGCTAATTGCCGCCTTTTGTTTTGAATTGACAGCTGTTTGCTTATGAATAGCTATTCGTAACTACACAACGAGCCTATTCGGCTGCCGTGTAATGGGCGCTTATGGAAGTCGGCTGCAGGCTATTCCGTATGCGGCCGAATCAACACTGGTTCGGCTGTAAATATGGCTCGGCCGAGCCGAATGCACATCCCTAGTCTCTACCTGCTGCACTCTCAATATATGTTGAAAAGAAGTACATGAGAACTGCATTGTAGCTGCCTTCATCTGGAAATGTGGCAGCAAGCTCGTCAAAAACAGTTCTCACATCATTGATTGGGACAAAGGCTAATGCAGCAAGAGATTTCAGTGTAATTTTTATGTTCATATTAATTTCATACTCAGTCTTCAAGCCAACACTGTTTATTTTCCTAATGAGATTCTAACACAGCTGAAAATAACACCCTTTGACTTCAGTGCGTGGAAAGGCAATCCTCACTGCGTTCATACAAGCCTTCTCAAAATCCACTAAACCTTTTGAGGTGACAGATCTGAAAACAATAGCTTCATTATTTCAGACATTCTATTATAGGTGTCCATGTTCTTTTTTTAAGTAAAATGTAAATACATGGTGGATATGAATTACTCACCTTGGCATGCGATGTGTACAGATGGTAAAACATATTTGGAACTTTATCAAAGATGCCATCTCCATAGATGGTATCTTTGTTTAATTAAAGCATAAGATCTCTATAATCTAAAACCAGAATTCTGTCTGTATTTTTCCACACTGGAATCATGAAGTATCTGTGGCCAATACTTTTCAGGAATGTCAAAATGTATAGTTTTTGGGTTAGGCAAATTACTGCCTGCTCTGTGATAGCTTCTCTTTCTTAAATAACAGAAGTAGTTAAGGCCTGGTAGATCAAAGAAGCTAAGCATGACTGACTCTGGCAAGTATCTGGAAGGAAGAAATCAATAAAAATAGCTGGAATTAATTAAAAAATGGTGTAATGGAGAATTGATCCACGGGTATCTTGGGCTCTGAGGGGGCTGTTTTTTGGGGTAGAGGCACCAAAATTGCAGCATAGCATACAGTGCCTCTTCCCAAATACCCTCCAAGTTTCAAAAGGATTGGACCAGGGGGGTCCAATTCTATGAGCCCCCAAAGAAGGTGCCCCTATCCTTTATTATCTCCTATGAAGGAAAGGCATTTAAAAGGAGCATGGTCCCTTTAGATGTGATGGCCAGAACTCCCTTTGGAGTTCAATTGTGCTTGTCACAACCTTGCTCCTGGCTCCACCCCCAAAGTCTCCTGGCTCCACCCCCAAAGTCTCCTGGCTCCACCCCCAAAGTTTCCAGATATTTCTTGAATTGGACTTCGCAACCCTATTCCATGTGGGCTTCTTTCCATGTGGGTTTATTTCCATGTGGGCATTTTTCCATGGGTTTTTTTTCCCTGTGAGCATTTATGTCCATGGGGTTTTTTCTTTGTGCTTTTTTCCTAGAACCACATTCATCACCCTCCCTCCCCAAATATTTTTTTCTAGGGCCCATTGTATTTTTTCCTACAATGGGCTTTACTGCTAGTTAAGATATAATCATGCAATGCCATGAACAAGCTGTCACAATGCAAAGACCATATTGCAAAGACTGTATGTCAGTCTTATAACACCCTTACTCACAAGTACAAATAAACCAAATTTCACTCCTAGTCCCAATCACTACTATTCTTGTTTCCCCAGCTGACTAGAAATTCATGAAGTGTAAAAAAATATTCAGGGCTCTTTATACACCTAGGAACCGTTTTATAGAATTGTCTGGGGGGGGAAATTAGGGGTTGGATTCAGACTAAATTGGCAGCGTCAGTTGATTCCCCTTCCTGCTCCAGACAGTCTACATGTTGTTCCCCAGAGTCCCAGGAAAAACATTTTATGGAGATCAGTGGGCTGCAGTTGGAGGGAGGAGACAGGAAAGCTCCATTTTGTTGATGGAAAATTTAGTCAGCAATTCAGGATCCAACCCAAGTAGATGTTTATCACTCAGATGCAGTATATGCTGTAGGTCTAGGCACAATATATTTAGAGTTATATTGAGTTCACACAGAGATAATTGGTCATCAACCACTTTGTCATGAAATGGTGGAGCTAAACACCCATGAGTGGGAAGACTAAGGCTAAGCACCCCTACCAAAACAGCCTGCTACCATGCCTCATAATCACACACAGTTCATTCACATAACCTCAGATTGAACCCTTTTTTGTGGTATTGATAATGGGGGTGAAGAAAATTATATCTTCCAGGAAGATAGTTTAGTTCTGCAGGCTGCTAGTTGCTGACTGACCCCTAATGTAGATCACTCACAGAGGCAGAAACTGAGAATTGCAGTGGAATTTGTTTCTGAAGCTGACCTGTTAAGACCAGAGAAAATGCTGATTATTGATATATGGAGCATCAATCTATGTTCAGAATTGCCTTTGTGTTGTCTTCAGATGTGCATCCATGCTGGATCCTCCTCATCACATTAATGTAATGTATTTTGCTCTCAATTCTGCAGATTTATGTATGCCTCCATGAACTTGTAATGGCACCAAAGGCTTCAAATATGAGAAGTCATTCAATAAATTTCTATAACAAAATAATTCAGACAAGCACATTTGAGCGCAAAAATGCCATTGCTGTTGGCAAGATTACAGAGCTTACATCTTTTTAGCCTTTCACTTGAGCTACCATTACATTTTATTCACCAGGCTTTTATAACAAAAATGCTTTCATTTTAGAGGGTGACTAAAGTATATTAAAAGTGGCCACTCTGCAGCAGATTCCCAGTAATGAAATATATTGTCAATATATTGTTTTTTTCAAGATACAGTAGCCAATCTAAACCAGCTCCAAGACTTAATTCAGGTTAGTTGAACTCCCTGCAGTTGAATGCTGATGACTGGACTGTTTTTTAAAAAAAATGGTTCATAAAATCTCTGGCACAGAAATCTTTTGGTTTGGGTTATAATGAGGGATTGGCAAAACTGAAGCCTTACATCTTGGGCAGATTAAATAAGTCTGCAGTGTGCTGTGCTCCTTTTGGCTGTTTTTCTAGTTGCATGTCAGGGATGTTTTGCCTTTCTTTTATAGAAAGAATAGAATAAGCTGCTACACATATTTTGTTATTGATTTATTTTTTAATTCATTTATTGCCTCAAGAAAAGCAAGAAAAGGGGAGAGGTACAGAAAATAGAAAATACCAGAAGAGAGACAAGTATCAATCTGATACTCAGCTGGAAAGTTTATTCTTAACCCCCCTCTCATAAAAACCCATAACATTGAATAAAATATACTTCAGGAGCAAGGGAACCAAAATGTTCTTTTCCTTCTATTTCCTAGTTTTCTACCGCTTAAGGAAATCAAATATCTGCAGAATCTTCTATGAATTGTCATGGAAAAGTTATCGCTTGTCACCCGAGGAGAATATTTTGCCCATCATCCCTTTCTTTTCAAAGGAAATTAAAGTATAGCTCCTTGAAACTCAACTACCTCACTTTCATTGAAAGGTTGGATATCTTGACTTCCTCATTATGGCCTGCAACCCCCTGCTTGAAGGTGCCTTTTGTATATGTTCAGTGGTTTGGATCCAGACCATCACAATGGGTTGGTGAAAATATGTGAAACCAGCCAGATACAACAATGGCCAGTTGTCCACCAGATAGCAGCAGAAACAGTAGGGTTGGATGCAGCAGTAAAATTAATGGCTCTGCAATATTTGAGCAGAGTCTCTAAAAATACATAACTGTGAATGCAAATTCTCAAATACAATTTTTCCCTCTTAATATTTTTATTGAATTTAAAAATATATACAAGTTAATATCAATATCAACATTCATATACGATTAATTAAACTTATGGAATCAGGTTGTAAACAAGCATAAATACTTACATGCATACAATACGATATCAAGTAAGGATTTTAAGTTATAAAGATGTATCTAGATATGTAGAACATATCCAAGGAGAGAGGTCAAGATGAAAACAAAAGTAATTCCTGTATCAAAACACAGTTAATCTTATTGAACCCATATTATCATTAAACTATTAATTATGCATTGCTATGAATTCTTAACAGACTAAATACTCTCTATGCAAACTATTACAGATTATTCCAAAATTTACTATCTGGTAATTATAATTAGGTGTGATCCATGACTAGCACAGTAAAAGAAAAAGGAAGAAAAAAAGAGAAATAAAAAAGTGTTAGTAAATAAAAAAGAAACAAAAAAACACAACTGAAGGAAAATATTAAAAACTTATAAGTAGAGAAGATCAAGATATTCTGGTTTGTGTGGTTGAATGTCATTTGATGTAATGTAATATATATTAGCCACTGCTGGACCACTGCTCCATATTTTTATCTAACCCCCTCTTGAAGTTGGCTATGCTTGTAGCCGCCACCACCTCCTGTGGCAGTGAATTCCACATGTTAATCACCCTTTGGGTGAAGAAGTACTTCCTTCTATCTGTTTTAACCTGACTGCTCAGCAATTTCATTGAATGTCCTCGAGTTCTTGTATTGTGAGAAAGGGAGAAAAGTTCTTCATTCTCTACTTTCTCCATCCCATGCATAATCTTGTAAATCTCTATCATGTCACCCTGCAGTTGACGTTTCTCCAAGCTAAAGAGCCCCAAGCGTTTTAACCTTTCTTCATAGGGAAAGTGTTCCAACCCTTTAATCATTCTAGCTGACCTTTTCTGCACTTTTTCCAATGCTATAATATCCTTTTTGAGGGGCGGTGACCAGAATTGTACTCAGTATTCCAAATGAGACTACACCATCGATTTATACAGGGGCATTATGATACTGGCTGATTTGTTTTCAATTCCATTCCTAATAATTCCCAGCATGGTGTTGGCCTTTTTTATTGTAATCCCACACTGTCTTGACATTTTCAGTGAGTTATCTACCACGACCCCAAGATCTCTCTCTTGGTCAGTCTCTGACAGTTCACGCCCCATCAACTTGTATTTGTAGCTGGGATTTTTGGCCCCAATGTGCATTACTTTGCACTTGGCCACATTGAACCTCATCTGCCACATTGACGCCCACTCACCCAGCCTCAACAGATCCCTTTGGAGTGCCTCACAATCCTCTCTGGTTCTCACCATCCTGAATAATTTAGTGTCATCTGCAAACTTGGTCACTTTACTGCTTACTCCCAAATCCAAATCATTTATGAACAAGTTAAAGAGCATCGACCCAGTACTGAGCCCTGCGGCACTCCCCTGCTTACCGTCCTCCACTGCGAAGACTGCCCATTTATACTCACTCTCTGCTTCCTTGAATTAGCCAGTTTTTGATCCACAAGAGGACCTGTCCTTTTACTCCATGACTCTTGAGCTTACTAAGGAGCCTTTGATGAGGAACTTTATCAAAAGCTTTCTAGAAGTCAAGGTAAACAACATCTATTGGGTCTCCTTTGTTCACATGCTTATTCACCCCCTCAAAGAAATGTAACAGGTTAGTGAGGCAAGGTCTTCCCTTACAGAACCCATGCTGAGTCTTCCGCAATAACCCGTGTTCATCAATGAGCCTACTCATTCTGTCCTTGATAATGGTTTCTACCAACTTTCCTGGTATTGAAGTCAGACTGACCGGGCTATAATTTCCCGGATCTCCTCCTTTTTAAAGATGGGGGTGTCATTTGCTACCTTCCAGTCCTGAGGAACGGAGGCAGATTTCAATGAAAGATTACATATTTTTGTCAGAAGATCCACAAGTTCAACTTTGAGTTCTTTCTTGGATGTATGCCATCCAGACCTGGTGACTTATTAGTTTTTAATTCATCTATCAGTGGTAGGATCTCCTCTCTTGCCACCTCAATCTGACTCAGGTCTTTCAACACCCCTGCCAAAATTAGTGGTTTTGGAGCGAGCAAACACTTATCTTCCACAGTGAAAACGGAGGCAAAAAATGCATTCAGCTTCTCAGCCATTTCCCTATCGTCCTTCAGTAATCATTTTACCCCTTGGTTATCCAAGGGCCCCACTGCCTCTCTGTCTGGTTTCCTGCTTCTAATATATTTGAAGACATTTTTATTGTTGGTCTTTATGTTTTTTGCAATATGCTCCTCATAGTCCCTTTTTGCCTGCCTGATCACAGTCTTGCATTTGATTTGCCACAGCCTGTGTCCCTTTTATTAATCTCACTTGGACTAGCTTTCCACCGCTTAAAGGAGTCTTTCTTACCTTTCATATCTTCCATTACTTTGTTTGTTAACTATGCAGGCCTTTTCTGTGTTAATTTTAAAGATTTACAGCAGAATGCCTTTCCTGCTGATTTCTGCAAGTCAAAGAAGTTGCTAGTTTAGCTTGGCGGTTCCTATCTTTTTTATACTGCACAAAGTATATTATATTCTGGAGAATAACCCATTAAAAAACACCCAGAATTTCTGAGCTGTTTCACTCTAGTGTTCTCTGTGCCATCAATGAAATATGCTTTGTTGGTAAGAAATGAGAATTATTATTTATATGAGAACAATCATTTATTTTCATCTCAAACGGCAAACAATTATTTAGAAAACTGGTGGTGAAAGCTTGTAAATTTCCTCAGCAACAGTTTGTGCTTCTACCTGAGGAGAAAACACAAGCAATTTTGATAATGCATTATGTGATGACTGAAGTAATCTCCCTGTCCCTGGCTTTCACTAAGGATTTGGAATTAAATCTCTTTGAAGTATTAGGGTGGAGAATGCGGCTTCTATCCAGAGGCAGGCTGCACAGCTTATATATATATATATATATATATATATATATATATATATATATATATATATATATATATATATATATATAACCCCCTCTATCTAACCCCCTTTATCTAACCATATTTTTATCTAACCCCCTCTTGAAGCTGGCTATGCTTGTAGCCGTCACCACCTCCTGTGGCAGTGAATTCCACATGTTAATCACCTTTTGGGTGGAGAATTACCTCCTTTTAACCGTTCTAACGCAACTGCTCAGCAATTTCATTGAATGCCCTTGAGTTCTTGCATTGTGAGAAAGGGAGAAAAGGACTTCTTTCTCTACCTTCTCCATCCCATGCATAATCTTGTAAACCTTTATCATGTCACCCTGCAGGCAATGTTTCTCCAAGCTAAAGAGCCCCAAGTGTTTTAACCTTTCTTCATAGAGAAAGTGTTCCAAACCTTTAATCATTCTAGTTGCCCTTTTCTGCACTTTTTCCAATGCTATAATATCCTTTTTGAGGTGCGGTGGCCAGAATTGCACATAGTATTCCAAATGAGACCGCACCATCAATTTATACAGGGGCATTATGATATTGGCTGATTTGTTTTCAATTCCCTTCCTAATAATTCCCAGCTTGGCGTTGGCCTTTTTTATTGCAATCGCACACTGCCTTGACATTTTCAGTGAGTTATCTACCATGACCCCAAGTTCTCTCTCTTTGTCAGTCTCTGCCAGTTCACACCCCATCAACTTGTATTTGTAGCTGGGATTCTTGGCCCCAATGTGCATTACTTTGCACTTGGCCACATTGAACTTCATCTACCACACTGACGTCCACTCACCCAGCCTTGACAGATCCCTTTGGAGTTCCTCACAATCTTCTCTGGTTTTCACCATCCTAAACAATTTAGTGTCATCTGCAAACTTGGCCATTTCACTGCTTACTCTCAACTCCAAATCATTTATGAACAAATTAAAGAGCATGGGACCCAGTACTGAGCCCAGCAGCACTCCACTGCTTACCATCCTCCACTGCGAAGACTGCCCATTTATACTCACTCTCTGCTTCCTATTAATTAGCCAGTTTTTGATCCACAAGAGGACCTGTCCTTTTACTCCATGACTCTCGAGCTTACTAAGGAGCCTTTGATGAGTAACTTTATCAAAAGCTTTCTGGAAGTCAAGGTAAACAATATGTACCGGGTCTCCTTTGTCCACATGTTTGTTCACCCCCTCAAAGAAATGTAACAGGTAAGTGAGGCAAGGTCTTCCCTTACAGAACCCATGCTGAGTCTTCCTCAATAACTCGTGTTCATCAATGTGCCTACTCATTCTGTCCTTGATAATGGTTTCTACAAACTTTCCTGGTATTGAAGTCAGACTAACTGGCCTGTAGTTTTCTGGATCTCCTCTGGAACACTTTTTAAAGATGGGGGTGACATTTGCTATTTTCCAGTCCTCAGGAACGGAGGCAGATTTCAATGAAAGATTACATATTTTTGTCAGAAGATCCACAAGTTCAACTTTGAGTTTTTTCAGAACTCTTGGATGTATGCCATCTGGACCTGGTGACTTAGTTTTTAATTCATCTATCAGTGGTAGGATCTCCTCTCTTGTCACCTCAATCTGACTCAGGTCTTTCAACACTCCTTCCAATATAAGTGGTTCTGGAGCAAGCAAACATTTCTCATCTTCCACAGTGAAGATGGAGGTAAAAAATGCATTCAGCTTCTCAGCCATTTCCTTATCCTCCTCCAGGAAAAGGAAGGAGGATCCTCCTTATCCTCCTTCCAATCCTTTTACCCCTTGATCATCCAAGGGTCCCACTGCCTCCCTGGCTGGTTTCCTGCTTCTAATATATTTGAAGAAATTTTAATTGTTGGTCTTTATGTTTTTTGCAATATGCTCCTCATAGTCCCCTTTTGCCTGCCTGATCACAGTCTTGCACTTGATTTGCCACTGCCTGTGTTCCCTTTTATTAATCTCACTTGGACTAGCTTTCCACCACTTAAAGGAGTTGTTCTTACCTTTTACAGCTTCCATTCCTTTGTTTGTTAATCATGCAGGCCTTTTCTTATACCTGTTGTTGCCTTTCCTAACTTGTGGTATATAGTTTATCTGAGCTTCTAGGATTGTACTTTTAAATAGCCTCCAAGCTTCCCCAAGGGTATTTACATTTCCTTTCAGTTTCTTCACATGCCTCCTCATCTCAGAGAATTTACCCCTTTTAAAGTTAAACGTGGTTGTGCCGGTCTTTTGGGGCAACTCTGTATTTATATAAATGGTGAAATCAATAACTTTATGGTCACTGCTCCCAAGCGGTGTGATCACTTTTACATCTCTCACCAAATCTTGGGCATTACTTAGGACCATATCCAGGATCGCCCCACCCCTGGTTGTGAGCCGCCCTGAGCCTTCTTGTGCAGGGAGGGCGGGATACAAATAAAAAGTATTATTATTATTATTATTATTATTATTATTATTATTATTATTATTATGGTAGGTTCAGAGACCATCTGCTCCATAGCACAGTCATTGAGAGCATCTAGAAACTCAATCTCTTTCTCTCGACCAGAACACATATTGACCCAATCAATTTGCGGGTAGTTAAAATCATGTATTATGACAGTTTTTACGTCTAGCCACTATCTTTAAGCCTTCCATCATATTATAGCCGTCCTCTATCTTTTGATTTGGTGGGCGATAACAAACTCCCATAGTTAAATTTCCTTTTGGGCCCTCTATTTCAATCCAAAGCATTTCTAGAAGGGAATCTAATTATCTGTCCTCAGTCTTACTGGACTGTATGCCCTCTCTCACATACAGAGCCACCCTACCTCTAACCCTTCCCTCCCTATCCTTCCAATATAACTTATATCCAGGAATCACCGTGTCCCACTGATTCTCCTAATTCCACCAAGTTTCTGAAATTCCCACAATGTCTATGTTTTCTCCCAACACTAAACATTCCAACTCAGCAATTTTATTTTGAACACTTCTAGCATTTGTGTTCAAACATCTATAATTTCCCAGGCAAGCTAGGCCCGCCACCTTCCTCCTGCCACCTCGAGACTCTGGCAGGCAGTCCATGCTGTTTGTCACCATCTCAGTGGACATCTCTGATCCATTACCCGGTAGAAAAGTAACAGAAAAAGACCAGAATATGTACATTCCGGTCTGAATGTTCATTCCTTGTGGGATGCTATATGTAAATTAATCCTTTAAAAAACTCACATCTGAAAGATCAATGGGAAATTGGGCTCATTAAACAAATCCAATCATGTAGAAAATGGTTTTGAAAATAATTCTGAATTTTCTCCTATGCTGGATCAATAAAAAACAAGAAGGAAGATTCTATTTAGTTTTATTGAAATAACTATTTTGTTGCTGAAGAAACATTTTTTTTTAAAAAAAAAAGTTCATTACAGCCCTCATTAATTTTTTTTTCAAATAACAAAAGTTTTGTTTCCACTAATAGTTCTAATCACATAGTTGAATAGGATAGTGAAGAGACTGCCTTTCTCCTGTCTCTCCATTCACAACAGATCAGCAGAGTAATTGGAACACTATATGTTCACCTCCAGTTCTGGATGGAGAGAACGTCCTGTCCTACACATCCTATCATGGATGTCAAACTCAATTGTTTTGAGGGCCGGATCTGACATAAATGGGACTTTGTCGGGCTGGGTCATGTGTGCCAGAGATATAAACTCTGAGTTTCCCAAGCTGGAGCTGGCACCCCTACACAGACTGAAAATTAAGAGAAGCATCAATGCAGCAACTTGTATCCCACTGAGGTCCCCCCCCCACCCCTCCAGACTCCAACTCCAGGAGTTTCCCAACCTGGAGCTGGCACCCCTACACAGACTGAAAACTAAGAGTAGCATTTTGCGTTGGCAAACAAAACAACTCACCCTAGCCACAGATAATAGCAGCTTTGAAAGACAGGGTCCATAGCTCCTTGAAGCAGAAGACATGAAGGTAGAGAGTGGCCCAAACAGAGTTTGGGGGTGCAAATCTGTGGTAGGGTAAGACAAGACACACTGAACTGGCCATGTGCTGGTCTTGATATCGCCCAATCTGTACCCTCAAGTGATGAGGTCTTGTGGTGTGACCAGTAGGTCAGGTGACCTGCAACACTGCATGACACCAGTACATGTGGCTCCTTGTGTCACCAAAAGGGGCGAACAGGGGGAGGCTCCCAGAGGCTTGATAGGATTAGCAAGTCATAAGGGAGTTAAGGTAAACTACCATAAACAAAGAAAAGAATTGGTCAATGTAGAGTCACATTGTAATATACTGTAACACTATAGCTAACACAATGGGGATGGTCTTCATAATGGGATTAAGTCCTCAGGATCACTCACTTCCTTGGACTTCTTCTTGTGTTCAGTGATCTTCTCAATGGCTGACAGGAACAAACCTTTGTTATGTGCAGGCATCATAGCAAGCTCTTTTGTCCAACTGCTGGCTACTCGCTTTGCATTTGCATTGACCCACCTAGAGTATGTGCTGCTGTTGTACTTTCATTGCTGTACAGGAACCAGATGGATTCATGGCTTCTGGTTAAGGGCTGCTCTTGGATGCTATCTTCATTAGACAGTGTTGCAGTGGTGTTTTGCATGGCTTGGCAGCTTCTTGGGGAAGCCTGATCTGGAATCCTTCTATGCAGGGGAATGCATAGTCACAGCAATGGCAGGAACAAGCAGGGAGGCTTCTTGGTCAAGCTGGAGTGCTTGCTGCTTGGCCCCACAGAGTGAAATGTCCATACTGAAGCTGGCACAATGTAGTCTCTGCAAGCCCGCTGCTTGCCAGCGTGGCTCAGGGGACGTTTTGCCTCCCTTCGGAGGGAGAGCGGCAACTTCGGCGCCTTTCTAGGCGCGTTTTGAGTGGGCAGGGCTTCAACGCTGTTGCTGAAGCCCCGCTCTTGGCTGGGACAGTCTTCCCGGCGTTTTCGGCTTGGCTGGTGCTTGCGTCGACAGAGCGGCAGAGATCGTCGGTGGATGGTCGTGTGCAGTTGCTGTGGCTTGGCTTCTGACGACGCTTGGAAATCGTTTGGCAATCTTATCTGTTTGCTCCGTTGTTGTCCCCTGCTTTTGGGCAGCCATCTGGGTGGTGGGAGGTTTTTTCCTTGTAGAGGCTCCTTGCTGGGGCTTCTCAACCCCCCCACTCCCCCCCATTGCGTTTGGGGGTGAAGTTTAGGAAATCGTTTGGCAATCTTATCTGTTTGCTCCGTTTTTGTCCCCTGCTTTTGGGCAGCCATCTGGGTGGTGGGAGGTTTTTTCTTTTTCCTTGTAGAGGCTCCTTGCTGGGGCTTCTCAACCCCCCCCCCCACTCTCCCCCATTGCGTTTGGGGGTGAAGTTTAGGGTTTGGGTGGCTGTTAGGTCGTAGTGGTGTGCCTGGCAGGGGCAGTTGGCCGTTTTTAGTGGCAGCCATTGCCGTTGTACTGGGGAGGTTGTTCTTCGCTTCACTCGGGTGGCTGGGCGGCCATTTTATATACCATCCTTCTTGCACTTGGGAGGTTGTTTTTGCTTCCCTCGTGGGGGCTGGGTGGCCATTTTGGATTCCTCCTTCTTGCTCTAGGGAGGTTGTTGGTGCTTCCCCTTGGGCAGCCATTTTAGATTCTTCCCTGCATTATCTCTGGTCCACCAGCAGTTAGCCATTTTGTAGGAGTGAGGCGGCGGACATTTTAGAGGGTTGTGGTGTGGCAGCCATTTTCTCTTTTTGGTGGTTAGCCTGTTGTTTGAAAGGGCTTGCTGCCTTGAGGTGGTTATTTCTCCCTTGGAGTTTTTAGTTTCTCCTGCGTTCTTCAGCACAGCATGTCGGGCCGTAAGGGGTCTGGTAAATCCAAGGGGAAGCAGCCGGCCCCTAGGGCCCCCAAGCTGCCACCGAAGCGTCCACCGCCTCCTTCATCTTCGGATGAGGAAGGCGATGATGACGTCAATGCAGTCATTTTTCAGCGACTGCAGGCATTAGAGCGGGCATCGGGCCTTCCACCTTCCCAGATGCCCAATAAGGGGCGGGTCTCCAAGAGGACATTTCAGGCCGACATACTAACACGCTTGTCTCTTCTTGAGAGCAGATGAACAGCGGCTGCTGGTGGTGCTGTGGGGCTTAGTGGCCTTGACGTCGGTGCTGGCCCATCCTCCGGTGCCGGTTGTGCTGGGTCTGCTTTGGTGCCCTCGGGGCCTTCCAGTAAGTGTGGGGATGGGTCTCTGCCTCACATCGGGCCTGCATGGCCATGGGGGGCCTGGGGGTCTGCTGGAGCTAGTGGGGCTGGCTCTCCTCTAGGGGCCGCTTCTGCTGCGGGCTTAGATCAGCCTGGCAACTGGATGGGGACTCAGGGTCAGTGGGGCATGATGGGTCCCTGGTCTGGGGTTGGACAGCAAGGGGCCGGGGGGGCTTGGCCTGGCTGCTGGGGTTTCTCTTCTCCTTATGGGGCGGTGCCATTTAGTGCCATGCCTTCTGGCGAGGTTGCCTTACCTTTAGGCGATCACTTGCTGCCCGCCACAAAGGAAAAAATTTTAAAGGGCGAATATGTGGATGTATTCTCCCTTTTATATAGAGAGTTGGAGAAAAAGGACAAGGAAGAGCTAGACGACAAAGATAAGGAGAAGCTCAGGAAAAGGAAGGTTGAGCGGACCTGGGCCAATTGGCTCCCTGGGTTCCTTATTCATGCGGGAGTTATCGTGCGGGCTCACCCCTGGAGGGCTGCTGCCTTGATACAATACTTGGACATCGTGTACAAAGGGTACACGATGTTCAGTGGCCCGGCCTGGTGCCAGTACGACCAGGAGTTTAGAATGCAGGCTGCCTTGTACTCCCGTGGGATCGGATCCCACTCCCGTGGGATCGGATCCACCAGCAGTTGTGGCTGCAGGTGATGTCACCGGCTCGGCCCAATGTGGGGGAGCGATCCGATAGCGGGCACCTTGTTTCTAAAGGTCCTGCTTCTTTGTCTGGTGCGTCCTCTTCCTCCCGCAGTGTTGCGGGGCAGGTGGTTCAACCCCGCTTGCTCTGCTGGGAGTTTGGGTCCCAGGGGGCTTGCAGTCGAAAGGACTGCCATTTTAAGCATGAATGCCCCTTGTGTGCTGGCCCGCACTCCTTCAGCAGCTGCCCCAGAGTCCGACCCCGCAAGGGTCAGAAAAATCTGGTGGGGGCTCTTTCCAGCCTGGTAAAGGGTCCCAGCCCGATAAGGGTGGGGCCTCTTAGTGTGTGGCTTCGTAGATACCCACGCAGGAAGGACAGTTGTTATCTTTTGAATGGTTTCACGTTAGGTTTTAGGATTCCTTTTCAAGGTCCTCGGGTACCAGTTTGGTCCAAGAACCTTAGTTCAGTTGTTGGTCTTGAACATATAGTTAGGGAAAAAATCGCTAAGGAACTGGCTGAGGGCAGGATCTTGGGCCCCTTTGCCAGTCCTCCGGTTAGGAATTTTAGGGTTTCCCCATTGGGGGTGGTGCCAAAGAAAGCACCTGGTGAATTTCGTTTGATTCACCACCTTTCTTATCCTAAGGGTTCATCGGTCAATGATGGCATACCTGAGGAGCTTTGCTCCGTTAGGTATACCTCTTTTGATCAGGCCATGGGAGTCGTGCGACGCTGTGGTCAGGGGGCTGAGATGGCAAAATGCGATATCAAGTCGGCATTTCGCCTTCTCCCTGTCCACCCGGATGATTTTGAGTTGCTTGGCTTTTCGTTTGCGGGGCAATACTACATGGACAGGGCACTGCCTATGGGCTGCTCTGTTTCATGCGCTGCTTTTGAGTGCTTCAGCACATTTTTGGAATGGGCTGTGCGCGAAAAAGTGGGCTTGCAGGAGGTCGTTCATTACCTGGACGACTACCTGTTTGTGGGCCCTGCAGGCTCAGGCCGCTGCGCTCCGTTGCTGGCTGGCTTTGTTGATTTGGCCGCTGAGTTGGGCGTGCCTTTGGCAGAGGAGAAAACCGAGGGACCAGCCCAACGCCTTGTTTTTCTCGGGATTGAACTAGATACTCTGGAGCAGTCATCCAGGATTCCTGAGCCAAAGCTGCTGGATTTGAAGGAAAGGATTAACTCCTTTCTGTGTAGAAAAAAGGTTACGTTGCTTGAATTGCAGCAGCTAGTGGGGCACCTTAACTTTGCTTGCAAAGTGGTCGCCCCGGGTAGGCCTTTTCTGCGCAGGTTCTGTGACGCCATGGCGGGCCTTCGCTCGCCACATCACAGGACCAGGGTTACTAGCAGCATGAGGGAAGACCTGCGGATGTGGCAGGAGTTTTTAGAATCCTTCAATGGGATTTCTTTTTGGAGAGAGGAACTGAGGCTTGAGGCTGAGCTTCAGGTCATGTCAGATGCTGCTGGGTCACTTGGTTTTGGGGTCTACTTCCGTGGACACTGGTGCATGGAAGAGTGGCCAGAGTTGTGGGTGCAGGCCGGTTTAAACAGGGACCTCACGTTTTTGGAATTCTTTCCTATTTTAGTCGCGGTTTGGCTGTGGGGGAAGGATATGGTGAATTGCACCGTGCATTTTTGGTGCGATAACATGGCTGTGGTTCATGTTATTAATTCCCTTACATCCAAATCTTCGCGGGTTATGAGGTTGGTGAGGTCCTTCACTCTGTGCTGCCTGCGGCTTAACATTCTGTTTTTGGCCAAGCATGTTCCTGGGGTGAATAACGGGGTGGCTGACGCTCTCTCTCGTAAACAGATGGAGAGGTTTCGTCAGCTGGCCCCAGACGCCGATCTGGATGTGGCGCCAATGCCCCAGGAGCTGTGGCCGATTGGAGAGCCGAGGCCTGCAGAGCGATAGGCCTAGCCATTGCACCCAGCACCAGGAAGTCTTATGAGCGTGCCGTGCGGCAGTTTGAGGACTTTAGGGCTGAGGTAGGGTATTGTATTGTTTGGCCCCTCCCAGTGGAGCATTTGCTCCACTACTGTGTTTCTCTAAGAGGTAAGGGACTGGCCGTGCGTTCAATTCGGGGACGTATGTCTGCGTTGGCCTTCGCCAGTAAGGCTTTGGGGTTCAAGGAGGAGACAGCAGATTTTTGTATTCGAAAGATGCTGGAGGGGTGGTCCAGGGAGGCTGGGCCTATGGCTGATACTAGGGCCCCTGTGTCTCCTGAGATCCTTCGGGGCTTAAAAGGGGTTTGGAGCGCAGTTTGTGCGCCTCCTTTTGAAGTAGTTTTGTTCCACACAGCCTCTCTAGTGGCCTTTTTTGGGGCTTTGAGGGTTAGCGAGCTGGTGGCAAGCTCCAAGTATGATGTTTCCGGTAGGGCGTTGTTGCTGAGGGATGTTAAGTTGCTGGCGGGTAAGGTGGTCCTTACTGTCTGGCGATCCAAAACTGATCAGGTGGGCACGGGGACAGTGCTGGAGTTGGGTCCATGTTTGGAGGTGGAGCTTTGCCCAGTGGCCGCTTTGGCCGACTATTTGGCTGTGCGGGGAGGCTGCGCGGGATTGCTGTTTTGTCATGTGGGAGGTAGCCCCCTGACAAAGCATCAATTTTGGACAGTGACATCAAAGGCCTTAGCCCTGTTGGGGTTGTCTGGAATGAGGTTTGGTACCCATTCCTTTAGAATTGGGGCAGCTTCTACGGCTGCGGCCTTGGGTTATTCCACTTCGGCCATCCAACGCCTTGGCCGTTGGCGTTCCCAGGCTTATAAAGGTTATATTCGCCCTATGCTCCGCTAACGAGTTTTAGTGAGTAGCTGGGGGGGCTTTGAGGTTTGGTTTATATAACTGGTTTGTTTCTTCCTTTTAGATGCTGTGGTTCCTGGCCGGAGGAGCAGAGTTCTCATCTGCGGGCACAGTTATGTGTTCTGGGCGGCACATCAAGCTCGGAGAACTGCTGTTGGCTCCCAGCTGGGGCTCAGCAAATATGTCACAATAGAGTGGAGGGGACGCCGTGGGCTTCAGTGGCCTGGCTTGCTCCCCCTTTTGTTTCACGGGTCTGGGGCCCCTCCTCCGCAGGTATTGATTATTCACCTGGGAGGAAACGATCTCGGGCTGATTAAAGGCAAGGCGTTGATCTTGCAGGCCCGGGATGATTTCAGGTATATAAGGAACAGATGGCCTGGTACCATTATAGTTTGGTCGGCCATGATTCCACGCTTGGAGTGGCGTTGTGCCTGGAATCCAGCTGGGTTGGAAAGGGCTCGTTACCGAGCGAATAAGGAAATTCGCAAGGTTTTGGAGGGTGGCTTGGGTCACTATTTGCCCCATCCGGATATTTCTAAGGAATGTCCCGACCTCTACAGAGGGGATGGAGTGCATCTCTCGGAAAAGGGTAATATGCTTTTCCTGAGAGATTTACGGCAAGGGCTTTTGTCAGTTTTGGGTTTTTCTGTGGGTGCTAAGCCCTAAGTAGAGACTTGGCCTTAGTTGTGGCAGGTTCTACGGGGTTTATGGCACCAGGCGGCCTGGGGAGGACCGGTTAGCCTCCCCCTTTTGGGGAGTTAGGGGTCTGTCAGGATCTACCTTTGGTGTGGCCCGAGGTATGTGAATGCAGACTGTCCTGGAGACTCGATTGGATGGGTGCCTTTCGCTGAGACTCGCGTCTGGTGTTTGGGCCCTCCAGTGCGAGCCTCCCTGCTGGGTCTGCCTGGCGGGAGCTGTGGGTCACAGCTCCGGCTGGGGGACCGGGTCTCTCGCCCGCTGAAAAAGGCAGGGGAGCGGTCTGAGGAGACCACTGGCCCTGACCTGGCCGCAGTTCGGTTGCCCTTGCCGAGGTGGTTTATTTTAATAAAAGTGGCCCATAGTTTCACCAATCCAATTGTGTCCATCTCTTTATTCCGACTTGGGGGGCAATGAAGTCTCTGCAAGCCCGCTGCTTGCCAGCGTGGCTCAGGGGACGTTTTGCCTCCCTTCGGAGGGAGAGCGGCAACTTCAGCGCCTTTCTAGGCGTGTTTTGAGTGGGCGGGGCTTCAACGCTGTTGCTGAAGCCCCGCTCTTGGCTGGGACAGTCTTCCCGGCGTTTTCGGCCCACCCACCCGCCCTGTCTGTTATGCAGGCTTTTTGCTGGTCGCTTCCGTTTGGAGGGGCCGGGTAGGAATTTTTTCACTCCCCGGCTATTTGGGTTCTGACTGGGGGGTGTTTTTTTGCCTACCCTGCATAGCAGTTCAGTGGATTGAGGAATTGGCTCTGGGTGGTGCTCTGGTTGAGTTTGGTCACTTTTAGGGCAGGTTCTACGGGGTTTATGGCACCAGGCGGCCTGGGGAGGACCGGTTAGCCTCCCCCTTTTGGGGAGTTAGGGGTCTGTCAGGATCTACCTTTGGTGTGGCCCGAGGTATGTGAATGCAGACTGTCCTGGAGACTCGATTGGATGGGTGCCTTTCGCTGAGACTCGCGTCTGGTGTTTGGGCCCTCCAGTGCGAGGCTCCCTGCTGGGTCTGCCTGGTGGGAGCTGTGGGTCACAGCTCTGGCTGGGGGACCGGGTCTCTCGCCCACTGAAAAAGGCAGGGGAGCGGTCTGAGGAGACCACTGGACCTGACCTGGCCGCAGTTTGGTTGCCCTTGCCGAGGTGGTTTATTTTAATAAAAGTGGCCCATAGTTTCACCAATCCAATTGTGTCCGTCTCTTTATTCCGACTTGGGGGGCAAATGCCAAATGCTTAAGATCAAACAGGATCCACGGCCTATAGACAGTAGGCAAGTGGGTATTTGTTATTAATGTCCATATTGAGTTAGTTCTTATACCCAATGTTTTCTCCTTACCACTGAATGTTCATAGAACCAGTTTGCCTGTGTCCACACAATATAAGTCCATACCGAGAGTTCATAACAATAAGAGTCCTGTGTCTCTGCCCCTAGGCCAGAGTAAACTCAATCCATAAATGGAGACAAAAGGCGGTCCAGGGAGTCTGAACCAGGATCTGAGTGAACACATTCCATTTAAAGATGGAGGAGAGGGCTCACGTTTACAGGAGGGAAAAACAGCAGGGTCACCTCTGTTTGCACCTCAGTTTGTAAACAAACAAAACAGCCAGCAGAGTTCGCGCTGAGCCTCCATTTGTAAAAAAAACAAAACTGAAACCACCAGCAGCAGCCTCCAGCAATGATTGCAGCTAACTTGAGGCAGGAGGGAAAAGCCCAGCAGTCACCTCTCTCATTGATCAAGATGGCGGAGACTACTGCAGCTGATCAGAGGCACTTCCAAACACACAGAGCCTCTGTTTGTAAATAAATGAAACCACCTCCAGCTGGAAGGAGCAGAGAGGAAGCAATGAATCAGAGCCAACTAGAAAAGCCCAGCAGGGTCATGTGAAGCTACCCAAAGAGCTTTTGTAGATAAAAGCACACACAGGAGCTTCCTGTCTGGGCAGAAGGAATAAGCAGTATCTTTAATGGTAGAATGGGAGGGATGGCGAAGGGAAGCTTGATCTGCAGGCCTGATTAAAGGCATGGGCAGGCCGTGTCTGGCCCACGGGCTGGATGTTTGACACCCCTGCCCTACATTGAAGGCACAGAAAGACTCTTATTTCTGATTACTAGTTACTCTTACTGATCAGGTTATACAAATTTAGGGCATGAAAGACACTTAAATCCTCTTCTTTCTTATTAGGTTATGCACATATAGTTAAATAAAAAGTTAGAAAAAATAACTCAAAAACTATTTCCTTTGTAAATTTTTTTTTTTTTTGGAGGGGGGGAAAGACCTTAGAGGCTTTGTTTGATCTGTAGCTTGAGATATGCTATTTTATTGAAGGAGGAGATATTGTGTGTAACTCAGTGAAAGAAAACTCAAATCACATGAATCTTTATAGCACCTCCAAGCTCACTCTTGCCTTCATTATAACAAGGCCTAAGGCTTGGGGTTAAACTAGGTTTTCCCTCCTTAGCTGAATAATGAACTTCGAAGTTGGAGTCTAATAGGTGTTATTAAAATGGATTTAATGACTATTTTTATAAGAGTTCCATATCAAAGACAGTTGCACATGCTTGCATAGAAGGGTTAAGTTTATTTTTGTAATGTGAGAAGGTACAGTGTTACCAGAACATATGAGCAAACAGGACATTCTCTCTGGCACATTGACCCAACCTGTTCATTGCAAACAGATGGCTCTAGATGGTTTGAGCATCATTATTTTAAGAAATGTCCTGAGTTCTAGTGGAATTCTCCTTCCATAGTGTTTTTGCATTGTTCTACTAGCACAGTCCTAGGCACCCTCCTTAGCTAATTTTTAATGAATGCCATCTAATCCTATTGCCACAGCTACAACTAGGAAATCAAAGATTGCAGCACTGAGCTGAAAATAGCTGACCTGGCTACATGGAAAAGGGACTCATTCATATGCAAAGCTCCATGCTCAGATTCGAATCTCATTCAAAGGACAATTTGAAATTTGATCTTTGGAAAACTGACCTTCTAATGCCTTTTTGTTTGCAACTAGTTAGAGCTGTAAAGGAGGACATTAATGAAATAGAAAAAAATAATGAGAGAGAGGAACCTCTATAAAGTGTACATAGTTTTTATCAAATGATATTGAGAATAATAGAAGCCTTGCATACACTACATTTTGTCCTTTTCCTGTGATGGAATTCCCATGTAGATCACATTGTAGGAATGATTCAGACAATGAAACTGTAAATCAAGATTCCTACAAACATGAATTCCTACAAACAGGATTCCTACAAACATTTGTTATGAAGGCTGAATCTGACATAAATGAGACGTTGGACTGGACCATGTGTGTCATAAAATGCAATGCCAGGTAGTGGAAATATAAACTTTATAAATGGCATAGACAAAAACAATTAAAGATTTTTTTTTAAAAAAAACTTTAAATAAAACATACTTAAAAGGTTGCAATATTTTATTTAACAGTCTGATAACTGACTCATCTTGCTCTGAATAATTACATCAAAATCTTGAGACAATGTCTGTGTTGCAACAATCTTGAGTATGCTGTTCAGATTTGTATCCATAAGTATCAAGTCTACTTTTGATTTATTTACATTCATTACAGAAATCGCATGGTCAGTGCTTTGAGCCTAAGACCCAGAGGAAAACAGGAAATGGTTGGGCACTGTGAACTTTTGTACATAAGTTGCTTCACGTGCTGGTCAAGAACATGTGAAGGCACCATGACATAGACTGAGGTCTATGTTTTTGTTTATAAAACTCTAGTCTTCTCTAGATAAATAACTACAACTCCTATGAGGCAGTGCAAGAATACAGAGTCAGCAATGCATAGTGGTTACTTCAGTATCAGCCTACTTGTATGGGAAGCCTAGGTTAAAAATCCTCAGTTTACAAAGGATATGTGCTGAGTGGTCTGGGCACACACTCTCAGCCTAATGCACCTCACAGAGTTGTTCACATTGCTTTCCTATTGAAAAAGACTGGCTCACAAAGGCATGAAAACAGTGAAAGGGAAAGGCAAAATCAGTTGCATCCAGGAGAGCCCTGGAATAATGAGTCAACAAAAAACACTCTCTTGCAAAAAACACATTCACTGCCTGTAGTAAGGCAAAAAGCTCATACCTTGAATAAAATGTTTGCTCCACAAAGCAAGCTCTTCCTCCTCATCTTCCTCCCCAAAGATTGAAAAGATTGAAGCTTTGCTCTGTAGCTCCTGTGCGATTGAGCAAGCCTAGAAAAGCAAGCTGTGATGCAGAAGGAAGCAAGAGAAAAGGAGAAGGAAGCACACTTACTTTCAAGCTTGATAGGAGCCCTCCTGAGAGTTCCACCTCCTTGTCCATTGAATAGTAGGTGCAGCTGCATAACAATCCCTGGATGAGCTCCCCCACCTATTTTTCTACAAAACAACCCCTGATGATATTCCTTGTTTACTTCAAATAGATTCATTTATTAAGACCTAGAGATGCTTACAAGACAGGTAACTGAAAGAACTGAGGAATCAAACCACATACAGAGATATATAATAGGGGTTTACAACCGTTACTACTTTGGCAGGAACTTCTACCTTAAGGGTCACATGTTACCATAATAAACAACAAAGGAGAAAGAAACACATATCAAAGAGATAAGGACTTTGAAGACACTAGAGCATTCCTTCTCACACTCATGAGACAAAACAGTATTTCATGAGAATCTAAACACTCCATGGCCAGATGGCTATGGCTATTATGTAGTAAATTCCAAAGATCAGCTTCTAAGGGAAAGTTATATGCAGGAATTTGACAACTTTCTTATAAGTAGTTTCATGCACAAAGAACCATGGTGTCCCAAAGGCAACAACTGCCACAGATCAAAGAAGGGATGCCAGACTCTAGGTAAGACCTGGGAACCCCTAGAATTACAGCTCCTTTCCAGAAAACAGAGATCAGTTCCCTCTTAACATTTTATGACAGAACAGCCCTTCCAATTATGGCATCAGTTCTCCTTTGTTTGAGAGCTGAGGTCTTCAGGTCCAAAATAGCAATGGATTTTTCACAGTGTGTATAATTGATCTGTGTAGAACTTTTGCTAGGCTTTGATTTTATGTTGTAGTCCTGTGGGTGTAGTTTTTAACCATCCTGCATCTATGTGTTCAAAGCTGATCTTCAGCATTCCCCTGTGAGTGTAATTGCAGAGAAGAGATACCAATGGCCAGAAATGAAAGACTGTTTCATACCCTGAAGCACTATTGGGTGGTTGTGCTAGTCCTAATGGGTTGCAGGGTTCCACCATCAAATTTCTAGTTGCCATTTCCTCTCTGGTATTACAAATGCTGTTTTCTTAATAAGACTTTGGAACAGCTGGTTGTTCCTTCACCAGACTCAAAACACCTCCACTGTTCATCCAGCATTTTTGAAATAATTGGTTGATTGTGCAGTTACAATAAACAAACTGTAGCTACTTCCATTGTTGAACAATTGCCCAATAAGCCATAATTACTGCACATGTGATAATGGATTATAGCAGTTTTACGCATCCAGGCTTAAATGCAAGTATCATGTTAACAATGAAACAAGTGAACTTCCCTCGACCTGGGTGGTTTTACAGATTAAGTGTTTTTGCCAGGCTGTGTGGAATGTGGTGAATGATATTCAGGGATTTGTCACTGAGGCCACAGAAATGAATTACACTACTAAGAAAAGTGCCTTCATTTGATGTATGGTTTGAATACTGAGTAGGGGCTCTTTCATTAAGGGTAGAATTAGCTAAAAGCTTTCATTCCACAGATGTGTTCCTTTGTGTTGCTACTACAAATGACATCCAAAACAATCTGTGAGAAAGAAACAAAGATTGGCTGATTTTCTATTAGTCAAAACAAAAATTACAAAAGATCTGCCCCTTCCCAGCCGGGCCGGCTTCGCTGGCTAGAGGCTGTGGGCTGCTGTTACCCTCCCGGAAGGAGGGAAGGCTCGCCCCCGTCATCTCCGGCATCCGGGGATGTCTTGTTGGGTGTGCCATTGGGCTATAAAGGACACGGCCCCGCCCAAACCCATGCACTTGTTCTTCGGCTCTCGGAGGGAGAGCACCTGTTGAGCTGCTTTGATTGTGCGGGGGCCTGGGTGCGGTGGCGCGGCGGTGTGTGCGAGTAGCATCGGAGGATGCGTGCGAGGCGTTGCCAGCTTCTGCGCGAGCGGTGGTTTTTTCTCTTGAGTGCTGGTGTTCTAGCTGGAGCCAAGTTGGGGGGTGCTTTTAGAGGAAGGCTAGAGAGGGGTTGTTCTGCGTGGACGCCAGGCTGGTGGCCTAGTCACCTCCCTCCCCCTCCCCCCATGGGGGCAGGAGTTCCATCTGACTGCAAGTTGGGGGGGTGCTTTTGGGAGTATGCAGGAGAAGGGTTGTTGGGCACCTCCCCGTGAGGGCAGGAGTGTGTACTCACTCACCCCCCCCTCTGGTTGGTTAATAGGGTAGTGGGGCTTAGTTCCTGCCCCCCCCCCCAGCACACATATAGCAGTTCTGTTGTGCAGAGTGGTTAAGCTGCAGGCCTGCAGTCCTAAACTCTCTTCATGACCTGAGTCGATTCCAGGAGAAGCTGGGTTCAAGTAGCCAGGTCAGGGTGCTCTTTTTATATTAATTTCTCTAAGGGAAAACAGCCTGCTAGAAAGAGGGGGCAGCAAGCTAGGCCGCCTGGTGACTTGGGTGAGGAGGCCCAGCTATAGCAGGCCATCATTGGACAGCTTTGGAGCAACAGAGGGTTGCTGTAGGGGCTCCCACATGGGAAGGGCGCTGTAGGGCAACAGGCCGTTCATCCAAGATGACTTTTGAAAAGGAGGTGTTGGCTCGCCTTTCTGCGTTACAGGGTGTGGTCGTCAGCTCGGATATGCAGCAGGAATTGGACCTGGAAGCGGAGGTGGACACGAGAGAGGCCCCCGGCGGGGAGCCTGTGGATCCTGGCGCAGGAGGGGTGGTGGTGGAGACAACCCTGGTGGTGGTGGTTGCTGTTACCCTTTTGGGGGTAGCTGGTAAGTCCCTATTGCAACATCAGCTTCCGACTTGGCCATGGGGCCTCCCCCAGCTGTCGGTTATCCACAATACACTGGATATGGTGGTGTCATCGCCTGGGCAGTTGGCCCCTTCTGGGCAATACAGTCAAGCACAACCTTCTTGGAGTGCACCTTGTACCCCACTTCAAAGCCAGAACACGGTCCGTTCTGCCTCACAGCCCCCTTTGCAGTCGGTGGCTACGCCAATGTCACAAGGCGCTTCTACTTCACAGGCAGCGCTGGGCGTGCTGCCATGGGGCAGGCAGCAGCAGTTACTGCAACAAGGGGCATGGTCGGGGCATCCTTGGGGTGTGTGGGACTATCCACCGAATCCTTATGGATCCATACCATTCCAAGTCCTGCCATATGGCGACACCGCATTGCCCTTGGGTGATCATTTGGCAATGGCCACCCGGGAGAATATACTGAGTGGTGAATATGTGGACATTTTCAGTCTCCTATTTAGAGAACTAGAAAAGAAAGACAAAGAGAAGCTAGATGACAAGGAGAAGGAGAAGCGTAGAAAGAATGGATAGGACTTGGGCCAATTGGCTGCCAGGTTTCCTGATTTATGCGGGGGTGATAGCAAGGGCACAACCTTTACGGGCTGCAGCTCTTTCCAATATTGTGACATAGTGCACCGTGCATATACGGACTTCGTCAGGGCTGCATGGTTGCAATATGACGAGGCCTTCAGAATGAGGGCCGCAGTCAATCCCAGTCTCCCCTGGAATCAAATTAATCAGCAGCTCTGGCTGCAGTTGATGTCCCCGGCAAAGCCCAATACAGGTGATAGGGCAGATAGTGGGCATTTGGTGCACAGGAAGCAGAACACGGTTGGTGCCCGCAGTTCGGCGGGCCAGTCATTTCAACCCCGGCTGCTATGCTGGGAATTTACCTCCAAGAGCGTGTGTGCTAGAAAAGCCTGTAAATTCAAACACAAGTGCCCGCTATGCGGAGGGTTGCATGCCTTCTCAGCCTGCAGCAGGTCAAAAACCAAGGGGAATGCCAAGCGTCCCGGTGGTGGGAACAATCTGCAGCCACCTGTAAAAGGGGCCCAGCACCATATGTCTGAAGGTACTTAGACGGTGGTTGGGCAGTTATCCCTTGGTTGCTGTCAGGGCCTATTTACTGGAGGGATTTAGTTTTGGATTTAGGATTCCATATCAGGGACCTAGAGTCCCTTGTATGGCCCCTAACCTTCATTCAGTGGTTGGGATGGAACACGTGATTAGGGTGAAAATAGCCAAGGAATGTTCGGAGGGGAGGGTACTTGGCCCCTTTGATGCTCCGCCAGTGCCTAATTTAAGGGTGTCTCCCTTAGGGGTGGTGCCAAAAAAGGCGCCAGGGGAATACCGTTTGATACACCACTTGTCATACCCCAAGGGTGGCTCAGTGAACGATGCCATTTGGACTTTCTCTGTTTGGTCAGGTATACTTCCTTTGACCAAGCGGTCAAAGTAGTATGGGGTTGTGGTGTGGGGGCTAAAATGGCAAAATGCAACATTAAGTCAGCATTTCGCCTGTTGCCAGTACACCCGGAAGATTTTGATCTCCTGGGCTTCTCCTTTGAGGGAAAATATTACATGGATAGGGATGCTCGGTATCTTGCGCCGCTTTTGAGCAGTTTAGTTCCTTTGTGGAATGGGCACTTCGGATTAAGTCTGGGTTGAACAACATGGTGCACTACCTGGACGGCTACCTTTTCATGGGCCCGGCAGGGTCTGGGCAATGCACCAGGTTGCTATGGTCATTTGAGGACCTGGCAGGGGAGCTAGGGGTCCCATTGGCCCATGAAAAAACAGAGGGGCCCAGCTCGGTGATTACCTTTTTAGGCATCGAGCTGGACACTATTCGGTAAGCTTCACAGCTGCCTGAAGGTAAAGTGGAGGGTCTGAGGAATCGTTTAGCATCTCTTAAGAAGCAGCGCAAGGTGTCACTTTTGGAGCTGCAGTAGTTAGTGGGGCACCTCAACTTTGCGTGCAAGGTTGTTGCGCATGGTAGGGCCTTCTTGAGGCGGCTATGTGACACCATGGGGTCCCTGTGGCTTCCTCATCATAGAGTTCGGATGAACACAGGTATGCGGAGGGACCTGGAGGTTTGGGAGGAATTTTTGGAATCCTTTAATAGGATTTCATTTTTGGCGGGAGGATTTGAAGATAGAAGCAGAGTTTCAAATTTTTTCTGATGCAGCAGGGGCCACTGTTTTTGGGGTATATTTCCGGAAACACTGGTGCGCTGAGCAGTGGCCCGCTGCATGGTTGGCCACTGGACTCTGTCGGGACCTCACCTTTTTGGAGTTCTTTCCAAAGCTGGCCAACCACACAGTTCATTTCTGGTGTGATAACATGGCTGTTGTACATGTTATCAACTCCCTGTCATCCAAGTCTCCAGCGGTTATGAATCTTGTGTGGGCATTCACGTTGCAATGCCTTCGTTTGAACATTCTGTTCCTGGCAAGGCATGTTCCGGGAGTGTGCAATGGGTTGGCGGATGCTCTATCTCGTCAACAGATCGAACGTTTTTGCCAGCTCACTCCAGATGCAAATCTGCAGCCAGCGCAAATGCCACTGGACCTTTGGCAGCTTGGAAAGCTGAAGCCGGTAGGGCAATTCGATTAGCTCTGGCACCGAGCACTCGGAAAGCTTATGATAGGGCGGTGGCACAATTCCGGGCTTTTAGGGACCTGGCGGGGCTTCCGGATAGCTGGCCAGTCCCGGTGGCTCACATATTGCAATTCTGCATTCATCAGAAGGGCAGAGGGTTGGGGCTCAAGTCAATTAAAGAACAATTGGCTGCACTGTCATTTATAAGTAAATCACAGGGCCTTGCTGAGGACACTGGCGACTTCAGAGTTAGGAAGATGCTGGAAGGTTGGGCAAGGGAACACGGGCCGCGGGTGGGTACCCGGCAGCCCATATCTCCTTCAGTGTTGAAGGGGCTTTACAGGGTTTGGCCTGACGTATGTTTATCTTCCTTCAAGGCCTCACTTTCTCATGCGACCTCTTTGGTGGCCTTTTTTGGCGCACTGCGGATCAGTGAGTTGGTGGTGCAGTCGAAAAAGGATACCTCTGAACAGGCGCTTCAGGCTAAGGATGTCAAATTTAAAGGGGGGCAAGCTCGGGTGACAGTAAGGTTGTCCAAGACAGACCAGCATCAGAGAGGCACAGTAATTACAATTGGATGGTATGTTTCACCGGAGCTGTGCCTCGTAACTGCATTAGAGTGGTATATATCGCTCAGGGGAGAGGGCGATGGCCCCTTGTTTCACCATAGTGGGGGTTCCCCCCTAACTAAATACCAATTTTGGGCAATGACCGGTAAAGCACTGGCGAAGTTGGGGTTGGGGGGGGGGGGTTAAATTCACTACACATTCGTTCTGAATTGGTGCTGCATCCACCGCGGTAGCTATGGGCTACACCCCTCTGGCCATACAGCGGTTGGGCCGTTGGCGGTCATCTGCCTACAGGTCATATGTGCGCCCGTTGGCCTTTCAGTGAGATCATGGGGGGGACAGGTAGTAGTTATGTTGCTGGTTGGCATGTATTTTCTGGGTTGTGACTCTTTTCTGTTTTTCAGGAGCTGTTGCTTGTAGGGAGAGGCGTCGAACCCTCATCTGCGGGCACAGTATGATTTTTTGGGCTGCCCACCAGGCCAGGAGATTGCCAGTTGGCACCCAGCTGGGTCTCAGTGAGTGGGCAACTGTGGAGTGGCTGGGTCGCCGCGGCCTGCGTTGGCCAGGGATCATGCCACTGTTGTTCCGTGGGAGGAGTGTGCCTCCTCCACACATTTTGGTCATCCACCTTGGTGGTAATGACCTTGCGTTTATGAAGGGGAAGGCCCTTTCATTGCAGGTGCGGGACGATATGCAGGCCATTAAGCAGAGATGGCCAGGAGTTCTGTTGGTGTGGTCAGCAATTCTGCCACGCAGAGTCCGGCAGTATTCTTTCCCCCCTGCTGGGATAGAATTGCATATGAGTTGAGGATGCCGCCTTGTATAGGCCAGATGGGGTGCATTTATCTGAATTGGGTAACCGGGCCTTTTTGGAAGAGATTAGGCTGGGGTTGCGGTCGGCTCTGGGCCATCTGGTGGGCGCTAATGCCTAAGCAGAGGCTTGGCATTGGCAGTAGCAGGATGAGTTATGGGCTACAGTGTTTGTTCAGGGGAGCACCTATGGCCCTGCACCAGCAGGTGCAGGTGGTCTGTATGAACTGCAGATGGGCTGTACGGTTCAATGAGGGGAGTGCAGATCATGGCAAAGCCTCACTGGGGCAGATTTTCCAGAGGGATTGATGCTGGCCTAGGTGGAGGTGGAGTCTGGACCTGGCTGCTCAGCACGAGCCAGAATATTGGGCTCATGCTGGGGGCAGTGTAGCTCTCACTTTAAGGACAAGGCGGGGTCCTGTGGTTGACCCCAGGGCTTGTCCTGTTAGGCCTATACCCCTTGCCGTTCTAGTTGATTAAGTTATCTTTAATAAAGCGGCCTGGTTTATCCAACATACTGTGTCAACCTCTTTATTCCGACTGGGAGGGCAACTAATATTTTCAAGTATGTGAAAAGATTTATCAAATTATGTTGCTCACTTCTGCAGGAAAATTAAACAGCCAAGACATACAACTGAGAGAAAGCTTTCCAGCAAGTGGAAAAGCTAAACAGATGTTTGGATATCCATGGGTGGTTATGTAGGCTATTCAAACACTAAGCTTACACTCATGAATTTTTTCATGTCACTTGGCATTGACAAACCTGCCACAGCCATACACCAAAGACGGGCCTTGAGATAAGTAATTTACTCAGTAATTTACTTTAGTATCCGCCTGCATAGCTATAGTGCTGTACATATAAAGGAGAGTTCAATCTATTGACTTCTACACAAATAATTAGGAAAATATTTGAACACATGAATGTTTACACAATAGGAGTCCAAAGACTACTGTGTGCTCCATCCCAGATCTCGTTCAATTCAAAAACAAATTCTGGTGCAAGTTATGTTAGTAAAAGAATGGCAAAAATCATTTCCCCTTGTAGAGTGACTTGTGCCCTAGTTGTAATGTTTAGATCAATATCATAAAGATCGGTGCTATCACACTGAAATTGTTCACACTGCTAATGGCTGCCAGGAGTACCCAATGAGAGCATGGAAACTCTCCACATGATGGCAAAAATCCACAGGTTTGCAGATTGAAGCATTGTGTTCAGGGCAGGATTTAGTTGTCGAAGAGAAGCTGTTTTTGCTGGCATCCCAATGCTGGATGTAATGAGTATACAGTTTGAAATTAATACTGGAATGATTAAAACAAAGGAATTTCATATTTAGGTGATTGCAATATAAGGCCTTGTTTGTTTATTTTATTGCAGCAGATAAACTTTGTTTTCATATAAAGAACACAAGAAGCAATCTTGTGACAGTGAATGTCACACTTGAAGACATTTGCTGTGCCAGAAAGTTATTGTGCTATCTGAAGCAGAAACTTTTAAATGTGAAAAGAGCTCAACTTAGAGACCTTTCCAAGTTTCCTGGAATTTCTAGATCTTGTTGCAAAATGAATTATTATGACTAAGCCAAGCATGTCTGAAATCTCATTTATATTACAACTTTTTCACACTATTCTGGCTACAAGAAAGGGTAAGATGCATATAATATGACTGTAGCCATTTATAATGGTTTTATTTCTCTGCAGCTGTATAAATGCTGTTGTAGATCTGTGATTGTAACACAATTTTCTTCTGGATGTAAAAATCGGTTTGATCTTTTTTTTGTAAAAAAAAAAAAAGTATACTCCACATTTAATGAGAATTCAAAGTGGCTCCCAGCATCCTAACACTGGCTTACAATACCCTCTTCCATTTTATCCTTACTTAAAACATTTGATGTAGGTGAGAATGAGAAGAGGAGATTGGCCCAAGGCCATCTAGGAAGCTCCCATGGCAAAGTGGGGATTTGAACCTGGGGTCTCACATCCACCCTGAGCCTTGCATGTTCAGGGGACAGCAGTCTAAATCTCTAATTTATAAATAAATTAATAAATAAATTAATAAATAAATCCTAGTCCAACATCCTAGCCACCACACTGCATAGGGCATGAACAAAGGCAACCCTGGTAGAAACCTTAAAGCAAATGCCTTTGTAAGAATGTCTGAAAGGAAATTCACCTGTAACAGGAAATGCACTGTTACTTCCTTACCAGTCTGCATCTAACACCCTATTTCATAACTGATTTTTGTTCTAATTCCCCATACTTGCCCACATTATGCATGCTCAAATGTTAATATTTTCACACTCTTTGGGTCAGTTCCTGTGAACATGTGCATCTTCCTTAATTTGTACAATCTTTCAGTCCACCTTTTTTTGGCTGAAGCCCATGAAGTAACTTGCACAACTAGGGTTGCCATATTGTTAAACTGTTAGTATTATGTATGGACTCAGAACTTGCCACCTATTTGGTCCACAAGAAAAGTCTCTTACCCTTGTAGCTGGAGAATATGAGGTAAAATGTGCAATAATATTCTGTCTAATTGTTTTGAGAGACTCACGCCTGCTCCCACTTTACATTTTCCAAAAGATATATTGTATATACATATTTCACTATTGTAGTGTGGGTATAGCACAACAAAAGAGACTTCTGTGTTTAACCTATAGATTATATATACACAAAAGCTTATCACTATGTTCCATCCGCCCTGAGCCTTGCATGTACAGGGGACAAGCAGAAAGGTACCGACTGGATATTAGGGGAAATTTTTTTTTATAGTCTGACTGATTCCCCACTAGCCTTATACTACTCTCACGTTCCTCTTCTCCACAGGGCTTCCATTGAGTTTTGCACAAGCTGCCCTGGGCAGTGCAGAATTAAACCCTGTGGAGGCCCTTAGGCAGTCAAAAACTTGGGGGCTCCTTTGCAAATTATTTCAGAGTCAGAATGGCCACTCTGTTGTCCATGGCACCTTCTCAAAAGCCCCTTTGACAAAGCTGTGGGGGAGAGGCAGAGAGAGCCAAACTTAGTAAGGATGCCAGCAGCAGCCACACCAGGCAAGTCAGGCAAAGAGCGACTCAGTTGCTGGCTGCACATGTAGGCTGGAAGGGCTGCAAGCAAGTGGAAAACCGGGGTGGGGGGGTGGGGACGCAGCTTGGAACCCCTAAAGGCATGGGTGCTCATAGTTCAGTGCCTACTTGGCCTAATTGTTAATCCAGCCCTGGCCCTGAGGCTGCAACTTGCTTCCCCTCTTTCGCGCAGCAAACAGAAACTGGTTTTGCTTGATGTGCAAAAGAGGCAGAACGAGTTGCAGCCCCGGGGCAGCTAGTGTGAAATCCAACAAAAGCCCCGCAGAAAAGAGGAGAGTGAGAGCAGCTGTGACGGTAATGAACGGGTTAACAAGAAAACTAAGGACGCATAGAGCCTGCGTCAGATGACCTGAGGGTGGGGGCCAGAGTGCTCGGAACTCTCAGAGGTGATTGACAGCTAACGGCTGAGAGCAGTTAGTGTCTGACAGAGTCTGAGGGAGACTGCTGAAGAGAGCAGTTGGTCTGAGAAGGAGCTGAGACGGGAGCTGAGGAGAGTCTTCAAGAGAAGCAAAGCTCACTGTTCACTCTATAAAGACAGCCAAGGGGCTGTGTGTGACTAAAGGAGAGTCACAGTAAAAGACCTGAGAGGTCACAGACACAGAGACACTTCTCTTAAGAGCTAAAGAGGTGGTTGAGGGAAAGATGTGGGTCTAGAAGTCTGAAGGGCTGGGAGAAGAGACACCAGTCGACTTAAGGGACTTGGCACATTATACCCAAGAGGCCAACCTAGAATAGTGTTGGAGAGTGAATCTATATGAACTGTGAATCTGAGAGACATAAGTGAACTTGATATTATTAAGCCTGAACTACGAAGAAACTGTTAACTGCTTGAGATACAATATAGCCCATGTATATATCTCCCATTCCCCAGTTGAAGACGGTGTGTGTACGTTAATAAATTTCTGTGGTTTACTTTAAAGTTCTCTGGTGCCAGTATATTGGGAAAACTATCAAAGCTGCTGTGGTCCCCTACCTACCTATTGAGTTCTATATCCCTCAGAGAGCAAAACAAAACCCCTGAAGAGACTAGTAGTGAGAAAACCATATTGCAACCACCCCTTGAGTTTCATAGTCGTGAGGAAAAATTCAAAAGGAAGAACTGAGGCGGAAGAGGGGCTGGGGTAGCCATAAGCCGCATATAGAAGCGATCCAGTGAGACCGCGAGGTGCGCTGGTATAGCAGCATAAGACTAGCTCAAAGGTGGAACCAGCTGCCTAGGAAGGTGGTGAGCTCCCCTTCATTGGCAGTCTTCAAAATGTGGCTGGATGATTATAGATGCTTTAGGCTGATCCTACATGGAGCAGAGGGTTGGACTAGATGGCCTGTATGGCCCCTTCCAACTTTATGATTCTATGATTCTATTCCAAACTTAGAAAGACTATAACAAAGTCTATATTCCTATCTTGATTTAGCTCCTTTACTTACTTCAAGACGCTGAAGCAAACTGGCTGAAGCTGAAAGTGGTGTGCTTCTGCTGACAAACAAATGTTAAAAAGTAGACAAATCTTGAAAAGTGTGTACAATCAGACCTAAGACCAGCAGCTACTGCTCTGTTCAGCAAGCCAGGGCAGAAGCCTATATCACCAGTCCTGAGCAAATTAGCCATCTCTTTTGTATTTCAAAGAACATACATTTCAGGTGCATCCATGGAAAGGAAGATATGCACAATAACAGAAGACAGAAGTTTTAATACATCACTAATGAAGTACTAATAATTGCAGTGGCATATCAAGGGTGAGTTGGAGATGCTGGTCTGCCCCAGGCTCAGCTTGAAGAAGTCAGGTGGAGGGCCCTTGAAGCCAGTGCCATGCTGCTTTCAGCTAAATGTTTTTCCTTTTATGTTTAAAATGCAGTTCAGGCTGCAGCCACTAGGGGTTCCTTTCACCTCTATTTTCATCCCCACTTCTATTTGCACCTCCCTCATCCTTTCACCTCTATCCCCCCCCCCCCTCTATTTTCATTTCTTGGTCTTAAGGCCTTTTTATTCCTATCCTGCTTGGTAATAGGATGTATTTAGTTATAGCAGCAAACCTTTGTTAATATTATGAACAGAATGCACTGGGTTTGCTGGGCACAGTACATTACACTGGTTCTGATGGGCTTCCAATCCCCTTCCTTTTCCTTGGACTGTGATTCTGTGCTTGACATCAGCTGGCATTGCCACAATGGTACTGGGCTTGCTGGGCACTTTATATTGCACTGGTTTTCCTGGGCTTCCAACCCCTCCCTTGCTTAGGCTGTGATTCTGTGTTTGACATCAATCCTATGACGCTGGCATTGCCATAATGGCACTGGGTTCTGCTGGGCATTCAGTGATTGCACTGGTACTGCTGGGTACTCTGTACATTATACTGGTTCTGCTGGGATTCCAAAAAATGCTGCCCTCATGCCTTCGGTTTCTGCTCCAGAGATTCCCTCATTTGACTTTAGTCCTTTGGAAATAATGGAGGATGGGGGCACCTTTTTTGGAGGGGAGGGGAGAGGGTAGTGTGGTTCTTAACATCCAGTCTTGTGAAGCTTGTAGTTACTATTTTCTGATGTTTTGGCTAGTGTTAGTTAATAAAAGTTAGAATAAAGGCAGACCCCTACCTCTCAAAAATGCCTTGTAGATCTTTGGGCTTCAGAATGGAGAACAAAAGCCGTCCCAAGTGCCTGCTCAGAACATGAGTGGTATGATGAATTCCCCCCTCCCCCACCATCAAGTCATAGCTGAGTTACAGCAACCCTGTAGGGTTTTCTAGGCAAGGGACCTTTGGAGGTGCTTTGCCATTGTCTGCTTCCAGGTTGGCTCTGCTTGGTTTCTAAGATCTGAGGAGATCAGGCTATCCTGGGGCCATTCAAGTCAGAGCTCGGCGAAGGGTAGACTAGCTAGGCTTGCCAATCCCCAGGTCCCAGTGGGGGTTCTCCCACTCTCCCAGGCTCCTTCCCACTCCCAGTCAGCTGGCCAGTGGGGGGAAGCCCCACCCCCACAGCCACCATGTGCCTTTCCACCTCCAGAGGCTTCAGACTCCACTTGGAAAGACTTTCTCTTGGGATGGTGTCTGTGTCTTTAAGGCTGAATGGGAGTGGGGGGAAGAACAACATGGCTGTTCCCAGTGGCTGTGAAAGCAGTTCAGACCCTCCATTGGTTGCACAATTTTTTCAGAGGTTGTTTGCATAGGAAAGGTAAACTTGAACCTTTGGTTGCTCTGTATTACTTTGAAGAAGTTGAAAGTTCAGCAACTCGTGAGTAGAGATGCAGGACCTTCCCCACTTCAGAGTCATCAGAAACTGGGGGTGGGGGAATGTCTGCTGGGCACTTCATTATTCCCTATGGAGATCGATTCCAATAGGGTATAATGGAGAATTGATTTGGGGGTATCTGGGGCTCTGGAGGGGCTGTTTTTTGAGGTAGAGGCACCACATTTTCAGCATAGCATCTGATGACTCTCCTCAAATTGCTCTCCAAGTTTCAAACCCCAAAAGAAGGTGCCTCTATCCTTCACTATTTCTAATTTAGGGAAGGCATTTAAAAGGTGTGTAGTTCCTTTAAATGTGATGGCCAGAACTCCCTTTGGAGTTCAATTGTGCTTGAAACTGTTGGGGGATTTATTTTGTACCCCCAGCAACACAAACCCAAAACAAAAACCCAGAAACCAAAACAACCTGTAGTTATCAGAAGGCTAATACATATTCACTAATAAGTTTCAAGACCTCACAGATAAACTTTATTAGACTCCAAGTTTCTCCTTTAGGCAGAAGGCTTAAAATATGGTTAGAAAGGCAAAACAATTGGATAACCCAAACAACCTGTAGTTTTCAGAACATACAGATAAATGAATAAGCTTTTATTGCACTTAAGTTACACTCCATACAGAAGGCTTAAAATATATGGATAAAAAAGCAAAACAATTAGATAAACTTAGTGCGTTTAAGAAAACAGTTACACAGAATTCAGTCAAGCAAAGCAAAGAGCATAATGAAAAATATAAGTCCCAACAGGGATTTTATCCTATTAGTTACATTTTCCCATTTGAAATCTAAGTCCCAAGTCTCTAGTGGAGCCATGCTCTATATTCTAAGTCTGAGCAGTTACACTATGTTTGAGGCCTCAAACAGGAGATGACTTAAAATCAGCAAAGGCTGTTAATTTATTGGGTTGTCCAGCAGAGAGACTGTCCCTCCTGCAGGCCAACCCAGAGTCTAAGTTCCAATTAGCTTGGCATGAGGCTGGTGCAGCAAACTCTGGTGCAGATCAGCAGCTTTCTACCCAAAGTCTAGAGCTTTTAAAGGCTTGGAGGTATCTTACCGTCTTTATCTTATCAGATAGTATCTCTCCAGCTGCATTTTAATATCAACAATCATACTGCCAAATGAAAACACTTGAGGCTATGATTGTCCTCAGTTCACTTCTGCCTTTAACCTACTTTTACAAATGGCTAATTCTCTTGCTTCCTGCCATACCAAATAAGGACCATACCATATAAGGCCTTTCCTTTCCTGAGACAGCTTATGAACTTTCACACACTAACCTAGATTCTCTACTCAAGCTTTTCTCTGAGAGAAATAAAGATGCTTAATGTGCTGAAGAGCTTAAAGCTGAAGGGCTCTTATTGCCCCTTTCACAAGAGTTGTCAGTGGTTCATGTGCAGAGTGCAAAACAGAGAACTGCCACAAGGTAGACGCTTGGAAGAAATTGAGCCTCACACCAGCACCTAGTATAAAAGTAGCGTATTTACAGACTATATACAATACAACTGGTGCGGTGAACAACATACATTAAACTGAGTGACAAAGTGCTACGCCAGGAACCAAATCTCAACAGAGAGAAATACTGTTTGGCACTGTAGTCCTTATATATACAGCTCAGCCAATCACGGCAGTCCACACAATTGCTGACTCCAGTAGGTGCTTTCCCCTGGATACAGTCCAGCCTGAACCGGTTCTCCTCGAAGGTGGATCTGACCTGACCTGTCAGATGCTGTCATTGTAGATCCACTTGCTGCTCCATGCTTCTTTCATGCTGTGGACGGAGGACTTATATACTGACAAGAGTATGGCTACTTTCAGAAAGAGTTCTTGTAGCCAATTTCATAAAGGGTATAATTAATATAATAAAGAGGGCCAACTCAAAAGAAATCCTGCCACAGTCACAACTTTGTGTATGCCTCCACCCCCAAAGTCTCCAGGCTCCACCCCCAAAGTCCCCAAATATTTCTTGAATTGGACTTGGCAACCCCAAGACTAGTCCAAGGTCACCCAGCAAGCTTCCATGGCACAAGAGGATTCAGACCCAGATTTCTCAGATCCTAGTCTGACACTTTAAGAACTACATCATGCTAGGTTTCATGAAGGAATAGCATGTTGGAATTTGATTTAAAAAAAAAAAACTGGCATGATGATTTTTAAAATGTTAAATAAAAGAAAATTTTCCTGGTCTGCATTCCCTTTCTGGCCATTATTATTATTCTCTTTATTTCATGATTATTACTGAAAATAATTTTGTCATTTTGAAGAGAGGCCGTGATCTGGATAGTCTCAGCCTAGTCTATCTTGTCGGATCTCAGAAGCGAATCAGGGTCGACTTGAGGCAGGCAAGGGAAACCACCACCAAACATCTCAGCTGTGATTTGACGGAAAAAAATAGAGGAGGAAAATGTTAAAATCACCTGCTTTGAATGCCAAATAGGTAGGTATGCCACTGAGTAATTGTCTGACATGTGTGATAGATCATTTCCTTATTGTTCAACAATAGGTGTGTTCACACACACTAAATAATGTGCTTTGCAGCTGTATTTTTACTGTGTAAGAATAGAAAAGTCCACTTGCAAACAGTTACTGTGTGAAAGCGCCCATGTTTGCCATATTTGGAAGTCACTCAACGGATGAAAGTATTTTGTTTGTCCAGTCAACGTTCTATGTTGATCACTTGTTTTGACATGTGCTGTGAACTCTGAGAGGCAGAATGTGGCCCTCTTTTTGGCTCTGTATGATACTCAACCATAAACTCTGACTTTATCTATATACTTATAACCTCCACAGCACAACAATCACTTCAGAAGCAAAATAACATGCAATTGAGGTTCAGTTTATACTCATCAATATGGGGTTTATGTTCATGGTTTCTTCTCTATTGCTCTGGAACTGTCCAAAAGAGAAATTGCATAGGTGGGGCCAATCATATGGTTTCTTCCCACCTGATGGGTATGCTGTCAAGAAGAAGGATGATGTTAATGGAAAAAGCTAGATGAGCAGCTGCAGCCATAAACATCTGGCTCAGTACTAAGGCCATGGCACAGTTGCTATAATCTTGTGTGTGTGTGTGTATATGTTTGTGTGTGTGTATATTTGTGTATGTGTGTCCGTGTGAGACAAAGAGAGGCAGATTTAATGTGTATCCAGCTTTGCTTTTCTGTGTTTAGTTTAAAAAATTAATTCTCCTGAATACTGGCATCACTGATTTAATTTGTTTTGCCTTAATTATTTATGAAAGAAGCCTGAGCTTTTAGTTAGAATGAAAATATTTGCATATACACTTTATCTTTCTTGTCCCTTTAAAAAAAGTTTGTACAGAACAAATATAAATTAGTACTCTGATTTTGATACTATTGCTATAATTGAAGGTTATTTTGTTCAATAATAATTTTTTTTTAAAAAAAGAAATACTTTGTTTTACAATCCTTAAGTATACTTTTTTAAATTAAATAAACTGAGAAGTTCTAAGGCCTCCTACTTCCAGTAGGCACTTGCAGAAGAAGGTGATGATTTTTTTTTTTTTTGCTAGTTCTCTTCTCTCTACTACTGGAGCACATGATGATTCTGAAAAACCCCTGAAATTTTGCACTCTCTCTTTTACACACACACACACCCCTCATAAGGTGGAAGATGAACTTTGATTGGAGCCCAGCTCACAGAATAGATTTTCCCACTTTACCTGACACACTCTCTTCATCCACGGAAAACTACTGCTGAGGGATGAAATGGCTGCTGCATCAATAGAGTTGCAAAGGTGTAGCCAGGAAATATCCTGGAATTACACTTGATCTCCAGATGAGAAAGATCAGTTCCCCTGAAGAATATGGTTGCTTTGGAAGGTGGACTCCATGGTATTATATCCTGTTAAGGTTCTTCCTCTCCCCAAACCCTGTCCTTTCCAGGCTCCACACTCGAATCTTCAGTCATTTCCTTATAACCTCTTTTCCAGAATATTGTTCCAAAGTGGATCTAAGTATTAATGTTTTTAAGTTGAAAGTTGTTCTCTTTAGTAAAAAATGACAGATGAGGAAATATAAGTGGGCAGTAGCAGATCAGTCTATGGAGCAAGAAGAACAATTTAAATACTTAGGGGTTGTATTTCAAGGGAAACTTTCTTGGAAGGTGCATTTGAACTCTTTTATAAGAGAGTCATGAGAACTGGGAAGGCTACTCTCTGGTGGACAATATGTCCTTGCAGCAGTTAAAGCATTTAATGCTCAATTTTCTGGGCAGTTATTGTATTGTGTAGGAATCTGGATTAGTGTGGAAACAGGTGATGATTGATTTTTCCTGTTTACTAATATATTTACATAACATTCTGGAACTCCAAGATGTGTGGCAGGAATAGCTTTAACAGCTGAGATTGGGATGATGTCTTTTGAAGCAAAGATCTGGTGGAGAGGGTTTAACCTGAAATTTAGGATGTTGAAATTGAATTTAGAATCAGATCTTCTTGGTTTTGTTATACTGGATCATCATATGAATGACTGGGACAAATACTTGGCATTTAAATTATTATGTCTGGGCATTACCAATGATATGATAAAAACTATGAGTAGTTGTGAACTGATTCAATCAAGTAAAAGTTGTTTGAGGGATCTTGATTATAGGAGTATGTTGGTCAGAGTGCACAGATGCAGGGCTTTTTTTTGTAGCAGGAATTTCTTTGCATATTAGGCCACACACCTCTGATGTAACCAGTCCTCCAAGAGCTTATGGTAGGCCTTGTACAAAGAGCCCTGAAAGCTCTTGGAAGATTAGCTACATCAGGGGTGCGTTGCCTAATATGCAAAGGAGTTCCTGCTACAAAAAAAGCCCTGGACAGTATGTTCAGTGTTTTCAGTTGGTATTCTTCCCCCCTCCCCACAATAAAAATGCCAAATTGTTCGATTTATCTCTCTTCCAAAGTATAGAAGGGCATTTATGCTTGCATGTTTGAACACCTTGCCATCAGTAGTGTTAGGAAGATTTAATGGTATTCCATACTCTTAATAGGCTCTGTGAATGTGGTACTAACCAAATTAACTCTATAAAACATATTCTTTGGGATTGCTCTCAGTTTTCAGATTTGAGAGGTGATAGGACTCTGTCTCTTTGGAAGATAAGTTTTCTTGGTTACTGAGAGATGAAGATAAACAAGTAACTTTGACTGTTGCTAAATTTTTTGCAGCTGTAGTAAAATCATGTTGTAATTCTAGTAGCAAATCTTAGTATTGCCTTTTAATGTCTGATGGCTCACTGTTTGACTTTAGTCATGGAAATACTAATTATGAAGATATAAGAAACTTGTGCCAATCTTTCTTCCTTTCTACAGTGTTTCTACCAGTCAGCAGCAGCTTGAAGACATTTGGATTATATCCCATGAGCCAAGATCTTTTTGTCTGACCCAAGATCCTACTCCCACAACAGCTAGCGCTGCCAGCTCTGAGTTGGGAAATACCTGGAGATTTTGATAGTGGAGCCTGGGGAGGCAGGGTTTGGGCAGAAGTCTTTAGTGGGGTGTAATGCCATTAAGTTCACCTTCCAGAGCTGCCATTTCCTCCAAGGGAACTGATCTCTGTAACCCAGAAGCAGGCCCAGCCTTAGACAATCTGGTGCCCTAGGCAAGACTAACTTCTGGTGCCCCCCCCACCCCCGCTTGAGAGTTTTAATTTGTGCCTTAGAAAGATTTTTTTCTATTTTCCTAGAAAATAGGAAAAATCCAGAAAATGGATCCCCAAGCTAGTCAAACTGAGTGCAGTGACACTTTTAAGACCAACAAAGTTTTATAGAAGTTATAAGCTTTTGTGTGCATACACATTTCTACCGATTGTCCTATAAAGAGGAGAATTGAATGGACCAAGCAGAAGACTGTGAGCAAAAGCAATAACTGCAGAAATATACATGGTAGTCCAATTAAAACCATTCACTTTGCACAATCTTAGCATCCAGTCATATTACTTTACCCAATTCAAATTACTTTTAGTCCAATCGGAAGCTTGCAGCCTGCAGCATAGCTGCTAGGCTGCTTCTGCGCTGTTTGCCTCCCTGGGAGGGAGGAGTCAGAAGTCGCCCGTTTGGGCGCGCAATGTGAGGGGCGGGGCTAGCTGCTTTAACGGCTAGCTCCACGTTCCCCTCAGTTCTCTCCGTCGTTGATCCGATGTGGTCAGTTATTGCATGTAACAGCTTCGTTACAGCAGCTTTGGGGAGGCTTCGTTGCAGGCTCTTCCGATCGGACGGTCGGGAGCCTATCGCTGCATCGGCGGGCCGTTCCTTCGGCTGAGGATCGTCTTAGGCGGCGTTTTGGCAGCGGCGTCTGGCTGAGTCTCCAGGAGTTTGAGCTGCGTTGGGCTGGGGGTGGTCAGCCTTTCTGTGAGGGGGTCATTGGTGTTTGAGCGAGCTGTCTGGCTACAAGGGTCTCTGAATGGGGGGGTTTCTTGAGAGGTGGGGTGGTCTGCCTCCCCCCCTTTTTATTTTTTGGGAAGAGGACAGCCTGGAGGGATGTGGGCTCTGTGGTCAATCTCCAGCATCTCCAGCTATAAAGGGTGCAGGCAGATAGGCATGAAAAACCTCAGCCTGCTACCCTGACGGCCAGGAGGGACAGGGGCTCAGTGGTCATATCTAGCATCTCCAACTATAAGGGGTGCAGGCAGTTAGGCATGAAAGACCTTAGCCTGCGATCCTGAAGTGGTCATTTTGAGGCTATGGTCTGCCTCCCCCCCCAGTTTTTTAAGGGAGTAGTTTGCCTTGGCGGGTTGGAGGGGACCTTTGGTGGCCATTTTAGTACTGTTGCTAGGGAGAAGATAGTACTGTTGCTAGGGAGGCTATGGTCTGCCTCCCCCCCACCCCAGTTTTTTAAGGGAGTAGTTTGCCTTGGCAGGTTGGAGGGGACCTTTGGTGGTAGGGTTGCCAAGTCCAATTCAAGAAATATCTGGGGACTTTGGGGGTGGAGCCAGGAGACTTTGGGGGCAGAGCCGGGAGCAAGGGTGTGACAAGCATAATTGAACTCCAAGGGAGTTCTGGCCATCGCATTTAAAGGGACAGCACACCTTTTAGAATGCCTTCCTTCCATAGAAAATGATGGCGGATAGGGGCACCTTCTTTTGGGGCTGATAGAATTGGACTCCCTGGTCCAATCCTTTTGAAACTTGGGAGGTATTTTGGGGAGAGGCACTAGATGCTATACGGAAAATTTGGCACCTCTACCTCAAAAAACAGCCCCCCCAGAGCCCCTGACACCCGCAGATCAATTCCCCATCATTCCCTATGGGAATTGTTCCTGGAGGTGCATAATGACTGTGGGGGTGGAGCTTCCCCCGCCGGCCAGCTGGCTGGGGGAGGGGAGACGCCTGTAAAACCAGGGGATCCCCTGCTGGGACCTGGGGATTGGGAAGCCTATTTGGTGGCCATTTTAGTACGGTTGCTAGGTGGCCATTTTATGCCCTTTCTTAGAGTGAGATAGGGCATTTAAGAGGCTAGTGGCAGCCATTTTGTGTGTCTTCCCTGGGGAAAGGAGTGCAGCCATTTTGCTTACTTGGTGAGAGAGTGGAGCGGCCATCTTAAGTCTCCTTTCTTGTAGGGTGTGGTGGCCATTTTAGGACTGGATTAGAGCCCCGTGGCGCAGAGTGGTAAAGTTGTAGTACTGTAGTCGGAGCCCTCTGCACACGACCTGAGTTCGATCCCAGCGGAAGCTGGGTTTAGGTAGCCGGCTCCAGGCTGACTCAGCTCTCCATCTTGGGGAGGGAGGGTTGCTCAGTGGTAGAGCATCTGCTTGGTAAGCAGAAGGTCCCAGGTTCAATCCCCAGCATCTCCTACTTAAAGGGTCCAGGCAAATAGGTGTGAAAACCTTAGCTTGAGACCCTGGAGAGCCACTGCTGGTCGGAGGAGATAATGCTGTCTTTGGCATACCGAGGGTCTGATTCAGTATAAGGCAGCGTCATATATTCATATGTTTTATTTCGGAGGTGATTGTTTGCTCAGACAATTCTGTGGCAATATGGCTGGGGGTATGGGCGCAGGCAAGCCTAATGGCAGAAGCCTGCACCCATACCATCTAGAGTGCCTGCTAGGAGGCCACCATCCCCGTCATCATCAGAGGATGAGGATGGAGCAGCAGTAGATCCTAGTATACTGCACAGGCTGAGGGTGCTTGAGCAGGTGTTAGGTGTCCCATCTCCAAGTGGAGGGGAAGGGATGAGGCAATCCAGGAAGGCAAGGCAAGTTAACATTCTCACCAGGCTGTCTATTCTTGAGGGCAGGTATGGTGGAGTCGTGCCTGGCAGGGATGCCGGTCTCAGTGGTCCTGATGCAGGTGCGGTGGATACAGCTGGGACGTCCGGTGTTTGTTTGCCAGTGGTTCCTGCTGGCCTTGGAGGTAGGTGTTGTGATAACTTACAGGTGGGGCCAGGGCAGGTTTGGCCATGGGGTGTATGGGGGCCTGCTTTGGCAGCTGGGCAGGGTGCTTCAGGAGTGAATACGGTGGTGCCTGCTTCTTCCGGGGTGTGAGTACCGCTAAATTGGGCATGGACAGGTATGCATACCTTGTCGGGGATCAGGCGGAGGGCAGATGAACTTGGCGGGACCAGTTAGGGGGCACCTTCTCCTTATGCAATGGTGCCTTTTGCAGCCTTGCCCTTTGGGGAGGTTGCTTTACCACTTGGGGATCGTCTGCTTCCTGCCACCAGGGAGAAACTTTAAAGGGGGAATAGGTGGACTGTATCCGTCTTTTCAATGGGATCGGATCCATCAGCAGCTTTGGCTGCAGGTGATGTCCCCGCTTGCTCTGTTGGGAATTAGGAGCCCCTGGGGTATGTAATAGGAAAGCATGCCAGCTTAAGCACGAATGCCCATGTGTAGGGGGTCCCACTCTTTTGATGACTGTTCTAAAGCTCGGGGGCGTAGGAGTGCAAAGTAGCCTGGAGGAGGTGGAGGAGCCTTTCCGGCTAAGAAAGGGACCCAGCCCGATATGGGTGGGACCTCTTGAGCAGCGGCTGGCGAGGTACCCTTGAAGGGTTGATAGTTGGTATTTGTTAGAGGGTTTTAAAGTTGGTTTCAGATCCCTTTCCAGGGTCCTTGAGTTCCATTTACATCAGGTAACCTTTAAGTTTGTTTGGGGTTTGGAATAGGTTGTGAGGGATAAGATGGCCAAGGGGCTGGCTGAGGGAAGGATTAAAGTGGTTGTTCCCGGAAGGGCTTTTCTTAGGAGGCTTTGTGATGCTTTGGCAGGATTAAGCTTGCCTCAGCATAGGCCTAGGGTTACTTGCAGCATGAGGGATGATTCGAGGGGTTTGGCAGGAATTTTTGGAGTCTTTTTGTTTTAACCAATTTATTGATAGCATATGGTTACAGAACTTAATTTCCCTTCGTTGCTTCAGGAATTTTTGGAGTCTTTTAATGGAGTCTCCTTTTGGGGGGAGGAATTGAGGCTGAGCTCCGTGGACATTGGTGCGCGGCTAGCTGGCCTGATTTGAGGGCAAGGGTGGGGGTGAATCGGGATCTCACATTTCTCGAGTTCTTTCCCATCTTAGTTGCAGTTTGGCTGTGGGGGAAGGATATGGCCAATCACACCGTTCATTTTGGTGTGATAATATGGCAGTGGTCCACGTCATTAATTCCCTCTCATCCAAATCTGGGTAGGTTATGAGATTGGTGAGGGCCTTCACTCTGCATTGTTTGCGGCTTAATATTCTGTTTTTTAGCCAAGCATGTTCCTGGGGTTAGTAATGGGGTGGCAACAGATGGAGAGATTTCATCAGCTGGCCCCAGAGGCAGACCAGTGCCAATGCCCCAGGAGCTATGGCTGATTGGAGAGCCGAGGCCTGCAGAGCGATAGGTCTAGCCATTGCGCCTAGCACACGGAAGTCTTTCGAACGGGCTGAGGTAGGGTACCGCAGGGTGTGGCCCCTTACGGTGGAGGAATTACTCCATTACTGTGTTTTGCTGAGAGGTAAGGGGTTGGCAGTGCGATCCATTAGGGGGCGCCTGTCTGTGTTGGCTTTTGCCAGCAAGGCACTAGGGTTATAGGGAAGACACGGCGGACTTTGGTCTGCGAAAGATGTGGGAGGGGTGGTCTAGAAAGGCCGGTCCCAGGGTTGATACGTGGAGTCCCGTGGCAGGGGCTCTGGGGCCTTCAGTGGCCGGGCTTGCTACCATTTTGGTTCAATCATAGAGTGGGTCCTCCTCCTCAGATCTTAATTGTTTACCTGGGAGGTAATGATCTGGGGTTGTTGAAGGGCAAGGCCTTGGTATGGCAAGCCCGTGATGATTTCCAGCACATTGGGAGTGATGGCCGGGGACCATTGTAGTGTGGTCAGCCATGCTGCCCCGCCTGGTATGGCATTGTGCTTTGGACCCCACAGTTATAGAAAGGGCTAGATACAAGGCCAACAAGGAACTTAAAAAACTGCTAGAAAGGGCGTTGGGCCACTATTTGCCCCATCCGGATATTTTGGTAAATGTCCTGGCCTCTACAGAGGGGATGGGGTCCATCTCTCGGAAAAGGGTAATATGCTTTTCCTGAGAGATTTGCAGCAAGGGTTGCGGGTGGCTTTGGGCCTCCCGGTGGGCGCTAAGCCCTAAGTAGAGACTTGGCCTTAGTAGTGGCAGGTTTTGGGGGTTTAGGACACTATGCGGTTAGGGGAGGACTGCAAAGCATCCCCCTTTTGGGAATTTGGGGTCTGGCATGAACAACCTGGGGTTTGGAGACCCGGGTTTGGAGATTGCAGACTGTCCAGGAGGCTCGGCTAGAGGGTGCCTTTCTGGCAAGATGTGCGTCTGGGTTTGGGGTCCTCTGGTGTGTGCCTCCCTGCTGGGCCTGCCTGGAGGGAGCTGAGTTGCTCAGCTCTGGCTGGGGGGCTGGGTCTCTCCCCGGTAATGGCAGGGGAGTGGTCGCGGTGACCCCTAGCCCTGACCAGGCCGCTGGTGGGGTACCCTTGCTGTTTATGCTGTTAGTTAATAAAGTGGCCCAATTTTATTCCAATGTATTGTGTCTGACTCTTTATTCCGACCTTGGGGGCCAAACCATGTTCTTCCTAGCCAAAGTTTTGCCTTTAAAAAAAGAATCTGATTTTTGTGCACTGATCCCTCTGTTCACCAGTCCCTATTCCTTCTCTTATGACAAAAATTTGAAAAACCAAAAAATTAAAAATCACGTAACCATGGGCATTTAAACCAGGTTGATGCTTTTGGCAGTGGCAGAGAAAGTCTTACCTCATGGTTTTCCTGGACGCTGCTGCAGCCCTCAGCCCCACGAGTCAATGCCCTGCTGGCAGCCAGCCCCACTCTGCGCCTAGCAGTGCAAGCAGTCAGCCAGTGGCCACAGCTGCACAGGGCACTTGGAGTAGTCGTCGGAGGCTGGAACACCAATGTAACCATCACTCTGGAGCCTTTCTTGGCCACCAGGGAAGAGAGAGGCTGCGGCTACACCAGCAGCCACACAAGGCCAGGGCATGAGGTTCCCGCGCAGTCACAGAGTGTGAAGGCAGCAGCCAGCTGGCAGCAGGGCACCACTGTGTGCCTAGGCTAATGCAATGTGGGCAATCCAAACACACACACTCTCTCTCCCCCCCCCCCCTGCCCTTCCTGGTATGCCACTCGTTGAGCAGTGATTTAATAAGCTTGCATTGGGGGCTTTCTGGGATCCAGCAGAATTCCCCCTCCCCCTACATCCTATCCCAGAATGTATCATTTAAACAAAAGCTTATAAATAGCAGACTAAGTAACTGGACGGAGCGGGAGAGGGGTGTCAGCAGAGATGCACAAATTTCACACCCTTTCATCCCCAGCCACTTTAAAGGCAAGCAAAGCAAAACAAAACAAAAACAGAGCACAAACCCCCACAACACTGGGTGTTTCATTCTCCCTGTGCATGTTTTCACATTGGAAAGGTGGGGATAGGAGAAAAATTAGTTCTCGATTGCTGGTGACTCAAAAAAATGGGGGAGGCGCTTCCAAAGTCATTGATCACACAATATCTCTGTGGTTGGGGAGCAAATATTTCCAGGAAGCTTGTTCGTGTGTCATGTTTTCAATCACCTGTGTTGTGCAAGCATGCACACACAGACACACACCATTCTCTCCATCCCACCAGTCCACCGATGTTTCCCCAGCCAGTCCACCAATGTTCTTAATAGAGCTGACACGAATGCTGCGAAGCTCGGTGGCAATTTCTTCCCATCCCTTCTAGTGAGCCCAATTTCATAGGTAGCATCCAAAAGAGACCCAGGGCCAAGGGTCTGTCAGCAAAACAAAGGCAGGCAAGGAGAGAGGTCTTGTTTCCCCTCTCTTCCAAAAAGTTTGTTTACCTTCTGCCACTAACCACCACCTCTTCCTCTTTCATAGTTTGACTTTGCAATTGCAAGGAAACAAAATGGGGAGAGGTGAAAAGGGAGGGAGAGGGGCACAGTAAGGGATTAAGCACCATCCCACTTCCAGGCAATCTGGGAATCTGCATCCCTTCCGGCTCACGCTGCAACTCCTGGGGGGGGGGGGAGGGACCCAGAAGAAGGAGGCAAGGGATGGGGGCCGGGGTTTAGATCTACTGTTTTGCAGAACTGTTGTTGGCATGATTATACCTTTCTCGCCCCTCCCCCCCAGTGCAAGATGAGGAAGAGAAAGCTGCAAGAGGTGACACTAGCAGTAGGCAGTGGCTGCACAGCCAGGAAGCTCCTGCTGTGCCTCCCCAGACTCCGACGCAGGCGAGTGTGCATACCAGCTGAGTGAGGCTGGCATCAGCCAGTAGCACACAGCCGCCCCTTGCTGGCGCTCTCTCTGGCAGCAAAGAGAATAGCGGCCAGATCTGGCCTTTGAGATCTGCCACAGCACGGCGCCGGGGAAACTGCATTCACCATCACATGGGTGGTTGCCAATTTGGCTCCCCTCGGAGGCCAGCGCCTAGACAATTGCCTAAATTGCTTAGTGGCAAGGCCAGCCCTGCTCAGAGGCCAGCTATAATTCCAGGAGCTTTCCAAGCACCACTCTAAGACTGACAAACCTATCACAGCCCTGCTATTTCTGTTTTTCAAGATGGAATATTTGTTCTGCTGTTTTGCTGTCAGCATTGCTGCTCTGCTGTTGTGTAACTATGACTAATTTGCTAGTTTTGCTTGTGTGAGAGGTTTCTCCCTATTTCCCATTAATTACAGTCTAAATCTGTACATTAATCCTGTACTTTATAAACCTGAGACTGTCACTGTGTACGTTACTGTCATTGTTTGCAGTTCAGAGGAATACTCTGCTGTTAATTATTATTTCATTATTTCATTTAACTTTATTTAAAGGCTGCTTTCTCAGCCCAAGGTTCTTGAGACGGCTTGCAAGAAAATTTACAAACAATTATGGAGCAATTTACAATATAAAGACAGCAATTCTAAGAAGGACTACAAGGAATCCAACTCAGATTTACTCAGTTGGGCTTGCTTTAAGCATTTTTAGGATTGCATTGAAAATGTCTACCCCCCCCCCCCCCACAATAATATGGCAGCAGCAACAGAAATTAATATTTTAAAAGTATGTAAAAATCACAGCACTTCCCCCATAAGAAATCATTTCATTTGCTACAATATTTCTTTGAAGGGAATTAAAGATTGCACAATTTAAGGAGACAATAACACATCTTAGTTGGCAGTAGTCAAATAGATCAAAAGCAATAGAAATTCAAAAAGGTGATAAAAACCCTCAGTGAGTCAGAAAGATATTTAAAAGAGGGTCAAGCAAGGGGTTCAGCAAAGAGTCCCCTAAAGGATTGACTATAGCCTTTCTTATTCTGTGAACAGTCTTTCTACCCCAGATATACCCATCTTCAAACGAAGCTGAATATCAGGCCAGCTCTTTAAACACTTCTGCCTTCATGTGTTCATTTTTCAGCTTGAAATAACAGAATTAGTCTTTGAGCTCACAAGTCAGAGCAATGGGCATGTACTCTTCTCAGTTTTCACAATTTACCTCCAGTCAAATAAGACAGCAAGTTCTATTTCTGAAGGTCTGCCATTCTCACCTGCATTGCTATGCCATCACATCATGGGAAGAGCTGGCTACTTTTAAAAATTATTTTGATGCAAATTTGATACACATATACATGACTAGTCATTTCTGGCTGTGTGCTTTGGACAGCTTGGAAGGCATTACTGAATACTAGATGATGCTGCCAAAGGGGAAAGAGGCACCTAACATAATTCTCAACTCTTCCCCATGTTTAACAAAGTGCCTTTTAACAACTGGCAGTAGCATTGACAATGATGGTAGCTATTGTAGTAGGAACAGAGAGAGCTACAGCAAAAAAACACATCATTTTTTATAAAATAAACTAGTGTTCAGACTATTCAGGTATTTACATATACTATGCTAAATGTTCATCTCTGATAGCTGTCATTTTTGTAAGGTCATGAGCTGAACCAGAGAATAATGGAACATCCTTGCCAGTGTTTGTTTTCACTCACACCCTGAGCAATGAGTAAGGGATGAAGAATTATGATGAAGGACTGAACTAGACATTACAGCATCCAGTGGTCTGACCTGTGGATGATGCTGCCATTTTAGAACTTATCTTGGACTATTTAAAAATGTCATGAAGGCATGGAGCATGGCAGAACCAGAAGCTTTGGTTTCCTCCCTTGGCTTTCTCAAGTGCTGAAACAGTCATGGGAGGCTGTTTTGGCACTTGGAAAAGCACTGGGGGAGCTAGAACAAGACTGCCTAGGCCCACCACTCTATGGGCTCTTTTTGACATTTTTAAATGGCCTCAGTTCAGCTCTAAAATTGCAGTGATGTCCATGGGTTAGATGAATGTTCTAATATTTAGTTTGGCCATAAAAGACCTCTCAATCCATGCAACAGAGACACAAGATGGTGGACAGTGGTGGACAAGGTCTTGAAGCATGAAAACCTTTGATATCAACTTATCCCTTCTCCTATGATTATACATGGCTTTTGGGGAAATGCAAAAAAAGACCACTGAGGCAGCTGCAGTCCCAGTTTGTGCTTAGATCTGTCAAAAAGAGATCTGCTGTGCCCACTGTGCAATGCTACCTGACTTTCCTAGGATGGAGAATGCCTCCCCTCTGTGTTCCCAATCCTCGTGTGTTGGGTCATTGTAAGTCATCATGCTCTTTCGCTGTGCTATCTGCTTTCCCTTTGGTAACAAATGCCTTCTTCTGTGTCCTCTGTAATTCTGCTGGAGGTCTGATTGTTCCAAATGCATCCTTCTGCTCACTCTGCATCATTTTAAATGCCTATGAAAGTGACACCTTTTCTCTGAAATGCCTAAAATTTGGCAGCAAGTTTCCCTGAAACCCTAAGGGAATTTCTTTCCAATCAGATGGCAACAAAGAAGTGATAGCATAACTGTATATGCATTTCCCATTGATACCTATAGAAAAACAGTTGTAACAAAACAAATGTGAATTTCATACACACTTAGAATTTCCTAGGTAAGTGTTTAACTCTGACCTGAAAGATGTTGCTGAGCTGTGTCTGGGGTTACTGAATATATCAGCAATATATCCACTTGCCCAGCATCTAGTGAAAAGTAAGATAACCCCATAAATAATATGTTGATAGGCAGTGTCATAAATATTGCTGAAACAGTATTTCACAAAGAGGTTTGGAAGATGACTTTTCTGAAGCTGCTTATTTTTGCAATAAATGTATTTCTTCTTTACTACTGATTGGCCTGATACCGTATTTACTGCTACCATTATGGAACATAAAGGTCATGTAATACATGCTTTTGTTTTTATTCGCATTACTTCTGACGCAGAAAACATGGCACATGTTGTGTCCTAGGTTCAAATGGAGAACTGTTACTTTTGGAGGGAACTGTTACTTTTGGAGGGAAGCTGAACAAGCCAAGCTTGTACTCCACACCAGGGTTCCAGAGAAGGCCTAAGCGTGCCCAATCAGGGGAAGGATTGAAACATAAGTAGCCAATCAACATCTAGGCTCATACTGTACCCTGATAGGCCCTTAGGCCTCTGTAAATAGCCAATCCATGTACATAGTTAAGGTCCAATCAGAAGGGGGCAAGAATTGTATAAAGGAGCGGGAGGTTTGAATAGAGCTCAGTCTGTGTGTGTGTTCCTGAAGTAAAGCTTGCTGAAATCACTCTCCGACTCTGGTCTCTTACTGCGCCGACCCCAGTACTTTACAGCACAGCAAGCCAATTTAAAATATACTGCATATGTAGATAAAAGGAATTCAGTAAAACTGGTTGATTAGGCGTAAGCGACTGCAGTGTTGCAAGCACAATGTGGAATCAAAACTTTGGAACTCTCTCCCTATGTAGATTCATCTGTATCCCTCTATTGGTCTCTTTCTGAAGACTGAAGACTTTTTTGTTTCATCCAGCATAGCCTCATGAATGGTATTTGCCCTCTTTCTAGCACTGTGTGTTTATACGTTTTTAATTAAATTTTAACTGTATTTTTAATTGTTTAAATGTTTTGATGCTCATCACCTTGTGGACCCTGATTGGGTGGAAAGGCAGCATAAACATATTTTAAAATAAATAAATATTTTGATAAATATTTTTATTAGTGCAATTGACTTGGCAGTATGAGATGTGTGAAATAAAAAAGAAGTATTTTAGTTTCAGTAGAACTTGCCATATTTATATAACTACATTACAAGTCATTGTGTGATTTGTTTTTCCTGAGTGGGTTTCTTTTTATTCTGTGGGAATATGAGGAAGACTACTGAGGAACAGTAGCATTTGTCCTCTCAAAATTGTGTCCCCCCCCCCCCCCCAGTAGTTTTCTTGGGAGAAAAAGATATGGCATCTGGTATCTTTTCTTCTGCAAGTTAAAAACAAAGCACCAGTCTGCAGGGAGACTGAGTAGACATAAGACTGCCCAGAATGGCTTAAATTGTTGTTCCCAAGATTTAAGCCTTCTGAAAAAAATACCCATGGAGAGAAAGAATCATATAATTGCAGTCTAATTCATCTTGTTCATGTTCTTTTAGAATTAGTGTCTTATTTGTTCTTGTTTACCTCTCCTTTACTTTGAAGTCCCACCTCATGAAGCTGCTAGAGATGAAAGTAAGCAAGAAAACAGGCCACTATGTCAATGTGTATTGAAAGACCCATTGCAAACTTGAGCATTGACCTTAAGGTAAGCACCAAAAGAAAGGGCCAAAAGAAATCAAACTCCAGAACACCCGCACACGGGCCTTTTCTTCCGCGGCCCCATATCTTTGGAATCAGCTCCCAGAGGAGGTGCGGGCCCTGCGGAACCTCGATCAGTTCCGCAGGGCCTGCAAGACCACCCTGTTTAAACTGGCGTTTATGAATAGCTGAATTACAAGTGCACAACAAAGAAATATCCGCCATCAATACCAACTGATAGATATAGCGCCAATGATAATATTATGGTTAGATTTAACTCAATTGAATGTAATTCAATTTAATGTAATTAATTAATAATGGCTTTTAATTAATGTATTAACTGGTTTTTAAGGTTAATTTAATGTTTATTAATGTAATGGTTTATTAATGTACTGTTGTTTTCTGTTGTTGTTAGCAGCCCTGAGCCTGCTTTGGCGGGGGAGGGCGGGATACAAATAAAATTTTACTTACTTACTTACAAATGAGTTTGCCTTCATTTTGTAAATCGAGTTCCAAGAAACTGGATGTGGGATCATATGATACTATGTGTGGTCTTATCTACCAATACTAAGAGTATTTATTCTATTTTTCCCCCTTGATCTTGCTTGAGATATTCCATCCCTCAGCAAGACAAGAGGAAGTAGGGATGATTAAACACCACTCTTGAAACAGGGCAGACTGGGACATGTTTTCCCTGCTGAAGCTATGAATTTTAATACTCATGGCACACCTCAGCATGCTTCAGAACACATGCTTAAAGCATATTTTTCCAAGAACACATAACTTCACCACCCATGCTGCTTTTCATGATATGGTACTTCAAACACATTGCCAAAAATGTGTTTTAAATGGTGATCCTATACATGACTACAGGAGCCCCAGGAATTTCAAAAGTTTATGCCGTTGAAATGCTATTTCGAGCTTCCCTTGTAACATGTTCAGCAAAGTGCAGGGGAGACCCAAGTTTAGGTCCTTGCTTAGAGTCAGGCCTCAGATTCAGCAGGAGCTCACAGGAGCACAGCTCCTGAACCTTTCTGATGGTTCCCCCTCCTCCTCCCCACCTACCTACCTTGTCCATTGAATAGTAGGTGTAGCTGCATAACAATCCCTGGATTAGGAGAGTGGGCAATCAGCCAGCCACTAGGGGCTTTGCCATGCCCCCAGCAACCCTCTGTAGCCTCTGGAGAAGCCCGCATTCACCCTTTCTCCACTTCTTATGTGATTTTGGGTGGTGGAATGCATGCTGGCCCAAGCATGCCTCACTCGCCGGGGGGGGGGGTCTTCTTTCTTGCTTTGGGTTGCTTTTGGCTGGGGCTGGCGGCATAAGCTAATGAGTTATGCTAATGAACTCCACTACCTATTTTTATATGAAATGATCCTTGCTCGGAATCCAGGTAGAAGAGATAAAGGTCATGATCTCCCAGCAACTTTAAAGCTGAATTTCAGGCATGTAAGCCCTGCTTTGCATCAAGGCAAGGTATTATGTTAATCCTTCTACCTATGTATGCTTTTACTTGATAATTTATTTTTAAAATTCAAGCCTGCTTTTCTCAACTACCAGAAACTACTAGTCAATAAGAACACAGCTAAAATAAATGACATCCATGTTACCAACAGACAAAATCATCACCCAAACTGACTCTGGTCAAGCAGGAAATCAATAAGGTTGTCTCAAAATTTGTGTATAATGATATAATTTGCTTGCTATAGCCAAAAGGCAAGTTGCTATGTTTTTGTTTTGTACCAATTGAATAATCCTAGTCTTCAAGGGAAGTCCCATAAAGAGTGTGTAAATAAAAATAAGACGGATACATCAGCTTTCCTTCACTTTCAGTTTAAATGTCTGTTGGGGTTTTCCTTCAGCATATGTTTTGATTGCCTCTGGGCTGGTTCACTTTAGCTTTCCTCCTGGTTAGCTTCCCCTTTTGATAGATTCCCCATTTTTTAAGTGGTCTTTTGTGGTGATTTTTTTGGTGCACTTCCAAGTTGAAGTGAATCAAAAAGCAATATGAAATTATCAGAGTTTTCTCTCCTACATTTTGCCTTGATGCCAACTTCCCTGCCCACTTCAGTTGTTCCACCCATTCAATCACCTCCAGCACTGTAAACAGAAGTCCAAGATGGGACTGAAACCTCTCATGCCACTTTTTAATTTTCCTCTCATTTTATGTTATTTTTTTATTCAGTGATCTGAGACTAGAGATAACATGTCAATCAAGAATTCCCCTACTCATGGCTGCAATTAGCATTTTATAAATGGATAAAAACATTAAAACAACAAAGAAAAAAAATTAAAAAGTGGTGCCAGAGGTTTTGGTCCTCTGCTAGCTTGGCTTGAATGGGGGACTGGAGAGGAGACAAATAGCAGCATCCAAAAGAAAGAAAGAAAGAAAGAAAGAAAGAAAGAAAGAAAGAAAGAAAGAAAGAAAGAAAGAAAGAAAGAAAGAAAGAAAGAAAGAAAGAAAGAAAGAAAGAAAGAAAGAAAAGGATTTCAGTGCCAAATGCAAAGAAAATAAAACTCTCTGTGTGTATGTGTGTCATCAGCATGGAATGAAATTGACATAAGTTTCAAAGACACGCAGAGAAAGATGCTGGAATGGGAAGCCATAACAGAAAGACCAACAATAAACATTTATTCAAATACATTAGAAGCAGGAAACCAGCCAGGGAGGCAGTGGGGCCCTTGGATGACCAAGGGGTAAAAATATTACTGAAGGAGGATAGGGAAATGGCTGAGAAGCTGAATGCATTTTTTGCCTCCGTCTTCACTGTGGAAGATGAGAAGTGTTTGCCCACTCCAGAACTGCTGATTTCGGGAGAGGTATTGAAAGATCTGAGTCAGATTGAGGTGATGAGAGAGGAGGTCCTACAAATGATAGACAATTTAAAAACTGATAAGCCACCAGGGCTGGATGTCATCCATCCAAGAGTTCTGAAAGAACTCAAAGGTAGGCTTCCCACCCCCACCCCACCCTGCCGGGGTACCCTCGAATTAGCAGCCTCCTCCCCCGCTCTCCAAAAATCCGGAAGTGGGGGTGGGGTGGGAAACAGCACCGTGTCTCTTTCCCTGCCTGCCTCCCTCGCAGGCTTCAGGCTTCTCCCTTCCTCTGGGTCACAAAGACCCGCCCACCGCCAGCCTGCTATTCGCTCTAGTCCGGCCTCCCTTCACGAGGTGCATGCTGGGACTCATAGTCCTTGTGTCCTCTCCAGCTGGGTGGTGTCTCCTCGGGGAGTCTGGCTGGCGGAGGGGGGGGAGCTCCGCCCCCAGAGGACCATGTGCGTTTCTACCTCCGGAGGCTTCAGTCGCTGATTGAAAGGCTTCCTCTTGGGATGGAGTGTCTGTGTTATTTTGAAGAAGTTGGCAGCAACTTGTGAGTAGAGAGGCCAATCCCCTTCAGAGTCGCCAGAAATGGGGGGGGGGAGTCTGCTGAGCACTTCATTATTCCCTATGTGGAGATCGATTCTCATAGGGTACAATGGGGAATTGAGCTGGAGGTTTCGAGGGCTCAGGGGGCGCTGTTTTTTGAGGTAGAGGCACCACATTTTCAGCATAGCATCTAGTGGCTCTCCCCAAAGTATCCCCCAAGTTTCAAAATGATTGGACCATGGGGTCCAATTCTACGAGCCCCAGAAAAGGTGCCCCTATCCTTCATTATTTCCTAAGGAAGGAAGACATTTAAAAAAGTGTGCGGTCCCTTTAAATGTGATGGCCAGAACTCCCTTGGAGTTCAATTATGCTTGTCACACCCTTGGTCCTGGCTCTGCCCTGATGTCTCCTGGCTCCACCCCCAAAGACTCCTGGCTCCACCCCCAGAGTCCCCAGATATTTCTTGAATTGGACTTGGCAACCCTACTCAAAGGTGAAATTGTGGATCTCCTGACAAAGATACGTAATCTTTCATTAAAATCTGCCTCTGTTCCTGAGAACTAGAAGGTAGCAAATATCACTCTCATCTTCCAGAGGTTCCAGAGGAGATCTGGGAAATTACAGGCCAGTCAGTCTGACTTCAATACCAGGAAATTTGGTGGAAACCATTTTTAAAGAGAGAATGAGTAGACACATTGATGAACAAAAGTTATTGAGGAAGACTCAGCATGGGTTCTGTAAGGGAATATCTTGTCTCGCTAACTTGTTACAGTTCTTTGAGGGGGTGAACAAACATGTGGACAAAGGGTACTCAATAGATGTTGTTTACCTTGACTTCCAGAAAGCTTTTTTTTATGTGGTTAAAACAATTTTATTTGGTAATATATGGTAATTATATCCAATACTAACAATTACTACCTTCCCCATACATTATGATTTCTCCTCCTCCCCTCCCCCCAAATCTTGACTTCCACCTGTGCCAATTGCCTAAAATTCTAATATCAAAAGGTATCTTTAACTTAAACAGAATCTTAATTTAAAAAAAAGAAAATATATATAGCATTTTGCAGAGAAATAAAAAAACACAGTTCTTATACTTTATAAAGTCCCACCCAGTTATTATAGTTCATCTTCTTTCTTCTTCCTAAGTGGTATTCTCAAAAATCACCCAATGACCTATTACTTTCCATTCTTTTTCTATATATCTTCTGAATTTATCCCAGTCTATTTTAAATCCCTCTAAATCATAGTCTTTCAAGATTCTTGTAAATTTATCCATTAGACTCCATGCCATAACTTACAATCCAGTCCCATTTTTCTGGTATTTTATCTTGCTTCCATAACTGCGCATATAATGTCCTAGCAGCTGAAAGCAAGTACCAAATTACAGTTCTATCTTCTTTTGGAAATTTCTCCATTTGTAATCTCAATAGGAAAGTCTCTGGAGTTCTCTTAAACTCATATCTCAAGATTTTGGAAATTTCTTGTTGAATCATTTGCCAAAACTGTTTCTCTCTTTCACAAGTCCACCACATATGGTAGAAAGAACCTTCATGCTTTTTACATTTCCAACATCTATCTGGCATCTTATTGTTCATTTTTGCTAACTTTTTTGGGAGTCATATACAACCTATACATCATTTTATAACAGTTTTCTTTTATACTATAACATGTCGAGATTTTCATAGAGTTCTTCCACAAGTGTTCCCATGTTTCGATCTGAATTTCTTTATTTACATTAATTGCCCATTTTATCATTTGAGATTTTACTACTTCGTCTTCAGTAGACCATTTCAATAATAGTTTATATAGTTTTGAAATCAACTTTTCATTGTATCAAAGCAGAACATTTTCTAATTCAGTTTGCACTTTCCTTATTCCTTCATTTTTAATATCATTTTCCACCAGGCTCTTTATTTGTTGCATTTGGAACCAGTCATATTTATTATTCAATTCTTCAGCTGTTTTCTTACCACCTTGTATTTTTACTAATTGATTATATGATAGCCATCTTGCATCACCCGTCTCCGCCGATATTTTAATTACTTCTGCTGGCACTATCCACAATGGCTTCCTTTCATCTCCATATTTTCTATATTTCATCCATGTATTCAACAAATTACTTCTTATATAGTGATGAGAGAAAAAACCATCCATCTTTTTCTTCCCATAATACATATAGGCGTGCTAACTAAATATATTTCCATGACCTTCCAATGCAAAAAGTTTTCTATTCAACAACGTCACCCACTCTTTTATCCATACTAAACAAACTGCTTCATGGTATAACTTTAAATGTCGTAGTTGAAATCCTCCTCTGTCTTTTGCATCTGTTAAAATTTTCATTTTAATTTTTGTTTTCTTCCCTGCCCATACGAACTCTGAAATTTTCCTTTGCCACTTGTTGAATTGTTTACTGTCTTTCAGTATTGGAATAGTTTGGAACAAATACATAATTCTTGGTAAGATACTCATTTTTATTGCAGTTATTCTTCCAAGCAATGACAAGTTAAGTTTACTACATTTTACCATATCTTCGTTCATTTTATGCCATAGCTTTTTATAGTTGTTTTTATATAAATCAATATTTTTCATTGTAATCTCCACACCCAGATATTTTACTTTAGAGGTAACTTCACATCCCGTCAGATCCTGCAATTCTTTTTGTTTACTCACTTGCATATTTTTGCATAAAATTTTTGACTTCTCTTTATTAATGTAAAATCTTGCCATTTCTCCATATTCTTGTATCTTACCTAGTAATAATGGCGTTACTTGTATAGGATTTTCATTTATAAACATTACATTATCTGCAAATGCTCTGTATTTATAAGTAAAGCCTTTTAATTTCAAACCTTCTATTTCTTTATCTTCTTGAATTTGCGTCAGCAAAACTTCAAGAGTCATTATGAACAACAATGATGGAGGAGGAGGACAACCTTGTCTTGTTCCTTTACTAATTTCCATATCCTCTGTAAGATCCGCATTTATGCAAAGTTTTGTATATTGTTCAGTATATATTGCTTTCACCATTCTTATAAAACTTTCCCCCAATTCCATTTTTTCCATCACTACAAACATAAAGTCCCAGTTTAAATTATCAAAAGCTTTCTCTGCGTCTGCAAAAAATAAAGCAACTTCTTTTTCTGGATATCTTTCATAATATTCGACAATATTTACAACAGTCCTTAAATTGTCCCTAATTTGCCTTTTGGGAAGAAATCCTGCTTGTTCCTCCTTAATAAAGTTAATCAAATGTTGTTTAAGTCATTCTGCTAAGGTTCTTGTATATATTTTATAGTCATTATTTAACAATGAAATTGGTCTATAGTTTTTTAAATTCGTGACACCTCTGTCCTCTTTTGTAATCAGCGAAATTATTGCTTCCTTCCAAGTATTTGGTATTTTCTCTTGCAGTCTTATAATATTCATCAGTTTTTGAAGCTTTGGTGTCAACTCCTCTTTAAGGGTTTTAAATTTTTTTGCTGTATATCCATCAGGCCAGGTGCTTTTCCCATTTTCATTGAATTAATTGCCGCTTCAATTTCTATTTTTCCAATTGGTTCATTCAAAACTTTCTCCATATTTTCTGTTAAGGGAGCTATTTTAATTTTTTGCAAATATATTTCCATCTTCTCTTTACTTATTTAAAAATCTTTAAACAATTTGGTGTAGTATTTAAAAAAATCTCTTTTAATTCCTTCTTGATCCACAATCTCTTTACCACCAACTATTATTTTGTTAATATTTTATTTTCCATCTCTTTTTTCCTTTGCCAAGCCAAATATTTTCCAGATTTATTTGCTCCTTCAAAAGATTTCTGCTATAATCTTTTCAGGTTCCATTCCAGTTCTTTATTTAACAAATGTCTCATTTGTGTTTGGAGTATTGTAATTTCCCTCATGATTTTCTTTTCCCCAGGTCTCTTCTTCAGCTCCCCCTCTTTTTTCTTTATTTCATTCTGAATGTCCAACAATTGTTTTCCTTGGCTCTTTTATCTTTATTATTCAGTGTAATCACTATCCCTCTCATTACTGCTTTATATGTATCCCAAACCATTTGAAACTCGATATCCTCCTTATCATTTATTTGGAAGAAAGCTTTAGTCTCTTTCTCTAGAGATGCCACAATTTCTTTATTTTGTAGTAAATCTTCATTTAATCTCCATCTTCTCACCTTTTTAGTCAGCTTAGTTAACCACAATAATGGATTATGATCTGCTCCTACTTTAGGTAAAATCTCTATTTTCTTTGTAATAAGACCCAAGTCTTTTGTACCCCACAACATGTCAATTCTTGAAAAGGAATTATGTCTTGCTGAAAAAAAAAGATATAATCTCACACTTCAGGGCTGAACTTCCTCCATATATCTTCCAAATTTTCTTGTTTAACTAATTCAAAAAAGGACTTTGGCAATTTCCCTTCTTTATGTTTTTTTTTTGCCAGATCTATCCAACACATTCTTAATTGTTCCATTAAAGTCCCCCATTATCATTATTTGTCATGTTATCCAATTGTTGTGTAATATCTTTAAAAAATATATCTTTTGCCCCATTTGGTGCATATAGTCCCAGTAGGAATGTTTTTTTTCCATTTATTATTAATTCCACTGCTACATATCTCCCATCATTGTCCTTAAAAATCATTTTTGGGCCCAATTCTTGTTTAATATAGAAAATCACTCCTCTTTTCTTTCGCTCAGCCAGTGAAAAAAATTCTAACCCCAATTGTTTGTTCCATAAAAATTTATAACCCTTTTGTTTATTGTGGACTTCTTGCAAACAAATTATATTACAATTTTGCTTTTTAATCCAATGAAACGTTGCCTTTCTTTTTTGTGGTGATTTTAGTCCATTTACATTCCAAGATAATAATTTGTAATCCATCACAGTTCAAATTCTTTATGTTTCTTCATAAAACCTACGCAGTTCTCGTGTATTTGTAATTGTGATCCTTTTCCCTTGAAGTTCAAAACTCACAGTATGTCCTTCTATCAGTTAAAACTTGTTAAAACTTGTCTTGGCAACTCCTTCATGATTCTTACTCTGCTGCCTTCAGCTGTCAATGTTTTCCCAAAGTTTTTATTTATGATCTTTCCCACCATTTCTTTTGTCATAAACTTTATGACCACATCTCTTGGTAGATTATTCTTTTTGGCATAGAATGAGTTAACCCTGTACACATAGTCATACATGTTCCTAGTACCTTCTAGATCTTCCTCCAGTAATTTCGCAATAATTTTTATTATATATTCCTTCAAAACAGTTTGTTTGTCTTCAGGTACTCCTCTCAGACATATCTGAGTTTCCATCAACTTGCAGTCATGTATTACCACTTTTTCTTGTATTTTTTTTCAAGGTGGAATCATGTGCTTTCACTCTCCCCTCCACTTCTTGTACTTTCTTGGACGTTACCACAGTTTCGTTTCTGAGATCTATATCTTTTTTCAAATCTTCAATGTCATTTCTAATTTCCTTTTTGGAGGCAGTTATTAAATCTTTCATCCCTTTCATCATCCTTGCCTCCATTGCCTCCAGTTGCTCCTGCATCTTCTCCAGTGAAGCAGCCCTTGTACGTATTGGCTTATGGTCTGATGTAAAAATGCTGAAAAAGTTGACCTCACCAAATTAAAATCCAACTATCAGATTTTGAAGAATAAATTTTGCTTTTTCCAATAAGCCCAAAATCGCCATCCTTGGAGCCTCCTAAGCTCAGATATAAATTTTTTAAGTTTATATTTTTTCCCAAATGGCGGTCGCAACTTTTATGTCCCTTTTAAAACTTTTTTCCACTTTTTTCTGGAGGCTTCCAAAGTAGTTTTTAACAATAATGTCCAATAGTATTTACCTTACAATGTTCAAATTCACCGGTTCCACTAATTTTCGATGTCTCAAATCCTTTTAAATAACTTCTAATTTTGACCTTGTAATGGCCGCCAAAGTTTTTCTATGATTTCTCAGTCCTAGAGTAGGCTGGCTGACTCCCAATTTTCCCTTCTTCACTGAATACTTCCTGCTTTACTTGCCACAAAATCCCATTCTCACTGGTAGAAAGATCTCACGATGCTTGTAACGTACTTCCTGCTTTTCTTGCCACCAAATCCCTTTCTCGCTGGTAGAGAGATCTCATGATGTTTGTGACGTACTTCCTGTGACGTCTGTTAAAACTGCAGCTCTATGACAATGGGGCTTTCCAAATGCAACCACAAGTATTCAAAACAATTATTTTCTTTTGTCTTTTTGACACTGTCTTTTAGTATTTTACAGTCCCAATTTCGCCCCTTCTCCCCTTCTTTATCAATAGCTTCTATATTCAATCTTCCACCTTATAAATTTTAATTTTTACAGTTCATATTAGTCCCGGAATGAAAGATAATGATCTGTATCTTTTGCTGTGGTTATCCAAAATGGCTCCAGTCTTGCATAAATTTAGATGTTCAGTAGAATCAAAGAAGGTTTGGATCTTGATGAGCTTAAGTAAATTGAATGACTCTGGAAACTTCTGTAGACGCTGGAATGCAACTCATATCCAGAGACTTCAAAGCCTCAAAGGAGCTCCCCCCCCGGGACTTCCTTTAAGTCAAAGTAAATCTCCTCAGAATTTTCTGAGCATGTCTTGGACTAATCTCTGACTGAGAAAAGTAGGCAGTAGGCATTGAATTGCCTTTTCCTGCCCGAACAGAAGTTCCAGTCTGCTCCCCTACAGAGAAGCAGTTCAGCTCGCCATTCTCCAACCCCTGGAAGTCCCACTTGACTTCCAGAAAGCTTTTGATAAAGTTCCTTATGAAAATCTCTTTAGTAAGCTCAAGAGTCACGGGGTGAAAGGACAAGTCCTCTTGTGGATCAAAAACTGGCTATTTAATAGGAAACAGAGAAATGGGCAATTTTCGGAGTGGAGGTTGGTAAGCAGTGGGGTGCTGCAGGGCTCAGTACTGGGTCTGATGCTTTTTAACTTGTTCATTAATTATTTGGAGTTGGGAGTAAACAGTGAAGTGGCTAAGTTTGTGGATCACACTAAATTGTTCAGGGTGGTGAGAACCAGAGAAGATTGTGAGGCACTCCAAAGGGATCTGTCAAGGCTGGGTGAGTGGGTATCAACGTGGCAAATGAGGTTCAACATGACCAAGTGCAAACTAATGCACATTGGGGTCAAAAATCCTAGCTATAAATACAAGTTGATGCAGCGTGAACTGGAGGAGACTGACCAAGAGAGAGATCTTGGGGTCATGGTAGATAACTCACTGAAAATGTCGAGACAGTGTGCAACTGCAATAAAAAGGCCAGCACTATGCTGGGAATTATTAGGAAGGGAATTGAAAACAAATCAGCCAGTATCATAATGCCCCTGTATAAATCGATGGTGCAGCCTCATTTGAAGTACTATGTACAATTCTGATCACCCCACCTCAAAGAAGATATTATAGCATTGGAAAAAGTCCAGAAAAGGGCAACTAGAATGATTAAACAGATTTCCCCCCTCTGGACAGAGACCATTATCTCAGCTACCTCTTAATAAATGCTAATAGATCTAGCTAAAGACAATGGGATGAGCCAAGCTTCCCCCTTCTTCCCCCTTCAAGCAGAGAACAGAGGGTTTGGTTTTTTTTTTTTGAAGAATTGAATGCTACAGACACACCAGGAAGGAAATGGTTAGAATTTTCAGATTTTTTTTTTCAGATTTTCAGATTTTATGGAAAAGCTTTTATGACCTCTCTTTTCCATGGGTGCAAATAGACCATTCTCCCTTTTTATTATCTCATCTATTTCTTGGATAGTTATTTCCTTCTCTAAACTTTCTTTATCCTGATCTATTAAATTTGTTCCAATTTGCTCCACAAATTCAACTATATCTTTTTTGGCATAGAAAGTTTTATAAAAATCAAGGAAGGCTTCTCTAATCTCCTTCGGATTCTGCGTTGTATTTGCATATATTCTTATACTTTTCACCCTTTGCTTATGTCTTCTATCCTTCAAATAGTTTGCCAGTCTCCTATTTGAGTTTATCGTGATCCTCTGAAATTCATTCCTTACCATGGTTTGTTTTTTTTCCAAAGTGCCATAGAGTCAAGAGAATCTAATTGTTTCTTAAGTTCTTTAATTAATTTTTGCCTATCTGGGCAAAATTTTCTTGCTTGGTGTCTTTGTAACATTTCCAATTCTTGTATTTTCCCTGTCTTATTAGAAAACCATTCTTTTTAAATTTCCTTTTCCTTCATTATGCATTGTCCCCTAATTACTGCTTTGGCTGCATCCCAAAGAATATCTGTGGCCACTGTCCCCCTATTTTCCTTAAAATATAATTTTAACTGATTCCTTAAAATATAATATTATTCCTTAAAATATATATTTTATATTCCTTAAAATATAATTTTAACTGATTTTCCATTTTTTATCCTTTTCTTTAATCATAATCATATTATTGTATCTCCATATTCTTTTAACCTGCTCACCTTTTATTTCTATTTCTATACTCAATGGGGCATGATCAGAAATCCATATTGGATGTGTTGCTATTCTTGTCAATTCCCAGTTATTTGATCTTTGAAAGATTATTTGATCTAAACATGAAGCTGTTTTGTGCCTGCTTGAAAAGTGAGTTGGTTGGGGGTTCAAACCTAAGGCTTCGTATGCTTCTATCAAATTCCACTTTTTCCACCTGATTGTCTTGTCTTTAGTAACATCAGTGTTGAAATCTCCTGCTATTATTACTTCTCCTTCAGAGAACCTCTGTAACTTTTGCAAAACCTTTACTAAAAAATTTCTCCCTCCTTTGTTTGGGGCATAAATATTTATCAATGTTATCAACCTATTTTGAAAGGAGCATTTAACCAAGAGATATCTTCCTTCCCGGTCCCTTAACGCATCTATCAATTTAATGTCATTCCTTTTGTGTGCCAAGATTGCTACTCCCCTTGCTTTTGCAGTACCTCTTGCTTCAGCTAGAACCTCCCACCATGGGTCATTAAATAATGGTTTAATGTCCTTTTTGGCTTTGTGTGTTTCCTGTAAGCACATAATATCTGTATTTTGCTGCTTTATAAGTCTAGCAAGTCTGTACCTTTTAAGATTAGAACTTAAGCCATTGGCGTTCAGTGAAAGCATCCTCAACATTCTAACCATATTCTTTTACAGTAAGATTTTCCCAACCCTCTGGATGAATATTTACTTGTTTTATCCTTCCCTCCAACTGCCTTTCCCCCCCCTACCTCCTCCCATCTTCCCCTGACATAGAGCTTGTAACTGGATGATTCCTCATCCCCTCTCTATGCCTTTAGGTATGCACATCCCCCCCTCCAGAGCCAGTTTGGTGTAGTGGTTAAGTGTGCGGACTCTTATCTGGGAGAACCGGGTTTGATTCCCCACTCCTCCACTTGCACCTACTAGCATGGCCTTGGGTCAGCCATAGCCCCGGCAGAGGTTGTCCTTGAAAGGGCAGCTGCTGTGAGAGCCTTCTCCAGCCCCACCCACCTCACAGGGTGTCTGTTGTGGGGGAGGAAGGTAAAGGAGATTGTGAGCCGCTCTGAGACTCTTCGGAGTGGAGGGCGGGATATAAATCCAATATCTTCTTCTCCTTCTTCTTCTCCTTCAAACTTAATTATATCCTTAACTTATGACCTTTTATTTCATTTTATGAATACTTCCCTTTTCTTATGAAGACGTCCTTTGCCGTTTGTCCTGATGTGTAGAGAATTCTCCTTCCTCTTGTTCCAATAATGGAGTCTCATCCATCGTCTGGGAACCTATGTCTCCTGGGTTGATTCCAAACTACTCTAATAGTTTCACTGCTTCAGCTGGATTTCTTGCCATCAGTCTTTTCCCTTCACTGAAAATTACTATAGAAGCTGGATAAGTCCATGTAAACTGTATTTTATTCTGGAAGAGCATAAGGTTTCATTAAGCTCTTTTGTTGCAATGTTTCTTGACAAAAATCTTGCCTTACAAACGCCTTTTTGCCTTTATATTCCAACTGTTTATTTTTCTTTAGAGCTAGAAATACTTGCTATTGTAATTTCTCCCTTGCAAATTTAATTATCACGGGGCGTGGTTCCCCCCTCTTCTCCTACTCCGCAATCTGTGAACTCGTTCTATCTGCTGTTCATTTATTTTTATTCCTTGCTCTGAAATCCACTCCACCATACTCTTCTCTAAATGTTTAGCATCCACTTCTTCTGAAATTCCCTGTATAATTAGATTAGCCCTTCTATTTCTGTCCGAAAGCTCAGTAATTTGATTCTTCAACTGATTAATCTGTTCCTTATTTTCTTTTGTGGCATTTTCAGCTCTTAATGCTGTTGCTTTAACTTCTTTTAGTTCCATATTTAATTGGGAGATTTCTTTTCTCACTCCTTCAATCTCTGCCCTTAACTTCTCATTAGACTCTAACATTAAGTTCTGAAATTGCGTCATTTGCTCCGATAGCCCTTTCATGGTCGTTGCCATTTTAAACAATCAAACACTATCAGTGCCGACTCCTTATCTTGAAAGTTAAATAACAATTTCCTTACGGCTCGTAGAAGCTGAGTTTTTAGGTCAGACTGTTCTCTGTTTCTTAATCACACTCCTCTTTTATCTTTCATGCTGTAATAGAGATGTTTACATTCTTTTAGGTCGTAAATCTTTTTTCTACCTCGGAAGGGGGAAGGCTTTGGCTTCTACTCCTTAGAGCATGCGCACACCTTTCCCCGCAAATAGACCATTCTGCAGGGAAGGCAGCCATTGACCATGTGGTTGGCTTGGACATCTGAAGGGAGCTTCAAGTAAGAATACTCTGTAGAGATCTGTAACTTCCTAAGTAGAAGGAACCTGTGTTAAGCCAAATGCCCTCAAAACGAGGTTGGGGAATTAGTTAGGTGGACACCCGGCTTAATAGGAATCTTTTAACCAAATGTATACCAGGCTCAACCATCCAGATAGTAAATGCTCAATAAAAGGACTCTAATTTAATAAAAACCAATTGTAATTTATTTAGAATAATAGTTCTTTCATACAAGGTAAAAATACAAAACAGTCACACATTCACACAGGTCTAAGAAAAACAGATAGATTGATAGGGGTACATATAAGGGTAGACATACAGGGCGATATTACCTCTCGCAGACTCCAAGGAAGACTTCGAAGGCGACAGTTGAGGGAATGGGGGAAGGGCCCGAAACTGATCAGGAATCGGGGATGTATCTACACAGCGGTAAATGGGTTGCTGAATAGAAGCACACCTGTGGGTAGCTAGTCCACAGGTTATAAAGAGTCACCTAAGTCCTGAGGGGATGGAAGGTGACTGGGAGGGGAGATGGGAGGTTCTGCTGATGACCACGAAGGCTGGACATCAGCTGAACCAATGGTGAGTCTTTGGCGACACCTGATTGGGTGTATGCTTTGACCAATGAACTTCACCTTCGTCCTGGGCATCCTGGAAACTTCCAGGTTGCGACAGGGCCTGGGGCGGCTTCAGTGATATCAATATGGAAATTGGTGGGTGCTTGGGATGAGATGGGATTATCTGGGAATGTGACAATAGGGAATCAGATATTGACCTAGGTATCCCCGGTGTAGACAAAAGGCTTGGATGTGACAGGAGAGATCCTTCCTCTTTTCTCATCATTTCCTAGGCAAGAGCTACTGTTCAGGATATTACTGAGCAATTAGGATCAACAGTTGGGCTGTTAATCCATTCATGGAACGGATGGGTTGCTTGCGGGCTAGGACTGACTCAGGGTGTGTACGTGAGATTCCCATTGAGAAGGAATGAAGTCCAACCAGGCAGGAAGATGGCTACAAGTGGTGTTAGCGAAGCACAGTGGCTTCCATGCTTAGCGCTTCAACACCGGTCGCCTGGACAGCTCCGTGGCGGTGTAGCTTCTTCCCCACCATGGCAGACTCCACGCAGTAGTGGGGAAACGTCTGTGCATGTTGGCAAGCACTCTGTGCCTGTTCAGAACACTTATACATTTAGGCTGCTTGTACACATGAGTCCCATTTAGTTCCTGGATGGCTTTACTTACACTCTCTGGCCAGACGGGTGCAAGCTCACTTCTCCAGGCACCCTGGCAACCATGTTTGTGACTATAACATTGGGAAAAGAGGGGTCATTTCCTCACACCTGTTCTATTTTAACATATGATAGGCCATGGATACAGAAAGGGACAAGAGGATTTGTGTTTTGCCCATTTCTTTTGGAATCCCTTCTCAGTTTGGTATTGTGCTAAAAGTATGCTTGTAAACATTTTTTTTAATAAATATGTTATAACTTTTGATGCTGATAGTGGTTCTCTGTACCACACAGTGTCTCAAAGATGGTGGAGCTCTATTTTAAAAGGAGCATCAGAAAGGGGAAGGCAGGCAGTTGGCAAATGGCAATTCCTTTAGGAGCATGCAAGGCAGTTAATTGTCCTCATGGTGGCCAGTCACTGGGCAGCAGGAGACAGAGAGGAAGCCTCAGAACTTGGAAGAGATGCTGGGAGTCCTCTGATGGTGAGCTACCTGAGAATGGAAGAAAGGACTCTCCAGAAAAAATCTAGGAGGGTAGGGTAGAACAAGTCCTGCAAGCCTGAGCAGGCATGTTCTGCCACAAATACCTATCTGTTCCCCCTTCCAATGGGAGAGTAGTTTTTGCAAGCAAATTCATGCAATGGTGGAAGGATTACCTCCATTCCTCTTCCTGCATAGCTCCAATCTGAATCAAGGATCCACATGTCTGACATTTAAATTTTAAAGACACCAGACACATACAGTCATGGATCTCCCAGCACCTCGTATGTGCTAACCATCAGCTGCTGAATTCAGTTTATGGCCTTGATGTAAGCTACCAGCTGTTCAGTCTCAGTCTGCCCATTCTGAAAGGGTTGTTCTGAGAATAAAAGAATCTGTAACCTGACCTGCTAATTCCATGGGATTTAAATAAACAAATTTAAACTATGCAAGAAGTCAGTGAATTGCCTTCTCCCATATACTGAATCAGGAGTGGAAACTTACTTGATGTAAAGGAGTCTGAATTTAATCTATTACAAAGGAATAATAAAAAAACACACCCTGGGAAAATGTTCTTGCAGATGGGTGTTGAAATCATATGGAGTTGTTGAAGCAATAAATGTGACAAATGCTGGCCGTTATCATTTATGAAAGCTCCTTTTTTAGCATCTCTTGCTGGGAAAGAAAAGCCTTTCAGCTTTAAGAGTACATGAAAGCTGCCAGGATTCTTCAATGCACACACAAGGGTGAACTCTATATATGCACATATTTCCTATAGTCAATAAAAGTTCATGCCATGACTGTAAGAGAAAACTGAAAGAAATCAAGTCCTTGAAATACAGTATAGAGAAGAATAAGTGGTCCAAGTCTGTATCTGGCACAGTGTAAGTTAACCTTTGGAGGCCACTACTGCTGTGAAGAGATTAAGACAACTAGCAAATCAGGGCCTCAAGGACATCAAGACCAGTAAGGAAAAAATGTATCTTTTTACATCAGAGTAATGCCTCTGATGGTTCAGAAGTGGAAGTTGGGCTTTTTTTTGTAGCAGGAACTAGGAATGTGCATTTGGTTCAGATGAATCGAATAAACCCCCAAATACCTCCTGATTCGGAAGTATTCGACACTGAATACTTCCAAATCCAATTTCCCACCATTATATGGCAGCCGAATATGGCTGCCTAGAATACCGTCAAATCAGTATTCAGCGGTATTCAGAATTCAATGGAAAAGGTGGGGAAAGGAGGTTTTGCAGCCTCAGGGAAACTGCTTACCTCCTTTCCCACCCTTAGAAAGCTTTTCCCACCTCTCCCATAGCCTCTCTGGGATCAGGGAGGGAGTGGGAGGGGAGAAGAGTCCCAGCAGCCAATTAAAAGCATGTATTTGCAAAATGCATTGCAAATGCATGCATCTTTGCAGGGCTGTTGTGTTGCTGGTGGCTGGGCTAATTCCAGCCATCAGCAATATTGTTGTTATCAAAGATTTCAGGTTTTCATGGCTGGTAACATCATTAGGGTTTGTAGAATCTTTCGGGCTCAAGTGCCGTGTTCTACTGGAGAAAGTTTCTCTTCCAGACATTTTGTTCTCAGCTGCGGAGAACATCCTCAGTGGTGTTGCAGCTGGAGCAGGCGCTCTGACCTTCTTGGCTGCTGTGCATTGAGTGGGGCCAGGGTTGCTGGAGAGCTGCTATTTCTAGGCTGGAGGGGGTGTGGTGAAAGGGCAATTGGTTTGTGGATGTGTCCATTGTTTGGTGGGGCTTCCTGGAATGGTAGTGATAAGGAAACTGGCTGTTGAATGTGACCATTGTTCTGTGTTAATTGCTGGGAGGGTTGGAAGGGGTGTGAAGATAAGGAAGATGGTTGTTGACTGTGCTGATTGTTCTGTGGAATGTACTGGTTGTTCTGTGACTTTCTGCAATTTATAGTCTGTAGCGTGTTTTGCAGAGCTGGGTACCAAGATTGGTGGATGAAAATGCCAATATTGTTGTTATTTTGTTTACTTTGGTATCCAATTAAACACTGTCCTCTGGCCAATCACAGAGCAGTGGTATGCTTTGAAACTGCTCTGTGCAGGGCCAGAGAACCTTTTTAAGTAGTCTGCCTGGCTAGACTCCATTGCTGCTGCTGGACTATGACTGAACGGAGAGAGAGAGACCGTGCTGCACTGGCCCTTGGCTTTAGCTGCTGCTGCTCTCTGTCTCAGCCTTCTTGCCTGGTCTGCCTGGACTGGTAAGTCTTGGGGTTCCTCTTGTTTTTATTTTACTTAGGATATAAGTAAAAGAACTTTTTAAAACTCAGAGTCCCTTTATTTATCCAGTTTTTGGTGGGTGGCTTATTTGGGATTAGGGGGTTCTGTTGGGGGTGGTGGCAAGGGGGGTTGCCTAATATCTTACTTTAGTAAAAGGACTTTTAAAAGTACAGTGTCATTTTACTTTTCTTGATTTCTGTGGGTAGCTTGGATTTCTTGGGGTTAGGGTCAAGGTTGTTTTGGGGGGGTTGGTTAAATTGTATTGTTAATAGTTTTTTAGTGTTTTAAAAGGGTTCTCTGTTGGATTTATTGCTGCTGTTGGGTTGCTGTTGTTCCTTTCCTTCTGTTTCTGTTTTTTTTTTTTGGGGGGGGGGTTGGTTTGGCCTAATTTTTATTGTTAAAAGTTCAGTTTTGAAGTGTTGGATTTGCTGGAATTCTCAGTTGGATTTGGTTGGATTTCTCAGTTGGATTTGTTGCTTTCTGTTCTGTTGTCCCTTTTTCCTTGCTCTGGTTCTTGGCCTAAGTTTTTTGGTTAAAAGTAAAGTTGTTTTTTTTACTGTTTCAAGTGCTGAGTGAAGTTTTGGATTTTTTAAATTCCCTCTGGTTGGTATGAGGGTGTTGGTGGGTGGGCTGTGTGGGATGGGTGGGTTAGACTGGTTCCTTTTCCTGTTTTTATAGAGTTTTTTTTGGCATCTGAGGGTGTTTTTGGTTTGACTAGGGCCAGTAAATAGGCTGCCGCACTAATAAGAGTGTTTTTAGGGATTGTGTGTTTTCAAATTAAAAAAAAAATAATCCATTTTATGGCTTTAGCATTTTTCAAACTCAACTAGGCCAGATAGGGTCAATTTAAAAAGATTGCAGGTTTCTTCAAAAAGACAGCATGACTGGCCAGATCAGGCTTCCTTTTAAAGAGACTATGGTTGTGGTGCATCTTGCTTTCAGTCACTGAAAGCCAGTGCATCCTTTGATTTCTATAGGGTAAACCACAGCTTGTCTCTAGTCATGAGAACACTTTATTTCTAGTTTGCAAGAAAATCTAGTTTGTCCCAGGATCTAGTTAGGAGAAGTTTAACTAAGAGACTATAACAAGGATTGCCTTCATCTCAAAGTAGCCTTTTAAAAACTGTAGCCAGATAGAGGCAGGCTCACATAATTTCCTAAACCTTACCAGACTACTAACCCCTACCCAAAAAAGGATAGGTTAGGAACCAAAAAAATATTTGGTGGGAGGGTTTTTAAAAAGAAGTCAGACCACCTGTTGGTTCAGGGTACGGTGTAGTGAGTTAGGTTTGTAAAAAACCCCACTCTCAGTTCAGGTTGTGAGACTGGCTGTGGGTGACATGAGTGACAGGCAGCAGAAGAGGGGCCCTGGGGGCAAGGCCAGGGAGAAGACTAAAAGAGTGGATGGAAGGGGGAGTGGGAGGACCAAGGTTTCCCCCCACACCTGTGTGTAGGGCCACTCCACATCTGCTTTCCAGCACTCTGACCTCTGGCCATAATGTAATGAAGAATGCCTGCCTTGGGCCCTTCATCGAGGCTGCTGCTGGAATGCCTACAGCAGAGGTGTCATTAGGTGCTGGCACTGAGCAGGGGTCTGCTGCTTGGGCAGTTTCTCCTCCAGCTGATGTTGCTCAGCCTCAGCGGCCAGAGGAGGGGCAGCAAGAACATTCCTCCTTGGAGCTGAGCTTTGGGAACAGTTTTCTGTCCAAAATGATCACCCCAAGAAAGATGCTGAGTGTTGTGAAGGAGCTGGAGAAGAAGTTGGTTGAGGAAGACCAGCCACCTTCTTCGGTTCCTTCAGGCGCCAGCAGGCCTTCGAGGGATGGCCAGGAGGGGAGGCTGCATGGGGTGGAGGGGGAAGAGACACAACGTGCCTTCATCTCTCTCCACTTCCCCCTGGCTGCCTGCTCCTCCTACCATCCCAAAACATGATGTGTATGTCCCGAGTGGGAGGTGGCTCCAGTGGATATCAAAGCTGCTGGTCAGCTTGGGCACCCATACACCTCCACAGTCTGGAAGCACTTCCAGCTGACGGAGGATCCATACTATGCACAGTGCCAGCTGTTCAGGGCCCAGATCAGTCGTGGACAGGACCCTGGCCACCTGACTCTGGGGGGATGCAGAAGTACCACCAGGCAGTGCTTTTAAGGGGGAGAGCAGGCTGGTGCTGGGGTGCCCAAGCAGCCAACACCACCCAGCCAGGAAGTGAGTCCCACTGCGATTACCTCCAGAGCTCTCCAGGAGAATTCCACAACAGGGCAGGGACAGCAGGCATCTCTTCCTGAGATGTTTGGTAGGGGTGGCACTGTCATACCAAGAGGGGGAATCAGACACGGCAAGAGGGCGGTCACCTGGAACATTGCCAGGATGGTCACCCATGGGCTTCCCTTCTCTGTGACTGAGAATCATGGGTTGCAAGGGATACTTGAGTATTTGGTGCCCTGGTACAAGGTTCCTGCTCAAACCACGGTTACTAGGACCATTGTGCCATCTGTTTTCAGGATGACCTGATCTGTGGTGAAGGAGCATTTGTCCTGTGCTGCTGGGAGAATTGTTCACTTCACCTCAGATCTCTGGAGCTCCCCAATTTTTGAAGGGTAATTCTCCCTGACTGCACATTGGTGGCAACTCAGTGAGCTCGAGGGTGGGGGTGGCACTAGCGGTAGGTAGGGTCAGGGCTGCCAGGCCAGCTATTGGTGGGCCTTGCTGCACGTCGAAGCTGTCGAAGCACCGTACATGGTGGAGAATCTTGGAGCTATTCTCTTACGGCAGTTATAGGGCTGGTTAGGCAGGGACATCCACCCAGGCTTTTTGGTGACAGATGGTGACTCCAACATCAAGGCGGCTGTCCAGCGTCAGGGACTAAAATGCCTTCCTTGTGTGGCCCACCTTCTCTACCTTGTGGTAAAAGACTCATTGGGTCAGATGACCAGCAAAGATCATCTGTATCTTGCTGCGACTCATGAGTACCAACTTCTGCTCCAGAAGTGTTGGCACATCATGGGTCACTTCTCATGCAGCAATAAGGACACTTATCTGCTGCATGAGAAACAGACACTAACAGGTGGTCAGATCACTGCCTGTTTGGTGATGTCAGCACATGATGGAACTCCACCTGTGCCATGCTGGAGCACTTGGTGGAGCAGAGAGCAGCCCTGGGAACCTTTGTCTCTGAGTCAAGGGTCTTTCAGGGAGAGAACTGTCTCACCCAGAAGGATTGGGTGATCATTTCTCAGACTATGGAGGTTCTTGGGCCCTTCAAGACCTACACAGAGATGCTCTCATTTGACACAGCGAGCATTGCACTGGTCATTAGACCCACGCATTAAGGGCAAGATCGCAGAGTGGCCCAATGAGCTCAATCGCTGGAGAGATGAGCTTTCCCAGAACATCAAACACTGTAGAGTTGGGGGGGGGAGGGGCACAGTGCTGGGAGCTGAAGAGGAGGGGGGGGTGAAAGCAGCTCATTTGCCACTACTGTTCATCCCCAACATCCCCAGCTAGGTAGCATTTCCCACAAGGCTCACACCACAAAGAGTGCTGAGATGACACTCATTGGGCGGCTCATTGGCCCCTCTGGGAGTGGTAGGCTCCTGAGAGCAGAGACAGGTGTGCAATTATGAGGGAATACCTCTTGGAGCCCTACAAGTCACAGGACATGTGCCCTTTGAACTACTGGGCTGCAAAGGAGGCAGTCTGACTAGCCCTCTCCACCATAGCCCAGGTGGTCATCTCATGCCTGCCAGCGAGTGTGCAGAGCGAATGCGTGTTTTTGCATATGGGTGACATTGTCTACCCACATCACTATCGCCTGCAACCCTGGACAATTGAGCGGTTGGTCTTCTTGAAGGTCAACTTGCCTATTTGGCTCCCCAAACACTGAATTTGAGAGAGAATGAAGTGAGCACCTACTTGTGCCTGCATACTTTCTTGGTCTGTGCTTGGAAGGTGGTTGGAAAATACTTTCCCAAAAACTAAACATAGAGCCTCGAGGATGGTTCCGCAGCCCAATAAACAATCAAATGATTAGCAGACCCCCCCCCACCCAATCAAAACTGAATGCTAATTTCTAAATTAACCAAAGAAATCCAATTTTTCACATTCCCACATAGTTATCATAATGAAAGGGGCATGGTTGCAGCCCCCACAGAAACCGACAGCACCCACAGGAGTCCCAGGCAGGATTACTTGATTTTTTTTTTTTGCAGGGGCAGGAGAAAGGAAGAGGGAGGTGCCCATGATGATGACAAGCAGCCAGCAGCCACACCTAGGCTGAGGTCCCTGTAATTGGGATAGTGATAGCTGGTGTGTTGCTGCTGAGCTGAGAGAGAAGGAATGGTTCCCTTCCCTCCCTCTGAGGCCTTCCAAGAGATCTTCCTCATTTGGGGTGCGACTCTGACTTGCCTCCTCATGATGCACCCTGGGTAACACCAAAGAGCTAGAGCTAGACCAACCAACCGTCCATCATTCAAGGTAAGTCTAAATGCTTCTTGCTTTGCATGTCAGTGTCAGATACAGATGTGGGGCTAGGTGTGGTCCACTGGTTTTGTTGTTTGAGACTTGTGTTGTTTGGGGGCAGGGCTGGAGAGCTGGCATCTGTAGATTGTGTGTTCTGTGTCAGGGAATCTGGCATCTGGGTGAGAAATCCAGAAGCAGCATGGTTGGTGTGCTTGGGCAACTCTCCCTGTGTTGTTTGGGGCAGGGCTGGAGAGTTGGCATGTGGGTTTGCTGCAGTCAGGTCTGCAGAGCAGAGCTTAAGCAGATTGTGTTTTGTGTGGCAATGAAGCTGGCAACTGGTTTTATATTGGTGCCAGGCCAGCAGCTTGCATAGAGTAGATAGATGGATGTAGTGCATTTGGGTCCTATAGAGTTTCTCTGATGTGAAGTTACGTTTGGCTTTGGGTGCCCCAGGAATTGGACCCCCTGGTCCAATTTTTTTTTGGCCTTGTGGGTTTTGTGTGGAACAGTGCCCTGAAGCTGCACAGCAGTTTGGGGGGCTCTCCTCAAAACCTCCTGCTCCCCAGAACCACTTTTCCCATGACAATTACAGTGAGGAAGTGGCTCTAATTGTTTTTTTTCTCACCATTGGGAGCAGTGTTCCTTTTGGGGTGCCCACAGATGGGTGCAGTCTTTTTGGGCCAGGTGGGTTGCATGCGGGGGAGTCCCCTGAAGCTGCCCTGCAGTTTTTGGGGCTCTCCCTCAAACCCCCTGCCCCCCAGTAGCCTCTAATTATGCCCTATGTTGCCATTGATTTCAGTCGCCATAGGGTATAATGGTGGTATAGGGGCACCCTCTTTGGGTGCCCCTGGAATGGGTCCCCCTGGCCCAATCTTTTTGGGACTTGGGGGGTTTGTAGGGGAGAGTCCCCTGCAGGTCCCCTGCAAATTTGGGGACTCTCCCTCAAACCCCCTCTCCTCCAGGTGGCTTCCAATATACCCTGATTTCAATGGCCATAGGGTATAATGGGGCCGTATATTCTACCGTATATGCGGCTATTCCGAGTACGGTAATAGGAAATACACAGTATTCCGTATTGTTTTGGCCCCATGTATTTCTGAATCCGTGTAATTTCGCGGGGGTTTTTTTTGCACACCCCTAGTCTGTACGTGTGTGTAAGCTATATCTGGTTGAATAAAAGGTATAGTCTTTTTCTGTTGGGTGTAGCAACCTCCATGTATCTACCAAGCCATATTTAGTTAGTAGCGTGGCCAATTTAGTGTTAGTCTTGTTTTTGGGTTTATCTTTTCCGGGTAGATATGTTTTGTCTAATGGAAAATTTATTATATAGTTGAGATCTCCACCTAGTATAACCGCCTTCTTTAAATTGCTCCAATTTCTGGAATGCTTCTTCCAAAAATTTTATCTCCTCCTTATTGGGAGCATATAGTGAGCCTAATGTTACAGTTTTCCCTGCTAGGGTTCCCTTTATATAAAGAATTTTTTTTTGGGGGGGGAGGGGTTGGTAAAGTTGCTATATTGTTAAAAGTTAAGTTTTTTACTGTTTTAAAAGGATTCTGTGGAGCCAGGAGACTTTGGGGGTGGAACCAAACTTTCCCATTTCCAAAATAAATACATAAAAATACAGCAGTGCAGTTCACCTGAATAGTCATAATTTCTTCATCCCCCAATATCTGTAATTCTAGGAAATCACACACAAAGCACCCAAAGTGCACAGTTTGCAAGCTCACATTTTTGTGATCTCACTGGGCCTTTACTTTCAGCAGGGGTGGAGAACCTTTTTTCTGCCAATGGCCATTTGGATATTTATAACATCATTTGCGGGCCATACAAAGTTATCAACTTAAAAAACAGTGTTCTGCCAAGGGAAAACGATTCAGGCTGGCAGAATCAATGCATATAATTGTTTTTCTATTTGAAGTCATGTGAGGTGAGCCTAATTTGGCACACCCCTCCCTCGCCTACCACCCTAGGCAAATGCCTAGGTCCAGGGCTTTTTTGTTGTTGAAAAAGCTCAGCAGGAACTCATTAGCTTATTAGATCACATCCCCTGATATTAGCATATTAGGTCACACACTCATTAGCATATTAGGCCACACCATCTGGGACAATCAAGTGCAAATTGAACTGGTGGTAGCTGGCTTCCACCCCCGACCCCTGCCACCCCTCCCTTCATGCAGAAACTCAGCTGCTCCCAGCAACCTTTAAAGGCACCCGTATACCCCAGCAGCAGTCCTTCACAATGCCCACCACTCAGGCTCCACAGAGAGAAAATGAGCAAGAAAGAGAGAGAGGAAGGAAGGAACAGAAATAAAGAAATGGGGGGGGGGAAGGGAAACGAAATGGGGAAAGAAAGGGTAATAAGGGAAAATAAAGAAAGGAGGGAAGAAAGAGGAATAAAGGGAAACAAAGAAATGGGGCCAGATTGCTGTGGGGCCAGACCAAATGAACTTGAGGGCCGTAAACGACCCCCGGTCCTGATGTTCTCCACCCCTGACTTATAGGAACTGCTGTTCTACAGGCTAACACTGGCAAATAAAAAGAGAGAGAGGTGGAGTTTTCCTCCATCCCATAAACAGGTTCTTATACAAAGACTCTGAAAACAAAGCAAAACACAGGAGCTATGCTGATCTCTCTCTCTCTCTCTCACTCACACACACTTTCTTGATCTGAAAGGAAAGCAAAACAAACTGAGGGACTGTGCTCTCACATGGCTCTGTTGCTGGCCCTTCCCCATTAAGTACTTCCTGCTCAAATTGAAAGGCACACATGCATTTTAAAACAAAATATTTGCAGGCCTCTAAACCTGCGGGATCTAAACACTCTGGCTGCTTGGGTGGGGCTTTCCCCCCGCCAGCCAGCTGACTGGGGATGGGGTGGAGCCTGTAAAACTGGGGAATCCTCCACTGAGACCTGGAGACTGGGAAACCTAATTTGATATGAATTATTTTGTTCACAAACCATGACACAACACTGCAAACTTTGTATCTGTACATTGGGTTCATGGTGGTGATATATTGAAATTATTTCACCAAAGTATCAGAGCCTGGTTATTTAGAAGATGGTAGTTCATAGCTGAAGAATTTCATGAACACAAACTCCCCTTATCTGGTAGCAAACTTTCATTTCTACATAGCACCAGCATATACAACAAAAATATTTGCTCATTTATAATGGTCCTCAAGGCAGCTTACAAATATTAAGCACATGAAAACAACCAATAAAAAGCATCCAAGCGTACAACAGAAGAGAACAGACCATCCATCCCAGACAGTGGCTCAATTGCCAACTATGGTACATTAAAAAAACACATTTTGAGCTAGATGTCTTGACACTGTACAAAAAAAGCTCAGCCTTTTAGCATCGGTCATCTGACTGAATTCAGGTATGGGAGTGTTCAGGACCTCTCCATATGGAGGAAGTTTTCCTACTTGTATATGCATCCTTGGCCATTTTAGAGTTTATGGACACTTTTTAAAAAAATCTGTGCTTGATGAAAGAAATATATGACTATCTAGGGCAGGGGTGACCAACGGTAGCTCTCCAGAAGTTTTTTTGCCTACAACTCCCATCAATCCCAGTCATTGGCCATGCTGGCTGGGGCTGATGAGAGTTGTAGGCAAAAAATATCTGGAGAGCTACCATTGGCCACCCCTGATCTATGGTATTTGGCAGTAAAATTAGTTTCTTAAAGAAATCAGTTTTGAACACATAAATATTTTAAAGAATACCAATGCAAAAGATATTAAAAATTCAGTTTGCAATGAACTAAAAAAGTATGTTGAGCATATTACCAGATAATATACCAAGAATCTACAGTGATTTACAGTGACAGCAGCAAGAGTTCTATTTGCAGCATTTTGGAAAGCAGAAAGGTGCCCAGATTTGAAGGACTGGAAGGAAAAACTTTATGAATATGTGACAATGGCAAAACTAACATCTTATCTTATCTTATCTTATCTTATCTTATCTTATCTTATCTTATCTTATCTTATCTTATCTTATCTTATCTTATCTTATCTTATCTTATCTTATCTTATCTTATCTTATCTTTAGTAATAATCCCATGCACTCCATAAACCATCGGTCCATCACAGCTCAGTCGGAGTCTCTGGCCTCCCATTGGCTGATTCCCCTGCTCCCACCTACTCAGGTTCTGGAATGCTGAACAAACTGCCAGAAGCAGTCTTACCTTAGAGAGAGACACATCTCTCAGCTCTTCTCTGTCAACTGGCTTCCGAAAGGGCTGCAGAGCTCCTGCGGCCTCACAAAAGGCACTATCAACAGCCCACACAGACGGCCTCCCAGCACACACAGCTTCCAAAGCCAATGCAATGGCCAGTAAGTCTGGCTCCACCTCAGAGGGCATGCCTGTCCCACCTTTACTGTCTTTCATTCCCTCTCTCCCTCCTCCCCTCGGCCTCGCCCCAAAATGGTTGCCTGAGAAGGAGATAGGGAAGCCTCACAGGGTGGGTATTCTGATCAAAGAGGGGGAGAGAAATTAGAATGATGTCAGCTGCTTGGTCCCCCTGCCCCCCCCCCCCACACACACTTTGAAGAAAGACTTTCCTTTTCCTTAGAGGCTGCAGGGTTGCCAGCTCCAGGTCAGAAAATTCTAGATAGCAGAGATCAGCTCCCCTTGAGGTGTGTGTGTGTGTGGGGGGGAATTAATGCCTTCACTTGGGTGGGTGGGAAGATAGCAGATCTGGGGAGGGGGCACTTGCCCAGAGGCCCTTAGTGGTACCTTTAAAAGTTGGTGGGAAATTCCTAAAGGATCACTACAGGCCTCTGAGGGAAAAGCCTTTCCACATGGGAACCAGTGTTGCCAGTCTCCAGGCAAGGGCTGGAGATCTCTTAGCATTACAACTGCTATCCAAATAAATGGCAGAGATTAGCTCCCCTTGAGGTGTGTATGTGTGGGATTAATGCCTTCGTTTGGGTGGGTGGGAAGATAGCAAGTCTGGGGGGGCACACGCCCAGAGGCCTTTAATGGTACCTTTCCAAGTTAGTGGGAAATTCCTATAGCATCACTACAGGCCTCTGAGGGAAAGGCCTTTGCTCTTGTGGAACCACTGTTGCCAATCTCCAGGTGAGAACTGGAGATCTCTCAGAATTACAACTGCTCTCCAGATACATGGCAGAGATCAGCTCCCCTTGAGGTGGTGGGGCGGGAATGAATGCTTTCATTTGGGTTGGTGGGAAGACAGTCAGGCGAGGGTGGGGGGCATTTGCCCAGAGTCCTTTAGTAGTACGTTTCCAGGCTGGTGGAACATTCCTAAGGGATCACTACTGGGCTCTGAGGGAAAGACCTTTCATTCTGGGGAACCTCTGTTTCCAATCTCCAAGTGAGGGCTGGAGATCTCTTCAAATTACAACTGCTCTCCAAAGAGATGGGACAGATCAGCTCCCCTTGAGGTCAGGGGGTGGGGGGGATGGGGGGGAGTGAGTGCCTTCACTTGGATGGGTAAGAAGACAGCCAGGCTGGAGGGAGGCACTTGCCCAGATGCCTTTAGTGGTACTTTTCCAGGTTGGTGGGAAATTCCTAAGGGATCACTACAGGCCTCTGAGGGAAAGGCCTTTCCTACTGGGGAACCACTGTTGCCAAACTCCAGGTGAGGGCTGGAGATAGGGTTGCCAAGTCCAATTCAAGAAATATCTGGGGACTTTAGGGGTGGAGCCAGAAGACTTTGGGGGTGGAGCCATAAGGAACTGGAGATCTCTCAGAATCACAACTGCTCACTAGGTACATGGCAGAGATCAGCTCCTCTTGAGGTGGGGTGGGGAGTGAATGCCTTCACTTGGGTGGGTGGGAAGACAGCTGGGCTGGAGGGGAGCACTTGCCCAGAGGCCTTTGGTAGTACCTTTCCAGGTTGGTGGGAAATTGCTAAGGGATCACTATAGGCCTCTGAGGGAAATGCCTTTCCTCCTGAGGAACCACTGTTGCCAATCTCAAGGTGAGAACTGGAGATCACTCAATTACAAGTGCTATCTAAACAGATGGCAGAGATCAGTTCCCCTTGAGGTGGAGGGGGGGGGAGAGAATGCCTTCACTTGGGTGGGCGGGCAGCAAGGTTGGGGGGGCACTCAAAGTTGGTGGAAAATTCCTGGATATTCTGTGGTGGAATTTGAGGAGGACATACAAGTTAGGCCTTCAGAGTGGGATCTGCCAGACTCAGGTTCTTGCTGTGGAAGCTGACTGGGTGATTTTGGACCAGGCATAGACTTCCAGCCTAACCTGCCTCTCAGGGTTATTGTTCAGATCACATGGGGGGAATGATGCAAACTGCTTTGCCCCCCCCCCCACTGTAAAGCTGCAGGGAGGGGGAAGGAAATGGAAAGCTGAAGTCAGAGGCCCAGATAAAGGAAATGAGATAGGGTTGTCAATTCCAGGTTAGGGGTGGGGCCTGGAGAGGGGGGGGGTTTGAGAAGGGAAAGGACCTCAGACAGGTACAATGCCATTTCCTTCAGTGGAGGCACTGGAGATCACTCAGATTTACAACTGTTCTCTAGATGGCAGACATTAGCTCCCCTTGAGGTGGTGGTGGGGGGTCAATGGTCAATGCCTTCACTTGGAAGACAGCAAGGGTGGCAGGCACTCACCCAGAGCCTCCTTCTAGAGCCTGTTGTATTTTTCTTTACAATGGCCTTACTCCTAGTATACATGATAAACCAGCTTCATAATTTCAAGAAAAATGGAAAGCATTTTTTTAATTAAAGGTAAAGGTAGTTGTTTTTGACTCTGGGGTGATGTTGCTTTCACAGTTTTTGACTCTGGGGTGATGTTGCTTTCACAACGTTTTTACGGCAGACTTTTTATGGGGTGGTTTGCCATTGCCTTCCCCAGTCATCTACACTTCCCCCCCCCAGCAAACTTTTTTTCATTATATAGCTGTAAATCAGGGATAAATCAAATTTAACTGTAAGTCAGGGATAAATTAAATTTAAGATGTAAATAATGAAGAATTAAGGTAACATGATTGTAATAATAAATTATTAGTAAAGAAGCTATGAAGATAACAGGGAGTGTTAGAATAAAGAAATATATATAGATCATTTAAGCAAGTTTCAAATACGTACAAGTAATTACATGATAAATAAAATGTATGTCTGTAGGTAGAAGAAAATTGTAGTAGGTGATGATTGAGTTACATATTTATTTGTTTGTTTTGGTTTTTATTCCACCCTCCTCACAAGTGGGCTCTGTACAGATCACAACAGCGTGAAAGAGTAAAAACAATAATCCAGTAATTTAAACCAAGAGCAATATGAGATTTTTTTTTTTTAAAAAATTAATTACTGGATTAAATTAAAGTGCAATTTTACAAAAGCTAGAGCTGCTGGGCCTATAAAATCTGCTCAGTTTGGGCCACCTATGTTGCTGTTGTTTAGTTACACAGTCGAGTCCGACTCTTTGCGACCGCATGGACAAAGTCACGGCAGGCCCTCCTGTCTTCCACCATCCTCCGAAGTCTGCTCAAATTCATGTTTGTTACATCAGTAACGCTGTCCAGTCATCTCATCTTTTGCTGTTCCCTTCTTCTTTTGCCTTCTGACTTCCCCAGCATCAGGATCTTCTCCAGTGAGTGCTCCCTTCTCATTTGGTGGCCAAAGTATTTGAGCTTGAGCTTCAGCATCTGACCTTCCAGGGAACAGTCTGGGTTGATTTCCTTTAGGACTGACTGATTTGATCTTCATGCAGTCCAAGGGACTCTCAAGATTCTTCTCCAGCACCACAGGTCAAAAACATCTATTCTTCTGTGCTTGGCCTTTCTTATGGTCCAGCTCTCACAGCCATACATTAGTACTGGGAATACCATCGCTTTGACTATACAGACTTTTGTTGGCAGGGTGACGTCTCTAGTTTTTATTATACTGCCCAGGTTCACCATAGCAGTCCTCCCAAGTGTTGGATTTTTATATATGATGTTGCTATACTATGGCTGTCTGTATAAAAATGAAGGCCTGATGGCCGAATAACCTTTCTGGGAAAGAATACATCTGGTACTGATTAGCAGCTGACCGGACTGTCTTGGTATGCTGTGTGGTTGTACAAAAATGCTGTGTTGTTGTACAAAAATGTTGTAAACAAAGTTAATGGTCCCAGAGTGGCATTTCAGAACATTTTCTCAAGAACATCTTGACTCAGGACATTTGGAGTTGGTGAACAACAAACCTATTAATCTCGTTACGGAAGGGAACTTTTGACAATGTCCTTATATGGAGCTTCAATATGTTACAATGTGAAGAATTGTCAAGTGGCCTGAATCCTATAGAATGTACATGGATGCTTGTCTATACCTGTTGGAGGGAGGTGAGAAGGATGAAGGAGGCTATAAGAGTATAGGGGTTTCTATAGCAATCTTCCCAATATAGTAGTGAATTGGAGAAAAGAGTGAGTGAGAGAGAGATTGCCAAGAGAGGAAAAGCCTGTCAGAAACTCAGGCTGGACACAGAGGAGATATTTTTATTAAATGGATTTGTTAGACTCCCCTCCCTAATAGGCTAAAGGGCTACAGTGGACATCTAATGGTTAGGAAATCATGTAGGGCAAAGTAGAATGTATACACACCTATATATATAACCTCCCTTTTCTCTATATATATATTCCTGATCTCACACTTGTGATTATTCACATATGGGTAATATTCCTGGTCTCACATGTGTGTGATTTTTATTATGATACAGTATGATATTATGCTTTATTATGATATATGTGTATCAAGGTATTGATTAAGAATGGGTGAGATAGGGTTCTCAGGCTTTCATGGGAAGAGTTTGTCCCAAATGGTTTTTTTGCCCTTTTGGCTCTGGAAACAAACCCAAATGGATTTACCTTTTGCCATTGTTATTTGGCAATAACAAGTGGTTTTCTTATGTAACAAAGCTTTTTGCTTTCTAGCCAAAAGGTGACGGAGTTTGACTTGTTGGGTTCTAATTGGATAGAAGGAAAGGGGTACTTTCTGGGTTCTGATTGGATAGATCAAAGGGGGGGAGGTTTCCTGAAATTTGGTTGGACAGAAAGGGAAAAGGTGGATAGTGGAAAAGGTATAATTGGGCTTACCAAGGAGGGCGTGGTTGATTAGTTAGTTAGCTAGTTAACAGCAAGTTTAGGAGAAGCCTCTTTAGAAGTAAGACCCCTCTACATACTTCTGCATAGACCTGAAGCCAAAGGAGAGGTGAGGATGGGATGCTCTTTGCTATCTTTACAATGGCTTTGCTTTTACTAAAAGTAATAGGCTAAGTGTCATGGGTGCTGGGGGCCCTGCAGAAGAAGGCGAGCCTGCAGAAGAAACTGTGCCCCTGCCACCTGCACCAGTGCCCCTGCCTCCTGCTGGAGAAGATCCAAGCCCCCCTGCCTCGCCCTCTCGGGTGGCTTGTGTGCGTGACCGCCTTCGTCAGGACCTCAGGGATCGGAGGAGGGCGGCACGCTCATGAGCAAGTCGCTCCCTGAGCCCTGAGTTTTGAAAGGATTCTGGCCCTTCTAGGAGTGAGGGTGCTTGAGTCTCAGCAGGATCCTGGCTGCCCTCTGAGTCAGCAATTAGCCCAAATGGGCAACAGACAGCAGAGGGCTATATAGCTGTGGGCTTTGAGAGAAGGCTTTGTGGAAGCAACTAGTCACTTACCTGACATTCTAGCATCCACTTTGGCTTCTGACTTCGGCTTCTGGACCCCCTGACTCTGGCATTGACTTCTGGACCCCCTGACTTCGGCTTCTGAACCTCTGACCTACGATACCTGGACTGTGATTCGGTTTTGGCACTTTGGACCCTCCTTGTTACCCAGCTACAGACCTTGGACTGCCCCTGGACTTTGCCTGGCCTGGCCCCAGCCCGGGACACTAAGGGATTTGAGATAGGAAAGATTATAACTATGTAACCAAGAAGCCATTCAACCACGGGTCATGTAAAAACACACACCCATGAGTCCATGTAATCATGTATTCCTGTCAATAATGCTGCAGTAACCAAGATTTAAATAAATTTCCAATGTATTTCAGAACCTGAAGGCTGGTGTGTTTCTCCCTGAGGGGTGTTCTTCCCAGAGTATCTGAATAAAGATCCCCTTTTATTATATAGGGTTAGAACCCTGTCTCTCTTGGCTTGACTTCGCGAACGAAGATTTAAGAAAGGTGCTTAGTCCACGTCTGCTGCAGGCTCACTGGTAGCTGACAAGACCAATGCAAGACAGGCAGGTCCGGCCACAGTGGCTGCAGGGAAAAGTCTGATTTGGGGTTGGTGCTGTAGCAGTACGATTCTTCCTCAATCTCCTTTTGTCCTCAAGACCAGCTATGCGTGCGTTCTCAAAGGAAGAGACAGCCTGGTGGATGGTGTGCCTCCATGCTTTGCGGTCTAAGGCTAGGTCAGACCACTGGCGATGGTTAATGCAACAGGTAGCAAGGGATTTCTCCAAGGAGTCCTTGAACCTCTTCTTTGGTGCCCCTCTATTTCGATGGCCGGTGGAAAGTTCGCCATACAGGGCAATCTTGGGAAGGCGGTGGTTTTCCATCCTGGAGATATGCCCTGCCCAGCGCAGCTGCGTCTTCAACAGCAATGCCTCGATGCTTGTAACCTCCGCCCGCTTGAGGACTTCAGTGTAGGTCACAAAGTCACTCCAGTGGATGTTGAGGATGGTGTGAAGACAGCGCTGATGGAAGCACTTAAGGAGTCGCAGGTGATGAAAGTATAAAACCCACGATTCGGAGCTGTAGATGAGGGTTGTCATCACAACCGCTTTGTAAACATTGATCTTTGTGCCTTTTTTCAGATGCTTGTTGCTCCACACTCTTTTATGCCGTCGGCCAAATGCACGGTTTGCCTTTGCCAGTCTATTGTCAATCTCCTTGTCGATCTTGGCATCTGAGGAGATGATGCACCCCAGGTAGCTGACCTGCTGAACTGTCTTCAAAACTGATTCACCCACAGTGATGCAAGGAGGGTGATAATCTTCCTGGGGTGCAGGCTGGTGGAGAACTTCTGTCTTCTTCAGACTAACTTCTAGGCCGAATAGCTTGGCAGCCTCTGCAAAGCAGGACGTCATATGCTGCAGAGCTGATACCGAGTGGGAGACAAGTGCAGCATCATCAGCAAACAGTAGCTCTCGTATAAGTTTTTCCATTGTCTTAGAGTGGGCCTTTAGTCACCTCAGGTTGAACAGGCTGCCATTGGTGCAATAGCAGACGTAGACACCATCGTCATCATCTAAATCTACTGCTGCTCTTTGAAGCATCATGCTAAAGAAGGTCGTAAAGAGAATTGGCGCGAGAACATAGCCTTGCTTTACACCTGTGCCTATCGGGAAGGGCTCCAAGAGATCGTTGCAGTGTCTGACTTGTCCTCGCTGGTCTTCATGTAGCTGGATGACCATACTGAGGAATCTTGGGGGACATCCTAAACGTTCCAAGATTTCCCACAGGCCGTTCCTGCTAACGGTATCAAAAGCTTTGGTAAGGTCGACAAAAGTCACATATAGACCCTTGTTCTGTTCCCTGCATTTCTCTTGGAGCTGTCTGATAACAAATACCATGTCGGTGGTGCTGCTGTTAGCTCTGTAGCCCCACTGGCTCTCTGGGAGGAGTTCTTCTGCAATGGTGGGCACCAGTCTGTTCAGGAGTATTCTAGCAAGGATTTGCCTGTGATGGAGAGCAGGGTTATCCCCCAGTAGTTGGAGCAGTCTGACTTTTCCCCTTTGTTCCTATGTAGAATAATGATGATTGCATCGCGAAAGTCCTGTGGTAGTTTGCCTTGTTCCCAGCAGGTGACAAGTACTTTGTGAAGTGTGCTATGTAGTACTATGCTCCCATGCTTCCAGATCTCTGGTGGGATTCCATCAACTCCCGCTGCCTTGCCACTTTTCAGTTGCTTGATGGCTTTAACAGTCTCTTCTAGGGTGGGGATCTCATCCAACTCTGTTTTCACTGGTTGAAGTGGGGTGAGGTGGATTGCTGAATCTTGAACTACGCGATTGGCACTGAAAGGAACCTGAAAATACTCCAACCACCGGTTCAGTATGGATGCCTTGTCTGTGAGGAGCACTTGGCCGTCTGCACTATGCAAGGGACTCTGAGCCTGATATGATGGACCATATACTGCCTTCAGGGCTTCGTAGAACCCTCTTAAATCACCAGTGTCTGCACACAGCTGGGTTCTCTCTGCAAGCTTGGTCCACCACTCGTTCTGAATGTCTTGAAGCTTGCGCTGGAGGTTGCTACATACAGCGCGAAAGGTTGCTTTTTTCCCGGGACAGGAGGGCTGAGCAAGATGTGCTTGGTAGGCAGATCTCTTTTTCGCTAGTAATTCTTGGATCTCTTGATGGTTCTCATTGAACCAGTCCTTGTTCTTCCTTGTGGAGAACCCGAGGACTACTTCAGAGGTCAACAGGATGGTAGTTTTTAGGTGTTCCCAGAGTGCTTCTGGAGAAGGATCTGTGAGGCGACTGGGGTCCTCAATTCTTGTCTGGAGTTTTGCCTGGAAGGCAGCTTTAACTTCAGCTGACTGAAGGCTGCCAACCTGAAGCTTCCTCCGGGGGATACCGCCTCTCCAGGTGAAGATGGAGATTGCAGTGTACAAGACGATGATCCTTATGACATTCTGCACTGGGCATTACTCGGGAGTGTAAGACATCTCGAAGGTCTCTCTGGCGCACCAGAATGTAGTCAATAAGGTGCCAATGCTTGGACCGTGGATGCATCCAGGTTGTCTTCAAACTGTTCTTCTGCTGGAAGATAGTGTTGGTAATGGTGAGCTGGTGCTCCGTGCAGAATTCTAGCAGGAGGCGCCCATTATCATTGCAGTTGCCAATGCCGTGTTTGCCAAGTACTCCTTTCCAGGCTTCCGAGTCTTTACCTACTGTGGCATTGAAGTCGCCAAGGATGATCACCTTGTCCTCTGTAGGGGTCTTCCATATGAGGTTACGTAGATCAGCATAGAACTTGTTCTTTTCTGCAGGATCTGCTTGAAGGGTTGTGGCGTACACACTGAAGAGTATGCATGCTGCTTGTTTTGAAGTGGGAGACGCGTAGACATAATGCGATCTGAGTGACCTGTTGGCAGGTTTTCGAGTTTAGAGGCAATGGAGTTCCTGACCATGAAGCCAACGCCAGAAAGGAGGCTCTCAGCCTTTGAGTTGCCCGACCAGTAGAGGGTATAGCCAGCACCGTGTTCTTGAAGACTACCTTCCTCAGGGAAACGGACCTCACTGAGAGCTGCTATGTCAATATTCAACCTGAGAAGTTCGTGGGCAACTAGAGCAGAGCATCGTTCAGGGCGACCACTGTCTACTGTGTCAAGCATGGTTCTGATGTTCCAACACGCAAGCTTTAGTCTTTGCACACTTTGTGAGGCAGGTGTAGGGTGGCCAGACCGTCCCGGTCTCCCGGGACATTCCCGGATCTGGCCACCCAATCCCGGATCCCGGGCTGCCTATACCGGGACCATTAAAGGTCCCGGTTTAGGCAGCCCAGGAGCCGGTGGGCCGCGGGCGCGGGCGGGGAAGGCGGGGAGTGAGGGAGGGAGCGTCCCTGCGCCTGCGCAGGGCCCCTGCGCACGCGCAGGGACGCTCCCTCCCTCACTTCCCGCCTTCCCCGCCCGCGCGCGGGGCCCGGCGGCAGTGGTGGAGGCCTCTCCGTGGCCTCCGCTGGTCGCTGGAAGCCCTCCAGAGACTCTGGAGGGCCTCCAGCGACCAGCGGAGGCCGCGGAGAGGCCGCGGGGCACCCGGCGCTGGTCCCCGAAGGCCTTCCAGAGCCTCTGGAAGGCCTTCGGGGACCAGCGCCGGCCAGCGAAGGCTTCCCCGCGGCCTCCGCTGGTCCCTGTAGGCCCTCCAGACTCTCTGGAGGGCCTGCAGGGACCATTGGAGGCCGCGGGGAAGCCGCGGGGCACCCGGCGCTGGTCCCGGAAGGCCTTCCAGAGCCTCTGGAAGGCCTTCCGGGACCAGCGCCGGCCAGCGAAGGCTTCCCCGCGGCCTCCGCTGGTCCCTGCAGGCCCTCCAGAGTCTCTGGAGGGCCTGCAGGGACCAGCGGAGGCCGCGGGGAAGCCGCGGGGCACCCGGCGCTGGTCCCGGAAGGCCTTCCAGAGGCTCTGGAAGGCCTTCGGGGACCAGCGCCGGCCAGCGAAGGCTTCCCCGCGGCCTCCGCTGGTCCCTGTAGGCCCTCCAGAGTCTCTGGAGGGCCTGCAGGGACCAGCGGAGGCCGCGGGGAAGCCGCGGGGCACCCGGCGCTAGTCCCGGAAGGCCTTCCAGAGCCTCTGGAAGGCCTTCGGGGACCAGCGCCGGCCAGCGAAGGCTTCCCCGCGGCCTCCGCTGGTCCCTGCAGGCCCTCCAGAGTCTCTGGAGGGCCTGCAGGGACCAGCGGAGGCCGCGGGGGAGCCGCGGGGCACCCGGCGCTGGTCCCGGAAGGCCTTCCAGAGCCTCTGGAAGGCCTTCCGGGACCAGCGCCGGCCAGCGAAGGCTTCCCCGCGGCCTCCGCTGGTCCCTGCAGGCCCTCCAGAGTCTCTGGAGGGCCTGCAGGGACCAGCGGAGGCCGCGGGGAAGCCGCGGGGCACCCGGCGCTGGTCCCGGAAGGCCTTCCAGAGGCTCTGGAAGGCCTTCGGGGACCAGCGCCGGCCAGCGAAGGCTTCCCCGCGGCCTCCGCTGGTCCCTGTAGGCCCTCCAGAGTCTCTGGAGGGCCTGCAGGGACCAGCGGAGGCCGCGGGGAAGCCGCGGGGCACCCGGCGCTGGTCCCGGAAGGCCTTCCAGAGCCTCTGGAAGGCCTTCGGGGACCAGCGCCGGCCAGCGAAGGCTTCCCCGCGGCCTCCGCTGGTCCCTGTAGGCCCTCCAGAGTCTCTGGAGGGCCTCCAGGGACCAGCGGAGGCCGCGGGGAAGCCGCGGGGCACCCGGCGCTGGTCCCGGAAGGCCTTCCAGAGCCTCTGGAAGGCCTTCCGGGACCAGCGCCGGCCAGCGAAGGCTTCCCCGCGGCCTCCGCTGGTCCCTGCAGGCCCTCCAGAGTCTCTGGAGGGCCTCCAGGGAGCAGCGGCGGCCGCGGGGAAGCCGCGGAGCAGCCGGCGCTGGTCCCTGGAGGCCAGCGCCGGCAGCTCCCTCCCTCCCTCCAGGGAGCAGCGGAGGGCCTCCAGGGAGCAGGGAGGCCGCGGGGGAGCCGCGGAGCAGCCGGCGCTGGTCCCTGGAGGCCAGCGCCGGCAGCTCCCTCCCTCCCTCGCCGCGACGCCGCCGCCGGAGGACTCCCCGCCGCCGCCGCCGCTGGACTCCGCCGCCCTGGAATAAGGTAAGGGGGCCGAAAGCGGGGGGGGGGGGGCGGGGAGCGGCCTTCCTTCCTTCCCTCCCTCCTCCCTCCCTTCCTTTCTTCCTTCCTTCCCTCCCTCCCTTGCCTTCCTTCCTTCCTTCCCTCCCTCCCCCTTCCTTCCTTCCTTCCTTCCTTCCTTCCTTCCTTCCTTCCTTCCTTCCTTCCTTCCTTCCTTCCTTCCTTCCCTCCCCCCTTCCTTCCTTCCTTCCCTCCCTCCCTCCCCTTCCTTCCTTCCTTCCTTCCTTCCTTCCTTCCTTCCTTCCTTCCTTCCTTCCTTCCTTCCTTCCTTCCTTCCTTCCTTCCTTCCCTCCTTCCCTCCTTCCCTCCTTCCTTCCTTCCTTCCTTCCTTCCTTCCTTCCTTCCTTCCTTCCTTCCTTCCTTCCTTCCTTCCTTCCTTCCTTCCTTCCTTCCTTCCTTCCTTCCTTCCTTCCCTCCCTCCCTCCCTCCCTCCCTCCCTTCCTTCCTTCCTTCCTCCCTCCCTTCCCTCCCTCCCTTCTTCCTTTCTTCCCTTCTTCCCTCCCTCCCTTTCTCCCTTCCTTCCTTCCTTCCCTCCCTCCCTCCTTATGTTGTTATGTGATGCAGAGTGTTGGACTGGATGGGCCACTGGCCTGATCCAACAGGGCTTCTCTTATGTTGTTATGTGATGCAGAGTGTTGGACTGGATGGGCCACTGGCCTGATCCAACAGGGCTTCTCTTATGTTGTTATGTGACGCAGAGTGTTGGACTGGATGGGCCACTGGCCTGATCCAACAGGGCTTCTCTTATGTTGTTATGTGATGCAGAGTGTTGGACTGGATGGGCCACTGGCCTGATCCAACAGGGCTTCTCTTATGTTGTTATGTGACGCAGAGTGTTGGACTGGATGGGCCACTGGCCTGATCCAACAGGGCTTCTCTTATGTTGTTATGTGACGCAGAGTGTTGGACTGGATGGGCCACTGGCCTGATCCAACAGGGCTTCTCTTATGTTATTATGTGACGCAGAGTGTTGGACTGGAGGGGCCACTGGCCTGATCCAACAGGGCTTCTCTTATGTGACAATACTGACTTTGGTGGACCCAAGCACTGATTCAGTGTAAGGGAGCTTTGTGTTTGTGTCTTCTAGTGCAATTTTGTTCTCAGATCCTGTATTTACTTCATCAGTATATGGGATAAGGCACTTTCTCAACTGTGCTGCATAATGCAGCCTATTTATTTTGTCCTGTTGGCTCTGTTGGCTCTATCTGCGCCACCTTCATCACTTTCGGGGTGTGGATCCCCCAGTGGAGTGGTCTCCCGACTCCCTCCGCCGGCTGTTTCTGAGAGCCCTGCGCCCCCTCTTTCATTTGATATGTGTCCCGTGCGGGTGCCACCCTCCCGCCGGGAGATGCCGCAAAATGAGCCCCCTTGAGGCTTATGGCGGCAGGGCTCGGGGGAAGCGAGCTAGACTGCTGTTCTTTTGAGGGGTTATAGAGTGTTTCGAGCCCGTCCCTGTGGCATCGGTCCCATCGTTGTGGGGCCCAGGGGGCCGGCGCAGCAGCACGCTGAAGCAGCCTGTCGGTCACTTCCAGGTTCCTGTCCTGCATCTTGACCGGTGTTATTAGTGACAGGCTGCTTCGGCGTGCCGCTGCGCCGGCCCCCTGGGTCCCACAACGATGGGACCGATGCCACAGGGACGGGCTCGAAACACTCTATAACCCCTCAAAAGAACAGCAGTCTAGCTCGCTTCCCCCGAGCCCTGCCGCCATAAGCCTCAAGGGGGCTCATTTTGCGGCATCTCCCGGCGGGAGGGTGGCACCCGCACGGGACACATATCAAATGAAAGAGGGGGCGCAGGGCTATCAGAAACAGTCAGCGGAGGGAGTCGGGAGACCACCCCACTGGGGGATCCACACCCCGAAAGTGATGAAGGTGGCGCAGATAGAGCCAACAGAGCCAACAGGACAAAATAAATAGGCTGCATTATGCAGCACAGTTGAGAAAGTGCCTTATCCCATATACTGATGAAGTATATACAGGATTTGAGAGCAAAATTGTTTCCGGCGGTGATATTTGGGGGATTTTTGGGGACGTCACAGGAAGTGCTGTGAAGTCACTTCCTGTTTCCGGCAGGTGACGCGGGGGAAATGATGTCACAGGAAGTGATGCCACTTCCTGTTTCCGGTGGTGGCATGACATCACCGGAAGTGACGTCACCGGAAGTGACGTCACTTCCTGTTTCCGGCGGCGCGCGCGAGAAGCGCGCGCGCACACCCCCCCCCCCCGTGTCCCTGGCTGGCCTTCAGACATTATGGTCACCCTAGGCAGGTGCATGCCTTTTCTTTGTTGTTATTTTTCGACCGCAAGTAAGGATGCCCATTGACCGCGGCTAGCCAACTGGGGGGGGGGGAAGGAGACGAGCTTTGTTTAGGCCACCTTTTCTAGGTCCCTCTCCATACGGAGCAAGCAGTGCTGTCCCTAAATAAGGCTGTTTGGTCGTTCAGGGTGCTGCCAAAAAATGCTGTCGTCTCCAGGTCAGCATCAGGTGACGAATACCCTGAACTGCCTACATGCAGGATCTGGATTGCGGCTTCCAGTGGCATCTTCCACCTGCCGTTTTGCCCCTTGCCCATCGCTGCAGGATTTGGTATGTTGTGGGTTGTGGATGTGGATACCCTTCAGGCCTGCGCAGAGGAATTTTTAGGTGAAGCGCAGTGTGCGCAGTACTGGCTCCACCCTTTCACCATGGGGTCATCTGCCATGGCCCAGTAAGCTGGGACGCCGGCAGCGAGTCCTCCATGTGGTAGATGTTACATTAACAAGCTCTGTCTGCCCGGGCTTGATGTTAGAGTTTTCCTTCTCTTGGCTGGCAAGGTTGGTGAGCCCAACCTGCCCATCCGGTTATACCGCCGGACATTCGGTTGCACCATGACGTGGCAAACTCTGTGAAAACAGGGGGGATTAGCGAGAAGGTGTTGCCACGGATGCAGTAATGTAGGAGAGGCCATTGCAGTGACCATCTGCCAGTCATAGCCAGACAGTGACCACGCAGCGTTCACTACACCAGGAAAGGAGAGGCGATTTATTGCGCATGCACTTTCCCTGGGGGGGCAGGACACCCAGAGGGAGCCCCCCCCCACCCCAAACCCTGTATACTTTAACTGTTAACACAAGGAGCAAACGTCTTTTAATTTCATGGCTACAGTCACCATCTGCAGTGATCTTGGATCCAAGGAATGTGAAGTCTGTCACTACTTCCATGTCTTCCCCTTCTATTTGCCATGGTGTGATGGGGCCGGATGCCATGAACTTAGTTTTTCTGATGTTGAGCTTCAAGCCTACTTTTGTGCTCTCCTCTTTCACCCTCAACAGGAGGCCACCTAAAGATGTTATATGTGTTTTTTAGAGATTGTATTTCCCTTTTTGGCATATGTTTGATGTTACAGATCATATTTATTTCCTTTTTTGTGTATGGTTTGATTTTGCTTAGCATTATAAACTTAATAAAATATTTTTTAAAAAATTAAATTTAAAACAGTAATAAGACTTTCTTTTCCCCCCAATAGGTCAAAACCCTGCATTTGTGAAGGATAGTCAACAGAGTTCTGTTCTAAACAGATACTAAGAGACCATGATTGGGTCTTCCTACCGTTACAAAGAAGTAAATTGCTGGGGTGTATAGGCATTTCTAGTCTATGCCAGCAAATTTTGGAAGATTTTTGGAGTGGTGTCTGGAGAGGGTGAAATTTTGTCGGAATGTAATGTCACTTCTGGGCATCCCTCTAGGAATTTTCCCAGGCTGTACCATGAAGATTAAGGAAATTTCAGCAGTGAGGGGATATGATGTCACTTCTGAGTGGATGATTGATGTGACATCACTTCTAGAAATTCCCCCAATCTCTATAGTCTTTATTGCAGAAATCTGGGGAAACTCTAGAGCATCAGCATCAAAGTCATTCCACCCATTTTTTCCTGCTTCTCAGTTATTGAAGATGGGTGACTGAGAGTAGGGGCAAGAGATGGGCTGCAACCACCTGTCCAATGGTAAGCATAGGTGTGTACAATCCAAATGACATCTGGTTATGGTTGCCAGGTGCCCCCTGGCCACCTGTGAGGGATGGGGGTTGCCACAGCAGTTTGGAAAACTCCTAGAGATTTGAAGATGGAGTCTGAGAATGAGATGGAGTAGGATGGCATGGAGTCCATCCTCCAAAGTATCCATTTTCTCCAGGGGAATTTATCTCAGTAGTCTGGAAATGAGCTGTAATTCCAGGCAAGCCCATAGCCACTTAGGGGCTTGCAGGGGCAAAGCCCCCTGACTTCAGGCTTGGAGCTCTGAATTGAGGCCCCCAGTGGCTTGAGGACTGTGGGGGTCCTTCCTCAGCTCCCCAGCCTCCTCCTCCCTCCCTTCCCCACTATTTCAATGCCTGGGAAGGGGCGGTGGAGTGGCTGTAGCTTCCTGGGCTATTTAAAGCCTCCCCCTTCCTTCCCATGTGATCCATTAAGGAAGGGGGGAGGAGACAGTGGCCATGGCCACTCTTTCAGCAACTCATCCTTCCTGCTGCTGCTTCCCCCTCACTCTGCACTGATGGCAATACCCCAGAGGGCTGGCGTAGGCGCCACGAGCCTTCAGAGCCATTTTACCCGCCAATCAACTGATTGGTGGGAGGGCTTTAAATAGCCCAGGAAACTGGTGAGTGCAGCCCTCAAGCTAGCTGCAGAGGGGGGGGGGGGAGTTGGGTTGGGGGAGCTCAGCTGGTCAGCAGGGGGACTTTAAATAGCTTAGGAAGCCAGTGGCCACTCCACTGCCCCTTCCTGGGCATTGAAATGGTGGGGAGGAGGAGGCTGGGGAGGGCAGCCCTCAAACCAGCTGCAGCCGGGGGGGGGGGGAGTCAGGTGAGGGGAGTTTGAGTTCCTCCTCAGAAATCCCAAGGCCTCCAGACTCTCCCAAATCCTGCCTCTGGCCCTGATTCCAGGGGATCCCCAGGTCCCACCATACAGTATCACTACATCTGGTTCATGTGAAGCCTGCTGAATGATTTCACCTGGCCCTTAAAGGTGATTAATTATGCTATGTCCTCTCCCTTTCCTGTATGGCCCTTATATGAACTGGAGTCTGGTACTGCAGAAATGTTCCTTTAACAAGGGTTTGGAGACTGATGATCTCCATGTCCTTTAGAGTGACCCTAAACTGAGGCAGCTAGCAGAGATAGCTGAGATATCAATATATCCAAAACACTATAGATTTTGTAAATTAGCCTGATGATCTGTGGCAATTTGTAGCTACTGAAAAATCTGCAGAATATAGCAGTTTCTGCACGTGCAAAATTTCCTTGGAGTTGCATGTTGCGTGTGTGTGAAGCAACTTTTTTGAAATATATAAAACATTACTGCATAAGCTGGAAAGAAATAATTGGAAGAACATATTGGCAAACTAACTTTTTGCTGAGCATTTGCATTGCCCCTTCCGGTTGCAGGTATTATAAAGGGGCCAGTAGTTTGGGCAGGAGCTGAAGGGCAAGAGTTTTAGGTGAGTCAGCTCTGGACCTGATTCAAGACACAGTTTGTTGTATTACTTTGTCTATTTATGTTGTATTTATTTGACTTTTGCTATTGTGAACTGTTTCGGGTCCCCTTGGGGAAGGAAAGCAGAGTGCAAATATTTAAATGAATAAAAATAAATAAGAGAGAGATCAGTCTTTTGTCACTTGGATGTTATACTATTAAGGTTGTGTTCTTTGAAAGAGGAGGAACAAGGATAAAGCCTAGGAGGACCATAGCAAAAGATGCAATGAAATCATTGCTTATGATCAAAAGTTTCTTTAGGAAAAGCCAGTGATCACTTCTTGTCTAGGACATTATTATGCTGTGATATTTCCATGGATTATACTTGTGTACCTATAAATTTACTTAACTGTTGGCTAGAAACCAAGAAGAATTACTAGTGGTTGGACTATGAAAGAAGATATCACCTATTGCAAAACTACTCTCATTTTAAAGTTATATGCCTATATAGATAATTAAATGTGACTGTCAACAAGCTGTTATGGTTTATAAATTCTTTAATTCCTTCTTTTATAGAAGTCAATCATTGCATTTCAGCTTAATCTAAAATTGGAGCAAGCATGTTTTAACACAAACAGCAAGTCTCATGACTCAGGCTACATAATCCTTAAACTGGGCAAGTGGAAAAACTGGGCTGTACGAAATTGGTCTCTCAAAGGTAAGATCTGTGGTTATTAGCATCATTATTCATTTTGGCTGCAAGCCATGACTCACTTATCCCATTTTATTCAAAACACTGTTACTACTCTGAAGAGGGAGTGTTATGGCCTCTTTTTTAAAAATCTAAAAGACTACCAGTGAAGCAGACCTTCACTTGCTATAATGGGCTCAGTGATAAACAAAATTAAACAAAATTTAAAGTTCAATATTTCACATAAAACACATTCCTCTGATTTCCCATAGAATCAGTATACCATTGATGATGTCTTGCTGATGGGAAGAGTCTCATTCCACATTTTTAGTCACCTTTTCCTAATGAAGTAAAATTGTCAGTGGATTAATTCTTATTTGTAGAATTTTTAAGATGAAAAAATTGATTCTTTGGCAGCCGATCGCATCACGGCTGGGCTGTTGGGGGATTTTTGCCGCCCTGGAGGCTAAGGGTGGACATCGCAGCCCCTGTTAGGGCACGTTCTGAAGGGGGTGGGGCTTGATTGGGTAACCGTCAAGCCCCTGCCTCCTCCCTTTAGTCCCTCGACGTCTGCTCGGAGTGTTGGAGCGCGTTTGTCGCTCTGCCAAGCTTCGGGGGATTGGGCCTTCTGTTGAGGCAGTTCATCTCGTGGCTGCGTCCTGTGGATCCGGCTGAGACCTGGAGGTGCTTCAGGAGGTCTGCGCCGGGCTGTGAGCGTTGGGGATCATCGCTGGATTAGTCATATATATATATATATATATATATATATATATATATATATATATATATATATATATATATATATATATGGCAGTGGTGTGGTTTGGCATTGGGGTGCTCCTCCTGTTTAGGCCTTGCCACTTATCCATCCCCCCCCATCCCTCATCACATTTACCTCATTGTTCTGGTGCCTCGTGGCTTGGCAGCCATCTTGAGGTTTGTGTGCTTGGCAGCCATTTTAAGTGCTGGGGCGGCCATTTTAAGGGTGGTTGTTTTTGGTGGGAGCTATTGTAGGGCTGCAGTGTGCAGGTCTGGGCTCTGGTGCCTTTTTAAGTTTTAACATTTGGGGCTTTTTTATTGGCTCTTTTTTGCATTGGAGATATGTCTGGGCTTAAAGGTTCTGGAAAAGTAAAAGGCAAGCAGCCAGTGCATAAGGTGTCTAAGCTGCCGCAGAAGTGTCCTCCACCGCCTTCATCGTCTGATGAAGAGGGGGAGGATGAAGTGAATGCGGCTATTCTTTTGAGGCTGCGAACCTTGGAGCAGGTTTCTGGGTTGCCACCTTCTGTGATTTCTCAGAAGGGGCCTGTATCAAAAATGGCTTTGCAGGTTGAGATATTAACTAGATTATCCATTTTAGAGGGCAGGTCTGCTGCCGCCTCTGGAGGAGCCGCGGTTCTGAGTGCCCCTGATGCAGGAGCTGGGCCTTCTTTGGGTGTTCTGGGTGCAGGTACTGCCTTGGTACTTGCTGGATTTCCAGGTAAGCTGGGTGATGGCTCTAATGCCTTCATGGGGCTTTCTTGGCCATGAGGGCCTTGGGGACCTGCTGCACCAAATGCAGCTGGTTTGGCTTCTGGGGGTTTAAACACTCCCTCCATTTTGGATGGGGGCCCCCAGGCTAGCTGGGCATGGCCGCATGGTCAGTTTGGATCATTTGGGAGTTGGTCAGGGGTTGGACAGCAGGGGGTTGCACCTTCCTTAACTGGGGGTTGGGGTTTACCTTCCCCATATGGTGCGGTCCCTTTTGGCACTATGCTTTTTGGTGATGTCGCCTTACCTTTGGGTGACACCTTTTGCCGGCCACTAAAGAAAAAATCCTCAAGGGAGAATATGTGGATATTTTTTCCCTTTTATTTTGGGAGCTAGAAAAGAAGGATAAGGAGGATCTTGATGAGAGGGAGAAGGAGAAGTTGAAAAAGAGGAAGGTGAATCGGACCTGGGCTAATTGGCTACCAGGCTTTTTTGTGTATGCTGGAGTGTTAGCGCGTGCTCAGCCTTGGAGGGCTGCAGTGCTGATCCAGTATATGGACATTATATACAAGCGGTACACGATGTTTAGCGGCTCAGCCTGGATTCAATATGATGAGGAATTCAGGATGAGAGCTGCTTTGTACCCTTCCCTTCCTTGGGACCGTATACATCAACAATTGTGGCTGCAGGTTATGTCACCTGCGTGTCCCAGTTTGGGAGACTGCTCTAACAGCGGTCACCTGGTTGCTAAGGGTTCCACTTCTCCTTCTGCTTCGTCATCGTCTTCCTGCAGTTCTGCGGGGCAGGCGGTTCAACCCTGCTTGTTTTGTTAGGAATTTGGATCACAGGGGGTGTGCAATAGGAAAGGTTGCAATTTCAAACATGAATGCCCCATGTGTGCCGGCCCACACTCCTTTAGCAACTGTCCAATAGTTCGGCCGCGTAAGGGCCAAAAGAGACAGGGCGGGAGTGGGGGTTCCTCCCAAGCTGGCAAAGGGCCCCAGCCCGATAAAAGTGGGACCTCTTGAGCAGTTGCTTCATAGGTACCCACACAGGGCTGACAGTTTATATTTGTTGAAAGGTTTTACAGTGGGTTTTAGGATTCCTTTTCAGGGTTCTTGGGTGCCAACTTGGTCTCAGAACCTTAGTTCAGTTAAAGGTTTGGAACACATAGTGGAGGCTAAGATCACCGAGCTGTCAGAGGGCAGAATTTTGGGCCCATTTTCTAGTCCTCCAGTGGTTAACCTTAGGGTTTCTCCTTTAGGGGTGGTACCAAAGAAGGCGCCTGGTGAATTTTGTTTGATTCACCACCTTTCTTTCCCCAAGGGTTCTTCTGTTAATGATGGGATTCCTGAGGAACTATGCTCAGTTAGGTATACTACCTTTGATCAGGCTGTGGGCAGGGGGCTGAGTTGGCGAAATGCGATATCAAATCTGCATTTCGCCTTCTCCCTGTCCATCCAGATGATTTTGAGCTGTTATGTTTCTGTTTTGCAGGAAAATTCTACATGGGCTGCTCTGTATCATGAGCAGCTTTTGAGTGTTTCAGCACATTCTTGGAATAGGCTGTGCCTGAAAAAGTGGGCCTACAGGATGTAGTTCGTTATTTGGACGACTTGGTACTGGGCGTTGCGCTCAGTTGTTGTCCGGCTTCATTGAGCTGGCTGCTGAGCTGGCTGAGGAGAAAACTGAGGGCCAGGCCCAATGCCTTGTATTTTTTGGAATTGAGTTGGACACCCTGGCACAATCATCCAGAATACCTTGTCAGAAGCTTGAGGATTTAAGGAGCTGCTGGAGCTTCAGCAGTTAGTTGGGCATCTTAACTTTGCTTGCAAAGTGGTTGCCCCTGGTAGGGCCTTTCTTTGTAGGTTCTGTGACGCTATGGCGGGCCTTCACTAGCCTCAGCACAGGACTAGGGTTACCAGCAGCATGACGGAGGACCTGCAGGTGTGGCAGGAGTTTTTGAAATCCTTTAATGGGATTTCTTTTTGGAGAGAGGACATGAGACTTGAGGCGGAGCTTCAGGTTATGTCCGATGCTGCTGGGTAGTTGGGCTTTGGGGTTTATTTCCGTGGACATTGGTGCACGGAAAGTTGGCCAGATTCATGGGTGCAGACTGGGTGGAGTGAGATCTTACTTTTTAAGAGTTTTTTCCCATTTTGGTTGCGGTTTGGCTGTGTGGGAGTGATATGGCCGATCGCACGGTACATTTCTGGTGCAATAACATGGCTATGGTTCACGTCATTAACTCCCTTTCATCCAAATCGCAACGGGTTATGAGGTTGGTGAGGGCCTTCACTGCATTGTCTGCGGCTTAATATTTTGTTTTTGGCCAAGCATGTTCCTGGGGTGAATAACGGGGTGGCTGATGCTCTCTGTCATAAACAGATAGAGAGGTTTCATCAGCTGGCCTCGGAGGCCTATCAAGATGCCGTGCCAATGCCCCAGGAGCTATGGCTGATTGGAGAGCCAAAGCCTGCAGAGCGATAGGCCTAGCCATCGCGCCTAGCACCAGGAAGCCTTACGAACGTGCTGTGCGGCAGTTTGAAGACTTTAGGGCTGAGGTAGGGTATTGCATTGTTTGACTCCTCCCTGTGGAGCAGTTGCTCCATTATTGTGTTTCTTTAAAAGGTAAGGGATTGGCCGTGCGATCTATTAGAGGACGCCTGTCTGCGCTGGCTTTTGCCAGTAAAGCATTAGGGTATAAAGAAGAAACAGCAGACTTTCGTTTTCAAAAGATGCTGGAAGGGTGGTCCAGGAACAATGTTTCTGGCAGGGCTTTGTCACTTCGGGATGTTAGGTTAACGGAGGGCAAGGCGGTTCTTACTGTTAGGCGCTCCAAGATGGACCAACAGGGCATTGGGACCATAGTGGAGCTTGGTCCGTGTTCAGAGGCAGAGCTTTGCCCTGTTTCTGCATTGGCTGATTATTTGGCTGTGTGGGGAGGCTGCGAAGGGTTATTGTTTTGTCATTCTGGAGGCAGCCCTCTGACAAAACATTAGTTTTGGGCAGTGACGTCTAGGGCCATAGCTCTTTTGGGGTTGGCGGGAGTGAGGTTTGGTACCCACTCCTTTAGAATTGGGGCAGCCTCTATGGCCGCGGCCCTGGGATATTCGGCTTCATCCATTCGGCACCTTGGTGGTTGGCGGTCTCGGGCTTATAAGTGTTATATTTGCCCTTTGCAGTTTTCCGGTTCCGGCATGCCCAGCTTAAGGACAGCGGCGACTTCATCTCTGATTAAAAAGTTAAGCTTTAAAAGTTTTAAAACTTTCTACAGATGTTTTAAATTCATCTACTGCTGCTTCAACTTTGTCCTTCCTTCTTGGCAAGGTTGGACAAGTTTTATCTTATCTTGCTTCACTAACAAGGAGGCAATTACCAGCCACCCATTTACTGCTGGGAGTGGATGTTTATGAAATTCTGGCCAGAAGATTTTATGTCTTTCCTTTAAGTCTGGATTTGGAAGTTTATTCTTGGGCAGAGGAACCTCTCCATGTTGTGAATTTTGAGAGATTATTTAGCTCCTCCTTTGAGAAAAGACTGTTCGAAGTTTCAGAGTCATTATTATCTCCACCTGTGCTATTCCAAGCATTTTCCTTCTACCTCTGGATTGTATTTGAAGTTTTCTGCTCCAACATAGTTTTTTGTGGTTTGTGCTTTTGCTGTTTGCTAACAATGGGATTGAAAAGGACATATCCTTTTGAAGATGAAGTCTTCCAATCACTCAAACAATCCAAATTGGATCATTTATTTTCTGCAATACCTTTGCAAAACAGGTTTGAGTGTTTGGAGGCTGTTGCTGAGGAGGGTGAATTCCCCACCCATCAAATCACCCCAGAGACTGAGCAAGGTATGCCTAGATTCTTGTCTCCTAAAGATAGACAAGCTACCAGACCATGGGAGGGGTTGGAGCTGGAGCAGCTAGCTCAACAAACAGTTTTAGTTGCTGAATCCTTAAACAAAATAGTCCAAGCCCAAGAGAGGATGTTGACCCTGCTTCATGAACTGAATAACACCATGTCTGTCAATAAGGCTAGCAGCCCACCAACCCAAGTATGCGACCCCAGCCTGACAATCATGATGGTGACCAGAAGGCTAATGTAAAAGCCTCCTCTACACTAGTCTTTAATCCTCATGCTGTAGTTGTTAATGTGTTCCCATGGAGAGGGAGACACATTGATTGGAGTCAGAAAAGCAGAGCAATAGGTCATCTGGCTGATATTTTTAAGTTCCACCATAAAGGTATTGATCTTATTCGGATCAAGAGACTAAGCAGCCCAATTAGGTTTGAACGTTTTCTTTTGTATTTCCGTTCTAAAACAATACCATCTCGTCTGTTTGCCCAATCTACCAAATTAACTGCTCTGGTCATTCGGGTACAGAGACATTTCAAAACCACCTCTATCCAGGAGCTAGCCCCTAAATTTGCTACAATAAAATTAGAAAAACCATTCAAGTCTTAAATGCAGGGGCACCAGGGACCCAAAATGCGCTTATCAACCCTCGGGATCTGCTGATGATCCTAGATTTGCCTATTCCCTCAAACTTACAACAGCCATTGAGGGTGTCAGGACAGGAGCCCCTATTGATATCTCTGTCCCCAAGATCCCAGAAACTTTAAATTCAAGGAGTCAGATCCCCATGGAGACTGTGGATCCCCCAGGTGCAGAGGATACGATAGAGGCAAGGCTTCTCACCTCCTTTATGACACTACCAACTCAAGAACAAGATTGTATACTTGGTCGTATGGAGCTCTTGGTATCCACACTGAAGGGCTTAAGACAGCCCCTGGCAGAAAATAAGAACCTAGTGGACCCCCCCCCCTCTGCTTCAGACAGTTCTAGTGCCAGCGCCATTGAGTAACATTCCATTGGAACCAATTATAACAATTAAGAAAAGGGGCAATAATACCAATCTGATTATCCCTCCAGACAATCCAATTTTGTACATGATCTTAGATGAACCTACTGGTGTTGAAGGAATCACTGACCCTGTTTCCCTGACAGAAGCTTCAAAAGTATGACTGCCAATCCAGCGTAAAACGGGGAAGCCAAACCATCTTAAAGTAATCTGCAACACAGCTGGCTGGGCCCGCCTAAGAAGCCTAGATCACTCCCCACTTTTTAAGACATATGAGATTTTTCTTCTCCAAGAGACTTGAACAGCTGGGGAGCTTCCATTGGATGGCTACTATGTTTTCACTAATAAGGCTATCCCTGGTGAAAGCGTTGGAAGGCTCAAAGGGGGATTGGGAATTCTAATTTCCTCAACAATTAAGGGTAAATGCGTACATAATGTAAACCCATGGATATTGGCAATTCTCCTTCATTTTAACACAGAGACTATTTTACTAATCAATGTCTATCTACCTACCTCATCAAAGACAATCAGGCACTCTAGCAATCTGGAATGATTTTGAATCCCATTTAGAGCATCTTCTGAATGATACCCTAGCTGATATGATTCTAATGGGAGGGGACTTTAACGCTTGACTAGGCCCTCATGATGAGATCCTTATTGGAAAGTTTGGATTTTCTACCTTCATCAATGAGGCAAGTCACCATTTCACTCTCCTTCGACGTCTTTCAAAAGACACAAGGGTAAACTTTGCAGGGGCTTGCTTAGCAAGGATGGTTAGAAAGTTTGACCTCTCCATATTGAATGGCTCCACAGTAGGTGATTATCCTGGAGAAATCACTTTTCTAGCTGGTACTAGATGCAGCACTATTGATTATTTCCTTGCCAGCCCAAGATTACTTTTGAAGGTTCTTTATCTACAAGTTCTACCTGAATTAGAAAGTGATCACCTCCCATTATTACTTACTCTAGCTCCTTTAGCTCCTGCAACTTTTCACAGTATTACGATGGGCCCACATCTGGTTCCAGCTCAACAAATAAGATGTCATGCCACGTGACCAGTTGGCACAAATGGTGAGGGGAGTCTTGGAGAAGGAGGATGCTTGCTCCAAAAGAAAACTAATTTTGGATACTCCCCATGTCTTGAACCCTCTGATCCCCTTAGATCATCTCCTCCAACTCATAAAACCATTATTGGTCCAAGATGTTTCTGTTCAACATTGTAGATTCAAAAACGTCTCCAAGCCCTGGTTCGATAAAGAATGCAAGCAAGCAAGAAGAGATCTAAAAATAGCGTATCAGACATATAAGAATTCCGTGGGCCTTGATACTCTGTGTACACAACACCATCTCTCACGTTCTAAGAAGTTTTATAAAGAACTAATTGCCACAAAGAAGCGTGAGGCCATGAAAGTGCTGTGGAATAGCATCATACAGTCATCCAAGGAGAAGATCTCGACAAGGTTTTGGAAATTGATCTCGAGTCACTCCTACAAAGATATCTCCCCCACTGACTCTTTTGTTACCCCCAAGAATTGGGAATCATTCTTTCAAGAGCTGTATTCTGATCCCCACCATTCTGCAGTTCCCCTGATTCATGAGGCCCTTTCAGACCTGCCACCTTGGCCTCAGGTGACGGTTGGAGAAGCAAACTCAAGAGGCAAAGCTCCAGGCCCAGATTTCATACCCCCAGTTCTATTGAAAGATAATATTGACTGGTGGGCCTCTCTCTTGGCCCCAATGTTCACATATATTGACTCAACAGGGGATATTCCTGAGGCCTGGAGAGAGTCTATCATTGTCCCTTTTTTCAAATCCGGGCAGAAGGATGATCCAGCCAATTATGGGCCAATTAGCCTCCTGAGTATTTTGGGCAAATTATACGCTAGTCATCTCTTAGAGAAATTGCAGTGCTGGCTGATTCAGGAAATGTATTTGGTAGATGAGCAGGCTGGGTTTAGGGAAGGGCGATCCACGTTGGGACATAGTTTGATCCTATCCCATTTGATTGACAAATATGCAACCAGTAGAACGGTCTCTCTTTATGCAGCCTTTATCGGCCTAAAATCTGCTTTTGACTCCATTCCCAGAGGGAAATTATGGGAGAAGTTAAGTGCCACCTCAATTGACAGGAGACTTTTATTCCTGATCCAGGCATTATATACCAACACGTCTATCAGGGTCATATGTAATAAGCAAGGTCTCCTTACTGACCCTATCCCATCACTGAAGGGAGTCAAGCAAGGCTGCGTCCTGGCCCCTTCCCTTTTTGCCATTTTCATTTACGATATGATCAGCAACCTCCATCTAGTTGATACTCATACCACCTCCTTGGCCGATAGGCAAATGGTAGCCCTACTTTATGCAGATGATACAATCCTGCTGTCTAGAACTCCAGTAGGCCTTAGAAGGGCATTAGTACAATTTGGTCATTATTGTGACCATAACCTTTTAGAGATCAATTACCAGAAAACAAAAGTAATGGTTTTCGGTCCAAAACCCAGGCTAAGGAGATGGAGTATAAATGGCCATAGTTTACAACAGGTAGCAATTTACAAATATCTGGAGGTCATGATTCAGTCCTCAGGGTCAAAGAAGGCTCATCAGGAATATGCTGCCAACTCTGGTCGTAAATTGACCCAGGCCATCATTAGTTTTTTTCTTACGAAAGGGGGACATTTTATATCAGTTGCATTAAAACTGTACTTGGCCAAAACAATACCTCAACTCACTTATGGAACCATGTCGGGTCCAACCTTATCAAGCTTCGACCCTCTTGAGAAAATTCAGTCCAAATTCTTGAGAGCCATTTTCCACTTTCCAACCTGTGTTTCCAATGCAGTACTACGCTTGGAAACCGGCTTGCTAAGGATAGAGGCTAGGGTGAGCCTACTTTCAGTTACCACTTGGCTCAGTTTTAGCAATTGCCCCATGAATATCACATCGCTAATTTTAAAGGATAGATATTGTTCCTCTTGGGTTAGAGCCATTCATCAGAAATTGTCTATGCTTGGCTTTTCACCTGAATCTCTTCAGATAATGGCCCTGGACCAAGCCAGGGCCATAGTCAAACAGAGATTACAAGACATTGAGAGACAGAATGATATTGCCAAAGTCTCAGATTATTTAGCTCCCCGCCAAAGGAGATATGTGCTAGCTCCAGCCTCCTATCTCTCAAATCTAGCAATACCATCCCACAGAAGGGCCTTTTCTATGGCCCATTGCGATATCTTTCCTTCAGCAGTCATTGAGGGCTGCTTTAAAAAGGTGCCTATGGCTGAGCGGGTCTGCCCTTGTGGTGCAGATAAAGTGGAAACGATTGACCATGTGTTGCTTGGGCATACACACCAGGTACATCTATTCTTTGTTTGAGGGATGCCTGGGGTTCTCTGATTATAAAATCAGAAATATGCTGTTATCAGATTCTAACCCCCAGTTTACATCTAATTGTGCCAAATTCTTGGCAGCAGCTAGGAGAATTTTGCGGATCATGTAACGAAGGGGTCTTGAAACTGTCTGTTTTTTTTAATTATTTTTGAATATTCCCAAACTTGTATTTTACTTTATCCTAATCCCTGAGTACTCTGCATACTACCATAAATGCTATTGAAACTGAAACAAATGTTAATCAGTGTATTTTAGTTAATATTTTACTGGAGCTGTATAATCTTTTAATTTTTTTATCTGTATTTTTCTTATCATGTTTTACTTTTTTAGGTCCCTCTAGATTTTTACAATTTTTCTGGGGGTGTTGTTGTATTGTACTGTGTATTTGGTCATGGACCGTAATAAAGCAAATTGAATTGAATTGAATTATTTGCTTTTTGCTCCACTCGTAGTTTTGTTTCTGGAGTTGGGGTTAGTTGTGGTTGTGTTTATAACTTGTCTGTTTCTCTATTTAGGTGCTGCTGTTCCTGGCTGGAGGAGCCGAGTTCTCATCTGCGGGCACAGTTATGTGTTTTGGGCAGCACATCAGGCTCGGAGAACTGCTATTGGCTCTCAGCAGGGACTCAGCCAATTTGTTACTGTTGAATGGCAGGGGCACTGAGGTCTTCAGTGGCCTTGTTTGCTTCCACTGTTATTTCATGGGAGTGTGGCTCCTCCTCCTCAGGTTTTGATTATTCACCTGGGGGGGAATGATCTCGGGCTGGTTAAGGGCAAGGTTTTGATCTTGCAGGCCTGAGATGATTTCAAGTTCATAAGGAAGAGATGGCCTGGTACCTTTATAGTTTGCTCGGCCATGATTCCGCGCTTGGTATGACGCAGTGCTTGGAATCCAGCTGGGATAGAGCGGGCTTGTTACAGGGCAAATAAGGAGATTTGCAGGACCTTGGAGGGTGGTTTGGGCCACTATTTGCCCCATCCGGATATTTCTACAAAATATCCTGACCTCTACAGAGGGGATAGGGTGCATCTCTCAGAAAAGGGTAATATGCTTTTCCTGAGGGATCTTCGGCAAGGGCTGCGGTTGGCGCTTGGCCTTTTGGTGGGTGCTAAGCCCTAAGTAGAGACTTGGCCTTAGTTGTGGTAGGTTTTTGCTGGGTTTTTGGCAGCCTGAGGAAGACTGGTAAGCCTCCCCCTTTGGGGGAGTTAGGGGTCTGGCATGATCAACCTTCGGGTTGTGGTGACTCGAGGTGTGAGAATGCAGAATGTCCAGGATACTCGATTGGATGAGACTCGTTTCGCTGAGACACGCGTCTGGTGACTGGGGCCCTCCGGTGCGGGCCTCCCTGCTGGGCCTGCCTGAGAGGAGCTGTGATGCACATCTCCGGCTGGGGGGCCAGGTCTCTCGCCTGCTAAAGGCAGGGGAGCGGTCTGTGAGATCCCTGGCCCTGACATGGCTGTAACTTGGTTGCCCTTGCTGTTTCTGTTTAATTAATAAAGTGGCCCATAGTTTTACCAACTCATTGTGTCCGCCTCTTTATTCCGACTTGGGGTGCAAATGGTACCCACAGATTATCTACACTTCTTTGTGTGCCAAATGCCCAAGATTGGTTGTCGTATCATAAAATGTACAGTGCTTATGTTTTGTGCAGAAGTCAGGGCTTTTTTTGTAGAAAAAGCCCAGCAGGAACTCATTTGCATATCTACTCAGTTTGGAATTGGGTTTGACAGACTGCACAAACAATACCCTGAAGTCTCTAATGGACTTCTTGCCTAGTCCAGGATGTCTCCTACCTCTTCTCCCTCCAAAACTCAGCTCTACATTTTTCAGTTGGCCATTGGACGTTAAACTGCATTTTATATTTTTCCTTTCCACTCCAACATTCCATGCAGCATTCCAAATCAGATTGGTATGAACTGAATGAGGAAGAAAATAAGTCAGAATCTTCTATCCATCACAGAAGGCTTCTTTGAACTCCTTGAAGGAAGGACAAGATAAAAATGCTCTTAATGATTAAAGATAAACAGATAAGTTCTTTCTCTTGATGAACTGCTATTAATTCCTAAGACCCATACAGCATCTGGACTATCCCTACTTCAGTATCTATCTGAACAAAATTCCACCTCGCAGCAAGGATAACAGTATGCCATGAAAAACCACTTCCTGGATTTAGGTACATTTTCACACTGATCATTTGACATTTTGTTGCCTCTTACCAGTTTCTCTGTTGCCTGTCTAAAACAGGATGTTAGTCCTCTGGCACATAGCACAGAGTTGTCACTAAATCAATGTGTACTACTTCTGTTAGCAGTTGCAGTGTTCCCTGCTGCTTGTAATCCTGTTTACTGCATGTTCCTTTTGCATTGATAATGGAGTGATTGAAAGGAGGCTTTGCTATTTTAGAAGTGATTTCTAACACTTTAAGGTGACAGAAAACTTAGCTCCACTTCTTTCTCATCATTCTGCTTATATCTGGAGAAAACATTTGGATTTGATAAAAGAAAATATTGTGCAGAGCAGAATATAGTATATCAACCAATGTCACAAATTATAGCCTACACATATACTTCATTAGAGCCAGGGCTTTTTTTATAGCAGGAATGCACAGGAATACAGTTCTGGCTGGCTTGGTGTCAGGGGGTGTGCCCTAGTATGCAAATACATTCCTGCTAGGCTTTTTCTAAAAAAAAGCCCTGTGTGAAACAATGGTGATGTCAAGAGTGTGCCCTAATATGCAGATGAGTTCCTGCTGGACTTTTTCTACCGATCATAACACATTCTCTAACAGACAGATATTTTCAGAAGACTTTTGAACACAACCTCAGTGGAAAGTATGAATTATCATATATGACAAAAACACTCTGGCACTCTGAATGGAATCTGCATATCTTTGTTTGCAAAAGAAGAATTTTCCAGTGATAAATCTATGTTTTCGAGCCTAAGAGGAGCTACATTCATATGGGGAAAAAAACCTGTTATAGGTATCAGAATTATATCCAATCCTTCTGTAAAAAATACAAAAATAAGACAAAGACTATATAGTACTAGGAATAAGGCCCATTGTGAGAATGAATACAACAAGCTCTAGAAAGAGGATCTGGGTGAATGCCCCGGCCTTGGGTACTCGGGATCAATTTGCTGTGGCGTAACAGCAATGCAACAATTATGCTAAAGCTAAGCATTCCTTTTGTCTACAGTGCATTCCTTTTGTTGCTGCCTTTTCCTGTCATATTCAGCCTTGTGGCATTTAGCATCAGTATGTGCTTGTGGCACAATCTGGATTTTTTGACCTGGCCTGGCTTGGTTGTGTTATGGCATACTCACTACTTGCCACCCCCTCTGCAGCAGCACTCTGTGGTGTAGTGCCCCACCACCCACGTGGAAGATGAAGAGGAGAAGCAACGGGGAGGAGATGGAAGCAATGGGGAGCAGATAGGATGGACATGCGGATGAAGAGGGAAGCGATGGGGAGGGGAGGGATAGGAGGACGAACAGCTCTATATGGTTGAGGGCCTGTCTACCTTAGGGACCGTCTCTTCCCATATGAGCCCCAGAGAGTACTGAGGTCAGCGGGAAAAACTGGTTGACAATCCTTGGGCCGAAGGAGGCCAAACTGAAGACCGCACGAGAACAGGCCTTTTTGTTGGTAGCTCCACACTGGTGGAATCAACTTCCGGATGAAGTGTGGGCCCTGCGGAGTCTTGATCAATTCTGCAGGGCCTGCAAGACCACTCTTTTTAAGATGGCCTTCGCCTAAATATGGAGTTAAGTTAGATCCACTGTTGATGTTTCCACCACTAAATTTACTGAAGGTTTGAGATGTAGCACCATAAATGTTAATTTTTAATAGCAATGTTGGTTTTAAATGATGGTTTTATTAATGTATTATTTATTGAATTGTATAAACAGGCAACTGTGGCCAGAAATGCTTTTAAACAGCTTTGGCTGGTTAGCCAGCTGTGGCCTTTCTTGAGCAGAAAAGATTTGGCCACTGTGATGCATATCCTGGTGTCATCTAGAGTAAATTACTGCAATTCACTCCATGTGAGACTGTGTTGAAAAATGTTCATAAATTTTGATTGGTGCAAACTGGTGTGACCAGAATGTTGACTGCAATGGATTGTATGGACCACATCACTATAGTCTTGGCCCATCTATACTAGCTCTCAATCTGTTTCCAGAAACAATTCAAAGTGCATTGACTTTTAAAACCCCATATGACTTGGGAGCAATATACTTGATGGACCACTTTATGAACTTACCCAGTCACTACAGTAATCTTCTGAGGCCCTATTTCGGGTGATCCTGACTTCTGAGATTAGGCAGGTGGCAACATGGGATAAGGCCTTCTCAGTCATGGATCTGAAACTCTGGAACTCAGGGAGACTCTCTTTTGTTGCCATCTTCCACAAGTGGATGAAGACTTTTTTTTGTTTCATCTGAAATGTCCCCAATGATCTTCCTGATATATGTTTTAATTATTGTTTTTATGTTTTGTATTTGTATATTAGCTTTATTTTTAATAACTTTAATGACATGCTTTTATTTGGTTTTAATATTTTTCAATTTTTTATTTTTTTGCAAATTTTATTTTATATATTCAACACAATGTCACTACATATCTGCTTTCACAAATGTCAAAACACCACATGACCATTGGTTAAAACACACTCTGTACCTTATAAAATAGGAGCATAATCTCCTGCTTGAAGTATTATCCAAAGACAAGATGTTATAACTGGGTGTTACATATGAGTCTGTAAGTATTTAGACAAAAACAATGGCTTATGGATGCAGAATAATTAAAAAATAATGTTTGTCCTACTAGTAGTAATATTTAATACTTGATATAACTGGTAGTGGCTGCTACCAGTTATCACAAAATGGCAATAAGAATCAATGCTAGAATCTGCTGCCTCTAGTTATTTTCATTCCTTAAAAATACTATTTATATGAACACAATTTTTGCAGTATTAACAATTGGGGATATTACACAGAAAATAAGCACATTAATTATTAAACACATCAGTCATTATTTAAAACATCTGATTAAACAGTGACATAACAGAATATTAAGCACTTGGAGTTTGGAATGATCTACCATGGTTCAGTCATGGATTTTGTTGTTGACCAACGTTTTTGTTGTTCAGTCGCACAGTCAAGTCTGATTCTTTGTGACCCCATGGACAAAGTCACGCCAGGCCCTCCTGTCTTCCACCATCCTCTGAAGTCTGCCAATGTAGCCATCTCTAATAAAGGTAATAAGTGCAGTTTCTTAGATAAAGGTGAACTAGATATACTGAAAGGAAGCCAAAGCTTATTCAGAATATTTCTCTTCTACTTTAAAACCAATGTTCATATGCCATTCCTCCAACACATTCAAGATTTTAAAATTGTAAAAAAAAAATAAGTAAAGGTAGTCCCCTGTGCAAGCATTTGTCGTTTTCGACTCTGGGGTGATGTTGCTTTCACAAGGTTTTCACAGCAGACTTTTTACGAGGAGGTTTGCCATTGCCTTCCCCAGTCATCTACACTTCCCCCCCCCCCGAAAACTGGGTACTCATTTTACCGACCTTGGAAGAATGGAAGGCTGAGTCAACCTGGAGCCGGCTACCTGAACCAGCTTCTGCTGGGATCAAACTCAGGTCATGAGCAGAGGACTCTGACTGCAGTACTGCAACTTTACTACTCTGCGCCATGGGGCAGATTGTAGAAAGCCACTATACAAAAGAAATACCAATCTTGTTCGATAAATCTTCATGAACTCATTATAAGGGATAATTATTTTCAAAACTTGTTAGGGTTATTTCCTATGTTACACAGAGGCAAACCTGAGTTTATTGCTCAGTTTACTATCTACTTGACAGAAACTTTCAGCTAACTGTAGCTCCTTGGCAAGTATACAGAGTATATGTTTGCAAACAGAGCAGCTGCATTCACATGATGTCTGTTAGCTGTACATTTAAAACATTCTAAGTGCTCAAAGTATGTGTGAAGTGCCTCTTATATACAATTTCTATGCCATTATTGCTTCGTAATCCCAAACACTTATATTTAAATCTTATTCTTTTCAATATAAACTATTAAAATTATTAGGATTTCAGCATTATATCCCAACACAGAGAAGCCAGTCCTGAGACAGATCTGAGCATTGAAAATACTGTCATTGCTTATGTTAAATATTGCCAGAGAGGAAAAATCTACTTCTAGGATTGTGGTTTTTGTAATAATCTGTGTGCACATATCTTAAAATGTGGCCCGTGCTGTCCATTTTGGTAACGTTGACTGCATATTTGACAAAAAGAGTGAGAAGGAGAACTGGGTAGTGGATTTGATCCAAGTGACAGAATCAAGAAGGATGAATTCAAGGATAGATTCAAGAAGGATGTTAATATTGGTTGGAATTCAGACAAAATGCAAGAATAAGAATGGGACTGGAAAGCAAATCATATGTATTATAGCTGAAATTATTGGATATTTTAATGGACTAAAATAATGAAGGTGGCATACGTTGACAGGAAAAAAATTACCACCAGCAAAAACTGGAGAAAAGGAATGCAGTGTGTTTCTTGCATGTGGTGCATGCATGCCCAGAATTTGAAATGAGCTACTTCTGGGGAGCACAATAAGATGAAGCTACTTTGCTACATGTAACTGAGATATAGGGGGGCTGGAGAGCAGAGGGTGGACTGTTTTGTGTGAGTTTCATGGGATTATGCGCTGTGACTGCTGTGTGGGAAACCATGGAATTGTCTATGCACTGAAAGGAACAGTATTTGCAGGATTTATGTGGAAAAAATAGTCCCTAAAATCTAGAACATGAAAATATGGCATGGATTTAAGCCAGAATCCATAATGCCCTCCCCAAAATGAAGCAATCAAGGTAATTTTTTGCTTCCTGAAGCCTTGATCTGAAATGGTAACACATTTTTTCTTGGCACACACTCTTAGTAGAGAAGAAACACTCTGGCTTTCTGTATTAAACTACAAGATAGGAATATGTTCCAGCATTGCATCTAGCTAGTAAACAGTAGCTGACCATTTTTCTCACTGATTTTTTTTTAAAAAATATAAAAACATATTTTCTCAGGAACACTGAGCAGAGTTCTTTTAATGACTAATGTAAGAAACAATGTTGTATTTCTTAAAAAATATTTCCATTGTGGAATAATTATCCCCAGCAGAATATCAACGAAAGCAAGTTAATTCTTAAAGCATACTAATCCATTCATTTCAGAGTAAATGTGCAGAAAATAAAAGAGAAACAGCAGCATTTACGTATTTCAAGTATTCAAAGGTATTCTCATACATTATCTGAGTAATCTTTAAACTAGATCTTTGTACTCAAACTATCATTTAGTCATCTTGTCCAGCATACTGTTTTACACAGCGGCCGACCAGTTGCCCTGAAGTGCCAACAAACAGTGAATGAATTCATAAATGATGTCAGTTTTAAACAGGGCATCCCACAAGTCACAGGCTTTATTTAAGCAATTTGCTATCAAGGTGGCTTACACAGTATGTATATAAAACTGTATAAGTTAAATCAATTGTTCTATATTGTCCTTCCTGAAGCCATAAGTTGTTCCACAGAATTTTAGAACTGGGAAGGGCCAGTTAGTCTAATCCCCTGCTTTATGCAGTAAATCCAGCACTAGATCGTTCTAGATCAGCATTTCCCATTTACAGGGTCACAATCCGGTACTGGGCCATGGAAGCCTCAATACTGAGGCACAAGAAAAGCCAAAGCTAGCCCCGTCCCCAGCAAAGCATGAGCTCTGTTCTGCTTCCTTCCTTCCTTTACCATCTCTCTGTTGTGCAGAGCAAAGCTAGGCTTGAAGACTGTTACAGGCTGCAAAGCCTAAGCCCGTTTTCCTTCCTTCCATCCCCAACATCTCTGTGTTGTGCAGAGAAAAACTAGGCTTCAAGACTGACACAGGCTGCAAAAGCCTGAGCTCCATTTTCCTTCCTTCCATCCCCCAACGTCTCTGTGTTGTGCAGATAAAATCTAGGCTTCAAAACTGACACAAGCTGCAAAGCCTGGGCTCTGTTTTCCTTCCTTTCATCCCCCAATGTCTCTGTGTTGTGCAGATAAAAGCTAGGCCTGAAGACTGACACAGGCTGCAAAGCCTGAGCTCCATTTGGCTTCCTTCCTTCCCCCATCTCTGTGTTGAGCAGAGAGGAGCTGGGCTGCCATTCCTTCCTTTTTCCTCCCTCCCAGTGTTTGAGAGAAAAGCCAGAGTCCACTGGCACTTTAGACCCATGAAGTATTCTTCAAAGTATGAGCTTTCATGTGCCTTGCAATATGTTCTTTTGGGGAGATTTCCCCAGGAGGCCTGTGCGGCAAAGAAGGGGGGGAGGTTTTTTCAGCCAGGAGGGGCGGGGAGTGGGCATTCCAGTAGCTGCTTTTTTTTAACCAAATGACCCCTGGGCAGAATTGTTGCTGGCTGGAGTCATCTGATGGTGAGTAAGGTTTTTTTTTCTTTGTCCCCCCTTCTTTCTTTTTTACCCTGCAAGTGATGCTCTGTCTGTATCCTTGGTGCTGGGGGGTGGGGAAGAAACAAAAGTGGGAGGGCTTCTAGTGCCCTGGCCCGACTGGTGGACATTCTGGTGCTTCTTGGGCACTGTGTGAGAATTTTGGACTGGATGGTCCACTGGCCTGATTCAACATGGCTTTTCTTATCTTCTTATGTCCTTTCTTTCCATGTCTTTCCTTTCCTTTCCTTTCCTTTCCTTTCCTTTCCTTTCCTTTCCTTTCCTTTCCTTTCCTTTCCTTTCCTTTCCTTTCCTTCCATTTTTCCCCTTTCTTTCTTTCTTTCCCTTTCTCTTTCTTTCTTTCCTTCCATTTTTACTGGATGAAACTTTTTTGTTCATCATTCTGTTGTTGCAAACATAGGAGCTCTGCCAATGAAAAGTTGGCACCACCAGTTGTAGCCAGCTGGCCTTCTTATGAGATTTCTGTGTGAGTGAGTGAGAGTGAAAGGTGTGGGGCAGAAAAAAATTATTGGAGATTACTGCTGTATATCTCAACAGCACTGGAAGTGATGGTACTATGAACTTGGCACCATTTTACTGGTCCTGCTTTTAACAGCTGTCTGACACCAAAATTAAACTCCTACTGTAGATATTAAAAAGGATGAAAGAAGTTCACTGGCTAAATATCTGCACAACAGGTTACTTTTAAAGGCATGGGAAATACAGCCAGTAAAAAGCTGCAAGCCCCTCATAAATATCCTTTTTGGGATAACTGCAGAAAAGCTTGCATGAACTTTATATAACTTGAAATTAATTTATTAATTTCAGTACAATTCTCTGCTACCTTTCACAGCAATTTCCCAAGTGTTTCAGCCAAGGAAAAGTATGACAATAGCTGTCAAAACATTTTCTTGAAACCAAGCAAGTTTGGTTGTAGCTTGAGGCAGGGTTCCAGTAATAGCAGCTGAAGGAAGGGCCTACTAAATGTGTCAACATATTTTGAGGTACAGCAGCTGCCAGCTGGGTGGTATACAGTGCTGGCATTCCTAATGGCAATAGCAACAACACTCCCAACTGCATACACTGGCCAGTGCTGTTGAGGAAGGGGTGTGTAGGTGGTGCAGGCAATTGAACATAGGCATTAGGAGTGCTTGCAAGCTGGAGAAGAACACACAAACAGATAGGTGCATGCAGGTGTGGAGGTGGAAAGAGTGGACCCTGGGGATGTATTAAAAAGTTGCAGACCACCCACTTTCCACTCCCATTTTGGCTCAGCATGAGTTTCAGAGCAATTTTTCTGAAAATGAAGTTACTTCAGAAGAGGCAGGGTTGGGGGAGTGCCCTGGAAATAACATCACAGGAAGAGGTGGAGTTTTGGTTCAGTGTGCCTCAGAAGTGGCCCTTGACCTGGAAGTGACACCACAGGAAATGACATAATTTCTGTCTCCTAGATCCATCCGCAAAGTCTCCTGGCTCCACCCCTGAATTTTAATGGGCCATGAAGGAGAAGTGTAAAAATAACTGGGCTGGGGGGGGGTGGAGTTTGGAAAACCCTGTCCTAGATAGATTGACCAGACTCTGCTTAAAGACCTCCAGCAAAGGAAATCCTGTCCCTCAGATAATTTGTTTTATTGTTGATGCTGTTTAATGCTTTATTTCTGACAGCAGCATAATAGGAAAGCCAAGGGAAGGAGAAGCCTAGGAGATCTGGGCCCTTTGTACAATTCTGCAGGCAGGCCCAGTGCATGGGGTTCTGCCGCCCAAGGCAAAACCCCGACGTGCGACCCCCCCAAGTAAAAATTTTTGCACATACTTTGTGCGTGTGCACCATGATGATGTTACCACAACATCATCATGCTGGGCATTCAGTGCCACTCTTTTGGCTCTGAGGGATTGGGGGAGCTCCTCCAATCCCTCAGAGCAAAAGAACACTCAGCCTTTCCTTTCCCCTGCACCCTCAGAGGACGTGGGAGGGAAGGAAAACACGGTTCTTCTGACTCTGAGGGATCGGGGGAAACTCCTCTGATCCCTCAAAGCTGAAGGAACACTTGACATTTCCCTTCCCCTGCACCCTCAGAGGATGTGGGGGGAGGGAAACATGGTTCTTTGGGCTCCGAGGGATTGGATCCCTCAGAGCCAAAAGAGTGGCAGAGGCTCTGGGATGGTGTGAGTGGGGAGGGGTGGCCCGCCACCTGCCCCTGCTGGGAGCTGGCACCCTAGGCAATTGCCTAGTTGGCTGACTCACACACGCTGGCTCTGTCTGCAGGGCCTGTAAAACAGAGGTGTACTGTCAAGCAGATGGATGAAGTCATGAGATCTCCCATCTATGCAATTCCACTACCTTGCCCCCCCCTCTCTCTGTCCCTGGGGCAGTAATATAGTAAATGTATGGGCCATCATGGAAATTGTATTGTTGGAATTGTTTTAACTGAAATGTTTTATTTATTATGTATTGGAACCCACTCTGAGCCCCAGATTAGTGAAGGAGAGCAGGATACAAATTGAAATCAACAACACAAAGTTCTCTTTCCAGTCTCCCTGCAGTCTCAGCTGCTGCTTGTTGCTGTTTTTGATGCTCAGTAGTAGGGATTTTGTTCTCTCTTTCTTTCCTGCAGGTTAGCTGCCCACTGATGAAATCTGATTACTTCAACTCTGTGCTTTCCACTGAACACAAATATTTATTTAAAACATTTATTAGCCAAATAAACAAAAGAACAACAATGTGGCTGATGGCTGAGGGATTAGCCCAGCCATCAGCTACACAGAAGCCCTGCAAAGCATGCATTTGCAATGCATTTTTCAATGCGTGCTTTGGATTGGCTGCTGGGGCTTCTCTCCCCCCTACCCCTCCTTCCCTGATCCCGGGGAAGCTATGGGAGAGACGGAAAAAGGCTTCCAAAAGCAGGAAAGGGAGCAAGCAGCTCCCCTGAGGCTGCAGAAGTTGCTTTCCCGCCTTTTCCATTGACTTCCGTATACTTCCGAATATCTATATGGCTCCCGTTTACTGACCTGAAAATGGAATCGGAAGTATACGGTGCTGTATACTTCCGAATCAGGGGTGATTCGGTGGTCTATGCGGTTTGGCCAAGCCAAATGCACACCCCTAGTACAGACTATATACTAATTTCTAAAAATTTAACTTCATTCTTAAATTCAGCACAAATCGGATATAAATTATGGACAGACATTAAATTATGGACATGGGTTGAAATTATTTTGGAATTTGGAAAAGAAATGTTGCAGAGACATGATTGGTCATTTAATTTAAATTTATTAATTAATTCACAATTTATAACTGTCCTAGCAAAGCAAATTAATGATTATTTCAAGGAAAGCAACACAGATGATGTGACGCCAGCTATTTTGTTGGATTCAGTGAAACCAGTCCTTAGAGGCCAAATAATATCGTACTCATCCTATATAAACAAACAAAAAACCCCCAGCTAAGACAAGATCTTGTTAAAGACATACAAGAACTAGAGCACAAGCCTAAACAAACTGGTGTTAAAATTATTTATAAATGCTTGCAAGCCAAAAGACGACAACTAGAACTTCTGGATTCTGAGCAAATCCAAAAAGATCTGCTTTTTAAAACAAGAAACTTGGAATAATTCACCTAAAGCATTGAAAAACTTAGCCAAGCATGTTAAACAGTGAAAATCAAATAAAAATATTTTTATTATGAAAGATAAATTGGGAAAAACTCTTACCAAAACAACAGATTTGCCAAACCTTTTACCAACATTATAAGAATTTATACTAAAAAAATTATAATCCCCAATGGAAAATTGACAATTATTTTGAAAAATACCAACCTTTCTCTCTAACACAGGAACATAAGGACTTTCTCGATAAACCATTTACAAAGCAGGAAATTCTAGCAACAATTAAATCTCTCAAGCTAAATAAAGCCCAGATGGCATCAATACAAGCTTCTGTAAAGCCTTTGCCACAGAATTAACTGAACCATTGGTAGAGGTTAAGTGTGCGGACTCTTATCTGGGAGAACTGGGTTTGATTCCCCACTCCTCCACTTGCACCTGCTGGAATGGCCTTGGGTCAGCCATAGCTCTGGCAGAGGTTGTCCTTGAAAGGGCAGCTGCTGTGGGAGCCCTCTCCAGCCCCACCCACCTCACAGGGTGTCTGTTGTGGGGGAGGAAGGTAAAGGAGATTGTGAGCTGCTCTGAGACTCTTCGGAGTGGAGGGCGGGATATAAATCCAATTTCTTCTTCTTCTTCTTCTTCTTCTTCTTCTTCTTCTTCTTCTTCTTCTTCTTCTTCTTCTTCTTCTTCTTCCAGACCAATATCTCTGCTGAACATAGACTTTAAAATATTTACTGCTTCTTTAGCAAAAAGACTTAATGAAATCATTCAGAACTACATAGACAACGACCAAGTAGACTTTATTAGTGGCAGAGACCTTGCGGATAACACAGTTAAAGTTTTGAATATTATGCATTTTGTTAAGGAATACAAAATACCCACAGCCTTTCTATCACTAGATATAGCCAAGGCGTTCGACACTGTAGATACCTTATCTCTTAAAACACTGTTGCAAAAAAATGGGCTGTGGAACAAAACGTTTAACTGCTGTAGACGCTATTTATAACAAACCCCAAGCTTTCCTGAAAATCAACAAACAGCGCCATAGAATGGTTTTAAAACTGATATAAGTAAATTATGGTTTTATATGTTTTATTGGATTGATTGTATTTTATGATGTAAGCCGCCCTGAGTCCGCTTGCGGAGAGGGCGGGATATAAATTGAAAGTAATAAATAAATAAATAAATAATCTTCATTCTAAGACCTTTATATTGGAAAAAGGCACTAGGCAAGGCTGCCCATTAACCCCCCTTTTATTTGCTTTAACAATCGAACCCCTAGCCCAATGTATTCGATGTTCACCATCCATCTCAGGCATCACAATTGGCAACAAACACCATAAACTCACACTGTTTGAAGTTGATATGCTTCTGTTTTTATCCTCTCCAATGCAATCTATTTATGCCCTACAATCAGCATTACAAGACTATAGTGAAGTCGCCGGGCTTATGATAAACCAAGAAAAATCAAAATTAATGCCGGTTAATTTAGATTTGACACTGCAAAGGGATATTCAAAAAACATTTAATTTTCAATGGTCACCAAAGCAATTATCTTACTTAGGGATACAATTACGTCAAAACTTACAGGCTCTCCTTAAAGAGAATAATCTTAAATGGCATAGAGAACTCGAAACACAGATCCAGAAATGGAAGAACAAATACTTATCTTGGGCTGATCGATATCATCTGATTAAATCATTTATTATGCCCAAATTTTTATTTTTATGTCGTACTATACCCATATACATTGCAGAGAAATACTTAAGAGTTTGGCAAAAGACTTTGAATAATTTTTTATGGGCCCAAAAAAGACAGAATAAAATGCTCTATTTTATATTGAAGAACTGATAAAGGTGGTATGCAGTACCCATCTTTATCAGATTACTATAAAGCCTCACACCTAACAAAAATTTTAATCATGCTCAGGAAATCTAACATTCCAGATTGGGTCAACATACTCTCCTCATATTCAGCTCCTTACAACATAAGAGATGTAATCTGGCAAAAAGCAAAATAAAGACCACCATACATTAAACAAATATATATTTGCAAAGCCTGCATTAGCTCTCTGGGACAAAATGAGAAGCCAACTCCTTCCAGAGGTCTCTAGATTTACCTCCTTTATAGGTCAGACATGGTATCTACCTGCATTAGATCTTTCACAATACTCTCAATGGCATAAAGGTCTCTTATCACAATCCTATCAAGCCATACTTAGCCTTAAAGAGATTCAAAAAGTAGCTTATCAACCCAAATGGCAACGATTATGCAAAACAACATTATCCTCAGAAATTTGGGATCAAATTTGGAACAATTATGAAACTTAATCGTCTGTCTTGGAAATGAAACATCAAACAATAAAAATTATGTCCTTCTGGTATAATACGGCAAAACAATTAACACACTTTGTACCAAATCAATCACCATGGTGCTGGAAGAACTGCAAGGAAATAGGCACATATGTGCATTGTTGGATATATTGCCCACAGATATACCCATTTAGGAAAACCATTATAGCTCAAATTCAAAATATTACAGGTTACTTAGTTGAGATCTCCCCAGAATCGCTTTTATTAAATTTCCATCCAGATGAGTCTATTCCAACAATTGTAAAAAAGACAATAGTACTACTCATATATGCAGCTAAGTCAACGATAGCAATGCTTTGGAAAGATACACAAAAACCTACATTAGAACACTGGCATAAAAAGTTATGACAATTTTATATCATTAGTAAAATTACTGTCAATGTACAAGCCACAGTAAACATTTCTAGATATACTACCTTTGTAGCAACTTGGTTACCTATACTTGAGTATTTAACAATACAAGGAGAAATTCCTATTATTGTCTACAAATGCTATCTTCATTGAGAAACAAAAGCTACTGGGTAAAAATGTAATGCAAAGCAAATATTTTGAGGAAAATTTTTTTCTATGATCATTATTATTTGCATTGCATTTAAGTTTACCCCAACAATATAACCTTTGTATCACTCTACAGAATACACTTTAACTATCCTATTTATTGATTTATGTATATAGACTAAAAATTTAATAAAATTTGTGTTTTAAAAAAAAACCCTGCTGCCAGTCTCCTTTTTAGGCTCTTTACAACTTAAACATGTTTCATTCAGTCTTGCAGCTCATGCATTCTATTATAAGCCTTTTATCAGCTTTCTTGATCTTCCCTGAATCATTTCTATTTTGCCTGCATTCATCTCAAAGAGCAGCAAACAAAAATCCAACATAGTATTCCTACTGAGATCAAATCAGTCCTGACTTTCTTGAACACAATGTTGATGCATCCCCAAATCGCATTTCCTTCCTGACTCATGTTCCTTCTGTGATCACAAGTATCCAGAGACTACTTCTCATTTATTGCTAACAACCAAATATACTTTTGCTCATCCATCCTTCAATTAGGGTTGCCAGCCTCCAGGTGAGGCCTGGAGATCTCCCGCTTTTACAACTGATCTCCTGTTGTCAGAGAACAGCTCCCCTGGAGAAAATGGCTGCTTTAAAGACCCCTCCCCTCCCTAAACCCCACCCTGTCCTGGCTTTGCCCCATAGTCTCCAGGTATTTTTCAACACAGACTTGGCAACCCTATTCCTTTTGTACAATATTCTACACCAATTTATTTTAATATAATTATTTTGGTTTTTTGTAAGTCATAAAATACACCACAGAATATTTAAAATTTCAATCCTGTTTTCTATACCTTGCATTGTTGTATCATGTAATGTGTACTTTTTCATCTCACAGTGCCATCCTAAGCAAAATTGCACTGTTGTCTTCAGTAGAAAAATTAACTCTGTTTAGGATGGCAGTGCAAATCAGATAACACTGGACTCTTACTACAAAATGCTGGGGGTCTCATCTTTTTATAGGGGAATTAGCAGAGGTCGATGTAGGTAGAGCTATTTAGGAGTGGGAATTCCATAAAATGTATACTAGTACTAGTTCAGAGATGTATTTTGAAATGACACAAGCCAATTTATAAGTAAGAAAGGGATTTTATTAAAATTAAAATAATATGATAAAAATACACACATGGTGAATTAAACTAACATGAACACAAGAACACCAGAAAAATAGGTATTAGTGGAGCGAATGAGGGTAAGCTTTTTTTTGGGGGGGGAGGGGTGGAAGATTCATAGCTACCTGTCTGAAGAGTTGAAGTCTATGGAGGAGAGGGTCAAAATAATTAGCATCTTGGGTGTGTGGTTGGATCCAGGAACACACAACACTGAGGGATGTCCAGAGTGCCTCCTTAAGTAGGCAAAAATGTATTCTGAGGCATAAATAGTCAGGATGTTCCTTAGAAGAATGTAAGATGGGATTCCCATTGTGTAGTTAGGGTGAGTTGAATGCTTTCCAGGTTCCAGACACAAAAGTGTAATGTTCTGTGTTTACTTAGAGACTGGGGCCAGGAGACGGCTATTTGGTAAAAACAGTGACGCTAATTATTTTCTTGATAGTCTGGAACTGAGGAGAGGAAATGTAGATGAAGACTATCGACTAGAAGAATAGCTTTCAGGAAAGATGTGATTAGCTAGAGGAGAGAGATTCTGCTGAATGAGGAATGTGATAGTGTGGACAATGGGAGACATAGTATCTGTCATAATCCATTCATACCAATGGAAATGGGGTAGAGGCATAATCCTTTGTCCATGCTTTGTGTCAGACAATAGCCAGCCTCTTAGAACATTGGAAACTGGGACCTTTGGATTATAGCAATTGCTTATCCATTGTTGCACTAAAGAGAAGACTTGGTCGGGGGGGGGGGTGCAGGGGGAGCTGCAAAGATGAATGTGGCAACCAGCCCTGTCTTTGGCATCTTATCTCTCTCAGGTCCAAGCAATGGCTCCTTACAGGCTCACCTTTGACACCACTCCAGGCTAAAATGGTGGAACTGCTATGAAGGTCCATAGTTTTTTTTCATGGTGTTGGGGTGTTTCTGCTCTTGAGAAAAGACTCCCTCAGGCTGGAGGGTTGTTGCCCTTGGTAAAAGGACCTAGGTCCAATATTTGTGGAGTGCTTGCTATCTACTAAAATACCCTCCCAATGTGATACTGTTATATTGATACTTTTCAAACACACCTTTAGACTGATGATACTTATATTGTCATTGTGTCGTTGCAATTTATTAATGGAAGTGTCATAGAGAAGTGGACAAAAAACTTTGCTTGAAGTATGCTATGTGACTTCTACCTACCCACATAATGAAAAAGATCTAGATAAGCCACATGCCAGTTGGTTGTTCATAACAAATCCATGTTTGCTATTAATCACCTTTATTCCTCCAGTTATTCCTTGATGACATTATAATTTGCTATAACAAATTCCAAGGGATTACTGTCAGCAAACCTGTGATTTTTTTCAAGATCTGCTTTAAAAAAAATGCTCAATTTGTTTATCTCCAGAACTTTGGAATTGTATTTGATTTCCACAATTTATTAAAAGTTGATGTTATATATCTGGCAGCTCTGCTACTACATACCACTTCTACACTAGAAGTATATTTTATCAACACTTTTTCAATAATTTTAAGATACCTACGACTTCTTTGTCACCCTTTATTCTGTCCTGACCATCTCCATTCTGTGTTTCCCTTATTTTTGCTAATAATCTGCATCGGAGTTTTTTTTGTAGCAGGAACTCCTTTGCATATTAGGCCACACCCCTCTTATGTAGCCAATCCTCCAAGAGCTTACAGGGCTCTTCTTACAGGGCCTACTGTAAGCTCCAGGAGGATTGGCTATATCAGGAATGTGTGGCCTAATATGCAAAGGAGTTCCTGTTACAAAAAAACCCTGATGCATATTCTTTTGTGGCAAGCTTTGGAGAGTCAGCTTTCATTGGTTTGCATTTAGAGAAATTTGCATATACTTACAAAGCACTTCCATGTGTACATAGGTGGTGGTGATAATTGTACTGTTGCCCAGTATCCTCTCACAATATATAGGGCATGGCTTTGGAGAGGCCCATCTTCCAGTAGCTTTTGTAGGCCATGGGGAAATTGCTTCTGGAAGGGTAATGCTGAAATGCCCTGTATGTGTCAGTGGAAGCTGTTTTGTCCTTCTTGGATCAAGTTTTTTAAAAAGAGAAAAGGTAGTCCCCTGTGCAAACACCAGTCATTTCTGACTCTGGGGTGATGTCGTCTCATGACGTTTTCACAGCAGACTTTTTACAGGGTGGTTTGCCATTGCCTTCCTCAGTCATCTACACTTACCCCTGCCCAGCAAGCTGGGTACTCATTTTATTGACCTTTGAAGTATGGAAGGCTGAGTCAACCTTGAGCTGGCTACCTGAACCCAGCTTCCACCAGGACTGAACTCAGGTCATGAGCAGAGAGCTTTGACTACAGTACTGCAGCTTTACCACTCTGTGCCACAGGGTAGTATGCAGTATGTTGTAAAAGTAATTGATTTTTCATTTTTCTTACTTTTGAAATATTTGTGAAACAACCTATTGGCCCTGTGGAGAAACGCCATTTTAGTCAGTGGTGGTGCTTCATTTGGCAGGGGTCAGTAAATCCCTCAGCAGGCTTTGTAGCCTTCCCCTCACTCCCCCCTCCCTTCCAGAGCCAAACCAACAACGCTAGGGGGAAAATCTCCTAGAGAGGTAGGAAGTGCTTTTGTTCTTGGCATGTGTGTTAGCAGGAAGAGAAGGGCAGTTGGAAGCCAGCGCTCGAGCGAGCATGTGGTGAGCAATGGAGGCTCCTGCCTGGGAGGCCCCAGGCAGGCAGACTAAGTAAGTAATTCACAAGACAGGGCAAGTTTAGATCAGGGCCAGCAGGACGCGTTTATAACACATTTTGTTTGTCAGGCTGTTTGCTGTGCGTGTGCTGTGCTGTGCTAACCTTTTAAACGCAACTGTTTTTGTTTTGTTTTTCTTTTCCTATCTCTTTCTCTTTTTAAATAAATATATTTTTACTGTTTAAATGCTGGCAGTCAATCTCTGTACCACCTAGATCCCCAGACCGCTTTAGACCACGCTGTTTTTAAGAAGGGGGCCCCAGGGAAGGGGGAAGGCATGCAGTTGGATAAGGTGCCAATCCTCCAGGGGTGCCCCAAAGGAGTGCTGAGGTCTCTGTGAAACCCAAGTACAGGGTGGCAGAGGACCTTGAGGCCGGGCCTCACAGCTGGAGAGGGGGATTGGGAGTCCTGTTCCTCTCAGTCTGAACCCCGGGACTGAGCAGGTGGTGGCAGCGCGCCCAAGGGGCAGGAGGAGAAATAGCTCCCTCCAGGAGTTGGCGACTCAATAGGGAGCTGACGGGACCAGGTCTGAAGGCAGAATCGGGCCGGTTCCGCCACACTTGGCGGCAGAGGTGGGATAAGAACAAACAGAGAACTTGATTGGCCAGGCATTTTTGTTTTTTTTGATACGTGCAAGCACCCAAAGGAAGCAACAGAGGTTTTGTTTTATTTTCGGGTCAACTGGAGTAGGGAAAGTTTAGCTAGTTAGGATGGAGCGTGCTAAGATGCGGGAAATCCTGAAGATGACAAAGCCACAGCTCCAGGAAGAGTGTGCAAAGCACAAGCTGGAGTGTGACAACATGACTGTAGTAGATATGAAAGACCTCCTTTTGGAGTATCATCAGCATGCAGGGGCACTTGCAAAAGTGGCCCCCACCCAGTCAGAAGTAATCTTGCAGCTACAGTTGGAACTGGCAAGAATACGTACCGAGGCGTACCAAATCCGCAGACAGGAGGAAAGAGAGAAAGCTGAGATCCTCAGACAGGAGGAACGAGAGAGAGAGGAAAGACAAAGAGAGAGGGAGCTGAGACGAGCTGAGATCCGCAGACGGGAGGAAAGAGAGAAAGCTGAGATCCGCAGACGGGAGCAGGAGGAGCAACGTCGCCATGAGCTTGAGGTGCTACGTCTGGAAGCTGAACTAAGCAAAGAGATCCAAGTCACCCCCAAGGACTTTGCAGTGTACCAAGAGGGAGAAGACCCCTCCATATACCTCTCCAACTTTGAGAGGGCAGCCAAACAGTGGGGGATTGCAGAGGAAGACTATATGTCTTACCTCTGTAGCGTCCTGACTGGAGAACTCTCAGCCATCTATCACAGCATGCCTAGGGAAGATGGGGGGATAACTTTTGCGGCCTATAAAGCCACTGTATTTAAAAGGTTTAAACGGGGGCCGGACCACTCCCGAAAGCAGTTCAGGGGTTTGGCTCCACAAGAAGGTAAATCCTATTCTGAATGTGGGGTAATGAAGGAACAAACAGTTCCAGTGTTATTGGGCCGGGATTTGTTGGTTGGCCAGTACTCTATCAATGCTGTAACCCGCAGCCAAACCCTCAGAGGAAAGTGGGAGGAGGAAGGCAACTTTAAGGAAGCCACCTCACCACCAACCAGGAAGGGGGAAATAGCCCAGGTTACTGAGGACGAAGAGAGGGCAGTCACCCAGGAGGGGGAGGACCAGCCTATCTCAAGCCCTGGAGTAGGGTGTTCCCAAGGGGAAGAGGGGTGTAGCTTTCCCCAAGTGCAGCAAGAGGCTGTCGATGTTCCTAGCAAGGAAAGGAACCTGTCTAGCATAAAGGATGTGCATGCTGAAGAGACCAAGGTGGAGAGTGGAGATTTCACAGGAGGTTCTGAGAGCAGCAAGGCTAATGTGGGCTCAGAGGAGCACATAGCTGAAGGCTTGGGGGGACGGGAGCGGTTCCAGAAGGGGGTCCGGAGCGGCCTTAGGTTGGAACCGGTTCACCAAGTAGCTGTGGATCAGGAAGTGGGATCGTCCGAGACGCTCTCAGAACAGGTTGTCTTGAAGCAGGGCAGACAGGAATCCTGGGAAGCTGTGGGACCTTCCAGGCAGGAAGGGGGTCAGCTGGGTAGTGCTGAAAAACCAACCGAGGGGACTGAGAACCCAAGCCAAACCCTCAGGCGAAGGTGGGGGGAGGAAGGCAACTTTAGGGAAGCCACCTCACCACCAACCAGAGAGGGGGAGGACCAGCCTGTCTCAAGCCCTGCAGGAGGATGTGCCCAATGGGAAGAGGGATGCCAATTTCCGCAAGGGCAGCAGTATGCTGTGGAGCCTTCCAGGCAGGAAGGAGCTCAGTTGGCTGACACTGAAAAACCAACTGAGGGGGCGGAGAACCCAGATCAAACTTTGGCTGAGTGTTCTGGAAACAGTGGGACTAGGGGTGGCTTGAAGGAACAGATGATAGGAAGTCTGGGGGAGCCAGAAATGTTCCTGTCTGAGGTTCAAAGTGACCCTAGGCTGGATCCACTGTGTGAGGTGGCAAGGGACCAGAAAGTGGAGTTCTCAGAAGCTGAGACAGGGGATAGGGTGTTGGTTTTCCTGCCACTTCATACTGGTGAACGGAAAGTGGAATGGGAGGGACCCCATGTGATTGTGGATGACCTAGACGAGGCTACTTATGTGGTGGCTATGGAGAAAACGGGAAAGGCAGTTAAAGTGGTGCAGGTGAATATGCCACAGCCATTCTCTGCGAGGTCCATGGGGTTGCATATAGGTAGGAAGGAAGGAGACAAAAAGAAGCTGGGACAGCAATTGTTTGGAGCTCCAGAGGTGGTTTTCTGGGAGGTCAGAGTGGACAGAGGGAACATTCCACCAATGAGGGATAAAGAAGCAACTTTGTGGGAACTGGGCAGTTTCCAACCTCAGATGTGGGGCCAGGAAATTGCTCCTTTGATGGACCACTCACCCCAGCAACAGCAGCAACGAAGGAAGAGCACCAAACTCCAGAGGTGGTCCTGGGAGATGGAGGAGTACATCTTAAAGCCTGGACATTCCTTCTGCATGCAGCAATGCAACGTTTTGTCCAGAAAGGACATGGACACCTAGGTTGTGGGACTTTGTGTATTATTGGAGAAATACCTGGATGTTTGTGTAATATTTTGGTTAATGGGTTTCTCCTTGGTTGGTTGGATTCTGCTACGGGGTCACCTCTGTAGGAGGCAACCCCTCCGGCTCAGAATTTAAGGAGGGGGACGTGTGGAGAAACGCCATTTTAGTCAGTGGTGGTGCTTCATTTGGCAGGGGTCAGTAAATCCCTCAGCAGGCTTTGTAGCCTTCCCCTCACTCCCCCCCTCCCTTCCAGAGCCAAACCAACAACGCTAGGGGGGAAATCTCCTAGAGAGGCAGGAAGTGCTTTTGTTCTTGGCATGTGTGTTAGCAGGAAGAGAAGGGCAGTTGGAAGCCAGCGCTCGAGCGAGCATGTGGTGAGCAATGGAGGCTCCTGCCTGGGAGGCCCCAGGCAGGCAGACTAAGTAAGTAATTCACAAGACAGGGCAAGTTTAGATCAGGGCCAGCAGGACGCGTTTATAACACATTTTGTTTGTCAGGCTGTTTGCTGTGCGTGTGCTGTGCTGTGCTAACCTTTTAAACGCAACTGTTTTTGTTTTGTTTTTCTTTTCCTATCTCTTTCTCTTTTTAAATAAATATATTTTTACTGTTTAAATGCTGGCAGTCAATCTCTGTACCACCTAGATCCCCAGACCGCTTTAGACCACGCTGTTTTTAAGAAGGGGGCCCCAGGGAAGGGGGAAGGCATGCAGTTGGATAAGGTGCCAATCCTCCAGGGGTGCCCCAAAGGAGTGCTGAGGTCTCTGTGAAACCCAAGTACAGGGTGGCAGAGGACCTTGAGGCCGGGCCTCACAGCTGGAGAGGGGGATTGGGAGTCCTGTTCCTCTCAATCTGAACCCCGGGACTGAGCAGGTGGTGGCAGCGCACCCAAGGGGCAGGAGGAGAAATAGCTCCCTCCAGGAGTTGGCGACTCAATAGGGAGCTGACGGGACCGGGTCTGAAGGCAGAATCGGGCCGGTTCCGTCACAGGCCCTAATCCTGAAATAGTTTTGCACAATAGGGTATTGCATGTGACTAGTACTGAGGTATTAAAACATGAGAACAGTAGCACAAAAATCAGAAGGGGAAAGGCAATTATATCTGTGTCTTTGTGAGAAGATTGATGGGAATGCACACCCTTATGCTTTCTATGTGAGAATCTTGGGGTTACATTGTATGTACTAGTTTATACACTGGCATATACCTATTGCCCACTATTGTAGTGTCACTTTCACCTGTGGTCTCAGACTCAGTACTGAGCCCTAGCTTGCAGGGATTTTTCCCTTAGAGATTTTCCTTGGCCTCTGCCTGTGTTTATTGAAGGTGCCACTGCTGAGACTCAGAACTGCTTCCTGGCAAGTGCTCCTTTCACACCACCATGCCCTCCATTTCCCAGTAAGCCATAACCTCATCCCAGTCACTTCCCAATGAGGGGTTGCCCATGGGAAAATGCTCTTTTTCTGGTCCATTCTCTGAGGTTTTCTGCCTGCCTCCCAGGGTGATTCCTTTCTGTGTCTCCAGATTCTGTGGCTGGAACTTTGGTGCTTGGCTGCCTTCCTGGGCCAATTCTAGTCTCTGCTGCTCTCTCCCAGCCTGCAAACCACCTGGCCAGCTGTGCTGTTCCAATCTGGCTTGGCCATCTTGTCCTCCAGCCCAGTGTTGTCCCTGCCTGCCTTCTGCAACCTTTCTGCTGCTTCCTCTGGATCCTGACCATCTTTTGACAGCATGGCTTGTTGGAGGGGCCCTTTCTTCCCACTGGCATTCCTTCTACCCAGCCATGTTCTCTTCCATCAGGAACCCCCTCAACATCTTCTGGGCCACACGGGACTGCCTAGGCTGCTACATGGAAGTTCAGTTTGATGGTCTGGACTGGAATTCAGTAATGACCTCTGATTGTGACAGATAGAATTCTGGTCCATTCCACTGTGGCCTTGAGGCTACATTAATATAATGCATTACATATGGGGGCACTCCTAAAAACAGTTCAAAACATTTATCTGGTGCAGAATCTACCACTATGATCATAAAACTCCTGTGCATTGGCAGCTTTCCTCAGTACCATCTTGTTTCCAGGCACAATGCATGGTGACTGTGACGGAAAGCTAGGGGTTAACCAGAAACTGAAGACGCACAGGGCCTGCGTCAGGTGACCTGAGGGTGGGGGCAAAGTGCTCAGGGCTCTCAGGGAAAGTCTGTGAGAGAGAGAAGCTGCTGAGGCAGTGATTCAGTCAGTTGGTCAGTGTTGGAGCCTGACAGAGACTGAGAGGGTCAGTTCGTGCCTGACAGAGGCTGGGAGGACAGCTGATCCTGTGAAGGAGCTTGAGACAGTGGCGGGAAAGACTTCCAGAGGCTGCAAGCTCGACAAAACCAGCCAAGAGGGCTGTGTGTGTGAGTCAGTCAAGACCTGAACGGTCACAGACACCTATAGACAACTCTGAAGATCTAGAGAGGTGGTTGAGGGAGTGGATGTGGGTCTGAGACACCAGAAGGGCTGAGAGAGGGACTCCAGTCAAGGGGTGAGACTTGGCACATCATTCCCAAGAGGCCAGACCTTTGCTAGAGGTGGAGAGAGCAAGTTATAGGGAAACTGTGAACTGTGTAACTGAGAGAGACTTAAAAAGAAGGAAAAAGTTGATGTAAAGCCTGAAACAACTGAGCAACGTGTTAGCCTGTGTAAATATCTCCCATATCCCCAGTTTAAAGACTTTGTGTTATAATAAATCTGTGGTTTGAGTTAAAGTTCTTGAGAGCCTATATTTTTGGGAAAAACAAACAAAGCTGCTGTGGTCCCCTATGAAGTGAATTATATTTCCATCAAATAAACAAGTAAAATACCCCGAAGAGACTGAAATAAAGAGATCCAGTGAGGCTGTGAGGCGGGCGCTGCTATAGTGACACAGATAAAGAGATGTATAGTTGGAAGTATTTTGCATATTGGTGATAGCCAAATCCAAGGTTCTGGGTGAAATGTGCCAAATGATAAACTATAATGTTAACAAGCATCTGTGATATCAATCCCTGCAGGATACCACAGATGATGTTCCACTGATATGATTGCCTGTCATTGAGAGCCACCCTTTGAGTTGTGTCAGTCAGATAGGAATGGAACCATTTTTATGTCAAAAGTTTTTATCGCTAGGATTTGTTTTACCTTGTGACACCAAGTTCTAGTTTTATGAGGTAGAAAAATCTGTCTCCATGCTCTTCATAAAAATATAGTTCATAAGTTTATTAACATCTATTGTATCTGTGTTTAACCATCTTCTGCCCTGCCGGTATTTTAGCCCAGTGATCCTCAGTATGGTCCCTGTGGGAGCCACAATGCACACTGCTGTGTTTCCTGGTACCTAATTTATTCTAATTTAATTTGCCCTGACCTAGATAACCCAGGCTAGCCCAGATCCTGGAAAGGAGACCACCAAGGAAGTCCACAGTTGCAATGTAGAGATAGGCAATGGCAAACAACTTCTGAATGTCTCCTGCCTTGAAAACCCTACAGGGTGGCCATAACTTGGCTGTAACTTGAGCCCCCTCCTGATATCCTTCTCCAAAGTAGATAACTAGTCTTGAATTCTCACTATCTCATTGAAACAGAAGAACCCAGGAGTCATCAATTTTGTCTTCAGAAACAGCCATTTTCATTGTAGGAAAATTTTTGTAGTTCCCCAACATTTTTGATGACCTAGGTACTCCATGGTAACCATTCTGTGATGGTCCATACTCCCTGTTCTCAAAATGGAGAACTTCTGGCTTTTCCTAGAGAAGGTGTTCCAACATTCTAGTCATTTTAGTTACTCTTTTATCTAATGCATTCTTTATGAAGATGTAATATTGATCAATGGAAATCAAAGATAAAGTGATCATAAGAGAGCGATCAGCTGTCCATGGGAATCACATAGCACACAATGTTTGTATTATTTCCTTATGGCTCTCCATAGCAACAAATCCTGCAGACATTTTCCTTCCTGCATAGTTTTGGTGTGGGTTTTTTTTTTTTGCTGCCCTGTTGGCTTTTTGATTATATTTCTGACATTGTCTCTGCAAATTCAAATCAAGCAAATTGCAACAACCTGGTGTCATTTGACAGACATACCGATTTCACACGCAGGTCACGTTCCTGTTCTCTGCGCAGCGTCCATCAGATTTCCCACTATCTGCGCCAGAGTTACAGGAAGTGTCACGGCTTTTGCGTAGCAAACGTAAACTGCTAAAACCCAGTTTACGTTTGCTACACAAAAACTGCGGCACTTCCTGTAACTCTGGTGCAGTTAGTGGGAAATCTGACAGATGCTGCGCAGAGAACAGGAACATGACCACGTGGTAAGCTGTGTGCGAAAACAGTCACAATATAATGCCTCTCCCTGTTAAAGAGATTCAATCCCAAAGCTGAAAAAAGCTGCTGGTTGTTAGTACTGTGCACATTTTGAAGTAAAGTGTTCAGCAGAGCTGAAATTTACTAAATTTGAACACTTAGCCATCTGGAGCATTAGATGCTTAATTACCGCAGAAAGAGTTGTGAATTAACATATGAGACAGATTCCACTTTTCAGTGGAAGATTTTGATTAGGTTTGAGGCTTTTATACTTTGCAAAAAGGAAATAAGCAAGTGGGTCATGTTCTGCCTACAAATACGGCACCAACTCAGTGGGAGATGTCCATTGTGGTCTGGGAAATGGGCTAGAGAAAGGAAGTGTCATCAGCAGCATCATGGAGCTGCAGTGCTGATTGGGCAGCTGCACAAGCTGGAGTAGGTAGGGGGGGGTGCAAAGTCCCAGTGGCTACTTAAATCCATGAAGCTGGTTGGCTTGCCATCCCTTCACATCTTTGGCTTTGATTAGGAGCACTTGGGAACTGATTGCAGGGAGAGACCATGTGTTTCGATCCAGTGCCTTCCGTTCTTATTTGCAACTAGCTGACTTTCCTCTTGGGATTTAAAGGGACTCCAGCTGATCATTGGGCTATTTGCTCCCATGTTTCAGTTTGCAGGAAGAGACCACATGTCTAGACTCAGCTCCTTCCTTCTTCTTTATTTTATCTGAGACCTTAGTCTGTTAATAAATAAATAATATAAATACGCTTGGAGGAATTAAACAGTATGGTTATATCTTTAGTGCTTGCTCATGTTTTCATTTTATTTTCTGTTAAATTGATAGCTCTATTGTTATCTAGTGGCATTTAATATTATCATAATTAAATAGCAGCAGTATTTTGCAACAAATACAACGGTAACATTGTGGTTTATTGCATGGGCTTGTACTATAGGGTCTGGGTTTATTTGGGAGTTTTCCCATATGCTGTAGAATTTGTAGGGGGAATGAGAACATTCTCTTGTGGATCTGTTTTAAGCCTCATTAAGTCCAGCAATACATTGTGGTTGGCCATGCCTTCTAATAAATTTGCTTCTGCAGGAAAGGCAAAGGCTGAATCTCAGTTCTCAGAAGCTAAACACAGCAAAGCCACTGGGAAAGAAGCACATGCCACCACTGCTCAACCACATGGCAGTAGTTGTGCCCCCAGGAATATAAACATCAGTCCTAAAGGGGCTAAGCTATGGATCTCTGCTGGCAGGGTCAGTGCTAGAGGTTCTGCCACTGGAGGCAGACCCCAGCGCAGCATCCCTGACTGTTCCTTTGATAAAATAAAGTGACATCACCAAGCAGTCCAGGGGAATCAACGCTCATGTCCAGCATGCCTTGCAAGGCACATGGGATGCAAGCCCCAGGCCTGCCTTGCAGGAAGCCTGATTGGGGCGGGGGGAAGGGGAGCCGATGCTCACGTCCAGGACGCCTTGCAAGGCGCACGGGATGCAAACCCTGGGCCCGGCTCATGGGGGGGGGGTGCCCAGTAGCACACCCAGGTGGGGTGGCGCCCCAGGCAGCTGCCTACCCCACCTACTTCCACGCGCTGGCTCTATCTGCTGGGGCACTCCCAGGGCAACCCACACCAGCCTTCACTCTTCCTGTTGATAATATTGTTATATTTCAGGGCATATTGCAAACTTTATTGCAATTACCAGAGTGGATGGGCTGTTTGGGGTCCTGTGTGACTTCACCGAGACCTTCCGCTGCCCCTGCTCTCAGCAAGAGAAGAAGACCTCATTCTCCAGCAAAAGAGCAGGTGTTTAATGCCCTGATGAAAACCACTATGGAGACAACTCACCATCTGGGATCAAGCAAGGCCAAGCAGAAGAGGACCTCAAAGTCTGTGATGTGTCCTGCAGCAGTGCTTCTTCAAGTGAGTCACCTTCTGATATCTCAGCACATTTAGAAGGGAATTGTTGGAAGTCAGGGGCATTCATCCCAGGGCTTCCACCATGGCTGTGCAGGCACAGGGTGGAATGCATGCTCAGTCCTGACAGTGTGTGGGAACCTGAGTATCAACAAGGACTAGGGGTTCCCTGTCAGTATAGCGATTTTGAGGACCCTCCTAGTATCCATTTGCCATTTAAACTTCATGTGTGTGTCCTTGATGGATATTTTGTGGATATTTTTTCCCTTCTCAAGTCAGAGGGTGACACTGGCAAAACAGACTCTAGGTGAGAGAAAAAAAGTGTCTGCCAAGATCAGTGCAGAGTGCTCTTTTCAAAATTGGCTCATGGGCTATACTGCCTGTATGGGCCTTATTGCCTCTGCATACCCAGAGCATGGCTGGCACCTTGCCAATCACATGGGGAGAAGTCCTTAAGGCCTGGTCATTGACTGGTGATGATTGAATATGATGAGGCTTTTCAAAAATGGGTGTAACACAATGAGCTTCCCCTATGGGATCTCCTGAATGATAAAATTTGGCTGGTAACTGTTGGTTCACATATAAAGCCTCAGCCCAACTCTAGCAGAGGAAAAACCCAATTCAAACATGATTTCACCCAGCAGGTTTGTTGGGAATGTATTGAAGACAGGTGTCAATGTCCTTGGTGTGAATTTGATCACAGTTGTGATGCATGCTTTGATCCCTACCTCAGGCCATCTTGCCTACATGGGGAGAGGGAGGATTGCAGCAGCTCTTTCGAGGATTCTGGGTTGGGTGCTGTGGATCCCTCAGCCTCTTTTTTATTCCAACAGCTCTAAGAGTTTTCAGTTTTTAGATGTGCAAGTGGCAATAACCCTGTTTACTTTAGAGTCTTGGCACACTTGTTAGATAAATATTTTAATGAGGCCACCACCAGTTATTTCCATGAAGGGGTTATCAAGAGATTATTAATACTGTTTGAGGGCCTTCAGGTCCCAATGGGCTGTGGTGATCTTAAGACCACTCCTACCAGACACAGTTGCCCTCAAGATAGCCAAAGAGTGTGGAGCAGGAAGGGTAGCTGGCCCATTTGCTGCATCCCCCTCTTCCTAACCTCCAGGTTTCCCCTCTTGATCCAAAGAAGGTCCTAGGTGAATTTTGCCTAATTTATCACCTATCTTACCCCAAAGAGGATTTTTATAAACAATGCAGTTGTGCCTGAGTTGTGCTCTGTGTTATACCTCTTTCAACCAAGCATTTAATTTAATTAGGTCCTAAAGCACTCTGGGACCAAGTGTGATAGCCAGTCAGCCTTCTGCCTGCTGTCCATTTACCCTGGGGATTTTTGACAGCTGGGCTTTAAATTTGGCAGCAGCTGGTACATTAATAAGGCCATGCCCATGGGGTGATCCATTGCCTGTACTGCATTGGAGATGTTCAGTACTTTCTTGGAATTAGTGGCTAAGGGCTGCATAGGCTGCCCGCACATCACTCACTACCTTTGTGCTTCCTTATTTGTGGGCCCACTGGCACATTGGCATGTGCTGACCATCTGGCTGTATTTTAGGGCCTTGCAGTCCAAGTGGGGGTTCCACTTGCACAGAGTAGACTGAAGATGCAGCTGCATAGTTAACATACTTGGGTATTCAGTTTGATTTGGTACAAGGCACTTCCAGCCTGCCCGAGGATAAGCTTACCAGCCTCAGGGCTCTGCTCTCCAAAGTCATAGGCAGTAAGAAATACACATTGAAGGAAATACAATCACTGAAGGGCCACCTCAATTTTGCTTGTGAGGTGGTTTTACCAGGGTGTGCCTTTTGTGTGAGATTGGCTCAGGCCTCCCCCCATCACCACATCAGAGTCACACATGGTATGTGGAAAGACCTTGGAGTTTGGTTGATCTTCCTAGTCCATTTTAACATTCTCAATTTGGCAATTGCCTTTAACATCAGGGAACATTTTACATGTGCACATTTAAAAAAGCATGGAGTTTGGCATTTTCTTTAATGGTCACTTGGGTGTTAAATGTTGACCCTTGCATCAGGAAGGGTCAAGTATTTTCAGAGATTTCATATTTTTGGAATTTTCCCCAATACCAATGGCTATTTGCACATGACAAGACATGTTTAGGGACAAGTGGATCCTCTTTTGGTGCAACAATCTGGCAGTAGCTAGAGTAATTAACTGCCAGACATCACCATCAGAGTGGGTTATGTGATTAGTACACAAATTTGTGCTAACTTGCTTGAGGTATAACATCCTTTTCTCAGAAAGATACATTGCAGGCACCAGTAACAACATCACTGATACCTTGTCTCGATTTCAGGATGAGACATTGCAAAACCTGGCCGCCAATACGAATTGACATCTGGATCACTTCTAGGTTTGCCACTAAGAGCATGGGTATTCATATGACAGCCATTTCACTCTATAGGAAGATTCACTGTTTTTATGACCCTTGTAACTCTTTTTTAATACAACATGCCAACAATGGTTGGAGGAAGTCCTCTCCTCACAAGTCTGACTACATCAGGCCCATCAGTCTCATGAGCCAGCTTCCCAGCTTCTATTTTTTTGCCTTTGAGGCCATGCTTTTTGGGCAGCCTTTACTTTGGCTTTCTTTGGGACTTTATGTAGCTGTGAGCTGTTGGTGGCATCATGCCAAGATAATGCTAGGTAAGCCTTGGCCCTTCAAGATATTTCATTGCAGGGATACAAGCTTAATATTGTACTGTGTAGATCTAAAATGGATCAGTGGGAAAAAGGAACCCAGATCCTCCTTGGTTCTGCCACTGTTGGTTTGCCCTGCCTAGCACAGTACATATCAGAATACTTTTCAGTCTGGCCTGCTATCCCTGGCACTTTTCTTGTATCTGCTGATGGGTCATGCCTGTCTCATTTTCAATTTTCCAGCTTCATGTGGACATACGTTGTTGCACAAGGTCTCCCCCTGGGTGAGTTTGTCATGCACACATTCCATATTGGGGTAGCCACAATTGCTTCCAAAGTGGGTCTCCCCTTGGACAGGATCTGGGCCATTGGCCACTGGCACTCTTTGGCACACAAGGAAAGGAAAGGTCCCCTGTGCAAGCACCAGTCATTTCCGACTCTGGGGTGATGTTGCTTTCACAACATTTTCACGGCAGACTTTTTACGCGGTGGTTTGCCATTGCCTTCCCCAGTCATCTACACTTTCCTTCCAGCAAGCTGGGTACTTATTTTACCAACCTCAAAAGGATGGAAGGCTGAGTCAACCTAGAGCCGGCTACCTGAAAACCCAGCTTCCACCAGGGATTGAACTCAGGTCGTGAGCAGAGCTTAGGACTGCAGTACTGCAGCTTTAACACTCTGTGCCACAGGGCTCACAAAGTATATGTAAAATCTATGTTGTGATTTACAAACCTTGTATGTTCTTGTTTTAGTCCCAGCAGGTTTAAGGAAATTGGTTTGGATTGTGAAATATGGTATTGAAGTAGGACCCCTGAAAAATTAATGAATACCCCTATAATAATGGATAAAAGCATACTTCTGCCTTTAAAATTAAGATGTTTGACGCAACTGCCTGTTAGAGGCCACACAGCCCAAATGGGTGCGGAGTCAAGGTTGTAAAGTAGATAACAAAAGGGCCTCCGCCTCTTTGAGAAGCTTCTTGCAAGAGCTGATAATGCATGGAGACAGAAGGTCAGATAAGCTTGGGGGCCTTCCTGCTTGTTTTGGATGTGAATAAAAACAGTCTGAATGGAAATAGCTTTAACTTAGTCATATTAGGCCTATGGCTGGCTAAGTTCTGCCTTGATATCAAAGTAAAATTCATTTAAACACAGTGATGAGTGCGGACCTCATTATTTCTCTGCTTCATTTTGGTGCATTGGCCCGGAAATAACGGGGTAAGGATTTTTCCTTCCCCTTGGGGTGGCTGCATAACCATCTGCCTTCCACCCTCATGGCAGGAAGAGTGGACTAGGTGCCATGGTTACATTTTTCATCGAGTCCAGCTCTCTCCACTCTGGTGGGGGAAGTTGCCCGGCCAGCCAACCAAGATCCGACGCCTGGTTGAACCGATGTGTGCAGAGAAGTGAAAGATCTTCAGGATTGTGAGTATGAACTGTCTTGGAATTCTGATACCTCTCCTTAGGAGAGAAGAAGGGTCTGATCACCCCTTAAGCTCTGTCTATTAGGCTCTGCTTTGGAGCTGAAGCACAGAAGCTAGGATCTGGGAGGATTTCTGTGGTGTGTGTGAATGAGAGATGAAGCCTCTAACTGAGAGGGATTTTCTCTTGTGAAGTTCCCAGTAGCGCAACCTCACTGGGTCACGAGAGAGAGGAAGTGTAAACCCTCAGGGCTTCCTGGCTGCCAGACCCCTTACTGGCAGCTCCTGTTTTCTGTTTGAGAGCCAGTTTGGTGTAGTGGTTAAGCGTGCAGACTCTTATCAGGGAGAACCGGGTTTGATTCCCCACTCCTCCACTTTCACCTGCTGGAATGACCATGGGTCAGTCATAGTTATCACAGAGCTTGTCCTTGAAAGGGCAGCTTCTGGGAGAGTCCTCTCAGCCCCACCCACCTCACAGGGTGTTTATTGTGAGGTAGGGAGATAAAAGAGATTGTGAGCCGCTCTGAGACTCTTGAGGGTGAAATATAAATCCAATATCTTCTTCTTCTTCTGTTTTCCCTAGAAGTGTCTTGTCTAAATGTTTGTTGCCATGGGGAATTTAAAAGCCAGAATTCTGGGAAATGTCAGAGAATGGTAGTGCCACATAGGCAGGCAAGGCTCCTTTGTCCCTAAACCTCCTCTTTAAGAAAAATCTAACTTTGAGATTTGAATGTCTTTTAGAATAGAGAAACCTGGCTTTGTAAGGTAACAAAGACCTCTCTCCCCTTAATAAAATAAAGAAACAGATGAGCAATGATTTGGACTAAAATTAGATGAAGCCAGTTCTTGGGGGGAGGCCTGGAGATCTCCTGGAATCACAGCACAAAGTTCCAAGCTGCAGACTCAGTTTTCTCTGCAGGGTAATCGAAGTTTGGTGTGAGTGAGAGCTCAGAGCCTAGTTCCCTTGGGATCTCATCTTTCTTTAGACTTCCATTTTAGATCTCTAGCAATCTGTCCTGTCTGGATATGGCAACCCCATTCAGGCAATAAAACTAACTGCAGAAAATGTGGCCTTGCCCAAAATATCAGGTCTCTGTTAGTGTGACGAAGTCTGCCACCTGTCTGGCCAAGGTGGGTCAGCAGACTTGCCAACTGATAGTCCAACACAGGTCCAAAGTCTGGTATTCCCCCAGAAACACCAGGAAGGTAGGTTGCCACCAGACTGGATGATTCCTTTAGCACAGAGGCCCTAGTCAAGCCTCTGCCTATTAGGAAAACTCTAGAGAAAACCAAGCCACACCACTGCAGCATTGGTTTTAGTGATTTGTTCAATATAACTAGCTAACTGGGTACAAATTCAGAGAGCTAGATATTATACAGAGTCCAAATGTCCAGATGGAATCCAAGGGTTTCCCCAAATGGAATTACATCAGGAAGCTGTTCAGTGTAATAGGCTCTAGTCTCTGTTAGGCTAGGCAAAGAAATGTACTCATTATGTTATTTTTATGCCTCCCAGACCCTCGTGGTGTAGCCAATTAAGGCTATTCAGCTATCTCTGCACTAAAATTCAGTTGGTGCATGGCTACTGCATTACAGTTAGCCCAAAAGAACTTAGGTTCAGCTCTTTTAAAATGCAGCCAGGATGCAGATTAAAAAAATACAATTTATTACTATGATTGAGAGAGAGATTCAGAGAGTTGTACCTTTATTTTCACTTTTAAAATGCCAGAACCAAATACCTCTGTGAAAGAGAGATTAAACTAGTTTTGTTAAATATTTACTGCTTTAGTTCTATAAATTTCAGGCTCAAGTAAAGGCCTCTGAGCATGTACAGAGAGTGCCTAAGAGCAGCCCCAAATTGGAGCATGGCCAAGGGAAGTTAAAGATTGCAAATTTGCAGTCCTCCTGCCCTTCCCCCCACAAGAACACTGTGGCACAGAGTGTTAGAGCTGCAGTACTGCAGTCCTAAGCTCTGCTCACGACCTGAGTTCGATCCCCAGCGAAAGCAGGGTTTTCAGGTAGTCGGCTCCAGGTTGACTCAGCCTTTCATCCTTCTGAGGTCGGTAAAATGAATACCCAGCTTTTCTGGGGGGAAAGTGTAGATGACTGGGGAAGGCAATGGCAAACCACCCCATAAAAAAGTCTGCCGTGAAAACATTGTGAAAACAACATCACGCCAGAGTTGGAAATGACTGGTGCTTGCACAGGGGACTTTTCCTTTCCTGCCCTTCCCCATTGGGGAAGAAATGCTAATCCTCTTCCCTTTACTCAATCTGAAATCTTTAACAGAACCAGAAAAGAGTAAAAGGAATAATAATTTTTAGAATGCAGTGCCCTGAGATATTAAGATGGAAGGAAAATTTTCACCTCAAGTCTCTCCTGTTGAAGGCACAAGCAACCAGGTTGCAACTTTAGAGAAAGAGACCTTTCTTTTTTTATTAATCAGATCCATAACCAGAAAAGGGAAGACATTTGGTCATTTGAAAATCTTAACTATGTGACTAAGTTGATGGAAAATTCCAGGTATCATCTTTTTCACATGCAAATAAGGAAACACCCAGAGCTTGAATTTTCTCATCTCATAATCAGAAAAACATCTTGTCTCTGATACAAAGTTAATCCTGTCTCCTTAAGAGAAGTAAATTGCCAGCATCTTTTTAAAAAGTCAAAGTTTTCTCTTTTGCAAGGAACTTATGTTCTAGCAACTTTCACTGGATTTTGGCTAGGAAAACTTTTGCAGACCCTCTTTAGCTGTTTTAGGAAAGGAAAGGCACTTCGCCAAATTTAGTCTTAATTGTAGAAATAGGAGGTGTAAAATCTGAGTCCCCCCACCAGGCAGATATGCCCCATGGTATCTAAGCGGGGAGGCACAATTGAGATATTTTTCTGAATTCTCATATTCTTCTGATTTTGAATCTAAAGATACAAATTCAAACTTTTGAAACTCTGCAAGAATGTCTCTGCAAACAAAATGAGTAGTTCTAGATGCCTGGAAGGAAGATGTGTATATGTTAAAATAAGCAAGCCAGTTTGAAAGCTCTTTGGCTTGCTCAAGACACCACTATGTTTTGCAAGGGTGCCAGTCTCCAGGTGGAACCTGGAGATCACTCCCAAAAATATAATGTAATGCCCAGCACATTAAGGCTAGTGCCTCTGGGAGAGCAAGTGTCCAAGAAAATGGACTGCATGCCTTGTAATCTTCAAATTCAATTGAAATATTCAGAAATCTCCAGGCTGGAGCTGGCATCCCAAAGTTCCATTTACAGCTAATCTTTCTCTGATAGAGAAAAGACCCTGCCTGTAAACTGCCTTGAGGCTAAGAGTTCTTCTAGATTAGAAGCTATTCCTCTGATAATTTATTTCTTTTTTGCTTTACCTTTTGAGTCTGAGAATATTTTTCTAGTGGCCGTTATCAGTTTCCCTTGTACTTAGATTTTGTAGCTTTAATTTTAAGGGGAATATTTTTAAGTTATTTAGCTTGTGATTTCCTTTGTTTTAAAGAAATGGTGCAACTAACAGAACTTTTGTTAAGTTTTTTAATCTGAGTGACAATGGGTTAAAAGTTTATATTTGCAATTTTGGGTTTATATGGAACATCTATTCTGCTAAAGCAATACAGTATCAAACCTTTTGGAAATTTTATTTCTCTTGTGATTTTTGTTAAGTACATCTCATACCAGAAGCATGTGGTCTTCAGGTGTTGAATCTGGCAGTTTTTCTGTCTTTTGGCTGCTTCCCAATTTTTCATTCATTTGGATCTGGGGGTTCCTTTTGTTGTTGGTACTGAGGTTTTGGTTTCTGAAAAGAGCAGTGTTTTGAAGTTCTACCTCACAAATTTTGGTTTCTGCAAGACCTCTTTTCATTTGAAGTTATAACGTGTTAAAGAGGAACATCTGTACCCTTCCTTGGGTGGAACTGCTCTCTCATTGTGCATCTTCTCTCTTAAGTCTTGAGAAACTAATACTTTTTTTACCAGTGATCCAGTTATTCTCAGTGTCATGTTTCCCATGGAAATACCTTTTCTAGATTTGTTGGTATTTTAGTAGGCAGGATTCCTGGAAACTCTTGGTCTTCATTGGAAATCTGGATTTTAATAATGTTCTGAATTTCTCAAAATGTATATCTTCATTTGCTCTCTTAATGTCATTTATAGTTATGTTCTATCTATGAACTGTGCATATCAATCTTCCTATTCAGCTATATGGTGAACCTCTTACCTGTGGAAAGAGGCATCTATATGCTTATCTATCATATTTTATGCCTCCATCTATAGTATCTTGTTAGAGCTTGACTTTTTCTGAGTGTTTTGTTCAGAAAATCCTTTCTTTGTTTCATGTTCTTACCATGGTAGGATTCCAATTCTGCTTGATTTTGTGTTTCAATCCAGTCTTCAGTCCTGACCAGGATAACACATTTCCATTTGCTTGTTTTAAGTTTCTGCCTCTACGTTATTTCAACCTTCTTTGTCAAGGTGTATTAACCAGAATTTGCTTTCCAGGATTGTTTTGTTATATATAAAGGGAATCTGGATCTGCAATTCAAGTTTAGTGCATGCTCATTATTATATAGTAGTTTTAAGAATTACTGGTATGTCTGCTAAGAATTGTTTGTTTAAGGATTAACTATTATTTGCTTTTAGGATTTTTGTTGTTAAAAGTTTGTTGAAACCCACTCTCACACCTATCTGAGACCCACAGAACAAATTTTGGATGAGCTGACATGGAGGAAAATGAGGTTCAGTGGGACTTGAACAGCCCACTGATTTCCAGTGGTTTAAATTCTCTAATCCAGTTCTCTAATCATTTTGGGTCTGATCCCTCACATACATGTATGTTAAAAGCTGGCATTGTTCTACTGAGGCCTCAGTTTTGTTTTGTGCTTGTTTTTGAAGTTTTCTTCCCTTTTTAATAATAATAATAATAATAAAATTTTATTTATACCCCGCCCTCCCCACCGAGGCAGGCTCAGGGCAGCTTACAGAGTGTGGCAAAAGCCATGTTAAAAAATAAAACAATTATACATTTCTGTACCATTTAAAATTTACCTTTAAATTTACATAATATAAAAATCTAAAATCAATCTAAAATAATCTTATCTTATTGCTAACTCGATTGTTGATGTTAGTGATGGCATGGTGTTCATTTCAGGTTTCATCTTGGAAGGCTAGCTGGAAGAGGGCGGTTTTGCACGCCCTATGGAATTGGCTAATGTCCCGTAGGGCCCGCACCTCTTCTGGCAGCTGGTTCCACCATTGGGGTGCTTTTATAGAGAAGGCCTGTTCTCTGGTTATTTTTAGTTTGGCCTCCTTTGGCCCAGGTACTTCCAGAAGGTTTTGTGAGCTGGATCGCAGTGCTCTCTGGGGAACATATGGAGAGAGGCGGTCCCTAAGGTAAACAGGTCCTCGGCCATATAGGGCTTTAAAGGTAATAACCAGCACCTTGTAATGAACTCGGTAAATAACTGGCAGCCAATGCAGTTCCCGCAGCCCAGCCCGCACATGTTCCCACCGAGGTAGGCCCAATAGCAGTCTGGCTGTTGCATTCTGCACTAGCTGCAGCTTCCGGGTTCGGCACAGGGGCAGCCCCATGTAGAGGGCAGTAGTCTAGCCTCGAGGTGACCGTTGCATGGATCACTGTTGCCAGGTCATTGCGCTCCAGGAAGGGAGCCAACTGCCTCGCCCGCCTAAGGTGGAAAAAGGCGGATTTGGCAGTGGCTGCTATCTGGGCCTCCATTGTCAAGGAAGACTCCAGTAGCACTCCCAAGCTCCTGACCCTGCGCACTGGTATCAGTGACGCACCGTCAAAAGCTGGAAGGGAGATCTCTCCCTCCGGACCACCACGCCCTAGACAAAGGACCTCTGTCTTCACTGGGTTCAGTTTCAGCCCACTCGACCTGATCCAGTCTGCCACAGCTTGCAGCGCCCGGTCCAGGTTTATAGGAACATCGGCAGTCCAGCCATCCATCAATAGATAGAGCTGGGTGTCATCCGCATACTGGTGACAACCCAGCCCATATCTCCGGGCAATCTGGACAAGGGGGCGCATGTAGATGTTAAATAACATCGGGGAGAGAACTGCTCCCTGAGGCACCCCACAGTTGAGTGAGTGTCTCTGGGACCCCCAATTGCCACCCTTTGTCCCTGACCCTCCAGGAAAGAGGAAAGCCATTGCAAGGCTAGCCCCTGAATCCCTGCGTCGGCGAGGCGGCGGGCCAGCAGCCGGTGGTCGACCATATCGAACGCGGCCGAAAGGTCTAACAACAGCAATACTGCCATACCGCCTCAGTGCAGGTGTTGCCGGAGATCATCCATGAGGGCGACCAGAACCATCTCTGTCCCATGGCCCGGGCAGAAGCCGGACTGGAATGGATCCAAAGTGGAAGCGTTATCCAGGAAGCTGACCATTTGTGACCATTTACATAATCTGGGGGTAACCCCAACTCTGGTAGTCTCTTTTTGGAGCTCCTAATTTTGTGCACAATTTCATGTTTCTTTTTTTAAGGTTCATCTCTGTTGCAACAAAGTAAAAGGCCTCTCATGAACCTCTAGGTGCTTGCTTTCTATATGGATGTGCAGCAGCCTGAGTCATGAGAAATGATGCATAGGTTTATATTGTGGATTTGTGTTCTGCATAATGTATGGTGTATGAAATCTGCCCTTTAACATTGGAAGGGTAGAGACCTTGTCAAACTGAAACTCCATCTGAGGAGGAGGAAGTCTCCAGTCCAAAACAAGTGTGGTAATTTAGCTAATGTGTGCAACCCTATCTCAACAGGGTTGGGCTCAAGTTATGGCAATTTGTGGACAGCCAAAGAAAGCTTTAAAGGGAAAAGGCACCTATTATTGTTGTTTTGTTTGTTTGTTTCTCCAAGTATGTTTTCCAGGCTGTTCCATATCTTCCCAGAGGTCCTGAAATTTGCCTGGTCATGCCTCATTGATGTTGGAAGGAAGGCCTCCCCCAGAACCCCATCCAAACTGAGTTGTGGAGAAAACTCATTTCCAAGGAAATTCCTCTGCCTAGCAAAAGGCTGGCTGTCCCAGCTGATCACAACAGCAGCCCACTGCCACTTCCAAGTTGTGCTTCCAGGAAAAAGAATTCCCTTTGGTTGCAATAGAAACAGATATCCCTGTGAAAAGATTGTCATGCATAAGAACATAAGAGAAGCCATGTTAGATCAGGCCAATGGCCCATCCAGTCCAACACTCTGTCACACAGTGGCCAAAAAAATTATACACACACACACACACACATATGTACACTGTGGCTAATAGCCGCTGATGGACCTGTGCTCCATATTTTTATCTAACCCCCTCTTGAAGGTGGCTATGCTTGTGGCCGCCACCACCTCCTGTGGCAGTGAATTCCACATGTTAATCGCACTTTGGGTGAAGAAGTACTTCCTTTTATCCATTTTAACCTGTCTGCTCAGCAATTTCATCGAATGCCCACGAGTTCTTGTATTGTGAGAAAGGGAGAAAGTACTTCTTTCTCTACTTTCTCCATCTTGTAAACCTCTATCATGTTACCCTGCAGGCGACGTTTCTCCAAGCTAAAGAGCCCCAAGTGTTTCAACTTTTCTTCATAGGGAAAGTGTTCCAGCCCTTTAATCATTCTAGTTACATTTTTCTGGACTTTCTCCAATGCTATAATATCCTTTTTGAGGTGCGGAGACCAGAACTGCACACAGTACTCCAAATGAGACCGCACCATCGATTTATTCAGGGGCATTATGATACTGGCTGATTTGTTTTCAATTCCCTTCCTAATAATTTCCAGCATGCCGTTGGCCTTTTTTATTGCAAACACACAGTCTTGACATTTTCAGCGAGTTATCTACCACGACCCCAAGATCTCTCTCTTGGTAAGTCTCTGCCAGTTCACACCCCATCAATTTGTATTTGTAGCTGGGATTCTTGGCCCCATTGTGCATTACTTTGTGTCAGAACTTGTAATTGTTGAACCTTATGACTGTTGTGCCTGCTTAGCCTAGCTGTGTCCATATTGTAACTGTTGAGAAATAGCCAGCCCTGTATCTAGCATCGTGTACAAATGCTTTGCATTCCAAGCGAACTGTGATCATCGGAGGGTGACGGGGAGTCCCTGGGAAACATCTGCCAGTACCCTTTGAAGCTCTGCCTCCCCCTCTCCTCTCCCGACGATAAGGAGCCTTGGAAACTGAACAGGGCCTCCTGAAGGGTGGGAACCAGTTTGTTATTGTAACTAGAATAGCTTAAAGAATCTAACCACTGCTGAACTCGTTATCAGAATCAACTCGTCTTCTACCTGAACAGTTCTCAATAAATGCTTAGACTTTAACCAGAGTTATGGGCCTCGTTTGAAGTTCTTCAAGTTCTGACACTTTGCACTTGGCCACACTGAACCACATCTGCCACATTGATGCCCACTCACCCAGCCTCAACAGATCCCTTTGGAGTTCCTCACAATCCTCTCTGGTTCTCACCACCCTGAATAATTTAGTATCACCCGCAAACTTATTTATTTATTTATTTGGAATTTATATCCCGCCCTTCCCACCAGGTGGCTCAGGGCGGCTTACAACATGTAAAAAACTAACATATAAAACTAGCATAGAATAAAAAATTAAACATAAAAAGTTAATATTTCATAATTTACGTAGTTAAAATCTAGACATTTATCACAGTTATATACATAAACATTAAACCATACAGCGATCTTACAGCTACACTCAGTTCAAGTTCAGTGCCGGTTAGTTGTGGGCCAGCCGGAAGAGGGCTGTCTTACAGGCCCTGCGGAATTGAGCAAGGTCCCGCAGGGCCCTTACCTCCTCCGGCAGCTGGTTCCACCAGGAAGGGGCCATTACGGAGAAGGCCCTATCCCTTGTAGTTTTCAAACAGGCTTCCTTTGGCCCGGGGGCAACCAGGAGATTTTGAGTTCCTGATCTCAGTACTCTCCGGAGAACGTGTGGGAAGAAACGGTCCCTCAGGTAGGCAGGTCCTAGGCCATATAGGGCTTTAAAGATAATGACCAGCACCTTGTACCGAACTCGGTAGAGTATTGGCAGCCAGTGCAGAGCCTGGAGTTCCGGCTGGATGTGCTCCCGTCTTGGGAGCCCCAATAACAACCGGGAGGCGGCGTTCTGCACCAGCTGCAATTTCCGAGTTCGGCACAGCGGCAGCCCCATGTAGAGGTCATTGCAGTAGTCCAACCTCGAGGTGAACGTTGCATGGATCACCATTGCTAGATTGTCGCGCTCCAGGAAGGGAGCCAGCTGCCTTGCCCGCCTAAGATGGAAAAATGCAGACTTGGCAGTGGCTGCTATCTGGGCCTCCATTGTTAAGGAAGGCTCCAGTAGTACCCCCAGGCTCTTGACCCTATGAGCCGCATTCAGTGGCGCACCGTCAAAAACCGGAAAGGAGATTTCCCTTCCCAGACCCCGACGGCCCAAGCAAAGGACCTCTGTCTTCGCCGGATTTAGCCTCAGCCCACTCAGCCTGAGCCACCCAGCCACAGTCTGTAACGCCCGGTCCAAATTTTGTGGGGCGCAGACCGGCCGGCCGTCCATAAGCAGATAGAGCTGGTGTCATCAGCATACTGGTGACAACCCAGCCCATACCTTCGGGCAATCTGGGCGAGGGGACGCATGTAGATGTTAAATAACTTCGGGGAGAGAACCGCACCCTGAGGCACCCCACAATCAAGCGTGTGCCTCCGGGACAGCTCCTCCCCAATAGCAACCCTCTGTCCCCGACCTTCAAGGAAAGAGGAAAGCCATTGCAAGGCCAACCCCTGAATCCCCGCGTCGGCGAGGTGGCGGGCCAGTAGCCAATGGTCGACCGTATCGAACGCTGCCGATAGGTCCAACAACATCAGCACTGCCAAGCCGCCCCGGTCCAGATGCCATTGCAGGTCATCTACTAGGGCGACCAGCACCGTCTCCGTTCCATGGCCCGGGCGAAAGCCGGACTGAAGGGGATCAAGGACGGAAGCGTCATCCAGGAAGGTCTGTAGCTGCATCGCCACTGCCCTCTCGATAAGTTTGCCCAAAAAGGGCAAATTTGAGACCGGCCGATAATGTGCCAATTGGGCCGGGTCTAATGATGTTTTTTTCAAGAGGGGACGGACCACCACCTCTTTAAGCTGTGTTGGAAATTGCCCTTCCGTCAGGGATCTATTTATGATATCCCGTACAGGATATCTAAGCTCCCTCTGACACTTGGCCACTTCACTGCTCACTCCCAACTCTAAATCATTTATGAACAAGTTAAAGAGCATGGGATCCAGTACCGAGTCCTGCGGCACCCCACTGCTTACCGTCCTCCACTGCGAAGACTGCCCATTTATACTCACTCTCTGCTTCCTATTACTCAGCCAGTTTTTGATCCACAAGAGGACCTGTCCTTTTACTCCATGATTCTCAAGCTTTCTAAGGAGCCTTTGATGAGGAACTTTATCACAAGCTTTCTGGAAGTCAAGGTAAACAACATCTATCAGGTCTCCTTTGTCCACATGTTTGTTCACTCCTTCAAAGAAATGTAACAGGTTAGTGAGGCAAGATCTTCCCTTACAGAACACATGCTGAGTCTTCCTCAATAACCCGTGTTCATCAATGTGCCTACTCATTCTGTCCTTGATAATGTTTCTACCAACTTTCACGGTATTGAAGTCAGACTGACTGGCCTGTAATTTCCCCGATCTCCTCTGGAATCCTTTTTAAAGATGGGGGTGACATTTGCTACCTTCCAGTCCTCAGAAACGGAGGCAGATTTCAATGAAAGATTACAGATTTTTGTCAGAAGATCCACAAGTTCAACTTTGAGTTATTTCAGAACTCTTGGATGTATGCCATCGGGACCCAGTGACTTATAAGTTTTCAGTTCGTCTATCAGTTGTAGGACGTCCTCTTTTGTCACCTCAATCTGACTCAGGACTTTCAACACCCCTTCCAAAATTAGTGGTTCTGGAGCGGGCAAAAAGTTCTCATCTTCCACAGTGAAGACGGAGGGAAAAAATGCATTCAGCTTCTCAGCCATTTCCCTATCCTCCTTCAGTAATCCTTTTACCCCATGGTCATCCAAGGGCCCCACTGCTTCCCTGGCTGGTTTCTTGCTTCTAATATATTTGAAGAAATTTTTATTGTTGGTCTTTATGTTTTTTGCAATATGCTCCTCATAGTCCCTTTTTGCCTGCCTGATCACAGTCTTGCATTTGATTTGCCACAGCCTGTGTTCCCTTTTATTAATCTCACTTGGACTGGTTTTCCACCGCTTAAAGGAGTCTTTCTTACCTTTTACAGCTTCCATTACTTTGTTTGTTAACCATGCAGGCCTTTTCTTATGCCTGTTTGTGCCTTTCCTAACTTGTGGTATGTATTTCATCTGAGCTTCTAGGATTATAGTTTTAAATAGTCTCCCAGCTTCCCCAAGGGTTTTGACCGTATTTACCTTTCCTCCTCACATGCCTCCTCATCTCAGAGAATTTACCGATTTAAAGTTAAACGTGGTTGTGGCGGTCTTTTTGGGCAACTCCCTATTTATACAAACGGTGAAATCAATAACATTATGGCCACTGCTTCCAAGTGGCGCAATTAATTTTACATCTCTCACCACGTCTTGGGCATTACTTAGGACCAAATCCAGGATCGCCCCACCCCTGGTAGGTTCTGAGACCATCTGCTCCATAGCACATTGAGAGCATTAAGAAACTCAATCTCTTTCTCTCGACCAGAACACATATTGACCCAATCAATCTGCGGGTAGTTAAAATCACCTATTACGACACAGTTTTTATGTTTAGCCGCTATCTTTAAGCCTTCCATCATATTATAATCATCCTTTCTCTTTTGATTTGGTGGGCGATAACAAACTCCCATCGTTAAATTTCCTTATGGGCCCTCTATGTCAACCCAAAGCATTTCTAGAAGGGAATCTAATTCTCTGACCTCAGTCTTACTGGACCGTATATCCTCTCTGACATACAGAGCCACACCACCTCCAACCCTTCCCTCCCTATCCTTCCGATATAACTTATATCCAGGAATCACTGTGTCCCACTGATTCTCCTCATTCCGCCAAGTTTTGCAATTCCCACGTCTGTCTTTTTTCCCAACACTAAACATTCCAATTCACCAATTTTACTTCGAACACTTCTAGCATTTGCATACAAACATCTATAATTTCCCAGGCAAGCTAGCCCGCCACCTTCCTCCTGCCGCCTCGAGACTCTGGCAGACAGTCCATACTGTTTGTCACCATCACAGTGGACAACTCTGATCCATTACCCGGTAGAAAAATAGCAGCCAACCCTTCATCTCTTTGAGATGAGTCCTCCTGAACCAGAGACATTTCATCTTCTGTTGGCTTTCCCCCAAGATTTAGTTTAAAAACTGCTCTGCCACCTTTTTGATTTTAAGCGCCAGCAGCCTGGTTTCATCTGGGGACAAGTGGAGACCATCTCTTTTATACAGTTCCCGCTTGTTCCAGAAAGCATCCCAGTGCCTAACAAACTTAAACCCTTCCTCCTTACACCATCGTCTCATCCACACATTGAGACTTCTAATTTGTGCCTGTCTCTCCTGCCCTGCACGTGGAACAGGTAGCACTTCTGAGAAGGCTACATTGGAGGTCCTGGCCTTAAGTCTCCCACCTAGCAGCCTAAATTTTTCCTCCAGGACCTCACGACTGCATTTCCCCACATCATTGGTGCCAACATGCACCACGACCACAGACAGCTCCCCAGCACTGTCTATCAGCCTATCTACTAGATGCGTAGTGTCAGCTAACTTTGCACCAGGCAGGCAAGTCACCATATGGTCAGTATGCGGTTTCGCTACCCAGCTGTCTACTTGCCTAAGGATCAAATCACCAACTACCAACCCCCCCCTCTCCCCCTGCCCAGGGATGGTTCCTTGGCATGAAAGGATTCCCGCTCACCAACCGAAGAAGAGGTCCCTTCTGAGGGTGCATTCCCCTTATCCTCAGCACCGCGCCCTGTTCTGTCTTGACCCTCACGCTCTCTGGCAGCAACGGGGCTGCTACGTTCAGAGCGGGGCTCATCTAATACGCCCTTGAGAGTCTTCCCCAAGTGCCTAGCTGACCATCTCTGCTTCTCCAGGGCAGTCACCTCGGCCTCAAGGGTACGAACTCATTCCCTGAGGACCAGGAGCTCCTTGCATTGAGCACACACCCAAGACTTCTGTCCTTTGGGCAGATAGTCATACATGTGACACTCAGTGCAAAACACGCACACAAACTCTCCATGAACTCAAGAAAGAAGACCTTTTGTTAGACTAAGGGAGGAGGGGAATAAGGAATTAGTCAGGGAATGGTTTTTGTATTGTAATAATGTGGCCAAATGCAGACTGCCCACAACTGGCAATGTTTCCAAGTATGTCTGAATGTGTGTATCTTAATCACCTAGGCTACAACAAGGTGTTTGCCATAAAGGCACATGAGTTGATTCAGTTTATAGCATGTCACTTGCATATGTCCCTTATGTGTCTTAGAAATTGAGATGAGTTCTTGTATTCTTGCATCATAGCTAGTAATGTTTAATTGATAAAGAAATAAGTTTTCTAGGATCCTTCCAAGATCTATGTTCACAGATTTCGACTGGACATATGTAATTATTCAATGCATATACCATGAATGGATTATTTTATATTTTTAACTCAAGTATAGCCTATTTTTGGTAGTTGACATTCCTAAATCCTTTCCGTTTGTCCCAACTGTGTCTCAACCCTGGTTGTTTGAAGTCTGATCGGCAGTGCACCATGAAATGTGCAGATCACCTGATGTTGGATTCATCTCCATGCAGCATCAATGATCCTTAGAGAGTAATCAGTAAAACTGTGGCCATATATTTTGTCCAAACACTGGTTTCTCTAGTTTTCTTCCTCCTATCCTACCTAGACCTGCAACTAAGTCTTTCTTTCTGATGCTTCTTCATTTCAAAAAACCTTATCTTGGGGGGGTGGGGGGGGGTGGGGGGTGGGACTTTATCCAATAGTGGTAAAAATCCTGTCTTTTTAAGAGAAGTCATGATAATGACTGACACAGGTTTCAGAAATGGTCAGCTGTATTTATATACACTTTTTTCTGAAAGGAATTAACTCCTTGGTTTGCAAACTGTCATTTCTGAGAATGAGGAGCTACTTGAAACAATACAAATTTGAATAGCGTACATTGAAAGAAATAAGAAAACCTTTGTCCCTTATGCCTAAGGAAGCTAGAGTATAATAACCCCACCATGCTTTGACAAAAGGCCTCCAGTCAACACTACAAGCATATCTGACAAGTCAGACAACTGTTAGGCCTAAGGCATCCAAACGTGACATTTTAAATAGAAGTTGCAATGAGGTGTAAAAACCATGTAGTGGACTTTCTAGCAATACAAAGGTAAATTTGCAGGTGGCTGCATTCCAGTGTCCTTCATCGCTGCTTTTTCTTAATCAGTTGTGCTGCACTGAGAGAACAAAATTTATAAGTTGCTCGAGACAGTAGCTTTTAGTGCTCTTTTGAAAGGAGGAGTAAAATTTACAAGTTGCTGATGAAGGCTTGCAGCACATCACATTATTGGTTTTTCTTGGTTTCCAGAAAGTCAAATTTACTAAACATTTTATGAGTTGCCTGTATTTGCAATGCAGCTTTAGGGCAGCATCCATAGGCCACTGCCCAAAGTCATACATAGCAATTCTTCTATTGTGCTCTCTGCACATGAGTACTCTGTAACCACTTAATCTTGATCTTTCCTAAGTACAATGTACTTTACTTGTTCCATATATGCCAGCTTCAGGAAATTGCTTAGACCAGCAGAAAGGCTTGCATTGGTAACTGACATTTGCAATCAAGTTACATTTGTCATATGAATTCTCATTTAGTTCTCTTCCTGTTATAGTTTTTTTCATCACACACTGTGACCGATTTCCCACTAGCCTTATGTTGCTGAACATATGAAGTTGCCTTATACTGAATCAGACCCTTGGTCCATCAGAGTCAGTATTGTCTACTGGCAGCAGCTCTCCAGGGTCTCAAGCTGAGTTTTTTCACACCTATTTGCCTGGACCCTTTTTAGTTGGAGAGGCTGACTGAAGAGCTCCAAGAGGATCTCCACAAACTGAATGGGCAATAAGGACTGGAATTGAGTGACTGGGAAGTAAGGATTGGAATCCAACTCTGTAATATGAAAAAAAAATGTTTAGCTGTTCTATAAAACACTGTTCCTCAGCTAGTGTTCACAAGACATCATCTTTCTAACTAGATTGGAAATGGATAGAATACCTTTAAAATCTTGTGGGTTTTAAATATTAGCATAAAATTGGCTGTAGCCCTCTGATTCATGCTAAACATGCTGCTCATTCCTGCTTTCAGGTATTACTCTAGAATAGGGAAAGTTTTCAATACTGGAGGGGAAAAAAAAGACCTGGTCTTGTTATCTGCAGAAGTGGGGAATTTGTTTTGAATGCAGTCTAATTTAAATCATGAGATATAAATTGTGTATTAAGTACTTCAGGCCAAGTTGACACAAAATGTATTATTTATCATCTGGAATGATTGGGAATGAAAAGGTGTACTTATTACACCCATTTCACATTTTAGAACTGTTCATTCAGCATGATTTCCTGGAATTGAATGAAAAGTCTTAAAAACCATTCAATATCTGAAACAATTTCTCTAGTTACAGCAAGAAGGAAAGTGTTCTAGAAACACAAGAGGAACTGGAATAAATGCAAAGACTTTTCTGGGGGGCAAGAAATCTCTTCAGGTAGTTCATATGAAGTGAGCCCTTCTCCATTCTGTTAATAATGCAAATGAACAACACCTGAATTTAATATGCCAGGGAAATGTTTGGAGACTAGATTTTGCTTTAAGCTTAGGGTAGATAAGGAGAAATATTGTATTGTTTCATCTTTTATTGTATTGTATTGTTTCATCCTGAATTCTTGTTTTCTTTCTTCTTCCCTTCTGTAATACTGCTGTTGTTGAGATGTCACGTTTCAAAAACAAAAGACAAAATAGTCGCATTGACAGCATACAGAGTTGCATAGGAAGTCCACATGGGATAAATGGCACTTTATGATTATAGTTAAGGTTATATTTTCATTGCAGGCTTATCTGCACACGTGTTCTTTATGCAATTGGGGGTGATATAGGCACTAAAAGGTAAAGGTAGTCCCCTGTGCAAGCACCAGTTGTTTTCGATTCTGGGGTGACATTGCTTTCACAACGTTTTCACGGCAGACTTTTTACGGGGTGGTTTGCCATTGCCTTCCCCAGTCATCTACACTCCCCCCCCCCCAGCAAGCTGGGTACTAATTTTACTGACCTCGGAAGGATGGAAGGCTGAGTCGACCTGGAGCCAGTTACCTGAACCAGCTTTCACTGGGATCGAATTCAGGTCGTGAGCAGAGGGCTCCGACTGTAGTACTGCAGCTTTACCACTCTGCGCTATGGGGCTCTTGATATAGGCACTAGCATCATATTATTTTGTCCTCAAAGTTACAGTCAACATTACAGAAAACTCAGGATCAAACTAGATGTGATGCTGTCCTTGTGGCTGCTATAAGGACACCATCACAATTTAAAAGTAATTTAAAAATGCTGAAAGGCCCCCATCCTGACTTGAGCCATAGATCTGCGGGCTGAGATGCTCTTGTTTCCTCTTGTGCCTTATCAAACACTTGAATTACAAACACTTGAATAGATATGGAGTGGGGAACAAGTAGGGTGGCCAGACCGTCCCGGGCGCCCGGGAATGTCCTGGTTCTGGCCCCCTATTCCCGCCTCCCGGGCTGGCTATACCGGGACCATTTAGAGGTCCCGGTTTAGCCAGCCCGGGAGGCGGTGGGCCGCGGGCGCCGGCGGGGAAGGCAACGAGTGAGAGAGGGAGCGTCCCTGCGCGTGCGCAGGGCCCCTCCCTCCCTCACTGCCTTCCCCGCCCGCGCGCGGGGCCCGGTGGAGGTGGCGGAGGCCTCTCCGCGGCCTCCGCTGGTCGCTGGAAGCCCTCCAGAGACTCTGGAGGGCCTCCAGCGACCAGCGGAGGCCGCGGAGAGGCCGCGGAGCAGCCGGCGCTGGTCCTGGAAGGCCTTCCAGAGACTCTGGAGGGCCTTCCGGGACCAGCGCCGACCAGCGAAGGCCTCTCCGCGGCCTCCGCTGGTCGCTGGAGGCCCTCCAGAGACTCTGGAGGGCCTCCAGCGACCAGCGGAGGCCGCGGAGAGGCTGCGCAGCAGCTGGTGCTGGTCCCGGAAGGCCTTCCAGAGACTCTGGAGGGCCTCCAGCGACCAGCGGAGGCCGCGGAGAGGCCGCGGAGCAGCCGGCGCTGGTCCCGGAAGGCCTTCCAGAGACTCTGGAGGGCCTTCCGGGACCAGCGCCGACCAGCGAAGGCCTCTCCGCAGCCTCCGCTGGTCGCTGGAGGCCCTCCAGAGACCAGCAGAGGCCGCGGAGAGGCCGCGGAGCAGTCGGCGCTGGTCCCGGAAGGCCTTCCTGAGACTCTGGAGGGCCTTCCGGGACCAGCGCCGACCAGCGAAGGCCTCTCTGCGGCCTCCGCTGGTCGCTGGAGGCCCTCCAGAGACTCTGGAGGGCCTCCAGCGACCAGCGGAGGCCACGGAGAGGCCGCGCAGCAGCCGGTGCTGGTCCCGGAAGGCCTTCCAGAGACTCTGGAGGGCCTCCAGCGACCAGCGCCGATCCGCGGAGGCTGCGGAGAGGCCGGCGCTGGTTGCTGGAGGTCCTCCAGAGACCAGCGGAGGCCCTCCCCGGCCTCCGCAGCCGCCGCCAGCCTCGCCAGCAGCACCAGCCGCCGGGAGGAGAGGCCGTCACCCGCCCTGGAAGACGGTAAGCAGGGAGGGTGGGGGCCGAAAGCGGGGGGGGGGGCTGGAGGGGGCGGTCTTCCTTCCCTCCCCCCTCCCTTCCTTCCTTCCTTCCTTCCTTCCTTCCTTCCTTCCTTCCTTCCTTCCTTCCTTCCTTCCTTCCTTCCTTCCTTCCTTCCTTCCTTCCTTTCTTCCTTCCTTCCTTCCCTCCCTTCCTCCCTTCCTTCCTTCCCTCCCTCCCCCCTTCCTTCCTTCCCTCCCTCCCTCCCCCTTCCTTCCTTCCTTCCTTCCCTCCCTTCCTTCCCTCCCTCCCTCCTCCCTTCCTTCCTTCCCTCCCTCCCTCCTCCCTTCCTTCCCTCCCTCCCTTCCTTCCCTCCCTCCCTCCCTCCCTCCCTTCCTTCCTTCCTTCTTCCCTTCCCTCCCTCCCTCCCTCCTCCCTTCCTTCCTTCCTTCCTTCCTTCCTTCCTTCCTTCCTTCCTTCCTTCCTTCCTTCCCTCCCTTCCCTCCCTCCCTTCCCTCCCTCCCTCCTTCCTTCCTTCCTTCCTTCCTTCCTTCCTTCCTTCCTTCCTTCCTTCCTTCCCTCCCTCACTCCCTCCCTCCTTATGTTCTTATGTGACAAAAGAGTGTTGGACTGGATGGGCCACTGGCCTGATCCAACAGGGCTTCTCTTATGTTCTTATGTGACGCAGAGTGTTGGACTGGATGGGCCACTGGCCTGATCCAACAGGGCTTCTCTTATGTTCTTATGTGACGCAGAGTGTTGGACTGGATGGGCCACTGGCCTGATCCAACAGGGCTTCTGTTATGTTCTTATGTGACGCAGAGTGTTGGACTGGATGGGCCACTGGCCTGATCCAACAGGGCTTCTGTTATGTTCTTACGTGACGCAGAGTGTTGGACTGGATGGGCCATTGGCCTGATCCAACATGGCTTCTCTTATGTTCTTATGTGACAATACTGACTTTGGTGGACCCAAGCACTGATTCAGTGTAAGGGAGCTTTGTGTTTGTGACTGGAGTGGACAATACTGACTTTGGTGGACCCAAGCACTGATTCAGTGTAAGGGAGCTTTGTGTTTGTGTCTTCTGGTGCAATTTTGTTCTCAGATCCTGTATTTACTTCATCAGTATATGGGATAAGGCACTTTCTCAACTGTGCTGCATAATGCAGCCTATTTATTTTGTCCTGTTTGCTCTGTTGGCTCTATCTGCGCCACCTTCATCACTTTCGGGGTGTGGATCCCCCAGTGGGGTGGTCTCCCGACTCCCTCCGCCGGCTGTTTCTGATAGCCCTGCGCCCCCTCTTTCATTTGATATGTGTCCCGTGCGGGTGCCACCCTCCCGCCGGGAGATGCCGCAAAATGAGCCCCCTTGAGGCTTATGGCGGCAGGGCATAAGCCTCAAGGGGGCTCATTTTGCGGCATCTCCCGGCGGGAGGGTGGCACCCGCACGGGACACATATCAAATGAAAGAGGGGGCGCAGGGCTATCAGAAACAGCCGGCGGAGGGAGTCGGGAGACCACCCCACTGGGGGATCCACACCCCGAAAGTGATGAAGGTGGCGCAGATAGAGCCAACAGAGCAAACAGGACAAAATAAATAGGCTGCATTATGCAGCACAGTTGAGAAAGTGCCTTATCCCATATACTGATGAAGTATATACAGGATTTGAGAACAAAATTGTTTCCGGCGGTGATATTTGGGGGATTTTTGGGGACATCACAGGAAGTGCTGTGAAGTCACTTCCTGTTTCTGGCAGTGGCATTTGGGGGAAATGATGTCATTTGGGGGAAGTGATGTCACAGGAAGTGATGTCACTTCCTGTTTCCGGCAGGTGACGCGGGGAAATGATGTCACAGGAAGTGGTGTCACTTCCTGTTTCCGGCGGTGGCATGATGTCACTTCCTGTTTCCGACTGCGCGCGCGCTTCGCGCGCGCGCCCCTGCCTCCCCCCTTCCCCCCCAAGGTGTCCCTGGCTGGCCTTCAAACATTATGGTCACCCTAACAAGAATGCTGTGCTGCAGGCCACTTGTGGCATTTGTAAATAATATTAAAATGGCAGTGGTGTCCTTGTGGCCATAAGGAAACCATCACATCTAGTTCGGCCCTTAGTGCTTTATATATGGAGGATCTGCCAGTGGGGTGTACTCCACCCAGTACTGGCTCTAAGATGCAAATGAGTAAAAAATTCAAATGAGATCAAAAATGGATGGCTAAATCTAATGCCCCTATAGCTGAGTCAGTAAGCCAACTGAGACATCCAGGGGCCATTTGATTTGTGGAAGCATTAGGACTTGTTTTCTGTTTGGTGGTGGTACAGTTTGCCCTAAGTCCTGCAATTTCCCCCCTCTGTCACATATGTGCATCCATCCCTTAAATCAATAATGTATGCCAAGCCATACTATATTTTGTTTAATTCAAGGAAAGTTATATTTTTGTGTATGCGTGCATGTGTGTGCGTGTGAGAGCATGACAGGAAAGCAAACCCTTTGTATTATCTGTCTATTACTGAACACTCCCTGTGATTTTCAGATTGGTAACCATTGTGACTATTAAACTGTTGTTCTCTCTGTGTGATTTTGCTGGACATTGCCCAATAAAGAGAGTAGAAATAGCAATAGCAGTAGGAGAGGTTTAACTGCAATAGGATTACCAGATTTTATATGACAGTTTTTGGATGCTGTTCCTTCTTTTGCGTTCTAGCAGAAGACAGAGGTGACCCGCATAGGAAAGGATGGCTCATCTTGTCTTCATTAGAGTTCTCCTTTTGTTTCTCTGCATGACACAAATTGATTTGCTGTGCGTTTCTCCCAATAGCTTTTTCCCCCCTTGCTAGTAACCAGTTTCCATTATTCTAGCCTTGACAGGCACCTGGTTTGTTAGTCTAAAGGATTATGCTGACGGCATTTCTTCCCCCATTTCATGTAGACTAGTGGTACAACCAGATCAGCTATTATAAACTCTATTCTATACTCTCCAGGTTGAATCAGACAGACAACTCACCATCATCCCCCATCCCCAGAGAGCCAGCTTGGTATAGTGGTTAAGTGTGTGGACTCTAATCTGGGAGAATCAGGTTTGCTCTCCCCACTCCTATACATAAAGCCAGCTTGGTGACCTTGGGTCAACCACAGTTCTTGCAAAGCTGTTCATTCAAGAGCAGCTCTCTGAGAGTTCTCTCAACCTACCTCTGTTTTTAGCTTGCAAGCTTGCAACCTTTTAGCAGTTTGTCTATTGTTTTGTATGTTCATAGTTAAATTGGTCTGTAATTATAATTTTGGCTGGGATGTCCATGGACAACAAAGCCTTGCATACTCTTATACACATGCATTTGAATCAATGAGATCCACATCCAAGGATGTTTTTAAAAGGTGTGCTCTTGTGACTTTGGTTTGCAGGCTGTTTACATTACAGACAAAAGATCCCTTAACACTTGGAAAAATTCTCTGATTTTTCATATTCCTTAACTTCATCTCAACCTTCTTTGTTAATGGCCTAAGACCAAGTATAGCATATCACTTCAGTTTCTCTATTGTGAATGTTTCTATAAATTGTCTTCAGAAACGGAGGGCTTTTCATACAATAAATGTGAGAGTGATGACAGTTTAGATGCACTTTTTTACCTTTCTTTTTGCAGGAGGATGGGGAGTGACAGAGCTGCTTTTAAATTTTAATATTAAAATGCAGACTTATAGTGATCTCAAACACATGGAGTTACAAAATAGTCTGTGTAATATGCAATTAACTGGTATATTGACCACAGAAATGGACTTCTGTTCAAATATAAGGAAATTAAATTTTTAAATAGAATTTTTTGCAATGACAGTGTTATGTGACATTTACACTTAAAATTGATGAAAGAACAGTGGGAAGGATGTGTTCAGTTTTGGATGCCAAAATCTAAGAAGGATCTTCTTAAGCTGGAATGTGTCCAGAGGAGGGTGACAAAGATGGTGAGGGATCTGGAGACCATGTTCTATGAGGAAAGGTTGAAGGAGCTGAGCATGATTAGCCTAGAGAGGAGACAATTGACGGGTGATGTGATAGCCATCTTAAAGTATAAAGCTGAGTTGTTTCCTGTTGCCCCAGAAAGTTACACCAGAACTAATGGACTGAAATTAAATCAAGAATTTTCAGCAAAACATTAGGAAGAGCTTCCTGATAGAGCGGTTCCTTAGAGGAACAGGCTTTCTTAGGAGATGGTGGGCTCTCATTCTTTGGAGGTTTTTAAGTAGAGGCTGCATGGCCATCTGACAGCAATACTGATTCTGAGTCACTTTGAATTTAGGCAGATAATGAGAGAAGGGGTAGGAAGGGATTAGTCAGTGCTTGGTTCTCATGGCCCTGTCATGGCCCAGGGTAATGACAATCATCACTTTGGGGTCAGGAAGGAATTTTCTTCCAGGTCAGATTGGCTCAAGACCCTGGAGGTTCTTCCCCTTCAACTGGTCACTGAGCAGGGGGTCACTGGGTGAGTGGAGGGGAAGTAGCTGTGAATTTCATGCATTATGTGGGGTGTTGGACTAGATGACCCTTAGGGTACCTTCCAGGATCTGTTTCTAAACAGGAGTGAGGGGAAGGCTTAAAATTATAGGCTGTGTGTGTCTCTTCTCTGCCAGAAGATCTTCATCTCTGCACCAGGCTATGACCCTCAGGCTACAAGCAAAATACCAAGAGTCTTTGGGCTTTCTCTTTGGTTCATGCCTCTAGGCCAGCTCGGAACAAAAATCAAACAACTGTGTAAGAATATATAGGAAGACTATCAAAATATCTATTATATTCAAGTATATATAAGTCTAACACATATATATTCAGTGAGAGTAACAAATAATAAGAATCCAATAGGGTTGTACTGTCCACATATAAACACTGTAATATGTGCAGAACTGCAGGATGAAACTCCACATGACTTTCCTTTCTCATAAGCATCAGCTCACTTTCACAATAGTCAGGTGGATTTATATCCAAGCAAAGTTGTCCACTCCTGCTAATTCCCTTCACGGCTGTTCATGCTCTTGGACTCTTACTCAACGCGCCAGCTAGCTTGAGGATGGTGTTTCACTAATAAAGCTTTCTCAAGAGCTGACAAATCCAGCATTCTGTGACATCCTCAGACTTGCTTTTAAGAAGGAAATTCTCAAAGGCATATGCTCCTTACCATGCATATGCAGATGAGCCAGTCACTGCACAGAGATCGGGGGCAAGGCCAGGATGTGTGATCCTGTTTCCCCACATTGATTATCTTTGGTTTTCCTTTTATCTGTACAGGACTTATCTGCATTGTATATAGCTCATTTGGTCTCTGGCTTGTAATTTTATCTGACACTCTATTTCAGTTACACCATAGATTTATTTAGTCTCTCCCTCTCTCTTTTTAAATTGCTGTTGTTTAAAACAGTCTCGGGATGATAGCCTCAAGAGGCTACTTGATTATTTATGATGCTGTTGCAGAAAAGCAATATATCCCAAAGACGATATACCATTAATTAACATGTCTTCTTGCTTATCACTGCCTTTTTCACCTTTTGTCCCATTTAAAAGATGTACTTAGACATTAACAATCTACTTAGTTGCTTTTCTTGCTTCCAAAATGGCACATTTCTTACCTTGGAACAGACCCTTACAATGGCTTCATACATTATCTCAGTTTTAGCAAGAATTTTGATTTACATTTTCCTGTTCCTGCAATGGCAATTTGTGTGCATAACCTTCCACTGCCTTTCTTTTTCCATGCAAGAGCTGTTCTGAAATACAGGACAAGGCAAGATTTGTAATAGTCCCAACTCATTGGATGAGCCTGTAGAGTATGCCTGGAATCAGTTCTCTATACTTTAATTTTCTTTAGCTGCAGGGAATTACATTATTGATGTCCCTCCCTCTGACTAAGTCACAAATCACTTATTTCATTTCTGTCTGCAAATGTATTGCCCAGGCTAATCAGTCCCAAACCGCCAATTCAATCAGTGATGCTGGAATAAACTCATTGCCTTCAGATGGTGAGCCAACTGTATCCCCAGTTCCTCTTTGACAGATGACTTGCTCAAATGTTTGTAAAGGTGAACATTCCACATTTCCTCCTATTATGCTATATATTAGCAGAATGTCAATTGCTCTTTTGAGCTATTTCTTCTATGTTAATTTAAGTGAGGCTAATATAGCCAGGACAATGTGAGGATAATATCTAAATGTATACTTTGATCTTCTTCAGTACAAATAGATAGACTGCATTCATTGAATCAGGTGGGTAGCTGTATTGGTCTGAAGCAGCAGAACAAAGTTCATTGAAGTCTCTTATCTAACTTTGGTCTGAAGTTCATTATATAACACAACAAACTTTAGACCCAAACAACAATTATTATTTTTTAAAAAAAAAAACCCTGAAGTGAATAAATTGTTTTCCTTCCAAACATCAAAACAGGACTTCTTGTTCTGCAACAATAACCAACCATTTGGAAATATTCAAATTAAGTATAATGTTCTCAGTTTGTTTGCCCCCTCAAGTTCACTAGTACATTATTTTTTCCAAATCTGGTATTTGCTTTCATTGCTTCAGTTGGGAAATCTGTTTCTATATTACCATATAATTTGTTTGTGTTTCTATAAAACCTTATATCTTTCTATGCAGACATTTTGCACATTTCAATTTGGTGTCATTGAAACACTGCTACATGTTGCATGCTTTATTGCATGACAGCCTGTGTAGGGTATCCATCAGCCTAACCTACCTCGAGGGTAACTGTGAGGATAAAATGGGGGAGGAGAGACCACATACATTGTCGTGAGTTTCTTGGAATAAAATGTTGGGATAAAAAATATGTTAGGTAAATAGGTGTCAGCTTGGTGTTTCATTGGCATTGAGTCCAACTTGAGTCCTTCAGGTCTCCAAACTCCCAGTTCATTTTCCCTACAACAGAGAGCCTTTCTACTCAGCTTTCAGCGAGCAGCTGTGTGGCTCCAATCAAATCCAAGCAATGTTTCACCTCCCTATGGTTTCCTCCCAGGGCCCAGCCCACGATCTGAGGACTGCGCTTGGCTGGCTGCCCTGATCGTTCCTTTGTTCTGCCCCCTGAGCTCACCCTGAGAAGGCTCTTTCTCAGCTGCAGATGCTGGGATGGGTGGCTGCCAGTGAGGTTTGGAACTGTGTCAGAATTTCTGACACAGTTCCAAACTAAACTACCAGCCACCCATCCCAGCAACCACAGCTGAGAAAGTGGTGGCTGGGGAGGGAGGAGCTTTCAGGACTCACTGCAGCCTGAGGCTGGGGGCGGAGCCAGCTGTGCAGGTGCAAGGTATGTGCTCCCTCCCTGCTGGGAGGGGGAGCAGCAATAAGAGCAGGAGGACTGGCTATGGCTCCACATGCCTGGTTGCTCCACCCTCCAAGGGTGTGCCCCTCTTCTGGCCAGGTGGCAGCTCTGCCTAATGCAGCTGAAGGTGTTCTGCAGCTTGTTGACCAGCAGAAACAGTTCCTCCATGCCCCAGTTGCCCATGGCAATGGCCTCTGCCAGCCCTGCTCCCCCCAGGCATCTATGCTTCCTCCAGGGGCCCCAATAACAGTTGCCAACTTCCCCACTGCAGCCTCCTCATCTGGCCTTGGTCACGCCTGTGCCCTGGCCTACCCTCTACCATGCCCATTGCTTGCCCAGGCTGTCACTCTTGGCCAATAGAAAAATGCACCCAGCCACTAATGAGACTCAGAGGCCTTGTTTACTTGCTGTGTGCAGTTCCACTCTCATTTGATCCTGCTCCTGCTGTCCACCTGGTGAATGGAAAGCACCCATAGGAACTGCATACAGCTTCCTCCCTGTCCACCCACTGGCCTTGTTGCTGCCAGCCCTGCAACCTCCACCCCCAACACTGTGGGTAATTTTTGGGCACCCGATTCAGTGCCTTCCAGGGCCACTGCCCAAGGTGACCACCTAAGATCACCTAGAGGGCATGCTGGCTTTGTGTTTGTGTGAACTACCACCTCCTTATGAAAATTTCCTTAAAGCTGCTGTGATTTGTACACTCAAAAATACCTCACCATGTAATCACAGAGGCTGTGTGCACAGCCTATACATAGTAGTCATTTACGCAAATGATATATCAACATGAGCACTGCCTGAGTGTTAGACATAAAATAGCCCTGTGTGTTTTTATGTTATTTGCATGTTAGTGAAAACCTGTGTTTGTTGGTGGTGGATATAACTTGTATTAACACTGCAGATATAACCTGGTATATCACACCATTGTCCTAGGATAGGTGGCAACATCACTACAATGTTAATTTGCAACACTGTGCTGTTCCTATATATTTACTAAACATCTGGATTGTGTAGTATGTCATAAGGTCTGATGTATTTACTATATATTTACTAAATATCTGAACTGTGTAGAATTTGTATTGTATTTTATTGGTGGTGCAGTGGTTAGAGTGGTGGATTTGGATTTGGAGACCCAGGTTCAAATCCCCACTCTGCCATGGAAGCTTGCTGGGTGACCTTGGGCAATCATACACTTTCAGCATACCCTACTTTGCAGGGTTGTTGTGGGGATAAAATAGAAGAACAGAGAATGATGGAGTATAAAAGAAGCATTAAGTCTTGACAGTCTGTCACACTCTCACCATGTGGAATTGGCTTCCTGAAGAAATGAGGCATACTCTCTCACTGGAAATCTTTTGGAGGAACTTTAATGCCTGTTTGTTTGTCAAGACTTTTGATGGGCTATGAATAGCACTCATCTTTTGGTAAGGAAGGAAGAGGTATTTGGAGCATTATCAAAGATTTCAGGTTTTCACGGCTGGTAACATCATTAGGGATTGTAGAATCTTTCGGGCTCAAGTGCCATGTTCTACTGGAGAAAGTTTTTCTTCCAGACATTTCGTTCTTGGCTGCGGAGAACATCCTCAGTGGCGTTGCAGCCGGAGCAAGCGCTCTGACCTTCTTGGCTGCTGTGCATTGAGTGGGGCCAGGGCTGCTGGAGAGCTGCTATTTCTAGGAGGGAAGGGGTGTGGTGAAAGGGCAATAGGTTTGTGGATGTGCCCATTGTTTGGTGGGGCTTCCTGGAAGGATAGTCCATCATCCTTAATATAATTTAATTAGACAACCCAACCATGGCCATGGGGGAAAGTTGATCTGGACATGCAAAACTGGGACTCAAATCAGAAGTAAATAAAACTAACACCATAACTACTGCACAGCCGCAAAGCTGCTCTTCACAGTGCTTGAAGCAAGCTAATCTGAGGTTTGGCTTACAAGTTCTTGGAGCTGTTGAAACTGATGGACTGCCTGCTGAACTGAACTTCGTATTTCTAGTAACTAGAAATGACATCACAGCTGAGATGTAAAAGATGTACTAAGATTCCCTCATTGCCAGCCATACTACAGTGAAAACCCACAATGCATTATTTCTCTATACCCAGCTGCAACCACCGGATGATTGGCTACCATGTGACTTGCATGGCTCAATCAGGCCTGGCTGCTCTCCACAGTTCAACCAAGAAAGCCACTGTGGTATAATGGAGAGACTGGGATCTGAGAGACCCACTTTTGAATCACCACTCTGGCACTAAAGCTCACTGGGTGACCTTGGGCCAGCTGCATATTCTCAACCTAACTTACCTCACAGGCTTGTTGTGAGGATAAAATAGAAGAGAGGAGAATTATGAAAACTGCTTTGGGTCCCCATTGTGGGAAAAGATGGAGTATTAATGAAGTAAATGAACAATACATATAGCTGAAGATAAGGGTGTTAGATAAAAGCAAGGTAGGTTGGTAGGAGAAGAAGAAGAAGAAGATATTGGATTTATATCCCGCCATCCACTCTGAAGAGTCTCAGAGCGGCTCACAATCTCCTTTACCTTCCTCCCCCACAACAGGCACCCTGTGAGGTGGGTGGGGCTGAGAGGGCTCTCACAGCAGCTGCCCTTTCAAGGACAACCTCTGCCAGAGCTATGGCTGACCCAAGACCATTCCAGCAGCTGCAAGTGGAGGAGTGGGGAATCAAACCCAGTTCTCCCAGATAAGAGTCCACACACTTAACCACTACACCAAACTGGAAGGAAGCAGGGAAATGTGACTATATCAGTGTTGCCAGGAGGAGAGAAAGAGGAAATTGTGTGGGTAAGGGGATACACGGAAATATGAGATGCCCCTTGCAAGTCATTGAGGATTACCTACTGTGCAACTAGGCCTGGTCTGGTTTGCAGCTAGCACAATGCAACTGGGCCATAGTTTCCTGGGTAGAGGAAGGAAGAGAGAAGGAGGGAAAGCTGAAGACAGACAGCAAATTAAACTGGGTCAGTGGAAAGACAAGAGGGAAGCAGGAAAGAAGAAGAGGCTATGAAGGGCCTTTCAGGGAAAAGAAAGAGAAAATAATGGAGGAGGGGAAGAGAGGTTTTCCCCACTTGCAGGTGCTCCATGAGGTTTTGTCTGTGATTGTCAAGTCAGTTGCCATGATTCAAAATAAATATAGATAACAATTTTCCGTGTAAAAACTTAACTGATAAAAGGGATGACTTTTTTTTACTACATCTTTTTTCATCTCTGAATCCTTTCATTCATTACTTTGTTAATAGTGTATCACCACACCTCAAAAAAGATATTATAGCATTGGAAAAAATGCAGAAAAGGGCAACTAGAATAATTAAAGGGTTGGAACACTTTCCCTATGAAGAAATGTTAAAATGCTTGGGGCTCTTTATCTTGGAGAAATGACGACCAAGGGGTGACATGTTAGAGGTTTACAAGATTATGCATGGGGTAGAGAAGGTAGAGAGAGAAGTACTTTTCTCCCCTTCTTGCAATACAATTACTTGTGGGCATTCAATGAAATTGCTGAGCAGTCAGGTTAGAATGGTTAAAAAAAAAGTACTTCTTCACCCAAAGAGTGATTAACACATGGAACACAGGAGGCAGTGCAGCTACAAGCATAGACAGCTTCAAGAGGGGATTTGGATAAGCATATGGAGCAGAGGTCCATCAGTGGCTATTAGCCACAAGATATAGATAGAACTCTCTGTCTTGGTGCTTGGGGGGGGCAACAGTGGGAGGGACTGGTGGACCTCCTGATGGCACCTGGTTTTTTAGCCACTGTGTGACAGAGTATTGGACTGGATGGGCCATTGGCCTGATCCAACATGGGTTCTCTTATGTTCTTATATGTAGAATTTTTAAGATGATTGTCCCTGTCCTAACTTTTTATTATTGCTCTGATCAAAGCAAGAATGTAACAGTCATCCAGTGGAAATGGGCAAACTTTCCCACATTTCTTCAATATTCTCATATTGTTAATCCTCCCTCAAATATGTGGTTATTACTAGTGTTATTGCTTAACTCTCCTATTTAACTCTATCACTTATTTCCCCCCTATTTTACGATTCAGTTGCTCAGTTACTTTTGACTGGTAAAACTGTCAAAGAGAGGAAGGTTTTTGAGACTGTGATCTTAGAGTTATATGTGGAATAACCTTATTGAAATATTCACAAACCCTCTGTATAACAGAGATGAAATATGCCAGAGTAAGATAGGGGACACTTATTAAAAATCCCATTACAAAACTCAAGGTCAGTGTAACTTTTTTGTCTTTGGTATTCATATTTCTTTTATTTATAACTAAAGTAATATTGAAATGTATGCATTAAACCTATGAGGGTAGCAGGTATAAAGATATGGCAAGGAAAATTATCTTAGACCTACAAATTCTTCTTCATATTCCAAAATCAAATGCTTGCTCATCCATCAATATTCACTGTCAATATTTTTGGAACAAAGCTATAAACATTTTTAGCCCATGACACTTAATTTGTGGGTTTGCTGGGCAGTAGAAAAGGTGTTCTTGTTTAGCATATTCCTTAGTTAGGAATTCTTAGTACACAAACTGTCAAAAGGGTGATGACAGTAGATTACTGGCAACCTTCTTTGCACCAGATTAGGAGCTCAGCTTTGCATTAATTAATAAATATATATTTTAGAACTGGCTGTGACCATGTGGGATGCACATTGCACAAACTGAGAATTTATACTTTTCCTTCCACATAAGCATGACTTCTTGGTAGAATCCTTAGGTAGCATTAACAAATTCCACAGTCTGAACTTGCAGCTGAATCATGTTTCCCAGCTTTTCTAGTACTGCACTATTCAAACTGTAGCAATGAAGAGAGCCCAGGTATGGAAGGCAAAATCACTAGTTTGTTCAAGTGCTCAGCAATTTTGGGATGTTCAGCCTGGCTGTAAACTGATTACTATGAGATTGTTACTTATGTGATTTTTTAAAAAGTCATTTTTCTTTCATTACTCATGAGATGTATGAGATAGGATTGAATGTGTGTGTTACAAGTTTACAATGAACACAGAGAAATGATTGAGCCTTGGCTGTGGAATTGCATTATTATTAAATATAACCACCCAGGAACCAAAAATCATTCACTACACAAGAAAAATAGATAATCACAGAGAATACTAGCTCAACAAGTATTGGGAACTTTATTCCTAGGTGGTGGTAGTAAGGGGTATTTAATAATGATAAGATCCAAATAGAACAGCATCCAATTTAAAAATATCAGGACAATTCCAAATCTAACCAGAATTATTTCTAATATTCAGAACTCATTGGAAGTTTTCAGATCTGATGGGTATTTTGGTGGATGATTATCTAGCTTCATTTTCTGGGAAATGGGAGTATAGGGCTGAGACAGCAATGGAAAGAAATGACTCAACAGCATCAACAAATATGACAGAGAAGATGGGGTTGTCCTAACTGGCATTTTGTACTTGGCATGTCTATTTTCCACAAATCATAGCATCATCTTACTGGCTTGTGACAGTTTTTCTGATTCTATATAAGCTCATCTTCTTTGCCTCAAGGGGATCTATGCAAACAGTGTCAGAGACTGTTTCAACTTCCCATAGGATGCACGCATGCATGCACACACACAGAGCAAACTGGATAGACATGATAAGTCAATGATGAGTACAAATTAGTTCATCTAAAATCACTCTGTATGAGAGATGCCTGGTGATTTACGATCAGAGATCTCCCAAAAATCTATTGATCCATGTAAAAGCAGTTGCACATTTCTCTGTAATTTCACTTGCAGCAAGGTAAGGAAATAAGGGAAAGATCATTCACATGCTAATTAGCATCTCTCCACCCCTGCTCTGCAAGAATTTTAATTGCCTGTAGAAGGGGGATATCTGTCTAAACTTGGAAGGAAGGATGCTTTGTGTGGCCTACAATTCTTGAAAATTTCATCCCACATATGTTTGCATACAGCAGGGGCAACATTACACCCCAAAATATGTTTCCACATTGAAGTAAACAACTATTGGATTGATTTACTATTACCAGCTTGTGATGACCCTTTTGCTGCTCACTCACAGATTGCCTACACCCCTCCACACCCTCTGCCACACAGATTCAGTTTTACTGGTAGGTCAGACAGTAGGTCTTGCCTCTTTTAAAATTCATAGAGAGCCATGACCATTTCACACATGATGAACATTTCACATCTCTCACCGCAGAACAGATTAGCCCAGTCCCTTTAAGAATTATCTTTCAGTCAGACACTGCACTAAACTATTGGGGTTGGGGACTCAAACATTCACATGCTGCCACCATTTATTCATATTCACACACATGCACACAAATACACAAATATAGGCTGAGATGGTATTTATTTATTTCATGAGATTTATATTCTGCTTTCATGAGATTTATATTCTTGGAGTTCAAGCGGGCTCAGGGTAGGTTACAATAAACAAGTTAAAATAAATAAAACAATTCCATAATTTCAAATTTGCCTAAAGCCAAGTTGATAGCTACAGGATTGTGATTCATGGTACAACAAAGTCTGAGTGCATTGTGTACATATCCAGGAAAGGCCAGAACACTAGGCAAATGAGCCTTGGCCATCACCTATGACACAGATCAATATAATGTGCAACAGGTCGGTAGAGTACTCTGTATAGACAGATTAGAGCAGAGGAGGTCAATAGAATAAGGCTGATGGAATAATTAGATCTTTGTGTATGTGTGAATTTCCCTGAGACAGCCAGCCTACATGGTTAAATAAACAAATATGACCAGTGTTAAGGATAACTCTGACTTGGGAAATTCCTGCTGGCAATGCCTGGGGAAGACAGAATTTGGGGATGAAAAGGAACTCAATGCCATACAGTCACCTGCCAAAGCTGCCATTTCCTACAGGAGAACTGACCTTTATTTTTATTTATTTATTTATATTTATTTATATTTACATTTATATCCCGCCCTCCCCGCCTAGGCGGCTCAGGGCGGCTAACAACATTTCACATATTTAACAAGGATAAAACTTTAAAATTTAACAATTAAAGAAATTAAAAATAAAAACCAGTTAATTAAGTTAAAATATTTAAAATACATAATTCATTACATAGAATAAATCTGGCAGCAGTAAACTTGTTTGGCGCTGGTTCTGCCAGTTTAGATGGTTCCATAATCGTATAGTAGATGGCGGCTCCTTATTCTTAGCAACTCAGCAGATATCAGCATAGGCTTGCCTAAAAAGAACAGTCTTGCAGGCCCCGCGGAACTGGTCAAGGTTCCGCAGGGCCCGCACTTCCTCCGGGAGCTGATTCCACAGTACAGGAGCCGCGGCTGAGAAGGCCCGAGTTCTGATATTTTGAAGTTTGACCTCTCTCGGCCCAGGGATAGTCAATTTATTTTTGCCCATCGACCTCAGTGCCCTCTGGGGTTCATATGGGGAGAGACGGTCCCTTAGGTAGGCTGGTCCTCGGCCATATAGGGCTTTAAAGGTAATAACCAACACTTTGTACTGGACTCGGTAGGTAATTGGCAGCCAGTGCAGTTCGCGCAGTCCCGGCCGTATGTGCTCCCATTTTGGGAGCCCCAATAATAGCCTGGCCGACGCGTTCTGCACCAGCTGCAGCTTCCGAGTCCGGCACAGAGGTAGCCCCAAGTAGAGGGCATTACAGTAGTCCAGTCTTGAGGTGACCGTTGCATGGATCACTGTTGCGAGGTCGCGACGCTCCAGGAAGGGGGCCAACTGCCTTGCCCGCTTCAGATGGAAGAATGCTGACTTGGCAGTGGCTGCTATCTGGGCCTCCATTGACAATGAAGGCTCCAGTAAAATGCCCAAACTCTTTACCTGGCGCGCGGGTTTCAATAGCGCGCCGTCGAAGGTTGGGAGAGCTATTTCCCCTCCTAGAGCGCCGCGATCCACGCAAAGGACCTCTGTCTTCGCTGGATTCAACTTCAGCCCACTCAACCTGAGCCACGTCGCTACAGCCTGTAAAGCCCGATCCAGATTCCCCGGGGCGGAGTCGGGCCGGCCGTCCATTAGCAGATAGAGCTGGGTGTCATCAGCATATTGATGGCAACCCAGCCCAAACCTCCGGACAATCTGGGCAAGGGGGCGCATATAAATGTTAAATAACATTGGGGAGAGAACTGCCCCCTGAGGCACCCCACAATCAAGTGTGCGCCTCTGGGATCGCTCCCCCCCAATAGCCACCCTTTGTCCCCGACCGGAGAGGAAGGAGGAAAGCCATTGCAAGGCCAACCCCCCAACCCCTATGTCGGCGAGGCGGCACTTTAGCAACTGATGGTCGACTGTATCAAATGCCGCCGACAGGTCTAGTAGCATCAGTACCGCAGTGCCGCCCCGATCCAGATGTCGCTGGAGGTCATCTACCAAGGCGACCAGCACCGTCTCCGTCCCATGGCCCGGTTGGAACCCAGACTGGCACGGGTCAAGGATGGAAGCGTCATCTAGGAACCTCTGAAGCTGCAACGCCACTGCCCTCTCAATGATTTTACCTAAAAATGGTAAATTGGACACCGGCCGGTAATTCGCCAATTCGGCCGGGTCTGCTGTACATTTTTTTAAAAGAGGGCGAACCAGCGCCTCTTTCAAGGGCGTTGGAAAGTGCCCCTCGGTGAGGGATCTATTTATGATGTCCCGTAAAGGACATCTAAGCTCCCTCTGGCAGGATTTAATCAGCCAAGAGGGGCAAGGATCCAGATCGCATGTTGTTGGGCGAGCAGCAGAGAGGATCCTATCGACTTCCTCCAGGTTGAGTGGGTCGAAATGGTCCAGCACCAAATCCGAAGACAGGCCCGGAGCCTCAATTTCGCTCACTGTATCCAAGGTGGTAGGCAGGTCTTGGCGGAGCAATGAGATTTTATCTGCAAAATATTTCGCAAATGCCTCACAGCCAATCTCCAATTCTCTAATGTTTGGTTTGCCTTGTGGCAATGTTATCAGGTCCCCAATTATTCTAAATAATTGTGCTGGGCGCGAATTTGCAGATGCAATCTTGGTTGCAAAGTAATTTTTCTTTGCAGCCTTGACTGCCATCTCATACGACTTCATAAACGTTCTGTAGGATGTTCTCATTGCTTCGTCCCGAGTATGTCTCCACTGCCTCTCTAGTCGTCTGAGCCCTTGTTTCAGCTGGCGCAATTCCAAGGTGTACCATGGGGCCAGCCTCATACGAGGGCGCAGAGGGCGCCGGGGTGCTATTTCGTCGATGGCCCTGGTTAGCTGGTCTTGCCAGGTTTCCACAAGGCCATCGAGGGAATTGCTAGTGGGCCAGGGATCCCTTAGGGCCGTTTGGAACCGTTCCGGGTCCATCAGGCTCCGAGGGCGAGCCAAAATAGGCTCTCCGCCCATACAGGGTTGGGGCGGCGTCCCCACACGGGCCTTAAGGGCTAGGTGATCCGACCATGGTATCGCTTCTACCGCGATATCGTTCACCAAAATCCCAGACGCAAAGATCAGGTCTAATGTGTGTCCGGCCTGATGCGTGGGAGTCGTAACAAATTGAGAGAGCCCCAGTGTCGCCATGGAAGACACTAGGTCCATCGCCTGAGTGGAGGCCGTGTCGTCGGCATGGACGTTGAAGTCACCCAGGACCATAAGCCCCGGGAACCTCAACGCCCAGCCCGCCACTGCCTCCAATAGTGATGGTAAGGCGCTGGCTGGTGCAGTAGGCGGACGGTACACCAACCAGACTGCCAACCCCTCTCCGACATCCCACGCCAGACCGGCACATTCAATGCCGTCAATCTTTGGGTCCGGGAGGGCCCGAAAGGAGTAACTCTCCCGTATGAGTAGCGCCACTCCTCCCCCCCGCCCGCTAGTCCGTGATTGGTGAAAGACCGAGTATCCCGGGGGGGCCATTTGAGAGAGAGCTACTGTCTCCCCGTCCCTCACCCAGGTCTCGGTCACACAAGCCAGGTCCACATCCTGTTGGAGCAAAAACTCCCTCAGGGTCGCGGTCTTGTTGTTTATGGACCTGGCATTGCATAACACCAATGACAGAGGCGAGCAATTCCTCTTGGTCCCACTACCTGCCACCGTTGGGATGGGAAGTAGACTGGAAGGTGACCGAGCCCTTTTCTGTCTCTGTCTCCTTCCTTTATATGACTGTCTACTCCCACCGTCATACCTTCCCCTCCCCAGGAGCACTGGAATCCCTCGGCCGGCCATCGCGGCTGCACTGAGTGGAGTTCTCAGATCTTGATCACCAACTCTCTCCCGATCTGTCGATTTAACTTGTCCTCTTACCAACCCCTCCGATTCCAACTGCTGGGCCCACTTCCTATATCTTAAGTTAATTAATTTAGTTACCCTCCCCAATCTATTTCAGTCAGTTGTTATAAAATCTCTATAAATTTAATTCTTCCCAGCATTATTAAAAAATATCGTCCCTCCCACCCCGTCCTTATTAATAAGCTAAGAATCAAATATAAATACTTTCCAATATATATATAAATATATATATTATAAAATCTAATTAACAATTGATTGAATAAAACTCCTAATAAATCAATTAACAATAAAATTATGATGATCTCTGTTGGTGGTCAAGCTGTTGGTCAATCGTTAGGGTATGAGTCCAGGTTGCACATTGCCCATTCTCCGCCTGGTAATCCATAGCCATGATTTTATTTAGGCTTAGCTGTTTCTAAAGTGCAAGTGCAGATGTTGATGCGGGTTTAGCTATTTCTAAAGTGCAGGTACAGATGTTACAATCTGGGAGGTGAGGGAGGCTATCTCTTCTATGATCGCGTTGGTCGATTGTTCGACTTTCTTAATTCCTTCAGTGGAATTCAGTTCTATTCCGCGCCACTTTTCCTCGTTCCGTATACAGCTTGAGTTCCCCTGAGCCCCGTGCAGGGCTTCTCTATTGGGTTGCCCAAGTCGCTGGCCAGTTGTATTATGTGGCGTTGGTGTTTGTAATCGGAGGTAAGAGGTGGGAGGTGGGGGGGGGGGCTGGTAGGCAGGGGCGGGTCGATGGAAGGTGGGGGGGGGAGAGAACGCCCTCCTAACTCCTTGCGCGTTCTCCACACACCGCTTTGCTGTTCCCCAGCCCCTGCAGCTCGTCTGCGGCGTTCTCGGCCGCCTTCGTTTCCAGCCCCCAGCGTCTCCCCGAGCAGTTTTCCACCCTCGGTTCTGTTGCTCCCCAACGCCCACGGCTCCTCCGCAATGTTCTCCACCGCCTTCACTCCCACCCCCGACGTCTCACCGGGGCGAGTTCTTCGCGCGCGGCTCTGTTGCTCCCCGGCCCTCACGGCTCGTCCGCGGCGCTCTCGGCTCTCGGCCACCTTCACTCGCCGGGGCCTCGCCGGATCAATCTCTCCTCGCCGGAATCACCTCTCCACGGCAGTCCGTGGTCACACCTCACTTCCACCGCAGCGCCAGGCCGGTCGGTCTGTTGGTGAGCTTATTTTACTCCCGGTCAGGCCGCCGTTGTTCCACCCCGCTGCTGCTGCTGCTACTCCACAGTTGTTTCAGGAGTTATTATTGTTGTTGTTTAGCTTGGTTGCTGTAGCTGTTGTTATTTAGTCAGCTATTTCAGCTGTTATAGCTGTTAGACGGCGGGAGCCCCAGCGCTAGGCTTCGACCGCCGCCGCCGCCATGTTTTAAAGCGACCTGTGGGATGTGGTGCAATGGGCTGCTCTTGGCGTCATCTTTCTTCACATTCCACAAACTCTAACTATGCTGTACTCCTGCAGAACTCATCAATGAGATGATCATTGCACTGTAATAGAGGGTAAAAAACATGCTGTGGGAAAAGCCTTGGCACACTGCATTGCCTCCCAGTGCCATAAGCAGTAGGGATGTACAGATCATTTCCAATTATTTTGATGGAAGATATCTGCCTTTCAAAGACTGGCAGTGCCTGCTTGGGACAATTATGTTGCTGCTCTTGTGTGTATTTGTATATATATACACACACATATGTGTATATGTATGTGCACAACAACAAAAAATGTCAGCATGGTTTCTATCTTAAACACTTAACTTCATCAGCAAATATATGATTATCACATGAGGAGCAGAACATCATGGCTAATTATGGCATCCTTGATCTTAAATAAGCCTCTGTCTCTTTGCCACATGCTTAGAAATCTTTCAGGTTAGACTGAGAAATCTCTTGAAAGAAAACTTGCATGAGCTTACTCCATCTACTGTTAAGAACATAAGAACATAAGAGAAGCCATGTTAGATCAGGCCAATGGCCCATCCAGTCCAACATTCTGTGTCACACAGCGGCCAAATATATATATATATATATATATATATATATATATATATATATATATATATATATATATATATATATATATATACACACACACACACACACACACACACTGTGGCTAATAGCCACTGATGGACCTCTGCTCCATATTTTTATCTAACCCCTTCTTATTTTATTTATTTTATTTATTTTATTTAATGAACTTATATCCCGCCCTTCTCACCGAAGTGTCTCAGGGCGGCTCACAACATAATGATTCATACAATTCCATTTAAAACATTTACAGATACAATAAAAACATAGTTAATAAAACAAGATAAAATAAAGCCAGCGGTCTATAAGAGCATTTTGTTCCATCCAAAGATGTTCCATCCAAAGTATCAGTTAGGTGTTATAGGCCTGCCGGAAGAGGGCTGTCTTGCAGGCCCTGCGGAACTGCCCTAGGTCCCGCAGGGCCCGCACCTCCTCCGGCAGCTGGTTCCACCAGTAAGGTGCCGCTGTTGAGAAGGCCCGATCCCTGGTGGATTTTAGGCGGGCCTCCTTTGGCCCAGGGACTACCAGCAGATTTTGTGAGCCGGAACGTAGTACTCTCTGGGGAACGTGTGGGGAGAGACGGTCCCTCAGGTAGGCAGGTCCTAGGCCATACAGGGCTTTAAAGGTAATGACCAACACCTTGTACTGGACTCGGAATGTTACTGGCAGCCAGTGCAGATCCCGGAGCCCCGGCCGAATGTGCTCCCATCTTGGGAGCCCTAATAACAGCCGGGCAGCAGCGTTCTGCACCAACTGCAGTTTCCGGGTGCGGCACAAGGGTAGCCCCATGTAGAGGGCATTACAGTAGTCCAACCTCGAGGTGACCGTAGCATGAATCACTGTTGCTAGGTCGTCGCGCTCCAGGAAGGGGGCCAACTGTCTCGCCCGCCTAAGGTGAAAAAAAGCGGATTTGGCAGTGGCCGCTATCTGAGCCTCCATCGTCAGAGAAAGCTCCAATAGCACCCCCAGGCTCTTGACCCTGCCCAACGCTGTCAGCGGCGCGCCGTCAAAAACTGGCAGGGGGATTTCCCTTCCCGGGCCGCAGCGACCCAAGCAAAGGACCTCTGTCTTCGCTGGGTTCAGCTTCAGCCCGCTCAGCCTAAGCCACCTAGCCACTGCCTGTAACGCCCGGTCCAGATTTTCTGGGACGCAGGCAGGCCGGCCGCCCATAAGCAGATAGAGCTGGGTGTCATCCGCATATTGGTGACAACCCAGCCCATACCTTCGGGCAATCTGGGCAAGGGGGCGCATATAGATGTTGAATAACATCGGGGAAAGTACCGCCCCTTGAGGCACGCCGCAGTCGAGCGTGTGTCTCTGGGACAGTTCTTCCCCAATCGCCACCCTTTGTCCCCGACCATCAAGGAAAGAGGAAAGCCATTGCAAGGCCAGCCCCTGAATCCCAGCGTCGGCAAGGCGGCGCGCCAGAAGCCGATGGTCGACCGTATCGAACGCTGCCGATAGGTCCAACAACATCAGCACCGCCGAGCCGCCTTGATCCAGATGCCGCTGAAGGTCATCCACCAGGGCGACCAGCACCGTCTCCGTCCCATGGCCCGGGCGGAAGCCAGATTGGTAGGGGTCAAGGACAGAAGCATCCTCCAGGAAACTCTGTAGCTGCAACGCCACTGCCCTCTCAATAAGTTTGCCCAAAAAGGGCAAATTCGAGACCGGCCGATAGTGTGCCAATTCGGCCGGATCTAATGTTGTTTTCTTCAAGAGGGGACGGACCACCGCCTCCTTAAGCGCTGATGGAAAACGCCCCTCCAGTAGGGATCTATTTATGATATCCCGTATAGGATATCTTAGCTCCCTCTGGCAGGTCTTAATAAGCCAAGAGGGGCATGGGTCCAATTTGCAAGTTGTCGGGCGTGCAGATAGGAGGATCCTGTCAACTTCTTCCAGGCTGAGCGCACTGAAGCCGTCCAGTACACAGTCCGAAGACAGGCACGGAGCCTCAGGTTCGCTAGCTGTATCTAATATGACAGGGGAGTCGGAACGGAGCGATGCGATTTTATCCGCAAAAAAATTCGCAAAAGCCTCACAGCCAATTTCCAATTCATTAGAGTTTGGTCTGCCCTGTGGCAGTGTTGTAAGGGTCCGAATTGTGTTGAACAGTTGTGCCGGGCGCGAAATTGCGGACGCAATCTCCGCCGCAAAGTATGTTTTCTTTGCGGCCTTGACTGCCATCTCATAGGACTTCATAAACTCTCTATAAGATGTTCGAGTCGCTTCGTCTCGAGTACGCCGCCATTGCCTCTCTAGTCGTCTGAGTCCCCGTTTCAACCGCCGCAACTCCTGGTTATACCAGGGTGTCGGCCTTGAACGAGGGCGCAGAGGACACCTAGGTGCGATCTCATCGATGGCCCCAGCGAGCCTATTATTCCAGGACTCAACCAGGTCATCGAGGGAATCGCCAGGGGGGCAGGGATCCCGCAGAGCCGTCAGGAACCGTTCCGGGTCCATCAGGCTCCGCGGGCGAGCTAAAATAAGCTCGCCGCCCAAACGGGTTTGGGGTGGGACGTCCACACGAGCCTTGAGGGCATAGTGATCCGACCATGGCACTGCTATAGAAGCAAGATCGTTCACTAAGACTCCCGACGCGAAGATCAAGTCTAACATGTGACCTGCCTGGTGGGTGGGTGTCGTAACTACTTGGGAGAGTCCTAGTGTCTCCATGGAAGACACTAGGTCCATCGCCTGATTGGAGGCCACGTCATCGGCATGAACATTGAAGTCACCCAGGATCAAAAGCCTCGGGTGCTCCAATGCCCATCCTGCTGCGGCCTCCATCAGGGATAGTAAGGCGCTGGCCGGTGCGTTAGGCGGTCGGTACACCAGCCAGATCGCCAACCCCTCCCCAACATCCCACGCCAGGCCGGCACATTCAATGCCCCTGATCTCTGGAGTTGGGAGGGCCCGGAAGGAGTAAGCCTCTCGAATGAACAGGGCCACCCCTCCCCCCCGCCCGCTAGTCCGCGACTGGTGAAAGACCGAGTATCCTGGGGGCGCCATCTGGGAGAGGGCTACAGTCTCCCCATCGCGGACCCAGGTCTCGGTCACTCATGCCAGGTCCATGTCCTGCTCAAGCAGGAATTCCCGAAGGATGGAGGTCTTATTATTGATGGACCTGGCATTACATAACACCAGTGACGGAGGCGAGTAATTCTGCCTTGTCCCCCTACCTGTCACCATCGGGATGGGACGCAGGCTGGAAGGTGGTCGAGCACTATCTTGTCTCGATCCCCTTCCCTTCCATTTCCGCCTGTTCCCACCGTCATACCTTCCCCTCCCCAGGAGTACCGGAATCCCCAGACCAATCATCTCTCACTGGTACCACCAGTCCTTCCACTGACAGATATTCTTGAAGGTGGCTATGCTTGTGGACGCCACCACCTCCTGTGGCAGTGAATTCCACATGTTAATCACCCTTTGGGTGAAGAAGTACTTCCTTTTATCCGTTTTAACCTGTCTGCTCAGCAATTTCATCAAATGCCCACGAGTTCTTGTATTGTGAGAAAGGGAGAAAAGTACTTCTTTCTCTACTTTCTCCATCCCATGCATTATCTTGTAAACTTCTATCATGTCACCCCTCAGTCGACGTTTCTCCAAGCTAAAGAGCCCTAAGCGTTTCAACCTTTCTTCATAGGGAAGGTGTTCCAGCCCTTTAATCATTTTAGTTGCCCTTTTCTGAACTTTCTCCAATGCTATAATATCCTTTTTGAGGTGCGGCGAACAGAACTGCACACAGTACTCCAAATGAGACCGCACCATCGATTTATACAGAGGCATTATGATACTGGCTGATTTGTTTTCAATTCCCTTCCTAATAATTCCCAGCATGGCGTTGGCCTTTTTTATTGCAAACGCACACTGTCTTGACATTTTCAGTGAATTATCTACCATGACCCCAAGATCTCTCTCTTGGTCTGTCTCTGCCAGTTCACACCCCATCAACTTGTATTTGTAGCTGGGATTCTTGGCCCCAATGTGCATTACTTTGCACTTGGCCACATTGAACCGCATCTGCCACGTTGACGCCCACTCACCCAGCCTCAACAGATCCCTTTGGAGTTCCTCACAATCCTCTCTGGTTCTCACCACCCTGAACAATTTAGTGTCATCCGCAAATTTGGCCACTTCACTGCTCACTCCCAACTCTAAATCATTTATGAACAAGTTAAAGAGGATGGGACCCAGTACCGAGCCCTGCGGCACCCCACTGCTTACCGTCCTCCACTGCGAAGACTGCCCATTTATACTCACTCTCTGCTTCCTATTACTCAGCCAGTTTTTGATCCACAAGAGGACCTGTCCTTTTACTCCATGACTCTCAAGCTTTCTAAGGAGCCTTTGATGAGGAACTTTATCAAAAGCTTTCTGGAAGTCAAGGTAAACAACATCTATCGGGTCTCCTTTGTCCACATGTTTGTTCACCCCCTCAAAGAAATGCAACAGGTTAGTGAGGCAAGATCTTCCCTTGCAGAACCCATGCTGAGTCTTCCTCAATAACCCGTGTTCATCAATGTGCCTACTCATTCTGTCCTTGATAATGGTTTCTACCAACTTTCCTGGTATTGAAGTCAGACTGACTGGCCTGTAATTTCCCGGATCTCCTCTGGAACCCTTTTTAAAGATGGGGGTGGCATTTGCTACCTTCCAGTCCTCAGGAACGGAGGCAGATTTCAATGAAAGATTACAGATTTTTGTTAGAAGATCCACAAGTTCAACTTTGAGTTCTTTCAGAACTCTCGGATGTATGCCATCCGGACCCGGTGACTTATTAGTTTTTAATTTGTCTATTAGTTGTAGGACCTCCTCTTTTGTCACCTCAATCTGACTCAGGTCTTTCAACACCCCTTCCAATATTAGTGGTTCTGGGGCGGGCAAACACTTCTCATCTTCCACGGTGAAGACGGAGGCAAAAAATGCATTCAGCTTCTCAGCCATTTCCCCATCCTCCTTCAGTAATCCTTTTACCCCATGGTCATCCAAGGGCCCCACTGCTTCCCTGGCTGGTTTCCTACTTCTAATATATTTGAAGAAATTTTTATTGTTGGTCTTTATGTTTTTTGCAATATGCTCCTCATAGTCCCTTTTTGCCTGCCTGATCACAGTCTTGCATTTGATTTGCCACTGCCTGTGTTCCCTTTTATTAATCTCACTTGGATGTTCATTGTTTCTTTCCCCTCATATAATTACCAGCTTTTTGAAAGTAGAAATAGCAATAGTACTGGTCTCTGAAACACACATACACACACATTCACACACACATACACACACATGAGTTTGACAGTGCAATCTGGAGTAATTTCACCCTTCTGCAGCCATGTGTATAGAACAGTATAACTTTGTTTAGGATAGCACTGTAAAGGAGTCTAAAATGTAAGGAAAGGTGAAAGAATGAACTTTAGCAATTCAGACCCAGGTTCATTGTCTGAAAGATGCGCCTTTTGGGGCATAGATTGGTACGATGCTGAAGTAGTGTTGCCTCCTCCCCAGGGAGAGAATTGCAAGATGTTCCTGGATGACGTCACACAGAAGTGATATCACCATGTTGGAGACCAGCACCCTGCATGTCTGAACTCCAAGCAACAAATTCACCGCTGGAGTTTAGCTGCCCCCACTCCACTTCTTGCAGACAGCATTTAAAGGGACTCTTTTAATGCTGTTTGGAAGAAGTGGGGGCCATGTGTACCTGAATTCCAAATGGTGAATTCTCTGCTGGAGTTCAGAGTACTCCCCCTTCTTGCAAACAGCATTTAAAGGGTCCCCTTCCATTTAAAGGGAAGAAGTGGGATGGTGCATACTTGAACTCCAAGTGGCAAATGAACTCCAAACAGACCCTTTAAGTTCACCCCTCTCTTGCAAAAAGCATTTAAAGGAACCCTTTAATGCTGTTTGGAAGAAGCGGGAACTGCACACACCTGAACTCCAGTGGTGAATTTACCACTTGGAGTTCAAGCATGTTGCCCACAGCTGCCCTTCTCCCTCTCTCCTGCAAGATTTAAAGGGCCCTCCAGGTGATTGGCAGGCCATATGCTTCCACCAATCAGCTGGAGGGCCCTTTACATCTCACAGGAGGGAAGGGAGGGGGAGGCCACTGGTGGTTACTCTTGAGTGCAGGCAGAAGCCCCCAAAATGGGAGGATTCCCCCACCCTCATCTGAGGAATGAAATCCCAACACTAATCAGGATTTCCTATGTTATGTTTCTTAAATTCAGATTAGCCTCAGGAAAGGGCCAAGATTAGCAATGCCATCCTAAACAGAATCTAAAGACATAAAAATCAATGGCTTAGAAAGTTGTAGATCTGTTTAGGATAGCACTTTATATCACTTTAGGATAGCACTTTATATCAAGGTATGAGCTAAAATAGTACAGGGAAAGACACAATTCATTTTAATTCAAACCCTGCAGGAGGTAATTCAAAAATGCAGGAGGTTTTCCCCTCAGATCTTTTTTGTTATATCACATTTTACCTTTATAGGAAAATTCCAGCACTTAATTCTAAAATTAGATTCTATGTTTGTAGTACAATTTTTTTATTGGTTTCAAGTAGAAAAAAAGACATAGTAGGGAAATACAGAAAGAAAAAAAAGAGGGGGTACAACAGAGAAATAGGAGAAAAACAGAAAATATTTCATTTACATTTCTACAACAAACAAGAGGAAAACCCCCAAATTTCTTCTACCTGCATGTCTTTGAGTTTTAACCAAATATTACCATCACATTCTACAGTCCTTTTGTAGCTTTTTAAACTTTTATAAAATTCTAATACCTATGGTATAAATCTAAGTTATTTATCTTTGATGCAACAAGGATCAAATCACTTATCAAAGAATGAGAGAAAAGCAAAGAGAAAAACAAGAGAACTAAACTAACTGAATAGTTTTAAAAATATTAGAAGTAAGCATATGCAGGTAAGATGAATATACACTCTTTATCTATAAAACTAACTTCTTTGCTTCCAACAGGAGTTGAAAATAAGAGCAAAGTTGGAGATCAAGAGCAGATCTTGGATATAATATAATATCTATTTTCTCTTCAATAATGTGGGTTGAACATAACCAACTATTTGTGTAAGTTAATTGTTAATTAATTATTCAAAAATTATTTACAAGCTTTTGGAGACACTATTTCTAACTATCATATTACTTTAAGAAGAGGAGGCTTGATTAACCATAACAAACCCATCCCCCATACATATTTATTTTTGCCTAAGGAGAAAATAATGCAATCTCTATAACACAGTCTCTACTGGGTTACTCTGCTTGTATTATACAGTATAAAACCTCCAGATTATAAAGTTCCAACTTCCAGTTCAAAATAACATATCAGTTCCATTATGTTATACCACTGGTCCCCAAATATAAAGACACAGTTTATAATCCCTTCTTTTTAAAGACTTTCCAAGTTCTGATTTTTTTGAAGCAGTATATAGCCTCTCCCCTCGACACGCTCATTTGTTCTGCTGGGAAAGATAAGGCCCTCACACTGTCACTTCCTCTTACAACAGCTTTAATAAGTCGCACTTTCCGCTCTTCTTTAAAACTGTGTAGGTTGTCTCCGTCTTGATTTCATCCAGCACATTTCCAAGCTGCTGTTCATTCACTTTCCCCAACTCATTTGACACCTCTGGGATCTCTCAACGTTCCTGCTTATGTAGATTTTCAATTTCGCTGTACTTCGAAAGAAAGTTTTCCACCCACTTTCCTATTAATTCTGCTAAAAGACCGACTCCGTGCTTTATAGAAGATATGGTAACAATAAAATCTTTTTAATCATCCGCTTCATTTTGCCAAATCAGCTTTCCACAGAATTAGTCCAATAACCAAAGCCAATAAATAGCTCAGAGTCCCAGCTAGTTTATCCTCCAGCTCTTCTCCTGTTGTTTGCTTGTTCCTTACATTCCAGTTCAAATCGCATCAATTCCGCTCCCCTTCAGATAAATTCTCTTAGGCCGTTTTCCCACTCACGTTTTACTGGCGCCACGACCATCCTGACGCCGGCGAATCTGCCTGGATTTCGCAACAGAAGCGCCGGCGCTTTCCGTCGCTAAGCCAGCGCAAACGTTTTCCTGCATCTTTGCGATTTCCGTTTGCGCTGGCTTAGCGACGGAAGTAGCCGGCGCTTCTGGGAGCGCCGGAGCTTCTGATGCGAAATCCAGGCAGATTCGCCGGCGTCAGGATGGTCGTGGCGCCAGTAAAACGTGAGTGGGAAAACGGCCTTAGAAAAATATTCAGCTTCTATTCAGACTGTATTATAATATGTTAATGTTCCAGTTGTAGCTTATGTAATTATAAACCGAATCAATTTGAGTGTCTGTATTCAGTCCAATTAAAAACGCCAGAGAAAAGGATGCCAATTTTCAACAGTTTGTTCCTCTCCTTTTGGAAGCCTCTGTTGTGAGGGAGGGGAAAATCGTCCTCCTCCCCCTCCTTTTGAACAGTCCCATTTTGTTTTACGATAGGAATTCCATTAGTTGGTTAGTTTGTAAAATAAACTTACTTGCATGGTAGAGTTTCAGGATTGCGGTAGAAAAGAAGACACTTAGAAAAGTTGCTAAGATGAAGGAAAAGTCGGGATCAGTGTGGTGGAGCATCGGAGTGACAGGGGACTCAGGGACCGACTGCTGTTGTTCTCTCTGGCTCCTGTCAGGAAACCCCTGCCCGGGCCTCTCTGGGGGGTACCACAGCTGTGGCACCCCTCCAACTGCCCAATTTGGGGGGCTGCTAGAGACAAGCTCTGCGGACCCCACCAACGACAAAGCACTGAAACCCAGGGGGGGGGGAATCTAAAATTAGATTCTATGTTTGAAGCAGGCTGTGAAGTGGGAGCAGGCTGATATCCTTATGTGACATGTGAGATTTAAAAAAAAAATAAATGTAATGTTTTATAGGGATTAAAATTGAAGTTATGTGAACTAATTCATTTTGTCCTGTTTTAAAGAGACATGTTACTTGCCCCTGCTGGTGGACCTCCTGATGGCATCTGGTTTTTGGTCACTGTCTAACAGAGTGTTGGACTAGATGGCCCAACTAAATGCTTGATTAAGCCTGATCCAACATAGCTTCTCTTATGTTCTTATTTTCTTACCTAGTAGACTGCCTGCTGGACTAGACACAACACTAGAGCTTCTGGTCAAAGCCAGTTCTTAGTGTTTCTAATTCAGATTGCTTTCATGTCATTTCAGTTCTACATTTATAAAACTGGGCTACAGATATCCAACAATTGTTTACTCAAGTCTTGTATGTTTCAACTACATCTGTAAATATTCAGATTTCAGTCTCAAAGCACAGTCCCTATGGCAGCTCTTCAATGTTGTGTCTCATTCCACAAGGGAGACTATTGGGTTTCTCTGTATTTTGTGATACAGTCATCTTAGTGTTTCAGGAAGAATGGCAAGGAGCCATGGGAAGAGCAAGTGGTCTTATTACTCTAGCTGTTGAACACACTGTACATCTGTCCAGTCAGCTGTTGTGAGGGGTCTAAGGACTAAAAATTCATCAGACATGGAAGGAGCAGCTGAGCTAACACAGAATATATCCTAAGAAGTAAATGAGAAGTTTAGAGGTCAATAACATTCTTTTTCCTCTCAGGTGTCTCCCATCAAAACCAGAGACCATTGATGAAGTAACTACCTAATCAACCATTAAAAGGGACCCGACCCATGTACTAGGTTTAGTGCATAACATCCAGGATGGTGGACAGATACTGAGGGGGAGGAAGAAATGGTACTCAGACCATTGGAAGTAGAAGAGAAGAATAATGGTATTACAGTATAATCACTGTCTATGGAAAATGTAATCTATTGCACTCTGATTAAAGAAATTTCCCTTCCTCTTCTTTCTATTATGATGCACCATGAAAATCCTGAGAAGTTATTCATGTTGACTAGAAATACCAAAGTGCCAACCTTTAAATCCAGAGTCTTCCTCAAAGAAATACAAATCACTTGCCCACGTGTAATTTATGAGTGGCTTTAGAATCATAGAGTTGGAAGGGACCTCCAGAGTCATCTAGTCCAACCCCCTGCACAATGCAGGAAACTCACAAACACCTCCCCCCTAAAAGCTGCATTATAATAAAACAATTATAATGGATCTAATAAGAATACTGGGCACAATTGGAAAGGCAAGGCAGTATTTATACCACAAGTCCCAATAAAACCGATTTTTCCCTACGTATTTTTGTGTTTTGGCTTGTGCAAAGGGAACAATCCACATATACAAGCACATTTCCTGACTTATTTGGATTATGGCCATCCTTTTTCCTCCCAGAGAATACTTTTCATTTCATAGGATAGATCTGGGAACAGTTGTGCACATGACAGAGTATGTGTTCAATTATTTGCAAGAACACTTCATGAAGATGGAAAATGTCTTCAGGCATTTTAATTTAAGTGGCTGATTTTTCTGCACATTTCAGAACTCACATTGTTTGATCTTCACACAGTTGAAAATGTATAACTAACAGTGTTTTATTTTAAATATAATCTCTTAATTACAGTAAAGTATGATAGATATTTCACATATTGGTAAAGTGTTGCATATTTCAATAGCTTGATCAAAGTGTTGACAGGATTGCTGTATGAAAGGTGAGCTTATTGGCAACAATCCACAGCAGGAATTGTTGACTGTCATGCCTCTGGGGACAGCCTGTGGATATTTGATTGTGATTTAAAAATAAAAAACTCAAAGCTTATTAATGATCACTGTGTTGTGTCTCAGCTTGTTTAATTTCCTAATGGATTTACCCAATGAAAATGCTTGATGTAGTCATGATTATTTACTTCATTCAGTGCCATGGCTTTCTTTTGATCAGCTATGTTCTTATTATAGTCACACTTTTTGCTAATAGAAAGTCATCACAAAGACCTAATCAAGGATAAGACAAGACATGTTTGAATCACCCACCCCAAAAGACTAAACAGGAACAGAATATGCAAGAGACATGAAAGTCCTACTTTTCTCACTATCTTGACCAGTAAGGAGAATGATCATACAAGCAACCCTCCACTCATTATCCCCCCACTAATTATCTGTATCAGTTTTTGTGTATTTGAATCTGCCATTAATGCCAGTATGCTGTATCTTCTAGTTGATTAAATAGGTGCTATAATGACCATAGTGAACACTGCAGGGATGATCGACTACAATTCAAATCAGTGGAAAGAATTAGCCATGAGAAAGAAAAAATGTCAAGAAGGAAGATTTTTAGCCAAAATGTTTGTATCCAGAAGAAAAACAGGAGTATTGAACAGATAGTGTTTAAGATTCATCTTTCTTGCTATAAGTGTTCAGAAATATGTAAGAATTTGAATGGAATTGATAGAAACAAATGCATAAGATCCATATATATATAATTGCAAACATTTTGATACTTCTTCAAAGCTCTAGTTTCACTTTCCTGCTATAAAGGATAAAAAAATACAAGGAAACACCATACCTTAAAAGCAAAAAAAAATCCTTTAAATGAGATGTAAATTATCTGAGTAGAGTATAGTGCACATTGCCAATGATTTCCAGATTTGGCTTTCAAAAGATAACAGACAAAATAACTATTGGGAGACAAAAACTACTATCCCACAGTGCATGTCCTCAGAGGACTCTATAGTCAGTTATAGAAAGTGTGAATGATAATATCCAACTACATTTCACATGTTATCATTGAATTTTATTGTTACATTATGTGTCCAAGCCAGAAAGAAATCTCAAATGAAGAGTCAAAGCTTTATATAATTAAATCCATACATGGCTACCATTGTAGATACTGTATGACAGATAAAGAATACAAGTAATACCAAGTGTGCTGTTGTGTTGCCCAAGTAGGCAGTCTCTTAATTAGCCAGGGGAATCAGCGTGAAGGAGACAGAGTGAGAAGGGGTAACTGGGATTCTCTACCCATGTATATGGGGATTTTCCCTTTAAGAGAACTCTCAAATAGACCAGGTAGATGTTCAACCAGAAAGGATTATATTAAAAGGACACAAAACAAAAATGAACACAATAAATACACAGACAAGAGCTGAGAAAGACAGTGTAGAAATGAGAAAGCTTTTTAGGGAAGGGTAATATTTACTAGTCTTGAAAAATTAACAGAATTAACCATTGCTTAATTAAAGTAAATTGGTGCAGGGAAGTAAGGTTGGGTGTTGATGGGATTAGTCCAAGGGTGAGTCAGTAGGTTATGAGAGACCCATTGTCCAAGGATGAGTCAATAGGTTTTGGGAGACCCTAACAGTCTGGGATCCATGTACCTTCAGGACTGCGTTTCCTGGTATACCCCGAGAAGAGCATTATTCTCAGGAGATAACCTTTTGGTGGTCCCCAATCCAAAAGACATCTGGCTATCTTCAACTAGGGCCAAGGCTTTTTCTGCCCTGGCTCCCACCTGGTGACTTTCTGCCAGATAACATCCATGCCCTGCAAGACTTATTTCCCAGGGCATGTAAGGCAGAGATGTTCCACCAGGTGTTTGGTTGAAGACAGTGATGGTCTTCCATCTAGATCAGGGGTAGGAAATGTTGGCTCTCCAGATGTTTTTGTCTACAACTTCCATCAGCCCCAGCCAGCATGGCCAATGGCTGGGGCTGATGGGAGTTGTAGGCAAAAAACATCTGGAGAGCCAAGATTCCCTACCGCTGATCTAGATTGACACTTCTCTTCTTCTTCTGGACTTTCGGAGTTGGAACATGGTGAGCTGACCTGTTTCTCTTAAGAGGAACAGACCGAGATCTTTGTTTTGGGCATAAAAGGCATCTTAATGCCTGCTGCCTACTTTTTCCAGTAAAGAAAGACGTGCATAATTTTTTCGAGGGGACTAACTTTGGCTGATGAGAGATCCCGGGAGGTTTTTTTTTTCGGCTTTGAAGAATCCCTGATGAGAATTTACATTCCATCATCTACAAAGAATCTCTGGAGTAATTGATTTGACATAAACTCATCAAGGTTCCAGCTTTCTATGGATTATAATATCTGAAGACAGAGTGGACGGTATAATTGATGATAAACGTCGTTAAGGTAAAAGATCCTTATCTTTCACTTTGGGACTAAATTAAGACTGTTAAAAAATAAAGATTTAAGATCCAGGACTATTGGTTACAGTATGAAATTAAAGAGAAGTGGAAGGGGGTGAAAGTGGAATTTTTGGAACTAAGGGAAAGCAGAAAAATACTTGCTGTTGGAAATTCCTGCGGCTTCTGAAAAAACCCCCAGCCATAACAAAATTTACAGTCTCTTATTACAAAGCAGGAAGTGACATGTGTTTCAACTATCGTGGAATCTACAATCAGTGAGAATGAGACTTCATTGCCAGAGAGTCAGGAAATAACTGCTGAGAGAAAGAGGAACTTCCAAACATCCGGGTATTTTCAAGAACCAAAAACTATAGATAAACATCAGAGGCCATTACAGAAAGGTCAAAGTTTTTTAATAAACTAAACTAAAATTGGACTGTAATAATACTCAAGAATAACATAAATCTCCCCCAAAAGGCAAAATAATCTGGACTGCATGTTTGAAAACGAATAATAAGCCCTAGGGAAAAAAGAAAAAGTTTTTTAAAAGAGAGGCTTGTAAATATCGCGGCCACCATTTCGGAAATTTAAAAACTTTAAAAATTAATTTCTTGAGCTAGGGAGCTCTGAGGACAGCAATTTTGGGCTTGCTGGAAAGAGCATGCTCCAATCTTCCAAATGCAACTATCAGATTGTGGATTGGTGAGACCAACTTGAGACCCATTATTTGCAATGGGCAGTCAGAAATGTCTGATCAGAAGATGGGAGCAAGAGTTACACAGTTAAGAGCCTCCTTGTTGGGAGAGGGAAAGATGTCTAAACAAATGCAAGATCAACTGGATGCTATGGAAGCAAGACTGTTAAAAGCAATGAAAGAATTAATAACAGGAAGTGAAAAGAAACTCACTAAAGAAATAACTAAAGAAATAAATTCTAGTGCTGAAGAAGTAAAGAAGGATATAAAAAAAGAGATTGATGAACTAAAAAAAGAGTCTCAAGCAATAGCTAAAAAGACTGAGGAGATTGAAGTAAAAATAAAAGATTAAGATGTCACTATTAAGAAGATGCAGGATAAAGCAATACTACAAGATTGTAAGCTGATGGAGAACACTATTTGTCTAAGGGAAGTACCTGAGGCTGACCAAGAGGATTTAAAGAACAATATTTTCACAATAATGGCTGACTTTATGGAAGATGACCCTGTGGAGATGGGACGTTTGTGTGATTATTTCTATAGGGTCAATTCAGAATTTGCCAGAAAGCGTAAGCTACCTAGAGATGTGGTAGTGAAGTTCACCACAAGGAATGTGGTGGGAAGGATCTTAAGTAAGCAATTTAAAAGCCCACTAGTGGTGGAGAAAAGTAGAATGCAAATGATGAAGGAGCTGCCGAGGAAAGTTATCACTGAAAGAAAGCAATTCAAGAAGCTGACAGACAAGTTAAGAGACAAAGGCATTAGATACAGATGGATTTTACCTGAAGGTCATAGCTTTGAATACAAAAGTCTGAGAAAAACAATAGTGGACACGCAAGGTATGAATAAATTTTTGGCGGACAATAAAGAATTTGAGGATACAAAATAACTGAAAAATCACTATGGATTACAAATTAATTTTTTGGAATGTAAATGGACTTAATTCACCCCAAAAAGAAAAGCAATTTTTCATTGGATTAAAAAGCAGAAATGTAATATAGTATGTTTTCAAAAAGTACACATTAAGCAATTAGATTGCAAATTTTTGTGGAATAAGGCTTTGGGGGAAGAATTTTTTTCATTAGCTAAAGAAAAAAAAAGGGAGTGTTTTTTTATATTAAAAAAGAATTGGAGCCAAAATTGGTTTTTAAAGACAATGATGGCAGATACATTGCTGTGGAGGTGTTTATGAACGAAAAAAAGACATTGTTGTTGGAAATATATGCCCCTAATGGGGCAAAAGATGCTTTTTAAAAAGACATTTTGCAACAACTGGATCAAACAACTTATGAGCAGGTAATGTGAGGAAAAGCCCCCTACTTTTCGTACATATGGACATCATGATCACCAGTATGGTTGCCAGGGTGCCTGGAGTTTTGACTCTCACACATCTGCTTTAAGAAGTGGACTTTGCCCACGGTTTCTAAGGCTTATGTGGATACTATAAGCCTCAGCTTTGCAGCAGCATTCTACATCTCTGAAGGGTGTTAGCCAGAACTACAGTCATGCTCCAGCTGCTCTTTGTGTGCCCAGTCTTGGCCACTGCAGTGGAAGAAGCCAGGCCACCATGTTTCCAGCCTGTCTCCATGAACCAAAGGCTTAACACCACCAGAATCCATCTTGCTTTCCTGATCCAAGCATACCCTGCCAGGCTGGACTCATTCCTTCTTAGTGGGAAAGTCACACGTACACACCCTGAGCCTGCAAGCAACCCATTTGCCTCATGAATGGATTAACAGCTCCACTGTTGATCCTAATTGCTCAGCAATACCAGAACAATAACTCTTGCCCAGCAGAAGATGAGATAAGAGGAAGAACATCTCCTGTCTTCATCAAGTCTTTTTGTCTTACCCGGGTGATACCTAGGCCAGTATTTAATTCCCTATTGTCACCTTCCCAGATAATCCCATTTAAACTTAAGTATCCAGCCATTCCCATTCTCACCCCAGTCTAATACCTTGGAGCCGCCCCAGGCAACATTGCAGCTTGGAAATTTCCAGGTTCACCGGACTAAGGTGAAGTTCATTGGTCCAAACTGGCATCCAATTGGATGTCACCAAAGAACTCACCATTGGCTCTGCTAATGTCCAGCCTCCTTGGTCATCACAGAGCCTCCCCCCTGCTCCTCCCCAAGACCTCCCAGCACCTAAGGGGTCTAAGGGAGTCTATTTAACCTCTGACCCAACTCCACTCATGTGTGCATCTGACAGTATCCCAGGTCCGCTGTCTAGATCCATCCCCAATTCTGGCCACAGTTTTGGGTCCATTTTCCCTGTCCTCTTATGTCGCCATTGGAAACCTTCCTGGAAGACTACGATGGTAATTATTGCCCTGTCTGTTTATCCATATATGTTCCCCTATCAATCTATCTGTGTTTCCTAGACCTGTGTGAATGTGTGAGTGTTTTGTATTTTTATCTTGTGTGAAAGAACTATTATTCTAAATAAATTACAGTTGGTTTTTATTAAATTAGAGTCCTTTTATTGAGCATTTACTATCTGGATGGTTGAGCCTGGTATACATTTGGTAAAAAGATTCCTATTAAGCCGGGTGTCCACCTAACTAATTCCCCAACCTCGTTTTGAGGGCATTTCGGCTAACAGTAATGTTAATGGGAGACTTTAATGGAACAATTAAGAACTCTTTGGATAGATCAGGGAATAAAAAGAAAAAAGATGGTAAGCTGCCAAAGTCTTTTTTTGAAATAATAAAGCAAGAAAGTTTGGAAGACATATGAAGAAAATATAATCCTAACGTATGTGATTACATTTTTTTTTTTCAGAAAGGCATGACTCCTTCTCAAGAATTGATATGATATGGACTACGAAGAATTTGGGACTTATTACTAACAAAATAGAGATTCTTCCAAAAATAGGTGCAGACCACAATCCATTAATGTGGTTAGCGAAGGACAAGAGAAAGAGAAGAAGATGGAGACTAAATGAAGACCTGTTAAAAGCTGAAGCAGTGAAATCTCTTGAAATAGAGACCAAAGCTTTTTTCCAGGTTAATGAAGACCAAGAGGTTAATATTCAGACTGTATGGGACGCTTATAAAGCTGTTATGAGAGGTCTATTAATTACATTGAACAATAAAGATAAAAGAGCCAAGGAAAACAATTGAAGGACTTGTAAGCAGAAATAGGCAGAAAAGAAAATGAGTTGAAAAAAAGACCGGGGGAAAAAAATAATGCAAGAGATAATAATTTTACAGAAGCAACTGAGACATTTATTGAATAAAGAGGTGGAGTGGAATTTAAAAAGGCTACAGTAGAAATCATTTGAAGGTGCTAATAAACCGGGGAAATATTAGGCTTGGCAACTGAAAAAAAAAGGGGGAGAAAAGGTTCATAAACAAGATTTTTTCGGAGGGTAAAGAAATTGTGGATCAAGCTGGAATTAAAAGGGAATTTTATAAATTCTACGCCAAATTATTCAAAGGTCAACAAGTAAATAGAGAGAAAATTGATGCCTATCTGCAAAAAATTAAAGTACAACCCTTAAGTGAAAATATGGAAAAAAAAAATCCTGAATGATCCAATTGAAAAAACAGAAATTGAAGCAGCAATTTGTTCAATGAAATTAAAAAAAGCTCCGGGTCCTGATGGCTTTTCAGCAAAATTTTATAAAGTCTTGGGAGAAATATTAGTACCAAAACTTCAAAAATTGATGAACTGTATTAGCAAAATGGGAAGGTGCCAAATACATGGAAAGAAGCCAGTATTTCTTTGATTCCGAAAGATGATAGAGATTCCACAAATGTAAAAAACTATAGACCAATTTCACTACTGAATAATGACTATATTTCCTAGAATTCTAGCAGAAGGACTCAAACAGCATTTGAACATTTCTATTCAAGAGGATCAAGTAAGCTTTCTCCCCAGAAGGCAACTAAATATCAGAACAGTAATAGACATCCTAGAATATTATGATAAGCATCCAGAAAAAGAGGTGGCTTTATTTTTTGCTGTTGCGGAAAAAGCTTTTGATAATCTCAACTGGGACTTTATGTTTGCTGTGATGAAAACAATGAAATTAGGAGATGATTTTATAAGGATGATCAAGGCAATATATACAGAACAACAAGCTGAGCTCTGTGTGAATGTTGACTTGACTGAACGAACGAAGATTAGCAAAGGCACAAGACACAGCTGCCCTCTATCTCCATTGTTGTTTATAATGACCCTAGAGGTCTTGCTGTCTCAAATTGATGAAGATAAGGAGATTGAGGGTTTGAAGTTGAAAGGTTTTTCTTACAAATATAGGGCCTTTGCGGATGATGTGATGTTTATTAATGAAAATCCATTACAAGTGACACCCCTGTTGTTAAAGAAAATTAAAGAGTATGGTGAGTTAGCAGGCTTTTATATCAATAAAGAAAAATTGAAAATCCTTACTAAGAACTTGTCTTTAGGGAAACAGAAAGAGCTACAAAATGTTACAGGTTGTGAAGTTGCCTCAAAAGTAAAATATTTAGGTGTGGAGATTACGATGAGAAATATTGATATATAAAAGAATAACTATGAAAAGCTTTGGCATAAAATTGAAGAAGACATGCTAAAATGGAATAAATTGAATTTATCTATGTTGGGGAGGATATCTGCAATTAAAATGAATGTTCTACCAAGAATTATGTTTCTTTTCCAAACCATTCCAATTGTGAGAGATAAGAAACAATTTTATCTTTGGCAAAGAAAGATCTCAAAATTTATATGGGTGGGCAAGAAACCAAGAATTAAGATGAAAATACTGACGGATGAAAAAGAAAGAGGTGGTTTCCAATTACCTGACTTAATGCTATACCATGAGATAGTATGTTTGGTATGGATTAAAGACTGGGTGACTTTCACTAATAAAAAATTATTGGCTCTAGAAGGTCATGGAAATACTTTTGGTTGGCATGCATATTTGTACTATGGGAAAGAGAAGATGGATGGATTTTTCTCACACCATTATATAAAGAGGAATGTGTTGACTACTTGGAAAAAATATAATAAATATGGTGATGAGAGAAAACTGCTTTGGATAGTGCCAGCTGAAGTTATAAAATTGTCTCAAAGTCCACGAGAAGAGAAATATGTATCATATGAACAACTGCTAAAATTTCAGGGAGGTAAAGTAGAAATGAAATTGGCTGAAGAATTGCAGGGAAAATTTGACTGGTTTCAACTGCTTCAAATTAAAAGCTTGGTAGAAAAAGTTATCAGGAGTACAGGTATAAGATATGAAAAAACAGAAATGGAAAAAATGCTTTTGGGTGAAAATGAAAAATTGATTTCAAGGACTTATAAGTTGCTACTGAAATGGTCTACAGAAGAGGAGGTTGTGAAACCTGAAATGATTAAGTGGGCAATAAACTTTAATAAAGAAATACAAATGGAGACATGGGAACACCTATGGAAGAACTCTATGAAAATTTCAACGTGTTATAATATAAAAGAGAACTGTTTTAAAATGCTATAAAGATGGTATATGATGCCTAAAAACTAGCAAAAATGAGTAATCAAGTCTCTGATAGGTGTTGGAAATGTAAAAAAAACCCCATGAAGATTCTTTCTATCACATGTGGTGGACTTGTGAAAAAGCGAAGCAATTCTGGCTTATGGTTCAACAAGAGATATTGAAAATCTTGGGATATAATATTAAGAGAGCTCCAGATGTTTTCTTGGTGGGATTACAAATGGAAAGCTTTCTGAAGCAAGACAGGGCATTGTTGTGGTATTTGCTTTCAGCTGCGAGAACACTGTATGCGCAAATGTGGAAGCATGACAGAATACATGAAAAATGGGACTGGATCTTAAAGGTCCTAAATGGAGTGAAATGGACAAATTTACTAGAATCTTAAAATACAGTAATCTGGAGAAATTTAAAGAAGACTGGAATAAATTCCAAAATTATGTGGAGATACAATGGAAGGTGAAGAGTCATTTCGTGGTTTTTGATAACATTAATTGAACTTTAAAGGAGAAAGAAGGACTGATTATTGAGTACTGTTTTAGTAGTGGAATATAAGTAGCTGAGTTAATATAGTAAGTCTATGTGAGTTAAGATAAGATTAAGATTTGAATAATTTTTAGTGGTGACTCCATGATTATGAACTTTATGGTTAATGTTTAAAAAGTATTAATTGAACTCTTAAAGTGGAAAGAAGATTTGATTATGGTTATTTGATTAAATATATAATACTGATGAATAAGAATTAAGTTAAGGAACAATAATAGTAGTTATACTGGAGTTAAGATAAAGTTAAGTGAATGATAACTTTTAGTTAAGATTCTATATATGTAAATTTTTACTTTTAAAAGGTTTTTAATTTGTTTTGTATACCGGCGGAGGTCATAAATTGGAGGGTGGGAAAGGTGGGAAATTATGTAATGTATTGAAGAATTATATTTAAATTTTTATAGTAGAATATCTTTCAATATATTGCAAAATAATTTTTTTTAATTCAGGACACTTTTCTTCTTTTTTCCTACCTCCCCTCCTTTACAAGGCAATGACAGTCCAGGAATTATTGCTATCAGATTGGCTTTGCTGAAATTGTATTTTTATGTATTTTAATTTTGAAATATCTTGGAAGACTTGTAATTTTATCAATCACTGTTGTACGCCACCCTGAGCTCTGTTTTTCAGGAGAGGGTGGCCTAAAGTCAAAGTTAACAAGCAAGCAAACAAATAAATAATAAATAATGTATCTCTCAAGTGCATGGAAAGGGCAGTAGACAGTCAGCCCCTCTTACCCACACTTCCAAAATACTTGCTCATCCTTGTTCCTAAATAGTATCCATTTTGTTTCATTTTAGTCCAGGCAGTGTCTTGCACTTATGATTTTTGGAGTGATATTTTAAGAAGGGTGTTTATGGTTATTCTAGCTATAAACTGCCCCTCTGCAAGAAGAGGGATCTGACTGCCAACAGTTGGTACAAGGAGGTTTGGCAAATGTGTGGGAAAATTATAATATATAATTTAATATATGCTCTGGGCATTGATCACAAAGATCTTGCTTACAGCAGAAAGCTATGTGAGTCATTTGGAAAACTTTGTTTACTATCAGGTATCATCTGAACACATTTTTTTGTTTGTACATTTATATTGCAAGTAACTATACCATAATTGTGCTATTTATTCTTGAAGTTATTGTGCTACAAGCCCTCAACATCAAATTCAATTTAATTTAAAGTGAATGTTGGGTTATAAGATATACAGGCATGTTATACATGACAAGTGGGATGGATACAGTCATCTGATTCAGTCAAGGCATGTGGTCTTGTCAGAAGTTTGGTTTTGTTAGATCTTGGAGGGCCATGAATCATGGGATCACAAGCCAATTGCACAAATTTCATTTCAAGCGTGTCCTAAAGTTAAAGGTAAAGGTAGTCCCCTGTGCAAGCACCAGTCGTTTCCGACTCTGGGGTGACGTTACTTTCACATTTTCATGGTAGACTTTTTACAGGGTGGTTAGCCATTACCTTCCCCAGTCATCTACACTTTCCCCCCAGCAAGCTGGGTACTCATTTTACCTACCTCGGAAGGATAGAAGGCTGAGTCAACCTGAGCCAACTACCTGAAACCAGCTTCCACTGGGATCAAAATCAGGTTGTGAGAAGAGAGTTCAGACTGCAGTACTGCAGCTTTACCACTCTGTGCCACAAGGCTCTTGTCCTAAAGTTAAGGAGCAAGAAATTCCTCTCTTCATAACAAACCATTTGACAAATTATTTATTTCAATACTATTGCTCTTAACACAGACAGATGGAGAAGCATTTTAATACAATGAAGCCAGATTGTCCTTTTATTTATTTATTTATTTATTTTAGTATATTTCTATTCTGCCCATTCCCAGTAGGGCTCAGGGTGGAGTACAACATATGATAAAACAATAAAAAACAATAAAAACATTTTAAAAACAGATAATTCAACAACACTCAGAGAAATTTTTCTTATCATCACATATTGCCCAGCCTGTCTCACATCATGATATCTCATAGAGATGGCAGATGATAATCTATTTTAAAGGTGGTGCAGTTTGCAGGCGAGCCGCCGCATTCTGCACCCGCTGCAGTTTCCGGATCAATCTCAAGGGAAAGCCAGCATACAGCGAGTTACAGTAGTCTAGTCTGGAAGTGACCATTGCATGGATCACTGTAGCCAGGTTCTGGGGGGATAGATATGGTGCTAGCTGCCTGATCAGCTGAAGATAACAAAAGGCAGACCTGGCAACCATCATGAGGTTTCAATATTTTTATTAGTTTTCCAGAGAAGTAAAGGAAACAGGGAAAAGGGGAAATAGAATTCGATATAAACATCAGTATCAATGTACATTCTTTGTGGACACCCCCTCCCCAACATTTGTCTGAGCTCTTGTGATGTCACAGAAGCCTGGTGATCAATGCTGCTGTCAAGCATGCTATTTCTAAGTATTGGTTTTATATGTACCTAGGGAACAGGCCAGAGTTAAAGCAGAGTGTCACCTTTGTCCTGCCCCTTTCTTCTTCTTCCCTCTTCTTTCTTTCCCCCCTTTTGAATGTATAATAAATTCATCTGGATTCAGGATGTTTTAGAGTAACCTTGTATTAGTGGTGTAGAATGCCTCTCCCCCATGTTCACACAGCCATGCCTTATCAGCTCGCAGAGAATGTGTGAGAAAGGGAGATGTGGTCATTAGCTGACATTCCTTAGTCATAAAAGAGATACTAGTGAGTAGCCTTTGAATTCTCAACTCAATTTATGTCTGTATGTTATTCTTTTGAAGTTATCTGTAACCCTGCCTTTTGAAGTTTGCCTATAAGATACTATCCAATACTATGTATGCTAGTACTTCCAAGGAATCTGTCCTTGGAGTAAGCTGTGGAGTTTTACAATAAAACAAGATTTGATTAAAGAACAAACACTTGATTATTGTGAAATATCAATGCTTGACAGCTCCCAGTACATCAGTTTATTGAAATGGACTGGCAGAACTGCAATTTCTTCCCTTAATGGCAGAACTGCAATTTTTTGTGAACATTTTTACTGCTCAAGCATTAACTAATTGGAGCAAAGTCCAAGCAAAAGAAGTGATTGTACACAGTGTGAATAGGCAGCTCTGTCATCAGTAATAGGCAGGTTGAGAGCGCTCCATTACTTACAATGTAGCAGACAATAACTTACATTAATTGAAGGAAAAGTGGGTATTGATATTCTAAAACCTCCCTCACAATAAACCCAGATGGGCAGTCATGTTGGTCTGAAGAAGTAGAACAGGTTTGGAGTCCAGTGATGCTTTTGTTGGTCTTACAGATGCCACTGGACTAAAAAATCTGTTATTTCACAATAAATTATTATCCATACTGTTGTCTCTGGGATTTCAACTCTGTTTGTTCTTTGTAGTCTGTTCTATAAAAGAACAGAAAGAAGTGAATAGGTAGATACTACTTTCCGCACAAAAGGATGCAAGATAGGCCACTACTCCCTTTCAGAAATGTTTCAGATTTTCTGGCAAACATGTTTGATAGTAGAACATATTGTGTTTGACCACCATTGTGACCTATGACCTGAACAACTGATCTGTTTGCCTATCTATCAACCATTTTAATGGCTGTAGAGAAGCTTTGAAGCTGTGCAGTAGCTGTTGGGAACTAGTTGTGTGTAATTTCATATTCTTGCTTTCCAGCAGCTTTTGTGTTTGTGCAGTAGGAGAGATCAATTCTATCTAGGGTCATGGATGGTCAGATCAGGTCAATAAATAATGGGACAGGAAACTATGCCTCCTGTAAGACTGAGCAAAATGTGCATGTGTGAATAATATCTATACAAGGAGTTAAATAAACACCAATTAGTAAGACTTTTTAAAAAATGATTATTAAATTTTATAATCACTGCCTGTTTGATTTGTTTGGTGATTTATACCACTAATTGCTGAGCACCATGCAGCAATAACAGATTTGTAGTGGATGGGGGAAGTAGGATTGCCATTGAGTTGTCTGTGAATGCTCGTATGTAAAATACTACCTATTGCTCTGTTCAGCATTTTTGAGCACTTGAGAAATAGTCCAACAAACAGGAACTGCTTGACTGATGGACTATCAACTCCCTGTCCTTGAAATGGTGAACTTAATTGGTGAATGATCACAGATCCCTACTTCCTTACTCCTCCCTCAGCAGTATAGAAAGCAAAGAAAGTGGATGAGGCTTAGCAGAATGGGAGTTAAATCCTTTCTAATTCTCTCTATGATTTCAATTTGGACATCCATGTGTTGAACCACTAAATGATGAATAATATGCTATATAGACAAATACTGAACAATGTCATTAGTCACGTTGTTTTTCACTATTCTGGGAATGAATGAATGATAAACAATGATAGTGTAATATGGGAACATGTAACCAAATTCAGTTTAGGAGAGTATAATTTTGAATTTTTGCAAGAAAGATAATGAAAGAGAATAATACTTTGAATTTCTTTTTAGATATTTTATCTCCGGAAGGGAACTCTAGAAGCTAATGTGTATATTTCAGTGGATTTTGTTTAATTTTTTCAAATTTTGATAATAAATCCCAGAAGGTACTTGCATAAGGTACCCTTTATTTCCCTAATTTCCTTTCAGATGTTACAGCTAACTGCTAGTGAGAGCTCTATTTACTTGAACCTCTTCTATGGTAGACTTTGATAACATTAGAAGGCAGTCGGAGGGGCTTGTGATCATTACTCAGGCCACTTTTCATGAGCAGCTCCTGTGTGATTAGGGTAACTTTTAAATGACCAAACAACATGGGCCAAGGCCAATTATATGGATGTCAATGGTAAAAAAGGCACCCACTGAGCCACTGTAAAAAGTGGAAAAACTCATCAGGGTGCAATGGCTATCAACTATTATCACTCATGATAAGCAAAGAACTAAAGTAAGCTGCGGAGGAATTACACAAGAGCACCAATACTTCATGTACTATGGGGTGTGCATGAGGTAATGGCAGTTATGTCACACAGTCCAGAGCTACTTGCTGCAGTGTAAAAGAAATTTCAGAGTTTTCATTGGGACAGCACATTTGTTTATTTAAAACTTTAATCTCCTGTGTTTCAACTCAAATAATGTCCCAAGGTGACTAACAAAAAAACATTAAAATTGCTGATAACTAAAGATGCTCAAGTACCTATCAGTTTGGTCCAAATCCAGATGTTCTGTCACAAGCAGCCAGATGATTATTTTAGTGGAATGTTTGGGTTGCCTCTGACATCAATAAAGACTTCTTGGGCAAACAATGACAGGTATGAATTTTATGATTCATTTATTTGATTTGTGATTGATTTAATTATCTATTTAAACTCTTGTGTGCCACAGGATTATATGAGGCATGCACAAGGCCGGTCTGAGCCCTTCTGGTGCCCAAGGCAGCACAGCTCCTCCCCTGAGTCCCAGGACCTGTTGCTTACTTGAGACTAGACCTGTGGCTGTCACCTACTTGTGAGTAGACCTACAGCTGCTGCCTACTCACGCGTGAACCCGCTGCTGCTGCCTACTCATGAGTAGGTCCACAGCTGCCACCTACTCACAAGTAGACCCGCAGGAATGATGGTGAGGAGAAACAGTGGCAATCAGGGCAGGGAGGGCGGGAAAGGAGTCGAGGAGAATTAGTGGCGATTGGGACTAAGAGGGAGGGAAAGGAGATGAGAAGAAGTAGCAGTGATCGGGATGGGGAGGGCAAGAAGGAAGGAAGTGAGAAGAAGCAATGGCGATCCAGGTGGGGAAGGGCGAAAAGGAGGTAGGGAGAAGTGGCGGTGATTGGGGCGGAAAGCGGAAGGATTTTTTTTAAACCAAAAGGTGGGGGTGGGCAATTTGGCACCCCTCCAAGGCCAGCATCCTAGGCAAGTGCCTAGTTTGCCTAGTGGAAGAGCTGGCCCTGGGCATGCACAAATAGAAGATTATGCTGTACTGTATAGTTAGGGGTCATTTAATCCCTTGCCCCCAAACCCCTGGTGCTGTGAGAGGAAATTGTCACCACAGGGAAAATATGGACTTGAAATTATCCTGACTTACCTGCCCACATGGCAATGACCATGGCATTGCTATGATCTTTACACAAAGAGTGTTATAAGGCAAGTTTTGGAAAGTATACTAAAATGTCTTTGGAAAGGCCAGAAAGTGCACAGATGCACAACAAAGCTGTGGGTAAGTAAGGGAAAAATGCTTTCCAATAGCTTCAGTCTAGATCACATAGTTGGTGTGGAAACAACTAACAAATACAACTTTATTTTTAGATGTCACATTGTTTGATAGGTATAGTTTAAATTATATTTTATGCTTTGAGCAAAATTGTTAAGAGGTTTGCTTAGCTTCTTTTTTCAAATCTCTAACGTTTTTCTCTGAACTTCTGTAGCTTTTTCTTTTTTGGTCAATTGTATGAATCTGAATCTCCTGCATCATTCCTGATGCAGTTAACATTTTTGTTGTTCAGTTGCACATTAACCGTGCTCAATTTCTCTTTATCTTTTGAGAACAAAATTCTCATTTTACTGAGATGGGGAAGAAATCTATCATGAAGCCCACAAGCTTGTGATGTTTGGATAACATAAAATCTTTTCAGGATGGACTTTACAATAAGGACAGAAATACCAAAGGGGAAAGGATTAGAGAACAGTTTGTGTTTTCCAAAGTCTATTTTGTGAAGGCAAGTTGTTTAGTGGTTTGTGGCAGTTCATGAATGGAAGCAGACTGGCTCCAATCAATTAAACTGTTTACAAAACTCCTAGGCAAGGGGAGGGGGGGTGGACAGAATTCTTCAGCCTTGGAAACATCAATAAGACCCCTCCAAAGCTTAAGAGGCACTGCTGGCCACCAACCACAGAGTTCCCATTCTGCTTTATGGGCTCAAAATGGTACATATTGTCAGCTCTGCTCTCACCCTTTCCTCTGTTGGCTAGTGAGAAAGAGGAACAGAGCTTGTTAAAAGCAGGGCAAATTTATTGCTTTCTGCTGGTGATCTGCTCTCTGCTGCTGGGGTTTGGATAGATGGACACAGGGCACTGAGCCACTAAGCTTCTCTGCTCACACAAAACCCTGAGGCTTAGCTACTGGGTGTCTCAATGGAGGACCCAGATTTCATACCCTCTACCGCTTCTGATTGTAATCTACTCTCTACTGTTGAGGTTCAGGTGTAGGTGGACTCAGGACTCTGAACCACCAAGTCTCTGCTCCAGCTGAGTACAAAGGCTTAGCTGGTGGGTTCCTCAGATAAGAGCCCATATTTATATACACTCCCAGGGCTTGGGGGTGAGGGGTGGTCTCTGGGCTCTCAGCCAACCCGTCTCTCTGCTCCAGCCAAGCACCGGGTCTTAGCTGATGGGTGCCTTAGCTGAGGGCCCGAATTTATATATTCAACCAGGTCTTGGGTGTCAGAGGTGGTCTCAGGACTTTGAACCACCCAATCTCTCTACTCCTGCTGAGCACAGGGGCTTAGTGGGTGGGTGCCTTGAATTGGGTGCCCACATTTATACCCACCCCTCCTAATTATGAAGACCATGAAAGTGGGTGGAAGAGGTGCTTGGCATAGGGAAAATAAACCCTCCCCCGTGTATTAGAGGCCCCTATCCTCAAGCACCAAACCCAGCATGCCATCCCCCGATCCCTGCCCCAATAGGGAATCACCAGGGGTCTTGGAGTCTCCTTACTCTGCTCTGTCCTTGGGGCTCTCCCAAGGGGATGAAAAAGTTTTTGTACTGCCCAGAGACTGGCAGTTGCTGAGAGTCTTGGCAAAGGACTCTGACAGCAGTGGTTCAGAGATTTGGAGGGGGGAAAGCATTCTCGCTTTCCACTTCCAACTCTCTGCTGTTCCTGCTGCCATAAGTACACTCCCCTCTGGAGCCTTCCAGCACAGCACCAGAAAGCAGCTGTGCTAGTCCCATGTGCTCCACGTGTGGAATTCCATTTCCAGGCCATCTTGTGGAAACATTTCCACATCATTTCCAGTGACCACTGTGTGGTAGAGTGCCAGGTGTGCCATGCCCATGTCTGGAGGGGCAAAACCTCCTAACACCTGTCTTCCTCTGTTCTCTGCAGGCACTCCACTTTGTTGCTGCTGGAGAAAGGACTGGCAGGCAGTGGGAGGAAGAAGAGGTCCATGCCCTCTCAGCAGGGACAAGCAAAGGAGGAGGCGCCTCCATGCAAGGCTCCCCAAACTCTGGGTGCCATGGTTGGGCAGGCCACACTTCAAGTTACACTTCAAGAGCTTATGCCATGGTTGGGCAGGCTACACTCCAAGAGGTCTTGCCTCCAAGGATGTCAATAGTGCAACCCAAAGGCACTGGCTCAGGAAGTACTCATTTGCTTCATTGGTGAGATGATTGTGGTGGCCAACTCTTCTCCCTCATGGAGAATGAAGTTTTTTGCCAGCTGCTGTAGCACCTGGCTTCATGGTAATCCATCCCCTCACAGAGAACCAATGAGCTTGCCCACCATGGACCACTCTATAGATCAAGGGTGAGCTCTTCAGAGTGCAAGGCCAACCATCCACATCACTGTGGACCTCTGGAGCAGCTGGTGGCATGGCTACCTTTCCCTCACCATCCACTGGTGGCAACCAGAGGATCTCACTGTTCACTCTAGACCCTAGGAGGGGACACTCTTGCCACTTGGCTACACGGTGGTTCTGCTCCATACAGAAGGGACTAGGGATGGGCATGAATTGGAAAAATGGTGGTTCATGGTTCATTTGATTGTCCAAACCAGTGATTCATGTTGGTTTGTGATTCAGTTGATTTCCTGAATTGGTTTATAGTTTGTTTGGTTTGGGGCATGGTAGAACAGCCCCATCACAAGTTAAAGACATCAAACTCACGGGGAGCTTTCAGCAGGCTCTCCTTCACCAGCTCTCCAAGTTTGGCGAGGATTAGATTTGGGATGTCCAAGTTACAGCCCCTCAAAGCAGGTGCTCTCAGGAAAGCTCTAGCTTCAGATTCAGTCTCTGAAACCATAGCAAAGAACACCTTCCAGCTGGGAGACATGTTTAAAAAATTGTCCCACTATGTGGGGTAAAAAGGAGTCCCTCAAAGCCTCCTGTCATGATTCTGGGCCTAGCAAGCCCTGCGGGCCCCAGGGAAGCCTGCTTAGGAGTTACTGGGAAAAGCCTACATCTCCCAGGATCCCCTCTGTCCCTCTGATTGGGTAGCGAGGGTTCTGGAGGGAAGCAGGCCCAGAGAGGAGTGGGACCTCGGAGGAGGACATAAAAGGGCCAGTAAGTGGATGTTCTTTTCCTGGAAGGCTTAGCTGGAGGCAGGCTGTAGCCTGGAGAGCTGGAAGCAGGGGAAAGGTAATACTAACACTTACCCAAGGGGGTAAGTGCTAGTATTAGTTTAGGGACTATATAGTAGGGTTGCCAAGTCCAATTCAAGAAATCTCTGGGGACTTTGGGGGTGGAGCCAGGAGACTTTGGGCATGGAGCCAGGAGACACTGGGGTGGAGCTAGGAGCAAGGGTGTGACAAGCATCACTGAACACCAATCGCATTTCAAGGGACGGCCCACCTTTTTAAATGTCTTCCTTCCCTCCACCCTCCCCTTCTCTGATTTCATCTCAGAGGCGGAGCGGAGCAGGCAACGCCGCTGCACTGCTGCCGCCTCTTCTCTGCTTCACCGTAACTGCTCCTCCGAGATGGGCTCAGGCTGAGCCCATCTCGGAGGAGCAGCTACAGTGAAGCGGAGAAGAGGCAGCAGCGCAGCGGCGTTGCCCGCTCCACCTCTGAGGTGAAATCAGAGAAGGGGAGGGTGGGGGCAGGCCAGGAGAGTGGCGAGCCGTGAGTCCAGGTCCTAGAAGGACCCAGATTCGCGGCTCGCCACGCTCCTGGCCTGCCTCCACCCTCCCCTTCTCTGATTTTACCTCAGAGGCGGAGCGGAGCGGGCGATGCCACTGCGCTGCTGCCGCCTCTTCTCCGGTTCACCTTAGCTGCTCCTCCAAGATGGGGCGGCTCGCCACGCTCCTTGGTGCTGTTTCCCCCCTCCCCTTGCTTCCATTTTTTTGGAAAGCGGGGGAAGAGGCTGTAAATCCTGGGGTCCCCTGCCAGGGCGGGAGGGTTGGGAACCCTACTATATAGATAGATGTGTTAGGGCATTTTATTATCTTTCCCTTCACCTTTTTTTACTGTTTTATGCACCTTGTTTGTTATATTGCACTGATGTTTTAAATAAACCTTTTTTCCCCTTGTTGTTAACTGCCTGGTTCTCATGCCCATTATTTGGCCTAAGTTAAGGGAGGCCTGGAAGGGCTTGGGAGGGTACTCTGGGCCTTCTCAAGGGAGACTCTTAACCCAGAGTGGTGGCAGCAATTGGTAAGACCCCCCTGAGTCATGACACCTCCCCTAAATCAGCCATGAAGCAAACAACAACTGAAGTAACTCTTTTCTCTTCATGCACCAAAGTGAAAGCAGCTGAGTCAGGGTGTGGTATTATATTGATATATAATCTGATCCTTTAGAGAATAATGGGAGTCTTGTGGTTGGCTCCCGGAGCCTCCAATCAAGCTATGGACAACTGCTTTGGGTATTTCTAGGGCTCTCAAAAAGTCTGCACCCAGTGCTGCCTAGGAACTGATTGAATTAGCACCAGGCTGTCTGGAGAACAAACTGCAAAAATGAACCACCATGGAAAAAATGCAGTCCATTTTTTGGTTTAAGAATGACATGACCAAATGAACCAGTTCAAAACAAACCACAAACTAACCCAGTTCATGCTTAAACTGTAGCTCATTTCCCAGTTCGTACTCATCCCTAATACAGACCACATGGAGCAAACACCACCACCACAATACAGAGTAGCCTGAGGGAGTCAGTGGGCAGCAGCAACATTGTTGGCTACATGGTCAGAGATTCTGGTGCCAAAATGCTGGCAGTGGTGAAGGCTACATGTCTCTAAGGCATAGTCTGCCTGGCAGACATGCTTCATTTTATGGTATAAGATGCTCTGGGGCTGGAGAGCACTGTTAGGTCCACCTGGGATGCTGCCACCTTTGAGCTGCTGTCCCTGCTCAAGACCTACTGGTGCCTGGCTGCCCACTTCTTGTGCAGCATCAAGCCTGCTCATCTGCTGTGTGAGAATCAGGGAGAGGGGAAAAGCCTGAACAATGGCTCATCCATGACCTACCCACCCACTGAAATCCCTCTATGCCATGATAGCACATTTGGTGGAAAAGAATGCAGTGCAGGATGTAATCTCCTCTGCATGGGGAAGAGAAATTCAGCATCAGCTCAAATGACTGACTGACTCTCTCCCAAATGGACTCAGACCCCCTTTCCCCAGGAATACAGAAAAGACTTCTGGTTTTTGGCAGAGTGAAACAGCATCGTCTCGGGAGCTACTCTGCAGAGACGAGCTGTACTAAGGCTTTTTGGGGGGCTCTAGGGTCCGAACGAGTCTTCAGTTAGGGAGCAGGGTTGACAGATGGGTCAGGGGAAGGGTGTTGGGGGACTTAGGTCCTTCTAGCACTCTTTTACACATACCTTTGTCCCAAAGCCTTTGGGCATCTTCGGACGAACGAGCTCTTGCCTCCGGACAACAGAGAGGAGGGTGGAAGGCGGCGACGACTAGAAACAATTCTTCATTTGGTAATATATTATAAATAAGACTCTTAACGTTTTGAAAACTCAAGAGCCGGATTAAATAAAAAGACGAACAGACTATTAAAAGATTTAATTTTTGATTTAAAAAGAAGAACGTGCGGAGTTCCGGTTTTCAGCTTCCGGTGGGGTGAAGCAGCAGCGTCTTGAAGTTTCTTCCGCAAAGATGAGTTGTGCAAAGGTTTTTTCCCCTCTTCTTTTTGTTTTTGGAGAGGCTCCGGGGTTTTAAGAGTATCATGCTGGAAGAGTAAGCGTAAAGAACAAAGGAGTGAGCGCGGCTGTGTGACTGTGTGAGAACGAGCGGAGACAAGTGGAGATGAGTGGAGATGGTGTGAGGTGGAACATTAAAAAAATGGGTATACTGAAAGGAGAAGTAACGCAGACAGAGAGAAGGTGTAATGGTGGAAAGACATTGGCTTGCAACATCGGCATGGTTGGAAGAAGCTCTGGCTTGTGAGACAACAGGCAATAAGCGGGGAATAACTTGTAGGCTGGAAGAACTTGGGAGGTGCAGAAGGTGTGAAGATAGAAGGCGGCTTGATCTTCAAGCAACTTCATTTTGTTTGGTTTGGTTTAACAAAAGTTTGTATGTCAGACAATTGAAATGGATTTGACTAATTGATTGTTTGGACTGTAATTAATTAATTAATTGGGTGAGATGTTATTTGTGGTTTGAAATGCATGAATTAATTAATGCACAAATTAATGAATTAATTAATGAAATTAATGGAATAGATTGATAGAATAAGAACATAAGAGAAGCCATGTTGGATCAGGCCAACGGCCCATCCAGTCCAACACTCTGTGTCACACAGTGGCAAAAAAAATTATATATATACACACACTGTGGCTAATAGCCACTGATGGACCTGTGCTCCATATTTTTATATAAACCCCTCTTAAAGGTGGCTATACTTGTGGCTGCCACCACCTCCTGTGGCAGTGAATTCCACATGTTAATCAACCTTTGGGTGAAGAAGTACTTCCTTTTATCTGTTTTAATCTGTCTGCTCAGCAATTTCATCGAACGCCCATGAGTTCTTCTATTGTGAGAAAGGGAGAAAAGTACTTCTTTCTCTACTTTCTCCATCTCATGCATTATCTTGTAAACCTCTATCATGTCACCCCGCAGTCGACGTTTCTCCATGCTAAAGAGTCACAAGCGTTTCAACCTTTCTTCATAGGGAAAGTGCTCCAGCCCTTTAATCATTCTAGTTGCCCTTCTCTGGACTTTCTCCAATGCTATAATATCCTTTTTGAGGTGCGGCGAACAGAACTGCACACAGTACTCCAAATGAGACCGCACCATCGATTTATACAGGGGCATTATGATACTGGCTGATTTGTTTTCAATTCCCTTCCTAATAATTCCCAGCATGGCGTTGGCCTTTTTTATTGCAAACGCACACTGTCTTGACATTTTCAGTGAGTTATCTACCACGACCCCAAGATCTCTCTCTTGGTCAGTCTCTGCCAGTTCACACCCCATCAACTTGTATTTGTAGCTGGGATTCTTGGCCCCAATGTGCATTACTTTGCACTTGGCCACATTGAACCGCATCTGCCACGTTGACGCCCACTCACCCAGCCTCAACAGATCCCTTTGGAGTTCCTCACAATCCTCTCTGGTTCTCACCACCCTGAACAATTTAGTGTCATCCGCAAACTTGGCCACTTCACTGCTCACTCCCAACTCTAAATCATTTATGAACAAGTTAAAGAGCATGGGACCCAGTACCGAGCCCTGCGGCACCCCACTGCTTACCGTCCTCCACTGCGAAGACTGCCCATTTATACTCACTCTCTGCTTCCTATTACTTAGCCAGTTTTTGATCCACAAGAGGACCTATCCTTTTACTCCATGACTCTCAAGCTTTCTAAGGAGCCTTTGATGAGGAACTTTATCACAAGCTTTCTGGAAGTCAAGGTAAACAACATCTATCGGGTCTCCTTTGTCCACATGTTTGTTCACCCCCTCAAAGAAATGTAACAGGTTAGTGAGGCAAGATCTTCCCTTGCAGATCCCATGCTGAGTCTTCCTCAATAACTCGTGTTCATCAATGTGCCTACTCATTCTGTCCTTGATAATGGTTTCTACCAACTTTCACGGTATTGAAGTCAGACTGACTGGCCTGTAATTTCCCCGATCTCCTCTGGAACCCTTTTTAAAGATGGGGGTGACATTTGCTACCTTCCAGTCCTCAGGAACCGAGGCAGATTTCAATGAAAGATTACAGATTTTTGTTAGAAGATCCACAAGTTCAACTTTGAGTTCTTTCAGAACTCTCGGATGTATGCCATCCGGTCCCGGTGACTTATAAGTTTTTAATTTGTCTATCAGTTGTAGGACCTCCTCTTTTGTCACCTCAATCTGACTCAGGTCTTTCAACACCCCTTCCAAAATTAGAGGTTCTGGGGCAGGCAAAAAGTTCTCGTCTTCCACAGTGAAGACGGAGGCAAAATATTCATTTAGCTTCTCAGCCGTTTCCCTATCCTCCTTCAGTAATCCTTTTACCCCATGGTCATCCAAGGGCCCCACTGCCTCCCTGGCTGGTTTCCTACTTCTAACATATTTGAAGAAATTTTTATTGTTGGTCTTTATGTTTTTTGCAATATGCTCCTCATAGTCCCTTTTTGCCTGCCTGATCACAGTCTTGCATTTCATTTGCCACAGCCTGTGTTCCCTTTTACTAATCTCACTTGGACTGGTTTTCCACCGCTTAAAGGAGTCCTTCTTACCTTTTACAGTTTCCATTACTTTGTTTGTTAACCATGCAGGCCTTTTCTTATGCCTGTTTGTGCCTTTCCTAACTTGTGGTATTTATTTTATCTGAGCTTCTAGGATTATATTTTTAAATAGTGTCCAAGCTTCCCCAAGGGTTTTGACCATATGCACCTTTCCTTTCAGTTTCCTCCTCACATGCCTCCTCATCTCAGTGTATTTACCCCTTTTAAAGTTAAACGTGGTTGTGGCGGTCTTTTTGGACAACTCCCTATTTATACAAACGGTGAAATCAATAACATTATGGTCACTGCTCCCAAGTGGCGCAATCACTTTTACATCTCTCACCAAGTCTTGGGCATTACTTAGGACCAAATCCAGGATCGCCCCACCCCTGGTAGGTTCTGACACAATCTGCTCCATAGCACAGTCATTGAGAGCATCAAGAAACTCAATCTCTTTCTCTCGACCAGAACACATATTGACCCAATCAATCTGCGGGTAGTTAAAATCACCTATTACGACACAGTTTTTACGTTTAGCCGCTATCTTTAAGCCTTCTATCATGTTATAATCATCCTCTCTCTTTTGATTTGGTGGGCGATAACAAACTCCCATAGTTAAATTTCCTTTTGGGCCCTCTATTTCAACCCAAAGCATTTCTAAAAGTGAATCTAATTCTCTGACCTCAGTCTTACTGGACCGTATATCCTCTCTGACATACAGAGCCACCCCACCTCCAACCCTTCCCTCCCTATCCTTCCGATATAGCTTATATCCAGGAATCACTGTGTCCCACTGATTGAACTTTTAATAAATCTTCAAATACTGGAAAAAAAAGGAATACAGAAAAGAACTAAAGATGGTTATAAAGGAATTACCACTGCACATTCAGGAACAAATCCTTTCAGACACACCACAGGAATCTTGATCAGGTACCTTTTATCCTCTACCCCAAATACACAAACCCGACAACTCAGGACACCCCATTGTCTCAGGCACTATCACTTAGGGGGTATCTGGATATATGGACAGTGTTCTAAGACAATATGCCACCAGTGCTCCCAGCTATATGTGCAGCACCATGAACTTTCTCAAGAAAATACAATCTTTGAATTACCTTCCAGAGAATACTTTTAGCCACCATGGGTGTGAAATCTCTATACACCAACATCCCTCATGGATTACAAACCATAAGGAATATGATTTCTGACAACAACACAGCTGACTTTGCTACCAAACTATGTCATTTTGATCTCACACATAACCAGATTTGGTGACAAACTGTTCCTACAGATCAATGGTACAGCCATGGGCACCCGCATCGCCCCACAATATGCCAACATTTTTATGGCTGACTTGGAGCAATGCTTTCTAAATTCCCACCCACTCATACTGCTCCTTTACCTCTACATTTCATTGATTACATTTTTATTGTCTAAACACATGGAAAAGAAGCCCTGGACATATTCCACCAAACATTGATTGACTTTCACCCCACCATCAACCTATCTATGCAAGAAATACATTTTCTGAATGAACCAATCTATGCAAGAAACACATTTACTGGACATTACTGTAAAAATACACAATGGATGCATAGACAACACCTTATAGCGGAAATCTACTGACCACCAAACACACCTACATCCCTCCAGCCACTATCCTAAATGTCCCAAACAATCCATTGCATATAGCCAGGCTCTACACTACAGCTGCATCTGCTTCAATTCTACAGACAGAGATTCCCACCTGAGGAATCTACAACAAACTTTTTTGGAACTAAAGTATCTACCTGATGAAGTCAGGAAAAAAATTAACAAAGCCAGAATAGCACCCAGAGAAAACTTGTCATAAGACAGACCCCAAAAAGACAATAATAAATCACCACTAGTGGTCACAGCTCTCAACTCAAAACAGTTCAACCAATCATCAATGACTTATAACCTCTACTAGACAATGACAGCTCTCTTTTGGAAGCACTGGGGTGCAAACCTTTTCTTGCACATAGATAATCTCCGAATCTCAAACAACTTCTCATCCACAATAATGCAACATCTAATTTGAACATGGACACTGATACCAGAGCTTGCAATAAACTCAGATGCTAATTTTGCTGCCACATACACAGTCACTGGACCCAACAACATCAACTACACCATCTCAGGCTCATTCACTTGCTCATTGTCTAACATTATATATGCTATTAAATGCCAACAATGCCCTTCAGTTCTCTACGTAGTACAAATCGTATACCAAAGGACATAAATCTGACATCAGAAATCACAAGACTGAGAAACCTGTAGGAGAACACATTAATCTCCCAGAATATACAATGGGTGTACTCACAGTAGCTGTTTTATTGCAAAGGAATTCAGGAATGGAATGGAAAGGGAAATTGCCAAATTACAAGTTATTACCAAACTTGGAACAAACACCCATCCAGGTCTTAACAGGGATATTAGTTTCTTATCTCATTACATATACTAGACTCATTCTCACCAAGAAGGACTATACATCCTCAGTAAGGACTATACATTCTTTGTATTTTTATTCATTCCCCCCCTTCCAGTATCTCTTTTCTATAATCTTTTGTAAGGGCTGTACATCCTATGCATTTTTATGTAGTCCTATCTCTCTCTTTCTCTCCCCCCCCCCCTTTTGAATAATGTAATGGAATACTATTTGTAATAGAATGTAATATATAGGTATAGATTTTTCAGACACAACATCTCTAAAAACAACATATTGGTATAGTATTTAGAACAACATATAGTGATGGTTACCTTCACACTTGAGGGGAGGCAGATGGGCATCATAAAGTTAACTTATCCATAATTAGGAAAGATTCTCTTACACACTTTTTTCGTATTTTGACAAATTTATTGCTTCAAATGTTGTTTCCCCTTTATGAGTTCCATACAGCTGTTGACCCTGTACACTTGGCTTGTTGTTCCTACTTTGTCTCAAAATGTTTACATTATGTTATATGCTAATTTGTTTTTTCCCCAACCCCATCTGTAAGTTTGAATGGTTTTCTCCCATTTCATTGTTCTGAAGCTTATACCTTGAATAAAACTTTGTTGGTCATAAATATGCTACTGGACTCTCCCAAATGGTGCATGTCCTGAAGCCCTTCCAGGACACCACCAACATGCTCAGATGGCTGGACTGGGTGCTGGCTTCTGCACTGCAGCTGGATACTGAGAGACAGCTGTATTCCTGCAGGTCTGGGCCTTGAAAGAAAGGTTGCAGGTGAGCATCATCACCAGGCTGCATCCTCTCTGCAAAGAATATGAGTACAAGTTGGCCTGTATTTGCAACCCACGAATTAAAGGTAGCATTGCTCTCTGTACTGAAGACTTCATGGAGTGGAAGTGTGAACTCTTCAAGGAAGTATGGAGAAGAATTCACCCTGATAGATGGGTGTGCTCTGGATCCAGTTGCAGAATAGAATAATACACCGCCTCTGCACCTGTGTTTAAAGCCGCCCTGAGTCCGCTTGCGGAGAGGGCGGGATATAAATGTAAAGTAATAAATAAATAAAATAAATAAATAAAATAAACCTGAGCTACTGGTTTCCTTGGCTGAGTACCCCCATTTATTATACCTTCTCAGATGTCATGGGGGTACTTTGGGAATCCACCTGTTGAAAGTCTGGGGATGTCTGCCTTTTCATTTCTTCTCCAAATACTGGTTACATGTTTCAGCCTGAGAGCGAGACTGTGAGCACTGTGAGCACACTTCTTTCCTTGTTGTGTCTGGCTGGGGCACCCATCAAGCTACCTTGGGGTAATGTTGGAGAGCCGCTGGTGAAACTCTGGGGATGCCTGTTCTGCCTTTCTGTCTGTCCTCCAAGTACTGGCTGTGTGTTTCAGCTGTGGAGGCTGGTAGTGTTGTGGGCATGCTTTGGGCTTTGGGTTTCCAGTGGACTCTGGCCACAGTTTCCAGACCATCCTCCAAGAAGTCAGTCTCCTGAGGCATATGACAGTGCTATCCAAAAGGGCTAGGGGGAGGGCCTTGGAAGCAGTCACTCACTCACCTCACTGAGGAGATAATTGCTGCACATGGTCAACCCTTCATGTCTACTTGTGTTGTTGCATGCTAGTTTGGGTTTGGGTCTCATGTGGTCTCAGGTCTTTGAGCCATAATGTCTACATACATTGTTGTATCCTTGAGGGTTTGGGTCTCAGGTGGTCTTGGCTTCGAGTCACCATGCCTACATATGTTATTGTACCCTTTTGGGTTTGAGTCTAAGGTGGACTCAGGGCTTCAAGCCACCACCAATGTTCCTTCTAAGCTGCAGAGTCTTCTGAGCAAAAATTCTATTTTGTGAGCTACTGGCATTAAAGTTGTGACTACTGCATAAATTATTGTGCGCTGGAGTCATCTTTCCTGAGCTAAGACAAAAATGTGTGAACTGGAGGCTAAAAATCTGTGACCTAACTCAGCTTAGAGGGAACACTGGCCACCATATCTACATATGTCATTGCATGCTTTTGAGTTGGGTCTAAAGTAAACTCAGGGCTGTGAAAGCAGTTGTGCCTCCCACCTACTCCAGCTGTGGGGTCCTGTTTTCAGGTCACCATTTGGAAACATTTTCACACCCTGTCTATCCTTAGGAACTTGCCTTTAGAGACTTGGGTGGGGACTGCCAGCTGAACATTCCTTTGAAGAGTAGAAGAATACACCTGGGATGATGATCTGGTGTGCTCTGGAACTATATGTTTTCTTCTGGGCTGGGCTGTGAGAGTTGGGACATTTCCCATACTTGTGGTGTCTGACTGAGGTGTCTGCCAATCTGCTGTGAGGTTATTTTGGGGGATCCTTCACTGAGACTCTGAAGGTGCCAAGTCTGCCTTTCTGTCCTTCAGAACCGCAGGGCCTGTAAGACCAAATTGTTTTGACAGGGCTTCGATATCTAACTGAGAGAGAGCTGTCACTGGACATCATATAGAGCACCAAGTAGAGTACTGGTGGTCACCACCGAATTTTCAGAACCACCTATATTGAACTGTATTAACACAGCACCATGAAATGGTTTTAAATAATTTAAATATGTAATTATGTTTTATATGTTTTATTGGTTTTAATGGTAGTAATGTAATGTTGTGAGCCGCCCTGAGTCCGCTTGCGGAGAGGGCGGGATATAAGCTTAATGTAATAAATAATAAATAAATAAATAAACCTGCCTTTGGAGGGGGGGTTTTTGGGGGGGAGGAGTTGAGAGCATAGAGGGGATGCTTGCCTTTCTTCCAGTATCTTCTGATATTTGTGTGTGTGTGTGTGTGGGGGGGGGGGAGTCTGCCCAGGTGACATTTCTTTGTGAATTTGGTGTCATTAGCTTGTTCCTGAGCTGTTCCATAGTCTCCTGGCTATAACTGTAGCTGTCTTTTTCAGAGAGAGCATTGTGATGGGAGACCTTTTTTTTTTGGGGGGGGGGGGGTCCATAAACAGGACCCAAGAAATAAAATATACATCCAACTTGAAGAGATTGTAGGTTCCCTGTATGTTTGGTGTGCATAGTTTGCAGGGGGCCCATTCTATACACTTTTGAACCTATACCTTACATTTCCCGAAAAGCACTTTCCTGGCTTTATCTTAGCCCTGTTGGGTTTGCAGTGCCACAGTGGCGCTGCTTCTTCTGGGCACATTGTGCTGGTTCTGCTGGACTTGCAAAATGCCCCCACCTTCAGTTTCTACTGCAGAGATTCTCTGGGACTTTGATTCTGTTATACAGGGCTTCTATTGTCCTCATTTCTTTTGCTGTCCCCCCCCCTTCTATTGGAAACAATGGGTGATGGGTCACTTTCTTTGGGTGGGTGGGGGTGAACTCTGACTCCATAAATCCAAACTGCACATAACATGGAGGATATGTAGAGAAGAGTCAACTAGAGGTCCTCTGTGAATTTTGTGTATCTAGCTAGCACAGAATCCCTTCTATACACTCCTGGATATGCTCTTTTCTGGGGTCATCATCTTTGGGGGACTGTAATGTGGACTCCATAATTCCAATACTCAACAAATCTGAAGGACTGGTAGAGAAGAGTCAATCAGGAATCCCCTGTGAATTTGGTGTCCCTAGCATCCTTGGGGCCATTCTACTGCATTATGAACTGGTTTTGTTTTGTTTGAAGGTTTTTAGTGTCCTACTGCAAATTAGACTCTTTCTCTGACTTCCCCCAATTTCTTCCTCCCTCAGGAAAAGCATTTAGGGAGCATTTTGGGATGCAGTGAGAAGCTGGGAAGTCATACTTCCACAGATGGAAATCCTTCCGGCCATGGAGTTTTAAGATCTAAGCCAATGTTTACAGTCCTACACACATCTCTTGTTTCTTGAGGCTCAACATTAATGAAAGGGGGTCATCATGCATGAAACCCCACCAGCTATGACACAGTGTTAAACACATAGCTTGAAACTTTCCTGAAGCAAATGCTCATGTATTTCTTTATATTCATAAATGATGGATCTTATTTTATACATCCTTTTTGTCACACAGGACTCTTAGGAGAACAAATGGAAAAATGTGCATATTTTCTAATTAAAATCCCTGTTAGGTCATTACCATTTATTTTCATTAAAACTCAAAATTAATTTTGCAGGAAAGTGCTTAGGGATATCTTGGAAACCTTTGGATGTTTTCTCTTACAGAAACTCATTTAAATTTTGGTAGTAACAGCTGAACACTGAGGTGCTCAGTGATGGGTCTTCTCTCTCTTGCCTTCCCTGGGAGCTGAGGCAACTCAGCATCATCCAGAGTGCATTAAGAACCTTGCCAGAATGAGGTCTCTGTACTAAATCAACATAATTCACTCATGATGGATTTGTAAAAGTATCCTTCTGACTATAAATGATGTGATTTACATCATAACTACAACAGAGAATAGCTGAACCAATTGAGAATTGAATGCTGCCATTGAATGAGAATAATCTTATAGCCTAAGGGAGACTTTGGATTTTAGAATGAATGGAAATGTTGATTTGTTTGTTTTCAGACTATACACCTTATAATATTTGCTCTCTCTGGTCAGTTCTCAGTTTACTTTCTATTAAAAACAACTAATGAGGGATATAGGTAATCAGACATGGGGGGGGGGGAGAGGCGGGAGTTTGGATTTGATAGTGGCCTGATGGGAAGCCTGAGTCCTTAGCTCTTCTGCCCCTTTTCCTCTCATCCTTAAAATCTACCAATATAACTCAATCAACCATCTCATAGAGCAAGGGTGGCCAACAGTAGCTCTCCAGATGTCTTTTGCCTACAACTCCCACAGCCCCAGCCATTGGCCATGCTGGCTGGGGCTGATGGGAGTTGTAGGCAAAAAACATCTGGAGAGCTACCGTTGGCCACCCCTGTCATAGAGCATGGGAAAGCACGACAAATATACCCCCAAAATTTAATCCCATCATTGTCAAAACTCTTAGTGGCAGTTAAAGACAGACCCCAATTGTCAAACTCAGTGGATGAAATGGCTGAAACTGAAATGATAGCTCTACAAAATACCCCTCTCTCGGCTTGACTTCGCGAACGAAGATTTAAGAAGGGTACAATAGTCCACGTCTGCTGCAGGCTCGCTGGTGGCTGACAAGACCAATGCGGGACAGGCAGGTCCGGCCACAGTGGCTGCAGGGAAAAGTCTGATTTAGGGTTGGTGCTGTAGCAGTGTGATTCTTCCTCAATCTCCTTTTGTCCTCAAGACCAGCTATGTGTGCGTTCTCAAAAGAAGAGACAGCCTGGTGGATGGTGTGCCTCCATGCTTTGCGATCTGAGGCTAGGTCAGACCACTGGTGATGGTTGATGCGACAGGTGCCAAGGGATTTCTTCAAGGAGTCCTTGTACCTCTTCTTTGGTGCCCCTCTATTTCGATGGCCGGTGGAGAGTTCGCCATACAGGGCAATCTTGGGAAGGCGGTGGTTTTCCATCCTAGAAATATGCCCTGCCCAGCACAGCTGCGTCTTCAACAGCAGTGCCTCGATGCTGGTAACCTCCGCCCGCTTGAGAACTTCAGTGTTGGTCACAAAGTCATTCCAGTGGATGTTGAGGATGGTGCGAAGGCAGCGCTGATGAAAGCGCTCAAGGAGTCGCAGGTGATGACGGTATAAAACCCATGATTCGGAGCCGTAGATGAGGGTTGTCATCACAACCGCTTTGTAAACATTGATCTTTGTGCCTTTTTTCAGATGCTTGTTGCTCCACACTCTTTTGTGCAGTCGGCCAAAGGCACGGTTTGCCTTTGCCAGCCTGTTGTCGATCTCCTTGTTGATCTTAGCATCTGAGGAGATGATGCACCCCAGGTAGCTGAACTGCTGGACTGTCTTCAGAACTGATTCACCCACAGTGATGCAGGGAGGGTCATAATCTTCCTGGGGTGCAGGCTGGTGGAGAACTTCTGTCTTCTTCAGACTAACTTCTAGGCCGAATAGCTTGGCAGCCTCTGCAAAGCAGGACGTCATATGCTGCAGAGCTGATACCGAGTGGGAGACGAGTGCAGCATCATCAGCAAACAGTAGCTCTCGGATGAGTTTTTCCATTGTCTTGGAGTGGGCCTTTAGTCGCCTCAGGTTGAACAGGCTGCCATCGGTGCGATAGCGGATGTAGACACCATCGTCATCATCTAGATCTACTGCGGCTCTTTGAAGCATCATGCTAAAGAAGATCATAAAGAGAGTTGGCGCGAAAACGCAGCCTTGCTTTACACCTGTGCCTATTGGGAAGGTCTCCGAGAGGTCGTTGCAGTGTCTGACTTGGCCTCGCTGGTCTTCGTGTAGCTGGATGATCATGCTGAGGAACCTTGGGGGACATCCTAAACGTTCCAAGATTTGCCACAGGCCTTTCCTGCTAACGGTATCGAAAGCTTTGGTAAGGTCGACAAAAGTTACATACAGAGCCTTGTTTTACTCCCTGCATTTCTCTTGGAGCTGCCTGAGAACAAATACCATGTCGGTGGTGCTCCTGTTAGCTCTGAAGCCGCACTGGCTCTCTGGGAGGAGTTCTTCTGCAATGGCGGGCACCAGTCTGTTCAGGAGTATTCTGGCAAGGATTTTGCCTGCGATGGACAGCAGGGTTATCCCCCGGTAGTTGGAGCAGTCTGACTTTTCCCCTTTGTTCTTGTATAGGGTGATGATGATTGCATCACGAAAGTCCTGTGGTAATTTGCCTTGTTCCCAGCAGGTGACAAGTACTTTGTGAAGTGAGCTATGTAGTACTGTGCCCCCATGCTTCCAGATCTCTGGTGGAATTCCATCAACTCCTGCTGCCTTGCCACTTTTCAGTTGCTTGATGGCTTTAACAGTCTCTTCTAGAGTGGGGATCTCATCCAACTCTGTTTTCACTGGTTGAAGTGGGGTGAGGTGAATTGCTGAATCTTGAACTACGCGGTTGACACTGAAGAGAACCTGAAAATACTCCGACCACCGGTTCAATATGGATGCCTTGTCTGTGAGGAGCACTTGGCCGTCTGCACTACGCAAGGGACTCTGAGTCTGATATGATGGACCATATACTGCCTTCAGGGCTTCGTAGAACCCTCTTAAATCACCAGTGTCTGCACACAGCTGGGTTCTCTCTGCAAGCTTGGTCCACCACTTGTTCTGAATGTCTCGAAGCTTGCGCTGGAGGTTGCTACATACAGCGTGAAAGGTTGCTTTTTTCCCAGGACAGGAGGGCTGAGCAATATGTACTTGGTAGGCAGATCTTTTTTTCGCCAGTAAATCTTGGATCTCTTGATTGTTCTCATCAAACCAGTCCTTGTTCTTCCTTGTGGAGAACCCGAGGACTTCTTCAGAGATCTGCAGGACGGTAGTTTTTAGGTGTTCCCAGAGTGCTTCTGGAGAAGGGTCTGTGGGGCAACTGGGGTCCTCAATTCTTGACTGGAGTTTTGCCTGGAAGGCAGCTTTATCTTCGGCTGACTGGAGACTGCCAACCTGAAACTTCCTCCGAGGGATACCTCCTCTCCTGGGTGTGGGTTTAAAGTGAAGACGGAGATTGCAGCGTACAAGACGATGATCCGTATGACATTCTGCACTGGGCATTACTTGGGTGTTTAAGACATCTCGAAGGTCTCTCTGGCGCACCAGAATGTAGTCGATAAGGTGCCAGCGCTTGGACCGTGGGTGCATCCAGGTTGTCTTCAGACTGTTCTTTTGCTGGAAGATAGTGTTGGTGATGGTGAGCTGGTGCTCCATGCAGAATTCTAGCAGGAGGCGCCCGTTGTCATTGCAGTTGCCAATGCCGTGTTTGCCAAGTACTCCTTTCCAGGCTTCCGAGTCTTTACCTACTCTGGCATTGAAGTCGCCAAGGATGATCACCTTGTCCTCTGTAGGGGTTTTCCGTACGAGGTTGTGTAGATCAGCATAGAACTTGTTCTTTTCTGCAGGATCTGCTTGAAGGGTTGGGGCATACACACTGAAGAGTGTTGCATGCTGCTTGTTTTGAAGTGGGAGGCGCATGGACATGATGCGATCTGAGTGACCTGTTGGCAGGTTTTCGAGTTTGGAAGCAATGGAGTTCCTGACCATGAAGCCAACGCCAGAAAGGCGGCTCTCAGCCTTTGACTTACCTGACCAGTAGAGGGTATAGCCAGCACCGTGTTCTTGAAGACTACCTTCCTCAGGGAAACGGACCTCACTGAGAGCTGCTATGTCGATATTCAACCTGAGAAGTTCGTGGGCAACTAGAACAGAGCGTCGTTCAGGGCAACCACTGTCTACTGTGTCAAGCATGGTTCTGATGTTCCAACACGCAAGCTTTAGTCTTTGCACACTTTGTGAGGCAGGTGCATGCCTTTTCTTTGTTGTTATTTTTTGACCGCAAGTAAGGATGCCCGTTGACCGCGGCTAGCCAACTGGGGGGGAGGAGACGAGCTTTGTTTAGGCCACCTTTTCTAGGCCCCTCTCCGTGTGGAGCAAGCAGTGCTGTCCCTAGATAAGGCTGCTTGGTCGTTCAGGGTGCTGCCGAAAAATGCTTTCGTCTCCGGGTTAGCATCAGGCGACCAATACCCTGAACCGCCTACATGCAGGATCGGGACTGCGGCTTCCAGTGGCACCTTCCATCTGCCGTTTCGCCCCATGCCCATCGCTGCAGGACTTGATGCGTTGTGGGTTGTGTATGTGGATATGCCCTTCAGGCCTGCGCAGAGGAATTTTTTAGGTGAAGCCCAGTGTGCGCGGTACTGGCTCCACCCTTTCACCTGGGGGTCATCTGCCATGGCCCAGTAAGCCGGGATGCTGGCAGCGAGTCCTCCAGGTGGTAGGTGTTACATTAACGAGCTCTATCTGTCCGGGTTTGATGTTAGAGTTTTCCTTCTCTTAGGCTGGCAAGGTTGGTGGGCCCAGCCTGCCCATCCAGTTATACCGCTGGACAATTCGGTCGCACCATGACGTAGCAAACTCTGTGAAAAACGGGGGGGACCAGCGAGAAGGTGTTGCTACGGATGCAGTAATGCAGGAGAGGCCATTGCAGTGACCATCTGCCAGGCATAGCCAGACAGTGACCTTTCACTACACCGGGAGAAGAGAGGCTATGTATTGCGCATACACTTTCCCTGGGGGGAGGTAGGATACCCAGAGGGAGCCTACCCCCCCACCCCTGCCCACAAAATACCCAACTATCTTACTGACTCTTACTGACTCTTTTAAAATCTTTAAACTAGAAATCCATGAGTTGGAACAATTAAACTCCATCTAGTCTACCTTACAACAAACATCTCAATCAGCTGAAATGGTAACTGAGAGCTGTCAAATGCACCAAGAAGAGATACAAAAATTACAAGTCCATGAAGTGTGGGTGTCAGAAAAAATTCTCTTTCTGGAGAGTGAAGTGAAAGAACAAAATGTGAAATGAAAAGGAATTGCTGAGCAAGAGGAGAAATCAGAAGATCTAGCTTCAGTTATTATGGCATAGCTTTCTAGAGCACTGCAATTGGAAGAAAACGTTGCGCGTTAATAAAATAAGACAAGGGAAAGAAGACACGGGGGCATGAATATTTTATATCATGAGTAGATTCCATTTTAGTATAGCTCATATAATTAAGAGAATCAATGGCAGCATTTTTATCCATTGTCTTATTTGTAATGTGGTTGAAATCAGTTGTGTTTAAAATAGAATTCTTGTGATATATTTCTGTATTGTAAAGATATAACAGCCATTAAAAAGACTTGGCACAATCCATTAGAAGCATTTTGGAAGCAGTTGCTACAGAGAACCAGACTGGCGTATTAGCTAAGATGCAAGTAGAACTGCCAAAAAGCAAAGTGAAATGGCAAACTGGGATGTTTGCACTTACGATTAATAAAGTGTTCACATGATTTATTCAAGTCCTGAAAGACAGTTGAGATTTTTGTTCTTAAAATATTTTGAGAAATATGTAAAGTTAAGTAAGCTCTTAGCTAGCAAAGGCAAAAACAAAGGTAATTTCCAAAGTATATCTCAGCTATTCATCAAAATTAAGCTGTAAAGTAACTCGCATCAACCAAATGGAAAGTGGGGTGAAAATTTTAGCATCTTTTTTTCCAATTTCCAAGTCAAATGCATAAGGGGAAAAAAACAGAAAAAAACCATACCTTGGGTGCATTTGAAATATAACAGAAAATTACTGCAGACATTAAGTGCACACTTATCACTTCCAAAGTATCAATTCCCAACAATGAAATCCATAAATTTTCAAAACATAACATGGGCCATTCTGCTCCCGATTTTTTGTTTCTACAATTTTCTTAGTAAAGTTGACATATACAGTGCCTAAAAATGAACTGAAAATTATGAAGATTTCACTGACATGAGAACAAATAATTAAATCTGCATTTCTTCAATTATGGAAAATGTTATGCCTTTACTATCTTACTACTGGCTACTTTTTTAAAAAAAATGCAACCATGGTGTCCTTTTAGCACTTGGAAAACAGAGAAAATATCCTAACCCAAATCCTGCCTAATGAAACTGGTTACTAGTGGACTACTGGGGCCAAGTTGAGAATACACAAGGAACCAGCAATCAACAAGTAATTTGTCCTCCCCCCCACCCATCACAACCAAAATTATTTACAAATGCTTTGGATGGTGCTCATACAGCACTTGGACATATCATTACATCTAGAGGCATCAAGGAGGGAGAATAGGGGTGCAAAATACTAGAGGCCCAGGTCATCTCAGGGAGCAAGAAGCCAAGCAAGATACTTAGTTTGAATATTAATGACAGCCCAAAGAGAATCGTAAGCAGCAGCCTGGCCATCAAATAAAAAATTCTTTGGAAAAGCTATTGATGACATCATTCAGTACAAAGGAGCAATTTCTAATGAGGCATCTGTACTTTATGCTTGTACCAATCAGAGGTGCAAGAAGAATGAGAAGGACTGTTGGCTGCTGTCATCTCACAAGTCAAGTTCAGCACTAAAGCCAGTGCTGATCCCAATTGAAAAACCGTTATTAGGCAGAGCATACCAGACTGACTTAGTATCCAGTACTTGAATGTACATTGTCATGTTGTGAACTATATGTACTTGCTGTAGCATGATGAAGCACTAAGTTACACTATTCTAGAATGTCTGCTATTAGATTAAAGTCATTTCCCCCATCTCTTGCACAATTAGGTCTCAAGTGCTGATATTGATATTATGAATGATGTTATGGTAATAATAATATTGATTCAGTTTCCATTCTTATGGTACAGAGCAAGGTTGGTTTTTTTAAAAAAAATACTTCACTGTGAGCAAAGATAATACTGTGTGTGGGCTAATATTTAACCCCCTCTTTGAATCTTCCTGCTTCTGATGGATTTGACAATAAAAGACAATAACTCAAAAATAATAAATGAGCACTATTCATCCATTGAAAAGTAATCTCTTCTACCTTAAAACACCTGCCACTTTTGACAATGGCTCAAGTGTAATGTTTGTTTAGCTCAAGTACTGCACACACAAGATGAAAAGATGCTAGCAGACAGATGTGTGACAAAGGAAGTGATCTCCAAAGAAAACACTAAGAAGGAAAGTTTGTACTGGCACTCTCAGCTGACTAAACAGCTAAACTAGGGAATGACCATAGATGCTGCCAAGTACCATATTTCACTGTAAAGGACAGCACATGGGTGATTCAATCCCCACACTGGAAAGTAAAATAATGGGAGGAATTCTTCATTTTGTCATGCCTTTTTCTTTGTTAAACAGTACTTTATACCTGCACTTCTGAAAACAAGTTCTTCAGGATGGTTCACAATCAAGTAATCTCGCAACATGAAATGAATTGCAACATAAACATCACATGCTAAAGCAAAAAAAAAAAAAAGGTGGGGGGAGCAAGCATTATAGCCAGGCTAGTTAAAAACAAAACAAAAACTAAGTAAAGAATATCAAACTGGATGACAAATGCTTTTCTAGAATAAAAGTCTTTTGTCTTAACGCTAACCATGATGACAAAATACAAACATGGGGTGGGTATTCCATAACTGTAGTGTGTAAGCATGAGTCCCCTCTTTCATCTTTAATGGACTATGTTCACCCTGGCCCTGGTGCCAGATTACCTGGATCCCACTTTTTCATCATTTATGGACTGAGTTTACTCTGGCTTAGTGTCAGAGATACAGGACCCTTATTATTATGAACTTAGTAGGAGTTTATAGTGTGTGAGCACAGGCAAACTGCTTCTATGAACATTCATTGGTAACCAGAAAACAGTGGGTACAAGAACTAATCCAATATGGACAGTAATATCAAATACCCACTTGCCTACTGTCTATAGGCAATTGATCCTGTTTAACTTTAAGCATTTGGCATTCCATTTGGACATTTACTCTGTGAATCATGCAGCAGTGTCCCTTGCCAGTCCCCAGCTAGCTCCTTGCTTGTGCCTATTTGTGTCTGCCCTGCCAAGAAGGACTCCATGCTTCTCTCCTGAACTGCTCAGCCATGCAGATCCCAACTGCATTCCTGTCCTTGGAAGCCATTATGCAGTCTCTCTGCAGGAGCCATTTTCCTGTGACATCATAAAACAACAATGTCAAGTCTCTCTGGATGCCTTGAGAGCCAAGCAGGAGCCCCACATTGTCAAGCATGCAGGTTCAATGACGAGTCGAAGACTACGTTTATTGACAGACCGATACTTTGGCTCAAGCCATTGCTTGAGAAGAATGAAACCAATACATTGATACACAACTTTTAAGATACACTCCAAAGGGATTCCTACGGGGAGGGGAAGCTGGGAAACGTTCACACATAGAATATCAAAACTACATACATTCCCAGGGTGTTATCAGGCATTCTGCCTTGCAATGCCCAGATGGCTCATCCTCCCGGAGAAGGATTCATGGGAAGGTGCTGATTGCTTTGTTCCCTCTAATTAACAGTCATAAAGCAAGAGAGGAGCCAGGAAAGAATAATAAACTAACAACATTTGGTGCTCTGGGATCTTACCCAGGCCTGCTTTTTGTCAGGCCCTAAACCATCAGTTATTGATCAGAATTAGCCATGCTTGACACACATACTCAGGATATGTCTTGGATATGCAAATGGGAGAAGTCTAGGTGAACCATGAATTTGTGAATCTTCTCACCTGGACAAAAGACTGTTCCTGCCAGACAGCCAAAGAAGTTATGTATGCAATACAACTTCAGCCAGGACAAAGACCAGTTCCAGCCACAGAAGCCGTCCCCATTGTGTTTAGCTCTGGTGTCACCATAGGTTGCGATTTGGCCCACTATTATCCCATCAGGTGTTTTGTTAAGTAAGTTAAGTTCATCAACACTCTTAATTCCTTTTCCAAACATGCCTGGGAGCTTCCCTCTCCATGACATCAAGTACTATACTTACGGATTGAGATGAGTGCATCTAATTGATCATGCTGAATCGTTTGAAGTGGGAGCAGCCCACTCACAATATAGAAATGCTCTCTAGGAGCCATTCACACAGAAAACTCACGTACTCACACTTTGATTTTTAAACTTTTGAAGCCAAATTATGGAGTTTCCACTGAAAACTTTCCTCTCCGTTCTGGACGTTGAAAAACATGTGACCAATTGTGTTGTCAGACATTCAAGGATATGCTAGACATTCAGGATATGACACCATAATCTCTTAGGGAAATTGCTGTGATTCTCCTCTTTAGATGGGGGAATTAGCATAGGAGACCCTGGTAGAGCATAGGAGTGATCTTTTGCCAATTTAAGGAGGTGTAGTTTTTCAGGAAGAAAACTCCAACAGTAAAATAGTTTTTAAAATAAAATGTTTACTTAGAATATATATATATAATACAATCACACATAAACAATCGAACACATACAAACAAGAACTAGGAATAATAGAGATGAAACATATGGAGACATTTAGGAACATTGCAGGGGTGTGTGTGTGTGTATGATATGACCTGGTCCATGGATCCTTGAAGCAGAAGGCATGAAGGTAGAGAGTGGCCCAAACAGAGTTTGGGGGTGCAAGTCTGTGGTAGGGTAAGACAGGACACACTGAACTTTCCATTTGCTGGCCTTATATTACCTGATTTGTGCCCTCAGGTAATGAGGTCATGTGGTGTGTGACCATTAGGTCAGGTAACCTGTGACACTGTGGTGACATCAGAACATGTGACTCCTATGTCACCCAAAAGGGGCAAATAGGGGGAGGCTCCCAGGGGCTTGATAGCGTTAGTGGGCCTTGAAGGCTCAACTATTGAAAAACTACCTTAAACAAAGAAATGAAATTGGTCAATTTAGAACCATATATTCAATCTACTGTAACACCAGAGCAAACACAATGAAGTTATTCTGCATGATGGACTTAAGTCCTTAGCAACAGTCATTTCCTTGGGCTTCTCCTTTGCATCCTGCAGTCTTCTCAATGGCTGACAGGAACAAACCTTTGTCATGTGCAGGTGTGGTAGTAAAAGCCTTTTGTTCAGCTGTGGGCTACTCCATCTGCATTGATACACCTGGGGAATGTGACTCTCCTGCTTTACCTTCATGGCTGCTGAGCAAGAAGATGGATTCAGGATCCCTTCAATCATGGCTTCTGCTGAAAGCTGTCTTAGATGCTGTCTTCTATGGACAGAAGTGCAGTTGCATGGCTTGGCAGCTCCTTGAGGAAGCCTGATCTGGAATCCTTCTATGCAGGGGGATGCCCAGTCACAGAAATGGCATGAATAAACAGGGAGGCCTCTTAGCTAAGCTGGAATGCTTGCTGCTTGGCCCCACAGACTGAAATGTCCATATTGAAGCTGGCACAACTGCCAAATGCTTAGGATCACACAGGATCCACTGCCTATAGACAGTAGGCAAGTGGGTATTTGTTTCTAATATCCATATTGGGTCAGTTCTTATACCCAATGTTTTCTATTTATCACTGAATGGTCACATAAGCAGTTTGCCTGTGTATACACAAAGTAAGTTCATAACAACAAGAGTCCTGTATCCCTGACACTAGGCCAGATTTAACTCAGTCCATAAATGGTGACAAAAAGGGGGTCTAGGGAGTCTGGAACCAGGGCCAGAGTGAACACAGTCCATTTAAAGATGAAGGAAGGGGCTTGGGCTTCACAAAACCCTGTCTGTCTTTCCCTTCTATGTTTCTCTATGTAATTTTCATCTCTCTTTTTTAGGAACTGTGTGATTGATGAGTGATTTTATTTTCTTGTATGTTTGAATAATTTTCTAATAAAACCGATTATAGTTTACCAAAATTCTCCTCATTATTTAAAAGGGAAATTCTTGGGAGTTTACCTCCTGTATACACAGGTTTCTGACCCCACTTAAGTTGGCCATCTTTGCCCATTAAACTAACTCCCCAACCTTTTTTGAGGGCAATTTGGTTTACAAGTGCCTCTTCTAATAAAGATATGCCCTCTGGAACCAATCACTAAATTTTATAACACAGGTGTAGATCACACAATTATTGGGCATGTTCATGTGGAAAATGATGATACATCAAGGACCAGCAAGTGTTAAGCACACTAAATTGTTAGAGTGACACCACATTCCAAATCTCTAAAAATATAAGACCAAAAGAAGATCCTTGCCAGATTAGACAGTGGTTCATCTAGTTCAGCATGCCATCTCACAGAGTGGCCAAACAGTTCCTGTGGAGAGCCAACATAACAGGGCATAAAGGCTAAGACCCTCCCCTGATGTTGTCTCCTGGTTCTGAGATCCAGATGTTTAGTGCCTCTGACCATGGAGGATCCCCTCAGTCTTCATGGCTAGTAGTCACTGATAGACCAATCCTCCATGCACCTGCTGGAATGGCCTTGCGTCAGCCATAGCTCTCTAGGAGTTGTCCTAGAAATGGCAGCTCTGCTGTGAAAGCTCTCTCAGCCCCACCCACCTCACAGGGTATCTGTTGTGGGGGAAGGAGATAAAGGAGAGTGTAAGCCACTCTGAGACTCTGATTCAGAGAGAAGGGCGGGATATAAATCTACGGTCTTCTTCTTCTTCTTCATGAATCTATCTAATTCCCCTTTAAAACTGTTTATTCCTGTGGTCATCGTTACATCTTCTGGCAGCAAGTTCTACATTTTAATCACTCTCTATGTAAAGGAGAATATTCTTTTGTCAGTCTTAAATCTACTGGACATCAGCATCATTGGATGCCCTTGAGTTGTAATATTTTTGGAGAGGGAAAAAAATTCCCATTGACATACATAATTTTATAAACCTCTATCATGTCCCACCTAAGCTGCCTTTTTTCTAAATTGAGAAGTCACAGACTCTTCAGTCTTTCCTCATAGGGAAGGTGCTCCAACCTCCTAATTATATTGGTTGTCCTCCTCTGTACTTTTCACAGTTCTACTATGTTTTTTTTTAAATACAGTGACTAGAACTGTACACAGTATTTTGAATGAGACCACACTATAGACTATGATAATACAGGACTATTACAATATCAGCTGCTTTATGTTCAATCCCTTTTCTAATAATCCCTAACATAGAGTTTGTCTTGTTCACTGCTGCAACACCTGGGGTTACCAAATACCACATTGAGCCATCCATTGCAACTCCAAAATCCTTTCCCCTCTCAGTCTCAGCAAATTGAGACCACTATGCTTGAAGTTGGGATCCCCTCCACAATGTGCATCACCTTATACTTACCAATATTTAACATTCGCCACAGTCTCACACAAGTTGTGGAGATTCTATTGGAGGTCTTCAGAGTCAGCCTTCATAGTCAACCATTCAGAATAATTCTGTGTCATCTGTAAACTTGGCAACTACACTGTTCACCCCGGTTAGGCTTCCCAAACCTCCCGCCCTGGCGGGGGACCCCAGGTTTATCCCCCTTCTCTCCCGCTTTCCCAAAAACTGGAAGCGAGGTTGGGGGTATGGCGTCTGGGAGTGATTCCGTTGTGAGCAGTTGCTTAAGGTGGAGAGCGCAGTTCCTCTGCACGAGAAGAGCCAAGCCGAGTCCAGGAACACCTTAAGAGACCACCAAGATTTTTAGGGTTATAAACAGCTTTCAAGATTCAAAGCCCCCTTTGTCTGATCTTCTGAAGGGAACTTTGGTTGCAGTCACGCACACAAAGGTAGGAGGGCCTCCTGGAGCGGGGCAGGGGGGAGTGGTAAGTTAACTGCATACTGCCTAGCCCTTGTAGGATTGCTGCCCCCCGCCTTTCTGGCTCCTCTTTCACTTTCCAATCCCGGCATTTACACAGAGAACCTGCTGGGATCATTTTGCAGCTGCTTTGCATTCCACAGGCTTCCGTCATCCCACTTCTTCATAATCTTCTTCTTTTTGCACGTTTACTTGGAAGCAAATCCCAGTGTTTCAGCTGAGCTTACTCCCTACTAGGCGCAAGAAAGATCACAGTGCCTCTGTTTCCTGCTGAAGAGAGCTGCCCCAACCTTGTGCACGCTGATTTGGGAGCGCTCTTTGAAGTAGGCATGCTGAATTAAGGCTGCTGTTGTAAGCAGTATTACTGGGTGAACTTGCCTTCTGAGCTTAGGGTTGCCAATCCCCAGGTAGGGACAGGGAATCCCCTGATTTGGAGGCCCTTCCCCCACTTCAGGGTCATCAGAAAGCAGAAAGGGGGGAAATGTCTGCTGGCCACTCCATTATTCCCTATGAAGATCGATTCCCATAGAATAATGGATAATTGATCTGTGAGTATCAGAGCTCTGGGGGGCTGTTTTTTGAGATAGAGGCACCAAATTTGTATCATAGCATCCAGTGCCTCTTCCCAAAATACCCTCCAAGTTTGAAAATGATTGGACCAGGGGGTCCAATTCTATGACCCCAAAAGAAGGTGCCCCTATCTTTCATTATTTCCAAAGGAGGGAAGGCATTTAAATATGCAGTTCCTTTAAATATGATGGCAAGAACTTCCTTTGGAGTTCAAATATGCTTATCACGCCCTTGCTGCTGGCTCCACCCCAATGTCTCCTGGCTCCACCCCCAAAGTCCCCAGATATTTCTTGAATTGGACTTGGCAACCCTACCCCTGGTTCTAGATCATTTATGAATAAAAAGTATTGATCCCAATATCAATCTTTATGGGACTCCATTGCTTACTTCTCCCCACTGTGAGAACTGTCCATTTATTTCCATTCTTTGCTTCCTGCCATTTAACCAATTTTAATCCATAAGAGAACCCATCCTCTTATCCCATGACTGCAAAGTTTACTCAGGATGCTTTGCTTTGGTGAGGTACCTTGTCAAAAGCCTTTTGAAAGTCCAATTATATTATGTCTTCCAGGTAACCATTGTCTACATGATTGTTCACTTTCTCAAAGAGCTCCAAAAGATTGGTGAGGCAGGTCTTCCCTTTGCAGAAATTATGCTAATTTCCCCTCAGCAGGCTTTGTTCCTCTATGTGACTAATGATCTTTGATTACAGTTTCTACTAATTTGTATGAGACAGACATTAGGCCAAGTGGTCTGTTATTTTCAGGTCCAGAGCAGGACTTAACCCCCTCCCCCCCAACCCAATAGATCTCAATCCATTTATGAAAAAATCCAACCCAGCCATGGGTCCAGGGTTGCAGCATATTAGCAATGTGAATGACCATGGTACTATGATGCTGGCTTTAGGGGGTGCTGTCTGATTGACAGAAACCACCCCAAACTCAAACGGCTTATTTGAAGCCAAGATACTGCCATGGCAACCTAACAATCTGACTACACCCAAAAAATCTCCCAGAAGCACCTTCAGAATCTACCCTCCAGAAAGATGTGGAAGCACTGTAACACCGTGTCACCTAATCATAACCTAGCGAGGCAACATAGAAAGATATGCAGTGAGTAAAGTATTCAAAGGTTCAAAGGAGCAAACAAGGATATACGCCTCATGTCTATTACATGATGCTGCCATTCTGCTTGATTGACAAAGACTGAAGTAGATCTAGATGATACTATTCATCTAAGGATAACTGAAAGTAAGATGCTAGCACTCGTGTTATAACTTTCGGAAAGCAAGGAGAATTAAGACTGACTGATAATTATGTAAATCTATGGGAGTGAAAAAGAATTAATTTGGAATGCCTTTATCAGGGCTTTGAAAATGGATCCCATAGTTCTCTCACTCAAGCAATCATTAATTACTTCCATTACCAAATTGGACAGCCCCTCTGGCAGATTTCATACACCAGAATGATTGCAGAGGACTGCTTGAGGAAGCATCTGGTATTCCTCCCTCGGAGAGTGTAGGTGGGGGAAAGGTGTCCAAAAGGGCGCTTCAGGCAAACTCATTGGATTGGTTTTAATGTTGTTAAGTTTAGTGTTTAATGTTTTATATTGTTAAATCTAAAGGCTTTTAACTACTGTATGTTTTTATAAAATGTTGTTAGCCGCCCTGAGCCTGCCGAGGTGGAGAGGGCGGGATATAAATAAAATTTATTATTATTATTATTAACCAGGTTATCTATCCTTGAGGGCAGGTCTGGTGGAAACATCGTTGGCAGTGCTGTGGGTCTCGGCGTTTCTGATGTGGGATTAGTGCCATTGTCGGGAGCTGCTGGGCCCAGGTCGACGTTGGTGCCTATTGAAGCTGTAGACAAGGTTGGGGACTTTTCACAGGCTTCTTCTGGGCTGGCTTGACCGTGGGGTCCATGGGGACAGGCCACACCTGCTGCTCCTGGCGGGGCTGTGGGGAGTTCTGCTTTTTATCCCTCCACAGGTATTGGCTTGCAGCCAAGTTGGTCTTGGCAGCAGGGGCAGCAGGGTTTTGCAGGTTCTTTTATGGGGGGTTGGGGTGCCCCTTCTCCTTATGGGGCGGGTTTTTTTACTGCCTTACCTTTTGGGGATGTAGCTTTGCCTTTAGGGGCCCAGTCCGATAAAGGTGGGATCTCTTGAACACTGATTGTACAGGTATCCATGAAAGGTTGATAGCGCTTACCTGCTATAAGGTTTTAAGTTCAGATTTAGGATTCCTTTTCAGGGGCCCCGGGTTCCATTTATGTTCGGGGATCTGTGGGTCCTGCAGGGACTGGGCATTGTGCACAGCTGTTGTCTGGCTTTATGGAGCTGGCTGCAGAACTTGGGGTTCTATTGGCTTAGGAAAAATGGAGGGTCCGGCCCAAAAACTTATCTTTTGGGGGATTGAATTGGATACCCTGGCGCAACTGTCCCGAATACCTTTCCCAAAACAGCAGATTTAAGGAATAGGATTAATTCCTTTCTTCTTACACGAAGGTCACTTTGAGTTACAGCAGCTGGCCGGGCATCTTAACTTTGCTTGCAAAGTGGTTGCCCCGTGATGAGCTTTTCTTTGTAGGCTATGTGAAGCTATAGCAGGCCTATGTTTGCCTCAACATAGAACACAGGTTACCAGCAGCATGAGGGAAGATTTGAGGGTTTCCTATGCTTGCCTCAACATAGAACACGGGTTACCAGCAGCATGAGGGAAGATTTGAGGGTTTGTCAAGAATTTTTTGGAGTCTTTTAATGGGAGCTCCTTTGGAGAAATGACATGAGGCTTGAAGCTGAGTTACATGTCATGTTTGATGCTGCTGGTTCTTTAGGTTTTGGAGTTTATTCCCGCGGACGCTGGTGCTCAGACATTTGGCCAGACTCTTGGATTCAGGTAGGTGTGAACCGTGATCTTATGTTTCTCGAGTTCTTTCCCATTCTTGTTACAGTTTGGCTGTGGGGGAAATATATGGCCAATCGCACAGTTCATTTTTGGTGCAATAACATGGCGGTAGTCCACGTCATTAATTCCCTTTCATCCAAATCTCAGCGGGTTATGAGGTTGGTGAGGGCCTTCACTCTGCGTCGTCTGCAGCTTAACTTTTTGTTTTTAGCCAAACATGTGCCTGGGGTGAATAACGGGGTGGCTTAGGGAGAGATTTCATCAGCTGGCCCCAGACGCCGATCGAGAGCAGGCGTCAATGCCCCAGGAGCTACGGCTGTTTGGTGAGCCGAGGCCTAAGATGGACCAGCGTCAAAGAGGTACCGTGCTGGAGCTGGGCATCTGCTCTGAGCTTGATTTGTGCTGCTTATTTGGCTGCTTATTTGGCAGTTCGAGGGCCCAAGGAAGGGTTTTTGTTTTGTTACATTAATGGTAGCCTGCTGACAAAGTATCAGTTTTGGGCTGTGACTTCTTGGGCTTTAGCTAAGCTCGGGTTGTCTGGGGTGCAGTTTGGTACCCACTCCTTTAGAATTGCGGCAGCCTCTATGGCTGCTGCCCTGGGATATCCTTCCACTGCCATTTAGAGCATGGGCCGTTGGTGCTCATCTGCCTACAAATCTTATTTTCGACCTTTGCTCAGTTTCTAGTTTCGTTTGTTGTTTGAAATGTTTATGGTTTTTGTTCTAGTTTGACTTTTTTCTTTTTTAGATGCTGTGGTTCCTGGCTAGAGGAGCTGAGTTCTCATCTGTGGACACAACTATGTGTTTTGGGCTGCACATCAGGCTCGGAGAACTTTGGTCGGCTCTCAGCTGGGACTCAGCCAATACGTTTCTTTTGAGTGGCAGGGGCACTGGGGTCCTCAGTGGCCTGGCCTGCTGCCTTTGTTATTCCAAGTGAATGCGGGCCCTCCTTATGTTTTAATCATTCACCTGGGAGGGAATGATCTTGGGCTAATAAAAGGCAAGGCGTTAGCCTTGCAGGCCTGCGAGGATGTTTAGTACATTATGGAGATATGGCATGGGGCCACCATGACTTGGTCAGCCATGATTCTTCGCCAGGTGTGGCGCAGTGCTTTGGACCCTGCAGGTATTGAGCAGGCCTGTTACAAAGCAAACAAGGAAATTAGGAATGCGTTGGTAGGGGGGTTGGGCCACTATTTACCCCATCCGGATGTTTCTAAGAAATTTTCTGACCTCTACAGAGGGGATGGGGTGCATCTCTCTGAAAAGGGTAATAGGCTTTTCTTGAGAGATCTTCGGCAAGGGCTGCGGGTAGCCTTGGGCATCCTGGTGGATGCTAAGCCCTAAGTAGAGACTTGGCCTTAGTAGTGGCAGGTTTTACTTGGTTTATGGTGCTATGCGGCTAGGGGAGGACCATGAAGAACATAAGAACATAAGAGAAGCCATGTTGGATCAGGCCAACGGCCCATCAAGTCCAACACTCTGTGTCACACAGTGGCAAAAAATTTTATATACACACATACACTGTGGCTAATAGCCACTGATGGACCTGTGCTCCATATTTTTATCTAAACCCCTCTTGAAGCATCTCTCTTTTGGGGAATTAAGGGTCTGGCAGAATCAACCTTTGGGTTTGAAGACCTGGTGTGGGAGGATGCAGACCGTCCTGGAGGCTCGACTAGAGGGTGCCTTCCATTGAGACGTGCGTCTGGTGGTTGGGCCCTCTGGGGCATGCCTTCTTGCTGGGCCAGCCTGGTGGGAGCTGTGTCATACAGCTCCAACTGGGGGGCTGAGTCTCTCACCCGTGAAAGGCAGGGGAGCGGTCTGTTGAGACCCCTGGCCCTGACCAGGCTGCAGTTCTGGGTGCCCTTGCCATTTTTCATTATGCTTAATAAAGTGGCCCATAGTTATACCAACACTTTGTGTCCGACTCTTCATTCCGACTTGGGGGACAATGACTGAGATAGACTTTTCTTTAGTTGCCTTCTCATCCTTGACCATCAAATCTGTGTTACTGCTGAAGCAAGAACTCAGACATTTTTATCAGCTCAATTTATCCAGAATCAAATTCTGTAATAGTATTTTCTCATTTCCCAACTCAGCAGATTTTGCATTCACCTTATGCCGCTCTCACTTTCATCTTCTCAACACAGCTTCCTTCCAATTTTACACTATCTGCCCCGGGGCTGCAGCAAGTTTCAGTGTTTTAGCACAGCAAACAGAAACTGGTTTTTATCGGTTTCTTTATGCTGTGCGAAAATGCTGACACTTGCTGCAGCCCTGGGGCAGATAGTGTGAAACTGGAAGAAAGCCATGCTGAGAAGACGGATGTGAGAGTGACGTAAGGTGAGTGCAAAATCAGTCTCAGTGTTAATTAGCAGCATTTTATGATCTAAAATGTTTGTATGCCATCCATCTTTAGCTGGAAGAACGGTCAGAGAAGGAATAGCACCGAGATGTAAACCTTATCTTTCCTTTCCTTTTCTCACTGCCATTTCTGCCCCTACTCCAAATATAGGCTCTACTGTTTCTCCCCTATATAGTCCACCCCCTAAATACATTTGCACTAACAGAACAAAAATTCCATTCACCTTACAGAAAGATTCAAATGACATACTAATATGCACCCATGAAGCCTAACAAGAAAACCAGACAACATGTACTAACCTGCTGCCCCTCCCCTGGAACTACTTTTTGTACTTTTGCATATATAATATAGTGGATTCCTATAGGCATTGTGGCGCAGAGTGGTAAAGCAGCAGTACTGCAGTACTGTGCTCTGAACTCTCTGCTCACAACCTGGGTTTAATTCCAGCAGAAGCTGAATTCAGGTAGCTGGCCCAAGGTTGATTCAGCCTTCCATCCTTCCAAGGTTGGTAAAATGAGTACCCAACTTGCTGGGGGGAAGTGTAAAAGACTAGGGAAGGCAATGGCAAACCACCCCGTAAAAAGTCTGCCGTGAAAATGTTGTGAAAGCAATGTCACCCCAGAGTCGGAAACAACTGGTGTTTGCACAGGGGACCTTTCCTTTCCTTTTTATAGGCATTGAAGAGGCGAGGTGCAAGTGATAACAAGCTCTTTATTGCCTACAGCATAGTAGGTGGCTGCACTAGTAAGACTGAGAACTGGGCCAAAGGGGCCAAAAGTATATACATCTCCGATCGATGTCGTCCCAGTTTCACATGGCGGCTGGCGCTTCGGTTGAGCCTGATGCATTTTGAGGGCGTTGTCGTCCTCGGAGTCCTCTGGGTTGGTTATTGGGCACATTATTGGGTCATTCAAACTGGCGGAGGCTTGTGATTGGTCCAGGACAGCAGAGATTGGGATCCTGCTGCCTATTGTTCCCAAGTCCCCAAGCTCAGTCCGTATGGCACCAATGAGTCAGGCAGGAACACCCACGTCTTCCATTGAGTCCAATATATTAACATAACCTTGATTATCATACATAACAGCTGCCCTGAACCTGCTTCGGCGGGGAGGGCGGGATACAAATAAAAATTATTGTTATTATTATTATTATTATACATAACAGAATACATGGCCTGGAGGTGAAGGGCAAACTCCTCTTCGGTGGCTGCGGCAATCAGCACATCATTGAAGAATGGTTGGGCCCTGGGAATACCTTTTAAGAGTGAGTCCATTAAGTTCTGGAAGATCCCCGGGGCTACACTGACCCCAAACCGCAGCTGCTTAACCCGGAAAGCCCCCCTGTGTGTTACTATGGTTTGCGCCTCCGCTATGGCAGCTGCTGATAAACCTGTGCCAAATCCAGCTTTCCACAAGTGAAGCCAGCACATTACCAACCACGGGGACCAGGTATGCATGGCCTTGCAGCACTTTGTTAATCGTGCATTTATAGTCTGCACAAATGCAAATGCTGCCATTGGGTTTAACCGGGCTTACAATAGGGGTCTCCCATTTCGCATTCGCTACCGGTTCAAGAACCCCTTGGGTCACCTGGCAGTCTAGCTCTTCATCAATTTTTGGTCTCAATGCCAGAGGCACTCGCCTGGCCTTCAGCCATATGGGCTGCACATTTGGGTTTAGGTCTAGCATTATCGGGGGGCCAGCGTACGTCCCCAGCATGCTTTCAAAAATAGTGAGGAACTCCTCACACATACTCTGGAAGTCCTTCCTTGAGAAGACTTGATGGATCGCATTTTACGTGGACCGCCCCCACTCCCAGCACCACAACTTCCCTTTTCTGGAAATCGTGGACCATAAACAGGGACAGGTGTAGCCGAGGTCCCCCCCCCCAGTGCACAGTTGTCTAAAAGTGCAGGCCGAAATGACTGTCTGGCCCACCCCAGAGTCTACCTCCATATTGCAGGGCTTGCCTTCTATAAGTACAGTCACCTTGAACTTATCAGGGGAAGGCATGGGAAGTTGGCATACCTGATCCCCCACTGTGGTAAGTGTCTGAATGTCTTCCATGAGCGCAACCTCGTGGCAGTGGCCATTATTCTGTTGCGTGGTGCCACCCTGGCACGTCAACTCTGAACGGCAAACTCATGCCAGATGGGCGGTCTTGCCGCACATGTGGCAGACTGCATCATGGTATTTGCAAGAGCATCGTTAGTGGGCATCTCCACAGTTGGCACAGCCTCAGTTCGATGTTGTCCCAGTTTCACGTGGCGGCTGGCGCTTCGGTTAAGCCTGATGCATTTTGAGGGCGTTGTCATCCTCAGAGTCCTCTGGGTCGGTGCTGCTGGTGACCTGGTGTGGCCCTGTTGATTACTGCTCCTTGTATGACTTCTCACAGGCAGCAGCTTCACTCACAGCGTCTTCCAAGGTAAGGATCTTTTTGACCACCAACTTCGCCTGCATTCGTTCGTCATGGAGACCTGTCATGAAGCAGTCTAGCAAGACCTTGTCAAGACTCATGAATGCGCACTCACAAGCAAGGCAGCATTGCTCCACAAGGAAGGCAGTGACCAATTCTCTGGCTTTCTGGTTTCGCTTGTGGAACTCGATATGCTGGGTCATGCAGGTTGGCCTGGGAGAGAAGTGGTCAGTCAGCTTCTCCACAATGGACTTGTAGGTGGCCTCAAGCAGCATCAGAAGCAACAGCAAACTCTCCGCCAGCTCCAGTGTGTCCTCACCACAGCAGCTGAGCAGTAGATGCTTCTGCTGTTCTTCATCTGTGATTTTTATGGTATAAACTTTCAGATGAACCTCTGAGGTTGGGGCTGGGCAGCCATGGGGTGGTTTATTGGTGGAGGGTCAGCCACCGGACAGATGCTGGACTGCTGCCAGAGACATAGAGGCACTGGATGCTTGATCATTGCTCATCTTCTTCAGGTCCTAGCTTGGCAACTGTCCTCAGTGCTGGTGGTGTGGTGCATGGAGCTGGAACAGCTGCTGTGAGGCACTGTGTGGTGCCGGTTGCTGGATTGCCTACCAGGATCCCACCTTCATCGTCACTATAATATAGTGGGTTCTTAGGCATTGAAGAGGCGAGGTGCAAGTGATAACAAGTTCTTTATTATGTACAGCATGGTAGGTGGCTGCACTAGTAAGACTGAGAACTGGGCCAATGGGGCCAAACTTAATATACATCTCCGGGTCCCGCACAAGCACGTTATTGGGTCATTCAAATCAGCGAGGGCTTGTGATTTGTCCAGGGCAGCAGACATTTGGATCCTGCTGCCATTGTTCCCAAGTCCGCAAGCTCAGTCCATATGGCTCCAGTGAGCCAGGAAGGAACATCAAGTCTTCCATTGAGTCCAATACATTAACATAAGCTTGATTCTCATACATAACAGCATACAAAGGGAATATAGAGACATTTTTAAAAGTGAAATGTAGTGATTATAGTGCTGGAGACAAGGTGACCTTGGATTATTCTTTCTCCCCAGTTCGAAATACCTTAAATGGTTGTTGGGAAGACAGTGGAGGAAGGCAGAGCCATCCTGAGCTTCCTGAAGGAAGGGTGGGGTAGCAACATGGATTAATAGATGCTCACCTTGGCTACTTTCCAGTGACTTCCCCCAACTATGGGTCTAACTCTTGTATTCTTTTTCAATAGATACCTGCCATTTAATTGCTTCTCAGTATTTCACAGGGATTTTTTCCTACTCCTTTATCACTGGTTTATTTGTGATCTTTTCTCCACTTCAGGATTTACAAAGTTAAGTATCACATAAACTGCCATGGCACCTTAAGTTAATTTTGTATAACATGAATCTAGGGGCCTTGTTGTTTTTTTGACAGAGGCAGAACCATAAGCTGCCCCTGGGACCAATTGTCTGAGTTTGAGCCCTGGAAAAGGCAGAGCTTCTCTGACAACAGATGTGGCAGCAGCTGCAGTAGGCTTTGGTAATACTTGAAATTGATGTTCATGTATGTGTGCAGCCGAACAGCTCTCAGAAATCCACAAACACATGAATTGTGCATGGCATCTTGGGTTATATGCAGGAAAGATGTGAGTAGCTCTCCGACCAATTGCTCACTAAGCAATAATTCTTCCTTAAATGTACAACTGAAGAATGAAATATTCTTCTGCAGCTAACATTCTGGTCCTTAGCTATAACCCACCTCTCTTATTGTATCAGGGTCCTTACATCGATACAGAGCATTCTTTGTTGAGGCACCCACCTGCTGGAATGGCCTGCTTGAAAGGGTCTGGAAGGCTCCATGCTTTTATCAATCCACAGAATATATAGGAAGGACATGTTCAGGTGGGTTTATGAAGGTCACAGGAGTTGTTCAGTAAGGGCCTTTTAATACAATAATGTGATAGGTTCACAGTTAATGGCCATAGAATTTTGGATAGTTTTTTGTTCATAGCTTTGTTTATAGTGTATATTATACTGCTGCACTGTAGGTTTAATTTTGTAATCCAGTTTTGTTATATGAATATCTCTCTATTTTGAGTGTACTGTTCTTTAATTTCAAAATCCAGTTTGCCACTTCTGAATGTGAGTAGCATATAGGCAACTAATTTGCTCAAGTAGCAGCATGTGTTTAAATATTTCAGCATCGCTATGGTTTGACCAGTTCCATCAATGCTGCTTTTATATTGTATACAAAGAGCTCTACACAAGGAAGAAAATGGATAATCAATGGGTACCAAACATTCATCTTAATGTTCTTGCAGCTCATAGATATCACCAAGACTGAGTACTGCAAGTTCCCCTTGTATACCACCGACTTGTGCATTTCTTTCTCTGCTTTCCTGTAAAGACTGAACCATTTCTAAGTGTCAGTCCTCTCTAACAGAGCTGAGGGTGCTTTCATAATAGGCATAAGAACAACTGCTGCTCAGGCTGGAGATGAAAGAGGGGTGGAAATAGGGAAGCTCTCAGCCTTAACAAAGCCCCATCCCTTGATTCAGCCACACTGCTGACTGACAACTCTATTTATCACAGATGAGTTAAATAGCTGGGGTTTCATGTGTTTGTATGTGGGTCACTTTTTGAAAGTAGTTATATCTATGAATAAAGAGGCAGCAGTCCATTTCTGAGAGAATATATTTTCCTTGATCTATCTATTTCTGTATGTAATGAAAAGGTCAAGAAAAGCATAATATATAAAGCTGTCAACCAATTGCACCTTGACTTACAGTTGCTTGCTACTTATTCCCATGGTTGTTGAAACTCTGATGCTTTAATGACAAACCCCCATTCACTTGTGCCGTCCCTTTAAGTTAGGTAGCTTCCTAGTCTTTTTGCTACAAAAGAATGACCTCCAGAACCTGGAAGACTTTTGTCTCTCTTTCCCTCCCCTCCTCCATGTCTAGATAATCTACTTTCCCTGAAAAGCCTAGTGGAGATGCTTCCCATCAATGCTGCATTTTCCTGGGGCTGTAAGAGAGAGAGAAAGAAAGAAGGTAAAGACAAAATTTAGGTGCTTTTCTTTGATGCAGTGCCAGTAGTGTTTTGGAGAAGCAGAGACATGGGAGAAAAAGGGCTAGATCAGGGGTGTAGACTTTTCTATTTCCCAGGAGGGGGCTGGGGCCCAGCCAGAGGTATTTGATCCAGTGACATCATAGGGAGGGGCCTTCATTATCACTACCTATGAATTTATGGAGAAGCTCCTTCCCCTTAAATTTAGGGTGAACCCCCCAACAATGCCCATAGACCAGGCCAAACCCAGGAAAAGGTGGGAGTTGGCCAGTGGTTATAGTGGTATCTCAGAGGTCTCTTGCTGTGTCCTGTTTTTGAAATTCACTTTTACAATAGTCACTTTAAGATCTGCAAATATACATACCATGTGCAAAAAACCACCATGTAAAGTAAGCCACAATTGTTATATGCTTAGGAACCAGTTCATTTTAGTTGTAGCTACCTAGGTAGGGTTGCCAAGTCCAATTCAAGAAATATCTGGGGACTTTGGAGGTGGAGCCAGGAGACTTTGGAGTGGAGCCAGAAGATATTGGGATGGAGCCAGAAGCAAGGTTGTGACAAGCACAATTGAACTCCAAAGGAAGTTCTGGCCATCACATTTAAAGGGACTGCACACCTTTTCAATGCCTTCCCTCCATTGGAAATGATGGAGGATAGGGGCACCTTCTTTTGGGGCTCATAGAATTAGATCCCCTAGTCCAATGTTTTTGAAACTTGGATGGTGTTTTGAAGAGAGGCACAGGATACTATGCTGAAAATTTGGTGTCTCCATCTCAAAAACAAGCCCTCCAGAGCTCCAGATACCCACAGATCAATTCACCATTATACCCTATGGAAATCAATCTCTATAGGGAATACTGGAGTGTCCTGTCCAGCAGACATTTCCCTTCCCCCCCCCCCGCTGTTTTCTGATGACCCTGAAGCAGGGGAAGGGCCTCCAAATTGGGGGATTCCTTGCCCCCAACTGGGGATTGGCAACCCTATGCCTAGGTGGTGAACAATTATCAATACACACCTACTTGACCAAGTCTTTAAGAGTGTAGTCATTTTGAAAAAAAAAAAAACAGGCTTCCTGGGGCCATTAATTTTCAAAAGGATCTGGTTCAGCATCTACTTAAATGAATGTAAGCAATCACAGGCTTGAAGAAATAGCAAAAGCTATTGCCAGAAAGTTACCAGATCACCCTAACCTCTGCCAATGCATTGATTTACCCCATTAGAGCTTAGGAACACTGGTTAATATGCATATTGACACCTAGCCTCCGGTGCCAGGGAGGAGAAGTTTCTCCATCCAAATATCTAAACGATTTGTGTCTTCTAGCTCAATTAGCATTTCTAAGAAGCTGAGGTTGTAAGATCACCAGTGACTTCTTTGCAGCCCAGAGGGAAAATCACACATACTTTACCACCCCATCCATGCCTTTGAAGATAATCTTGTCCTTGAAAAATTTAAAGTGGAAGCCCCCAAGTCCTGAGTTGGTTGCCCGGAGGGGGCTCAGACCCCGCCAGGAAAATCTGGGGGAGGAGGCTTGAGCCCCAGAGCCCCCGTGTAGTTTACGCCTATAGACCAGATGCCCTCTCACTCAGTGATCCTGCCTCTTTGGGGCTGCCTGTTTTGGCTTAAGAAAGGCTGAATCTAGCATTCAAATACATACCTCTCTTCATCTTTCTGCTCTTGGAATGAGCTATAACTGCTATAAGACTCTGTGGCTCTTCTCCTTGTGTGCAATCAGAGCCTCAAACATGCTGCAGCTGATTCCAAGTAGGGTTTGTTCTTAATAGTTAACTGATCCTTGGAAATACCGGCTTCACTCAGAAGCATCAGAGAACTATAAGAATATGATTTCTACCTCTGAGATCATCTAAGGGTTACATTAGCTTCTAAGGGAACAGTGGAGATATGCACAGTATTTTCCCCATTTTTGTTTATAATTCATAATTAAAATAGTGTTTTTATAATTTTTTCATCATTCCATTTGTTTCATTTCCATTGCTTTCAATGGTGTTTTCGCTATAACTTGGGGTTTTTTGGTCCAGTTTTCTGATACTGTACATCTCACCCATTGGGGCCTGCCTACTAAGCAGATTTTAAAAAAGGAAAATCTACCAGTTTCATATGTAATGAAAGGCAAAAAAAAAAAAAAAAGTGGGGAGGGGGAGACTGCAAATATTCTTTCTTAAATCAAGGCAAAATTCTCAGGAATTCCTGCTTCACAGAAGACTTCCCCCTGACAACTTTGAGACAGAGAAGGCAACTCTTGTTTGCAGAGCAGCTACAGCATCAGAGAGCTGGCAGAGGGAGGTGTCTGATTTCCTGATGGGAATGGGACAAAGGAGTGACAGAGCTGCCACCCTCTCTGTGTTAGCCTGGCACAGCTTGCGGGCTCTTGCTCATTGTTCAGCCAGTGATTGCTTAGTGGACAAGACATACTGGTGGAGGCTGATGGACATCATTTGAAGTATGTGTGCATTGCAACAATTGACACATTGAGGCACATTGACTATTAATACACACCCTCAATATGCTTACAATTGTGTGCTCTGCAAACAGTCTCAGTCATCCTAATCAATTTATATACAGAATGCAGGAGATATACACAACACCTAAACTGAAGATAAAACTGAAGGGAAAAAAATAATTGGGGAATAACCTTAAACAAAACAGCAACACTTTCATACACTGGTCAGTCAGTCACTCATTCTGTCTCACACAAGTCAATCAATAGGCAACAAACACTAACAGCAAAACAGAATCTGTACTTATTCAGCCTCTATAAAAACAGAGTCTATAAAAAGGGAGAAATTGGCATAAGCTGCTAATTTAGAATTCAACAAAGCAGTAGACAAGTGCACCTTTAAGACCAACTAAGTTTTATTCAGAATGTAAGCTTTTGTATGCTCTAAGCAGACTTCATCAGACAAAACTGGAATGGCAAGCCATCTTTAAATATAGAGAAAGTGGGCAGTGAGTTGGTCTATAGAGTCATGGGAATGTTTTTAGCAGATTAAAAGAATCACAGATTGTTTCTCCATGGTTGGGGGAACAAGGTGGCCCTTGGTGAGCAGACCTCTTTGCGCCACCCATTAGATTGTGGTGTACTACAAGGAGCTATTCTCTCACCAATGAGGTTTAACATCTATAAGCGCCCCCTTGCCCAGATTGCTTGAGGTTTTGGGCTGGGCTGTCACCAATACGTGGCTGATACCCAGCTCTATCTGTTGATGGATGGTCATTCAGACATCACTCTGGAGCATTTGACCAGGGCCTTGGAAGTCATGGCTGAATGGTTGTGACAAAGCCGGCTGAAACTCAATCCAACCAAGATGGAGGTCCTGTACCTAAACCATGGGGGACTAGAGCTGGGCCTCCCTCTCTTGCATTGGTTCAGAAGGTGAGAAGTCTGGGAGTGATGCCTCACTTACAATGGAGGCCCAGGTCACAGCAGTTGCTTGATCTGCCTTTCACCACCTTCGGCAGGCCAGGCAGCTGGCGCCCTACTTATCCCCCCAGAATTTAGCTGCCGTGACCCATGCAACAGTCACTTCCAGGTTGGATTACTGTAACTCGCTCTATGCAGGCTTACCCTTGCGGCTGATCCAGAAACTCCAGCTAGTGCAGAATGCAGCAGCATGGCTGATAATTGCATTGCCTTTGTGGGCAAGCATTCAGCCAGTGCTGTGCCAACTGCACTGGCTACCTATTGAGTACTGGATCTGCTTCAAGGTTTTGGTACTGACATTTAAAGCCTTACACGGTCTGGGACCAACATACCTGAGGGACTGCCTTTCCCCATATATACCCCAGAGGTCGTTGCGATTGGCTACGCAACACCTCCTGACCACCCCTGGCCCTAAGGACATCCGACTTGCCTCAACCAGAGCCAGGGCCTTTTCAGCCCTGGCCCCTGCCTGGTAGAATCAGCTCCCTGTGGAGATCTGGGCCCTACCTGAATTACTGCCATTTCATAGGGCCTGCAAGACGGAGCTGTTCTGCCAGGCCTATGGTTGAGGCAGCGGGCGCCCTATTATTCCATCATTTGGCCTCCCTTGTGGTGACATCATGCTTTATTATTGTGCTATCCTATTGTTATTACCATAATTTAAAATGGGCCTACAACTGGTCATTGATATGCTGTGCCCTATCCACTGGTGGTGCGTTTTATTTATTATTTTTACTGTTAATTTTAATTTGGTGTTTTAACTTTGATATGTAGGTTTTTATTGTTATTTTTATAAGTTGTGATCTGCCTTGAGCCCATTTACGGGAAAAGGTGGAATATAAGCCTACTAAATAAAAATAATATTGTTAACTGGGCTGTAACAATAGTGGAGGGTGATAAAAAGCAGACATGTCATAGCCCTCCCCAAGCCACTTAGCCAGCAACATGATTGGTGAACACTAGAAAGATGGATCTAGCAGCACAATTGCTTCCTCCGCTATTCTGATTAGAATTCTTCCATGTCAGTTACCTTTGCCTCTCTTTTTACTCTTCAGCTAGCAGCCAGCCTCTAGAACAATGATGGGATACAAACTTTACCAAGTGCCATTATTTCCCTTTCTCTGTAAAGACAATATTAAAACAATAGGGTTGGATTTGTTTTGTAAAAATATATGATTAAAAAAGTGCTACTTATCTACTTAGGATAATGAAAATACATTATCACTAATGGAAATATAAACTTGTCATGAGAAAGGCTGCGAACAGGCCAGGAAAAAAAGTATCCAATCCATTTAACCAAGGTTCAATGTGAAGAGGCAGCAGAAGCTTTTCATGATATGGCACTAAATAATATCACCTTATAATTGCTGAAAACAGGACTGGCACTACCATTAAGCCAACTAGGCAGCTGCTTGGAGTGCAGTCCTCAGAGAGGCACAAAACTGACAATCAGCATTAGGGTATGTAATCTGTCACATGTAGGGTTGCCAAGTCCAATTTAAAAAATATTTGGGGACTTTGGGGGTGGAGCCAGGAGTCTTTGGGGGTGGAGCCAGGAGACATTGGGGGCAGAGCCGAGAGCAAGGGTGTGACAAGCATAATTGAACTTCAAGGGAGTTCTGGCCATCACATATAAAGGGACTGCACAAATTTTTAAATGCCTTCCTTCCATAGGAAATAATGAAGGATAGGGGCACCTTCTTTTGGGGCTCATAGAATTGGACCCCCTGGTCCAATCTTTTTGAAACTTGGGAGGTATTTTGGGGAGAGGCACTAGATGCTATACTGAAAATTTGGTGCCTCTATCTCAAAAAACAGCCCCCCCAGAGCCCCCGATACCCGCGGATCAATTCCCCATCATTCCCTATGGGAATCGTTCATAGAGGTGCATGATGGCTATGGGGGTGGGGCTTCCCCCGCTGGCCAGCTGGCTGGGGGAGGGGGAAGCCTGTAAAACCGGGGGATCCCCCTCTGGGACCTGGGGATTGGGAAGCCTAGTCACATGTCTATCAGGTGTACATTTTCTAGTAAAAAAGGAGGAAGTTGAGATAAACAGTGTGAAGGCTGTCATAAATCTTCCAAAGGTAAATTCTCTATGCAATTAGCTTGAACTTAATTAGCAGTTAGCACCTTGTGTGGAATCAAACCAACATCTGACTTCTGTTTGCCTCTTTCCAAGTAGCCCTCACCATCCTTTGATTATAACTGGAGGAAACTCCTCTAGGGAAGACAGCTGCTATCTGAGGAACAACATATCCCTGTCAGGGGCGTTTTCAATTGTGAAACTCCCTTTCCAAAGAAGCCCACCAGGCATGCTTTGTCAGGTGTGTGTGTGGAGGGCCTACTTAGTCTAGCATCCAGTTCCCAGAAGAAGTGGAGGAGGAGGAGGAGAAGATGAAACGTTGGTGTTTATACCCTGCTTTTCTCTATTTTAAGGAGTCTCAAAGCAGCTTACACTCCTTTTCCCTTCCTCTCCCAACAGTCACCTTGTGAGGTAGGTGGGGCTGAGTAGTTTTGGAGAGAACTGGGACAGGCCCCAGGTCACCCAGCTGGCTGCACATGGAGGAGTAGGGAATCAAATCCAATTTTCCAGGTTAGAGTATGCTGCTCTGAACAGCTACACCAGGGTTGTTGAACTCATGTGTTATGAGGGCCAGATCTGACATAAATGAGATCTTGTTGGGCCGAGCCATGTTGGGCCAGGCTGTATGTGTACCTATTTAAGATTAGGTAGCAAAGATATAAATTTTATAAAGGATATAGACAAACACAATTAAAGATTTTTTTAAAAAAAACCCTTAAAATAAAACATGCTTAAAACATTAGCGGTCATTGGTCTTAAAAGTGCTTTCTTTGTATCTGTCCCATGGGATCCAGGGAACTGGACAAAAGAAACTCTGGCTCTTTCCTTCATTCCCAATGGGGCCAGGAGGGGGAGGACTCTCAGCCAATAGAAGGAAGAAAGGCTTGGTTCAGTAGCTCTGCTGTGTGATTGAGAGAGCCTGGCAAAGAAAGCTCTCCATCCCTCCCCAAGGGAGGAGTCTCAGCCAATGGAGAAAATAGAGACTTTCCTCTGTAGCTCCTGTGTGATTGAGCAAGCCTTGCAAAGCAAGCTGTTATGTAGAAGGAAGCAAGAGAGAGGTAGAAGGAAGCAGATGACAGCCAGTTGCTTGGGGGCCTGATAGGAGCCCTCTGAGAGACTGCTTCGGCCCCTGGACCACATGTTTGACACCCCTGCACTACACTATATTGGCTCTCAGGAGCTCCCAAGGGAAGGCATGAAGAAAAATACTCTCCATTATTTGGCACTGAAGAAACTGGTATTGACAGGTACACTACCTTTGAATGTAGGGTTTCTGTTTAGCTGTTCTGGCTAATGACGATTGATCCGTCTTCTTTGAAATATCAGGTTTATTTTTATCTTTTATTTTAATCTAAACCAGTGACAGCAAAGATAATTATATGAAGTACTTGATTCTATTCTTGTGGTTTTAATGGTCTCTCAGGGAGCAATGATAAATCAAGGGGAGGTGGGTTAACACTTGGATTCAGCCCCCTGTTTCCACTTGGACAGCCCGTGGAAGGAAGTTGTTATTTCATACTGTTTACCTAAGGTTGCCAACTCCAGGTTGATAGATTGCTGGAGATTTGGCAATGGAGTCTGGAAAGGGCATGTAAATATTTGAGCATTAAAGGGTGATGTGTGTACTGGGGGGCATGATATTGGATTAACGGTTAGGAACCCCTGGTCTGTTCTTAATTTACTGACAGTCATTTTCACTGGATGGCCCTTGAGTTCTAGTTTATGCAGAAATAGAAAATATTTCTCCAGGCACTTCACTATGCAGGTCATTTTCATCAGCCTGTTGTTCTGGTTGCTCTTTTCAAGGCCTTCCCTAACTCACTGATGCTCTTTTTGCAGTGGCTTGATCATAGGGCTTCTTATTCCAAATCTGCCTGTGCTGTAGATCCAGGTGGGGGCTGTATGATAACTGATCATTCTGTTTTAGTCCTTGGCTCAGAATTGTTTTCCTTTCTATGGCTGCATGCTGAGTTGGCAATTTCATTGAGCTGTCCATCATGACTGCAGAACACTATCCATATTGGTGCCACCATTTGGAGTAATTTGGTGTCAACTGCAGAGTTGGCTCACCCCTGATTCCTGATACTGGATGAACAAATTAAATAGCACCATTTCCAGTTTCAGTCCCTAGCCCCTTCTCATTTCCCTCTGCTTTATTTTATTTTATTATTAATAATTTTATATTATTACACTTGTCTCCCCAGTGTGAACTGAAAGTGGTGCCTCTTTTATTCCAGGGTCATCTGAAGCGATGCTGATTCAATGACTCACTGTGAATTGAGGTTCCGGTTCCGGCACGCCCAGCTTAAGGACGGCGGTGACTTTGTCTCTGATTAAAAAGCTAAGTTATCAAAGTTTTTAAACCTTCAATTGATGTTTTAAACTCATCTATTGCAGCTTACTACTTTGTTCTTCCTTCTTGGCAAGGGTGGACAAGTTTTATCTTATCTTACTCCACTAACGAGGAGTCAATTATCTGCCGTCCATTTACTGCCGGGAGTGGAGTTTAAGAAACTTCGGCCAGAGGATTTTATGTCTTTCTTTAAGTCTAGTTTTGGAAGTTTACCCTTGGCAGAGGAACCTTTTTAAGTTGTGGATTTTGTGAGATTATTTAGCTCCTCCTTTGAGAAAGACTGTTTGAAGTTTTAGAGTCACTATTATTTTCACCTGTGTTATTCCAAGGGTCTCCCTTCTACCTCTGGATTGTATTTTAAGTTTTCTGTTCCTGCATAGCCTTTTGTGGTTTGTGCTTTGGCTGCTTGTCAACAATGGGATTGAAAAGGACATATCCTTTTGAAGAAGAGGTTTCTCAACCATCATTCAAACAATCAAAATTGGATCATTTTTTTTCCTGCAATACCATTGCGAAACAGGTTCGAGTGCTTGGAGGCTGTTGCTGAGGAGGGCGAATTCCTCACCTATCAAATCACCCCAGAGACTGAGCAAGAGATGCCTGGTTCCATGTCTCCTAATGACAGACAAGCCACCAGACCTTGGGAGGGGCTGGAGCTGCTAGCCCAACAAACAGTTCTAGTTGCTGAATCCCTGAACAAAATATTTCAAGCCCAAGAGAAGATGTTGGCCTTGCTTCAAGAACTGAATAACACCATGTCTATCAACAAGGATAGCAGCTCACCAATCACTAAAGGGAGTCCAAGTGTGCAATTCCAGTCAGACAGTTCTGATGGTGACCAGAAAGCTAATGTAAAAGCTTCCTTTACACTAGTCCTTAATCCTTATGCTGTAGTTGTTAATGTGTTCCCATGGAGAGGGAGACACATTGATTGGAGCCAGAGGAGCAGAGCAATAGGTCACCTGGCTGATATTTTTGAGCTTCACCATAAAGGTATTGATCTTATTCGGATTGAGAGACTAAGCAGCCCAATCAGGTTTGAATGTTTCTTTTTGCATTTTCTCTCTAAGACAATACCATCACGACTGTTTGCCCAATCCACCAAATTAACTGCTCTGGGCATTCAGGTACAGAGACATTTCAAAAACACCTTAATTCAGGAGCTAGACCCCAAATTTGCTACAATAAAATCTGAAAGATCCATTCAAGATTTAAATGCAAGGGCAACAGGGATCCAAAAGACACCTATTAACCCTCAGGATTCACTGATGATCCTAGACCTGCCTATTCCCTCCAATTTACAACAGCCATTGGGGGTGTCAGGACAGCAGCCTCCTACTGATATCTCTGTCCTTAAGATCCCAGAAATGTTAAATTCAAGGAGTCAGATCCACATGGAGACTGTGGATTCCCCAGGTGTAGAGGATGAGATGGAGGCAAGGCTTTTCACCTCCTTTAGGACGTTACCAACTCAAGAACAAGATTGTATACTTGGTCATATGGAGCTCTTGGTATCCACCCTGAAGGGTTTAAGACAGCCCCTGGCAGAAAAAATGAACTTAATGGAACCCCCCTCTGCCATGGATGGTTCTCTAGTGCCAGCGCCATCGAGACGCATTCCACTGGAACCAATCATAACAATCAAGAAAGGGGGCAACAACACCAATCTGATTATCCCTCCAGACAACCCAGTCTTGCATACGATCTTAGATGAACCTACTGGAGTCGAAGGAATCACTGACCCTGTTTCCCTGGCAGAAGCTTCAAATGTATGACAGCCAATTCAGCGTAAAATAGAGAAGCCAAACCATCTTAAAATAATCTCCTGGAACATAGCTGGCTGGGCCCGCCTGAGAAGCCTAGATCATTCCTCACTTTTTAAGACATATGACATTTTATTTCTTCAAGAGACCTGGACAGCTGGGGAGCTTTTATTGAATGGTTACCATGGTTTTACTAACAAGGCTACCCCTGGTGAAGGCACTGGAAGGCTCAAAGGGGGATTGGGAATTCTAATCTCCTCAACAATTAAAGGTAAATGCGTATATTTAAATAATGTAAACCCATGGACATTGGCAGTTCTCCTTCATTGTAACACAGAGACTATTTTACTACTTACCTCCCCATCAAAGACAATCACACATTCTTGCAATCTGGAATGATTTCGGATCTCATTCAGAGGATCTTCTGAATGATACTCCAGCAGATATGATCCTAATGGGAGGGGAATTTAATGCTTGACTAGGCCCTCATGATGAGATCCTTATTGGAAAGTTTGGATTTCCTACTTTCATCAATGAGGCAAGTCGCCATCCCACTCTCCTTTGATGCCTTTCAAAAGACCCCAGGGTAAATTTTGCAGGGGCTTGCTTAGCAAGGATGGCTAGAAGGTTTGACCTCTCCATATTGGATGGCTCCATAGTAGGTGATTATCCTGGGGAGATCACCTTTCTAGCCGGCACTAGATGCAGTAATATCGACTATTTTCTAGCCAGCCCAAGATTACTTTCGTAGGTTCTTTACCTACAAGTTCTACCCGAACTAGAAAGCGATCATCTTCCACTATTACTCACTCTAGCTCCTTTAGTTCCAGAGACTTTTCATAGTATTACGATGGGCCCACATTTGGTTCCAGTCCAACAAATGAGATGCCGTGCCAAGTGGTCCGATCAGTTTGCACAAACAGTGAGGGGAGCCCTGGAGAAGGAGGATGCTTGCTCCAATAGAAAATTAATTATGGATACTCCCCATGACTTGAACCCTCTGATCCCCTTTGACCATCTCCTCCAACTCATAAAACCATTACTGGTTCAAGATGCTTCTGTTCAACATCGTAGATTCAAAAACATCTCCAAGCCCTGGTTCGATAAAGAATGCAAGCAAGCAAGAAGAGATCTAAAATCAGCGTATCATGCATATAAGAACTCTGAGAGTCGTGATTCTCTGTGTTCACAATACCATCTTACATGCTCCAAGAAGTTATACAAACAACTGATTGCCACAAAGAAGCGTGAGGCCATGAAAGTGCTGTGGAATAGCATTATACAGTCATCCAAGGAGAAGATCTTGACAGGGTTCTGGAAATTGATCTCGAGCCACTCCTGCAGAGACATCTCCCCCATTGACTCATTTTTCACTCCCAAGAATTGGGAATCATTTTTTCAAGTGCTGTACTCTGATCCCCAACATTCTGCAGTTCCCCAGATTCATGAGGCCCTTTCAGACCTGCCACCTTGGCCTCCAGTGACGGCTGGAGAAGTTAGATCTTTGATCAGTAAACTCAAGAGAGGCAAAGCTCCAGGCCCTGATTTTATTCCCCCAGATCTATTGAAAGATAATATAGACTGAAATCTTTGATAATATAGACTGGTGGTCCTCTCTCTTGGCTTCATTGTTTACATATATAGATTTACAGGGGATTTACCTGAGGCCTGGAGAGAGGCTATCATCATTCCTTTTTTTAAGTCTGAGAAGAAGGATAATCCAGCCAATTATAGGCCAATCAGCCTCTTGAGTATTCTGGGCAAACTATACGCTAGCCATCTTCTACAGAAATTGCAGTGCTGGCTGATTCAAGAAAGGTATTTGGTAGATGAGCAGGCTGGGTTTAGGGAAGGACGATCCACGTTGGGACATACTTTGATTCTATCACATTTGATAGAAAAATACGCAACCAGCAGAACGATTTCTCTTTATGCAGCCTTTATTGACTTAAAATCTGCTTTTGACTCCATTCCCAGAGGGAAATTATGGGAGAAGTTAAGTGCCACCTCAATTGACAGGAGACTTTTATTCCTGATCCAGGCATTATATACCAACACATCTATTAGGGTCAGGCGCAATAAGCAAGGTCTCCTTACTGACCCTATTCCAACTTTAAAAGGAGTCAAGCAAGTCTGCGTGTTGGCCCCTTCCCTTTTTGCCATCTTTATTAATGATATGATCAGCAACCTCCATCTAGTCGATACTCATCCCCCCTCCCTGACAGATAGGCAACTGGTAGCCTTACTCTTTGCAGATGACACAATCTTGCTGTCTAGAACACCAGTAGGCCTTAGAAGGGCATTAGCTCAATTTGGTCTTTATAACCTCTTAGTGATTAATTATCAGAAAACAAAAGTAATGGCTTTTGGCCCAAAACCCAGGCTAAGGAGATGGAACATAAATGGCCATAGTCTACAACAGGTAAAAATTTACAAATATTTGGGGGTCATGATTCAGTTCTCAGGGTCAAAGAAGGCTCACCACGAATATGTTGCCAATTCTGGTCACAAATCGACCCAGGCCACCGTTAGGTTTTTTCTCACGAAAGGGGGGCATTTTATACCAGTTGCATTAAAACTCTACTTGGCCAAAACAATACCCCAACTCACTTATGGAACTATGTTGGGTCCATCCTTATCAAGTTTTGATCTGCTTGAGAAAATTCAGTCCAAATTCTTGAGAGCCATTTTCCACTTTCCAACCTGTGTTTCCTGCTTGGAAACTGGCTTGCTAAGGATAGAGGCTAGGGTGAGCCTACCTTCAATCACCACTTGGCTTAATCTCAGCCATTGCCCCACGAATATCACATTGTTGATATTAAAGGATAGTTATTGTTTCTCTTGGGTTAGAGCCATCCATTAGAAATTGTCTACACTTGGCTTTTCACCTGAATCTCTCCAGATAATGGCCCTGGATCAAGCCAGGGCCATAGTCAAACAGAGACTACAAGAGATTGAGAGACAGAATGATATTGCCAAGGTCCCGGATTATCTAGCTCCCCCTCAAAGGAGATATGTGTTAGCTCCAGCCCCCTATCTCTCAATTCTAACAATAACATCCCACAGAAGGGCCTTTTCTATGGCCCGTTGTAATATCTTTCCTTCAGCAGTCGTTGAGGGCCGCTTTAGAAAGGTGCCTATGGCTGAGCGGGTTTGTCATTTTGGTGCAGATAAAGTTGAAACGATTGACCATGTTTTGTTTGGGTGTGGCCTATACCCTGGCATACGAGCCAGGTACATTTATTCTTTGTTGGAGGGATGTCTCAGGTTTTCTGATTTCAAAATCAGAAAGACGCTGTTATCAGATTTTAACCCCCGATTCACAATTAATTGTGCCAAATTTATGGCGGCAGCTAGGAGAATTCGTGAGGATTATGTAAAGAAGGGGTCCTGAACTGACTGTTTTTTGAATATTTCCAAGCTTGTATTTTATCTTTTCTTAAATGCCTGAGCACTCTGTATACCATCACAAATGCTACTGGAACTGATATAAATATAGAGACCATGCATAAAGTTGCCAAATTTTGTTCCCATGCAATCAAATTGCATTTTATGGTTCTTACAAGTTAATGTCGAGATAACAGATTGTAATTTTAACCAGTGTATTCTAGCTAATATTTTTTACTGGAGCTGTATAATTTTAAAACCTTTTATTATATGTACTATATTTATTAAGCTAGAAGATGTTTGACCACTACTGTATTAATTGTCATATCTCATTATCCATACTAATGTCCTATATTTTATTTTCACATTTATTTTTTAAATATTTTACGTTTTACCTATTTAGGTCCATCTTGATTTTTACAATTTTTATGTGGTTGTTGTTGGCCTGCATTGTGCTGTATATTTGGTCATGGACCATAATAAAGCAAACTGAACTGAACTGAACTCACTGTGAATTTAGCCAGGAAAGGGTCAGTGAGTTAGTGCTTGGTTCTTGTGGCCCTTCGTTATATGTCCAGGTAACACCAATTGCCCCTTAGGGATCAGGAAGGGATTTTCCTCCAGTCCAGATTAGCCCAGGGATCCTGAAGGGTCCCCCCTTCCTCTGGGCATAAAGCAGGGAGTCACTGGAGCAGCTGGAGGGGGGAAGGTAGTTGTGAATTTCCTGCATTAGGCTGCTTGGATTAGATGACCCTTGAGGCACCTTCTAGCTCTGTTTCTATTTTATCTTCTCTGCTTGGCAGGAAAAGGAATGGAATACAAATCTAATAAACAGAGCAGCAAAGCCTGGAGTGAAGGGTCAATGACGGGTTGACAGACTATAGCCTCACTATTGCTCACCCCATGATTGGCTAGCTTTACTCTCATGCAGCATGCTCCATCCTAAACCCAAGTATCTCCTGATCTTGCTTGGCTTGGACTACGTGGGTTTGTGCTAACTGCAGTCCTGTCTTATCCCTTATCTTAAACTTATTTAGAAAATATGGTCATTTTTCTAGGGAGCTATGGTTGATTTAAACAAACAAACATCCATCTGGAGCTCAGTTCTGCAAACAAAAGGCAGAAAGAGCTAAGTAGTAATAAAGCAAGAGAAGTTCTTCTGGAAAATTTTTGAAAATCAGTTAGCAGTGGTGGGGGCGCAAATATTTAGCCTTGCCTAGGGTGCAAAAAAGCTTGGCATTGGCCCTGGCTGCAGATGAAACCAACATTAAAGGGAGAGCTAGAGGCACTAGTTTAAATGCTGTCAACTCTAGCGACGAGAGTATCAGTGCTTTACATGCATCTGAACACTGGGAATTCAAGCTGATATATGCAAAAGTTTCAATGTCATAGAACAAAATATTGCCATGGCTAGAAATGTAAGCCGAAATGCCCTCAAAACGAGGTTGGGGAATTAGTCAGGTGGGTACCTGGCTCACTCAGGATCTTTTCACCTATGTATACAAGATACACCGTCCAGAGAGTAATGCTTAAAATATCAAGGACTCTAATTTAGTAAAATCAATTATAATTTATTGGGGAAAATATAGTCTTCCATACAAGATAAAAATACACATAAAATCACATATACAGTCCTAGGAAAGATAGATAGATAGATAGATAGATAGATAGATAGATAGATAGATAGATAGATAGATAGATAGATGATAGATAGATAGATAGATAGATAGATAGATAGATAGATAGATAGATAGATAGATAGATAGATAGATAGATAGATAGATAAATAGGAGAACATAAAGGGTAGACACACAGGGTAATATTTACCTATCATAGTCTTCAAGGAAGGCTCCAATTGGCGATGAGTGAAGATGCAGGTAAGGGACCCAAAACTGATCAGGAATCGGGAATGGATCTATGCAGCGAAGTTGGGATACTGATAGAAGCACACCTGTGGGTAGCTAGTCCACAGATTATAAGGACTCTCTTGAGCCCTTAGGGGATGGGAGGTACGAGGGAGCAGAAAGGGGAGGCTCTGCAGTGACTATAAGGGCTGGACTACTGCAGTAGCCAATAGAAAGTTCATTGGTGGCACCTAATTGGGTGCCTGTTCTTGACCAATGGACTTGTCTGGATCCTGGATACCTGAGAGAACTTTCAGGTTGAAACGGACCAGGGGGTGGCTCCAAAGTGACAGTTGGAAAGAAGAATAGAAATGACTACTGGGTGGACACCACTCAAGATTAGGGAACTTATCTGAAAGGGTGACAATAGAGAGTCTAATTGTGGCCTAGGTAACACCTGACTTAGACAAAGGACTTGGCTCTGGCTGGAGATGGTCTTCCTTCTTCTTCTGTCTTCTTCTGGGCACTAGTCTTTGTCCAGGGTTCCGTTGGACAAAGAGAGTGACTGTTGGATAATTAACCATTCTTTGGGTAGATGGGTTGCTTGTAGGCCAAAGGTGACATCTGGTATGTACGTGAGCCTTCTGTTACGATGAAATGGAGTCAAGCCTGGCGGGAAGATGGCTGCGTGTGATGTTAGCCCTCCACGGTGGATTTCATGGTCAGTCCTTCATAACCGTTTGCCTGGATAGCTCCTTGGCGGCACAGTCTCTTCCGCTCCATGGCTGGCATGCGAGATGATGGGAAGTCATCCGTTCTGCTTGGAGGCACTCTGTACTGGTTTAGAGTGTCTATGTAACTTATGGCTGCTGGTACAACATAAGTCCCTTAGAATTCTGGATAGGTTTGCCCACACTCTCTGGCCAGAAGTGTGAGTTACTTCTCCAGGTTCCCTGGCAACCGGGCTGTTAACCATGATGTTCAATAAGGGGGCTTTTCCTCACAGAAAGTCCTAAACCTGTATGCTTAGTCTTGCTTTTGTAGCTTAACAAGAGAATCTCATTTGTTTGTACCGAAGTCTTATACTTCAGGCATGGTATCTACTGTGTTAATTACTGTCAGTCATGGGCATCGTGAGCTGAGATGGTTGTGTGAAGGCTGATGCCATAGGCAGTTTTGTACATGAAATCATTTTTCTGCACCCTACTGAAAAAATATCTTTACAGTCACTGAAAGATTACTTATTTGATTTATAATCCTCTCTTCCCTTTGAACAGGGCTCAGACTGGGAACAACATTTCTAATTAGATAACATTCAACGATCAAGTTAAAACATCATAAATAATTCACTAACAATTTACAGTTTAAAGATGGACCATGAAGGCACACAATATGTGTCATTCTGTTTTAGGAGGAACAAAGATGGAGTCAGATTAAAATGGAAATAATTGTTGGCCTCAATATCTCTGTCTTGCAGGCCCTGCAGTGTTGCATTAGGTCCCTCAAGGCATGGATCTCTCACCAGAGAGTTCCACCAGGTTAGCACCAGAGGTGAAAAAGCTCTGCCACTGTTTGAGGGCAACAAGATACTGGCCAAGGAGACCAGATTGGCAGATCTCTGAACTAACCTTGTAAGAAATTATGTAGGTGATAATGGCTATGGGACACCATGTCATCCAAACCATGTTCCTCCCAGAAAAGCAAATAGAATGTAATTGCCAATCATCAGGCAGTTATGAAAATTATGACTTTATTATGTGCTACGCTCCAATGGGAGTGGTTAAAAAGGCATCATCTGTACATTGAGCTGGATATTGCAGAACCCTCTTATCACATTTTCCAACTAGCAAGCATTATTCATTTTTATTTCTGTAAATTTTTAAAGATTCAGTCCCCTCTCCATTGGGAATAAAACCTTTCCGCTTTGCTGCTTGGGATAAAAGGAGAGAAAGGTTCAAGTAGGTTATATGAGCTGTAAAGCTCTTATTCAGCAAGCCAATGTGTATTTATCTGCTCTTTGAGTAACTCTTGCATCCTCTTATTATCTGTGTGATTAAACAGCAAAATGTTTTGCATGTTTCAAGAAAAAGCCGGCAAATTAAAGCCCCTAGTACTAAGATCCTCCATTAGATTGGATCCTATTTATTATTATAATTCTCATGTAAAAGGAAATCAGAGAATTATCTTCAGGCCTGCTCATATCATTTATCAGCATAAAGTAGGTCAGCTGGAGCTGTAATTAGCTTGGACTCTCTCTCTCTATGCTGTGATTCTATTGGTTTCTTCAGACCTATTCAGTATGTAAATGAGAGTAAATTATACCCAGTGTAGTCCTTTATGCTTGGCATAGAAGGGGAAAGGGGTTCAAATGGGTTTTGTGTTTTACCATTCTTGAAGAATGTAGGCATTAAGTTGGTTGCTGGCAGAAATTAAAACAGCCTCAGGTTTGTTCTGACACTGGCTGCCAGTGAAGTGATGTAGGAAAGCCCAAGTCCCAGTAAGGATTGTTTTCCATTTCCTTTTACATAGAATCTTATTAAGTAGGAGGGCTGACAAAAGAACTTTTAGTAACTATAATGTCAGAGGAGAAATGCAAAAAACATAAAGACCAGCAATAAAAATTTCTTCAAATATATTAGAAGCAGGAAACCAGCCAGGGAGGCAGTGGGGCCCTTGGATAACCAAGGGGTCAAAGGGTTACTGAAGGAGGATAGGGAAATGGCTGAGAAGCTGAATGCATTTTTTTGCCTCCATCTTCACTGTGGAAGATGAGAAGTGTTTGCCGACTCCAGAACCACTAATTTTGGAAGGGGTGTTGAAAGACCTGACAAAAGGTGACAAAAGAGGAGGTCCTACAACTGATAGACGAATTAAAAATGAATAAGTCACCAGGTCCGGATGGCATACATCCAAGAGTTCTGAAAGAACTCAAAGTTGAACTTGTGGATCTTCTGAAAAAAATATGTAATCTTTCATTGAAATGTGCCTCCGTTCCTGAGGACTGGAAGGTAGCAAATGTCACCCCGATCTTTAAAAAGGGTTCCAGAAGAGATCCAGGAAATTACAGGCCAGTCAGTCTGACTTCAATACTGGGAAAGTTGGTAGAAACCATTATCAAGGACAGAATGAGTAGGAACATGATGAACACGGGTTATTGAGGAAGACTCAGCATGGGTTCTGTAAGGGAAGATCTTGCCTCACTAACCTGTTACAGTTCTTTGAGGGGGTGAACAAACATGTGGACAAAGGAGACCCAATAGATGTTGTTTACCTTGACTTCCAGAAAGCTTTTGATAAAGTTCCTCATCAAAGGCTCCTCAGAAAGCTCGAGAGTCATGGAGTAAAAGGACAGGTCCTCTTGTGGATCAAAAACTGGCTGATAAATAGTAAGCAGAGAGTGAGTATAAATGGGCAGTCTTCGCAGTGGAGGACGGTAAGCAGTGGGGTGCCACAGGGCTTGGTACTGGGTCCCATGCTCTTTAACTTTTTCATAAAAGATTTGGAGTTGGGAGTGAGCAGTGAAGTGGCCAAGTTTGCAGATGACACTAAATTGTTCAGGGTGGTGAGAACCAGAGAGGATTGTGAGACACTCCAAGGGAATCTGTTGAGGCTGGGTGAGTGGGCGTCAACGTGGCAGATGAGGTTCAATGTGGCCAAGTGCAAAGTAATGCACATTGGGGCCAAGAATCCCAGCTACAAATACAAGTTGATGGGGTGTGAACTGGCAGAGACAGACCAAGAGAGAGATCTTGGGGTTGTGGTAGATAACTCACTGAAAATGTCAAGACAGTGTGCGATTGCAATAAAGAAGGACAACACCATGCTGGGAATTATTAGGAAGGGAATTGAAAACAAATCAGCCAGTACCATAATGCCCCTGTATAAATCGATGGTGTGGTCTCATTTGGAGTACTGTGTGCAGTTCTGTTCGCCGCACCTCAAAAAGGATATTATAGCATTGGAGAAAGTCCAGAAAAGGGCAACTAGAATGATTAAAGCGTTGGAACACTTTCCCTATGAAGAAAAGTTGAAACGCTTGGGGCTCTTTAGCTTGGAGAAACATTGCCTGCGAGGTGACATGATAGAGGTTTACAAGATAATGCATGGAATGGAGAAAGTAGAGAAAGAAGTACTTTTCTCCCTTTCTCACAATATAAGAACTCATGGGCATTCGATGAAATTGCTGAGCAGTCAGGTTAAAACAGATAAAAGGAAGTACTTCTTCACCCAAAGGGTGATTAACATGTGGAATTCACTGCCACAGGAGGTGGCGGCGGCTACAAGCATAGCCAGATTCAAGAGGGGATTGGATAAAAATATGGAGCAGATGTCCATCAGTGGCTATTAGCCACAGTGTATGTGTGTGTATATACATTTTGAGAATGTTTACAGGACATTATATATATAAATTTTTTTGGGCCACTGTGTGTCACAGAGTGTTGGACTGGATGGACCATTGGCCTGATCCAACATGGCTTCTCTTATGTTCTTTTCTGTGACAGTCTTTAGGGGAATGTTGACAACTTCTTTTCTGGGAGGGTTCCGATGCCTAAGAACCGGTGGCACACAACAACAAAAACAGCCATTAAATGTAACTAACAAAATTCCTGTCAACATATAATTGTTGTTATAAATTGTTATCATCAGTTGAAATAACACACCAACATCAATACATCATATACCAAAAATGTCCTGTAAACATTCTCAAAATGTTCATAAAGTGCATCACTTATTCTTTTCTAAGGTAAACAGGTCTTTCTATCCGCTTCTAAATTCTTCTTAGAAAGTGCTTGTGCAGTCCCAATAATTAAATAAATATCCTTGAAAAATCCATATGGTGTCATGTCTCATCAAGTTCATACATCAGTAATTCCAATGGTTCCAATGATGGTATGAACCTGAAACAATAAGCTTCTGACAGAATTGTCTACTTAATATTCATTTCTCCTCATGGCTTTTTCAAAGAGGTATAATCCAAAGTCCATCTCATTTCAAATAGGATGCTTGAGCCCCAATCACTATGCCTCAGGATCTGTCATGTTTCCAGTACAGGTGTCCTGTTCCATAATTTATTGATGTGTCTGACTCCTGTATGTATCTTTTTGTAAAATTGGAGAGACTTCTGGGGTGCATGTTCTGTACTGTTTAAAGAATTTTTTTCTTGTATGTACAAGTTTTAATATAGGTTCTTTGTTCTCCAGGGATGAAGAACACTAGTCCTTTTTTAAGTGTGTTACTTTAATGGAATGTTAGGATAGAACAATTATTTTCACCTGGGGCACCAAATTCTGTTTAATTAGGGATTTGTCACCGTGCTCTCCTTAAGCCTTGAACCTTATTGGAGAGAACACAGAATCAGAAGCATTGGATCCTGAAGCAATATTGTTCTATGAATTTGAAGGTATGTCTGTTGGTGGGTCCCCGAGGCAAAAAACATTACTAGAAAAGCTGGTGCTTAAATGTAATTTTTTATTATACAGCTTAGACAAAGCTTTTTGCAAAAATGAGGTCTTAATATACAAAGATGCTTCTTTAGTGGCTACTTGAAACTTGCCTGACCTTGTTCCATAGTGGATTCTAGTCTACAGCATCTGGAATGGAAGATGTCCTCCTAAGAAAAGATTTTGGTGGTTGCATCACTATTTTGAACTTTAACAGTTGGACTTTTGGATTGGACTGCCCGTTCTGTGCTGTATCTGTTCCATGCTTGTTTGTTATATAAAAGGATCTTTGTATTGCATATGATTGTTATATTCTGAGTGCATTAAGTGTAAGTTAACTTTTTCAAGACATTTTTTTGGTTGTTTCTACATAGTGGCTTTGCCTTATTGTCAGAACTTGAAGAACTTCAAACGAAACTCATTACTTTGTTGCAAAAGTGTAAGACGTTTATTGAGAACTGTGTTCAGGGAAAGCACAAGTTGACTCTGATAATGGGTTCAGCTATTCTTTATGCAGTTGTAACAGAAACAATAAAACCATTTCTCACACTCTGGGAGACAGTTGTCTGTTCCCAGAGTCCCTTATCTCCCTGGAGGAGGAAGGAGCCCTGCTGTGATGCTCTGGCAGGCTAGCTTCAAAGGACACCTGCAGATGTTTTCCAAAGGCTATCTGTCACCCTTCAGTGGTTACAGTTTGTTTGAAATGCAAAGCATTTGGTTAGTAGGCCTGACTACAAGGACATAGGATTAGTAAGCAGTTACAATATGGAGTCGGTTAGGCTAAGGGCACCAAGCTCAGCATACATAGCAGATACAAGTTTTGACACACTGCCCCCCCCTAAGCTCTCGCTCGGGGCTTGTGCGGGTACAGTAGGTGGAATTTCTTAAGCAGTTGCGGAGCAGACACATCACTAGCTTTGACCCATTCGTCGCAGCTAGTGGGAAAGTACTTCCACCTTATTAGGTAGTACAGGACCCCCCGTTGGACCCTGGAGTCTAGGATCTCCTGCACCTCATGGTGGCTCTGGCCCTTCACTTGAGTAGGTGGTGGCTCTGGAGGGCGAGGGTGCCAGGATGTAGCTCCAGGATCTTTGCGAAGAAGGCTGCAATGAAAAACAGGGTGGATCTTACTAAACATCTTGGGTAGTTCCAGCTCTACGGTAACCTCATTGATCACCCGTTTTATTTTGAAGGGGCCCAAGTACTTGTACGCCAGTTTCCGACATGTCTGGTGAAGGGGAAGGTTCTTAGTGGAAAGGAATACACTTTCCCCCTCCTTGAAAGCCCACTGGGGGGAGTGCTTTCGGTCAAAGTGTTTTTTATAGTCCTCTTTGGCACTCTCTAAGTTCTCCTGTATCACCTTCCAACCCTCCTGAATCCCCTCCCACCATTGCTGGCACGAGGTCGGTTCCGGGGCCCCAGGCGGCGCCGATAGGAGTGGGAAGGGTTTCCCTTCGTAGCCATTAACGATCTGGAAAGGGGAGGTCTTGGTGGAGCTATGCAGGCTGTTGTTGTATCCGTACTCCGCAAAGGGCAGGAGCTCCACCCAGTTAGTCTGTTGGTAGTTGACGTAGCACCTGAGGTACTGTTCTAATAGCCCGTTCACCCTCTCTGTCTGCCCGTCAGTCTGAGGGTGGTAGGCGGAGCTGAGCCCCTGCTCCATGCCCATGATTCTGCAGAACTCCCACCAGAAGTTGGCAACGAACTGAGGCCTGCGGTCGCTAATCACCTTGTCCGGAAATGAGTGAAGGCGGACCACGTGGTGAAAGAACAACTAGGCCAACTTCTTAGCCGTGGGCAACCTTTTGCATGGAATAAAGTGGGCCTGCTTCGAGAACGTGTCCACCACCACCAGAATTACAGTTTTTCCCTGGGAGGGTGGCAGTTCGACTATAAAGTCCATCGAAACCACCGCCCATGGCCTCGTGGCCGTTGGCAACGGTTGGAGAAGCCCGGGTGGCTTCCCCCCCCCTTCGTTTGGCCATGATGCAAGTGGGGCAGGAGCTCACAAACTCTGAGACGTCTTTCTTCATCTACGGCCACCAGAATTGTCATGCTACTAAGTGCAATGTTTTCACGTAGCCGAAATGCCCCGCTAGGCGGCTGAAGTGACATTGCGTCAGGATCTCCCCCTCAAGCATTTGGGTACATATATCTTCCCATTGTAATACCAAAGCCCGCCCTCCCCCTTCTCCACACCCTCAGGCCTCTCTCCTCCCTCCGCTTCTGATTCGGCCACCAAGCGTTCCTTTTCTTTTGGTTCCAGGGCCCCCGTCTTTTTCCCTGATCAGGTAGTGACCCCTCCTGCAATCTGGGAGGGAGGGATGAGCGAGTCTATCACCTCTTCCTTTTGACTTTCATGCTGGGGCATGCGGGAGAGGGCGTCGGCTAAAACGTTTTTAGTTCCGGGTATGTGCTTTAGCATGAAATAGAATTTGGCAAAAAACCCCGCCCACTGGATCTGCTTCGCCGTGAGCTTGCGCTGCCCGGTCAGCGCCTCTAGGTTTTTGTGGTCGGTCCAGATTTCAAAGGGGACCCGCGCACCTTCCAGCCACGACCGCCAGGTCTTTACAGTGAAGGTGACGGCGAATACTTCTTTGTCCCATACTGACCAATTTCGCTGCTCATTGGAAAATTTGTGGGAGGTGTACGCGCAAGGCCTCAATTCCCCTTTCTTATCCCTCTGCATCAGTATTGCCCCGACGGCGACGTCGGAGGTGTCACATTGCACCACGAACGGCTTAAGTTCGTTGGGGTGGGCTAGCACGGGCTCGCTCGTGAACAACCTTTTCAGTTCATCGAACGCCTCTTGGCATTTGGGCGACCAGTCCAGACGGGCCCCGGGTTTCTTTGCCTCCTCCCCCTTCCCCTTGGTCTTGAGGAGTTCCGTGAGGGGTAACATCACTCTGGCGAACCCCTTTATGAACCCGCGGTAAAAATTTGCGAACCCCAAGAAAGATTGTAGCTGCCGTTGGGTTCGGGGTGCTTCCCAATCCAGCACCGCTTGGATTTTGGCGGGGTCCATCGCCAGCCCTTCCCCGGACACCCGGAACCCTAAGTAATCTAGTTAAGTTTGGTGGAACTCGCACTTAGTCAACTTAGCATACAGTTTGTTCTGGTACAAGGTTGTCAGTACTTTCCTGACCAGGGGTACGTGCGATTCTAAGTCTTTTGAATAAATAATGATGTCATCCAGGTACACCACCACCCCCTTGTACAGGTATTCTCTCAGCACTTCATTTATAAAGTTCATAAACACTCCCGGCGCCCCCTGTAGTCCGAACGGCATCACCAGGTATTCGAACTACCCCATGGGGGTGTTAAACACCGTTTTCCATTCGTCCGCCTCCTTGATCCGCACTCTAAAATATGCATCCCTGAGGTCGAGCTTTGTGAACACCTTGCCCTCCGCCACCGTGCTTAGTAAGTCTTTTATCAGCGGGATCGGGTAAGCGTTGGACATAGAAATCCCGTTTATCCAGCGAAAATCAGTACAAGGTCTCAGGCTCCCATCCTTCTTCTTCCGGAATAGGACCGGGGCCACGTGCGGTGCGGTGGCGGGGCGAATGAAGCCCCGTTTCAGGTTTTTGTCTATGAATTTCTTTAGTTCCACCTTCTCCGCCCACCCCATGGAATAGAGCTTGGCTTTTGGTAGCTCTTGACCGGGTATAAGCTCAATAGCACAGTCAGTGGGGTGGTGTGGGGGCAGTTCGTTGGCCTCTTCCTCACTAAACGCCCGTTTCAAGTCCCGGTACTCTCTGGGGATTGACTTAACTTCCTCTATAGTTAGGCACAGTCTCTCGTTCTGCGGCGGGGGTTTGGGGCCCTATTCCCTCCGCCAATGGTGGTGCTCGCACCTCCAGTCTGGGAAGTTGACAATTTGTGCTTCCCACTGTATGTTGGGCTGGTGCCTCGCTAGCCATCCCGCCCCCACCACTACATCGAACGAGGAGGATGGGGCTATTACAAACACCTCTATCCCCCAGTGTTCTTTTGTCCCCACCGTCACCATCTGTGTCTCTTCGGTGTATGGGGGATGGGGCTATTACGGTGTATGGGGCTCTTTGGTGTATGGGGGATGGGGCTATTATGGTGTATGGGGGATGAGGCTATTACTGTGTCTCTTCGGTGTATGGGGGATAGGCCTATTACAAACACCTCTATCCCCCAGTGTTCTTTTGTCCCCACCAGCACCGTCTGTGTCTCTTCGGTGCAGGGCTCCCCCTTCATCACCGTTCCGTCCATCTGCTCGAATTGGATCGGGTGGGGCAGGGGGGATTTGGCCAGCCCTAGCACCTCTACTAGGCGGGGGGTGATGATGTCTCGGGTGCACCCCGAGTCTATTAGGGCCCGGGCATGCATAAATCGTTTTAATTTGGGGTTCAATAGAGTCACGGCCATAAATAATAGTTCCCCGGTTATTCTCACCGTCATCGGTGCCGTCGCTTCTTTGACCTGCTTCGTGGCACCCATTAAAGCAGGTCGCTGTTGTTTCCCGCCAGCTCAGGGTCCCAGGACTCTTCACTCAACTCCTCAATGGTTATAACATCCTTGTCAATCACCATGGACGTGGCAACGGTGCCCCGACTGGGCTCCTTCACTCTCCCCCCTGCTTTCTTTGGCGCGGAGGCGAGTGGCTTGGGTGGTGGGGTCGCGAGCTGTGGCTTCTCCAGGCAGTTGGCGGCTAGGTGCCCCGGGTCCCCGCATCGGAAGCATCTCCTCCGGTGAAGCATCTCCGGTGGTCCTGGTGGCGTTGGGGCCGCCGGGGCTTTTTTCCCTTCGGGTTTGGTGGGGGAGGGGCTCGGTTTTCCCCCTTTCTTCACCAGTTTCTGCTGGCGGCGGATCCCTACGTGTTGTAGGTTCGTCTCCACTTCACCGGCCAGCTGGATCCAGCCCACCAGGGAGTCGGGCCTCCCCTGATGGTAGCACCTGTCTAGGATCTTAGCGTTCAGCCCGTTCTTGAACGCGGTGTACTTCATCAGTTCGCTCCAACCCCTCACCGCGGAGCAGTGCGCCATGAACTCGGTGGCGTACTCTCGGATGGTACGATTCCCCTGCTCGATCCTCTGGAGGGCTTCTATGGCCTTTACCTCTTTTAGTGGGTCGCTGTACTGCCGCAGCATCGCCTGGAGGAATTCCGCCACGGTCGTCAGCTCCGGCTTCCTCCCGGTGTATAATCCCACGTACCATTTTCTCGCGGCCCCCTTCAGTTTAGAGGCTATGTGGTCCACCTGGCTTGCCTCTGATGGGAAACTCGCTCCCCAGTGGGTCATGAAGTTGTTGCATTGGATGGTGAAGTATTCCACCTCCTCCGCGTCCCCGTCGAAGGTGATCTGAAGTTCCCGGTTTCGTGCCCCCTCTCCGGCTCCCGGTGCGCCCGGTGCCGCTGGGCCGGCGGGTGCCGGGCCTGGCCCCGGCGGCAGCCCCACCGGTTGCGCCGGCGGTTGCCCCGCCGGGGGTCCCGCTGGTTGGCCACCGGGGACCCCCCTGGCAGCCCGGCGGGGCCCTCCCCATCTCCGGGCGGGGCCGCCGGTTGGCCCGGTGCTCCGCCGTCCGGTGCCGCCGGTTGCCCCAGCCCGCCGCCAGTTGCCCCGGCCCGCCGCCGGGCACCCCCGCTCCCTGTAGCACCCGGATCTGCTCCTGGATGACGTCCATCTGCCGGTGCATCTCCCCGGCAAGTTGTACGCGGCTTTCATGGACCTCATCGTGGATCTCTCTCACCCACTGGAACACCTCGTTCCGTAACACCTGGGCATAGTCCTCCCCTCATGGGATCGGGCCCTCCTCTCTCTCGGGTCATGCCTGGTCTCGGTTCCGGTGCCCATCACCAACGTCTTGTAGCATTCGTCCGCTTCATCCATGAGCGTAGTTGACTTTCGCGGGCTCCAGCTCCTTGGGGTAAAGATGAGCGTGGAGAAGTGCGCCGGTTCCTTCACCTTGCGCCTCACCACTGTCACTCCGGGCTCGACCGGTCGCTCCCTTGGTGGGGTGCTGGGCTCTCCGTTATCTGGAGCCTTTGCTGCCATTCAGCTAAGTTGCCAGTTCGGATAAGCTCCAAAAAGGATCAGAGTCAAAATGTCAGAACTTGAAGAACTTCAAACTAAGCTCATTACTTTGTTGCAAAAGTATAAGACGTTTATTGAGAACTGTGTTCAGGGAAAGCACAAGTTGACTCTGATAACGGGTTCAGCTATCGATACATTCTTTATGCAGTTGTAACAGAAACAATAAAACCATTTCTCACACTCTGGGAGACAGTTGTCTGTTCCCAGGGTCCCTTATCTCCCTGGAGGAGGAAGGAGCCCTGCTGTGATGCTCTGGCAGGCTAGCTTCAAAGGACACCTGCAGATGTTTTCCAAAGGCTATCTGTCACCCTTCAGTGGTTACAGTTTGTTTGAAATGCAAAGCATTTGGTTAGTAGGCCTGACTACAAGGACATAGGATTAGTAAGCAGTTACAATATGGAGTCAGTTAGGCTAAGGGCACCAAGCTCAGCATACATAGCAGACACAAGTTCTGACACTTATCTTCTTCCCTATCTGGAGGATGGCAACTCTAGTGACCTTGCATGTGCCTGCATGTGTCTATTGCTATTTTCTTCTCTGTGCAACTGCACATGCACTTAATAGCAGTAGCATAGCAATATATGTGCAGTTTCACAAGGGACAAAATAGTAGCCCACATGACTGCTTTTTATTAGGAAAATGACATGGAGGAAGTCTTAAGAGCCCCTATCCCTTCGACCTTGGTTATATTTATTTAAAATATTTGCACCCTGGCCAATGGCGGCTTGAGGCAGAACAGCGCGCAGGGTGCCCCGCCCCCTCTGAAAGTGGCAGGGAGCAGCCGCACACTTTCACCATGAAGCATGCTTCATCCCTGTGTCCATCCCTGTGTCTGACTCAGTCGGCAGAGTGACAGGCAGCCCTGTGGCATACTCTGCAGTGCAGGTGTGCAGCTCCCTTGAGCCGCTTCTGATGGTATTTCCCTTGCCACGGAGGTGAGAGTAGGAAGGAGGGCCATTCCAGCACCCTCCTGGGGCCTGCACCGGCGCCCTTGCCAGGGCCGTGCCCTAGGCAGCCGCCTGGTTTGCCTAGTTAAAGGGCCAGCCCTGACCCTGGCTTTCCTCATGACTCAAGGCAGCTTACAAATAACATTTAAGATATTATAGATTAAAATCAATGCCCCCCCCCCCCATACCTTCCTCCCTCCATTAAAAGAAACCTTCAGTTCCAATCCAAATTGGGCCCCATGCATCTTTAAGAAAGCTTTTTTTAAAAAAAAAAAATCTGGATGCTCTGTACATGCAATTACCAGTATATTGTGTAGTCAGTCCCTTTTTATTATATGGTCTATCCTAAATGCTTGTTTGGTGAGGTATATCCAACATGTGTGTCTTTGGATATACTGTATCTTTCTTGTCTCTTATCCCAGTCCTGAAATCTAAAACGGTGTTCAAGAGCTGTTGGTCTGTATATGCATGCATATATGTAGTCCTGGAATTGATCATATACTCTAAAATGCTTAGGATCCTTGGCTTAAGATGTTGAAGAATGTTATAAAAGTATTTGGTTACCAATAAAGCTTGCAAGATTACTGTAGCATAATTTTAAATGCAACGCCTTCTAAATTATCAGGCTGATTTGCTCATTCATCTATTTATTTTAAATGTTTATATATAACACAACAAACTCTCAAGGTGGTTTAGTGCTTCATCAGTTGCTCCACAAACTGTGTTGAGGCCAAAATCTATTTCTAGCCAAAACTGTGATGTTAAAAGATAATTTCTGCTTTGTAAACTATAAAGTTCCTTCACTCAACTGCTGATCAAAGAGCTGGAAATACAGGCTGTCACAATGAATGGATGACTTGCATTTGGCTTGAATTTGATCTGATAGATTTGGTGCTTGCTTTCTAATTTCCACACAGTGATAATCCGTTGTGGTGGGCTGGTTGGCAGCTGTGGTAAAAGCTGATGTAAAACAGTCCGTGAGTATATGATATATATCAAGTAAAAGTATGCCTACTTGAAGTTGGCATATATAATATTGAATGCACACAAGAATTAATGACATGGATTGCTTTGCATATCTATCTATCTATCTATCTATCTATCTATCTATCTATCTATCTATCTATCTATCTATCTATCTATCTATCTATCATCTATCTATCATCTATCTATCTATCCACAGATGCTTTTGAATAGTGCAATATATTGGTTATTTAACTAGTATAACCTCTTAATATAAGAGGGTGGGATAATCCAGTAAAAGCTATCTGAAATTGCTAAATAGTTTAGTTCAGAGGTTCTCATATTTATCTTTAGCTGTAATTACAAGTGTGACCATATAATATGTAGTGAAGCAAATCAATATATCTAATTCTCAACATAGCCTCATCTGTGGATATGTACATCTGTGGATTGAGACCATGGAGACAAATGATTTTTTTTGTAAATTTGGGGGGCCTCCCAGGTTTGCAGAAAAATCTGAAAAGTTAAAAGAGGCGGTTACAGACCCCGCCCCCCAACAGAAGAACATGATCTGTACAAGTGCATACATCAATTTGACTGCTTTGGGGAGGGCAAGAGTAGCCAGATGACACTGCATACCCTGATGCAGCCCCCCTTGTCTATCCTTAGAAGAAGAAGAAGATATTGGATTTATATCCCGCCCTCCACTCCGAAGAGTCTCAGAGCGGCTCACAATCTCCTTTACCTTCCTCCCCCACAACAGACACCCTGTGAGGTGGGTGGGGCTGGAGAGGACTCTCACAGCAGCTGCCCTTTCAAGGACAACCTCTGCCAGAGCTATGGCTGACCCAAGGCCATGCCAGCGGGTGCAAGTGGAGGAGTGGGGAATCGAACCCGGTTCTCCCAGATAAGAGTCCGCACACTTAACCACTACACCAAACTGGCTCTCCAGCTGGCTAGTGGGTGGGAAGGAGACATGGGAACTATCCCCTCAAGGTGGTGCTGCTGAAGGTGGATCTTGAGGAGTAAGAACCACTGCCATCCAGCTCCCATTTCAGGTGAGTGAGCAAGGAAGCCCAGGAATTGCTGCTGTTGCCTCCCTGCAAGCAGCGAGGAGAAGAATAGACAGGTTGTCAAATAGACTCATGGTCAGGTGGCCTTATTGAAGGTGTGTAGATGGCTGGGCAAAGAGGAGGAGGAGACTCCAGTGAAGTTCCCTGTTGAAACCATTGCTGAAGCTGCAGCACTGGAGATGAATGGGGAGAAGGAACCGTCAAGCATGCGGGTTCAATGACGAGTCGAAGTTGATACAAAGACTACGTTTACTGATAGACCAATACTTTGGTGTAACCGGTTCTTGAGAGTAATGCTGCCAATACATTGATACAATACTTTTAAGGCTTACTGCAAAAGGATTCCAAGGGATGGGGTTGCGGGGTAGCATTCACATATAGACTATCATAAATGTCTACATTCCCATAGTGTTATCAGGACTACGTCCTTGCTTTCCCCAGATGGCTCGTACTCCCTTACAGGAATGTATGGGAAGGTGCTGATTACTTGGTTTCAGTTCTCACTACTTCTAATTATAAGCCATAAAGCAAGATGGGGGGGGGGGGAGGGAAAGAATAACAAGCTAGCAAAGTTGGATCCTCCATGATACTTCACAGACCAGGTTAGGCAGGACCCTAAAACAATCAATTATCAATGGAATTTCACCATGCTTGACAGGAACTTCCACTGCCTCCCATTCCCTCTTCTCTAACTGCCACTGAGGTGGCAGTAGTGCTCGAGGTAGAAGAGGAGGAGAGGGATGCCCTACCACTTGGACCAGGGAGGGGAATGGGCAAGCAGGCAGGAAAGGCTGGAGAGGAGGAAAGCAAAGTGAAATCCCTCTTCCATGAGACTCTTGGTAGTATGGGAAGGAGGGAGCTATGCTGAGCTGCCCGAAAGTTGGTGTGATTCCCTCCCTGCAAGTCTTGCATGTCTCTACATCTATTATGGAAAGTGCTGCATCCAGAAGAACAACTGATAGGGTCAACTTATGTTGGCTTCTGCTGCCTCCATCTTCCATTTCTTTCAGAAATTAATTATGATGACTCTAATGGTCATTTGAACACGGTCATTACTCAGTATGCTGTCAGCACAAAATGTATACCAAGTCAATGTGTTTTTTCACTAAAGCTGTACTCCTTCAAGTTATCTGTCTTGAGGAGGTGAATTAAGAAAAAGGCCAGGAAAAAAGAAAATTATAAGGGAGATTACAATATTACAAACACAAATGAGTCATTTGTTAAATAAGGAAATGGAATGGAATTTGAAAAAAAATTACAACAGAAATCTTTTGAGGGAGCAAACAAACCTGGAAAGTACTTGGCCTGGCAATTGAAGAAAAAGAGAGAAAGTAAAATTATTAATAAAATTGTGGCTGATGGAAAAGAGATGGTAGATCAAGAAGGAATAAAGAGAGAATTTTTTAAGAATTATGCTAAATTATTTAAGGGTGTTAAAGTAAAGAAAGAAAAGATTGAAGCGTATTTGCAAAAGATCAAAATAGCACCCTTAACTGAATATATGGAAAAAATTTTGAATGATCCAATTGAAAAAATATAAATTGAAGTAGCGATTAATGTAATGAAAATTGGAAAGGCACCTGGACCAGATGGATATACGGCAAAATTTTTTAAAAAGCTTAAAGAAGAATTAGTACCGAAACTTCAAAACTTGATGAATGCGATAAGATTAAATGGGAAAATACCAAATACATGGAAAGAAGCTGTAATTTCGTTGATGCCAAAGGAAGAAAGAGATGTCACGAATGTAAAGAATTATAGACCAATTTCATTATTAAATAATGATTATAAGATATATACAAGAATCTAGGCAGAACGGCTTAAACAATATTTAATAAATTTTATAAAGGAAGATCAAGCGGGTTTTCTCCCTAAAAGACAAATAAGAGACAATATTAAAACTGTTGTAAATATTGTAGAATATTATGAAAGACATCCAGAGAAGGAAGTTGCATTATTTTTTGTGGATGCAGAGAAAGCTTTTGACAATTTGAACTGGGACTTTATGTTTGCAGTAATGGAAAAAATAAAGTTGGGAGAAAACTTTATAAGAATGATAAAGGCAATATATATTGAACAATGCGCACGGCTATGTATAAATGCAGATCTTACACATGAAATGATAATCAGCAAAGGTACAAGACAAGGTTGTCCGCTTTCACCATTGTTGTTTATAATGACTTTTGAAATCTTATTGATGCAAATACAAGACAATGAAGAAATAGAAGGAATGAGAATTAAAGGATTTACCTATAAATATAGAGCATTTGCAGATGATATAATGTTTATAAATGAAAATCCTACACAAGTTACACCTTTGTTGCTAGCTAAAATACACGATTTTGGAGAATTGGCGGGACTTTATGTTAATAAAGAAAAATCAAAACTTTTATATAAAAATATGCAAGTAAATAAACAAAAGGAATTGCAGAGGTTAACAGGATGTGAAGTTACCTCTAAAGTAAAATATTTGGGTGTGGAAATAACAATGAAGTATATTGATCTGTTTAAAAATAATTATGAAAAGTTATGGCGTAAAATGGATGAAGATATGATAAAGTGGAGCAAGCTTAATTTGTCATTGCTTGGTAGAATAGCTGCAATTAAGATGAACATTCTGCCGAGAATAATGCATTTATTTCAAACTATTCTGATTGTGAAAGACAGTAAACAATTTAATAAATGGCAAAGAAAGATTTCAGAATTTATATGGGCTGGAAAGAAACCAAGGATTAAAATGAAAGTTTTAATAGACACTAAAGAAAGAGGAGGATTCCAATTACCAAATTTAAGATTATATCATGAAGCAGTTTGTTTAGTGTGGATAAAAGATTGGGTGATGTTATTGAATAAAAAACTTTTAACATTGGAATGTCGTGGCAATAAATTCGGTTGGCACGCTTATATTTACTATGGGAAGAAAAAGATGGATGTTTTTTTCTCTCACCATTACATAAGAAATAATCTGCTAAATATTTGTATGAAGTATAAGAAATATGGCGATGAGAGAAAACCACTATGGATAGTGCCAGCAGAAGTAATAAAAATAACAGCTGAGTCAGGAGAGGGAAAATGGATGTCATACAATCAACTATTAAAAATACAAAGCGGTAAAATAGAGTTCAAAACTGCTGAGGAGCTGAATTATAAATATGATTGGTTTCAAATGCAACAAATAAAGAGTTTGGTGGAAAGTGATTTTAAAACTGAAGGAATAAGACAAGAACAAACAGAAATGGAAAAAGTTCTTGGAGATAATGAAAAATTAATTTCGAAAATCTATAAGTTACTTTTAAAATGGTCTACAGAAGATGAAGTAGTAAAATCTCAAATGATTAAGTGGGCAATTAATGTAAATAAAGAAATACAGATGGACACATGGGAATATTTGTGGAAGAACTCTATGAAACTCTCAACATGTCAGAGTATCAAAGAAAATTGTTTTAAGATAATGTACAGATGGTATATGACTCCTAAAAAGTTGGCAAAGATGAACAATAAGATGCCAGATAGATGTTGGAAATGTAAAAAACATGAAGGTTCTTTCTACCATATGTGGTGGACTTGTGAAAGAGCGAAAAAGTATTGGCAGATGATTCAACAAGAGATTTCTAAGATCTTGGGATACGAATTTAACAAAGTCGCAGAGACTTTTCTGTTGGGATTGCAAATGGAAAAATTTCCAAAAGAAAATAGAACTTTAATCTGGTGCTTGTTCTCAGCTGCTAGGACATTGTATGCACAGTTGTGGAAGCAAGAAAAAATACCAGAGAAATGGGATTGGATTGTAAAAGTTATGACATGAAGTGAAATGGACAAGTTAACAAGAACCTTAAGAGACTATGATTTAGAACTATTTAAGATTGAGTAGAAAAAGTTCAGAAGATACGTAGAAAAAGATTGGAAAATAAAAGGACATTGGACAATTTTTGATAATGACTAAGTACAAGAGGGAGGAGGATATTAATTTTGGTTCTTATTAATTAAGGGTACCTTTAATATTAAGATTTTAAGTATATAACACTGACGGGGGTCAAGTAACGGGGGGAGGGGTGGGTAGAAAGCCAGTTTGGTGTAGTGGTTAAGTGTGCGGACTCTTATCTGGGAGAACCGGGTTTGATTCCCCACTCCTCCACTTGCACCTGCTAGCATGGCCTTGGGTCTGCCATAGCTCTGGCAGAGGTTGTCCTTGAAAGGGCAGCTGCTGTAAGAGCCCTCTCCAGCCCCACCCACCTCACAGGGTGTCTGTTGTGGGGGAGGAAGGTAAAGGAGATTGTGAGCCGCTCTGAGACTCTTCGGAGTGGAGGGTGGGATAGAAATCCAATATCTTCTTCTTCTTCTTCATATATGGGATAGATAAAAAGTAGTTATTAATGATGTAAGAAATTGAAATTTATTACCATATGTTACTAATAAAATTGTTTGAAACAAAAAAAATTATCTGTCTTGAGGCAGAGCATACCTTTAATACTTGCTTCCTCTGGGACAAGACAGTAGCTTCTATTGGAATTCTGCTGTGAAACAAATAAGCAGCTGTTGGCCAACAGTGGCAATGCCAGAGCAATGTGGTAGCATTATATGACATCATTATCACCATGGCATAGATTGCTGCCCCCTAATGTCTTGTGAATTAATTGCAAACAGATACAGGGTAAGAATGAAACAAATTGGCTGGAAGGGCACCAGCTTGGAGGAGGCTGGCTTTGGGGGCTGGTGCTGCAAAGTTGAATTCTGTGTGTGCCACTTGGTTAGCATAATTAGAGAGCAGGGTAGGCACAAGGACTTCACTCCAAAAAACCAGGTGGTGGGTCAAAGCTCGGGGAAGATTTAAGGGTGGCCACAAAAAGAAGTTGGGCAGTGAAAGGCGGGAGCAACTCACATACCTGGGTTTGGGAGAAGGTGTTCTCTTGAGCAAAGGTGAGGAAAAAACTAAAGGCAGCTGGGAAAGGGAGTGTGAATAACTACCCCGAACACCCTTGTCTGCTGTGCAGTTTACAAATAAAGGTTTGTTGGTGTTGGAACAACTGAGAGTGAGTCTATGGTAATCATTTGAAGGGACTGGAGGGTAGACCTTAGACAAGTCTGCAAAAACCAGTGGTATTAACTTGCAAGCTGGGTGATATACTATAACATGGACAATTCATGTAATTCTCTTTTATTTAGCAAATTAGTAGCAGTATCCCCCACAAAGAGGGCATGGGATAAGTATGCAGAAAGGATGGAAAGCAATAGCCAGAATAGCACGTCATTTGAGTTTGTCATTGCAAGGAAATAGTAGCAGCGCTATCATACCCAGTGGGCAGAAGTCAAGGAGAGCATCATGCTTTGAATCTTTTAAGGATTCCAACTCTGTTTCCTCATTAATGTTTATGCATAACTCTTCTAATGCTAATGGAAGTTGTTGCACATTTAGAGGAGAACTGAGCTATTTACTTTGCTTAACATTTTCTCGTCTATTATACTGCAAAAGAATTAAAGTACAACAGTAAAATTAGCTTAATATTTTAATTCTTTTCATTTACAAACATTTCTATTAGCCAACAATGAGATGATAAAGATAATTACTATTTCAACGCATTTGTCACTTTGAGTTAGTCTTTTCTATGGCTCTATTCTGACCTTTAATTCAGTAGACTAAAAGAGAGATGGTTATCCTGCAAATGTTTTGTCATCCCCTGCAATCCCATGAGTAACCAATAAGCAATATTTGCGGTGATTGCAAGGGTAATTGCAACTGTATTGCTAATGGATGCAAGACTTGTGCAACACAAATTATAGGTCAGTGTGGCTTGTGTTGTGCCATTTCTGCAGTGAAAAAAGAAATTGCTGTTAATTACGAGGTTATTATCATACTTAATTCTGATAATTCCAGGCTATCAAAACAGTGTGTGGAAGCACAAATTATATTACTTTTGTTCTTTCAGCAAGGTGGCAGTATCATAGTTGTATCATTAGCTTTAGGAATGCTGCAATGTTAGCTAATGAATTAAATTTACAGCTTTATTATGGGTACATAGAGATTATAAATTTGCCTTGAGATGTTTAACAGCACTCTTCTGAATCATATACTGATCTGCATATTGTTCTTTGAAAACAGGATAGCTAACATTTCAGCACATTGGTCTCCCCACCCCCACCCTCCAAAGAAACCCTTGTTTAGTGGTGAAGAAGAAATTCCCATGAGCTACCAATGCACTCCATTTAGCAGTTCTAGAAAACAAAAATTCTGAAACCTGGGGAAGTACCTGGAAGCATAATCTAGTTTAGATCTTCATGTAGAGCCAAGAGATTTTGGGTGAATAGGAGAAGGGCCTCACTGGCTGGGGTCAGGGATCCAAGTAATTTAAATGAATTTACTGGTAAGCCTAGTACAAAGCTTATCCATTTATATAAAGTGTAAAGAAAGCGGAGGAGGAGATGCCAACACTGGAATTATACCCTGCCCTTCACTACCCAAAGGAGTCTCACAGTGGTTTACAATCTCCTTTCCCTTCCCCTCTCCACAACAGATACCCTATGAGGGAGGTGAGGTTGAGAGAGCTCTCCAAGAACTGCTTTTGAGCAGAACAGCTTTGAGAGAATCATGACTGACCCAAGATCACTCCAGCAGTTGTATGTGGAGAAGTGGGGAATCAAACCTGATTCTCCCAGATAAGAGTCCATGGACTTAACTGCTACACCAAACTGGTTCTCATAAAAGTGGAGAAGCACCCTGACCTGGATAGCCCAGGCAAGCCTGATCTTGTCAGATCTCAGAAACAAAGCAGAGACAATTGTGGTTAGTACTTGGATGGAAGACTGTTCTTGAAATACTCATTCGAGAGAACAGAGGCGGGCTTTCAGCCACTTCTCCTCTACACCCCCAGAAGGGATCTGTCACCAGAGGTCAACATGACTTCCAGGTGCAGATACACACAAACACCTAAAAATACACAAAGATACCAAAAAAGTGGAGAAGCTATTCTTTTCACTTGCGTTTCTCACAACTGGACCAAAAGTGGAAAACTGGCAAGACTATTCCCCCCTCCTGTTCTGTTGGCAGTGGTAAATTAATGAACATACTAAGTGTATTTAATTATCACACACACAGGGTTTTGTGTGTATGGTACACTGAAGATAAAATACAAAAAGCATCTCTCATATCCCAGTGAGGACTGAAAAAGGGTTGGCTTGTAGAGTTTGGGGATGTGCGCATGGAACATCCTTATTCCCCTATCCCAGTATGTGGTGAATAAAATTACCATTTTTTCTGTTCACCTCATGTATGCTGTAAAATCCTAGGGAAAGCAAGGATGGATCAGAAGCCCCCTTTAACTTAAACAACTTAAATGATACTTGAGGCATTTTGAAACTCAAAAGTAACAAAATATTTTATGTAACATAGAGGGGAAAGGTCAGGTGAAATCAGGGGTTGAAAATTTCTATGGTAACTGAATATAGATAATTCTGAGGTAAAATCCATTCATGTACAGACTTTATTTCTTATGTTTTAGGCTAATGAAAATTTCTTAAACTATTTACAGTTACTTAAATCTTTATGTTGATAGACCTTTTGTTCCGTTGTTTTCCAAACACTCAAGTATACCTTATTGGAGTATTCTCTGACTCTTTTGGTTTCCAGAATGCTGGTACACTCTTTCCAGTGCCCAAACCCCCTTTTCACGAAACACCAGTACTCATATTGCATTTTTAATTGACTCTTAAGGTCTCAAGGCAGTATGGGAAAGCCTGATGTGAATCACTTTCACCTCACCGATGCTCTTGAGGGCATACAGGCTGTAATCACTTCCTAGAGTACATAAACTTTATGTTGAGTAATGAAGAGCAATGTGAAAGACAATGTAGAAAGGAAATACATGAAGTGAAAGAATCAAAAAGAGAGAGAGGACACCTCTTTCTGGAACTTTTAAATGGTTTTGAATCTTCATCAGCTCTATCGTTCTTTGAAATGTATTCTTTTTTTGTGGAGCCACAAAGAATAACATTCATACATGGATCAATGCTCTGCTAGAGCCAGGTGAAGAGATCAAGAATTTTCTGTGTTGATACATAGCTATTTGAAGATATTTGAAGATACTGGATTTATATCCCGCCCTATACTCTGACTCTGAGAGCGGTCATAATCTCCTTTACTTCCATTCCCCCCCCCCCCCCACAACAGACACCCTGTGAGGTAGGTGGGGCTGAGAGAACTCTTACAGTAGCTGCCCTTTCAAGGACAACTCTTACGAAAGTATGGCTGATCCAAGGCCATTCCTGCAGCTGCAAGTGGAGGAGTGGGGAATCAAACCCAGTTCTCCCAGATAAGAGTGAGTACACTTAACTACTACACTAAACTGGCTGTAACTGATGGTGTTAGAGTTTGTAGTTATGTGTGTAGTTGTGATGGTGTTAGAGTTCTTCTTCCATCTGGTTATATTTAGAAATTCCTTGCTTTCCCTAGGGCTAATCCCTCAGCCATCAGCTACATTGTTGTTCTTTTGTTTACTTGGATATCCAAGTAAACAGTGTTCTCTGGCCAATCACAGAGCAGTGCTGTTTTTTGAAACTGCTCAGTCTGCCTGGCTGGACTCCATTCCATTGCTGTTGTGTTTTGTGTTGGTGTGTGAGAGAGATTGTGCTGCGCTGGCCCTTGGCCTCAGCTGCTGCTGCTCTCTCTCAGCCTTTCCTGACCTGCCTTGAGAAGAGAAGACGTCTAAGGTAAGACAGTCTTGGGGTTCTTGTTTTTATTTTCATTAGTAAAAGGACTTTTTAAGACTCAGAGTCCCTTTACTTATCCAGATTTGGGTGGGTGAGTACTGGGTAGTTTATTTGGGGTTAGGGGGTTCTGCTGGGGGTGGGGGCCTGGGGTGGGGTGGGGGGTTTACCAATTTGCCCGTATCTTACTTTAGTGAGAGGACTTTTAAAAGTGCAGTGTCCTTTTACCTTCTTAATTTGGGTGGCTTGGATTTCTTGGAGTTAGAGTGAAGGTTTTTTTGTGTGGGGAGGGGTTGGTAAAGTTCCTGTATTGTTAAAAGTTAAGTTTTTTACTGTTTTAAAAGGATTCTGTGTTTGATTTGTCGCTGTCGTGTTGTGTTGCTGTTGTTCCTTTTCTCTTCTGGTTCTGGTTCTTGGGAGGGGGCGCTGTTTGGCCTAATTTTCATTGTTTATGTGGAGAAACGCCATTTTAATCCAGGTTGGAGCTTCATTGGGAGGGAAAACATGAAACTGCAAAGCAGGCTTGGGCCTAGCCTTCCCCTCACTCCCCCTCCCTTCCAGAGCCAAACCAACAACGCTAGGGGGAAAGTCTCCTAGAGAGACAGGAAGTTCTTTTGTTCTCTGCATGTGAGTTAGGAGGAAGAGTTTTCAGTTCTCAGCTGCAGCTCGAAGGAAGAGGTTGCCAGTGTGGGGGCTCCTGCCTGTGCATGCGGCCTAGTCAGGAAAATGAGGCCTCCAGGCAGTAAGACCAAGTAAGTCATCCCAAAAGGCAGGGTGTGTTTAGATCAGGGACAGTAGGACGCGTTTAAAACCACATTTTGTTTGTCATGCTGTTTGCTGTACGGGTGCTGTGCTGTGCTAACTTTTTAAATGCAACTGTTTTTGTTTTGTTCTTCTTTTCTTTTCTTTTCTTTTTCTCTTTTAAATAAATATATTTTTACTGTTTGGAATGCTGGCAGTCAAACTCTGTACCACATAGATCCCCAAACCGCTTAGACCATGCTGCGTTATAAAGGGGGCCCCGGGGAAGGGGGAAGGCATGCAGTTGGATAAGGTGCCAATCCTCCAGGGGTGCCCCAAAGAAGTGCTGAGGTCTCTGTGATACCCAAGTACAGGGTGGCAGAGGACCTTGAGGCCCGGCCTCATAGCAGGAGAGGGGGATTGGGAGTCCTGTTCCTCTCAATCTGAACCCCTAGACTGAGCAGGTGGTGGCAGCGAGCCCAAGGGGCAGGAGGAGAAATAGCTCCCTCCAGGAGTTGGCGACTCGATAGGGAGCTGACGGGACCGGGTCTGAAGGCAGAATTGGGCCGGTTCCGTCACAGTTTAAAAGGCCACTTTTTTAACAGTTGAGTTTCTTGGCCTTCTCCTGTTGTCCCTTTTCCTGGTTCTGGCTTTTTTTTTGGGGGGGGGGGAGAAGCTGGCACCTGGGTGAGAGACCCAAAGCCAGCAGGCTTGTTGTGCTTGGTGAGCTCTCCCCATGTTGTTTGGGGCAGGGCTGGAGAGCTGGCATCTGTAGATTGTGTGTTCTGTGGCAGGGAAGCTGGCACCTGGGTGTGAGACCCAGAACCAGCAGGCTTGTTGTGCTTGGCCAGCTCTCCCCGTGTTGTTTGGGGCAGGGCTGGAGAGTAGGCATCTGGCTTTGCTGCAGCCAGGTCTGCAGAGCAGACCTTGAGCAGATTGTGTTTTGTGTGGTGGTGATGTTGGCAACTGGGTTTATATTGGTTCCAGGCCTGCAAGGTTCATAGAGTAGATAGAGGGATGTAGTGCATTTGGGTCCTATAGAGATTATCTGGTGTGAAGTTAGGTTTGGCTTTGGGTGCCCCAGGATTTGGACCCCCTGGTCCAATTTTTTTTTTTTTGGCCTTGTGGGTTTTGTGTGGGACAGTGCCCTGAAGCTGCACAGCAGTTTGGGGGGCTCTCCTCAAAACCTCCTGCTCCCCAGAGCCACTTTTCCCATGGCAATTACAGTGAGGAAGTGGCTCTAATTGGTTTTTTCTCACCATTGGGAGCAGTGTTCCTTTTGGGGTGCCCACAGATGGGTGCAGTCTTTTTGGGCCAAAGGGGTTTCATGCTGGGGAGTCACCTGAAGCTGCCCTGCAGTTTTGGGGCCTCTCCCTCAAACCCCCCTCTGGCCAGAGCCACTTTCCCCACAGCAATTATAGTGGAGGAAATGGGTAATTGGGCTTTCACCATCATTGTTGGCAATGGGCCTTTTGGAGAGCCCAAAGACAGGGACCCCCTGGCCCACTCTTTTTGCGACTTGGGGGTTTTATAGGGGAGAGTTCCCTGCGGGTTCCCTGCAGTTTTGGGGGCTCTCCCTCAACCGCCCTGCCCCCTGTAGCCTCTAATTATGCCCTACGTTGCCATTGATTTCAATGGCCCATTGGGTATAATGGTGGGATAGCGGCACCCTCTTTGGGTGCCCCTGGAATGGGACCCCCTGGCCCAACCTTTTTGGGACTTGGAGGGTTTGTAGGGGAGAGTCCCTTTAAGGTCCCCTGCAAATTTGGGGGCTCTCCCTCAAACCCCCTTCCCTTCAGGTGGCTTCCAATATACCCTATTTTGCCATTGATTTCAATGGCCTTATGGTATAATGGGGCCGTATATTCGGAAATAGCCGCACATCTACCGTATATGTGGCTATTCTGAGTACAGTAATAGGAAGAACACGGTATTCCATATCTTTTTGCCTGAATCCGTGTAATTCTGTATTTATTTATTTTTTTGCACAGATGGGGTTATCAAAGGAGAAGGAGGATTCTGGTACCGAGAAGTGAAACTCTATGTGCCCGAGAGCCTCAGGAAGGAAGTGCTACAATTTTGTTACAGTAGTAAACTCTCAGGACACTTTGGTTATGTGAAAACCTTATATTTGGTAAACCGGCAATTTTGGTGGCCACATATGAAAACGGATATCTCGAGTTATGTAGCAACCTGCCCAGTTTGCATAATGGCCAAGAAAAGGGCAGGAAAACCCCCAGGATTACTACAACCTTTAGAAACTGCAGGGAGACCATGGTCAATAGTCTTCATGGACTTTATTGTGGAGCTCCCAATGTCTCAAGGAAAAACCGTGATATTGGTGGTAGTAGATACTTTCTCGAAACAAACCCATTTTATCCCGTGCTTGCAACTGCCTATCGTGAAAAAACTAGCCTACCTATTCTTCCAACACATAGTTAAATTACACTCATTCCCTGATGAGATCATTAGTGACAGAGGGCCACAGTTCATTGCCAACTTCTGGCGGGAGTTTTGTAAGTTAACAGGCATAGAACAAGGTCTGAGCTCAGTGTACCACCCTCAGACTGATGGTTAAACTGAGAGAGTGAATGCCCTTCTTGAACAGTATTTACAGTGTTATGTAAAGTACCAACAATCCAATTGGGCAGATTTGTTACCCTTTGCAGAGTATGGATATTACAACAGTGTCCACAGTTCCACCAAAACCTTTCCCTTTAGAGTGGTGAATGGTTACAAAGGAAAGCCTTTCCCCCTGCTACCAGGGGGAGATACCCCAGAATTACCATCATCCTTTGAACATTGGTGGGGGAACTTAGGGAAAGTGTGGAAAGTAATACAAGAGAACTTGGAAACAGCTAAAGACACTTACAAAAGACATTATGACAAAAATCATGTTCCAGTATGGAACTTCAAAGTAGGGGAGACTGTTTTCCTATCAACTAAGAACTTACCAATGTCTCAACCTTCAATGAAACTAGCTTACAAATTTTTGGGTCCGTTCAAAATAAAGAGAGTCATCAATAAAGTTACCGTGAAACTAGAACTACCAAAAATGTTTAGTAAAATCCACCCTGTCTTTCATTGCAGCCTATTACTCCAGGATCCTGGAGCTACATCTTGGCACCCTCAACCACAAGCTCCACAACCTATCCAGATTGGGAATCAGAGTCACCATGAAGTGCAAGAAATTCTAGATGCCAAATTAAAAAGAGGGGTGTTGTACTTTTTAATTAGATGGAAACATTTCCCACCAAGTCACAATGAGTGGGTGGAGGCTTCAAATGCGAGAGCAGCAAATTTGATAAAGAAATTCTACAAGTTAAACACAAATAAACCCCGTAAAAAGTCTTAGGGGAAGCAGTATGTCAAGCACAATATTTCTCTGTGTTAGATCAATACATTTATTGACATCCAATTCCACTCACTCTGTTTTGGAAGCTTCTCTTTCCCAGAATTGCATTTCAAAGCTGGTTTCCCCCCCACCCCCTCTGCTTTTCTCGTCTTTCTTTTCTTTTCTCACCTCTGGGTAGAAAACTTAGGAATGCAAGTAACTTTGATGATAGAAAGAAAGGAGGCGCCTCCCCCGAACTGTTCCCATTCATAAAGAGATACCAGAATGTATGGGAACCAGGGAAGTTATAACCACATAATAGCAACGGGTAGTATTTTGAATATCTGTAGTAATTCACAATGGTATGTTATGACTTGAAGATATCTCTTCTATTGCCTTTGAAGTAGCCCTTAAAATACTATGCTGTGTGACACACTGTATCACTCTCAAGGTATCATACCTTGAGCCAACAACGGATTATCAATAAAACGAGTCTTTGTATCAAACAACTGCTTGTTTATTCGAAATACCAATGCTTGACACTTAAAACCTAGAAAAATAATCAAGCCATTTCTATGAAACAGAGGAGCAAATTGGCCCTTTGTTCCAAAGTTTTTATCAAGCAAATAAAAATGAAACTATTCAATTATTTAAAATTTCAATCTGATTTTTTAAAAAAGTGTTATTTCTGGTTCATAAAAATCTGAAGGAAATAATGTTTTTCATTTACAGATTTATAAGTCAATGTTGTTGCAATCCAAATGGCCATAGTGTATTTCCTAGGTGTTAAGCTGTTTTATCCAATTGCTCCATTCTGCTATGTTTTTGAGAATATCTTCTCTATCAGACTATGACTTCCTGGAAAGGACCAATTGATCCTAACTGTTTAAGTTTGACTACAGCTTGCAGCTGCCTTGCAATCATTTTCTTGTATATAAACAGAGCTTTTTTTCTGCAGGAGCCCACAGGAATGGAGCTCTGCCTGGACTGGCCAGGGCTCTGGCTGGCATGACCCACCATGCAGGAGCCACATGCTCCCATGCCAGGCTGTGTAACCTAACATGCAAATGAGCTTCTGCTGGGCTTTTTCTACAAAAGAAGTACTGTATAAAAACATAAAAGTTTTCCAACTCTTTGTGTATGTGTATTAAATGCCATAAAGTTGCTTCTGACTTATTGTGATCCTATGATTTAATAACCTCCCAAACATCCTCTTGCTCAGGTCTTGCATACTGAGAGCCATGGCTTCCTTTATTGAGTCAATCCATCTCATGTTAGGTCTTCCTCTTTTCATGCTGCCTTCAACTTTTTCTGGCATTATTGTCTGTTCTGGTGACTCTTGTCTTCTGTTAATGAGACCAAAATACAATGCCCTCAGTTTAGTCATTTTAGCTTCTAGAGAGAATTCAGGCTCCTTGGAGGGGTACAAGTAGGAACCTGCAAGGGCTTGTGGGACCCATCTCATTCCCTCCTCCCCCACTATATCTTCTTTTCCTTTCCTGAAGACCCCCATAGCCTCTCCTCTTTTCCTGTTTCTTTCTCTTCTTCTAGGGTTGCAAACCTCCAGCTGGGGCCCAGAGAACTCCTGGAATCACAACAGATCTCTCAACTACAGAAATTCATTCCCCTTCAGTTTCCCAGCTCCAGGAAGGGAAATTCCTGGAGATTTGGGAGGGTGGAACCTTGGGAGGTGAGGTTTGGGGAGAGAAGCAATTTCAGCAGAGTATAATTCCCTAGAGCCCACTCTTCAAAGTAGCCATTTTCTCCAGGGGAATTTATCTCTGTCATCTGTAGAACAGTTGTAATTCCTGGTGATCTCCAGACCCCTCCCCACATATGGAGGTTTGCAATCCTACTTCCCCTGGAGGAAATGGCTGCTTTTATGGTGGGTATATAATTATACCCCTCTGAGGTCCCTCCCCTTTTCAAACCCTCCCCTCTCCAGGATCTACCACCATATCTAGGAATTTCCTAACCTGGAATTGGCAACTCTATCTCTTCTCACCCAACAGTCAACCTAACTTTATATGTCCCTTTGTCTTAAGTTTTCTCTCTCCCCACTACTGAAGTTTCTACCTAAGAAAACCATGGCCCAGTTATGTGGTGCCAGCCACAGGACTAGGTGCAGTTGCACAGCAGAGAACCCTCAAGGATTTGTTGGGTGGTACCATGTGTTCCCCCCTCCCCACAGTATTTCCTCTTTCCCTCCACCTGGCAACCTCTATTGCCTCTCCCCTTTCACAGCCTCATTCTCTCTTTCTTAGCCATTCACCAACCTGCCTTTTTTCTGCCTCTCATCTTCAGCTATATTTATTGTTTATTTACTTCATTCATACTGTGGAGAAACATGGGGACAAAAGTAGCTACATTATTCTCCTCCCCTTCTTTTTATTACCACAACAACTCTGGAGTATAATGAGTGGTGCAGTCTTAAAATGTAACAACAACAACAACAAAAGAACAAAGCAGTAGACAAGTGCACCTTTAAGACCAACTAAGTTTTATTCAGAATGTAAGTTTTCATATGCTCTTAAGCAGACTTCATCAGACAAATGGGAATGGAAGCAGCAATTTTTAATATGTGGGCAGTGTAGAATCATGGGAATGTTTTTAGCAGATTAAAAGAATCACAAATAGGGATCTGTGTTTGTTAGTGTTAGGACAAAACAGGGCTGAAAAAACACTGGAGGGTGATAAAAAGCAGACTGCTGTTGTAGGTGCGAAGTGCCATAAATCTAGGTAACATTCTGCCTTTGTTAGTTAAAATAGAAGGCATGGTTTCTCAAAAGATCATAACAACCATTATAGTTTGCCATTAGAAAAAAAAGAAGACATTAAAATACAGTGGAGGATGGGTTGGTACATGCAATATGTTTGTTCAGTAATGAAGGACAGATCAGTGGATTACCCATGACATCGTAGTCCATGTAGATATAGTATACTTAAGAGTTGTGCCATCCAGGAACAAAATCCAACCACTGAAGAATTCTGTTCCATGCCATGATGATCATAGTGCATAACTGAAATTACATACCATGGTGATGACAGTTATAACATCACAATGACAGGAAGCAGATTGGGAGGAACATTTCTGTTTGCTCTTCTTGTCCCTAGGTATAAAATTGCAATGTGCCAGAGGGACAATAGCTTGAAAACCAAAGGGTTCTTGGCCCTTCATTTTTACCACAGCTTGCGCCTATTGCCTCATACAAACTGGACCCTTGGATTCTGGAATAGTTCAAGATATAGCTGATTATTGTTTGTTCTTATTTGAATTATATCAGGTTTTTTTTCACTCTTTTAAGCTGCCTTTGGTCCCTTTAGGAAGAAAAGTAGGTTAATAAATATTCTAAATAAAAGGGGCAAAACATGTAGCACTGAAAAACAATTATGCTTTAATGAGGCAGTAAGAGCATTATGACTTCTATAAACGCATGTTGCCTGTGTGTTCATGCTTGTTTCCTTCTCACATAAATGGATGAAAAATGAGGCTCCCACAGGTGGGAACTAGCTTTCAAAATCTGTACACTATTGTCAGAATGGATCGAACAAAGCACTGTCTACTTCTGCTTTTATTCTGTCAAGCAGTTTGATGTGAAAGCACTGGTGCTTATTGAATCTATGTTTGCAGTATATGTATGCAAGTTGACAAATTGTGATCAAACTCCTGTAAACTAAAATTTCATAGAGAAAAAAGTAGTCTTGTCTATTTCTTACCATGTTTTGATCTGTGGCTTGGATCAACTGGATTTTTTTCTGTGAATTGAAGGATTTCCACCTGCAGAGCATGACTTTTTCACCTTCCTTTTGCTGCAGCCCAAAATGCTTCCCAATGCTTCTCATTTGGAAGAGGGGCATTTGGTCTTCAAAAAGGCAAAAACGTTGTACTCAGCAGGCGGGAATCCTTCCACTTAAAAAAAGAAAACTCCAGTGGATCCAAAACAGAATCTTGGGACCCTAAACATTTTAGGGCCAAAATTTATATCCCCCACTCATGCCATGCCCCATCATCTCTTTGCCATCATGTGTGCTGGCAATGAGTCTACATGGGACTGGCATTAATCTCTTTGTTGCAGTGTCAAATTATGTCCTGAGATCACTTTGTTACACAAGGACAATTTGTACTAGACAAGTGATGAAGAAGTAGCGTTGCAATTGCTGTGATTCTTTTGGTATACAGACTTTTAATATCAAACAGAAAGATGTATGCTCCTCAGGCTTTTAGTATAAGCAGAAAGATGTATATTCACCATTAATCTGCTACAACTGGCATTGGAATTAATTTTTATTTGCTGGGCTTTCCTTGGAAATTGAGTAAGCATCGATATTAAGATTTATCATGCAAGTTCATGACTTTAATAGTGATAAGATATTTTAGTATAAGAAGGATTAGTAGTTAAATAACATTCTGGGGAAGATTTGCTTTCTTGAACAAAAAGTCATTGCTTTTTGATTATGGTGAAATCAGTATGAATTCTTCTAGGACCAAGATTTCATTTCAGGTCAATGCAGTTATTCTCTTGCTAACAGTGTTTTTAAATCATATTTCTTAGGATGTCTCTTTTTGTCTGTATTATATAGTGAGTTCAGCCAGCATTTATTGAACAAGAGCAGAACTGAACACAAACAGGCAACACCACTCCTTATATCCATTTGGCCTGAGTTAAACATGCCCCCTTCTGTGGGCAGCAATCCACCCTATTGGTCTCTCCAGGATCCTTCACTTGCATTTCCTGAGAGAAATGCCTTGTGTCCCGATTGGCAGGTCCTAAAAGAACAGCCAATTGTAATGAGTCCTTGAGGGCAATGAAGTATGCTTCAAGGTCAACTAACAGACATAACAAAACCACAGTCAAAACAACCAATACACAACACCCCCCACACACACAAGTTAAGACTGCTTAGGAGCAGATGTAGTTTTTTTAAGTAGTGGGGGAGAGCTCTCACTCGTTGGGAGCATCAGATCTCCGAGTATAGTGAGTTTAGCCAGCTTGATATAAGCAAGAACATTTATTAAACAACAGCAGGACTGAACACAAATAGGCAATACTACTTCTGATATCCATTTGGCCTGAGTTAAACATGCTCCCTTATGTGGGCAGCAATCCACCCTATTGGTCTCTAACAGACATAAAAACCCCACAGTCAAAACAATCAATACACAACAATCTGATGACATAAAATACAAAACTTTTCTTGATTACAAGGTGATAAGAAAACATCCTTGTTCCTGCTTAAGCTCCTGTTGAGTTTTTGTACTTTAAAAATGTTTATTGTGAAGTAGAGTATTGCCTTCATACAGCAAATGACCTGAGTAGCAATCTCTATTGCACATTACTCTTGTATGCATTATTTTACATATTCATGCTTCCTTATTATTGTATGTCATTTTAGACAAGGACAATTTTTAGATCTACTTCAGTGTTTGGAGGACAATTTAAGAGCTATATATTGGGAACGAAGGTGGAAAGATCTTCTCTGCCAGATAGAAAAGGATTTATCATTGCAAGAAAAGAAATATGTTACAAGAGGGTACTATAGGCATAAAAAATCTAATAACACAAGGTTGCAATTCAGTTTTATATTGATGTATTGACTGGTTTCCCCTGGAGTTGTTTTCAGTTTTGACATTCCTTTCCTAAGACTTTTTTCATCTCTTCACAACAATGAATTAAAGCTCATATATGAACATATGTTCAGCACTATAATTGTTATAGTGACCTGTGCATATGAAATTTAAATCAGCAATAGTTTTACTGTGTTCATATTTTTAAACAAAATAGCTTTGTACTTTAAATAACCCCAAACTGGTTGTAAAAGCTTAGAATGATTATTCTTTATAATAAAACAAAATTATATGCATCTGATTTAGCTAGGCTTTTTAAGAGAATGAAGCAGTCCTTGAGCACACAGAGTAGCACATTGATTTGGAGAGGGCAGCTCCAGTTAAGAATTTCAGGTAGCCAATATTAAGAGAGGCTCTTTTTATTCCAGAGACCCTGAAAAACTGTGACAGCCTCAGCTGATAACAGTGAACTAGATGGACCAAAAGCCTGACTTGGAATAAAGCAGCTCCAAATATTTGTATGAAGCACCATGAACATACTGGCATCATGCTACTGTAGTCCTACAGCAATATCTGTGCCACTGCTTTATTTTTATTATTGTGGATTGTGAAATACATACAATTTGTCTTCCATACAATTGTCTTACCTCTCTTAGATCTTTTGGGCTGAATGGCAGCAACAAATCCTGAGGAACAATAGTTGCCAAAGAACTTGGTTGAGATTTCTTTGGAAATTTGATCAGGTATTGAATTCCATAAGCAAAGAAGAAGACTGATAGAAGCAGAGTGCTATCAAAAGTATTGGCAAACGTTGTAATAAGCCATAGTAGTACACACAAAAGTCAAATACATAGATTTTACAAAGATGTTATCCTTTAAGGTTTTTTATATGTAACTCTAACTTGTTAAAGCCTTATATTAGTTCTCCAAGAGATTAACTTATAATATAATGTAAAGAAGAAAGGCAAAGGTGAAAAGGAAAGATTCACCCAACTGAATGCAGATTTCCAGAGAACAGCAATGAGAGATAAGGAGGCATTCCTGATAAAACAATGCAGAGCAGTAGAGAAAAATAATAGAATGGGAAGGACAAGAGATCTCTTCAAGAAAATTGGAGACATCAAGGGAACATTTTGTGCAAAGATGGCCATGATAAAGGACAAAAATGGTAGGGACCTAACAGAAGCAGAAGAGATTAGGAAGAGGAGGAAAGAATACACAGAAGAATTATACAAGAAGGATCTCAATGTCCTTGACAATCATGACAGTGAAATTACTGACCTTGAGCCAGAAATCCTGGAGTATGAAGTCAAATGGGCCTTAGAAAGCATTACTAACAACAAAGCGAACGGAGATGATGGTATCCCCATTGAGCTATTCAAAGTCTTAAAAGACAATGCTGTTAAAAGTGATGCACACATTAGGTCAGCAAATTTGGAAAACACAACAGTGGCCACAGGATTGGAAAAGATCAGTTTATATTCCAATCCCAAAGAAGAGTAATGCCAAGGAATATTCAAACTATCACACAATTGCACTCATTTCACATGCCTGCAAGGTCATATTAAAGATCCTACAAGCTAGGCTTCAGCAGTATGTAGATCAGGAACTACCAGAAGTTCAAACTGAGTTTCAGAGAGGTAGAGGAACTAGAGATCAAATTGCCAGCATTCGCTGGATTATGGAGAAAGCACGGGAGTACCAGAAAAACACCTATCTCTGCATCATTGACTACGCTAAAGCCTTTGATTGCGTGGATGACAACAAACTGTGGCAAGTCCTTAAAGAGTTGGAAGTACCAGCCCACCTCACGTGTCTCCTGAGAAACCCATATAAGGGTCAAGAAGCAACTGTCAGAATGGGATATGGAACAACTGATTGGTTTAGAATAGGAAAAGGAGTTCAACAAGAATGTATATTGTCACTCAGCTTATTTCATTTATATGCAGAGTACATAATGCGGAATGCTGGCCTGGATGAAGCACAAACCAGAATTAAGATTGCCGGGAAAAACATTAACAGCCTCAGATATGCAGATGACACCACTCTAATGGCAGAAAGTGAGGAGGACCTAAAGAACCTCTTGTTGAGGGTGAAAGAGGAGAGCACAAAAGTAGGCTTGAAACTTAACATAAAAAAACTAAGATCATGGCATTTGGCCCCATCACACCTTGGCAAATAGAAGTTGAAGACATGGAAGTAGTGACAGACTTCACATTCCTTAGATCCAAGATCACTGCAGATGGTGACTGTAGCCATGAAATTAAAAGACATTTGCTCCTTGGGAGGACAGCTATGGCAAACCTGGGTAGTATAATAAAAAGTAGAGACACCACCCTGCCAACAAAAGTCTGTATAGTCAAAGCGATGGTATTCCCAGTAGTAATGTATGGCTGTGAGAGCTGGACCATAAGGAAGAAAAAATAGATGCTTTGGAGCTGTGATGCTGGAGAAGAATCTTGAGAGTCTTGGACTTCAAGAAGATCAAATCAGTCAGTCCTAAGGGAAATCAACCCAGACTGTTCCCTGGAAGGTCAGATGCTGAAGCTGAAGCTCAAATACTTTGGCCACCAAATGAGAAGGGAGCACTCCCTGGAGAAGATCCTGATGCTGGGAAAGACATAAGAAGAAGGGGATGAGATGGCTGGATCAATTAAGCATTAATTGATGGCTGGATCAATTAAGCATTACTGATGTAACAAACACGAATTTGAGCAGACTTCAGAGGATGGTAGAAGACAGGAGGGCCTGGCATCACTTTGTCCATGGGGTCGCAAAGAGTTGGACTCAACTGTGTGAGTGAACAACAACAACAAAGAAGATAAAAAGCAGAATATGTGCCAGTATCTTAAACTGAACATGAATCAAGATAAATTTAGACACTGATTTTAATATTATATGGATCTGTATTTGTGCATTGTTTTAAACAATTTTATTGATAACGTATGGTAACAATTTTCGTTAATAACTTTTTTCATCTATCCAATATGCTTCTTTCTAATCACCCCTTCCCCCGTTACTTGACCCCCGCCAGTGTTATTTACTCAAAATACTAACATTAAAAAGTACCCTTAATTACTAAGAACTAAAATTAATATTCTTCTTTCTTCTAAAGTTTAATCATTATCAAAAATTGTCCAAAGTCCTTTTACTTTCCACTCGTCTTCTACATAACTTCTAAATTTTTTCCACTCCCTTTTAAAATCTTCTAAATCATAGTCTCTTAAAGTTCTTGTTAATTTGTCCATCTCACTCCATGTCATAACTTTTACAATCCAATCCAATTTTTCTGGTATTTTTTCTTGCTTCCATAACTGCGCATATAGTGTCCTAGCAGCTGAAAGCAAGTACCAAATTATAGTTCTATCTTCTTTTGGAAATTTTTCCATTTGTAATCGCAACAGAAAAGTCTCTGCAGCTTTCTTGAATTCATATCCCAAGATCCTAGAAATTTCTTGTTGGATCATCTGCCAATACTTTTTCGCTCTTTCACAAGTCCACCACATATGGTAGAAAGAACCTTCATGTTTTTTGCATTTCCAACATCTGTCTGGCATCTTGTTATTCATCTTTGCCATTTTTTTAGAAGTCATATACCATCTATACATCATTTTAAAAGTTCTCTTTTTGCTGAAAAAAATGTATTATCTCGTACTTCAGGATTAAATTTTCTCCATATGTCTTTCAAGTTTTCTTGTTTAACCAGTTCAAAGAAGGATTTTGGCAATTTTTCTTCTTTATTGTTATTTTCCCCCCAGATCTGTCCAATGTATTCTGAATTGTTCCATTAAAGTCTCCCATAATCATGACCTGGTCGTATGTTACTTCATCAAGTTGTTTTATAATGTCTTTAAAAAAAACATCTTTTGCACCATTTGGTGCATACAGTCCCAATAATAAGGTTTTTTCGCATTTATTATTACTTCTACTGCCACAAATCTTCCATCTTTATCTTTAAATATTATTTTGGGGTCCAATTCTTGTTTAATATAAAAAAAATCACACCCCTTTTCTTCTATTCAGCCAATGAAAAAAATTCCAGTCCAAATTGTTTATTCCATAAAAATTTATAATCCTTTTGTTTAATATGAACTTCTTGTAAGCAAATTATATTACAGTTTTGTTTTTTAATCCACTGAAATATTGCCTTTCCTTTTTGTGGTGAATTTAGTCCATTTACATTCCAAGATAATAATTTATAATCCATCATGGTGCAAATTCTTTATTCTCTTTATAAAATTTATGCAGCTCCTGTGTATTTGTAATTGTAATCCTTCTTCCTTGTAGCTCAAAGCTCAAACCTTCAGGTATTATCCATCTATACCTCATTCCATTGTCACATAGTTTTTCTGTTAATTTCTTATATGTTCTACTGTCATTTACCACTTGTCTTGGCAATTCCTCATTATTCTTACTCTGCTTCCTCCCACTATTAATGTCTTTTCAAATTTTTTATTCAAGATTTTCCCCACCATTTCTTTTGTCATATATCTTATAACCACATCTCTTGGTAAGTTATTTTTCTTGGCATATGATGAATTCACTCTATACATATAATCATACATATTTCTAGTCCCTTCAGGATCTTCCTCCAAGAAATCAGTAATTATTTTTATTACATGTTCTTTTAAGTCTGTCCCTTCTTCTTCAGGTACTCCTCTCAGACGTATTTGTGTCTCCATCAATTTACAGTCATGGATTGTTATTTTTTCTTGCATTTTTAATAAGGTGGAATCCTGGAGTTTAACTTTCCCTTCTACCTCCTGTACTTTTTTTGACACCACCACTGTTTCATTTCTAAGCTCTTCCATTTCTTTTTTAAAGTTCTCAATATCTTTTTAAAGTTCTTTTTTGCAAGCATTTATCATCTTTTCCGCCCCTTTCATCATCTTAGCTTCCATTGCTTCCAACTGATCTTGCATCTTCTCCAATGAGGCAGCCCTTGCACGTGTTATCTTTGACTCTGACATTAAAAAAACAGCAAAAAAATGATATTAAATTTCAACTATCAGGTTTGATAGATTAGAACTTGCCCTTTCAAATGAGCCTAAGTTCGCCATCCTCCGACCTTCCCAGGCTCAGATATTATTTTTTTAAATTTAGCCTCCCAGTAATGGCTGCTGATGTTTTTCTATGGTAATACAATCCTAGAGTAGGTCCACTTCTTCAATAGTTACTTCCTGCTTTGCTTGCCCCATGTCATGTTCTCATTGGTAACAAAATCTCACGATACTTGACATAATTCCTGTACTGACTGTAAAAACTGCAGATCTCTGACGATGGTGCTTTCACTCCACGACCGCAGGTAGACAAAACAATAAATTCCTTTCCAATTTTTAACACTGTCCTTAATTTTAAAAAGTCCAAAATTCACCCCTTCTCCTCTTCTTCTTCCAAGCTTTCAAACTGATAGAATATAACATGGCAAAAACTAGACTTTTATAATTACAAGGCATTGATCATCTTGGACAGGCGAAAACTCACTTGCCAGGATTCCAGCAACTATAAGCAAAATCACAACCAAAACTAGAATGAGAACAGAAAGGCATTACACCATAGGGGAGCAAAATTTGTAGGCTTCTGGCTTCATTATAGGACAATATGCCTTGAGTTCAAATGGGGTAGATAGTCTAAGATATATGCCTGATTGTCTGAAGTTGAGAAAGAGAGGAGATTTCTGGGTGAAGAAGCAACCCTGGCTACTTCATTGCACTAAATTTGTAGTAGGAGATCCAAACCATTCCAAATGGATGCTATCTTAAATACGAGCCTCTCAGTAACATAACAGGACCCGCCAAGTTCATCTGCCCTGCAGCTGGAAACCCCAAGGTATACCCTGCCCACCTGGCCACACCCAATTTTGCTGTAATCCCACCCCAGAAGAAGCAGGCACCCCTGAGTGCACCCCTGACGTACCCTGCCCAGCTGCCGAAGCAGACCCCCATGCTCCCCAGGGCCAAACCTGCCCGGACCCAAATTGCCAGGTATTACCAAATCTACCTCCAAATCCAGCAGGCACCAATGGCAAACCGCTGCCGCCACCGAACCCGCATCAGGACCACAGGGACCGCCATCCCTGCCAGGCACAACTCCAACAGACCTGCCCTCAAGTATAGACAGTCTGGTGAGAATATTAGCCTACCTCGCCTTTTTAGATTGCTTTCTGCTTCCCTCCCCACTTAGAGAAGGGAACCTGATGCCTGCTCCAGCGCCTTCAACCTGCTTAAAATATTAGAATCCACCGCTGCTTCACCCTCCTCATCTGAAGAAGATGACGGGGGAGGTGGCCTCCTAGCAGGTACAGTAGATGGCCTAGGCGCAAGCGTCTTGCCTTTAGGCTTACCTGAGCCCTTACCCCCAGCCATCTTTTACAGGATTAACTGCACCAACACCTAAAAACACTTCTAAAATGGCCGCCACCCTCCTGCAATCAGAAGGGACTTAAAATGTCTGCCCAACTGCCTCTCTCCCTTATCCTTCCCCTTCCAGGGACCTAAAATGGCCGCCACTCAAGCAGCAACTCCAACTACAAACTGTAATAAAAAGAAGACCCCACTGCAGCCTCCCAAAATGGCTGCCGCTCTTTCAGCAAGAAAGAGCCACAAGATGGCCACCCTCCAATGCCTTCAATGGTTCATTCACCTCAAAGCAGGGGCATAAAATGGACGCCACCCCCTTTCTCCCCAGAGACAAAATTACCAGGAAACAGCAATGGCCCCCTATCAGCCCACTAATACTGGCAGCAGCTCTCCAGAGTCTCAGGCTAATGCCTTCACACTACCTGCCTGAACCCTTTTCTAGCTGGAGATGCCAGGGACTGAACCTGAGACTGAACCTGAGACAATCTGCCTGCCAAGCAGATGCTCTGCAAGCAGATGCTTTTCCACTGAGCCTGTCTCTCCCAGGCCGTTTCCTGATAAAATAGGGGAGGGGGGAAACAGACCACTCCCAAGTAAAGCCCCCCCAGCCTTTTCTAGCTGGAGATGCCAGGGACTGAACCTGAGACAATCTGCCTACCAAGCAGATGCTCTACCACTGAGCCCCTGTCTCTCCCAGGCTGTCTGTTTCCTGATAAAATAGGGGGGGGGGAACAGACCACCCCCACTCCCAAGTAAAGCCCCCCCCAGTCAAAACCCTATCTAAAGGAAGGCCAGCACGTACAGGCCAGAGCTGCAATAAAAGAGGGGGGGAATGTAAACGAGGAAAAAAAAACCTCCCTGGCTAAAACAACGCTGTCTGACACTCCTCAGCACGACTGGGAAGCCCTTGATGCTGCGCCAAGCCCCGACCATGACGACGCTCCGAAGATGAATCCGATCAACGACGGAATGAACTGAGGGGAACTTGGAGCTAGCCGTTAAAGCAGCTAGCCCCGCCCCTCACATTGCGCGCCCAAATGGGCGACTTCTGACTCCCCCTCCCAGTGAGGCAAACAGCGCAGAAGCAGCCTAGCAGCTACGCTGCAGGCTGCAAGCTTCCGATTCTTGACCTCATTTGTGTCTAGCAATGGAAATGGTCCTGACTTCAAGACAGAATGGAAAGAGGCCCTGGCAACAGGGTCTTTCAAGGATCTGAATTTAGAGTTATGATATTTAACCTTTTATAAAACATCTCAATTCAGTTGTGAGTGTCCAAGGTTTGTGGATGACATCATGGGACATATAATAATGAAGGCTGTTCTCCTACTGTGCTTGTGGACTTTAAAGAAGAATATGACCTTTCTTAGAAACAGACTACTGGCCTAGTTGAATCCTTTCTCTGTCATTGATAGAGTTGACAACCTCCAGGTGATGGCTAGAGATCTTCTGGGATCACAACTGATCTCCAGGACACAGAGATCAGTTCACCAGGAGAAAATGACTGCTTTGAAAGGTGAACGCTATGGCATTATATGCCATTGAAGAACCTTATTCTCCAAACCCCACTCTCCTAATTTATCAAACAGTAATTTTATAATGGTATATATGTAAATACTTGTTAAATTAGTAAACTTTGCCAACCTGTAAAATGTTGTAAAGAATTTCAGTTGATTATAATAGGATACATTTGAAAATTTAAAATGCATTTCATTAGACATGTAGCTGATGAGAAATCTGGGAAAGCAGGGAGGTGGTAATGTTCTAGTATGACAGAGGTGACCACATTGACTAAGTCGATGATCATCCATAGCTTCACAGTGTGACTGCAAATTAAATGCACATTCAAAGCTACTGTACAGCATGCATCCTACACAACAAGAACCTCACCCTAGCTGTAGAAAATCCAGCAGTAGTGGCAGAGAATGCCAGATCTATATTGTGCAGAATACAATTTGGGTGGAAGCCTCCAGATGCTGCTATGTGCTTTTCTTTGCACTCAGACATTTCTGTTATTATACTCCAATTTAGGGGACATTGTACTTACTAAAATCTGTTTATGTAACCATTTACAGAAATTACATTTCTTGTCTTCAATCTTATCACTATGCACTATACTTTCAATGCACTGAACAGAGTAGATAAGTCATTCATTGGAAAATATATTTAATGGATGTTAATTTTTCGTTCCATCTTTCTGAGGTCGGTAAAATGGGGGTAAAGTGTAGATGACTGGGGAAGGCAATGGCAAACCACCCTATAAAAAGTCTGTAGTGAAAACATTGTGAAAGCAACGTCACCCGAGGGACGGAAATGACATAAGAACATAAGAGAAGCCATGGTGGATCAGGCCAATGGCGCATCCAATCCAACACTCTGTGTCACACAGTGGTCAATATGTGTGTGTGTGTATATATACATACACACACACACACATATATATATATATACACACACACACACACACACACTGTGGCTAATAGCCACTACTCCATATTTTTATCCAATCCCCTCTTAAAGTTGGCTATGCTTGTAGCCGCCACCACCTCCTGTGGCAGTGAATTCCACATGTTAATAACCCGTTGGGTGAAGAAGTACTTCCTTTTATCTGTTTTAACCTGACTGTTCAGCAATTTCATTGAATGCCCACAAGTTCTTGTATTGTGAGAAAGGGAGAAAAGTACTTCTTTCTCTATTTTCTCCATCCCATGCATAATCTTGTAAACCTCTAACATGTCACCCTGCAGTCGACGTTTCTTCAAGTTAAAGAGGCCCAAGCATTTAAATCTTTTTTCATAGGGAAAGTGTTCCATACCTTTAATCATTCTAGTTGCCCTTTTTTGCACTTTTCCCAATGCTATAATATCCTTTTTGAGGTGCGGTGACCAGAATTGCACACAGTACTCCAAATGAGACCGCACCATCGATTTATACAGGGGCATTATGATACTGGCTGATTTGTTTTCAATTCCCTTCGTAATAATTTCCAGCATGGCATTGGCCTTTTTTATTGCAATCGCACACTGTCTTGACATTTTCAGTGAGTTATCTACCACGACTCCAAGATCTCTCTCTTGGTCAGTCTCTGCCAGTTCACACCCCATCAAGTTGTATTTGTAGCTGGGATTCTTGGCCCCAATGTGCATTATTTTGCACTTGGTGTTAAACTGACCTGGTTCTTTCCCGGATCTCTTTGTTCCGGATATTAGTGATCTGACTGCCGAACGGCAATGCGAATCACTCCGTGGTGGAACCGTCTTCTGCCATCCCATGACAGCACCAATTCGTGGTCCCCCCCCCCCCGTTGCCTCGTGTTATGCACATAAGCGTAACATTCACGCATGCGCATGGTCAGAGAATTTTTTCCCGCGTTGCTTTCATTGTATACGCATAAGCAACTATAACCAAAATCACAACCAAAGCCAGAATGAGAACAGAAAGGCATTACACCACAGGAGAGCAAAATTTGTAGAGTGGATTCTGGCTTCATTATAGGACAATATGCCTTGAGTTCAGATGGGGCAGATAGTCTAAGATATATGCTTCCTGATTGTCTGAAGTTGAGAAAGAGAGGAGATTTCTGGGTGAAGAAGCAGCCCTGGCTATTTCATTGCACTAAATTTGTAGTAGGAGATCCATTGTATCTTATATGCAAGTGTGATCCCCAGGGAATAAACAGTTTACAAGAAAGCACTGACAGAATTGTCACCTTTTCAGCTCAATTTCTTCCCATGTGTGAGCTTTCCACATGGTAAATGTAATATTTAAATCAAGTCTTAGAAGTTCCTCATCCACTTCAGCATCACAAGAAGCAGTATAAAAGGTATATGTTTTCCAAACATATTACGGAGTTACATTGCTAAAGATACAAAAGGTTTGCACAATATTCTTGCAGACTTATTCTTGAAAGACATCCAAAGAAATAAAATAAGCCAAAAAATTGCAAAATCCAATTGCATGATACCTTATGCAGCAACACCATATCAGCTCTAGGGTTTCTTCATTGCAAAATGCTCTACCAGAAGGCAATGTTTCCTTTTTATGCATCAGCAAAATTGATTCTAGTAAAGGACCCCATGATATAATGGATTATTTATTTTAAAGAAGAACATATAGCTTGCCTTTCTAGCTCTATATTTTTCTAGCAAAATTGCCTGCTGATGTTGTAGAGGTCTCCTACTGCTGTGATTTAATGTGTAATAGTGAACAAGTTGAAACTGAATCCTGACAAGATGGTAACATTGGTTGAGGGGGGGTTAAATCTTGTAGGACATAGTGCTTTTCATTTTTAATGTGGTCAAAATCACATTCGCTCTGTAAGTTAACAATTTGGGGCAAGTGTCTTCAATCTTTTAAGCCTGTAGGCAACTTTGTAATTTTGAGAGAGGGTGATAAGCACCATCCTAAAATGGCTATCAGAGAAGCCCAATACCTCCCTCCTCACTTTTTGAAATAATTGCATGGAACCTGGCTGTATTCAGTCTGATCATTTGTCTTGTCATTGATATGACAGTATTATGTAGGGATGGTCGTAAACCACAAAAATGTGGTTTGGTTTGTGGTTCAAGGGCAAACCATGAACCAAACCATTAATCCCAAAGACCCAATTGGCTCACTTACAAACCAAACTAGGTTCATGCCAGAAAGAGCTGAGCTGTGGGAGCAGCCTGTTCTCCTGCCTTATCTGTTTAAAGGGGCTTTCTTGGGCTACCAAAAAACTGATCCTGTGGCTCAGCTTGTTAAAGCAACTTTCTTCAAAGAAGCAGGCTGCCTCCACAGTTCAACTGTTTCTGATCTTTTGGCAGCTTTTATGTGAATGTTTTGACTTTTTGCTCTCCACAGGCCTCCATGAACTACCTTAAAAGTTTGTGGATGCTCATGGTCGTGCAGCAGTTCGTGAATTTCTGTTCACAAACCTCAAACTGCCCCAAACCTGTCACAAACAAAGGTTCTTGAGGTGGTTCATGCCCAACCCTAGTATTATCTCTTCTTTAGTTGGAAGCATCGCCTAGCCACTGGGAAGGAAGCAAGGCTGGACAAGTTTGGGCTGGTCTTCTAATTCTAAACACTTATCTCTCCTCATGGAACATTTGAGCTCCTTGACAAGAACAAAGCTCCTACTCCACTTTGCAAAAGGAGCTCATGACAACAGTTAGTCAGGTCTGAAAGGAGGGAGGGGGAATAGAACCACACACAAACTAAGGAAAACCAGAGTGTTTACCCTTTCTTCAGTAACTGCAGCTGCTATTGCAGACATGGAAAATTCTTTCATTTAAATAAGGGCAGCTAATTTCAAGCCTGGCCTTACAATGCCTCACCGCCATTCTGACAAATCTCAGTAGGCAACAAAGAAAGTAGTGGTAGGTCAACTGGTGGCTATATTGGTTCCAGCATTTTTTCTGGAGAAACAAGTTGAAGTGTTGCCAAATACAACAACAACCACAGCTTCATTTATCACAGAAAATGCTTTCCTACTTTGACTTAGCTGATCTGGCCACATGGATCTATGCTATGGTTACATTTGAAGTTAGACTATTGTGATACACTCTGCATGGGTCTACCCTTCAGAAACTTCACTTGATACAGAACACCATAACTCAGTTGCTAAAGAGAGTTTAGACAGAGCATGCATATCACACCCATTGAGCAGTTATTCTACTAGTGACTGAACTGTTGCTAGGTCTAATTTAAGTTTTTTGGTTGTCACCTATAGACTGTGATCAAACACACTAAATAATCCACTTTCAATCGACTTTCAATGCACTTTCCAACTGGATTTTGCCAGTTCACACAGTAAAATCCAGTTGGAAAGTGCATTGAAAGTTGATTGAAAGTGGATTATTTAGTGAGTGTGACTGCAACTATAAAGACATTAATGGCACTGGAAAAAATACTTGCAGGACTGCCTCTCCCATTGTTTTCTACTGTGACATCTTTCCTCATCTGAGCAAAGCCTTCTGAAGGTGCCACCTAGCAAATAAACATTTCCTGTGGTGGCTCCCACCTTGTGGAACAGCTTTCCTGAAGTAGTCAAGAAGTCTCCTACACGTCTATCATGTTGTAGAACATGCAAAACAAATAGATCCAAGTGGGCAGCCATGTTGGTCTGAAGCAGTTGAACGAAGCAGGAGTCAGGTTGCACCTTTAAGACCAACCAAGTTTTATTCAGAATATAAGCTTTCATGTGCTCTCTAAGTACACTTCATCAAATGAGGGGATTAGGTATAGTGGGCTGAAATCCATAGTTTGTTGATTAAGAGGGCGAAATGACTGTGATCACATGGTAAAACAGTGTGGCTTGGCCATTTGGTCTGGATAGCCATAAAAGGTATCCAGACCAAATGGCCAAGCCACACTGTTTTACCATGTGATCACAGTCAGTTTGCCCTCTTAATCAACAAACTGCATGGATTTCAGCCCACTATACCTGATCCCCTCATCTGATGAAGTGTGCTTAGAGAGCACATGAAAGCTTACATGCAAAACAAATGTTCAGGAGGGCGTTTTTAAAAAGAACTGTAGTATGGTGAAATAGCTTAGGAGGCCACTTTTATAGGAAAATAGCACTGTAATCTATTGCAATGTGTCACCTTCCTTTTACCATGTCATCTTCTGCCTGTGTAATCTACTTTCAGCATTATGGTATGTCATATTTCAGAAAAGTTTTAATTTGTTTACATTGTTTTCAAGTTCTGTAAGTTCTCTTACTGGATGTTTTATGCTGATTGTATCATTTTTCACATTTTGTAATTCACCTTTAGTCTCAGCAAGAAAGACAGGCTAGAAATTAAGTAAACAAATAAGTAAAAACTATATGAAAATAAGCATCAGTGAATGTATATTATATAACATTTAAGTGATGGCTGCGATTTGGATACATGGTATCCTGGTCAAAAATATACTGCAGTAAAGAAAATAAAAGCAGGCAGTATGTGTGTGGTTATTTAAATCCATAAGCCTTGGTGCATAAAATCCTCCCCCACCCCTGTCCTCTGGGGATGTTAACTTCAGATAGTCCCGTTTACTAAGTGCCAAGCTGAACCCAGAATGTGACACTCTGGCAATCTGCCAGCTCTTGACTTTCTGTTTGCCTTTTCTTGAGTGTCCTTGTTTCTGTTCCCATTTAAGGTGGTGTTTCAGACAGACTGACTTGCATGAAAAGCTGTGATAAGAATTTGACTGATGATCTATGAACAAACTTACATTCAAAAAGAAACAAAAAAGTAACTCTAACAAATCTTGTCCTGGTGAAATGGGCTACTGTTGTTAGTGTCAGCCCTGTACTTCTTCAGGCATGCATTTTCACCTTTCCAGGGGTCCTTTTTTATGATATCTCACCATAAAATAAAAATGCTGAAGTATATTCTGTACTCTTTAAGATTTTTAAAAACTGATATCTATCCTGAAAAAATATGTGTGTCAGGCAGATTGCTTTAAACATTGTTGCTGGTAGAATTCTCAATATGACGCATATGAGATCTGATTTTCGAATACCTTTTACATGAAAAAACTGATGCAACAGAACTTTGAACCAGATCAGGACAGCAAAGCTGGGCTTTGTTTTCCTCCTTGGTCATTTCCTTAATATAAATTGAATCTCCAACACTCCTGTTAGATTTCTTGGGAGCAGTGGTGGTGATGGGAATACAGGCACCATAAAGGTATTTGTATTTTATTTTGTTTGCTGAGGGCTGGAATTTGCAGGACAACAGGGCTGTCACAATTAATGCCAACCACTTTGAAATTTGAAAGGGAGTCAGGAGATATAGCTACTATAGGATCTCACACTCATGAATTCATTTATTTAATTATAAACTAAGTTAATTATATATACAATTGATTACATAAATAAAATATTTATATCCCACTTTTCTTCATAGCTAAAGGTGGCTTGCAAATCACTGATAACAAGTTCACAATTTAAAACATACAAGATAAAATACCATCCGTTTGGCCTCCTCACAAAAGATGCTTGCAGCCTATACCTCATTAAATGCTTTGGCCAGTAAAATAGCATTGCGGTGGCTCCGGAAAATTTCTTAAGTAGCATCTCCTTTAACCTTCTGATGAAGCCTGCTCTACAAAGTGGGATCTAAAGTCAAAAAGTCACAGGCTCTGGTTGATGGTTTTAGTGAGGCAATAATCAGTAGTGGCAGTCTGAGGACCTGAATACATGAAACTATCTTATACTGAGTCAGACCACTGGTCCATCAAAGTAAGTATCTACTTTGATTGGCAGTAATTTTCCACAGTCTGAGGCAGAAGTCTTTTGCATAATCTCCTACCTTAGCCTATTAACTGGAGACTGAACTTGAGACCTTCTGCATGCAAAGCAGATGCTCATCCACTTGAGTCATGCCCTCCACTCTCCTGAGTCAGAACCAACCATTCCACGGGCATTTGCAAATGAATATCAGCTAGTTTTAAAATTTTGTTGGTGCAATACCCCAGGTTCCCAGTGGAAAGAAAAAAAACTACAGCATTTTTAATTTGAATTTTGATGCATATAAGTGGAAAGATCTAGCATGCAATTAATACTGCAGCACTTTCCAGACCTCTAATCATTCTGGAAGTACAGATCGACCTTGGTTGAACTTTCTACTACACCAGGGTTTTTTTTAGTTTGATGTGTTGTATGTTGCTATTCTATTGACAGTGGTGTGCTGGGCTTGAAGACATCAACGATGCATAATAATAAGGTATATTACTTATTACTTCTGCATCCCAATATTGGAATGAGGAATTACAGAGACTATAAAACATTAATTTACATCAGAGTAGTCTGCTTAAAGCTTTTTAAAATGGTCTTGAGGAAATGGATTGTCATCATCACTTCATGATAAATTTCATGGGCCAAAGGATTCCACTGAACAGCTCCCTGTGAGTCGCACTATGAAATGACTTTAAAATCAGACAAACCTTGTTTCCTACAATGTTCTTCCTAGCATGGTTTTAAAATTTCATTGGGTTTGATCCAACAGAGGATATCCATGAAAGGGGAAAGAAGAAAAAGTTGGAGGGGGAGAATCAGCAAAAATTATCCTAACTTTTTGTCCATGGAACTCCTCTATGGGATTGAATCCAGTGCTCTGTTTTGGACAAGACCCATAAGGAGTTTTTTTTTTTAATACAGTATAATAGAACATTGCCAAACAAAGGATAAAACACATAAAAATAAATTGTTTGGTGATCTATTAATGAACATTGAAACAACAAATAGGTAAAGTGCTTATATACACTAGAATGATTAAAGGGTTGGAACTTTCCCTATGAAGAAAGGTTAAAACACTTGGGGCTCTTTAAGCTTAGAGAAACGTCAACTGTGGGGTGACATGATAGAGGTTTACAAGATAATGCATGAGATGGAGAAAGTAGAGAAAGAAGTCCTTTTCTCCCTTTCTCACAATACAAGAACTCGTGGGCATTCAATGAAATTGCTGAGCATAAACGGATAAAAGGAAGTACTTCTTCACCCAAAGGGTGATAAACATGTGGAATTCACTGCCACAGGAGGTGGTGGCGGCTACAAGCATAGAGAGCTTCAAGAGGGGGTTAGATAAAAATATGGAGCAGAGGTCCATCAGTGGCTATTAGCCGCAGTGTGTATATATGTGTGTGTGTGTTTGCTTGTGTGTGTATATAATTTTTTGGCCACTCTGTAACACAGAGTGTTGGACTGGATGGGCCTGATCCAACATGGCTTCTCTTATGTTCTTACAACAGAGTACCTAGCTCTAAAAGGAAATGTAATTTTAAAAAATGTCAGTAATTTTTGGAATTAGTCCAGAATTGGAGAACTATTTTACTCATAAAAGAAATAGCCAAGAAAAAGTTATTTGATGCATCAACAGCTTCAAAAGAAATAAATCAGGCTCCTTACCCATGTTTTCCAATTGGAAGCAAATTGCCTTGTGCTTTAGTTAGGCTATTTTTAGTGACAGTCAGTGATCCCAAAACTAAGATACAGGTATGAAAAGATAAAGGTTCAGATGTATATGTCTTCCTTAAATAGTCCTTTATTCATAAGCTGCAAAGAATTTTAGTATATCATATATGAATTCCAGTTATGTAGATCCATTTAAACACTTCTTATTCTTAACTATCAGAGACTGCCAGTCCCATCATTACAGATATGAAAAGATAATGCAAATCTGTTTTCCCCAGAACATAAATCCCAGAAAAATATAGCATGGATGTGCAATAACTGCTAATCCTATTATTATGCCAACCAGCATATGGCTGTTTAGACTAGGATGTGATGTGCTGACATAATGTGCCAAAATGAGACATTTCCCATTGACATCATAAATGCATAGGTTGGGGTAAAGTTTAAGGTTGCCATTTGACAATTCAGTGCTTATTCTCCAAATGTAATGACATATTTATGTTATTGATTTTGCTGTAATTTAAGTTAAAGTGACATGCATTCAGTCAAATATCACATTTTAACTTTACATGTTCTGTTGGCTGAGATTTTTGTTCCTTTTCTTGCTGGCTGACATCTTAGAAAAACATTGAGATAGATCTCCACACCCAGTTGAAATTAATGGGCAATTTCTACTGGGGCTTCCTAGCCTGCTCTGTGCTGCACAGCAGATGCTTCCTAAAACTCTGGAGTTTTTTTTAAGCAATTTGTAACACCCCTGTGTGTTCATAAAAGGTGGTGCTGAATCATAGCCATTGTTTATATTTTTAAGACCTTCAAGTAATCAGTTATAAAACTGTGCCAGGAGCAGATGATGATTTTAGGCTTTGTGCAATCAGCTTGTTCTCTTCATGACTCACCCACATGCTTTTTCAGTTCTGATTCAAGGAGTGTCATACAGACTGGAACACAGCAGTTTTCTTTAAGAAGAGCACAGAAGTCAAGCGCCAAGGAAAAGCCAAAAAAAAAAGGACAGAGACAATTGGGGGCAATTTAGGTTGAACTGTTGGTACAGATTGAACTTCAGGAAAGGTGGCAGAACCAAATGTTTCCCTTGCAGAGTACACATCAGAAAAGAAAAACAAGGCCAATATCTGGCTGAAATTCTTTATTTTTGATGTAAACATTAATACAAAAGATACAAAAAGTTATAGTAAAATGTTGGTACAAAACTAAAAAGACAGAATAACATATATCAGTAAGAAAAGAGAATATCTTCCAGCAATGCAGTTCTAAGTAGGATTATATCCTTCAAAGCCCATTGACTTCAGTGGACCAAGCAGAGTATAACACTGTTTAAGACTGCATTTACTCATTTTTCTAACTATTGAATTTTAAACAGAATTTTAATATATAACAATATATTAAATATATATAAATATATGTATATACACACACATAATTTTAATTACTTTAATTTTTAGATTTAAATCCCACCTTTTACTGCAAGCAGACTCAAGGTGGCTTACAACAGAAATTTAAATACCTAAAAACATAATGGTATAAAAACAAGGCAATATCGTGTCACAAACATAGACAGCAAGCCAGCAGCAGCATATAGGCTGATATCTTCAACACAGCAGAGTCACCATGATGGTAAGGTGATAGAGAGGCCAGTTAATACCAAAGGGATACCCAACGGATCAATTAAAAGCCTGGTGGAAGAGCTCTTGCAGGCCCTTCAAAACCTCAATAGGTCCTGCAGGGCCTGGATCTCTAGCAGGAGTTCATCCCACCAGGTAGGGCCTAGCCTAAAAAGGCCCTAGCCTTTGTTGAAGCTAGTCAGGTGTCTTTAGGACCAGGGGCCACAAGAAGATGTTGTGCCTTAAAGGTAAGGACCAACACCTTGAAAAAGATCTGGCAATCAAGAGATAGCCAGTGCAGCTCACACAACATTGGATGCATTCATGCTGGCACAGGCCTTGATGTCAACAACTGTGCTGCTGCGTTCTGCACCCGCTGGAGTTTCTAGAGCAGGGTCAAGGGTAGCCCCATGTAGAGAGAGTTACAGTAGTCTAATCTGGAAGTGACTGTTGCATGAATCGCTATGACCAGATCATGGGAAGTACGATAAGGGACCAGCTGCTGAGCTCGCCTCAGATGGAAAAAGGCAGCTATTGCAGCGGCGGCAACCTGACCCTCCATTGATAAAGAGGCATCCAGTAGTACCCCCAAGCTCTTCACCTCTGTTGACAGCAGCAGGCGGGTACCATCGATGTATGGGACTTCCATAACCCAGACACAGGACTTCTGTCTTTGATGGATGAAGTTTCAGCCAGCTCTGACACTACCAACCAGCCATGGCCTGTAATGCCTCACCCAGTTCTTTGGGGGCAGAGCACAGGTGGCCATTCATAAGCAGATGAGCATATAAGCAGCATCAGAATATTGGTGACAGTCCAGTCCATGCCTTCAGACCATCTGGGCAAGGGGACACATATAGATGTTAAATAGCATCAGGGAAAGGATTGCCCTTGCAGCACTTCACATTCCAATGGATGCCACTGGGACAATTCCCCCCTGAGAGCCACCCTCTGTCCCCAACCACGGAGAAAGGAAGTCAGCCACTGTAAAGCTAAACCCCGCATAGGTGAGGCAGTGGGCCAACACCTCATGGTTGACTGTATCGAATGCTGCTGACAGATCTAAAAGTATGAGCAGCGCTGAACCAGATGTCTTCAGAGGTCATCCACCAAGGTGACCAACACTGTCTCTGTTCCAAGGGTGGGTGGAAGCCTGACTGGAAGGGGTCTAGGACATCTGTTTCCTCCAAGAAAGCCCTCTTCACTACCTTGCCCAGGAATGGCAAGTTTGACACTGGGCTGTAGTTAGTAAGGACTGTAGTTAGTAAGGACTGCAGGGTCCAAAGATAGTTTCTTCAAGAGAAGACGAACCACTGCCTATATTCAAGAACACACAATAGTCACATAAATTCAAGAACACACAATATTAGCACTGTTTTAATAAGAACAGAGTCACAAAGTTGTACCTATTTTAAAGCAACAAGTTATTTTCTCTTATTTTATGAAGGTTAAATAAATTATTTCTCATTTTTTACAGATAGATTTTAAAAAAAACAACAGATGAGTACAGTAAAGAAGATTCCAGTGCCTTTGCAAGATTATTTTCTTCCTTGTCATTCCTTTCTACCTTACCTTCAAGAAGTGTACATTGGGATTGTTTTTCATTTTATCATGAAAACAACATGAGAGAACTTGCTGCTAGTTACCCAGTAAGTTTTTCAGATAAACAGGAGTTTGTAACCAAGTTCCCATGGCCTAATACTATATGAACTTATATTTTTTTTACAGCATGCAAATTTTGATGAGGTAAAACAACAGTATTTTAAGTACCCACAACAGTCTGTGTGGGTATGTACAATTGGTGTGCCTTTTAGACTCTGCAAGATCATTAATTATTACTTCCTTCCCCTAGGTTTGCCAAGTATACAGTATGTGTGGCAGACTCTGCAGCACAGTGAAAGAAAGAAAGGAGAAAATAATCAATGTAATTTATTGGGCACTATCAATTAAAAGGCAGGGGAAAACTGGAATCTGTACAAAGACTGGAGAGGAGAGAATGATGGAAGGAATATGCCAGGGCTTTTTAAAATGCAAATATGGGAGGCAGGGAATGGCTTGGGATCTTTTCTTGGCTAGTGCATTGGCATTAAAGTGCAAACCAGCTGGAAACTTGCTGGAAACTCACAAATTGTGTTAAGAGCATTCATTAGGGTTTATTGCCAAAAGCAGAGGTAGTAGCAAGAAATGGATTAGATGGTAAGAATGCCATAGGATCATTATCCAATGCATACTCTGAAGTAGGATGACTAGAAGCCATTCTGCTAATTGCTGTCCATATTTGACTGACGCTGAAATTTACTAGAATCAATACTATCTTATCTTTTGATCCAGAATATCCCTATCATTAGATATTTCTTGAGTCTCTCTTTCTTCCGCCTTCCCTGTTTCAATCTGATGGCAATGGATTGCATTTATTATCTTTGCTGGGAGGGGGAATTCATCCCTGCTAATTTTCCTGTACTTCTTGGCAGTTGTTGCTTCAGGAGATTTGCTCTTACCTGGTTGGCCAGTTGTAGAAGGTGGTGTTGGGCCACTATTACTCAGCTCCTTAGTATTTATGTGGTGGTGTTCTGCTGTTCCACATTGTGTTTAACCTCTACATGAAACTGTAGGAGAAATCATTGCTGGGGATGTGAAAGAGGTGCCTCCAATATGGGGATGACAGTTCTATTTATATGAGCTGAGTCTAGTGAGTCTGTAGCAAATGTCTGCTGAAGGTGATGGGATGGATGAGAGTCAATAAACTGAAGTTCCATTTAGATAAAATGGAAGTGCTGCTGGTTAATGAAAAGGAGTCAACCTGTCCTGTAGGAAATTTCACTCCTCTTGTAGGGGTAGGATACAAGTTTGGAAGTGCTTCATGGCCCTGTCCTTTAGTTGGAAGCTCAGATTTCTTCCACAGCACAGTGTCTTTAAGAGCTTTGGCTGATAATTAATTGCGACTATTCCTCAGAACTGCAGCCAAGGTAATCCATTACTGTAATGATTACTGTAATGTGGCTTTATGTGTGTCTGGCTTTGAAAACCGTCCAGAAGCTTCAGTTGGCTCAAAATGCAGTAGCCAGACTAATGTCATAGACTGGTTACAGCATAATAATATCATTATTATGCTGAAATATCTGCACTAGCTGCCCATTTGTTTTCAGGCACAATTAGAAGTACTGATTCTTACTTCAAGGTACTACATATTTTGGGGCTCAGATGCTTAAACACTGCTTCCTTGCTTACCGGTCAAAATACTAAGTAATTTCTGCTTCCCAAGCCCCATTTGCTATGCCCATGCCTGCAGAGGTGATATGAGTGGCAACCAGAAACTATGCTTCTCAGTAGAGGTTCCTCATCTTTGGAAAGCCCTCCCCCTAAGATTCAGTTACTTTTGATTAGGCTTCAAGCAAAAAAAAAAAAAAATCAGCATAATGCTTTAACCCAGGCTTTGAATAGTTGCCTAAGAATTACCAAGGGCCCCTCACAGAGATTCTGTCTGGGCCCCCATTACATAATTAAAGAACATTTAAAGAAATGTGAAGTTAGGAAGCAAAATAAAGAAATAAATACAAGTAGTTGTTACCCATAGGGTACACATAAAACTGTCCTCACACATGCAAGAACTAGACTCAGATTTCAGGATTTTAGGCCTATGTAAATACAGATACAGGTTGGAATATGATTCTCCCGGGAGGGCGGGGGGGAGGCACTTGTCTTAAACTAGTGTGATTTTATTGACCAAGGCAAGAAACGAATGCAATTACTGTGGCAAACAGTATTTTTATAGTACTTTGGCAAATTTAAATCAAAATTTCTTAGTGGCAACTGTAATTACAGAACCCAGATATATTATAGCCATGGCATGTCAAAGGGAAAGTTGCCTGAGAAAAGAGGTAAATGTCTTGTGCATGTCCCCAGAGGGATTGGGGAAGATTAATGGGAAGAGCAGAGAATGTAATTGGATGAGAAATTTTTAGCTGGGAGGACTTCCTAATGAGGACTTGCTAATGACAGTGGTGTCACCCAACACCTCTGTCTGGAGAATCTTCCCTATTATATTCTATTCTGCCCCCTTTACTGAGAGCCCAGATCAGTGTGCTAGAGATACCAAACTCATAGGGGATCTCTGACTGACTCTCCTCCACCCTCCAAGATTGATGAGGATTTACAGGGTCCAAGTTATGGCCCTCCAAAGAAGTTGCGACCATCCTCCATTGTTTCTAAAGAAATCAAAGGCAATAGAAGCCCAGGAGAACAGAATCAAAGTCCAAGGGAATCTCTGCAGTAGAAATGGAGGGTAGCGAGCATTTTTACATGTAGTTTTATTCAATTTTGTATAATCGATGTATGAATCATGTTGTTAGCCGCCCTGAGCCTGCTCCAGCAGGGAGGGCGGGATATAAATAAAAATTGTTGTTGTTGTTGTTTACAAGTCCAGGAGAACCAGTGAAGTGTGCCCAGCAGAACCAGTGTCGCTGTGGCACTAAAAAATAAGGTCAAACCAGAGAATCTCTGCAGTAGAAACTGAAGGTGGGGGGCATTTTTGCAAGCCTTGCAGATTTAATGTGCCCAGCAGAGCCAGTACCACTGTGGCACTGCAAATCCAACAGGACAAAGGTCAAGCCGAGCCTGAGAAGGCGCAGATAAGGCTTTCACATCTTTCCATTTCAAAGCAAGGACACTCACTACAGGAAGGGGGGGTAGGGAAGGTACAAGCTAGCAGCAATTGAATATACTTTGGTTTTACCCAGAATGCTCTCTGACTGAACCAGAGTTACAGACAGACATGACACCCGCAGTGCGGGAAAGCTTAGCGAGGCCAGATGGCTTCGTTTGCATGGAGGGCTTGCAACTGCCCCCCCTCAACTTTCCTGCAGTGCAGGAAGGCTGAGCAGAGCCAGATGGCCCTGTTTGCATGGAGGGCTCCATGCAAACACCCCCCACTCAACCTTCCCACAGCGCGGGAAGGCTGACCAGAGCCAGATGGCCCTGTTTGCACAGAGGGCTCCTCTTGAGGAGCCCACCATGCAAATGCCCACCCCCCTCTCAACCTTCCCACAGGATGCTGGGTAAGGGAAACACCACTCTTGAGGGATTGGGGGTGCTCCCCTAATCCCTCAGAGCCAAAAGCACACTTGGCCCTTCCCTTCCCCAGCACCCTCAGAGGATGCTGGGAAAGAGAAACACTACTCTTTTTTGACTCTGAGGGATCAGGGGAGCTCCTCTGATCCCTCGGAGCTGAGAAACAATGAGCGGGAGGCTCAGGGATGGCATGAGCGGAGAGGGGGCACCCACCCTCCACTCTGCTGGGAGCTGACAACCTAGGCAATCACCTAGTTTGCTGACTCCCATGTGTCAGCCCTGCATGAGGGTGCAACTGGGTGAAAAGGGTGCTTGTCATGGGGGGAAAACGTCCTCCATGCTCTCCATACTACAGGTCCCCATCCCTGGGCATCAAAACTAGGGGTGTGCATTTCGTTCGGCTGAATCAAATTAGCCGCCGAATCACCACTGATTTGGCTGTATATGGAATCGCATACAGCCGATTCCAATTAGGGCCCATTATGCAGGAGCCGAGCACGGCTCCCCATATACTTCCGTATATATATTCGGAAGTATACGGAAGTCAATGCAAAAGGTGGGAAAGGGGCTTCTGCAGCCTCAGGGGAGCTGCTTGCCTCCTTTCCCGCTTTTGGTAGCCTTTTCCTGCCTGTACCATAGCTTCCCTGGGATCGGGGTGGTGGGAGGGGGAAGAGGAGCCCCAGCAGCCAATCCAAAGCATGCATTTGCAAAATGCATTGCAAATGCATGCTTTGCAGGGCTGTTGTGTAGCTGTTGTGTAGCTGATCCCCCAGCTATCAGCAACATTGTTGCTCTTTTGATCTTTTGCTTACTTGGGTATCCAAGTAAGCACTGTTGTCTGGCCAGAGAACCTTTTTAAGGAGTCTGGCTGGACTCCTCCATTGCTGCTGTGTTGGTGTGTGTTGGTGTGACAGATTGTGCTGTGCTGCTGGCTGGCCCTTGGCCTCAGCTGCTGCTATTCTCTCACTCAGCCTTACCAGACTTCCTTGGAGTAGAGAAGACAAGGTAAGACAGTCTTGGGGTTATTGTTTTTATATTAGTTGGTAAAAGGACTTTTTAAGACTCAGAGTCCCTTTACTTATCCAGATTTGGGTGGTGGTGCTTATTTGGGGTTTGGGGGTTAGGGGTTTCTGCTTGGGGAGGGGGCCTGGGTTGGGTTTTTTTTGCCAATTTGTCCATATCTTACTTTAGTGAGAGGACTTTTAAAAGTGCAGAGTCCTTTTACTTTTCATGATTTGGGTGGCTTGGATTTCTTGGGGTTAGGGTGAAGGGGTTTTTTTTGGGGGGGGGTTGGTAAAGTTCCTGTATTGTTAAAAGTTAAGTTTTTTACTATTTTAAAAGGATTCTGTGTTTGATTTGTTGATGCTGTGTTGTGCTGCTGTTGTTCCTTTTCTCTTCTGGTTCTTGGGGTGTGTGTGCTGTTTTGCCTAATTTTCATTGTTTAAAAGGCCACTTTTTTAACAGTTCAGTTTATGTTGGCCTTCTGTTTGGATCTATTCTCTATTGCTGCAGGTTTTGCATCCTCCTGTCCTGTTGTCCCCCTTTTCCTGGTTCTGGTTTTGGGCGGCGGCGGCGGGGGGGGTGTTGTTGACTGATTTGGCCTGAGGTTTCTTATTGGTGAAAAGGCCACTTTTTTAACAGTTGAGTCTGAGTGTGCTTTTGGTTTGGCTAGGGCCACTAAATAGGCTGCCCCACTAATAAGGGTGTTTTTAGGGATTGTATTTTTTGAAATTAAAAAAAAAAATCCAGTTTGTGCTTTATCTCCTTTCAAAATTCAAGTAGGCCAGATAGGGGTGATTTAAAAAGCTTTTAGGTTTCTCATAAAAGGCCGTGTGACTACTAGTCCACATCAGGCTCCCTTTTAAAGAGACTAGGGTTGCAGTGCATTTTGCTTTCAGCCACTGAAAGCTGGTGCATCCTTAGATTTCTATAGGGTAAACCACAGCTTCTCTCAAGTTATAGTGGACACCTGATTTCTAGTTTGCAAGGAAATCAGGTTTGTCCTAGGATCTAGTTAGGAGAAGTTTAACTAGGAGGATATAACAAGGATTGCCTTCATCTCAAGGTAGCCTTTTAAAAACTGTAGCCAGGTAGAGGCAGGATCACCTAGTCTCCTAAACTTTACCAGACTACTATTACCCCAACCCAAAAAAAGACAGGTTAGGGACCAAAAAAACAAACAAGTTTTGGTGGGAGGGTTCTTAAAAAGAAGTCAGGGCACCTGTTGGTTCAGGATACAGTGCAGTGAGTTAGGTTTGTAAAAAAAACCCACTCTCAGTTTAGGTTGTGTGAGACTGGTCAAGGGTGACATGAGTGGCAGGCAGCAGAAGAGGGGCCCTGGGGGCAAGGCCAAGGAGAAGACTAGAGGAGTGGAGGGGAGGACCCAGGTCTCCCCCCCACCTGTGCGTGGGGCCACTCCACAGCTGTCTACCAGCACTCCGACCTCTGGACGGAGTGTGATGAAGAAGAAGGCCCATCGTGGGCCCTTCATCGAGGCTGCTGCTGGGGCACCTCAGTAGAGGTGCCAGTAGGTGCTGGCATTGAGCAGGGGTCTGCTGCTTGGGCAGTCTCTTCTCCAGCTGATGTCGCTCGGCCTCAGCAGCCGGAGGAGGGGCAGCAAGAGCAGCCTTCCTTGGAAATGAGCTTTGGGGACAGTATTCTGTCCAAAACGATCACCCCAAGGAGGGTGCAGAGTGTCGTGCAGGTGCTGGAGAAGAAGCTGGTTGAGGAGGACCAGCCCCCTTCTTCGGTTTCTTCAGGCACCAGCAGTCCTTCAGGGGATGACCAGGAGTAGAGGCCGCATGGGCTGGAGGGGGAAGAAATGGAGACACACGGGGTGCCTCCATCTCCGCCCACTTCCCCCCGGTGGCCAGCCCCTCCTGCCACCCCGAGACACAATGTGTCTGCCCTGAGCACATCAAAGGAGGTGGCTCCGGACACTCAAGCTGCCAGTCAGTTTGGGCATCCGTTCACCTCCGAAGTCTGGAAGCATTTCCAACTTACTCTGCCCACCTGACTCCGGGGGGGATGCGGAATCACCTGCAGAAGCACCACCCAGGGGTGCTTCTTAAGGGGGAGAAGTAGGCTGGTGCTGTGGTGCCCAAGTGGCCAACACCACCCAGCCAGGAGGTCTGTCCCATCGTGACTACTTCCGCTCTCCAGGAGCGTTCCGTGGGTGAACAGGGATGCCGGGCATCTCTGCCTGAGATGTTTGGTGCGGGACACACCTGTGTGCCAAGAGGGGGAATCAGGCATGGCAGGAGGGTGATCGCCTGGAACCTCGCCAGGTCAATTGCCCATGGGCTTCCATTTTCAGTGGTTGAGAATCCTGGGGTGCTAGGGTTGCTCGAGTATCTGGCACCCTGGTACAAAGTTCCTGCGAGAACCATTAGCAGGACCATTGTGCCAGCTGTTTTCAGGGCGACCAGATTTGTGGTGAAAGAGCATTTGTCCCGTGCTGCCGGGGGGACTGTTCATTTTACCTCAGATATCTGGAGCTCCCAACATGCATTCGAGGGGTATCTTTCAATCAATCAATCAACATTTTATTTATATCCCGCCCTCCCCGCTGAAGCAAGCTCAGGGCGGCTCTCCCTGACTGCGCATTGGTGGCAACAAAGAGAGCTCGGGGCAGTGCAGTGTGGGGGTGGGGGTGGCAGCAGTAGCTGCAGGAAGGGTCAGGGCTGCCAGGCCGGCTATCGCTGGGCCTTGATGCACGCCAAAGCAGTCGACGCGCCGCACATGGCGGACACTCTCAGAGCCATCCTCTCACGGCAGTTAGAGGGCTGGGTAGGCAGCGGGGACATCTCCATGGGCTTCCTGGTGACTGATGGTGGCTCCAACATCAAGGAGGCTGTCCAGCATCAGGGCCTAAAACGCCTTCCTTGTGTGGCCCACCTTCTCCACCTGGTGGTTAAGGACGCATTGGGCCAGACGAAAAACCAGGATCGTCGGTATCCAGCCGCGACCCATGATTATCGACTTCTGCTCCAGAAGTGTCGGCACATCACGGGTCACTTCTCACGCAGCAATATGGACTTGTATCGGCTGCGTGAGAAACAGACACTGACAGGCGTACCAGGGCACCGCCTTATCGGTGACATCAGCACACGCTGGAACTCCACCTTTGCCATGCTGGACGCATGGTGGAGCAGAGAGCAGCCCTGGATGCCTTTGTCTCTGAGATGAGGGTCTTTCGGGATGAGAACTGTCTCACCCAAGAGGATTGGGTGGTCATTTCTCAGACTGTGGAGGTTCTCGAGCCCTTCAAGACCTACACAGAAATGTTCTCATCTGACACGGCGAGCATCGCACTGGTCGTCCCCATGGTCCAGATGGCTTGTGAGGACCTGGCCTCGTTTCTAGTGCCAGTTCAAGGCCGTGCAGATGTTCTTCCAGTGGTGCGCGCCCTGGTTGTTAGGCTGCAGGAAGGGCTTGAGGTCCGCTTTCAGACTTTCACCCTGGATAAGGTATACATGATGGCGACCATGTTAGACCCGCACCTTAAGGGCAAAGTCACCGAGCGGGCCAAAAAGCTCGATCGCTAATGAGACGAGCTCTCCCAGAAGGTCGAGCGTTCCAGAGTCAGGGCAGGCCCAGTGCCGGTAGTTGAGGAGGAGGGGGGTGGAAGCAGCTCATCTGCCACTTCCACTGCTGTTGTTCATCCCCAACCTCCCCAGCTAGGCAGTGTTTCCCACCAGACTCACCCCACAAAGAGTGCTGAGGTGACATTCATCGGGTGGGTCGTTGGCCCCTCTAGGAGCGGTAGGGCACTGAGAGAGAAGATGGGTGCTGCGATGGTGAGGGACTATCTTTTTGAGCCCCTTGAGCCGCAGGAAGCATCTCTGTTGGACTACTGGGTCATGAAGGAGGAGGTCTGGCCGGCCCTCTCCTCTGTGGCCAAGGTGTTCCTCTCATGCCCACCGATGAGCGTGCAGAGCGAGCACATCTTTTCGCATATGGGCGACATTGCCCACATCGCAATCGCCTGCAACCCTGGACAGTTGAGCAGTTGGTCTTCCTGAAGGTCAACTTGCCTCTGTTCGGTTCCCCGAACATAGACTTTGAGAGTGAACGAAGTGAGCACCTACTTGTGCCTGCATCCTCTCTTGGCCCGCGTTTGGAAGGTGGTTGCAAAACGCTCCTCCACTAAAAATAGACTAGAGTCCAAAAACTCACTCACAAATTGATTGGCAGTGAATCCCCCTCCACCCCTCATCCCTCCCCAAACCAAAAGTGAATGCTGGTTTAAAAACCACAAAGCGATCCAAATTTCCCCAGTCCCCCATCCACACATGCCTAAAAATACTGAAAGGGCCATTGCAGCCCCCAACTGTAACCGACAGCACCCACAGGCCCAGCCCGGATAACCCAGGTTTTTTTTCAGAGGAGGGAGGAAGAAAGAGAGCGGTGCAAGTGATGATGACAGGCAGCCAGCAGCCATACCAATATTGAGGTCCCTCTAATGGGACAGTGATGCTGGCGTGTTGCTGAGCTGAGAGAGAAGGAATGGTTGCCTTCCTCTCACACAATCTGAGGCCCTCCCAGTGATCTTCCTCATTTGGGGTGCAATTCTGGCTCGCCTCCTCGTGGTGCACCCTGGGTAACGCAAAGAGCCTGGACCAGCCAACCATCCATTACTCAAGGTAAGTCAAAATGCTTCATGCTATGTGTCAGATACAGAATGATGTGGAGCTAGGTGTGGTAGTCCACCACTTCTCTTGTTTGAGAGTTGTGTTGTTTGGGGCAGGGCTGGAGAGCTGGCATCTGTAGATTGTGTGTTCTGTGGCAGGGAAGCTGGCACCTGGGTGAGAGACCCAGAGCCAGCATGCTTGTTGTGCTTGGCCAGCTCTCCCCGTGTTGTTTGGGGCAGGGCTGGAGAGCTGGCATCTGGCTTTGCTGCAGCCAGGTCTGCAGAGCAGACCTTGAGCAGATTGTGTTTTGTGTGGTGGTGATGTTGGCAACTGGGTTTATATTGGTTCCAGGCCTGCAGGGTTCACAGAGTAGATAGAGGGATGTAGTGCATTTGGGTCCTATAGAGATTCTCTGTTGTGAAGTTAGGTTTGGCTTTAGGTGCCCCAGGATTTGGACCCCCTGGTCCAATTTTTTTTTTGGCCTTGTGGGTTTTGTGTGGGACAGTGCCCTGAAGCTGCACAGCAGTTTGGGGGGCTCTCCTCAAAACCTCCTGCTCCCCAGAGCCACTTTTCCCATGACAATTACAGTGAGGAAGTGGCTCTAATTGGTTTTTTCTCACCATTGGGAGCAGTGTTCCTTTTGAGGTGCCCACAGATGGGTGCAGTCTTTTTGGATCAGAGGGGTTTCATGCTGGGGAGTCACCTGAAGCTGCCCTGCAGTTTTGGGGCCTCTCCCTCAAACCCCACTCTGGCCAGAGCCACTTTCCCCACAGCAATTATAGTGGAGGAAGTGGCTAATTGGGCTTTCCCCATCATTGTTGGCAATGGGCCTTTTGGAGAGCCCAAAGACAGGGACCCCCTGGCCCAATCTTTTTGGGACTTGGGGGTTTTGTAGGGGAGAGTCCCCTGCGGGTTCCCTGTAGTTTTTAGGGCTCTCCCTCAAACCCCCTGCCCCCCAGTAGCCTCTAATTATGCCCTACGTTGCCATTGGTTTCAATGGCCCATAAGGTATAATGGTGGAATAGCGGTACCCTATTTGGGTGCCTTTGGAATGGGACCCCCTGGCCCAATCTTTTTGGAACTTGGGCGGTTTGTAGGGGAGAGTCTCCTGCAGGTTCCCTGCAAATTTGGTGGCTCTCCCTCAAACCCCCTCCTTTCCAGGTGGCTTCAAATATACCCTATTTGCCATTGATTTCAATGGCCCATAGGGTATGATGGGGCCTTATATTCGGAAATAGCCACGCATCTACCGTATATGTAGCTATTCCAATTAAGGAATTCAGAAATATACGGGATTCCGATTTCCCCCCCCCCCCCGTATACTTCCGAATTCGTGTACTTCCGATTTTTTTTTTTTTTTTTTTTTTGCACATCCCTAATCAAAACCATTCTTCTGGGCTACAGGAACCTGCTCTGTTCCTGGAACTCTCCATTCAGGCAAAAGAGTTGTTAGCACTGTCCAGAGACACAAGTAGTTGCTAAGTCTTTGGAGAGGAGGACTTTGATGGCAGTGGTTCAGAGGAGGGGGGGGAGATAAGCTTACAGTTTGGAAACATTTCTGCACTCTCCTCAGTGATCTGGCAAGCAAACTGGGACCATGGAGGTTTACTGCCAACAAAACCACCTAAAAACCTCTCATTGCAACATGAAAATTAATTATACAAATAATTCAACTTATCCAATGTTTACTAGTAAGAATCATAGTGACTTCCAGTGATAAACAAACTATATTATACAACACAAAATCCTTCCAGAACAAACGGCACACGCTGATCCTACTGTACTGCAGAACAATGTCTTGAAGATGGTGATGAGCTATAATATAAGTCTGACAATATACAAAATTGGTCCGATATTGTTTCGAGTCCAAAGACTCCAAAGTATCACTCATATCCTTATAACAAACCGAATGTTCAAAAAGTATTACTACAACAGGAAGCAAAACTTATACACAGATTTCAGACATTCGAACCTAGGGGACTTAATCAGGATTTTGATCTGTCATGCTTTTTAGGAATATCTATATAATTGTTGTTAGGAAATAACAGAGGGAGTATGAATTTTATAAGTTTTAATGATAACAATAAATTGATAATTAGTAACTAACACACAATACATTCAGAAGGTTGTACATATGGATTTTGCAGTCAGTAGGGTATGCAGTGTTATGTGGAAGGCATACTTTTAAATTTTAAATTATGAATTCAAGACTGCCGTGATTGATGTAGATAAAGCTTAAGTCATGTACTGGACCAATTTTGATGTATTGCATGAAGCATACTATATTGTATAAGGTAACAACCATAATCAATTGATCTGATGGACAAAACATTTTTTTCATCAAAATTGTTATTGTTTCTTTAGTGGTAAAACCTTTATATGACTGAAATGATAGATATTGATTAAGTTTTGGTCATGTACTGGACCTACTCTTATGATATATTGTAAGTTGTATACCATTTGTACAAGTTAATAATTGTAATTAATTAGCAAAATGGACTTTATATTTTTATGAAACAAATGTGTTCCTCTCCTCTTTTTAAATCATGTAATTTATATTATGTGTTAGAACAAATGTTAATTATACCTTTAAACAATGACTGTAATGAATGAACAGGTGAACATGATTAGGATGGTAGCTCGCAGTAGAGGCAGAGAATGCCATTTCAAAAGGACATGAAGGCAACTTATAAGGCGTTCAATGGAATGACAGAAATAGAGCCATGAAAGCGAGAGGTGAGTAAACAGTCTGGTATATTTTATTTATAAAATCATTTGGTTGCCAGGAGACATTTTTGTGATAACTTTACAGAGAAACATTTTGTTTAACCATATGATGAGACTACTACAAATGTTTGTTATAATTTTGCAGAGAAATGTTTTGTTCTACTATACAATGAGACCATTACAAACATAAAAAGGCACCACTTACCTACTGAACAAATAATGAAGAAGACAGTCCCAGGAGGAAGAGTCTTGGAATGTAAATGGACTTAATTCACCACAGAAATGTAATATAGTTTGTCTACAAGAAGTACATATTAAATGAATGGATTATAATTTTTTATGGAATAAATCTCTTGGTAAAGAATTCTTTTCATTAGCTAAAGAAAAAAAAAGGGAGTGGTTTTTTACATTAAAAAAGAATTGGAGCCAAAATTAATTTTTTTTCATTTTTAAAAATGTATTATTCCAAACATAACATACATACATTACCACGTAATTCTAGCATACTATACAACATACATCTTCTAACTCTTGCACCCACACCTACCACCCTTCCACCCATCCATACAAGCAGCTTAAAGGGTATTACTATTATACAGTTTCTATTTTCTCATATCAATTCCCAAGTTTCTGGCCCAAACATTTATTTATTATTATTTATTACATTAAGCTTATATCCCGCCCTCTCCGCAAGCGGACTCAGGGCGGCTCACAACATTACATTACTACCATTAAAACCAATAAAACATATAAAACATAATTACATATTTAAATTATTTAAAACCATTTCATGGTGCTGTGTTAATACAGTACAATATAGGCGGTTCTGAAAATTCGGTGGTGACCACCAGTACTCTACTTGGTGCTCTATATGATGTCCAGTGGCAGCTCTCTCTCAGTTAGATATCGAAGGCCTGTTGAAACAATTCGGTCTTACAAGCCCTGTGGAACGTAGGCAGATCCCGCAGGGCCCTTATGGCCTTCGGGAGAGCGTTCCAGAGTTCTGGCGCTGCCACCGAGAAAGCCCTGGTTCGTGTCATACACAACCTGGCTTCTTTTGGTCCTGGTATAGACCATAGATTTTTCGTCCCTGAATGCAGTGCTTTCTGGGGAATATACGGAGAAAGGCGGTCCCGCATATAGACAGGTCCCTGACCATAAAGGGCTTTAAAGGTCAGTACCAACACCTTGAAACAAACTCGGAACACAACAGGAAGCCAGTGCAGCTCTTTCAGCACCGGCTGAATGTGCTCCCTTCGAGGGAGTCTCATTAACAGCCATGCCGCAGCGTTCTGCACTAGCTGTAGTCTCTGGGTTAGCGTCAAGGGTAGCCCCATGAAGAGAGCATTATAGTAATCTATTCTTGAGGTGACCGTGGCATGGATCATCATTGCTAAGTCATTGTACTCCAGGAACGGGGCCAGCTGCTGCACCCACCGAAGGTGAAAAAAGGCGGATCTAACAGTGGCTGCTACTTGGGCCTCCATTGTGAGGGAGGACTCAAGGAGCATGCCCAAGCTCTTGACCTTAGGGGCTGGTATTAATGGCACCCCGTCAAAAGCCGGCAGACAAACCTCCGTCTCCGGGTCACCCCGACTCAGATAGAGAACCTCCATCTTCGTTGGATTCAGCTTCAGCTGGCTCAGCCTGAGCCAAGAAGCCACGGCTTGAAGAGCCAGGTCTAGATTTTCTGGGGTACAGTTGGACTGGCCGCCCATCAATAGATAGAGCTGGGTGTCATCTGTATATTGATGACAACCCAGTCCATACCTCCTGACAATCTGGGCAAGGGGGCGCATATAGATGTTAAATAGCATCGGGGATAGGACTGCTTCCTGTGGCACCCCACAGCTGAGAGAGTGCCTCTGGGATGCTTCCTCCCCTATCACCACCCTTTGTCCCCGATCTTGGAGAAAGGAGGTCAACCACTGTATATTGGTTCCCATGTCTTTCTACATTCTTGTAAATTTCCATCTCTTAACCTTGTGGTCAGTGTATCCATTTCAGCGGCTTCAAATAATTTTAATAAAAATTCTTCTCTATCAGGTATTTTAGCGACTTTCCAGTATTTTGCATATAGAATTCTAGCAACCGTAATTATATGGAGTAATAGTTTTGGGAATACTCTCTTTACAAATAATAAATACAGTTCCGGTGCATGTTGGAATCTTTTTTTTAAATTTTTTTGGCTCCAGATATTAATCTGGGTCCAGTATTTTTTGGCATGTTCGCACTGCCACCATATGTGGTATAGTGACCCTTAATTTTTCTACATTTCCAGCATTTGTTTGAGTAGTTTGGATATATTTTAGCCAACCTTTCTGGGGTAAAATACCAGCAGTACATCATTTTGTATAAATTTTCTTTGACATCTAACCCACCAGTCCAATTTTACGTTGTCATCTAATTTCAAGTTATTCTCCTTATCCAGCAACAGGCCATAATAATAATTAGTTCCCCAATCGTATAAATTTGGATGCGTAGAAGCCTCTACCGGAGATAACCAAGCTGGTGTATAAGTATAAAGCACATTTTTAACCTCTATCCACGCACTGTATATCGACTTCCTTATCTCATGTCTTAAAAAAATATTGTTTCTCTGAGGAGTCTTATACCAAATATAATCATGCCAACCTTTTACTAATCCTGCCCCTTCAAGTATTAACAATCTTTTATTTTCCAATACGAGCCAATCTTTTACCCATACTAAACAGCACGCTTTGTAGTATAGTCTCCATTCAGGTAATGCAAACCCTCCTCTTAGTTTGCTTTCTTGCAAAACTTTTAATTTTATTCTCGGTTTTTTATTCTGCCAGATAAATGACATAACCATTTTGTTGAGTTGTTGAAAAAAGGTTTTTGGTAAGATAATTGGAACCATCTGAAACAGAAGTAAAACTCTAGGTAATACATTCATTTTGATTGTTGCCACTCGCCCCAAGAGTGAGATTTGCAGGTCTCTCCATCTATCTAGGTCAATTCTAATTCCTTTTACAAATTTTTCATAATTGTCTCGTAGTGTCTTCAAATCATTCATTAAATACATACCTAAATATTTTCTTTTCTTTTCATGCTTAAATCCCAATCTCCTTTCTAATTGCTCAATTTGCTCATATTTTTGGTCAAAAATTTGGTTTTTTGTACATTAACTTTGAATTCTGATACCTCTCCATATTGTTTTAATTTTTCCTTCAGATGTCCAATAGAAGAATTGGGGTCTTCTAATATAAATAATAAATCGTCTGCAAAGGCCTGAATTTTAAACTCTTCATTTTTAATTTTTGCACCCCTAACTTCAGCATCCTCTCTTATTGTCTTTGTTAAAAATTCCAAAGTTAGGACAAAAAGTAAGGGAGACAAGGGACATCCTTGCCTAGTTCCTTGTTCTGTCTATTAAATCAGTGGTGCATCCATTAAAATTTATCTTCGCACTTTGCTTGGTGTATATAGCTTCCACTAGTTTTCTGAATATTTCTCCACAACCAACTACTGCTAATGATTTTATAATAAATTTCCAATTGACATTATCAAACACCTTTTCTGCATCTAACATGATGCCTGCAAATTGCTTCTCAGGGTGTTCTCGGTAATATTCGAAGATGTTTAAAATAAATCTTATGTTCTGATGCATCATCCTTCCTGGCACAAAACCTGTTTGATCTTCCTGAACTATAGTAGAAATTACTTTTTAAAGCCTGTTGGATAGAATTGCTGCAAAGATTTTATAATCAGCATTTAGTAGCAAGATCGTCCTATAGTTTCTAATGTCCGATGGATCAGTCCCTTCTTTATGGATCAATGAGATCAGTGCCTCTCTCCACAATGTTGGCATCAGAGCAGTTTCTTGTATTTCTTCTATTACCTTTTTTGTAAGGAATCAGAAGAACCTCCTCAAAAGATTTAAAGACTTCAATCAGTAATCCATCCGGACCCAGTGTTTTGTTACTTTTCTGTCTTTTTATAGCTTTAATTATTTCATGTATTTTAATGGGGTTCTCTAACATTTCCTGTTGCTCCTTGGTTAATTGTTTCATCTTAACATTCACCATATATTCTTCTGGGGGTTGTTCAAAAATCTCCTGTTTTTTATATAAGTTCTGATAAAAAATTTTGAACAATTCCTTTCATTAAGTCCTTTTGTACAACCTCTTCCCCTTCGTCATTTTTAAAGATCTTATGATTCTTTTTTCTCTTTCTTTCTTGAGTTTATATGCCAACCATCTGCTAATTTTGTTGGCACTTTCAACATAATTTTGCTTCACCCGCTTCAGTTTCTTCTCACTTCTTCAGTAAGCACCAGGTTTATTTCATGCTGTATAGATTGTATCTTTAATTTCATTTTTTTTGTATCTTTAACTTTTTGTTGTGTCTCATGTTCTCTTAATTTTGTTACTAACTCATGGTTCCAGTATGATAGCGTGGTGAAGCGGAGCATTTCTGCCAGGCTCCGGTGAGCGCTTTGTTTAGCAAGCTTCTGAGAGGGTCCCCTTTTAGAGGATACCTCTTAAAGAAGAGTCTGGGGACATTTCACAGTCTGGGGAGCTGGCAGGAGATTCGAAGGGGAAGCAGAGGCTTACCTTTTTGAGCCCAGCCTTTCCCCCTGTCTGGAGCTTGCTAACGCTTTGGCGTTTAAACTGGGCCGCCGGGAAGGAGCCGACAGGGTAACAGAGACTCTCAAACTGAAGCCCTGCCAGTGTTTTCAATGGCTGAACTGAAGGAGAGGGCAGAGAGAAGTGGAAGGAGTGTGGAATGAAATGAACATGAAAGTGGTGGTGGAAACGGAGAGAGAGGTGGTGGAGAGAAGGTGAGCTGAGCGGCGGAGAGGTGGAGGGACGGAGGATGGAGAGTGTGTGAGTCCGGGACGGTGCGAGGAGGGGAAAGAAAGGATGGTTGTAATTGGAATGAAGAGAGGAAAAGAGGAAGAAAAAGACCCGATTTGGAGGACGGTACAGGAGATTTGAACAAGGAGAGAGCTGAGGTGGAAATGAAGATGAGAGCGATGTGAAAGGCGAACAGTAAGAATGGAAAGATAGATGAAAATGGCACTGGTTGCTGGAAAGAACTGTGAGTAAGGGAAAGTTTCAGGCTGGAAATAGCAAGTAGGAGAGGGTTTGTGTAAGTAGGAATTATATGGGACTAAAGTAAGTGAATGAAGATTGAAGGTAATTGGAAATTGGAAAATAGAAGGCACAGGAAGTTTAAAGAAGGAAGACGACAGAAAATGAAAAGGTAGAGCTTAGCTTTTGGGGCCAGTCTACCTTAAGAGCTGCTTCCCTTTTAAGAGAAAGCCTTTTGTTCTAAATAAGCCCGACGGCCTGCAGGTGGCACTGTAGGTCCATGTTTAAAGGAGGAAGAGGTGGTTTTTAGTGATCTGTGTATTGCGGCTACCTCTTCCTTGAAGAATGGTAGAACATTGTGGCAGAAGGAGAAGGAATGTACTGAGATACTCTGAGGCACTGAAGATTTCTGAATAGGATATGTAGGATATATAGAAAGAAGAAGAAGAAGGAAGAGGAATAATAGAAGAAAGAAGAAGGAAGAAAAGGGGGACTAAAAGTATATAATTCTGATAATATTGGTCTGTAGAACATTATTAAAGATTTAAAGGAACTGGTTATTTATTTATTGTTGGGAAAGTCATTCTGATGCATGAACTATATTATTATATGTTATTTTGTAATTGATTGGGGAACAAGTTTTTAATAGAGTAATGAATTGTATTTGATATAATAGTTAATGTTTTGATTGGAATTTAAGTTGGAATCAATTGGAATAATTAATTGGTTAGTCTAGGAATACAAAGGATTAATTAATTTAGTTTGTAAGAATTGGTCAAGAGTAAGGCAGTGAAGTAGGCTTTTTTTATAGTTATAAGTAGTATTACTGGTGATTAAATACAAGTAGTTGGAAGAAGTAAACAAATGTTGAATTCTTAAGAAATGGAGACTAAAATTAAGAAATGTGGACAGGGTACCCCACCAGGGGGAATTAAATCGGGGTCATCTGCGATAAATCAGGAAGCTTTAGAAAAATTCCAAAATATAATGATAGCTGGTTTTAAACAAAACCAAGAGGCCTTGGAAGAAATTAAGACCGAATTGATGGGAGAAATCAAGAAAACAAATGAGCAAGTGGTGGAATTCTAAAAACAGTTATTGGGCAATACACAACAAGTACATGAATTGTCAGCAAAGGTAGGAAAACTAGAGGATCAAGGAGAAGCAACGTCAGCTAGTATCCGGGAAAATAAAGCCAATTTGTTGGAGTTCGAAAATAGAATTACAAGGTTGGAAATGGATAAAGCGGCGTTTGTTTTAAGATTTCAAAATATTCCTGAAGAAAAGGGTGAGAACATGGAAAATAAGATTATTGAACTGCTGACTATAGATGAAGAAGAAATATTAGAAAATGGAAAGATCGAGATTGAATGGGCTAGAAGAGTCACTTCAGCTCATACAAAAAGACTTAATATACCAAGGGAGGTTCAAGTCAGATTTACCTGAACTGTGATATGTGAGAAGATTTTGAGAGTAGTACGGAAAAAGGGCTTGAAATGCGAAGGCAATAATATCAAGGTTTTAAAAGATGTACCCTGGTCTATAAGAAAGAGATGTTTTGAATATAAAAAATTGACAACATGGTTAATGAAACACTCCATACAATTTAGATGGCTGATACCAGAAGGAATTTTTTTCACTTACCAAACTAAGAGGTACAATATACTATCAATAGAAAAGATGGAAGAGTTCTGGGATAAATTTGTGGAGTCTAGTAGTTTGGAGCCGGAGTCTGGGGAAGACCGAGAAGAGGAATATGAACTAAATAGAATGGGGAAAGATGAACTGAAAAAGGAAAGAGTGAAGACAAGACTTCAAACAAAAAAGGACCAAAGGAAAATATCAGATAGTAACACTGCAATAGGATGACTACCAAAGTAAGATTACAGATTATATCTGTAAATGTAAATGGATTTAATGAGCCAAGAAAAAAGGACATTCTTGCAATTGCAAAAACTAAATTCTCAAATTGTTTGTTTACAAAAAACACATATTAGGAAAAATGACGTAAAATATTTGCAAAATAAAAAATTGGGACAACTTTACCATTCATGTGATTCTGGGGAAAAAAGGGGAGTGGCTATATATGTGCAGAAACAGATAAAATCCAATCTGTTATATAATGATGAGGCTGGGAGGATTTTAATAGTAGAAGTAGAAATTAACGAAACCAAAGTGATTCTGGGTAATATATATGCTCCAAACGACAACCAGGAAAGATTTTATACGGTGCTACATGAGAAATTACTTGATGTGGAGGGGAAAATTGTTGTATTTTTGGGGACTATAATGCCGTATTTGATGTGGAAAAAGATAAAAAAAATTGAGAAATTGAAGGCAAAAAAAATTCGTAGTATATTACCCAAAACTTTTTATAAAATGGCTGATGAATATAATTTGATAGACGTTTGGAGAATGAAAAACCCACAGATGAAAGATTTTACCCATTACTCCCAAGCTCATAAATGTTGGTCCAGAATAGACATGTGTTGGATGTCTGCTGCATTAACTTAATTAGTTAATCAAGTGAATATTTTACCAATGACGTTTGCTGATCATAGCCCAGTACAAGTGTACTTGCAAGGCTCCCCGAGAAGCTTCTTTTGGACTCTGAACTTACAAATTTTAAAAGAGAAAGCATTCTTAGAAAGAGCTAAGAAGGAAATAAAGATCTTTTTTGAATGTAATGTTAAAAAAGACATGTGCATGCAAGTTACCTGGGACGCCTTTAAAGCTTTCTTCCGAGGAATCGCTATCAGTTACGCTGCAAGAAGAAAGAAAGAACGGATGAAATCATATAATGAGCCAAAATTGATTTTTAAAGACAACGAAGGTAAATTTGTTGCAGTGGAGGTGTTTATGAATGAGAAAAATGTTTATGAATGAGAAAAAGATGTTTATGAATGAGAAAAAGATGTTGCTATAAGGATTATACGCCCCAAATGGGGCAAAAGATGCTTTTTTCAAAGACATTATGCAACAACTAGATCAAGTGACTTATGATCAAGTAATGTTAATGGGAGATTTAAATGGAACTATTAACAAAGCAAGAAAGTTTGGAAGACACATGGAGAAAGTTTAACCTGAATGTACATGACTATACTTTCTTTTCAGCAAGGCATAACTCCTTCTCAAGAATTGATATGTTATGGGCTACTAAGGATCTGGAACTTATTACTAACAAAATAGAGATTCTTCCGAAAATAGGTGCAGACCACAATCCATTAATGTGGTTAGCGAAAGAAAGGAAAAAGGTGAGAAGATGGAGGTTAAATGAAGACTTATTGCAAAAAGCAGAAATAGTGACATCTCTAGAAAAATAAACTAAAGCTTTTTTCCAAATAAATGAAAATCAGGATGCTAAAATTCAGACTATATGGGATGCATACAAAGCTGTTATGAGAGGAATATTAATTACATTGAACAATAAAGATTAAAAAAGCTAAAGAAAAACAATTGGTGGATTTACAAAAAGAAATAGGTAAAAAAGAAAATGAACTGAAAAAAAGACCAGGGGAAAAGAAAATACTGCGAGAGATTACAATTTTGTAGAATCAACTGAGACATTTATTGAATAAAGAGGTGGAGTGGAATCTAAAAAGGCTACAGCAGAAGTCTTTTGAAGGTGCTAATAAGCCGGGGAAATATTTGGCTTGGCAATTGAAGAAAAAAAGGAAGAAAAAATTTATAAACAGAATTATTTCAGAGGGCAAAGAAATTGTGGATCAAATGGAATTAAAAGGGAGTTTTATAAATTTTATGCTAAACTATTTAAAGGTCAACGAGTAAAGAAAGAGAAAATAGAAGCATACCTGCAAAGTATAAAAGTGAAACCCTTAAAAATATATGGAAAAAACTTTGAATGAACCAATAGAAAAAGTAGAAATAGAAGCAGCAATAAGTTCTATGAAATTGGGGAAAGCTCCGGGCCCTGACGGTTTTTCAGCAAAATTTTATAAGGTTCTGACAGAATTATTAGTACCTAATCTTCAAAAATTGATGAACAGTATCAGACAAGATGGGAAGGTGCCAAATACTGTTGGAGCAAGAATCTACATAAACCCAGTCTGACAGCTACAGTATGACAGCTGGTGATCTAGCTGCCAGGCTAGGTCACAGTGACCTGATCAGCAGACCGGCTTGAGCCGGCAGAAGCCAAGTGATGCAATCTGCTGAGTCAGCACGGCCAGGATTGGCTGCTTGGACTATATATGATCTGTGTGTGCATCACACAGATCTCTCCCTGTGAGATGGTGGTTAGGCGAAGCACTTTGTCCGTGGAGGTGATATTGTATAGACTGCACAAGAGAGCACTTGTTGTGTATATATGTTAATACACCTTTTGGCACTAGTTGCACGTGTCTGCCTGATTTTCTTTCCTGAAGCCCTGTGTCGGGCAAGTCATCTCCCTCACTCTGCTACTCCCGCTCCGACAGGGTTATGGGCCCAGGGCGGTTCCGCTGCGCGGAGGAGAGAGTTGAGAGTTGAGCTGACTGTGAGTTTGGAAAGAGCCGGAGGCGAGGAACGCCGGTGAAGGACACAGAAGCACCACCGTTCTCTGTTTGAGAGCCAGAGGGACGTCGGCAGCCAGCCGTGAGGAGGAGTCGGCACGATGGCTCAGCAACAGCTTGGAGTAGCCGTTGAGAAGCTCACCTCAGCCAACTACGCGGTGTGGAGCCTGAGAATGCAACACTACCTCAAGCGTGAAGGGCAATGGCTGTTCGTGAGTAACCCCCCTGCTGACTTATCTCCTGCCGAGACTGTGTTATCGGATAAGGCACTGGCCAACATAGTGCTGTCTATAGGAGATGACCAGCTGGTTTATGTGCGAGGGAAGGACACTCCCAAGGCTGCCTGGGACGCGTTGAGTGCGGTGCATGTTAGCACCACCGCTGGTTCCCTCATGGCCTTGACAAGGAGGATGTTCCGCACCGTTATGCCGGCTGGAGGGTGTGTGAAAGATCACATCAAACGGCTAACGGACTGTTTCGTTGAGCTGGAGGCAAGAGGCAAGACTGTAGCTCCAGACGACAGAGTGTACATTTTGCTGTCGTCGTTGCCACCTGAGTACACTCCCCTGATAACTTCTCTGGAGACGGTGGACGTAGCGACCCTGACCATGGAATACGTCTGTGCCCACCTGCTTGACTTCCAAGAGAGAATTGCGGCCGTGAGCTGTCCGGGGGTGTCGGCCAGGCAGCGTGCTGTTATCGGTGTGTCCGGGAAGACAGCCAAGAATGAGCCAGCTTTTGCTGCTGGCAGGCGTCCGAAGGTGGAGGAAGTGGAGCCGACTGCGTTTGCAGTCCGTCGCTGCTATGGATGCGGGTCGTCGCAGCACCTGCTCCGAGCTTGCCCTGAGAGGGAGAAGAGGCGGGGGCGTGTGCGGCGAGAGCGGAGGACCGCCAGCCCGTGTGAGGAAGCAACCCGGCTGGTCACGTCTGCAGTAGAGAGCACAGGGTCTGCTTGGATTTTAGACTCCGGGGCAACGAGCCATCTCTGCTGCGAGAAGGAGTTGTTGAAAAACATTGACAGTCCTGAGCATAAGCATGTGAGATTGGCTGATGGGACCACTGCCAATTCTGTTTGCTCAGGCAATGTGGAATTTCCTGCACTGAAATGTATGTTGCAAAATGTGTTGTATGTACCCTCACTGCAGTCTAACCTGTTGAGTGTTAGCACACTGTTTGACCAGGGATACCAGGTGAGATTTGAGAAAACCTGCTGCAAAATCCTGGGAGGTGGGGGAAAGTTGCTTGTGACAGGAAAGAGGGAAGGTAAACTGTATGTGGTCCAGAGTGATTGTGCCCAGGTGGCTCAGGTGTCGAATGAGCCTGTGCACAATAATTGTATACATTTGCTCCATAGGAGACTTGGGCACTGCGGATTTAGGGCGTTAAAGAAAACCCTGGAGCTTGTGCCTAGTTTGAAAGTAAATCCTTGCAAATGTTACTTGGATTGCCAGGTCTGCAAGAAGACCAAAAGCAAGGCGTGTGCTGTTGCTAAAGAAAGCTCAAGGGAAAGCACACGAGCCCTGGAACTAGTCCATTTAGACGTTATTGGCCCATTGCCAAAGAGTCTGTCGGGGAGGAGATACTGCTTGGTGGCCACCGACGACCACACGAGGTACGCGTGGGTTTTCACCATGATGCATAAGTCTGAGGTGTATAAGACATTCACCAAGTGGGTCAAAGCAGTGGAGAGACAATTAGGGGTTAATCTCCTAGCTGTACAAACCGACAGAGGGGGGGAATTCTTATCTAACCAGATGAAACGTTGGCTGGAGAACAAGGGCATTGCCCACCGTCTGACGAACCCGGCAACGCCCCGAGAAAATGGGCATGGGGCTGTATTGCAGAATGTGATGTATTGCATGTTAGAGGATGCACAACTGCCAATGACCTATTGGGCAGAAACCATACATGCAGCTGTTTTTTTGCAAAATAGGGTTTGGTGTAATACTGTGAAAAATGTGCCTTACAGGTTACTGTTGAACAAGACCCCAGATTTGAGTTCTTTAAAAGTCTTTGGGTCACGGGCTCGGGTTGGCATCCACTCCACGAGTAGCGGGGAGGGGGATGTCCGGGCAGAGAGCCTAATTTTTCTGGGCTACAAGCCAAGGGCCAGGTGTTATCGTTTCTGCAATAGCAAAAGCAAGATAACACTTAGTAAGAGTGCCCAGTTCAATGAAGAAAGCAGCTGGCCAAGGTTGCACTCCTTGCAGAAACAATTTGTCCTGCTGCCAAGTAGCGATAACGATGTTGGAGCGCAGCCCAGAACTCCAGCCCAGGAGGTGGCACCCAGTGGGGCTGGAGAAGGTGAGCCGAATGCTGGCACAGAGCCTGACGAGCAGAGTCAGGAGGCAGAGCCTCAAATGCAGGAACTGGAGGTAAAGTGTGAGAGTCAGGAGGTTCAACACCCAATTACAGGGGCAGAGCAACCAGCCCAGGAGGTGGGAACAGAGCAACCCGAAGAAGACAAAGCTGGTCCAAGCACAGGGCCACGGGTGTCTGCCAGGTCCACCAAAGGCCAACGTCCCGCTAGGTACAAGTGTCCCTATGTCACTCTGACTGTCAATCCAGACCCACCCGGATTAGAGGAAATGTTAAAAGAAAAGGCTAAGAAATGGAAAGCCTGGGTGGCAGAGTGCGAGGCAAGGGAGAAGGAGGCTGAAGCCAAGCGTCTGAAAGAGCTGGCTGAACAGGAACACGATGATGTGTTTTACAATCATGATGAGTTCCTGAACGAATTCCGGAAAGGGTTCCGAGCTACGTAAATATGAACTGTAATGTTGCTGGTGGACATGTATGTAAACTGTGTAAAGTGTTTTGGTGCACTGGGTTTAAATAGATTAGGAGGTGTGTTGGAGCAAGAATCTACATAAACCCAGTCTGACAGCTACAGTATGACAGCTGGTGATCTAGCTGCCAGGCTAGGTCACAGTGACCTGATCAGCAGACCGGCTTGAGCCGGCAGAAGCCAAGTGATGCAATCTGCTGAGTCAGCACGGCCAGGATTGGCTGCTTGGACTATATATGATCTGTGTGTGCATCACACAGATCTCTCCCTGTGAGATGGTGGTTAGGCGAAGCACTTTGTCCGTGGAGGTGATATTGTATAGACTGCACAAGAGAGCACTTGTTGTGTATATATGTTAATACACCTTTTGGCACTAGTTGCACGTGTCTGCCTGATTTTCTTTCCTGAAGCCCTGTGTCGGGCAAGTCATCTCCCTCACTCTGCTACTCCCGCTCCGACAAATACATGGAAAGAAGCAGTTATTTCATTGATACCAAAAGAGGACAGAGATGTCACTAGTGTTAAAAACTATAGACCGATTTCATTACTGAATAATGACTACAAAATATTTGCTAGAATACCAGCAGAAAGACTCAAACAGCATTTGAACATTTCTATTCAAGAGGAGCAAGCAGGTTTTCTCCCCAGAAGGCAAATAAGAGACAATATCAGAACAGTAATAGATATTGTAGAATACTACGAAAAGCATCCAGAAAAGGAGATGGCATTATTCTTTGCAGATGCAGAAAAAGCTTTTGATAATCTCAATTGGGACTTCATGTTTGCAGTGATGGAAAAATTGAAACTAGGAGATGGTTTTATAAGAATGATTAAGGCAATATATACAGAACAACAAGCTAAACTCTGTGTGAATGTTGACTTGAAAGAACAAATGATACTTAGCAAAGGCACAAGACAAGGTTGCCCTTTATCTCCGTTGCTATTCATAATGACTTTAGAGATCTTGTTGATCCAAATCAAAGAGGATAAAGAAACAGAGGGAATGAAGTTGAAAGGTTTTTCTTACAAATATAGGGCCTTTGTGGATGATGTGATGTTTATTAATGAAAACCCATTACAAGTGACACCTTTGTTGTTAAAAAAAATTAAAGAGTATGGAGAGTTGGCGGGTTTTTATATAAATAAAGAAAAATTGAAAATCCTAACTAAGAACTTATCATTAAGCAAACAGAAAGAGTTACAAAGAGTTACTGGATGTGAAGTTACTTCAAAAGTAAAATATTTAGGTGTGATTACGATGAGAAATATTGATTTATACAAGAACAATTACGAAAAGCTTTGGCATAAAATTGAAGAAGATATGTTAAAGTGGAATAAATTGAATTTATCCATGCTGGGGAGGATATCTGCAATTAAAATGAATGTTCTATCAAGAATTATGTGTTTTTTTTCCAAACTATTCCAATAATGAAAGATAAAAATAAATAAATTAATCTTTGGCAAAGAAAGATTTCAGAATTTGTATGGGCGGGTAAAAAACAAAGAATTAAAATGAAAATTCTGACAGATGCGAAAGAAAGAGGTGGCTTCCAACTACCTGATTTAAGGTTATAGCATGATGCAGTTTGCTTGGTATGGATTAAGGACTGGATAACTTTGCTTAATAGAAAATTATTGGCATTAGAAGGACATGGAAGGACCTCCAGATGCCGCTAGAGATCATCCACCAGGGCGACCAGCACTGTCTCCGTCCCATGACCCGGGCGAAAGCTGAACTGGTGTGGGTCTAGGATGGAAGTGTCCTTCAGAAAGCTCTGGAACTGCAGCGCTACTGCCTTCTCAATAATTTTACCCCAAAAGGGTAAATTCGAGACCCGCCGGTAGTGTGCCAATTTGGCCAGGTCTAATGCTGGTTTTTTTCAAGAGGGGGTGAACTACTGCCTCTTTGAGGGGACTTGGAAAGAGCCCCTCAGAGAGGGATCTATTAACAATATCCCGTATAGGATATTGAAGTTCCATCTGGCACGCTTTAATCAGCTAGGATGGGCAAGGGTCCCAATCACACATTGTTGGGCGCACAGTAGAGAGAATTCTGTCAACTTCCTCCAGGCTAAGTGTTGTAAAACTGTCTAAAGCTGATCCAGAAAACAGGCATGGTGCTTCGAGCTTGCATATTGTTTCAACTGTGACAGGGAGGTCATGGTGGAGTGACGAGACCTTATCTGTGAAGAAGGTTGTGAAAGCCTCACAGCCAATGTCCAATTCCCTACAATTTGGTCTGCCTTGTGGCAGAGTTGTAAGAGTCTGAATAATACTAAATAATTGAGCCGGGCGTGAATTCACAGATGCAATCTTGGCCACAAAGTAAGCTTTCTTTGTGGCTTTGACTGCCATCTCATAGGACTTCATAAACTCTCTATAAGATGTTCTGGTCACTTCATCTCAAGTACGCCACCACTGCCTCTCTAGCCGTCTGAGCCCCCGTTTCATCAGTTGCAGTTCCAAGTTATATCACAGCGCCAGCTTTGAATGAGGGCGCAGAGGGTGCTGGGGAGTGATCTCATCGATAGCCATGGTGAGCCGGTTTTGCCAGGACTCAACCAGGTCAAGAGAATCGCCATGGGGCCAGGTATCCCGCAGTGCCCTCTGGAACCGTACTGGGTCCATTAGGTTCTGTGGGCGAGCTAAAATACTCTCGCCGCCTAAACGGGTTTGAGGTGGCACATCTATACGAGCCTTCAGGACATAGTGGTCTGACCATGGCACTGCATCTGTAGTAATTCGGTCCACTGTAACCCCCGATGCAAAGATCAAGCCCAGCATGTGTCCAGCCTGATGTGTGGATGTTGTTACAAATTGAGAGAGTCCTAGCGTAGCCATGGATGACACTAGGTCAATTGCCTGGACCTAGTGTTTGGAGTTTACGTCATCGGCATGGACATTGAAATCACCCAGGATTAAGAGCCTTGGGTGTTCCAATGACCAGCCTATTGCAGCCTCCATCAGGGATGATAAGGCACTAGCTGGTGCGTTAGGCAGTCAGTACACCAACCAGATCATCAAACTCTCTCCAACATCCCACTTCTGACCCGCACATTCAATGCCGTCGATCTCTGGAGTCGGGAGAGCCCGAAAAGAGTAAGCCTCCTGTTTGAATAAGGCCACACCTCCCCCCCACCCACTAGTCTGTGACTGGTGAAAGACTGAGCACCCTGGGGGGGGCTACTTGGGAGAGGGCTACCGTCTCCCCATCACGCACCCAGGTCTCAGTCATGCATGCCAGGTCCATATCCTGTTCATACAGGAAATCCCGAAGGACTGAGGTCTTATTATTTATGGACCTGGCATTGCATAACACCAGTGACGGAGGTAATTCAACCTGACCCCATGACCTGTCACTGTTGGGAGGTGATGCAGGCTAGAAGGGGGCCGAGCACCTTCATGTCTCAGCCGCCTTCCCTTACATTTATGTCTGTTCCCACCGTCACACCTTCCCCTCCCCAGAAGTACTGGGATCCCCAGGCCAGTCATCCCCCCACTGGTCTCCGCAGTCACCTCAGACCAATATATAGGATGTCCTACTACAATCCTATATTCTAGTTTCTGATTTCTTCTCTCCCTGCCCTTGCTAACTAAGAACACCCTCCTCAGTCAATCCATCAGTCCCTGCCAATTAACCTCCCCTAAATGGTTAATTAATTCTAAAACCCCTCTTAATTTCAATCCAATTAATTAATTAGCTAATAATCAATTTACCCCTAATGGCCAATTAAATTCTAAGCCCCAGCCACCCACTAATTTATACTCCCCAACTTAATTAGCCAATAACTCAATCAAATTTCTCAATAGCAAATTAATTCAAATAACAATCCCAACCCAAGTTAATTCCTCTCCCCAATTTCTCTCCCCAATTAATCAATCACCAATACAATAGGTTCAATTAATTTAGCAGCCAATAATCACAAAACATAAATTAGAACCCATAGCTAGCAATAAAAGACAGTTAAGTTAGGTGGGCATTCGCTAAAGAACAGACTGAAGTGAACTGCTGAGATGAAAGTGCTGAAAGTTAAAGTGCTTGGTGGTAAGCAGAAATAACATTAAAGTGCGGTCTAAGTGCAGGAGCCTCTTCTACCCTGGGGCCAGGTCTAGCTTCTGCTAATCAGCAACCCAGCAGACATGGAGGGGATAAAGATCCTCTCCATGCCTTCCGGTTGCCAGAGTTCTTTGGGAAGGAGCTAGATATAATACTACCAAGCTGAGCACAGTCCAAACAGCTGCTTCATTAAAGGTTGCGGCTGGGCTAATAATGTTAGTAATGTTAATAGCGGCAGTGGCCAGAGGGTGGATCGAATGTCGCCAGATATAATTTTTGCGGCTGAACAGTCATCCGGGAACATCAATGGCCACCGCCGATAGTCTGGGAAATCGTCAGCAGCTAGGTAGCGTTGGGCTGAAGCTTGGGCCAGGCCGCCACTGCATAGAACTCTCAGCAGGGCTTGTGGCTGGGGGGCGGGGGGGGGGGTTGGCGAGGTTTCTTCATCAGCTTGAGGGTCGGCTGAGAGGATTAGCAGTTTTCCTCATCAGCTGGGAGGGCTAGTGGTTTTCCTTGTCAGAGTGAGTCCTTCACCACATCAGCCGATGCTGCCTGCTCCACTCCTCGTCTGAGGTCTGGGTCGCTCTGCTCCTCCTGGTTGCATCTGTCCTTTACAGCACGGCCCAGCTCGAGTTGCTGCCGCTTCCCACTGCTGCCCAGATAGCCACTCACTCCACCCCGAGGTCCTCCACAGCGCCGCTAGGCCGACTCGGCAGGGCCACAAGCGTCTCTTTCTGTAAGTTTTACAGGCGATAGAAGTCCATGCGGTGTCTAAATTTCCTTCCCGCAGTTGACCACAGCAGCACATTATTAAATCCACCTTCCGATACTGAAGAAGACAGGGCAAGGCGGGTGATAGAAATTTTTCCAGCAGGAGCTCTGGCACCGGAGCTCCGTGCATGCCGCCATCTTTCCTTTGCTTTAGATCAATGGGTGTCTTCCATGCAGTGTGGTAGATGGGCTCTGTCCCCCTGTGCAACGAGGTGGTCCAATTCTGCTTCAGTTTTAGGTTTCAGCGCAAATAGGACCCCCCAAGCCTTCAGTCTTAGGAGCCTTACTATGGGGTCAAGCTGCAGCACTATGGGTGGCCCTTTGTAACACCCAAGAGCCCCATCAAACATCTCCGGGAATTCCTGTCACACATGTTCGAAATTGTGGGTCTGAATTTCATTCACCCCAACAATTTCTATGCCCAGTGGTTTGAACCAGGCCAATCCCAATAGGGTGGTGAGTTTGTGCTTCATCACAAATATGTCCAGCATCCCCTTGAATTGTTTGAACTCTACCCTGACTCTGACCCATCCCTTAATATGGATGAGGTTCTTTTGAAAGTCCCGCAAAATGAACTCAGCAGGCCACAATGGTGGGCTGCCATGCGAGCATAGTTTTTTTAGGTTCTCCTCCGAGGTTATGGAGATGGAGGAGTCCATGTCCAGTTGCATCAGGCAGGACACCCCTTCTATCAGGACCGACACTTTGACCTTATTGGGGGTGTCCAGGGGCAAGTTCATTACCTGGATGCCGGTTGAAGCCGTCGCCTGTGCATCAGTCGAGTTGTGGTGTGTGGACTGATGCCTCCAGTTGGCCTTGGCCCGGCATGCACACGCGATGTGGCCCATTTTTCTGCAGTTCCAGCAGTCTGCGTTTCGGAATGGCCAGTCACGGCGCTCATGCAGAGTCCTGCAGCTGGTGCACTTGTTTGAAGCTGGCTTCTTGGCAACCCGTGGTTGAGCTGTGGATCACTGCCCTCGTTGCAGCGGCCGATGGAGCTGGGGTGCTTCTTCCCCATCCAAGCCATCGGAAGCCAATGTGGTGGCCTGGTGTGCACTCGTCGTGGAGTGGCCACTGTGTGCCTGCTCGAAGGTGGTTGCCTGTCAGAGTGCCTTCATGAGGGTGATGTCATTGGTGACCAACAACTTGCGACACAGTTTCTCCTCCCAGACGCCCACCGTGAATCGGTCGAGCAGGATCTCCTCCAGGTTCCCTGTGAAGTCACAGCACAGGGCGAGACCTCAGAGCTCGGAGAGGTAATCTGCCACAGACTCGATCTGCCACCTCTTGTAAAACGCATGCCTACTTGCAAGGCAGGTAGGTTGTGGTGACAAATGGTCCATCATAACCTTGAGCAGGTCTTTGTAAGTGGCGGCCACGAGGTTTGTTGGAGCGATGAGCTGCTTTATCAACTGGATAGTCTCCACGCCGCACAAGCTTAGGAGCTCCTTCTTTTCCGCGGCTTCCTCCATCTTGTGCAGTTCTGTGTAGTAGCTGAGCCGGTCCACTCATGACTCCCACAAGTTGGGCCTGGAGGAGTTGAACTCTGGTAGAGGTTGTCCTGGAGCAACAGCCATGATCCCAGCTGCGATGCATGGCTTGGCGTGTGATTAGAGCACTGAAGCTTTTGTGTGGGATTGCGGTGCAGCTGAGCAATAGGCTGGCTCAACAGGATCCCATCCTCATTGTCAGTGTAATGTATTGGACTCGGAGACGTTCAACAGCAAACATTCTTTATTGGCAAGTACAGCACAAAGAAAATAAGGCAGGGCCAGGTCCCCAATTATATATATTTCCCGGAACAACCCACTTCCCAGTCATGTCCAATTCTGACCAGTTAAACTTCCTGCCACAGATCTCCATAGGTGGTTAGCATCTGTCCCTTACAGTCTGGTGACCCACAGTTTCCTGTGGCTCACCTCAGTGCATGCAGCCACACTGTGATGTAAATTCAGGGACTGAAATGCAAGACACAACAAATTGTATAACACAGCTCAGCAACTACTCAGTTACTCCAAACGATTCTTTGTATAAACAATTTTTATTAGTAACATATGGTAGTAGAACTATATCTACAACTTATAAAAAGCTTAAGATAAAAAAAAACATCATTCTACCCCACATCTTACTTTCCTCCCACCCCTCCCCCCATTACTTGACCCCCGCCAGTGTTATTTTTTTTGAAAAAAACAGATATTAAAGGTACCTTTAACTATCAAGAAAAAACAAAAATTGATAAAGAAAAAGATCCCCCCTTCAAAAGTTATATTCTTATCTTAAAAATCTTAATCATCAAAAATTGGGATTACAAATGGAAAAATTTCCAAAAGAAGATAGAACTTTAATATGGTACTTGCTCTCAGCTGCTAGGACATTGTATGCGCAGTTGTGGAAGCAAGAAAGAATACCAGAAAAATGGAAATGGACTATAAAAGTTATGTCATGGAGTGAAATGGACAAACTAACAAGAAAACTAAGAGACTGCGATTTAGAACTTTTTAATCGGGAGTGGAAGAAATTCAGAAGATATGTAGAAAAAGAGTGGAAAATAAAAGGACTCCAAACGACTCTTGAGAAAGAATAATTGAAATGGCTGGAGAATTAGGCCCACTGTAGGACTGATGCAGAGTGAGCATCATCTTGAAAGCTATTCCTTATGAACTTTGCATGATTTATAAACAACAGAGACTGCATGAGTTGTAAATTGAACTTTATTGCAATGACATGGTGGATGGTACAATTTTGTATGTTGTTAAGGACTGGTTATTATAAATATTTTTTAGTTTGTATATGAGTTCATGAGAATATACTATTGTTTATTAATATAACTTTGTTGATACTATATTGTTTACACAGTGTTTGGTTTCGGTTGTTTAGTATTGGGCACAATTGCATGGCTAGATCATTTGGGGTGTTGCCACCACTACTCCTGCTTCTGCTCTGGTCTGTGCCTTGGAGTGCTGCCTGCCTGGCAAGACCAGGGACGGCACATAGGAGAAAACCAGGGAAGTGGCTGCCTGAGAAGGTTTAGCAGGGTTGGAGGTTGGGGCAGCAGTGGGTGCACTTGGAGCCAGGCTCCAAGCACGCCTGCTACCAAGCTGCCCCCCACCAACTGGGGACAGGGGGCGGGGCCTTGCCTGGAGTGGCAGAACACCCAGTACTAGCCCTGGGCAAGACTTGTTTGCAGGGCATCTTCCTGTTTTCCTCCCAAATTTATTTTAAAATATAATTTCAAGGGTATTTTTAAAGTTTATTTTGTTTTCAGGGAAAGGTGTAGTGGGGAGGAGGAGGGAGCCTTTATCTCTTACTGTTTCTTTTTTAAAAGAAAAAAGCTGCCCTGAGTCCGCTTGCGGAGAGGGCGGGATATAAATGCGAAGTAATAAATAAATAAATAAAATAAAAAGTTTCCCTTAGTTTTGTTTTGTGCTGTTTTGGTGCTGTTCCCTTGGTTTGTTCTAGATCTGCTTTACATTTTCTCTGGGTGCTTTCACACCGTGTTCCTTTGCAAGTGGATTTTGCCATTCTTACACAGTAAAAATCCAGTTGCAAAGCACATTATTTAGCATGTGTAAACACACCCTTTGTTTCTATGATGTTTTTAGTGTTTAAAGTGTGACAGAACTGGCCCGATTCAACCTTCAGACCCAGTCCCGTCAACTCCGTTTTGGTTTGCCAACTCCTGGAGGGAGGTAATCTTTCTTCCACTTGGGCACACTGCCACCACCTGCTCAATTTAGGGGTTCCTGACTGAGAGGAACAGGACTCTCAATCCCCCTTGCCAGTTCTGAGGTCTGGCCTCAAGGTCCTCTGCCAACCCAGCACCTGGTTATGACAGAGACCAAAGTCCTTCTTTGGGAGACCCCTGGAGGATTGGCACCCTTGCCAACTGCATGTTTTCCCCCTTCCCTGGACTCCCCTCTTACAGTAGCGTGGTCTAAGGCAGTCAGGGAACCTATGTGGTACAGAGGAACTCCTTTAAACAAACGTAACATTTATTTACAACATACAACTATTTATAGGCATTTTTAAAAAGTGAACAGAAGCAACAAATCATAGTAGAAAAAATGCTCCTTCTCTCCCTATTCTACTACTTGCCCTGACCATACCTTCCCGAACAGACTCACCAACTCAACTGAACTTATTCAACTCAAACTCACTGTCAGCTTCCCCTGACAACTTTAACGGCCTCTTTTACCACCCAAAAGCTCCAATATAAATTGCAGTTCCCGCCCAGGAACTGGTTTACCCTTCTGCAGCCTTCTGGGAGACCAGCATGAAAGACTTCCAGTCCTTCTAGGAGGTCTCAGAATTGCTGCTTCCAGACAGGAGGAGAGGGGGGTAGGCTTCCCAACCCCCCCCCCCGCCCTGGTGGGGGACCCCCGAATTTGCAGCTTCTGCCCCCGCTCTCCAAAAATCCAAAAGCGGGGGGGGGGAGAACATGGGGGGGGGGGAGAACATGCGTGTAGGCATCATGTAGTTGTAGAGCTCCTGATCCGTTTGTAAAATGTGTGCCTTTAAGGCTGCGCAGGAAACAGAAGGGCTTCATTGGAAAGGGTCAGTAATAGTTTCCATGGAGAACGGCCCCCTCCCTTTCTTTTGCTTGCGTTTTCACAGCAAGTAGAGTTCTACAGGAAGAAGATCTAGTAAGTATTTGTGAGTGAGAGAGAGGGAGGGGGCAGGGGATTCCCTGGTTTGGAGGCCCTCCCCCCCTTTAGAAAGCGTGTGGGGGGGAGGGAAATGTCTACTGGGCACTCTATTATTCCCTATGGAGAATGATTCCCATAGGGAATAATAGGGGATTGATCCGTGGGTATTAGGGGCTCTGGGGGGACTATTTTTTGAGGTACAGGCACCAATTTTTTAGTATAGCATCTAGTGCCTCTCCCCAAAATACCTCCCCCCAAGTTTCAAAACGATTGGAGCAGAGGGTCCAATTCTATGAGCCCCAAAAGATGGTGCCCCTGTCCTTAATTATTTCCTATGGAAGAAAGGCATTTAAAAAGGTGTGCTGTCCTTTTAAATGTGATGGCCAGAACTCCCTTGGAGTTCAATTATGCTTGTCGCACCCTTGTTCCTGGCTCCATCCCCAATGCCTCCTGGTTCCACCCCCAAAGTCTCCTGGCTCCGCCCCCAAAGTCCCCAGATTTTTCTTTAATTGGACTTGGCAACCCTAGAGGGGGGGGAGGAGGAAGAGACTAGGCCAAAGCTTTGCTTAAAATTTAATAGACCTCTCCAGCCAACTCCCAGACAAGCACAGGCCTAAAATGGTGTTTCTCCATGCTTGGGGGAAGTTTTCAAGTTGTTACTGTTACATTACATAAATTTTATTTTTGTTCATTCTTCTGCTTCTGGTTTCACACTTGCTCTTCAATAGCTTTAAAGAACTTTCTGTGCAGTGTTTTGGGGGTGAGTGGTTTTGTGGAATTTTGGGGGTGTTCCTGTTGGTTTTTTAGAATTTAATTGTTGCATTAGGTCTGAAGAAAGATTATGCTGGGATTATCTGGCTTGATATTAGTTCCATTAGGCTTGTTGGTTCTGTTTGTATTTGAAGGAGTTTTTTGGCAAATGATTACTTATATGTTTGCCTATTGTCTTCTTTTTTTTTTTTTACTATGGCAAACCACCTATGTTCATCTTACTACAATAGTGGTATCTGAATTGGAAAATACCCCCCCCCCTTTTAAAAGTTCCTTTCTCCGAAGTCCTGAGACTTAAACTCCTGACTCAGAACCATAGACATAGTGCTGGCTTCTCCCTTATACATAAGAAGATGAAGCAGGTAGACAGCATGGTGCCTTAAACTCATCAGAGCAACCTGACTACTGAGAATTTTGAATTCCTAGTTACACATATCAATGGTGATTATGTCAACTGAACCAAAGGTTGTCATCCTAAATATATTTTCTTGTAAATATCCCAGTGGAATTTTTATTCCAAATACGTGCGCTTAAAGTTTCAAAGCCATGGATACATCCTTCTAACTTCAGCCACAAAAAGATGCATCTCAGTATATAGAACATATTTCAAAATTAAATGACAAACTTCATTTACTGAATGAAAAGCCATTATGAAGGGTTATTATACCTGGGATCTGGTGGAGTAAAGACTAAATTTAGCAATAGTAATGCAGTGATCCTAGAGTGCTCCTAGAAATGCCTCTCTGTGGAATAACAACTGATGACAAAAGGGGAAAGTTATTATTTAGTTTTCTTTTATGTATAGCTATCAGCAAACTGTAAGTTTGTCTATGGGTGCAGTCAGATGGGCAGGTTGCTATGGTAGTATCTCAGCTTTAAATAACCCACGAATTTGGGGCAGTTTCTGTTGATTAGACAGTTTCCCCTAAACTGGCATTATAGTGCTGCAGGCCTGTGGTTGGTCCTTCATATCACTAATGTGCTGCAACCACAGACCTGCAGCTGGGTTGTTGTTTTTTCCTAAGTTTCGCTGTGTGTGCCAGAAGCAGACAAGCTCTCACACACTCCTGGCCGTGTTCTATGGGGGTGCTAAAGTGCACATCAGAGTGGGGTTGGGGGGAGGAAGAACATGCATTTCCATGGTGTGCCCAGGTGATCAGATGTCCACCATGGAAGCACTTTGCTAAGGTAACCATTGGAATTTGCCAGTGACTATTTAATTTGTGTGGGAGTTGTTTTAGCATGAGGTAGGGACGAGGGGGCATGGGAGCCATATATGCATGTTTGAGCACACCCATTTGATTTGGAGGGAAGGGGTGGCTATGACAGGCAAACTGTTCATGTGATTGCATCCACTGAAGTAACTGAAGCTGTCCCTCCACTGACTGTCAGTGACCCAGTACATTGATACTTGCTTATGCCACATGGAAGATGTTCTGTAGAAGCAGTACCAGCCATCATTCCTCCAGCCAGCCACTAAGGGCACTTGGAATGGTACCAGAATGTTATCTGGGGTTTGTACCTGTTCTTCATGTGGAGGTCTCCTGCATATATCTGGAGAGATGAATGAGACAGAGCAAGCAGCAGAAAGAAGTCAAACCAAGAAAATTCTAGGAAGGAAGGACAGAGTAAAAAAACCCACTGTGATAAAATACCATTTCTCCTCATAATAGTTAAAGAAGGGAGAACTGGAAATTATTAAACCATGCCTCAGGGACCGGGAACAGATCAAACTGTGAAATCCCAGTAGCCGGTTGTCTCAGTATGTAGAATGGAGCATCTGTGCAGGGTTGTGATGAAATAGGCTAGGTACCAGCAGTGACGTGACTTGAATCCTTTTCTCTCACAAGAGAGAGAATAGCATAGTAGAGAGCTTCAGATTTCTACCTTCAGGGTCCACTCAAGCCCTGAAGCACTATACAAAGGATCTCATCAGTCATGAATTACTCACTAAGCAACCAGCTCTTAGGAGCTTATCCATTTAAATTAAATCATACTATGCTTATTTAATAGCAAAGAACTAATTCGTAGAACCATTGATTTATCTGGCGAATATATAATAAAATCAACTAATAAAAATTACTGAGCTGCATTTTATATGACAAATGTCAATCCTGCAACATGTGTCAGAATTACTAACTCCAAAGACTGGATCAGTACCCGAATCCTGCAAAAGTCACCTTCTTGTGATTTCAACTTCAACCCTCATGTGAAATCTCTAAGTGAGGTACACAAGGAGAAGGACCTTCCCCTTCACTATTGGACTGTCTCAGAGTGATATAGAAAACATTTTGAGTTATTTACAATAACTCAATAACTCTCAATAACTCCCTAAAATAGGGCAAGACATTAGATAGCACAAAAAATCAGTTGCTATTTTGGTAGTGTATGCTTACTAGAGACAAAGAAGCTGCTTAAATACAACTCTGGTTCAATTCAACAAGACTGCTTGTTCATTGAAATGAAACTTTCTAAAGCAAGTGTGGTGGCTAAACAATCAGAGTGGCAGCCTTCCAAGCCCATCTGGTAAATATGAGGAAGAAGTTTTACTGATGACAACCAAAGCTGGCAAAAGAATTCTTAGTTCTAAGAAACTTAAGAAATAAATATGCTCTATTGTACAGAATGTTTCCTTTCTGTCACTTTCCATCTTGCCTTCTACAGTGCATCTCTGGTTTTCTCATTATCTCATTCCCTTTGTTACCCTTTTCACTGTTTTTTGTCATGCTCTTTAGCTGCAGCACCTATTACTGGATTTAATGGGCTACGATCTCATCTAACTCTAAATATGCTCATCTTACTTAATGAAACTGAAGACAGGCACACCTATTTAACAACCACAATCAATAACACATTAATCAAAATAAGCACATTGATTTCATTTACACCTGTGGTGTACACCTTCTTCCAAATGTTTGCTTGTCACATAAGTGTCACAGTAAAAGGTTATTGTTGTCAAACTAGTATAACATTATTTAACTGTGTAGATTGAGCATTAAAGATTTATTTGTAATTATGTAAATTCTATTACTGAGTTATTTCTCCTTCTGAAACTTGGGGTTATTTTTAAGTTATGCTGATGAAAACTGAACTGATGGCTCTAAACAGGGCTTTTTAAAAAGCAGGAATACAGAGGAACGCAGTTCCGGCTGGCTTGTCATCGGGGTGTGTGGCCTAATATGCAAATGAGTTCCTGCTGGACTTTTTCTACAACACCTCCCCTCCCCCCCCCCCCCCGTTCTAAATATGATTGGATGTGATGGGGGCAAAGTGAAAGGGGCAAGAAATTGCCTGTATCATTTCTTAGATATTACTTGGTTGAGAATATGATCTGTTGGGATGTAGCATTCTAACATTAGAGACCCACACCATGAAAAGCTACAGTAAGAGTCATATAAATATCCATTTCTGAAGTTACACTAAGTTTAGTTCAAATGACAGCCTAATGTTTAGGTTGTACACAATGAAAGCACAGGTGTTTGTCTTGTATCTCCTCTGTGATAAAAGATAAAGGTAGTCCCTTGTGCAAGCACCAGTCATTTCCGACTCTGGGGTGACGTCACATCATGACGTTTTCATGGCAGACTTTTTTACGAGGTGGTTTGCCATTGCCTTTCCCAGTCATCTACACTTCCCCCCCAGGTTCACATTTGATGGTAGAAAAGTTCCAAGTACATTCCAGTATATCAGCCAATGAATGGTGAGGCACAGAAATATTTGAAGCAGTGACATAACCTTGGTGCCAAAGAATGTACTACTTTGCATTCTTAACCACTGCCCACAAGCTATATGTAGCACTGTTCATTGTACCCCATTTCATTGTCTGATGAAGTATGCATATATATGAAAGCTTACATTCTGAATAAAACTTTGTTGGTCTCAAAGATGCTACTGGACTCCAACTTTATTCTAAAGAGTATGGGGCAGAGCTTATTAGTGGTGTGGGTTTTCCCTCCCTTGGTTAGGTTATTTTGAAACACTAACAAGAAAAATACATTTGAGTTAATACAGCAGTGATGAATTCCTCTGCATCTGGGGTTAGCATATGTTGTGTTCCATGTAAAAAAAATAAGCACTAAAAAGTTCAATGCTTTAAAAAAGGCACACATACTTGTGGGGGAATTTCAGTTCAGAATATAATGAAAGGATTAAAAATAAATAAGCGTCCCTATAGCCAAGTTCCTCACAAAGGCCAAGTGACCTATTTTGGTGGATTCATGTTTATTCTGTATTTCTCCTTCAAGAGTCTCAGCTGTTCTTTCATTTTTGACTGCCCTGTTTGCGCTATAGTACAAGACAACAAAGTATCTGTTGCACATATCAAATCCTGACAGAAGATCCTAAGCATTTTTGACATCAAAGATATCTTCATAGACCACATAAGCTGTTCCTCTAGTCTCAGGAGTATTTCCTGTTTGTGTGGTTTGCTGCTTGTATCGCCAAGCCAACATTCCAGGTAGAGTTCTCACTCTGATCTCCAAGAAAACAAAATATATCTCCATATAGACCACCACAACTGACCCTTATTGATGATGAATGATCTACACCTGACTGGACTGCATTAGGCAGGTTCCATGATCATAGTAGTTTGGGGTTGTAAAAGGGGACTATTATTCCATGGTTGAATCCAACCCTAGAAGTCCCTGTTTCGATGCTCCTCTTAAGGCCAAACTACATTCACATTTACCTCTTGATTACCATGGGGACTTGCAGCTGTGAGTTCCCCATGAGAACTCAGTTCAGAAGAATGACAAGGGCACAGCTTGGATCAGGCTTATAATGCAGGAGGTCCCTGCTGTTATTATTTTCCTGATGTAAAACAACCTCTGTGCAAGCATTTAGTGCATGTGCATTCCCAATGAAGCAAATATCCCATTGGCAGTGTTCCCTCTAAGCTGAATTAGCTAGCTCACAGTTTCTTAGCCTCTGGCTCACATATTTTTGTCTTAGCTCAGGCCCCAGAGCAAACTATGCAGTAACTGAATTGCTCACTCACAACTTTAATGCCAGCAGCTCACTAAGTAGAATTTTTGCTCACAAGACTCAGAGAGAGCAACTATTTAGGGTAGGGAAAGGAGTATATGGTGGAAGGTAGGAGCTGGTGGAAGGCAGGAGCCCTTCCTCCCCTGCACTATGGACCCTCCCTGAATTAGTCCCTGTGGTACTTCTAAATTGAGTTCCTATAGGTAACCCACAGCTGTTGTAGGGCTGTAATTCCTTGTGGTGATAATGTGGTATATGTAACATAGTTTGGACCTCAATCATGAATTTATACTAACTAGCAAAGACATATACTAGGTGCTGCATAAAATAAGGGGTTCCCAACTCTCATCGACAATGTGGGGATAGCTATACTAATTATTTTACAAGATTGTAAAATAATGATGAAAATGTGTGTGATGTAAAATCTGTGAATTCAGGCACATGTATAATTATGAATATTAAAATATTTGCATTTATGAAAAATGCATTTTATTAGGTAAATACAAATTAACCTTGTTTAGTTCTCTATACATATTCTTAAGATCCAAGATACATCCCTCTCTCGGGCTATCCAAACAAAGGCATTAATTGATTTGAATTCATTACTTGTTTTATATCCTGGCTAGAAGATGGAATGCTTGCATTCAGCCTATGCAAACTAATTTGTAATGCCAGCTTAAAAGAACTAGCTGTAATAGCAAGTATGTGAAAAGGACACAGCCCTTTAAAGTTCGCCTCAAAAATAACCATTTCCTATTTTTAGCCACAGCAAACAGGTATTTCTGACTGCTATGGCTCCTGTTGAATTTTGGGAAGAGGGATGAGATCAACAGTGCTTTGAAATTACTAGTTTGATAATTTGAGAATATTCTTTGAATGTATTTGAAACCAGCGTTAATGTTAAAACTATGTGAAAAAATTGTAGTACTTACTCTCAGCCAAATTATCTTTGGCCACTATCTTATGCAAAATTCATTTTATTTAGATAAGTGTAGCCATGTCAGTTTGTTCCAGTAAAATGACAAAGGATTGAAGAAGCACCTTAGAGTCTAGGGTTGCCAAATCCCCCACAGTCTCTGGTGGGGGACTTTTTCGCACGTGAAATGCATGTGGGGCATGATGACGTCACCCGGAAGTGATGTCATTGCTCCAGTGATGCCATGCGCCAGCTGCTCTAGACATTTCCGTGAAAACTGTATGGTTTTCACGGATGCTCTAGCACTTTGGGGGGAAAAACTCTATGGTACCTATTGTACCATAGAGTTTTCCCTCCCAAATTCCTAGAGCATCTGGCGGAGACCATAGAGTTTTCCCAGAAATGCCTAGAGTGGCTGGTGTGCGGCTTTGCTGACATGATGACATCACTTCCAGGTGATGTCATTGTGTTGGCGACATTGGGGGAGGTTTCTCTTGCTGGAGAACCCCTGTGGGTTGGGGACCTCCAGGACGTGAAAACCCCTGCTTGGCAGCCCCATTAAAGACTAACAAAATGTATTTCAGCATTGGCATTTTTGTTAGTGTTTCAGGTACTATTTGACTCTTGGGTAATTGTATTGCATAAAGAGTTTACTCTAATGGGTGATAAAAATATATAATTCTGGGAGATCCTCAAGTTTTACTGGGAGGTTGGCAGCTCACTGATCTCCCTGAAATGCTGCTTTGGGGGAAAGGGGATCCTCAGGGACAGCATGTGATAGGATTGCCAATGGCAACTCCCAGCAGCAACTCTCACTTCCCACCACCAGTCTTTCAAGTGGTGGAAGAAAAATAAAGAATTGCTGTCTGTGCATTGGTGTTTTGCCACTTACAGGGTAATTCCTATGTTTTTACCATAGAGTTTCTGGCAATTCCTAGAGATGTGTGGCACCACTTATGGGGTTTCTCTGGAAGTAAAGTAATGCTCCGGCACTGATGGCACCCCATATCCCTACCGAACCAGATTCCTGCCAGTTGTCAGTCACTGGCCGGCAGTTTTAGGATAAGAGGCAGATTAGCGGTTTGTGGTAGAAAGAGGAAATTGGTGAGATTTATCCCACTGCTGTTAGAGGGAAATGGTCCAATCCCTTGTAACTAATTTAAACTTCAGCAGAATGCAAGAATATTGTGGAAGACAACTTTTATTTTGGGGGGCAGGGTAAGTCAGTGAAATATCTCAAACATGTAACTGGACTCTAGAAAACCACATTATAGATCCCCAGGCAGACAAAACCAAATGCAGGCTATTCAAACAACAATTTGGCTGCTTTCAGTCTTAACAATTGTCCATTCATGAGTCAAGAACAGGTAAAATAGTCTGTTTCCAATACCTGCAGATGTCTAGTCTCATATCCTTCTTTTATAGAGGTAGTGACTTCAAATTCACAAAGCTAGTCTTTTGTTTTATAGACACTCACACTAAGAAATCAGTCTCAGTGTTGGACTGTCACCAAGTATAAAAATGAATTTTTTCCAGAAAATCTTTCTTCAGTTTGACTTGTTTTGTTCTAAGTGACTGTGGATTCCTACCAAATTATTCACTGGCTTATTTATTCCTGTTTTGTTGTAGCATTGTTAGGATTTTATTGTAGTTTGTATGTTTTTATTTTGGTTTGTAACCTGCTTCAGGTGTTGTATGGATGAAAGGCAATGGGGCATATAAATATTTAAATGAATAAATAGCAATTTCTACAGTCTCAAAGGTGCATTTTGGAATGTCAGAGAATGCAGAAGTTGGCAAGGCTGGAGATCCACATATTATATTGTTTTTGTGAGTAGACAACTCCCATGGGTAAAATAAGTTGCTGAAAGTATACCAGTAGACTAGGATTCAGTTAATGCAGTACTGTTGAGCAAAACTTGAGAAAACTGAAACAGAGACCTATAAAATAGTGTGTGCCTTTTGTTACAACTCACAATTCTTGAGTAAGAAGATACAGCTAGATCAGAAATAAGGAGGTGCATGAACTGGTTCACAAACTAAAGTTCATGATGAATTTTGGCCAGCTTGTGATTTGTGAGTGAAGTTTGTGGCACAAATTTTCCACAAACTTTAAGAAATTTATGAAGGTTCATGCTGATTTGTGAATGGATACATTTCTAGACAGTCTGTCTAGAAACATTTACCAAACTTCAAAACAATGGGGAGGGGCACAATCCCCCAACGTTGGGAAAACTCTTGTCAGTTTCAAAACAGTTTTGTCAGTTTCAAGAATCACCCCCCTCCTTTTTCCAGGGTTCCTTTGTGTTCCCTTCACATTTTCTTGCAGAGCTTACTTTTGCTTGGACTTGCTGTGACTTTCTGCTTTGAGATGTGTCCTTTTAAGCTTGCAATGTCAGTGGTACTGGATTCTGCTGGCCATTCAGTTCCTACTGCAGCAATTCTCTGGCGTGACCTTAGTCCTGTTGGGTTTGCTTTGGTACAGTAGCACTGGTTCTGCTGAGCTTGCAAAAATGCTGCTCACCTTTAGTTGACAGACATCAACTCCCCTTCAGGTGGGGGGAGGCATCTGGATTGAGGTGGTTCAGTGCTGCTGATTCTTCTTGACCTGTCAGCAGCATTTGATACAGTCGACCATGAAGTGTTGGCCCACCACCTCACCGACGCAGGAATACAGGGGCTAGCCTTACAATGGCTGATCTCCTTTCTTCAAGGTCAGGGACAGAGGGCGAACTGTCCCAGCGGCACCCATTATAATGTGGTGTGCCACAGGGAGCAATTATTTCTCCAATGTTATTCAACATCTACATGTGCCCCCTTGCCCAGATTATCCGGAGGTATGGACTGGGGTGTCATCAATATTCAGATGACACCCAGCTCTATCTGCTGATGGATGGCTGCCTGGATTCGGCCCTGAAGGAACTGGGTAGGGCATTGCAAGTTGTGGCTGGTTGGTCGCAACAGAGCTGGCTGAAATTAAATCCATCGAAGATTAAATCCATTGAAGCCCCCTGTAACCTAGTCCTGTGGCTAGTTTACAGGGGGCTGGGATCAGAGATCAGGCTCCAATTCTTTGATGGGACTCCATTGATGCCCACATCAAGGGTGAAGAACTTGGGGGTATTCCTGGATGCCTCTCTGATTATGGAGGCCCAGGTTACCACAACTGCCAGATGGGCCTTTTTCCATCTGAGGCAGGTCAGACAGTTGGTCCCATATCTCACGCCCCACGACCTGGCCACACTGACCCATGCAATGGTCACTTTCAGGCTAGATTATTGTAACTCTCTCTATGTGGGGCTGCCCTTGATCCTCCTCTGGAAACTCCAGCTGGTGCAGAATACTGCTGCATGGATGTTGACATCGTCACCTGTATGGGCACAGATCCAACCTGTGCTGTGTGAACTGCACTGGCTACCCATTGAGTACCGGATCCGGTACTCAAAGCCCTATATGGCCAGGGGTCAGCATACCTTTGGGACCACATCTCCCTGTATGAGCCCAGGCGGTCTTTATGATCAGCGACCCAACAACTTTTGGTAATACCCAGCCCCAGATACATCCATCTGGCCTTGATGAGAGCCAGGGACTTTTCAGCCCTGGCCCCTGCCCGGTGGAATGAGCTCCCCCTGGAGATCCAGGCCCTGTGGGATCTGCTGCAGTTCCACAGAGCCTGTAAAACAGAGCTCTTTTGCCAGGCTTTCAGCTGAGGCAGTGGATGTCACTTGTTACCAGCTTCCCCCCTTCATTCATTCCAGTGCTATAAGATCTACTGAACCTGCCATGTCTGTGAGGCAGAACCTGCTATTGTAGTCTATTGTCATTCTGTAGTTTTAGATGTTATATACTTAAATTGGTATTTTATTGTTGATTGTTTTTATTTTATTTATTTATATTTGTTTTTATGATGTAACCCACCCTGAGCCTGTCCTATGGGAAGGGCTAAATATCAAATAAATAAATAAACGTGTGCCTTCATTTGGTTGGGTGGAAGACAGCAAGGGTGGGGAGGCACTCACCCAGAGCTTCTTTCTAGAGCCCATTGTATTTTTTTTTTCACAAGGGGCCTTATTACTAGTAATAGTCATAAACAGCAGCTACCGGTAAGTGGTAACTGAAAGGGAGAAGGATTGTTTCCCATACCATCACATGTCATAAGATGCCATTAGAGGCAGGAGCCACCAGTTTATATGAGTCTCCTTTCAATTCCCACTTTGTAGTGGCAGCTTTTTTTTTTTTTTTTTGCTTTCACAATACCTCATCAGCAGCTGCAGTGTCATATTTTCTGCTTTTGCTGCTACAATAAATCTATGGTTGCATTTCAGTAGTATGAATGCATACATTCTAAACTTTTCATCCAGTCATGAACACCTGGAAGCTGGATACTAAAAATGTTTTCCTGTAGCTTCTAAAAAGTTTGGCTCTGGTTAGGAAATTGAATGACTTTCGACTTACCAGAAGTACAATTTAAGCATATCTTCTCAAAAAGTTACAGTGCTTCCAGTATTTAAAAATTATAGCATAGTGGCCTTTCTAGCTTGTTATACTAGGAGTGATGTAATTCTGCTTCTTAGCAAGACTGGTTTCATTTCCAGTTCAGTTTGGCTACTGCTTGAAGCAATTTGTTTAAATGTTTCCTTCTGATGTACCTCTGTATCTGCTATATTAAAGTTACCTGTTGGTTAGAAACCTTCTGTGTGGTCTCTTCTTTAAAATGCTTCCCAAAAATAATTCTAAACTACTAATCAATTCCAAAAGCTAGCCAACTCCCTCCTTTTGCTGCTTTATACAGGACAATGCAGCTCTAGACTTAGTCGGCACTATCCAAGGGTATTAGAATCTTTGTCTTAATTTCTTGCATTCCAAACAAACACTGTTTATACATGTGAAACAACTCAAGGGCAACAGCTGTTGCATTTGAGCAGTTTCACATGTATCCATAATTTCTGAAAAGAGAATGAAGTCCAGGGGTGGCCAATGGTAGGTTTCCAGATGTTTTTTGCCTACAGCTCCCATCAGCCCCAGCCATTGGCCCCATGCTGGCTGGGGCTGATGGGAGTTGTAGGCAAAAAACATCTGGAGAGCTACCGTTGGCCACCCCTGAAGTAGGTTTATGAACCATTCTAATTCCCTGTAGGAAATAACAGCACACAACAAATAAGCCAAGTTTATCAAGTCTGTTGAGTTGCCTTACTCCCCCCCTCCCCAATTTAGAGTATTGTAATCCCTGGAAGGTCAGATGCTAAAGCTCAAATACTTTGGCCACCAAATGAGAAGGAAGCACTCACTGGAGAAGACCTGATGCTGTGAAAGACAGAAGGCAAAAGAAGAAGGGTACGGCAAAAGGTGAGATGGCTGGACAGCATTACTGATGTAACTTCAGAGGATGGTGGAAGACAAAAGGGCCTGGCATGACTTGGTCCATGGGATTGCAAAGAGTCAGAATTGACGTGCGACTGAACAGCAACAAATCAAACATGTATATATTGCCTGGCTATACCTGCTTTACAGATTTAGGATTGCTAATTAGGATTCTAATTTTCTTTCTGATAATACTCTTTTAACTTTAACACTTACCTGACTTACAAAAATCATGGCAGGGAGATCTCCTGGCCTAAATATGGTAGAAAACCTTTGCCTACTAAGTTTCTATATGTTTAACAGTAGTCTTCTCAGGAATTCTAGCATCACTGCAGTGGACTCTGTTTTATAGTTCTATTGTTTTGGTTTTTATTGTATTGTTTTAAATTTGAATTGTAGGTTTATTATTGTTCAATTTATGTTGTGATCCACTCTGAGCCTGTTATGGGAAAGGGTGGAATATAAGCCTACTAAATAAATAAATCCTGGGTCTAAGAATGCTTAATTCAATCTTCTAAAGAAATACAAGGCAAAAAAAAAGCACATCAGTACTACACAAACACTCTGCCTTCCCAACAAGCATTAGTTCCATATTTTCTGGGTTAAGCTTCAGTTTTTCTGCCTTCAGTTACTTGACCAGAATATCTGTGACAGCTTTTGGAAGTTTAGATAATAAGATGTAAAGTCAAGTGTCCTCTGTGCATTGGTGTTGACCTACTCCAAAACTCTGATGAAGGGCATGTGATGAAAGGAAATTTGATTTTCAAAAGCTCATACCCTGAAAATCTTGTTGGTCTCTAAGGTGCTATCGGAGTAAAATCTAGCTGTTCTACTGCAGACTAACATGACTACCCTCTGAAAATACCTGCAAAGCTCTGGATGATCTTGGTCAAAGGTTCAACATAAAGGTTAAAGATAATTATCACTCATCCCTTATCCAGAAATGACTTTTTAAGCAATCTTACAATAAAACAAACACCTTAACAACTACAAGCAGTCATCACTGACCTTGATCAAGGAAACTAGCCTGAGAGTATCTATGGATCTCTAACTGGAAGTTGCAGTTGATGCACCTCATATAGGATAGACCCTGAAATTGATATCAATCAGATCAGATGAGACAGAATTTATGAGCAATCTATTGGGAATAATTGTTACAGCTAATATTCAAATCTGAATTAACAAGAGTGTAAGGCCCCAATGACATTAGCCCACCTTCAGCCATACCCCATCAGTTTTGCTGAATGTGATTCAACTGACAAAATGGAAGCAGAAAATAAATCTTTATTTACTACCATCACCACTACCTTGCAGGCATTCAAATGAGCTTTGTAGTGTATTCCAGTGGATACAGCATGACATTTTATGTTGAACTTGAATTCAAAACAGATAGTAGATGTACAACAGTAAGGTACATGCAGAGAAATAATCATATGGCATTGTGTGCAGATTAGCCTAAAATTGTCCGACAGACAGACGTTCTAGCTCTTTTACTGTTATGCATCAACAGGTGGTGAACTAGACTTGTTTTTAAGGCAAGAATTTCAGAGGTGGTTTGCTATTCCCTGCCTTTGTGTCATTCATAACCCTAGTATTCCTTGGAGGTTGCCCTTCCAAATACTAGCCAAGGCCAAACCTGCTTAGCTTCCAGGATCTGATGAGATGAAGCTAGCCTGGGCTTTTAGGTCAGGACATGTGCTGAGGAAATAATTTTCAGATGAATAATTTTGATTTGAAAAAGAAATTGTTGAGGATTTTTTCTGCTTCATTCAAATGAAACCTGTATTTCTCCCTAGTTGGCCCAAAGTGGTTTGCATCCTCCTCCTCTCCTCCATTTTACCCTAGCAACAGCTCTGTGAGGTAGGTTAGACTGAGTGTATATGACTGGTCCAAGGTGACCCAGCAAACTTACATGGCAGAGCAGGGATTTGAACAGGCCTGGCACGTGGGAGTAGGCCATATAGGTGGCTGCCTTGGGCATCACATGGTCTACAGGGCGTCGCAAGGTGCCCCCTCCCCACACGCCAGCTAGCACTACTCTGCCTCTTTCCCCCGCCCGAAACTCAGGCAGAGGAAAGAGGCAGTTCAGCCTCGCTTCTGGGCTGCCTCCCCTACAGGGAAGACAGCTCGAGAGTGACTATGAGCCCCTGTGCCTGCTCTTTCCCTGCCCGAAACTCAGGCGGAGGACTCAGGCAGAGGGGGGCATTTGCATCCCTGCAAATGGCACTGTGGGCCCTCCCCAATGGAGGGGGGGTGGAGCCTGCTGCCCTTCCAGACTTTGCCGGAGTCTCCCGAAGCTCGAGGCTTGGGAGTTCTCGGCAAAGTCGGTGGTGGTGGTGACAGTGATGTCATTGTGATGTCACCAGCGTGTGTGCTTGGTGCGCAATAAAATAACTGTGATGGGGGGAGGATCACAGTCCGGCCTAGGGGCGTAGGCACCCCTAGCACCAGGCCTGGATTTGAACCTGGAATCTACCTGGAATACTTCCTGCGCACTTGCCTTTGTTTTACCTCCAGAACTTCAAGAGCTAGTTGGCAGGCAATTAAGGGTTTTTTTTTTTTTAAATGAATGTTACTAACCCCAGGAAGCCATCTCATACCTTAAATGTGAATCAGGTGATATACTGACAGTCAGAAAAAAGGCTAGCTAAGCAGGATGACATCTTTAATTATACCTTAATTGCTTAGACTGTTTCATATATATTAGTGCATTTTTTCCCTATGACATATTAAAAAGGAAGCATTCAAATAATATTCTAGGGCTTTGAAAAGGTTATCTGGTAGCCTGCCTCATTAATTTTGATGGAAATTGAGGCTGATGTTATCATTGTTGTTCTTTGATCTTTGTATTTTGTTGATTGTTGTGATGTTATTTATTTTCTCTAAACCACTGAGAGTTGTCCTTTTTAGTTGTGTGTGAGTATATAATTAACACACTTCCCTAACAAGAACAACATTCATGTTTTTGAATCTTTCATCTTTTCTCACAGTGGGTATCCACTACTTATTTCCATTTGGGCTGTAGCCTCCCCAAACTTCTTCAGAAAGCATTGCCTTGAAATTATATCCCTAAAATGAACTGATGGAAGCAAAAGAGAGAGAGAGAGAAAGAGAGAGAGAAACTGCTACCCTTGTCATAGTGATCACATTTTTGATGGCCTGACTGAGAATGAATTACCTAAGTTTTAGAATCACCTATTATGTTTCTTTCATTGTTGCTCTGCCATTCAGACGTGCAATCGAAAAAAAAAATGAAACTTCTTTTTGGATTCAGATTTGAATAAGGGGTTTCATACCAGTATTCTGGATTATTTGGGTCCCTGGTACTACTTCAGAATTTGGGGGAGGTGTTTATTAATTTATAGACAACAAGGAAGGGAGTGAAATAATTATTATTGGTTTGGTTATTAACAAATCAGTTGGCAGGTGGAAGTTCAACTAAACAAATGTTCTCTAATCATCAGAGATGCTGACAGGCTGAAGTAATATAAAACAAGCAGGCAGGCAGTGTTTCCCTAACTCCAGAAAACACTCTTTATCAGAGCAATAAAACCTATGTGCAGGCTTTCTAAAGAATAAAAAAAGGTCACACATGCGTTGTCTTTCACAAAGAGGACTATCTGACTATCAGGCCTGTAGCAAAGCAGGGGGTGGGGGGAGGTGCCAGGCCACTCTATTAAAAAAAACCCTTCCCTACATAGGGCCCCTCTGTTGGAGGCCCTTCAGGACCAACGAGAGAGAGAGAGAGAGAGAGAGCAGGAGAGCAGCAGTGAGAGTGGGAGAATAGGATAGAGGGAGGGGGAGAGGGGCACAGCAAGAGAGAGAACAGGAGAAGGACAGAGAGAGAGGGGCAGCAGGAGAGCGAATGGGAGAACAGCAGAAAGAGAGGGGGCCATGAGGGGGAGAGCAGCAGAGAGAGAGAGGGGCAGTGAGAGAGAGAACAGGAGAGTGGCAGAGAGAGGGGGGCAGCAAGGGGGAGAGCGGCAAAGAGAGAGAGAGGCAGTGGGAGAGAGAATGGGAGAGTGGCAGAGGGGGGCAGTGAGGGGGAGAGCAGGAGAGTGGTAGAGAGAGAGGGTGCAGTGAGAGAGAGAATGTGAGAGTGGCAGAGAGAGGGGCAGCGAGAGTCAGACTGACTTGTGTCAGAAATATACCCACAGAGACACTCTCACTAGCATACAGGTATACTCCAGACAGTAGAGTAATACCTCAGGACTCACACCCTTGAGTGCTATCACACAAGCCCCTCAATCCCATTTGTTCTAAGTCCCACACAGCTAGTGTCCCTGTCTGTCTCCTGGGATTTCTTCACAGCCACAAGAACCTAGTCTCTCTCCCAGTGTGTTTGTGTGTTCTTATTTGAACCAGGAGCCTGCCCTGAAGCACTGACAGCTCTCCTCAGCAGAGCCTTCAGTTTTCCACTGCTTCAATGACACAGGGTGCCACCACTCAGAGAGTTTGTCCACAGAAAGAGCCTGGTTTTGGCCTTTCTTCCAAATTAAAACTCTCTTTCTCAGTCAGAAACTCAAAATCAGTTCTGTCACAAGGAACTCAGCTGACAGGCTATTCTCAGCTGCTTCTCAGTCAATTGCCACAACTGAACTCTTCAGAACTAAACTGTGAGGTGATTTCCCCCACTGCTAGCCTCCTTCCAATTGATACATTCTGCATGCATGGATGCAGCTCAGCCAATCAGAGTGAGCCGTTCTCTGCTCATCCAGGCTATCTGCTTTAGTCCCTTGACTGAAAAACAGTACACTCCTTCTATTTGGGATGGTCGTCCTCTTCCACCGAGCGCACAGCTTCAGGAGGGATGCACATGAAGTGGTGAGGGAGGTAGGGGACACCTGCCTGGCCAGCCAGATCAGCCGAATCAACCCTGGAGATCAATGGGGATACTTTCCAGAGGTTTGGAGTGTCTGTTCAAAGCAAATAACACCAAATTTGCAGACAGCCTAGTCCTGTACATCCACTAAAGACTTGCCAAGATCAGCTCAACTGTCTTGAATTAGTGCAGAACCAGGGGTGTGTCAGCACAGCAAGTAGAAATACCAATCCGAGCAACATAGCCAAAAGTGCAGTCCAGAGGTTGTGTACAAAAAAGGTTCAACCAGAGTACAAGGAGTCCAAAAAGCCAAGTCACGGGGTCCAAAGGTCATTCAAGTAAAGGTCTAAGAGTTGAGGTCTTTGAGCAGGTTCAAGGTCCAAGACTCCATTGGGAGTCAGGAGTCTCATGAGGGAACATGGTTTGATGCGGTGATCACAGTATCAGCAGTAGTGTGACATGTTGCTTTTATGTCTGATTCATGTGGCTCTTCCTTTTTTTATGCTAGGTTCACAGCTGAGCCTCTTTGGGCTCACAAGTGAGCTGTCAGCTTGGCTTGTTAGTCTCAAGTGATCCTCCTGAGTTGTCAGATCCAGGTGCCATCAGGTGGCTTTGCATCCTTTCAAGGAGTTCCAACTTCACCCTCTAGTGCTGACTAGGGATGTGCATTCGGCTCGGCCGAGCCGAAAATACAGCCGAATCAACGCTGATTCGGCTGTATTCGGCATTGCCCGCAGCCGAATGCCCTTGCCGCCAAAAATGCGGCTCCCGAATGCGGCTCGCCGTATTCTCCCGAACTGCTATTCGGGAGAATACGGTACGGCTATCAAAAGGCTGCTGTCAATGTAAAACTCCATAGAAAAGGCGGGAAGCGGATTCTGCAGCCTCAATGGAGCTGCTTGCTTAGCTTCCCGCCTTTAGTGCCCTCTTCCCGCCTCTCCTATAGCCTCCCTGGGGTCAGGGAGGGGGGGAGGGGGAAGAGGAGCCCCAGCAGCCAATCCAAAGCATGCATTTGCAAAATGCATTGCAAATGCATGCTTTGCAGGGCTGTTGTTGTGTACTGGGTGTGTATGTGTAGCTGATGGCCCAGCCATCAGCTACATTGTTATTTTGATCTTTTGCTTACTTGGGTATCCAAGTAAGCAATGTTCTCTGGCCAATCAGAGAGAGCAGTGCTATTTTTTGAAATTGCTCTCTGTAGGGCCAGAGAACCTTTTTAAGGAGTCTTCCTGCTGGACTCCTCCATTGCTGTGTTGGTGTATGTGGTGTGGGTTGGTGTGAGAGAGATTGTGCTGCTGCTGGTGGCTGGCCCTTGGCTTCAGCTCCTGCCTGCTGCTCTCTCACTGCCTTACCAGAGACCTCCCTGGACTCAGAGAAGACAAGGTAAGACAGTTTTGGGGTTCTTGTTTTAGTTTTTGTTGGTAAAAGGACTAGAGTCCCTTTACTTGTTCAGATTTGGGTGGGTGAGTGCTGGGTGGGTAGGGTAGCCTATTTGGGGTTGAGGTTAGGTTCTGCTGGGGGTGGGGGGGGCTGGGGTGGGGTGGTTTTGCTAATTTGCCCATATCTTAATTTAGTGATAGGACTTTTTAAAGTGCAGTGTCCTTTTACTTCTCCTGATTTGGGTGGCTTGGATTTCTTGGGGTTTTTTTTTGGGGGGGGGGAGTTCCTGTATTATTAAAAGTTGAGTTTTTTACTGTTTCATTGTTTGATTTGTTGCTGCTGTGTTGTGTTTCTGCTGTGTTACTTTTATCTTCAGGTTATTGGGGGGGGGTGCTGTTTGGCTTAATTTTCATTGTTTTGTCCCCCTTTTCTGGTTCTGGTTTTAGGGGTGGGGGTGTTGTTGTTGACTGATTTGGTCAGAGTTTTCTTATTGGTGAAAGGCCACTTTTTAAAATCTTGAGTTGCTTTGCTTGGTCTTTTTTTCCTGTTGTCACTTTCTTGGTGTGGGGTTGGGGGGGGGCTGGGGGGGTTTGTTGACTGATTTGGCTTAATTTTCCTTATTGGTGAAAGGCCACTTTTTAAAATCTTGAGTTGGTTTGCTTGGCCTCTTGTGAATCTCTGGTTTTGTTTTGGTTTTTTAAAATCTTGAGTTGGTTTGCTTGGCCTCTTGTGATTCTCTGGTTTTGTTTTGGTTTTTTAAAATTACCTCTGGTTGGTGTGGGGGTTGGCGAGGGTGTGTGTGGGCTGGGTCACTTTCTTGTTGTTATAGAGTGATTTTTGGAATCTGAGTGTGCTCTCGGTTTGGCTAGGGCCACTAAATAGGCTGCCCCACTAATAAGGGTGTTTTTAGGGATTGTGTTTTTTTGAAATTTAAAACAAAATTAATCCCTTTTAAAGAGACTAGGGTTGCAGCAGCGGTGCATCTGGCTTTCAGCCACTGAAAGCTGTTGCATCCTTAGATTTCAACAGGGTAAACCACAGCTTCTCTCACGTTATAGGGGACACCTGATTTCTAGTTTGCAAGGAAATCAGGTTTGTCCTAGGATCTAGTTAGGAGAAGTTTAACTAGGAGGATATAACAAGGATTGCCTTCATCTCAAGGTAGCCTTTTAAAAACTGCAGCCAGGTAGAGGCAGGATCACCTAGTCTCCTAAACTTTACCAGACTACTACTACCCCAACCCAAAGAAGGACAGGTTAGGGACCAAAAAACAAATAAACAAGCTTTGGTGGGAGGGTTTTTAAAAAGAAGTCAGGGCACCTGTTGGTTCAGGGTACAGTGCAGTGAGTTAGGTTTGTAAAAAACCCCACTCTCAGTTCAGGTTCTGTGAGACTGGCCAAGGGTGACATGAGTGACAGGCAGCAGAAGAGGGGCCCTGGGGGCAAGGCCAAGGAGAAGACTAGAGGGATGGAGGGGAGGGGGAGGACCCAGGTCTCCCCCCCACCTGTGCGTGGGGCCACTCCACAGCCGCTTTCCAGCACTCCGACCTCTGGCCGGAGTGTGATGAAGAAGAAGGCCCGCCTTGGGCCCTTCATCGAGGCTGCTGCTGGGGCGCCCCGAGCAAAGGTGCCATTAGGTGCTGGCACTGCGCAGGGGTCTGCTGCTCGGGCAGTCACTCCTCCAGCTGATGTTGCTCGGCCTCAGCAGCCGGAGGAGGGGCAGCAAGAGCAGCCCTCCTTGGAGATGAGCTTTGGGGACAGTTTTCTGTCCAAAATGATCACCCCAAGGAGGGTGGAGAGTGTCGTTCAGGAGCTGGAGGAGAAGCTGGTTGAGGAGGACCAGCCCCCTTCTTCGGTTCCTTCGGGCACCAGCAGACCTTCAGGGGATGGCCAGGAGGGGAGGCCGCATGGGGTGGAGGGGGAAGAGATGGAGACACACGAGGTGCCTCCATCTCCGCCCACTTCCCCCCGGCGGCCAGCCCCTCCTGCCACCCCGAGGCACGATGTGTCTCCCCCGAGCACCTCAAAGGAGGTGGCTCCGGACACCCAACCTGCCAGTCAGTTTGGGCATCCGTTCACTTCCGAAGTATGGAAGCATTTCCAACTTATGGAGGATCCACGTTATGCACAGTGCAAGCTGTGTAGGGCCCGGATCAGTCGTGGGCGGGACCTTGCCCACCTGACTCCGGGGGGGATGCGGAATCACCTGCGGAAGCACCATCCAGGGGTGCTTCTTAAGGGGGAGAAGCAGGCTGGTGCTGTGTTGTCCCAGCGGACAACAACACCACCCAGCCAGGGGGTCCGTCCCATTGCGACTACCCCCGCTCTCCAGGAGCGTTCCGTGGGAGAACAGGGGCGCCAGGCATCTCTGCCTGAGATGTTTGGTAGGGGCACCTCTGTGCCAAGAGGGGGAATCAGGCACGGCAGGAGGGTGATCGCCTGGCACCTTGCCAGGTCGGTCGCCCATGGGCTTCCGTTTTCAGTTGTCGAGAATCCTGGGGTGTGGGGGTTGCTGGAGTACCTGGCGCCCTGGTACAAAATTCCTGCTAGAACCACCCTTAGCAGGACCATTGCGCCAGCTCTTTTCAGGGTGACCAGATCTGTGGTGAAGGAGCATTTGTCCCGTGCTGCCGGGGGGACTGTTCATTTCACCTCAGATATCTGGACCTCCAAACATGCGTTCGAGGGGTATCTCTCCCTGACTGCGCATTGGTGGCAACCCAGTGAGGTGGTTGGGGGTGGCAGTAGTGACAGGCAGGGTCAGGGCCGCCAGGCCGGCTATCGCTGTGCCTTGCTGCACGCCGAAGCAGTCGACGCGCCGCACACGGCGGACACTCTCAGAGCCATCCTCTCACAGCAGGTAGAGGCCTGGGTAGGCAGCGGGGGGGACGTCGCCAGGGGCTTCATGGTGACTGATGGTGGCTCAAACATCAAGGCGGCTGCCCAGCGTGCAGGCCTAAAACGCCTTCCTTGCGTGGCCCACCTTCTCCACCTCGTGGTCAAGGACGCGTTGGGGCAGACGAAAAACAATGATCGTGTGTATCAGGCCGCGACCCATGAGTACCAACTTCTGCTCCAGAAATGTCGGTACATCACGGCCATGGCACCGCCTGTTTGGTGACGTCAGCACACGCTGGAACTCCACCTGCGCCATGCTGGAGTGCATGGTGGAGCAGAGAGCAGCCCTGGATGCCTTTGTTTCTGAGACGAGGGTCTTTCGGGATGAGAACCGTCTCACCCAAGAGGATTGGGTGGTCATTTCTCAGACTGTGGAGGTTCTTGGGCCCTTCAAGAGCTACACAGAAATGCTCTCGACTGACACGGCGAGCATCGCACTGGTCGTCCCCATGGTCCAGATGGCCCATGAGGACCTGGCCTCGTTTCTAGTGCCAGCTCAAGGCCGTGCAGACGTTCTTCCAGCGGTGCGCGCCCTGGTTGTTAGGCTGCAGGTTGGGCTAGAGGCCAAGGCGTTCCTCTCCTGCCCACCGATGAGCGTGCAGAGCAAGCGCGTCTTTTCACATATGGGCGACATTGTCTGCCCACATCGCAATCGCCTGCAACCCTGGACAGTTCAGCAGTTGATCTTCCTGAAGGTCAACTTGCCTCTGTTCGGATCCCCAAACATGGACTTTGAGATTGAATGAAGTGAGCACCTACTTGTGCCTGCATCCTCTCTTGGCCCGCGCTTGGAAGATGGTTGTAAAACGCTCCTCCAATAAAAACTGACTAGAGTCCAAAGACAGCCCAAAAACTCACTCACAAATTGATTGGCAGTGCATCCCCCCCCCCTCATCCCTCCCCAAACCAAAAGTGAATGCTGGTTTAAAAACTGCAAAGCGATCCAAATTTCTCCAGTCCTCCACCCACACATGCCTAATAATACTGAAAGGGCCATTGCAGCCCCCAACTGTAACCGACAGCACCCACAGGCATAACCCACCCAGTTTTTTTTTCAGGGGCAGGAGGAAGAAAGAGGAAGGTGCCAGTGATGATGACAGGCAGCCAGCAGCCATACCAATGCTGAGGTCCCTCTAATGGGACAGTGATGCTGGTGTGTTACTGCTGAGCTGAGAGAGAAGGAATGGTTGCTTTCCTCTCACATAATCTGAGGCCCTCCCAGTGATCTTCCTCATTTGGGGTGCAATTCTGTCTCGCCTCCTCGTGGTGCACCCTGGGTTACGCGAAAGAGCCGGGACCAGCCAACCATCCATCACTCAAGGTAAGTCAAAATGCTTCTTGCTTTGTGTTGCAGAATGATGTTGAGCTAGGTGTGGTGGTCCACCACTTCTCTTGTTTGAGAGACTAGAGTTGTGTTGTTTGGGGCAGGGAAGCTGGCACCTGGGTGAGAGACCCAGAGGCAGCAGGCTTTTTGTGGTTTGCCAGCTCTCCCCATGTTGTTTGGGGCAGGGCTGGAGAGCTGGCACTTGTAGATTGTGTTGTTTGGGGCAGGGAAGCTGGCACCTGGATGAGAGACCCAGAGGCAGCAGGCTTTTTGTGGTTGGCCAGCTCTCCCCGTGTTGTTTGGGGCAGGGCTGGAGAGCTGGCACCTGTAGATTGTGTTGTTTGGGGCAGGGAAGCTGGCACCTGGGTGAGAGACCCAGAGGCAGCAGGATTTTTGTGGTTGGCCAGCTCTCCCTGTGTTGTTTGGGGCAGGGCTGGAGAGCTGGCACCTGTAGATTGTGTTGTTTGGGGCAGGGAAGCTGGCACCTGGGTGAGAGACCCAGAGGCAGCAGGCTTTTTGTGGTTTGCCAGCTCTCCCCGTGTTGTTTGGGGCAGGGCTGGAGAGCTGGCATCTGGGTTTGCTGCAGCCAGGTCTGCAGAGCAGACCTTGAGCAGATTGTGTTTTGTACTGCCACGACGTTGGCAACTGGGTTTTTATTGGTGCCAGGCCTGCAGGGTTCATAGATTAGATAGAGGGATGTAGTGCATTTGGGGCCTATAGAGATTCTCTGGTGTGAAGTTAGGTTTGGCTTTGGGTGCCCCAGGAATTGGACCCCCTGGTCCAATTTTTTTTTGGCCTTGTGGGTTTTGTGTGGGACAGTCCCCTGAAGCTGCACAGCAGTTTGGGGGGCTCTCCTCAAAACCTCCTGCTCCCCAGAGCCACTTTCCCCACGACAATTGCAGTGAGGAAGTGGCTCTAATTGGTTTTTTCTCACCATTGGGAGCAGTGTTCCTTTTGGGGTGCCCACAGATGGGTGCTGTCTTTTGGGGCCAGGGGGGTTGCATGCTGGGGAGTCCCCTGAAGCTGCCCTGCAGTTTTGGGGCCTCTCCCTCAAACCCCCCTCTGGCCAGAGCCACTTTCCCCACAGCAATTATAGTGGAGGAAGTGGCTAATTGGGCTTTCCCCATCATTGTTGGCAATGGGCCTTTTGGGGAGCCCAAAGACAGGGACCCCCTGGCCCAATCTTTTTGGGACTTGGGGGGGGGGGTTGGAGGGGAGAGGCCCCTGCAGGTCCTCTGCAAATTTGGGGGCTCTCCCTCAAACCCCCTGCCCCCCAGTAGCCTCTAATTATGCCCTATGTTGCCATTGATTTCAATGGCCCTTAGGGTGTAATGATGGAATAGGGGCACCCTCTTTGGGTGCCCCTGGAATGGGATCCCCTGGCCCAATCTTTTTGGGACTTGGGGGGTTGGAGGGGAGAGTCCCCTGCAGGTCCCCTGCAAATTTGGGGGCTCTCCCTCAAACCCCCTCCCCTCCAGGTGGCTTCAATTATACCCTATTTGCCATTGATTTCAATGGCCCATAGGGTATAATGATGGAATAGGGGCACCCTCTTTGGGTGCCCCTGGAATGGGATCCCCTGGCCCAATCTTTTTGGGACTTGGGGGGGTTGGAGGGGAGAGTCCCCTGCAGGTCCCCTGCAAATTTGGGGGCTCTCCCTCAACCCCCCCCTCCAGGCGGCTTCAAATATACCCTATTTGCCATTGATTTCAATGGCCCATAGGGTATAATAGGGCCGTATATTCGGTAATAGCCGTGCATCTACCGTATATGCGGCTATTCCGAATACGGTATTCAGTAGTGCATGGGGAATCCGAAATTTTTTCCCCCGTGTACTTCCGAATCCGTGTAAATCCGAATTTTTTTTTTTTTTGCCCATCCCTAGTGCTGACATTCAAATGGCTTTGGGATGGCAATACTGCCTGTGACATCTCATCAGGATTCTGAGTTGTCAAGGCACTGCCTTTTGGGATTGACCCATCAGCAGATCTGAAGATCATGGGGTCTGAGGGTGTGCTATCAACATCCAACTATGTGTTGAGGTCTACGTCTGCTGTTTCTCTGTCATTGACAGTGCTGTATGTCTTGTCAGGACTGACTGGCTCAGGCTGACCCATGACATAGCCCTACAGAACTAGCATCAGAATCACAGGCCAACCCAACACAACTAGTCTCAAACCACAGAAGCCAAGCAGCACTCCAGGCCAACGAAGCAAGCCAACAGAAGCAATGTCAAACCAGAGAATCCAAGCCAAACCAAACTAAGCTTAGGACACTGTTGCAAGGCCGACCAAATTTGGGAAATTGGAAAGAAAAACAGACCTTGGAGCCTTACAGCCCCAAATATTCTTGAATATTTTCAGATTTTGGGGGGGACCTGATTATCAGTATTCTGAAAAATCCTGATATCTCTCCAGATACCGATATATTATACACACTCTCTCTATAGGTATCTGGACTATAGACCATAAGGTTTTAAAATATATTTTTGGACTGGAAACATCCAAATGTACATCCCTACTCTCTGATTTTCACTTGCATTTTATTCATTGCAGGTAGATACATGGTACTTGTGAGAAAGAAATGGCTAAATTTTACTTGAGTTGCTTTTGAAAGAATGACTGATGTAAATAAATGAACACATTGCTTTTTGGATATAATATTTATGTTGACCTTTTTGCTTAGTAGATTATATTCAACTGATCTTTTTTTTGGGGGGGGGATTCAGTATTTGAGGTGAATAATTTTCATACCTCAAGATGTTTGCAAAATCTTTCTATTGACTATTCATTATGTTTATTATTTATGGTTGTTGGTTGGTCACCTAAGTCACATAATATATCCCTTCATCCCTTGACAGGATATTAAATATTTCTAACAAGGGAATAGCAAATAAGAAATTACTTTTGGGTATGACTTTTTTGAAGGAATATTTATTATTGCTAAACTTTTAGAAAATTTATATACCTTGCTAATATTTTCACAGTTGCTGTCAAAATATTTATAGATAATCAATAATTTCAAGATCACAAATCATACTCACATCTCCTTCAAGCATGAAAAAAGACTGGAGAGGCTCTAATAGCTTGGAAAGGGAGTGTAGGTAATGGAGACTTCATGCAAACAGAAGCACACTGGGCCACAATCTTTAAACCACTGGCATTAGAGTAATAGCCAGTGATTTCATTAAGGCAACTTGAATGAAAGTGGTTTGACATATGTGTCCATTGCAGTACCTCCCAAAGAGATTATTCCCTTTCAGACATTTTAACCTTTTTTAAAAAATTCATGAATAAGGGCAGAATAAACACACATAGAAACACTAGTGGGATCATGGGAGCAGGCCTTCTCCTCTTTTCAAGAGACATCACCAGACAGGGCTGCCCAGTTTCCTATATTAACCTCCTCTCATCCAGACACTTCACAGAGCTGCTGGGACTGGGAAATAAATGCTGTTTTTTATGCTACCACCATTTATTCACAGATATGTATATGTATAGTGACTGAGGTTTTACAGGTGTACGCAAGTGCATATGTGCATTTCTTTCCTTGAGACAATATGCATCAGTCAGTAGAGTTAACAAGAAACAAAAGGAGTTAACTTTTATTGAAAGGTTAACATAACAGGGGAGATACACACACATGCGCATGCATGCACGCATGCATACACATACACAAAATGTTTCTCAGTTCTTAAACTTTTGAACTCTAATTCAGCTTATGCTTCTAGGACTCTTAGTTACAAGATAACTTTTCCTTAGCCATTGATAGGCACTTCTGGATCTCCCTAGCTCAGAACTCTTAATCAGCTTGTTTTCTGACTCTCACTGACTAACTCTTCCCCAGTGGTTTGGTCTCTGTGCTCTCAACATTCCATTAGCTCCCATTGGCTACTCCTAGAGAGAAGTAGAAGTGGAGCTGTCCATCACACATTTGTTTGTACATAAGGCTGACAACTCTGGCTTGGGAAATTCTTGGAAATTTCAGGGCTATTCCTGGGGATGGCAGAGTTTGGGGAGGGGATGGAGCTCAACAGTGATATAATACCATAAAGTATGCTCTCAAAATCTGTCATTTCCTCCAGGGGAACTGGTTTCTGTAGTCTGGAGATCAGTTGTGATTCTGGAAGAACTTCAGGCTCCACCTTGATGTTGGTAACCCTATTTATAGATACTGAATATGGTTCAATTGGATCAGAGCTCTCTGCTTCAGTCTTTCAGTCTCTATGTGTGTTCAGTCTGTTAGAAGAGGGTCCTATCACTAGAGGTGATGGAGATAAACTTTATGGAATAAGACACAGAAATGAGAGAAGTAAGCCACATAATTCAGCAAATATGGCATAGAACACAAACAAATATGCCCAAGTAGAATTCAGTCATTTTGTTCAAGTAGTTAGATCCCTATTTAGATGAAAAGGTGTTAACTGAAAGTGAGTAGATGCTGCTTGTGTGCATATTTGTGCTTAATATTGCATATACAAGTGATTGTGAGAATGTGTGAACAAATGTTTTTTCATAACCAAGCATGTGGGGGAGAACGTTACAACAGTGTGAAGCAAAATAATAAAAAAAAATCCTATGGACTATCTGTGTTCACTACGGTCGTTTTCGCACTTAGCGTTTGCTACCGGTTTTCCCCGGAGCAATTATGTCTGGACCATTTCCCTTGTTTTCGCACTAGTGACTCTTTTGCGGAGTCACTTTCCATGAATCCCCGGCTCAAATCGTTTTCGCACTGGCATCGAATTGACTTCAATGCCATGTCAATCATTTTTTTTAAGCGCAATTCCAGTTGTGTAATTGCGTAACAACGTAACAACGTAACAACATAATAGAGAATCCCCTTTTTCACGGGCAAACCATCACGTGACACTTCTGGTTGAGTATTGGCTGCAGCAGCAGCATCCTCCACACTGTCTTGTATCGTCAGAGGCATTCACAATGGAGAATCCTGATGACGAGACTAAGGGGTTCCTTTATTCAGCATTGGAGGTTGCTTTTCTGTGCCTCTGCGCCGGACGCCAAGTCCTCTGCACCGGAGAAAAACTCCTCAATCATTATGCATTTAGATCCCGGAATCCTCTGATCTCCTCTAGAAAGTCTGACGCCCGGCTTCGACTGCTTAGAGGTGGCACTCGCCGCCAGGAACGTAGATGGCACTATCTTGCCAGAATGCGGTTTTCGCCCAGGTATTGGGTGTTCCCCCGTGAACTGCGCTGGTGGGAGAAATTTGTGCTTGTGTTCTGGGGTGACGAGCAATGGCTTTATAACTTCCGGATGACCAGAGCGACCTTCCTGGAGATTTATGCTGCTGTGAAGGACAAGCTGGAAAGGCAAACCACATGGATGAGGTCTCCGGTCCACCCTGAGAAGTGGCTCGCGGTAGCGCTATGGTACCTCGCAACCGGAAGCGCCTATCGGGAACTCAGCGCGCAGATCAGGATCGGCGTTTCCACCATCCATGGGATTGTGATGGAGGTCTGCGAAGCCATCGAGACCCGTTTGTTTTCAAAGGTCATGTGCCTCGGTGACGACATTGGAACGGTGTGTATATTTCCCCCCCCCCTCCTTAGTTTTGCGTTATATCGCAATATCGATATATAAGACCATGGTGATTCTCTATTGCTGATACAGTGGACGTTGCATTAACCGTGACCTGATCCACTGTACTCCATTTCTCAACAGATCATGGATGGGTTCGGGAAACTCGGTATGCCGCATACGGTGGCTGCTCTGGATGGATCGCACATCCCGATACGGGCGCCTGGGGGAAGAACTGAGGAGTTCTGCAACCGGAAGAAGTTCTGTTCGGTGATCCTCCAAGGCACGGTTGATCACACAGGACGCTTCCTGAATGCAGAGTTTGGCTTCAGCAGCAGGACCAACGATGCGTTTGTTTTCGCAAACAGCCATCTCTGCACCAGCAATGATGCAGGGCTCTGGGTTCCAGGGAACCCTATGGTGACTTTTGGAAATGTAACCATCCCTGCGCTTGTATTGGGCGATGGAGCGTACCCCCTTCGGCCGTGGCTGCTGTCCCCGTACAGGAAACCCGACGGGCCCGTGCAGAAGCACTTTAACAAGAAGCACGCCAGGGCCAGGAACATCGTGGAGCGTGCTTTCGGGAGACTTAAGGCTCGTTGGCGTGTCCTGCAAACACGAATGAACGCACAGTACCAGAGTGTGTTCTCCATTGTGACCGCATGTGTGACTCTGCACAATATTTGTGAGGAAAAGGGACATGCGGTCACGCTGGATATTCCTGATAAGGGGATAACATTAATCCCAGACCGAGAAGAGGCAGACTTTAGGGTTATCAACAGGAGGCAGTTAGAGAGGGGGAGGATTGTGCGGGATGCTGTCGCAGAATATATTTATCAAAGAAGATGATGATTCTGTGGCTTTCTGTCCACCATGTCTCTCGCTGCTGCCGCCTGCTCCTGAAAGCCTGCTTTTTTGTTGTTGCGAAGTTATGCAATTTCAACTGTTCCCTGTATAACTGCTTTTTTATGCCTGCCTATTTTCAGCTTCCGCCCTGTAAAAATGCCTATTTCTTAAAATTATGCCTGCGTTTGTTTGGACTGCTTCCCGTTACAGCAAATAAAGTTTGGGGCATTACAAACTGCATTGCTTTCATTTAGTTTGGTGGTGGTTGGGGGGGGGAAGTAATATTTCGATGCACCAGGGGTCTTACACGTGCTTCTGGCCTGGCTCTGTTTTTGCCTTGTCGATCAGGATATGCCTTCCCTATGATTGGATAAATCAAAGCAGAAAGGGGAGGTTGCTATTTCGCTAAATCGAAAGTGCGTTATTTCGAAATGGCGGCCAGGGGAAGGAGAGGCACTTTCTGGCAGCGTGAAGAGGTTTTGGCGATGCTGGACATTGCGGAGAGGAGCGGCCACGCTCAAGAACTAATGTCCAGCACGCACCTCAACACCCGCAACATCTACGAGGCGATAGCCAGGAGGCTGCAGCGGAGGGGGTTTGACCGGACTGCTGCGCAGTGCCGGTCAAAATTCAAACGCCTCCGCTGCAGCTTCATGGCAAGCCTGCAGGCATGGGGCGGTATCCCCAGGGTGTCAGGCAGGACACCCTACCATGACGCCATGGTGCGTCTGTGGGAGTTGGCGGGGAGGCCCCGCTGGGAGGACCGCCATCATGATTGTGAGTATCAGCACACACAAACGCCACACACACCCCTTCCTTCTTTATTACTGCTTCGTGGCAGTACAGTACAAGATCCACCCCCACCCCCCCTTCTATGTTCTGATATGCCTTCCTGGTCCAATAAGTATTACCTGCACACAGCAATGCAATGAATTGTGTGGGATGTGGGATGGGGAGCAGGGGGAAGGCACCATGGATGATCACAGAAACCTTATTCATTAGATCCCACTCCCAACCCCCCTTCTATGTTCTGATATGCCTTCCTGGTCCAATAAGTATTACCTGCACACAGCAATGCAATGAATTGTGTGGGATGTGGGATGGGGAGCAGGGGGAAGGCACCATGGATGATCACAGAAACCTTACTCATTAGATCCCACCCCCAACCCCCCTTCTATGTTCTGATATGCCTTCCTGGTTCAATAAGGGGCCCTGCAGATTTCAGTGCAGTTTTCACATATGCTGTGTGCTTTCATTCACATTACTTGCATGTATGAGTTTCATTACTTGGTTTTTTTCTATATCATACCACAGTTGACAACCGTCCACGAGGCGCAGCAGAGCAGCCAGGCCCACCCCTGGAGGAAGAGGAGGATGAACCAGAGAGGGAGGGTCCTCAGCTGGGTGCGGAGGAGCAAGAAGGTACATTACCTGACAAAGCAGCCACCTCTGGGTTACTGCACATTAAACGCATTAAGAAGCCATGTGCGCAGGGCGTTCAAGAACATAATATGTGTCTTAGCAAGCATTCCTTCACTGAGCAAGGGAGGGTTGGTGAGAGGGTGAGGAAGTGATTAAGTAATGCATGCAGGAGGGAGGGAGGGAGGGAGTGTCAGAAGGGTGGCAGCTACAGGGCTTGCATGTGGAGGCGGGAAGTTAGCCGGAGAGGACGCTAAGCAGGAATGCATATATCGTCATGCAGATGTGTGTTGACGTTTCTCCAGCACTTAATGATTATTTTTGCAAATCTTAGGCGGTGGGAGCCCAGCACAAGTTCCGCAGGTGGAGGGCGCTGAGCCTGCCAGAGCAGCAGAGGCCGCTGAGGAGGCAGGTGGGTTCGCTGAGCTGAAGATAGAAATCAATAGGCATGGAGTGCAAGGTTTAACTTAATATGATGTTCAAATAGATATGATGTTGCAACCTTTTCAACCGCCCTGTTAGATGATTACAGGAGTGCACTACCTGCTGCAATACTAATTGTCCTCTCGGGGCACTGCGCAATAACGTTGTTACACAATGCACACATGCCTATAATTTTCTAATGTGCATGGTGTGCTTGCATTTCAGGGCCTTCGGGAGGGGCAGTGGTGGAGGAGCATGTGCGCCTAGCACAGGAGCCACAGCTGGAAGCCATTGCCCGGCTGGAGGCCCTCTGCCGCTCAACATGTGAGTGCTCAGTATTTTGCATGATGGATAGTTGTTGTGAGTGAGTGACTGACTGAGTGCTGTGCGTACATTACTGAGGACGTTGCACTTACTTGCTTCTTTTCTAAATTGCAGTCAGCGCCTTCATGCGCCGGATCGACGGCATCGAGCGGCGGATCCGGCGCATTGAGCGGGCCATTGAGAGGGGTGGGGGGTTTTGGGAATAAAGTTTCAGCGTTGTTTATGTGTTTCGTTTGTCAGTTGTAATAAATTATTGTTACTGTTGAAACCTTAAGATATTGTTTTTCTTTACCTAAACACCAAACTGGGACCTGTGCAAAACATAACTTTATTACAAGTGCGTTAACCTGACAAGAACACAACATCAGCTGTACAGCTGTTGCTTATTAATCGTTAAGGTAGGAACACCCTGCCTGTGCAGGTATAAACAATGAAATAACATCATCAATAACAACATGCACAACATGTAAACAATGTCTGCAACTCACTGCTTCCCTTGATGGGCATTGATTCTGGTACCCATGAAGGGGACAGTGCTGAAAAACACAGCAAAATAAAAAGGCAGAGCAGCAGGACCTGCATCTGTCATAGACAGCATTGCACATCAGAAGCAGCCAAACAATGATGAGATGGAGTTATCATCAGATATTCCAAACGGGATGGTTTTAGGGCTCAAAATACACCCTCTGCTTCCCTGTGCAGGATCTTTTCTTGCCCCTACGGGAAGCCACCACACTGCCACTTGAGCAGGGTGCAGGAGACAGGAGGCTCTGACTCTCAGGCATAGAGTCTTCTGCCAAAACCGGGTAAGCTATATCTGAAGGCAGTGCTCCCCGAGTATCGCTGCAGTCACAGTTGAGGTGAAGCTGCCTATGTGTCACAGATGGTGGAGATGCTGCAGATGGTGGAGATGTTGCAGTGGCTGGTACCTCACCTACCCTTCCCTGTGTCCTACCTTCCCTAAAAATTTGGGCAATACTGCCTAGCATATCCACAGCTGCCCTCATAACATCCACAGTCTCCCTTGTGGCCTCTTTGAAAGCATCTATCAAAGCCTGCCTGTCATGTGTGTCACGCTCCCCCTGCAAAGAGAACCTGTGTTCTTCAGAAGCTAGCAGTCGGTCAAAGCGCTCCATCGTGTCTTCATGATCCAGATGGCTTTGACTCATCATCTTTTCAGCTACATTATTCAGCATGGCTACCCTTCGCTGACGTTGAGCTTCGTTCTGCACACTCTCCTCCTTTCTTTGCTGTGCTGATGATACCGGCAGCTGATCCCCTGAAGCATCTCAAAGAAGAAGGATGGAAAGATTACATTCCCAGGAAAACTCTGGCAATACACCCCGTGTTTGAGCTAGGATACAAGCTCCCATTACTGACATGCACTACTCTACTGCAGGTATTGGCATCGCTGCTGTAGATTAAGCAGAAAGCCCACGAGCATACCTCCTTCCTCTCCTTCCTGTTCCGAGAGGACAGCATCTCCAGGTCTTCCCCTTTCGATACTGCACCCTTCTTCCTCCTCAAAGTCATCTGAAATTGATACAACACTCATTCCTCAACCTGCTTAGTGCTGCCAAGCCCATGTTTACCTTAAAATTCTTTACTATAACATGTCTTCAGCAGCAGTTCTGCTCATACATGAAGCAGGAAACGCAGGGTCAAGGGCTCAGCAATTGTAAGCTGGGCTATGCATCTAAGTTCCACTGAAAGCTTTCACATTCCACATAAGACTTATCAGAAGCACTGCAGGCCGCACTTACCCCGCAATGACTCCTTGGCTGGATGTTCAGCAGTAAAATCCTGGCTCTGTTCCTGTTCCTGTAACGCATTGCTTGGGTTCACGCTGCTTGAGCCTATAGCAATGCAGAAAAATCAACGGTATTATGCTAGCTCAGGGGGGGGGGGGGTTGGCAGAAGGCAGAGAAGTGCTGCGAGTATAATAAGTGCCGAGTATAGTAAGGCAAACATCCACGTCTCCCTTCATTAAGGGGCAGTTTCATTAAGGTTTTCCCCATGGCTCCCTATCACCGGCCAACCCACAGCAACCACGCACGTTTTGTAATTTCGTTAGTTTGAAGTATCGCTATTGCGCAGGAAAATAAAAGTTTAAAAAAGATTATACTAAGGAATCCTTCACGTGGGTTTCCTTATGGGGGAGAAGGGACCCCAAACCATAAAAATTACATGGCTGAGGGGCACTGCATCGCCTGGATACTCACCAGGAGGTGATTCAGTGGTGTGCGTCCGGAGATCAGCAGCGTTGATTGTTAAGAGGTCCGCGGAAGAGATGTTATCTGATCCTTGAATCGGCATGTTTTCCTTGTTTGCCTTGTAATAATGCACCTTCCAGCTTCTCTTCATGACGGAGGGATGCGTGGACTTATCGTTCTTAAGGATGCGGTCCAGCACATCATAGTGAGCGCAGTAAACTGGGGATACCCCACTCTTTTCATTGTGGCTAACGCATCTTCGGTAGTCCTGACGCAAGCCCTTGGTCTTTGTGCGGCACTCCTGCGCCGACCTCTTGTGTCCCATGGCATGCATCGCCTTAGATATTTCCTCGTAGACATAGATGTTTTTGTGGCTAGCGGCCAGCGCCTTCTGGATCTTCTCCTCAGTCCAAATGGACAACAAGGCTTCTGTTTCGCTCTCTCGCCACGAAACACCACGAGCCCCCATTGGCTTGCTGCTGGATGCCATTGCACGTAGCTGCTGTGCAGTGGTGGAGGCAGTAAGCTGCTCAATGGCGGCCAGCAATATCTGTCCCTTCTTCCTCCCAGTGTTCTGTTCGGCTCATGCAAATTGTGACGATCGCTGCTACTCGCCTCATGATTTGCCACTAGCATTGGAAGCCTCCCAGCATTGGCTAATTAACACTGATGTGGGCGATTCCCTGATCCTCGTTCAGCAGTTGCAATTCTCGCGAGACCCTCGCCATAACACCCATGAGATTCTCGCGAGACCCAACCCCCCATCAACCATAATGTAGAATGCAATTTTGTTGTTGCGAAATAACGCAACTAAGTAAAAATAAAAAAGTGCCCGTCTTAGAAAGCAACGAAAACACTTGCCTCAGCGAAATAACGCAACTAAAATGATTAATAATATTCTAACATTAGAAATAACGAAACCGCCTAAAAATGGTTTTGGATTACTCAGCGCAAAACTACAGGAACAGTGAAGTGGCAATTGAGGCTATTCCAGGGGGATTTTTTAATTACTATTTATTTCGAAATATCGCTATTACGCAAGAAATATGAAGTTTAAAAAAAGAAATGGCCGTGCGGGCACTTTTAGGAAGCGCCGCGAATGGCTGATGATTGCCCAAGGGGGTAGGTGGAGTGGGAGGATGGAAAAGGCAGAGGGTGAAGTGGCAATTGAGGCTATTCCAGGGTTTTTTTTATTATTTATTTCAAAATATCGCTATTATGCAAGAAATATGAAGTTTTAAAAAAAAATGGCCGTGCGGGCACTTTTGGGAAGCGCCGCGAACGGCTGATGATTGGCCAAGGGGGTGGATGCAGTGGGAGGATGGAAAGGCAGAGGGTGCCGCCCACAAAGCAGTCGATTTCCCACAGGAAACTCCGCGGAGTGGATCCGGTGTGGATCCGCAGGTTTTCGGAAACTCCGGAAGCCTGTGGATCAAGAAACTCCGGGGTGAAACCCCTGAAGCCCCGGAGCAAACCGCGACCACGGAGCAACATGTGCGAAATCCAGGAAAAGATCCGGAGGTAAACGGGATGCCACCCCGGAGTAAACGCTAATGAGAAAACGGCCTACCTGCAGTGTCTGGGGAAGCAATTTCTCTTCTTCAGGGCTTTATGTTCTCTGTTCTTCCCAAATATTGAATTTAGTTCTTGTATTGAAATGTACAGAAATAGTAAAGAACACATTTGTTACATTGCCCATCCAAAGTTCTTTTGATAAAGGAGAAAAGATCTGAGAGATGCTATTAAGCAAGCTTTTCATAAATGTATAGGAAGTATTCATCGTCTGATGAAGCGTGCTTAAGAGCACATGAAAGCTTATGTTCTAAATAAAAATTGGTTGGTCTTAAAGGTGAGACTTGACTCCTGCTTTGTTCAACTGCTTCAGACCAACACGGCTGCCCGCTTGGATCTATCTTTTTTGAAAAGAATGCACAGAACTGAGCTGCTATGAATTTTGAATGAGAATTCAGGCCAATTCTCTCTGTGGGTTGCTGATTTTCCAATGTGTATCTCTGAGAGAACACCACTAATATTCTGGAAATGTATAAAGGGGGGAGGGGGGGAGCTGCAGTCAGTTCCTTGTGTGTTGCCTAGGAATGCTATCAAATTTCACATGCTTGCTTGTTCAAATCAAATATCTCTGTTTCCTTTGTGCAAATTGAAACCATGGATTTTTATTTTCCTGCCATTTTCTTTCTCTTTTGGAGTTTTCCCTCATAAAATCTATATATTTAAAATGTTTTTTGTGCATCAATAAATTGATTTTATGCACATACATAAAATCATGTGCTGAATTAAAAATTAATAATCCATACCAGCAACAAAAATGGTATTGATTACATTATCACAATGATAGTATGTCAACAAAATGAAACTGATGCTACTGCTTTTTGTTTGTGTACAGAGTTGCATCTTCCTTGCAAGCATTCAATTATCACCTCAAGAAGGAGGTGATAGTAATAATAATCTTATGGTATCATGTAATATAGCCAGTAAACCCAAAGATTGTCTGACTACCTTAAGTTCTAACTCTTTTAGTGTTATACACCACTAGGTGGTGAGCTAAACTTATTTGGGGGGACTGAAAAAGCTCTGAGAGCTGTGACTGACCCAAGATCACCCAGCTGGCCTCATGAGGAGGAGTGCAGAATTCAGTGGTAGGTAGGCATGGACTACTGATAAGCCTGTCAGCTGTATAAAATGAGACTCAGGTACTAGACAGCATTCAGATGTCATGATAGCACTAATTAAAGAACTGTAACAAAAGTTATGGCATTGGGGATGATCACAACTTACCTGCAGTATTCACATGCTCCCCCCACTCCTCTCTTAATGTACAGAGCATGATTGAGCATTTCCTGGTTTGATTAAGCTTCAATTTGCTGTGATGCCTTAATGCAGGTGCTTTAGCAGTTCTGAGGTTGTTTTCCTTCACAGTCTGGGAATCTAAGCCTCAGTTAAATCCCAGTTTAGAATTCTGGCTTGGGGGAGGGTGACAAACTCCAATTTGCCAAGACACCTGCATTCAACGTCATGACAAATTGAAATGGAATCAAGCTGGGAAGTGTTCAATCAAGCTCTATGTGCTAGAAGATGGGGGGAATGGAAGGGTCAAGGGGAGCACACAAGCACAGAGAGCAAGCTGTGAGAGAACAAATATCTGTTTAATTAGGTTTTGCTTTGACATTTGAGAACAACCTTGATCATAAACTTCTGTTTTAAGTCTTTTGAAATATCTTCTCTCAAAAATCAAAAGGATGTAGGCTTTACTTATTGTAAAGAGCAAACTCAATATGTACTCACAACAAGTTAAACTAAATCACATGCTAAACCACCTCAGAAATTTGAAGTAGGCTAAGGTCCATTCTGCATACACAGCTTACTTCTAATTTTCACTGAAGTCGAGCTGGTAGGGGTGTACTTCGAATGCTGTGCCTGCATTCTACATCTTTTTCTCTCTTTCCGATTTCTATTGAGAATTGTGTTGTATTTATTCTACATACCAATGAGAAAATGTGGGTAATGTTCTGGGATTGGTTTCTCCTGATAGGTTAGTTTCACAGAAGGCGTGCCTTTTGAAATAGAAAATTATTCTGGCTGAATTTACTGTGGAATCACCATTACTAACCCCCCCCCCCCCATTAGTAGTCAAGGAGTTTGATGGAGAAAAAAACACACTGGCAGACGCTGTTTTAAGAATTCAGTGAGAGAGGGGGGAGGTAGAGACATCAGCGCTTTGCAGCCTGAGTTTCCCCCATTGTTATTTAGAAATGAGATGATAAAAGGGGAAGAGGCTGCTGCCACCACAAAGTAGGTTCTGCAGCATTATTCTCACATTTGAAAAGTCTGTGGTCAGAGTCAATTTAAAAGGAAACCTTTTTTTTTCAAATACAAAATTGTTCCAAAGAAGAAATCAAACTTGCATTGAATACCTCAGCATCTTAACCAACCAAGCTAATTTGATGTTCTTGCAAATGAGTCAGACAAAGGCAATTATGTACCTCATCTCCTATTTCAAAAAACATGCCTAGTGTGAAACTGACCAATAAGAACAGGCCAATTAGCCTGCCAGGGGATAGGAGGGGAAAAATTCAAGGAAATGTTTCTACTTTTAAAGGCTTGGAAGCGAATTAAGAGGAAGAGGGGAAAATACTGCTCTGAAAAACCACTCTTGGAAGCTACAGAGATACAGCAGAATACTAGGGAAAGGATGCGGAAGAAATTTCAAAATCTGATGGGAGTGGGGTGAGTGTGTGAGTGAATATGGAAGCAAGTTTTTGAAGTGACGGAAGTGGGAGGCAAGAGCCGTAGTAAACACAAAAGCAGAAAGGGCCTAAGTCTTGCTTCTTTCCCACACAAGCACTCATCTGCTGTTGAGGCCCTATTAGTGTTCCATTTATGGCCCTGTTAGTTAATGATATGACAACTTAAAAAATAGAAAGAGGATGTTCCTTTTAGCCAACCTTCTGTTTCTACTGGGTTGAATTTCAGGCAAATGGCATGAACAGCTGGGGAGTTAGCCAGTGAGGTAATGTTGAGAGCTTTGCAGCTATATTTGGTGAAGCTTATAGATAATTTTGATAGTTCAGAGGGTGCATATCAGATAGTGGTAAAGAGCTGAGACGCAATGGGAAAACAATTTATTTGCATGATAATGGCTTGCCTATAACTAATGCAGGATAAATAATTGTTTTGATTTCACTTAACAATAAGTTCTGGACTAGATTTTGTTGTTCTGCTATTAAAAGTTAAATATTGGTAAATATTAATCCAGTGCAAGGCATGCAACAGGTGATAACAAACTAATTTGCTTATTCTTCCGTTTGATTCCCCACTCCTCCACTTGCACCTGCTAGCATGGCCTTGGGTCAGCCATAGCTCTGACAGAGGTTGTCCTTGAAAGGGCAGCTGCTGTGAGAGCCCTCTCCAGCCCCACCCACCTCACAGGGTGTCTGTTGTGGGGGAGGAAGGTAAAGGAGATTGTGAGCCGCTTTGAGACTCTTCGGAGTGGAGGGCGGGATATAAATCCAATATCTTCATCTATCTTCTAAACTCCCCCTTCCACCCCCCCCCCACTATATATTAGGGGGAAGGGTTCTCACCTAGACTTTTCTTTATTGTGCTATTTTGTCAGAGTAGTTTACAAAAGGGAGCCCCATGGCACAGAGTGGTAAGGCTGTAATATTGCAGTCCAAGCTCTCTGCTCACGACTTGAGTTTGATCCTGATGGAAGCAGAGTTCAGATAGTCGGCTCAGCCTTCCATCCTTCCGAGGTTGGTAAAATGAGTACCCAGCTTGCTGTAGGTAAAGTGTAGATGACTGGGGAAGGCAATAGCAAACCACCCCATAAAAAGTCTGCCGTGAAAACATCATGATGTGACATCACCCCAGAGTCAGAAACAACTGGTGCTTGCACAGGGGACTACCTTTACCTTTTTTTGTTTACAAAAGAGAACATAAACAAAAATTAGTGGTATGTCCACCCTACTACCTTAGGAGTCTCAGTTCAGTTCATACAATTCACCAAACTGACACAGCATATAATTTTATTCTATGGCTGATGCCATGGCATACTTGGGAAATTACAGGGTTAGTAAAAGCAAAAATGCAGTCCTGAATTTTGTTTTATTGGTAATATTGTCTAGCTTTCAGTTGAGAATGTAGCAAGCTCCTATGCAGGCATGACTAGAACTTCAGAATTGTATTTTTAAGTAAGCTTGAAGAATTGACTATTCAGGTTGTGTGTGTTTGCGTGTGGTGTTTAGATGGGCTAATGTATTTTTCTATGCGGGCTAATATCTCTGTACATTAGCCCATCTAAAGGTTATCAAGGCTGAGAAAATTCAAAATATCCCCAAGAGAATTCCTGATGACCCAAAGTAGAAAAATGTATTTAGACTAGCAAGCCATAAATAATATATTCATGAAGAGAATCCTTGAAGATACATGGATAAAATGCAAACAATCACAAGTTATCTATTAACTTCACAATTTTGGTGGAATTTTTAGTTGGTGTACAGTATAATGATGGAATGCTCTATAAATGATACATGAGACAAGGAGAAATGATAAAGAGGTGAAGAAAAAAGGGTTCTTTGAAATTCCTTGCCTTCCATTTGCATAGTTAAAGGACAGAATATCTGTGTGGGTGATAGAAGAGGTTGTGTCAGTAGTCCATTCCATTCATACTTAGGCTAGGCCAGAATTTGAACAATTCCTGCATGAAAAAATAGTTGACTGTCAGTCTGATAAGGAAACTTCTTTGTTTCACCAACCCACCCTCAGAATTATTAGTCAGCTATGAACATGGAGATATTTTACCTTTTGATACATTAACTTCATTTACAATTATGGTTTTAAAAATTTGCTTGAATTAAGTGATGGCTGTAATACTCAAAATACTCTCCTTGGAGCTAGCCCTATTGAATAAAATGGGACCTGCTTCTGAGTAGGCCTCTTAAAGATGGCTCCCACAATCATGGATCTGGAAGCAAAGCAACTCCCACTAGATTATTTTTAATTATATAGGTAATTCTGATTTCCCACCCCCCCTCAAGTTACTATTGTTGTTTTTTAATAGTACAAAATATGTATGTATGTGTATAAATAATTATTTGCTCACAATTGACTAATCTAAACATGTTTTTGACACCTTTTTGTATGTTGGCACATGATCTGAATGTTGTAAGAAAACTGTGTATGAACTGGTACAATTGTTTTCATTTCTTTCAAATGTTGCATGTTGTCATTGATTCTGGTGCTCCTTGCTGTCATTGATATAAATGATTTTTTTTTTGCCTTTTCACTGTTTTACCTGTGCATTATTTTGATACCATTTATAAGTGAAAGACACAAATATAACATTGAACAATTAGTTAACTGCAAGGGGGAAAACTCATTGCAGGGAAAGAGAAACCAGTACAAAATACAAAGTATCTATTAACTTCACAAGCTACATTTCTTGTGTGGAAGCAACTAACTTGAACAGGTTGGACCAGATGCCTTTGAAATATGATCCTACCCCTAAAAAGGATGGTGTAGGGATCAAAGTTATGGACTTAGGCAAGGAGTCCTGCTTTTATACTCTGCTCAGCAGCAAAGCTTAATAACCCTGGGTTACTCACAAGGGCATGCATTTCATGGTAAATTTTCACTTATGGAACATATTTCTCTCAACAGAATGGGACCCTATACTCCTTCTCCCACTGCAACCCCAAATGTCACTCCTGGGGGGTGGGAGGGGACTGAGGAACAGAATTAGGGGGAGCCAAATTTCTATAGCAGAAGAAGTGAAATTGGAGAAAATAATCCCTCTTCTACATTAGCAGAAATGTTCTCAATGGGTATTCATTTGTGGGGGCCTGATTATGGTTGCATCACTATCCTCATCCTCAACTACCACCTTTTTGCCCTATGGAAGACAGTTTATTTGTACTAAAATCAAAGTCAAGTTCCTCAGTTTGAATCAACCCCTCAAGCAGACATATTTTTGGACTGAATAGACTGGATTATATAGACTTTGCCTCTGCGGAAGAAAGAGAGTGCAAAACATGTAAGTTACTGGATTTTCACAATGAATACTTTATATCACCTGTGGCTTATTATTTTTCTTTGTGTCTTTGAAATTCTGCTTTTTCAAAGACAGCCCTCTTTTCTGTGATTTACAAGCTTTTCTTGTAGGCTATAGCATGGATTCAGACAGCATGCTCAGTTTTTCTATATTGATAAGGTGTTGAAGAATCTCTTTGAATGCAAACATATCACAAGAAGAGGCGCTGAATATTGTGGGGAAAGTCGTGAAACTTAGAGAGATAGAGGCGCTGCCTACTTGTGTTGTCTTGAACTGTAGATACATAATATTTTCTACTAAAATAGTTTGCTTCGCAAGTAGCATTTATGGTAAATATAATGGCCTGGATCCATCAGATTTCCTCTTGTGCCAGGGTTGTTACACAAGCTGAATTGTAATAAAAACCTTACACTTTCCCTTTGAACAAGTAAAACTATGGGCCAGTCCCAGGTTTTAGAAGTCTCCCCCTCTCTGTCCACCATCAGGCTGCTGTTCACACTCTCCTTCCTTCCCACCCATCTCCATGCCTCCCACATTCCTATGTATCCTTCCCCTGCCTGCTTGTGAGACCTCCCACTGCACATGCTAATAGTCGTTTGCACCACCTGCAATCATTTCCATGGGACACTGGGAGCACAGGTGGTGGAGTGTTAACCAGTGAGTGAGTGGATGAAGTGTCTGCAGTAGTGAACTCTGACAGCTGCCCCAACTCTTGACTCTTGCACTGCACCCTAGAACAAGGAACATGTTGTTATTAAATATGAAAAGCTGGAGCTCCATGAGTCAAACATTAGGCATATAAATACTACAGTGAATTTTTTATACTGAATGATATATTTGTGAACTTTGAATGAACAGTTCAATGGATTGTTTTATGTAGGTTTCAATAACGTTTTATGCAGGACAATATAGAGGCCTAAGCCAATAGTCATTTTAGGAGAGAGGAGGAATCTAGGTTTCTGTCTCTGATTGGGATTTTTGAAAAAGGTTACCCTCAGTTCCCATACACTTCTGAAATCATCATCATCATCATCACCATCATCATCATCATCACCATCATCATCATCATCATCATCTTTTATTGTTAGAAATATAACTCAGAACCTGTACTTGAAAATAGAACTCAAAGGACAAACTTCTAAAAAGAGAACTTCAATTAGGAAGAATTTTTGGCACATATTTGTTCCAGACATCACGGAATAATTTCAGTCATGATAATGTTTCTCCAAATTAGCTCATTAAAACTATACTAAAGAAACAAATATTGGCTTTTTAAAGCTTTCATGGCTTATGTCAGAACCTTATTCTGGCTGTGCAAGTAACTGAAGACGTTTGAAATGTGTTAACAAGGCTTATGTCATCATGTGAAATGGGATAGTGAATTTCAGAAACAGCTCAGTAGTCCATGAAATATTTTGGCTGTGGAAAAAGTTGGCCATCACTGCAAGTGAGCAGAACAACCCCATTAGAATTTCCAGGATGTAATTTAAACCTTTGCAGAGAATATCTTAGTGTTCTACAGACATTAAAGCTCCTTTCAAAGGTAATGTGTTATGACTACGCAGTGATGTATCACCTTGGAATTTCTCAGTGACACCAGCAAAGATCTAGAAATTGCTAGTCATATGTAGGCTAATCTAAAAAATGAAGATGCATGAGTTCATATCATACTGATTCAGTATCTAGATGTATGGATGCCAACTTTTGCAGCTTTGCTGAAACTTAAGTTCAGGTATTGTTATATTTTAATTCATTTCTAACAATTGTTGGCAGGGAAGAGGATGACAATAACACCAACCCTTCCACTATTTTAGATATAAATTCTAGTAACATCCCCCCCCCCAAAGCTTACATTTACCTTATAGAACCACTGAATGGAAAACTGTAAGACAAAATAATACAAGTTGGAGAGATGTTAGACTTGAGGCTCAATTAAAAGTCTGTAAAGTTTCAGACTATGACCTGTTTTTGGGAAGTGAATTACATAGAAGTTATTTCTGAGCAAGCATGTACATTATAGATTATTTGATTGCCACTGTGATATAGAAAAAAAGTACTGTTCTTGTGTCAAAGACTATTTAAATTTGAATCTCCCCTCACCCATGAAGTTTACTGGCTTATGCTGAACAGGAGACCACAAAAAAAAAAAAAACTTTTATGACTCAAACTGATTCAGGAAGTTTGTGACATGGTAAGATAGTCCCCTGGAGTGCTAGAGACACCAAACTCACATCACATCTTCAACTGACTCCATTCCACCTGCCCTCCAAGTTTGGTGAGGATTGGATTTATGGGATCTGAATTTTACCTCCCCAAAGAGGGGGTCCTCCATACTCCATTGTTTCCAGTAGAAAAAAAAAAGAGGCAAGGGCTGAAGCCTAGCAGTAAAGAAATAGAATCAAGTCCCCAAGAATCCATCCAGTAGAAACTGGAGGTGAGGGCATTTTTGCCAACCCAGCAGAACAAGGGCAATGTGCCCTCAGGCCACCTGAGACCCAAACCCAAACTAGCATACAATGACATATGTAGAAGTGGTACCTCCAAGCTCTGAGAAGGAAGTAAGCATGGTTACTCCAGGGCCGGCACGTCCATTGAGCAGCAGTAGGTGACTGTCGGGAGTGCTGAGCTGGAGGGAGGGCACTGGTTTGGAACCTCCCACCCACCCATGCTTCTAAGCGAACTGAAATAGTCCGCTTAGAAGCAACCGTGAGGTTCCTGGTCTCAGTGTACATGCTGCCACTGCCTGCCATCACTCTGCCTCTCACATCACAGATGCAAGAAGCAGAGCAACAGTGGACAGTGGCAGCGCACACACTGACAGCAGGAGCCTTGCTGCAGCTGTGCTCACCTTTCCCGGTGCTGGCATTGGGATGGCAGCAGTGCCTTGCCTGGGGCGTTGGCTGGGTAACTCAAAGCTCTGGGTTACCACCGCTGGGTAACTCAAAGCACTGAGAAGGCAGTAGATGTAGTGGCTCAAAAGCCTTGAAAAGGCAGTTGATATGGTGGCTTGAAAGCCCTGAGTCTACCCCTGACACCCAAACCCCAAAGTGTGCAGTAACATATGTAGATATGGTGGCTTCAAATCCTGAGTTCACCCTAATACCCAAACACAAACCTGTGTGCAATGACATGTAGATGTGGTGGCTCCAAGCTTCTCAGTCCATGTCTGATATCCAAACCCCAAAGCATAGAATGATAGCAAAGAAGTTGGGAAGGAAGTTTGGGAAATTAGGTGAAGACATCCATTTGGACCAAGAAAAGGGAATAAATCTTTCAAATTTATCTGAGTCATCCATCAAAACAGCAAATACAAAGACTGGGCAAATGGAACATGAAATGGCCCCCAGTCCATGACAAAATCTGGTCCATTGACCAGTCCATGCCTAAACCCTAATTAGAGACTTTAACAGTGAGTTAAAAATTCAAGACAAGTATTGGTGCTTCAAGAGAAGGGGTTTGGGTACTGGAAAGAGTGTATCAGCCTTCTTAAAACCAAGAGAGAGAATACTCAAAGTGTACTGAAGTGTTTGGTGTAACACTGGAACAAAAGCCTCTCAACATAAAGATTTAATTCCCTGGAAAAGTTTAAGAAACTCTCATTAGCCTGAAACATAAGAACTAAAGTCTGTGCATGTACTGATTTTATCCCAGAGTTATCTATATTGGATTGCCTTAGAAAATTTGCCCCTGATCTTACCTGACCATTCCCCTTTATGTTGATTAAAATATTTTGTTAATTCAGAATATAAAGATGTCTTGAGTGCCATTTTAGTTAAAGGGGGCTCCCATTCCTTCTCTCAGGTTCATGGACAGAGCAAACAGCTAAAATATTATACTGTAAGGGTGGGAAAGCCTCAGGAAAGAAGAAGACAGATATCTAGGGTGGCTGAGCCACAAAAGGGAAAGAAAAATGGAGGGAAAATCTTGCCTCTGAGAAAGGGAAGTGGACAGGGGTGTCATAACAGCAGAGCCTCCAAAAACATTGTTTCACAGACACACCAAAATCCATGATGAATTTTGGTCCATGTGCCAGTTCTTGCCCATGCCTACTCACCAACTAGTGATCTCATGGGGTCTTTTAACAGACTTGACACAAAAAATCATATTGTCATAATTGAGCCTCAAATAACAAAATAGGAGCTTTGGCTGTAATCCTCAGACCTATTCCCTGAGACTAAGCTCTACTGAATAGTAGACGTACTTATGCTTGCTCCCCATGGCTACTACTGATGCTGAGCATAATTTTAGGGGAAGGAAGAATCTATAATACCATAAGGTTCAGGTGGGGATGACACTGGGAACTCCTCTTACAGCACTTTGGGGCTTGCCTCTTTCTCTGCCTCTTGCTCAGCAGCACTGTGCAGTATGCAGATGAATGACTAATAGGCCCAGAAGGTCCTAGCAATTACCATTAACATCTTTGCTTATACCCATATGGGATGCTGTGGTCCAGGAGTACATTTTGAACTAAAAAATTCAGTATTTTTGCTTTCTGACCAGGAAATAAATTGAGAAAAGATTGGATACATACGTCCTGCATTTTCTAGTTAAGAATTCCAAGAAGCAGGCAATTTAAAAGGGATGGATTAGAGTCCACCACACTTAACCGCTACACCAAATTGGCTCTCAGGAAATTCATCCTCCTCAAGCAACAGAGTGGTTTCTTCCACTCCTTGAAAGGGGAGCGTATCATTTTATTGTACATGTGTTGAAGAGGATTGCTTTTCTGGATTTTCAATGTGCTGCAAGGTGAGGAATTAACTTTTGCTAATTGGAGCTCCCCCCTTTTTTCTCTTTTCATGTGGGGAGCTGCTTTGCATGGCCTACCTCATCCATCCCTATAAGATTGCTGCCTATTCTGGCTCCAGGACTGCGAAATCGGGGCTTGGAAATATCTGGGAATTGGAAGGTGGAGCATGGGAAGGTGGAATTTAGAGAGGGGAGGGGCTTTGGTAAGATATAATGCCACAAAGTCCACCATCCAAATCAGCCATTTTCTCCAGGAGAAGATGAATAAATATTTCAAATAATAAAAAAGCAATCTATGTAGTCTGCAGATCAGGTGTAATTCTGGGAGATCTTCAATTCCCATCTGGTAGTTGAATGGAATAACGAGGAAGAGGGTTACACAAGAGAACACTGGAAAAATACCAATTGTATCATATCCCCAAATAACAAAATACAATAGTCCACAATTATATGGACATATTAATTATACTTTGATAATCATAACAAGTTTCCTATTTCAATTTTTATATACCTTACAAAATATATCAGAACCCCATATATTCATAAACTATGAATTCAAAAGTCCTTCTTCAGATTTAAACACAAATGTCACCAAAAGGAAATAAATTTCACTGTCCATTAAAGAACTTTTTCTTGTCTTCTTAAGATGCCAAGACCACCTCTGAAGAGTAAGTGAATAAAGTCCCAAGAGTCCCAAACAAGGAGCTGACTAAGAACTTGTTTTGAATATCACTTCTTCCCAGTGGGACCTCTGTAAAGCTGAAAACAAGCAATAAACTACAAAATACTTTTAGAAATGAAATGTCTAATAAATATCTAATTACATAAGTTTAGTACTTATGTCTATATATCAATTTACCGTCTCCAGTTCATACAGCAGTAGTCTCAAGTTCTGTTCACTAACTCACATTCACTACTTCTGATTAGTTACAACGGAGCCTCCTGCAGCCCGACGCATCGCGGCTTGGCTGCAGGGGGAATTTTGCCCCCCTGGAGGAGAGCGGACGTTTCGGCGCGCCTCCAAGCGCGTTTGGAGGAGGCGGGGCTTTTGCGGCTGTTCTGAAGCCTCCGCACCCCGTCTCCTCAGTCCTCTTGTCAAGCTTGGACAGCAGGGAGCGTGCTAGCACGCTCTCAGCTTGAGCAAGGGAGGGGATTAGGCTTTGAGGCCGGTGCGTCAGAGGATCGCAGTTTTGAAGAGCGGAGCGACGTGGGATGTGGCTGTCTGTATTATTGTGTCACGGTGGCCCAGTGTTTCGTGAGGGGTGGTTTTTAGTTACCTGCACTCAGGAATTTTATCTGCCCATATTTTAGTTGGCAGGGGAGTGTCATTGGGGTTGTGGGAGGCTTTCTTCTTCTAGGGGCCCCAGTTGCCTGCGCTTCTTTATTGGGGGCAGATCATTGTTTTGAGTGGCCTGTGGTTTTTGAGGCCATTTGAGCTTTGTATGGTGCCCTGGGGAATTAGTTGGCACAGGGGCATTATTTGGGTGGTAGGAGGCTACCTCTTCAAGTGGGCCCTGGTTGACAGCACTTCTTTGAGGGAAGGGGCCCTGGCCCAGGGGTAGAGCATCTGCTTTTCAGGCAGAAGTCCCTGGTTTTTGTCCCCAGCATCACCAGTTAAAAAGCTTAGTCAGAGGGTGATTTTAAAAGACCTCTACCTGAGACTCTGGAGATAAGGGTTAAAAAGTTGGGGGCAGATCAATTTTTTGGTTTGCCCTTGGCTTGGGTGGTTACTTGAGCAGGGTGAAGTGGCTGTCGGGGTGGGTCAGCCATTTTATAGGCGGCTATTTCTCATAAGGCACTGGGGTGGTTGTGCTGTTTCTGCCCTCTTGTGCTTGGTGGCCATTTTAGGCTTCCTTCTTCTTATTCATTCCTTGCTCTTTGGCGGCCATTTTTATGAGGTGGTGAGGCAGCAGACAATTGAGAGTACATTGGGGCAGTGGCCATTTTAAGGTCTAGTTGGGCGGTGGCCATTTTAGAGGTAGGCTTTTGCCCTCCTCTCCTCCCCCCTTTTTCTGTCAAGATAGTTGAGGAGTTTTGGTGCCTCCCCCCTTTTTGGTGTAGTGTAGCTAGCTGCTTTACACCAGGCCTTTCTCCCTCTAATTGGGATGGGTGCTGTGTTCTTAAGTGAACATGGCAGGGGGTAAAGGTACTGGCAAGTCAAAGGGGAAGCAGCCCGCTCCTAAGGCGCCCCCGAAACGTCCTCCGCCCCCTTCGTCTCCTGATGAGGAAGGGGACGATGAAGTGAACGCAGTCATTTTCCAGCGACTGCAGGCCTTGGAGCAGGCGTCGGGGCTTCCACCTTCTCAGATGTCTAAGAAGGAGTGGGTTTCTAAGCATGTTTTGCAGGCAGATATATTGACCTGCTTGTCTCTTTTGGAGGGCAGATCTGCAGCTGCTGCTGGAGGAGCTGTGGGGCTTGTTGGCTCAGATGTTGGTGCTGGCCCGTCGTCCGGTGCGATTGGGGCCGGGTCAGCATTGGTGCCTGCTTTACCTTCCGGTAAGTCTGGGGATGGCTCATTGCCTCACTCTGGGCCTGTGTGGCCTTGGGGGGTTGCTGGCCCTAGTGGGGCTGGGGCTCCATCTGGGGTTTTTTCCAACTTTAGGCTTTGAGCAGCCGAGCAATTGGAGGTGGCTGCAGGGTCAGTGTGGTCCATTTGGACATTAGCCTGGGGTAGGACAGCAGGGGTCAGCAGCGGCTTGCCCTGGCAGCTGGGGTTTCCCATCTCCTTATGGGGTGGTCCCCTTTGGCGCTATGCCTTGTGGTGAGATTGCCTTACCTTTGGGCGATCACCTGCTGCCTGCCACAAGGGAGAAAATCTTAAAAGGGGAATATGTGAACGTATTCTCCTTTTTATTTAGAGAATTGGAAAAGAAGGACAAGGAGGAACTGGATGATAAAGAGGAGAAGCTTAGGAAGAGGAAGATTGACCGGACCTGGGCCAATTTGCTTCCGGGGTTTTTTATATATGCGGGAGTGATAGCGCGTGCACAGCCCTGGTGGGCCGCCACCTTAATTCAATATATGGACATCATATACAAGGGGTATATGATGTTCAGCGGCCCAGCCTGGATCCAATATGACCAGGAGTTCAGGATGAGGGCCGCTTTATACCCGTGGGATCGGATTCACCAACAGTTGTGGCTGCAGGTTATGTCACCTGCGCGGCCCAATTTGGGGGACCAATCCGACAGTGGTCACCTTGTATCCAAGGATTCCTCTTCTTCTTCCAGTGCTTCAGTATCTTCCTGCAGTGCTGCGGGGCAGGCGGTTCATCCCCGCTTGCTCTGCTGGGAGTTTGGGTCCCAGGGGGCGTGCAGTCGTAAAGCTTGCCAGTTCAAGCACGAATGCCCCCTGTGCGCTGGCCCACACTATTTCAACAACTGCCCGAGAGTCCGGCCGCGCAAGGGTCAGAAAGGAGCAGGGGGTCCCTTCTCAATCTGGGGATAGGCCCCAGCCCGATGAAGGTTCTCTTGAGGAATGGCTTCGCAGGTACCCACGTAGGGGGGACAGTTTATATTTGTTAAAAGTTATATTTGTTAAAAGTTTTAGTTTCAGGTAGGGATATTAAGTTATCAGGGGGTAACTTTAGGATCGGCGCGGCCTCTACGGCTGCTGCCCTGGGTTATCCTACTTCGTCCATTCAGCCTTGGCCATTGGCGGTCTCAGGCTTACAAAAGTTCTATTCGCCCTTTGCTCCGCTAGTAGTTTTTACTAGGAGTGGGGGGTAGTTTAAGTTAGGGTTTTATAACTTGTCTGTTTCTTCCTTTTAGATGCTGTTGTTCCTGGCCTGAGGAGCAGAGTTCTCATCTGTGGGAGCAGTTATGTGTTTTGGGCAGCACATCAAGCTCGGAGAACTGCTGTTGGCTCTCAGCTGGGGCTCAGCAAACATGTTATGATAGAATGGAGGGGGCGCAGGGGTCTTCAGTGGCCTGGCTTGCTCCCCCCTTTTATTTTATGGGTGTTTGGGCCCTCCTCCACAGGTATTAATTGTTCACCTGGGAGGGAATGATCTCGGGCTGATTAAGGGCAAGGCGTTGATCTTGCAGGCCCGAGATGATTTCAAGTACATAAGGAACAGATGGCCTGGTACCATTATAGTTTGGTCGGCCATGATTCCGTGCTTGGTGTGGCGCAGTGCTTGGAATCCAGCTGGGTTAGTAAGGGCTTGTTACAGAGCGAATAGGAGATTTGCAAGGTTTTGGAGGGTGGTTTGGGCCACTACTTGCCCCATCTGGACATTTCTAGGGAATGTCCTGACCTCTACAGAGGGGATGGGGTGCATCTCTCGGAAAAGGGTAATATGTTTTTTCTGAGGGATTTGCGGCAAGGGCTTGTGTTGGCTTTGGGCCTTTCTATGGGTGCTAAGCCCTAAATAGAGACTTGGCCTTAGTTGTGGCAGGTTTTACGGGGTTTATGGCACCATGCGGCCTGGGGAGGACCGGTTAGCCTCCCCCTTTTGGGGAGTTAGGGGTCTGGCAGGATCAACCTTTGGTGTGGCCCGAGATGTGTGAATGCAGACTGTCCTGGAGACTCGATTGGATGGGTGCCTTTCACTGAGACTCGCGTCTGGTGTTTGGGCCCTCCGGTGCGAGCCTCCCTGCTGGGCCTGCCTAACAGGAGCTGTGGCTCACAGCTCCAGCTGGGGGGCCGGGTCTCTCGCCCGCTGAAAAAGGCAGGGGAGCGGTCTGAGGAGACCCCTGGCCCTGACCTGGCCGCAGTTCGGTTGCCCTTGCCGTTGCTGTGTTATTTAATAAAGTGGCCCATAGTTTCACCAATCTAATTGTGTCCGCCTCTTTATTCTGACTTGGGGGGCAAAGGGAGAATCCAAAGAGATTTTAAAGCTTAATTATAAACAGCTGGTTTCTACATTAAAGGTGCACACTCACAAGCAAAGTATATGAAAATGAAACAATCTGTCTGACATGCTATGTTATAAGTAACAAGTGAAGACCAAGGTTAAACTTAACCCATATGGGATTACAGTGTTTAAATCAAATATCCATCTAGACTCCTGTCTCAATAAAACCCACTGGATATCATATAGAGTCAAATTCATGTGTGTGTTTTTTTGTCCAGAAAGTGGGAAATGAGAGGCATCTGTCATACTGTTTCATATTCTACTACTGTTTCTCATTCTAGATTGGACCAAAGTATCCACGAAATCTCTGACAAACCCTGAGGGAGGTGCCTGGTTTGCTCACAAAAAATGAAAATTAGGAAATATATGCCACCTCAAGGAAGAAAACCTATAACCTTGAACCACACAACTACCTGTGCAAGTAAAAATGTAGTGTATTTAATATTATGCAAATATGGTTTGTAGTACCGTTGTAGGCAAGAATTTTGGAACATCTGGAGCTTGGCAATCCAGACATCTTTACTTCCTTCTCTGTGTCAGGCAGCTTCCAAAAATGGTACAGGGGCAGTCCAAGGAAGTGTTGGGAATAGGCATGATGAAGAACTTAACTCTGATTATATCATATCACATTTCTGGCTAACAAGATGTGGCTAGGAGGCTGTCATTGTTCAGTGTCAGTGTAGATGCATGAAGGGAAGGGTAGGATATAAATCCAAACAATAAATATATAAAAATAACTTCAGAGATTAGGGTTTGTAGAATCTTTCAGGATCAAGTGCCGTGTTCTACTGGAGAAAGTTTTCCTTCCAGACGTTTCATTCTCAGCTGCGGAGAACATCCTCAGTGGTGTTGCAGCTGGAGCAGGCGCTCAGACCTTCTTGGCTGCTGTGCATTGAGTGGGGCCAGGGCTGCTGGAGAGCTGCTATTTCTAGGCTGGAGGGGGTGTGATGAAAGGGCAATTGGTTTGTGGATGAGCCCATTGTTTGGTGGGGCTTCCTGGAAGGGTAGTGATAAGGAAACTGGCTGTTGAATGTGACCATTGTTCCATGTTAATTGCTGGGAGGGTTGGAAGGGGTTTGAAGACAAGGAAGATGGTTGTTGACTGTGCTGATTGTTCTGTGGAATTTGCTGGCTGTTCTGAGACTTTCTTCAATTTATAGTCTGTAGGGTGTTTTGCAGAGACAAGGAAGATGGTTGTTGACTGTGCTGATTGTTCTGTGGAATTTGCTGGTTGTTCTGAGACTTTCTGCAATTTATAGTCTGTAGGGTGTTTTGCAGAGCTGGGTACCAAGATTGGTGGATGAAAATGCCTTCTTCCTTTCTGTTAAAATTGTGCTGGTGTTTGTAAATCTCAATAGCTTCTCTGTTCAGAAAGATTCTACAAACCCTAATGATGTTACCAGCCGTGAAAACCTGAAATCTTTGATAAATTCAGAGATCATTTTTGCCCCTCAGAACCAGTCTTCCCCCACCATTCTGCCCCTTACCTCCCTCCATTCCTTGGCAATCAGTGTTACCAACTTCTCCCCTGAAAACCCCATTGCAGTGACTATAGATGAGAAAAGGGTGAGAAATGGAGGTGGATGGGGGAATTGTTTTGTTGTGTGTGTGTGTGCGAATGATTTAAATATTTATTTACTGCAGTTATACCCATACTTCTCCCTAACAGGAACCCAAAGTGGTTTTACAACATTCTCTCCTAATCGATTTTAGCCTTACAATAACTCTATGACGTAGGTTAAAATAAATGAATTGGGTGGGAATAAAAGAAGCATCGGGGTCCTTATCTTTGATTTCTGCCCAGGGTACCACAATCACTAAACTGTCCCACTCTGGCAGGGGATCAGCTTGCCTGTGTTGGTGTGGCATGAAGTGCAAACAGCAGTGGGGGCACGTTGAGGCTTGTCTCTTTTTTGCCTCCTGCTCAGCAGGCTGACTAGCGAAGCCATGACGTCCCTGCATGGTTGACAACTTTTTATCAAATGTGTCAGAACTTTTTTTTTAAAACTCTCTGGCAAATGCTGTCCAGAAGAGATGAGCCCAAGCACTTTCAGATCAAGCTGAACAGCCTGAGTTGAAACTCATGGGCTCTATTTTGTTCTTTGATAATTCAAGGCAGTGCACATAATCAGGTTAACTGTGACAGAGAAATTCAAAGTACTTTGTCTAGTATACCAGCCTATATCCCTTTAGCTTTTACCATTATAATGTATTACTGCTCCAGATTTCTGTCAATGTTCATAACAAATATTCTTCTTTGTTTTAACTTGATAATTATTTTTACAATATGGAGTAGAGTTCCCTCCCAGTAAAATAAGAGTTTTGTCAATTTTTTTTGTCATTTCATTTACATGATGAACTGGGCATTAAAATAATGAGAGTTGTGGTGATGGAATTATCTCATATATGGATAGCTGGCTTTTCAAAGAGCAATAGCTTACAAAAGGGAGTCAGGACAACAAAAAGAAATGAGAAATGTGAGTAATTTTCTTGCCAAAAATATTTTGTTTTCTAAGTAGAGGTAAGTTTCATCACCACATGTTTAATAAATGTCCCACAGATAATTTTGCTTGTGTCTATTTCTAATAATAAGATATCCAGTTTTAATTCCATTAGATAATTTTGTAGAACTACAGTAGCCTTAACTCTTGCATAGGTACTATGGAGGAAGAACATATGTTTCAAACTATAAATCCGCTGCATAACCAGTAGATCCTAACAAGAGAAATTACCATTTATAATTAAGAGCCCACAACAGGTCAGATAAAAACAATATGTCTTTCTGAACCATTGCAATGTCACCTCCAGTTCACTTAAAAGTATAGCAGGCAGTCTTAATACACCATTCCCATGAGACTTTAAAAGGGTATATGCTAACTGTTAAGACCTAATGCCAGATTATTTTACTTCATTAAATGATGTTCTTATCTCCGTAATAAAAATGGTAGAAGACTTGAGGCAGTGTGTTGAGACTTCATGTTTGATCCTTTGTATTCCCACCTATCTCTGGTTAGAGAAAGTTAATAATGTGCCCTGCTGCTGAATATCCAGAATTAGAGAATACAAGTAGGAGACCAGCAAAGACATGTAGAGGGTAGGGGTGAGCAAAAAAAAAATCAGAATTAATTGGATTCAGAAATATATGGGGCCAAAAAATTTGTAACACCGGATATTTCTGAATATGGGTACTTGGAATAGCCGCATATATGGTAGATGCGCAGCTATTTCCAAATATATGGCCCCATTATACCCTATGGCCATTGAAATCAATGGCAAAATAGGGTATATTGGAAGATGTCTGGAGGGGAGGGGGTTTGAGGGAGAGCCCTCAAATTTTCAAGGAACCTGCAGGGGACTCTCCCCTACAAACCCCCAAGTCCCAAAAAAGATTGGGCCAGTGGGTCCCATTCCAGGGGGTCCCAAAGAGGGTGCCCCTATCCCACCATTATACCCTATGGGCCATTGAAATCAATGGCAATATAGGGCATAATTAGAGGCTACTGGGGGGCAGGGGGTTTGAGGCAGAGCCCTCAAAACTGCAGGGAACCCGAAGGGGACTCTCCCCTACAAAACCCCCAAGTCCCAAAAAGATTGGCCCAGGGGGTCCAATTCCTGGGGTACCCAAAGCCAAACCTAACTTCGCACCAGAGAATCTCTATAGGACCCAAATGCACCAAATCCATCTACTCTATGAACCCTGCTGGCCTGGAACCAATATAAACCCAGTTGCCAATGCCAACGTCACTGCCACACAAAACACAATCTGCTCAAGGTCTGCTCTACAGACCTGATTGCAGCAAATCCAGATGCCAGCTCTCCAGCCCTGCCCCAAACAACACTGGGAGAGCTGGCCAAGCACAGCAAGCATTCTAGTTCTAGGTCTCTCACCCAGGTGCCAGCTTCCCTGCCACAGAACACACAATCTACAGATGCCAGCTCTCCAGCCCTGCCCCAAACAACACAATTCTCAAACAAGAGAAGCAGTGGACCAGACCTAGCTCCATATCATTCTGTATCTGACACAAAGCAAGAAGCATTTAGACTTTCCTTGAGTGGTGGATGGTTGGCTGGTCCAGGCTCTTTTGCATTACCCAGGGTGCACCACGAGGAGGCGAGCCAGAGTTGCACCCCAAATGAGGAAGATCACTGGGAGGGCCTCAGATTGTGTGAGAGGAAGGGAACCATTCCTTCTCTCTCAGCTCAGCAGCAGCACACCAGCTATCACTGTCCCATTAGAAGGATCTCAGCATTGGTATGGCTGCTGGCTGCCTGTCATCATCACTGGCACCTCCCTCTTTCTTCCTCCTGCCCCTGGAAAAAAAAACCTGGGTTATCCTGGCTGGGCCTGTGGGTGCTGTCGGTTACAGTTGGGGGCTGTAATGGCCCTATCAGTATTATTAGGCATGTGTGGATGGGGACTGGGGAAATTTGGATTGCTTTGCAGATTTTAAACCAGCATTCACTTTTGGTTTGGGGATGGATGAGGGGTGGGGGGGGATGCACTGCCAATCAATTTCTGAGTGAGTTTTTGGGCTGTCTTTGGACTCTAGTCTATTTTTAGTGGGAGAGTGTTTTACAACCACCTTCCAAGTGCGGGTCAAGAGAGGATGCAGGCACAAGTAGGTGCTCACTTCATTCACTCTCAAAGTCTACGTTCGGGGAGCCGAACAGAGGCAAGTTGACCTTCAGGAAGACCAACTGCTCAACTGTCCAGGGTTGCAGGCGATTGTGATGTGGGCAGACAATGTCGTCCATATGCGAAAAAACACGCTCGCTCTGCATGCTCATCGGTGGGCATGAGAGGAACGCCTTGGCCATGGAGGAGAGAGCCAGCCAGACCCCCTCCTTCGTGACCCAGTAGTCCAAAGGAGATGTTTCCTGCAACTCATTGGGCTTCAAAAGATAGTCCCTCACCATTGCAGCATACGTCTCCGCTCTCAGGGACCTATCGCTCCCAGAGGAGCCAACAGGCCGCCCGATGAGTGTCATCTCAGGACTCTTCGTGGCGTGAGTCTGGTGGGAAACACGGCCTAGCCGGGGAGGTTGGGGATGAACAGCAGTGGAAGTTGCAGATGAGCTGTTTCCACCTCCCCTCCTCCTCAGTTACTGGCACTGCCCCCCCCCCCGACTCTGCAATGCTAGACCTTCTGGGAGAGCTCGTCTCGCCAGCGATCAAGCTCATTGGCCCACTCAGTGACTGGGCCCTTAAGTCACAATCATGTAGACCTTATCCTGGGTTAAAGTCTGAAAGCAGGCCTCAAGTCCTTCCTGCAGCCTAACAACCAGGGTGCGCACTACTGGAAGAATATCTGCACGGCCTTGAGCTGGCACTAGAAACGAGGCCAGGTCTTCACGGGCCATGTGGACTATGGGGATGACCAGTACGATGCTCGCCGTGTCAGACGAGAGCATTTCTGTGTGGGACTTGAAGGGCCCAAGAACCTCCACAGTCTGAGAAATGACCACTCAATCCTCTTGAGTGAGATGGTTCTCATCCCGAAAGACCCTCTTCTCACAGACAAAGACATCCAGGGCTGCTCTCTGCTCCACCATGCGCTCCAGCATTTCACAGGTGGAGTTCCAGCGTGTGCTGACGTCACCAATCGGGGTGCCCTGGCATGTCTGTCAGTGTCTGTTTCTCACGCAGCATCTACAAGTCCATATTGCTGCATGAGAAGTGACCCGTGATGTGCCGACACTTCTGGAGCAGATACCGACAATCCTGGCTTTTTCGTCTGGCCCAATGTGCCCTTAACCACGAGGTGGAGAAGGTGGGCCATGCAAGGAAGGCATTGTAGGCCCTGACGCTGGACAGCCACCTTGATATTGGAGCCACCATCAGTCACCAGGAAGCCCATGGAGATGTTCCCGCTGCCTACCCAGCCCTCTAACTGCCGTGAGAGGATGGCTCTGAGAGTGTCCGCTGTGTGCGGCGTGTCAACATGCAGCAAGGCCCAGCGATAGCTGGCCTGGCGGCCCTAACCCTACCTGCTGCTACTACCAGTGCCACCCCCACCCTGCAGCTCTCTGGGTTGCCAGCAATGTGCAGTCAGGGAGAGATACCCCTCGAACGCATGTTGGGAGCTCCAGAAATATAAGGTGAAATGAACAGTCCCCCCGGCAGCATGGGACAAATGTGCCTTCACCACAGATCTGATCACCCTGAAAACAGCTGGCACAATGGTCCTGCTAATGGTGGTTCTCGCAGGAACTTTGTACCAGGGCGCCAGGTACTTGAGCAACCCTAGCACCCCAGGATTCTCGACCACTGAAAATGGAAACCCATGGGTGATCGACCTGGCAAGGTTCCAGGCGATCACCCTCCTGCCATACCTGATTCCCCCTCTTGGCACGCAGGTGCCACTCCCACCAAACATCTCAGGCAGAGATGGCTGGCATCCCTGCACTACCACGGAACTCTCCTGGAGCGCTCTGGAGGTAGTCGTGATGGGACAGACCTCCTAGCTGGGTGATGTTGGCAGCTTGGGCACCCCAGCACCAGTCTGCTTCTCCCCCTTAAGAAGCACCACTGGGTTGTGCTTCCGCAGGTGGTTCCACATCCCCCCCGGAGTCAGGTGGGCAGGGTGTCGCCCACGACTGATCCGGGCCCTGCAAAGCTGGCACTGCGCATAGCATGGATCCTCGATAAGTCGGAAATGCTTCCAGACTTCAGAGGTGTACAGATGCCCAAGCTGACTGGCAGCTTGGGTGTCCAGAGCCACCTCATGTGAAGGGCTCGGGGCAAACACATCGTGTCTCGGGGTGGCAGGAGAAGCTGGCCACCGGGGGGAAGTGGTGGAGATGGGGGCACCTTGTGTTTCTCCATCTCTTCCCCCTCCACCCTATGCGGCCTCCCCTCCTGGCCATTGTCTGAAGGACTGCTAGTGCTCGAAGGAACCGAAGAAGGGGGCTGGTCCTCCTCAACCAACTTCTCCTCCAGCTCCTGCACGACACTCTGCACCCTCCTTGGGGTGATCGTTTTGGACAGAAAACTGTCCCCAAAGCTCATCTCCAAGGAAGGCTGCTCTTGCTGCCCCTCCTCCAGCTGCTGAGGCCTAGTGACATCAGCTGGAGAAGAGACTGCCCAAGCAGCAGATGCCTACTCAGTGCCAGCACCTAATGGCACCTCTGCTGGGGGCGCCCCAGCAGCAGCCTCGATGAAGGGCCTAGGGAGGGCCTTCTTCTTCATCACACTCCGGCCAGAGGTCAGAGTGCTGAAAGGTTGCTGTGGAGTGGCCCTACGCACAGGTGTGGGGGGGAGACCTGGGTCCTCCCCCTCCCCTCCACCCCTCTAGTCTTCTCCTTGGCCTTGCCCCCAGGGACCTGCTTCTGCTGCCTGTCACTCATGTCACCCTTGGCCAGTCTCACACAACCTGAACTGAGAGTGGGTTTTTTTACAAACCTAACTCACTGCACTGTACCCTGAACCAACAGGTGCCTTAACTTCTTTTTAAAAACCCTTCCACCAAAACTTGTTTGTTTGTTTTTTTGGTCCCTAACCTGTCCTTTGGGTTGGGGTAGTAGTAGTCTGGTAAAGTTTAGGAGACTAGGTGATCCTGCCTCTACCTGGCTACAGTTTTTAAAAGGCTACCTTGAGATCAAGGCAATCCTTGTTATATCCTCCGTTAAACTTCTCCTAACTAGATCCTGGGACAAACCGAATTTCCTTGCAAAATAGAAATCAGGTGTCCCCTATAACTTGAGAAAAGCTGTGGTTTACCCTATGGAAATCTAAGGATGCACCAGCTTTCAGTGGCTGAAAGCAAGATGCACTGCAACCCTAGTCTCTTTAAAAGGGAGCCTGATGTGGCCTAGTAGTTACACTGCCTTTTATGAGAAACCTAAACTCTTTTAAAATCACCCTTATCTGGCCTAGTTGAATTTTGAAAGAAGATAAAGCCCTAAACTGGATTAATTTTTTTTTTAAATTTCAAAAAACACAATCCCTAAAAACACCCTTATTAGTGGGGCAGCCTATTTAGAGGCCCTAGCTAAACCGAAAGCACACTCAGACTCCAAAAATAACTCTATAAAAAAATGAAACTGACCCACCCCACACAGCTCACACACCAACCAACCAGAGGTAATTTAAAAAAACCCAAAATGTGACAGAAAGAAACTTAACTTTTAACCCCGCCCTCAAAGCCAGAACCAGGAAAAGGAACAATAGGACAGAAGGATGCAAAACCCACAGCAACATATCACTGAGAAAAGACCAACAAACTCAACTGTTAAAAAAGTGACCTTTTCAACAAAAACCTCAGGCCAAATCAGTCAACAACCCCCCCCCCCCAACCAGAACCAAGAAAAGGGACAATAGGACAGGAGGATGCAAAACCAGCAGCAACAGAAAATAGATCCAAACAGATCACTGAAAAAAGGCCAACAAACTCAACTGTTAAAAAAGTGACCTTTTCAACAATGAAAATTAGGCCAAACAGCTCCCCCCCCAAAGAACCAGAACCAGAAGAGAAAAGGAGCAACAGCAGCACAACACAGCAGCAACAAATCAAGCACAGAATCCTTTTAAAATCATAAAAAAAACTTGACTTTTAACAACACAGGAATTTACCAACCCCTCCCCCCCAAAAAACCCCTTCACCCTAACCCCAAGAAATCCAAACCACCCAAATCAGGAAAAGACTTTTAAAAGTCCTCTCACTAAAGTAAGATATGGGGAAATTGGCAAACCCCCCACCCCAGGCCCCCACCCCCAGCAGAACCCCCTAACCCCAAATATGCTACCCAGTACTCACCCACCCAAATTTGGATAAGTAAAAGGACTCTGAGTCTTAAAAAGTCCTTTTACTAACTAACATAAAAACAAGAACCCCAAGACTGTCTTACCTTAGACGTCTTCTCTACTCCAGGCAAGTCAGGCAAGGCTGAAAGAGAGCAGCAGCAGCTGAGGCCAAGGGCCAGTGCAGCACAATCTCTCTCTCACACCAACACACCAACACAGCAGCAATGGAATGGAGTCCAGCCAGGCAGTCTCCTTAAAAAGGTTCTCTGGCCCTACACAGAGCAGTTTCAAAAAATAGCACTGCTCTGTGATTGGCCAGAGAACACTGTTTACTTGGATACCCAAGTAAACAACAGAACAAAAGAACAACAATGTTGCTGATGGCTGGGGGATTAGTCCAGTCATCAACTACACAACAACCCTGCAAAGCATGTATTTGCAATGCATTTTGCAAATGCATGCTTTGCATTGGCTGCTGGGGATCCTCTCCCCCTCCCTCCCTGATCCCAGGGAGGCTATGGGAGAGGCGGGAAAAGGCTTCCAAAGGCGGGAAAGGAGGCAAGCAGTTCCCCTGAGGCTGCAGAAGCTCATTTTCCGCCTTTTCCATGGACTTCCGTATACTTCTGAATATATATTCGGAAGTATACAGCTTCCATATTATGGGTCCCAATTGGATTCGGAAGTATATGGTGCCATTTACTTCCGAATCAGGGGTGATTCGGTGGCTTCCTTGATTCGGCTGAACCGAGTGCACACTCCTAGTAGAGGGCATCTCAGCAATTAGAAGAGAACCCAACACAGGAGGAGGGTTCCTGGAAAAATGTAACCCAAAGGAGAAAGAAAATCAGGCGATGTTCTGAGCCTCTGCTGCTCAGCAATATGTTCCAGGATCTCTCCACAGTAACTGATTCTGAACCATTGGAACAAAGGCTACTTCCCCAGCCTCCACGAAGCTTGAACAAAATTTATCAGGATCCTGTGGATAAGAAGCCTGGAGCTTCTGCTCCCCAATATAGGAAGAGGGAGGTGGTGGTGATTGGACACTCCTTGCTCAGAGGGATGGAGCCCAAAGTGTGCCAACTGGACTTGTCATCCCAAGAGGTCTGCTGTCTGCCAGGTGCATGCATCCAGCATGTGACAGAAAGGATTGGAAGACTTATCAAGGCCACAGATTACTATCCTTCCTTGCTGATCCACATGGGGATGAATGATACTGCCTGTCATAGCCCTGAACGTATTAGAAAAGACTATGTGGCTCTGGGTCAGAAGGTGAAGGAGCTGGGTGCATAGGTTGTGTTCTTGTCAGTGCTTCCTATTGAAGACCATGACTTAGGACGAGAAAGAAGAATACTTCAAATAAACAACTGGCTACGTTGATGGTGTTGTCATGAAAGATTTGGATTTCTGGACCATGGCTTACACTTTCGAGATGGTGGTCTTCTATCAGGAGATGATTTACACCTTATGGCAGTAGAAAAAAGAGTGTTTGGTAACCTAATATGGAGGGCTTTAAACTGAATTGTATGGGGGAGCGAGACAATAATTCAAAGCCTTGTATGATGCCAGAAACTGGGGATAAGAATATTAAAGATTTGCAGAGAGTGGCACATACGCTGGAGTGAGGCACAGTGTTAACTTGCATAATAGGCCTTACTGAAACTTGGTGGGATGACATTCACAACTGGAATATTAGGATTCAGGGGTACAACTTATTTAAAAGGGACAGGCAAATGAGAAAGGGCAGAATCATAGCAGTATATGTGAAGGAGGTATATACTTGTGAGGAAATATGTGAATCTGAGCATGGCAGCTCAGTTGAGAGTCTCTGGGTAAGAAAGAACAGTGATATTATTGTGGGGGTCTGCTATAGACCACCAAGCCAGGCAGAGGGCTTGGATGAGATACTCCTATAACAGATTGCAAAGTTCTCCAAAAGAAGTGATACAGTAATCATGGGAGATCTGTTGGAAGTCCAACTCTGCTAAAAATGAAAAGTCAAATAGATTCCTGACTTGTCTTGCTGACAACTTCCTTTTCCAGAAAGTGAAGAAGGAAACAAGGAGATCTGCTATCTTGGATTTGATTTTCACCAATAAGGAAGAATTGATTGAAGAAGTGGAAATAGTGGGCACCCTGGGCAGTAGTGTCCATGTGATTTTGGAATTTACAGTCTTAGGGAAGGGGAAAGCTATACGTAGTCAGACTTGTAGGTTAGACTTCAGAAAGGCTAACTTCAATAAACTTAGAACTATCCCATGGTCAGAAATACTTAGGAAGAAGGGGGTTCAGGAGGGGTGGGAGTTTCTTAAAAACAAAATAGTAAAAGCGCAATCACAGATGATTCCTATGAGAAGAAAAAATGGAAAAAGCCTGAAGAAGCCAAGTTGGCTCCATAAACAGCTCTCTAGAGACTTGAGAAATATAAAGGACCCCCTCAGGAATTGGAAGGAGGGCCTTATAACCAAGGATGAATATAAACAAATCACCAGAGCTTGTAGAGAAAAAGTTAGGAAAGCTAAAGCTCATGCTGGCCAAAGATGCTAAAAACAACAAAAAAGGGTTCTTTTCTTATGTTCAGAGTAAGAAAAAGAGCAAGGACATGATAGGCCCGTTGAGAGGGCAAGAAAGTGAAATTGTAGCAGGTAATGAAGAGAGGGTGGAACTACTCACTTCCTACTTTTCCTCAGTCTTCTCTTCTGAGGGAAATGGTGCTCAACATGGCAAGAACAGAACATAAAAGGAGGGTATGAAGTTCCAACTTAGGATCAGCATAGGAGTAGTACATAAACACCTAGTTTCTTTAAATGGAAGTAAGTCCTCAGAGCCAGATGAATTGCATCCAAGGGTTCTAAAAGAGCTTGTGGATTTAATTTCTGAGCCTCTGGCTATTATTTTTGAGAATTCTTGGAAAACAGGAGAGGTGCCAGAAGATTGGAGGCAGGCGAATGTTGTCCCCATCTTCAAGAAGGAAAAAAAAAAGACAATCTGGGTAACTACCAACCCATCAGCTTGACGTTTATACCTGGAAAATTTTAGAACAAATCATCAAACAGTCGTTCCTGGAACATTTAGAAAGAATGGATGTGATTACTAAGAGCCAGCATGGTTTTCTCAAGAACAAGTCATGTCAGACTAACCTGATCTCTTTTTTTGAGAAAGTCAGGGGGATGCTGTAGACATTGTTTATCTTGATTTCAGTAAGGCTTTGGTAAGGTTCCACATACTATCTTTGTTGACAAGTTGGCAAAATGTGGTTTGGATCCTGTTACCATTAGGTGGATCTGTAACTGTTTGACAGATCGCACCCAAAGAGTGCTTGTGAATGGTTCCTCATTCTCTTGCAGAGGAGTAACAAGTAGAGTGCCTCAAGAATCTGTCCTGGGACCTGTTTTGTTCAATTATTTTGTCCAATTATTTGGATGAAGGAATAGAGGGAACGCTTATTGGATTTGCTGATGATACTAAATTGGGAGGGGTTGCAAATACAGTAGATACAGGATACAGGATGACCTTGACAGGCAGGAAAACTGGGCTAAAACCAATAAAATGAATTTTAACAGGGATAAATGTAAAGTTCTGCATTTAGGTAGGAAAAATCCAATGCATGGTTATAGGATGCGGGAGACTTGTCTTAGCAGTATGTGGGAAAAGGATCTAGGGGTCTTAGTGGATAATATGCTGAACATGACTCAACAGTGTGATGCAGTGGCTAAAAAAGGCAAATACAATTTTGGGCTGTATCAACAGAAGTATAGTGTCCAGATCACGTGATGTGATGGTATCGCTTTACTCTGCTCTGGTAAGACCTCAGCTGGAATATTGTGTTCAGTTTTAGGCACCACATATTAAGAAGGATATAGACAAACTGGAATGGGTCCTGAGGAGGGCAACGAAGATGGTGAGGGGTCTGGAGACCAAGTCCTATGAGGAAAGGTTGAAGGAGCTGGGCATGTTTAGCCTGGAGAGAAGGCAGCTGAGAGGTGATATGATCACCATCTTCAAGTATTTGAAGGGCTGTCATACAGAGGATGGTGTGGAATTGTTTTTTTGTGGCCCCAGAAGGTAGAAATTAAATCAAAAGAGTTTCCAGCTCAACATTAGGAAGAATTTCCTGACTGTCAGAGCGATTCCTCAGTGGAACAGGCTTCCTCGGGAGGTGGTGGGCTCTCCTTCCTTGGAGGTTTTTAAACAGAGGCTAGATGGCCATCTGACAGCAATGAAGATCCTGTGAATTTAGGGGGAGGTGTTTGTGAGTTCCCTGCATTGTGCAGGGGGGTCGAACTAGATGACCCCAGAAGTCCCTTCCAACTATATGATTGTATCTCATTTTTCCCTCCTCCACAATTTCTTCTTTCCCATCTCCTGGCAACCTGTATATCCTCACCCTTTCCTGCTTCCTTCTCTCCTTCCCACCCACCAACGTTTTGTCTCCCACCTTCAGCTATTTATTATTTATTTATGTCATTTATAGCTCATCTTTCTCCACAACTGAGAGAAGTTCCCATTCTGCCATGGAAACTCACTTTTAGTTAGTTGTTCTCCTTCAGACTAATCTACACTCAAGCTTGTTTTGAGAATAAAATGGAGGAAAGAAAAGCATATGGTCAACCACCTGGATCCCTACTGGGAAAATAAGCAGGATATAAATATCTAAACTAAATAATAGATAGCAGCGTGCTGGCATGAATTAAGTTGGCATGTTTAGTTGTGAAGAGATGCCATGTTAGATCAGGCCAATGTGCCACCACCTCCTGTGGCAGTGAATTCCACATGTTAATCACCCTTTGGGTGAAGAAGTACTTCCTTTTATCCATTTTAACCTGTCTGCTCAGCAATTTCATCAAATGCCCACGAGTTCTTGTATTGTAAGAAAGGGAGAAAAGTACTTCTTTCTCTACTTTCTCCATCTCATGCATTATCTTGTAAACCTCTATCATGTCACCCTTGCTATGTTATCTTTTTATACTATACCTATCTCCTAATGTTGCCAATCACAGCCAGAAGGAATTGGCATCTGGGACAGGCTCTCCAGCTTCATGCCAATGGGAAGTCACTTCCAAAAAAACCAAAACAACCACAGATGTGAAGTCATTCTGTTGGGGATTTGCTCTAGGATTTAACCAAGATCTAATTCCAATTTTTCACACCCCCTCCACCAATTTCTCCCCCATTTCCCCCTTGCCAGCCTTGGAAGTGCTAGCATTAAACAGGAGAAAATGTGACAAGATCTCCTGCTATTGGTTTGCCTGTTGTTTCCAGCTTTGTTTTTTTGTAATTCTAATCCCTATTGAGGGATGGAAACCTATTAAAATTTTGCAGAATACATGTTTTGAATGCAAAGTGAGCATGGCTGTGCTGCCAAATGAGCTGTAACAGAAAAGGAATTGAGGATGTGGGGTGTTTTCTTACAAGGGCCTCTCAGTGGAAGGTGGTAAGAGGTGGGGTGCTGCAGGGCTCAGTACTGGGAGTAAGCAGTGAAATGGCTAAGTTTGTGGATGACACTAAATTGTTCAGGGTGGTGAGAACTAGAGAAGATTGTGAGGCACTCCAATGGGAACTGTCGAGGCTGGGCAAGTGGGCATTAACATGGCAAATGAGGTTCAACATGGCCCATGCAAGGTAATGCACATTGGGGCCAAAAATCCTAACTACAAATACAAGTTGATGGGGTGTGAACTGGAGGAGACTGACCAAGAGAGAGAGATCTTGGTGTCGTGGTTGATAACTCACTGAAAATATCGAGACAGTGTGCGACTGCAATAAAAAAGGCAAATGCTATGCTCCGAATTATCAGGAAGGGAATTGAAAACAAATCAGTCAGTATCATAATGCCCCTGTATAAATCGATAGTGCAGCCTCATTTGGAATACTGTGTGCAATTCTGGTCACTGCACCTCAAAAAGGATATTATAGTATTGGGAAAAGTCCAGAAAAGGGCAACTAGAATGATTAAAGGGTTAGAACACTTTTCCTATGAAGAAAGGTTAAAACGCTTGTGGCTTGGAGAAATGTTGATTCAGGAGTGATGTGATAGATGTTTACAAGGTTATGCACAGGATAGAGAAGGTAGAGAAAGAAGTACTTTTCTCCCTTTCTCACAATACAAGAACTCGTGGGCACTCAATGAAATTGCTGAGCACTCGGGTTAGAACGGATAAAAGGAAGTACTTCTTTACCCAAAGGGTGATTAACATGTGGAATTCACTGCCACAGGAGGTGGCGGTGGCTACAAGCATAGCCAGCTTCAAGAGGGGATTGGATAAACATATGGAGCAGAGGTCCATCAGTGGCTATTAGTCATAGTGTATTGTAAGAACTCTGTCTGGGGCAAGTGGTGCTCTATATTCTTGGAGACATTGAGCTGCAGCAATTAGAGCTGCAGTTGGATGATTTCCATTTAAGATATATCTGGTGGTTGTTGTAGGCACGCACTGAAAGACACAGAACTCAATCTTGTGCTTTTACTTCTGTTAGTTGGTGATTGGTTCCAGGGGGTGGAAGTATCTAGTGGAAATTTAAAAAACTAAGTGTTTGGAGAAAAATATCAATAAAATATCTCATATATACATAAGGATAAATATGTATGAATAAGGAATCTGGGAGGCATAAGCGTGTCAGACTGGGACTCAGCGGAGTTCTGGGTTTCAAATCCCTATTCAGCTATAGAGTTTGTTGAGTGACCTTGAGATAGCTCTCACAGTTGAATTTGTCTCATAATTTATTGTGAAGATAAAATGGAGGACTTGAAAAGTGTGTGTGTTCCATGGAGGAACAGTGGAAGAAAAAGAAAACAGATACATGCTTTACTGAACATCACCCTAAATTTAGCTGTCATATAGCACAAAATGCAAAGTAAATATTATCAGTGTTTTATAAATATGCAATTTGTGTTGTTCTAACATTAAGTGTGTATTTTTTTTTGTGCCTGTATAGTAGGGGTGTGGAAAAGATAACTATCCAGAAACTGGTTGTATGCCCTGTTAAAAACTCAAGACAGATGCTTTAAGGTAGTTGAATTAGGAAGTCAATTGATAGTTGTTTTCATTGGTTACAGTGGAAACAGCTTTCTATTTATAACATCCCCATCTAATTGGAATGAATTTCTGGGTGTGGTGCTTTATTCTCAAGGGAGTCTCCTTCCCAAATGTCTGGTAGCTGCATAAAGTTTCCCTGTTATGTATAGAAATTTTTATAATTTTACAATTTTAACCTGTTTAGTGGACATGGGGACTTTTGAACTGGTGCGTCAATGAGTTTTCCTCACTTCCCTGGACTCTTAAGAGGATGGATTAGGATGGCTGGGTTTTAAACCATGGCCCTCATTTGGTGCATTCCAGTGTTTTCAAAATTACTGTCCTTGGTTGTCTCAGTAGTAAACGTCAGTCATGTGGGGGGAAAGCACTTCAAGCACTAAAGTGGCCTAAGCACCATCTCTAATGTCCCTTCATTGTAGTCTGCCTGACTGTTAGCTACTAGAAGCAAGATATTTACATCTATTCCATATAAGGGATATGGGCAAGTTGTCACTTACGTATGCTGGAGTGTAAGCTTTACCCTTATCTCCTGAGCCTGCTGTAGCTTGATTCAAGAAGATATTCTTCCTCCTGCCTGGCATGCATGGAAGTTCAGACAACAAAGTAACTGAGATAAACCAGAGGTGCTTATACATAATTAGAAAGCCCTCCTAAAGACACTGAGATGGTGCAGTGGGCAGGATGTAGAAATGCTGAGAACAGTAATGCCAGTTAGGCTATTGTTATCACCATACCTGACATGGGTATTTCTGTTGATTTTGTGTCACTCATACTTTGTACTGACTAAACTTTCTGAACTCTGGCAAAAAACACAAAACAAAACACCAACAACAAAAACTCCTGAAACCACACAGTGAGGTGTGAGAATATAGTTGGTTAAGAAAAAGATATTTGCCCTGTAAATTTAGTTAACTCAAAAAAAGAGGGTTTTTTAAAAAAATGAAAAGTGGGTTTTTTTCCCCTTCCCAACAGCTTGTTGATGCTCCCAGCACCAGAAAGGAGCTGTGCCTCCCACCTTCTCAAATCCTAGGGTCCTGTTTTCAGTCCACACTTTGGAAACATTTCTACACCCTGTCCAGTGGCCCCTGTGCAGTGTCAGGTTTGCCAGACCCATATCCAAAGCGGTGCAAACCCAACTATGTTGCCACCAGATGAATGAGTAGTGGCCAGTGGGGGAAAGATGAAATTTCCCACTGAGAAAACCTTGGATACCTCTTTTTACTTTAACCTCCAAAGAAAATCTCCCTCATCCAATGCCTACTTCATAAAATAACATCTACCTTATACAGGGCCGGCACTTCCACTAGGCAAACTAGGTGCTCACCTAGGGTGCTGGCCCTGCAGGGGCACCAAATTGGACACCCCCACCTTTTTGTTTTAAAAAAATCCTTCCCACCCTGATTGCTGCTGTCTTTCTCTGCTGCCTTGCCGCCGCTTCTCCCCACCTCCTTTTCTGCCCTCCGAGCCCCAGTTGCCGCCACTTCTCCTGGCCTCCTTCCCCTCCCTCCCAGTCCTGATCGCTGCCACTTCTCCTGGCTTCCTTCTCCTCCCTCCCAGCCCCAATCGCTGCTTCTTCTCCTCGCCTCTGCTGCCTGCCTCTCCCCACTGCTGCTGTCCCTTCCTGCGAGTAGCCCTGCACCTGCTGCCTACTCATGAGTAGGGCTACTCATGAATAGGTGGCAGGTGTGGGGCTACTCATGAGTAGGCGGCAGGTCCGGTGATTGGGGCGGAGCTGTGCTGCCTAGGGCGCTGGAAGGGCTAGGGCCGGCCCTGACCTCATAACACACCACCTACCTCATGGAACAATATCCACCTCAAAAAATATCTGCCTGTACAAAGAAACCCCTGTTTGACTACCCCTTTCTAATACATTCCAATACAGCAGGTGTTCTCTTATTTGTACCATGTGTTTTACTAATGGATCAGCTGTGATCAAAGGATCTGAATTCTTAAATCTGAGTCTTACTGGAAAATTAGTGAAATAGCCTAGTGAAAAGGGTGGGGGGCGGTTAATGTGAAAACTGCAGCCCCTGGCCAATTCCCAAATGCTTCAAACTGGCCCTGCAGCCATGCCCAGCTAGCCTGAGGCCCCACACCCAGAGTGGAAGGAGTGTTTGAACTCCCAGGAACCATGCCCGCACCATTAGGTGCAGCAGGTCCCCAAGGCCCCCATGGCCAAACAAGCTCTATGAAGGCAGTAGACCCATCACCAGACTTACCTGGCAATCCAGCAGGTACCAAGGCAGTACCTGCACCCACAGCACCAGAAGAAGGGCCAGCTCCGGCATCAGGAGCACCCAGACCCACGGCTCCTCCAGTGGCAGCAGCAGACATGCCCTCTAGAACAGATAATCTTGTTAATATATCGGCCTGAAAAGCCATTTTTGAAACCGGCCCCTTTTTAGAACCCAACGAAGGTGGCAACCCAGACGCCTGTTCAAGTGGCCACAGCCTCAAAAGAATGGCTGCATTCACCTCATCCTCCCCCTCCTCATCAGACAATGAAGGTGGCAGAGGACGCTTCTGCGTAGGCTTAGGCGCCTTACGTGCCAGCTGCTTTCCTTTCGACTTCCCAGTACCCTTCCTCCCAGACATTCTCCTAAATAAAGAGAAATACCCAAAACACCTTAGAGACTTAGGCTCCTGAAGGGCCCAAGAATAAAAGCCACCACAATCCACTCCTAAAATGGCTGCCATTATTCACACTTAAAATGGCCTACCCCAAGAACACCTAAAATGGCCACCGTAGAAGTTATCAAGATAAAATGGCCGCCAAGCCATGAGGCAAGCAGAAGTGGGGAGGGGGAGTGGGGGGGATAAGCAACAATGACCTACCCATAGGGCAGCCACCAATTGCCCCCTAACACACCCACAGATTCCAACCCAACTGGGCTAAGCACCCCATGTGCTAATAAAAAACCCCAAGAATAAAATTTAGGAGTTTTTTTTAAACTGTGAAATCCCGTGATGCGCTCCTCAAAACCAGCGCCACGCTCTCCTCACTGGCCTGAGTCACTAGCCTGCCCCACAGGCCCGACCCAACGATGCCGGCAAGGGCTCCCCTTGGCCTTAACAGGCCTAATCCCTCGACGCTGGCAGAGAGGAAGAAACACGCTCCTCTCCAGCGGAGCATCAACAAGGGACTGAAGAAAGGGGGCGGAGGCTTGGCCTTTAGCATGCTCAAGCCCCGCCCCCACAAAAACGCACCCAAACGGGCACGTAATGTCTGCTCTTCACCTCCAGGGCTACAAAAGTTCCTCATCAGCCGAGCCGTGATACGGTCGGCTGCCAGAGATTCCATTTTAGATTTTTGGGACCATTTTCTGTGCATATGCACTGCAGGCACAATTTTTTTCCCACTGTACAGCCAGTTTGAGGGTCTCATGTAGCAGTCATGGCATACAATGTCACCAAAATTGCATGGAACTAGGGTTTCCAGGTCCCTTTATCATGCTGGCAGGGGGACTTGGGGGCATTCCAGGAATAGGCATGAACATTGCTCAATGCAGAAATGACTCCTAAAAGAGTCATCAGCATGTTGGCTCCATTGGGGGCAAAGCTCTGCTTTTTGGGCAACACTGTATGGTAAAAATGGCCTCAAACCATATAGTTTTGCCAAAAAAGCAGAGTGTCAGCCCCCTGACAACACTTCTGGGTAATGTCAGGGAGTTGAATTCTATATCACTATTTGGGATGGGGGGAATTTCCTCCTATTGGCCAGCTGGCTGGCAGCGGGAAAGCACTTGTGAAATCAGAGGATCTCTCGCCCCTACCTGGGGAATGGTATCCCTACATGGAATACAGTCCTCCCTCTCCTCTCCAGATTCCTGAATTTCAGCCACATGCAGCAAACCAGCTCCATTTTACCAGGACCCCAAAGGTAGCTCATTTCTGTGAACACATACTGTATTCCCTCTGTGCAGGATCCAATTGTTTGGGACAGAAATCAGAATGAAAGTATCATATGGCAAGCTCATACATGTTTCTGCTGACTTGGTAAACATCAGTACTCAAAATAACATATATTTTCAGGGAAGGTAGTTTCATTTCATTAAAAATTCTGAATTCCTAATACCATTCCAGGAATTGTATCAGGAATAACATTCTTGGTGGTAAAATATATTGCATAAGATCCCATGTTAAGGCATTTCAAGTTAACAAGTACCAGTTGCTGGTTAAAAAATAAATAAATCTATGTGTGATGTTCTGGAGAGCCACTTTCAGTCAGACTAGGTAATAATAAGGCTAGATAGACAATTGGGTTGATACCAATTTTATTTGTGTTTGTTTATTTGATTTGATTTATAGCCTGCTCTTTGCATAGAACAGGCTCAGCTAATGACATAACTACAACTGAAATATGAAAGGCAGCTTTCTTGTTTATAAAGTAATAACCCTCCTGGAGAGATCTGGATATTTTGTTTCAGTGGCCCAAGATCTCACTGTATAATTTAATAGAGCATAAGAAGGAAAAGATAATGCACAAAACCATGCAATTTTCATTGTAAACATAATATCCTGTTTCTATTACTTTTATTAAACAGATACTTATTTGCCTGTTCCTGTCAACAGTATTTATTCATTAATGGTATTCTAATTTGTAAAACGCGGGACTTTTTCTGAAAGCTGAGCAATGATTTACAAGTGTCTCTTAAGCAACAGGATGTTTTTTCCTACCTGTGAATTCTCTCTTGCTCATTTCTGGCACTCAGGGGTGGCCCGACGCCCCATGGTGCCCTAGGCAGACTCGCTGCCTGGTGCCCCCCCACGGCTCTGTGATCCCCCCCCTGCGCCTCCCCACCTGCCTCCTCCTCCCTTCCCCACGCCACCTGGTTTTCAATGCCGGAACCAGCTCTACCACCGCATTCCGGCTCTCTAAAGCCCTCCTCTGCTCGCCCGATCACTGGGTCTGAGGGCAAAACTGCACCGCGCTCAGTCTGTCATCAGTCAGCATCCTGAAAGGGCGCTCAGTTGCCACTAACTCTTTTTGTAATGTAATGTAAAATTTTATTTGTATCCCGTCCTCCCCCGCCGAAGCAGGCTCAGGGCGGCTAACAACATTTAAGGTGAACAACACAATAATAAAACAATAAATTCATATTAAATTCACATTAAAACCAATCAATGATTAAAACATTCCAGGGAAGGAGTTAGCAGCAGCTGAGGCACCCTTTCAGGATGCTGCCTGATAACAGATTGAGCGTGGCACGGCCCCGTGGTGCGGCTTTGCCCGCCCACCCAGTGATCAGGTGAGCGGAGGAAAGCTTTAGAGAGCCAGAACACGGCAGTAGAGCTGGTTCCGGCGTTAAAAACTAGGTGGCATGGGGAAGCAAGAGTTGAGAGGGAGGGAGGAGGAGGAATTGGCAGTGTGGGGGGAGGTGCGGAGCCGGCCGCGGTAGTGGCCAGCAGGGGAGGAGGCACTTCTCCCCTCTGCTGAGGTCCCAGGGATGCTGAGGCCTCAGAATTGGGAGGGCTTGGGGTTGTTTCTCCCTGGCTAGCCTACTCCTGGTCACTGTCTCTCTTCTCCCTGGCATGGACCTCTGACCATACAATCTTCCTCAACCTCAGCTATTTATCCCTTTTTATTCTCACTCCCACCTGTTTGTGCCTCCCCTCTTCCCTTGAGTGTGTGGTGGATTTTGTTTGTCTCCCCTTCTCCCTTCCTCCATTGGCTGACTTGAGTCCCCCTTTTAAACTTCTTTCCCTAGTTCCTACCCCTTGTCTCCTGTACCGCATTTTACAAATGGTTTTGTGCATCTCCTGTCTGCCTTCCTTGGTGTGAGAGGCTGTGGCTGTGCTTGGCACCTTCTGCCTCTTTCCCTGCTCCTGCCAAAGGTAAGTTAGCTCTTTTCTCCCTCCCCTATTATTTTCCCCTCATTCTCTTGCCCAGGGGTGGAATTCTAGCAGGAGCTTCTTTGCATATTAGGCCACAGCCCCCTGATATAGCCAATCCTCCAGCTTACAAAAAAGAGCCTGTTGGAGGATTGGCTACATCAGGGACCTGTGGCCTAATATGCAAAGAAGATCCTGCTAGAATTCCACCCCTGCTCTTACCAAGCCTGGCCATGGCAAGGCTCCTGCTTTGGGGCCTCAAAAGTCCTGCTGTGTATCCCTTGCAGTAGCCAGGTTAGGCTCCATGGGTCCCTGGAGGGTGGGCCACTATTTATCTGTAGTGATGGACTTTCTCCTGTTGGTGGTTGGGAAGGATTAGGCCTGAGGATTCAGCCAAGACAGCCTTGCTTGTGGTTCTAGAGGTCCCTCTCTTGTCAGTGGCTTCCCAGCAGCTGGGGACAGCCTCGCTTGTGGCTCTGCTGGTTCTGCCCACATCCCCACCAGCTCAGAAAGCCACAGCCCTCTGACTTGGATTCGGGAAGCTGCAGCCTCACCAGCTCAGGGAAGATACTATCTTCAGTTATTGCATGTGCCCACATTCCTGAAACAGTCGTAGTGTATTACCCATTGGGATAGGGATGAAATAAATTTTGTTTAAGGAAGATTCTACCTGCTTAGTGATGTTATCTTGTTGAGATCCTTTATAACGTATTTATGACTCCTACATGGTGTGTTATAGGCTTTGTAACAGCAAAGCATTGTGGAAAACATTGGAGGCCATGAAATCTATGAAATTATAGGTTTTGAATGATAAAACAAGCAATTTGCATTTGTGGAGCTGCATGTCTGCTTCCTCAGATCTACTTCTCTCTATCTGTATTCCCCAATTGTTCTTTTAATGTACAATCAAAATTAACTTTAAAAAAAATCAGTATCTGGCACTGACATCCTGAGAACTAGCATGGTGTAAGATTAATATCTAGGGCTAGAACTGGGAAGATAATACAACTGTGTATATTACATACAGTCTGTTGGTGTAAGTATGTTCCTACTATGTAATTTCTGCATTAACACATCATGTTAATACTTAGGCATTGCTTCAGCTGTTTTCAGACTTCTTCAACTCAAGCCCTGTTGCATAGGATTGCAATCCACCTTGAATCTTAGTGTGAAAAGCAGAATATAACTGACACAAATAAATATGTAATCTTTTTTTTCTGTGTTCCCTGTAATATCCAATTTTAAAAATAAGAGTTACTGGGTGCAAATTATTTCTTCTTTATTGAAATGTATTTTGTATATTCCTAGATATATGGATTATGAGAGCCAATATGATGTAGTAGTCAGAATGTTGGACAGGGATCTGGGAAGCCCAGTTTCAAATCCATACTCTGCCATCTGTGACCTTGAGCCAGTTACAGACTCTAAGCCTATCTACCCAAAAGGGTGGTTATGAGGGACAAATGAAGAAGAATAGCAGCTTTGGGTTCCTATTGGGAAGAAAGGCAAGGTATAATATGCATAAATTAATTTTTAAAATGGAATATGCATTATGGAAAGACATTTTTGTGCATGCTCAAAGCTACTGTCTTCTCTATCATTACACATTCTAAATGTGTATTAACAATGAGCCAAAAATAGTGGGAAAATATAAAAATACCAATACAAAAACAAGAGTTTCAAGAGGCCAAGAGTGTTTTTTGAAATATTGCACTTTCTCCAAGCTAGCCAATGGGGGGGTGGGCTTCGAGAGCCACACAATATGTGCGAAAGAGCCACACGTGGCCCCTGAGCCACAGGTTGGCCACCCCTGATCTAGCTGATCAGGGAACATGTAACTGTTATGATCATACAGACAATCAGATGTGGCTATTTGATCTCATCACAAAGCCAGACTTGAGTGAGAACAGTGCTTCCTGCATTTATTTTGAATGGGAAAACATTTCCATATTTTTCAGGCCATGTTATTACTTGAAATGAGTAGCTGTGTGTGGCAGGAATTGAATTTCTTCACCTCACCCTTCTTGTCTGGTAAATAACTAAATCTATTTCTCATGCATGTCCAGATACTTTCCTCATATGAGTCCTTGTAACACCCTTTACACAGAACAGCATATTAAGACGAACCTACGATTTCATCCATTGCATTCTATATAGTGCATATCAATCACACTGTAATCTCTGTATTTGAGTATTAAAACCCTGTATTTAATAGGCTGTGAATATAATTTCCATATGTGATCTTGAATCCCACAACAAAAGCTATTCCCTAACTGCATCTCATTCCTGCCTGAATAAAATATCAATGATGTTTCCAACATCTTTCAAAATTCAGAGCAGCTGGATTTTTTTTGCTCAAAGTGATGTTCCATGTTGCTTTTTAAATGAATCACAGTGTTTAAAACCTGGGGAAGTGCTTAGTTTGCTTGTTTTACTGTGGACACAAGCCATCTGTAATACATTTTCATTGTAATTTCACCACAAAATTTCTGAGAACGCTATGGTGGAAATCGTAACTCCTTCTTGTGCATGAACCATTTCCTGTTGATATGAAGAGGCTGCATATAGCCCATTAATCATTATAGCATTCCAAAAAAAATAGTGCATTTCAGGGTTTTTAAAAAAAGAAGTGGTAGGTTTTGTATCATCACCTGTATTTACAGCATTTTCAGTTTTCCTCCATAAAAAGAAACACAACGGGAGCTGAACTTGCCCTCTGCTTAGTCTTTTAGTTCTTTCTTCAGCAGTATGCTGTAAGTGGAAAGTTTTAAAAATATACTCTTTTAATAATTTCTGGAATTTCTCAGAGAAATTTAACTGTATCAGAGGCTGATGTATGTATAAAGACATATGTGTAGACCAGAGTAGGAGAAGAAGGCAGTAGGATGAGATTTTCAATGTGTCAAGTTTTTTGGACAATGGTGATGACTAACAGATTTGTAGGAAAGTCAGTATGACTGATGGTTTATTTTGTGAAGTTGTTTCTTGCATTCCATGGAAAACATTCAAATAAAATGAACGGTTTACCCTTGAAATGCAAATACTGTTCTACTCAGAAACAATCAAAGTTGCCACAATAGACAATGCATTTGTAGAAACAGATCTGATATTTGGATAAGAGAGGGGAGGGGAAATTGTGTATTAGATTTCATATGATCATTTCTCAGCAATACACTGATTAATATGAAGAAGAAAAAAGCAACCAAATTCTCTTATAATACACCCATTTTGGGCAATCTAACCTTAAATATTTTCAATAGTAGCCTTTAAACTATGCCATGTCTCTTTTCTTGTTCCTGAAACCCAAGCAGCATGCAATATATGCATTGTTGTATTTATGAGAATAATTGTTCAGGTATATTTGTTGTTTGATTTGCAGTTGAATACTAATTGTGCTGACTCTAAGGTGAGCCTCATTGGCTCCCAAGAAAGATGGCACAGAATTGCAGCCTTTGACTACTTTCTGTGTAAGAGTATACATTAGGGATGGGCATGAACCAGGGAAATGGTGGTTCGTGTTGGTTCATGGTTAATTTGATTTCACCACAAACCATGAATTTACATGAACTTTTCCATTTCCTGAACTGGCTCATGGCTCATTTGTTTTGAGAGCTGGTAGCACAGCCCTCTCAAGAGTTAAGAGACACCAAACTCACAGGAAGTCTTCAGCAGGATCTCCTCCACCTGGCCTCCAAGTTGGGTGAAGTTTGAATTTGGGATGTCCAAGTTATATTCCCCTCAAAGCAGGTGCCCCCAGGAAAACTCAGCCTCAGGTTTGGTCCCTGAAACCACATAAGGAACACCTTCCCAACAGCGAGAGGTGTTTAAAAAATTGTCCCACTGTGTGTGGGGGCAGAAAAGCAGTACCTCAAAGTCTCCCCTAAACCAGCCATGCAGCAAACAATTGGGATTGATTGAATTGGTGCAAGGCTGTCTGGAGAACAAACCATAAAAACAAACCACCTGAACCTCCACAGAAAAAAAAGCAGTTCATTTTTGAGTTCAGGAGTGACTCAACCAAATGAGCCATGAACCAGCTTGGTTCATTTTTGAACCATATGTGTAGACCAGTTCATTTTTTGCTTCATGCCCATTCCTAGCATACACTTAATATCTGTGCCTTCAAAGAACATAGATGGTTACTTAGGGTACTTACAATCTGCACTGATTATTATGTCATTCACAGTATGATAAAGGAAGTAAAATTTGGTGTTTTGTTTATAGTGGGACTCCCTGTATTTAAAAAGTCTGCGAGCTCTGCAGAGTCATCCGAGTCATAGAACTAACAGTTGGTGTACAGGTTATTCAATGAGATTAGAGAGGTGGCTGGAGCATGATACTAGCTACAGTGCCATTTTGCTTTATTTTCATGATTCTCTAGACATTCAGAAAGGGTTGCCAGGAAAGGTGAGAATGAACATTTGACTTTCTATGAACTAAACAACAATAGCTTAATGCAACTGGAAATTTTCAGTTGTGGGCTTTAAAACTGTGCAACTGAACAATAACAACAAAAGGGTGAGTGCAGTGATAATTTATTCTTCCTGCAATTACAAAAGTCAATAAGCAAGTATCACTGTCTATAGATGCTATTAGTAGCTCCAAATTGTTCAGATCCTTGAAAGTGCTTATAAGTTAGAACACTGTTTCATGTTATCACAGCTCTGCACATGTTCTCCCATAGACTGAATTCTGAATTAATCATATATGTTGTATGTTGTGGTACTTTGAAGGCAGCCTATCACAATCTGCATGGATTGAAAAATGTGCAAGATTAGCACTCTCATACTCTGCATATTAATATGCAGTATTCATATTTGAATAGCATTACCCTTGTGTCAACCCCTTTTCTGTCACACTGTAGTGGCTGGCACAATACCAATTTGACACAGAATCTTCCTTCATTCCTGTCCTCTGGACAGATTCTGTAAAAGCAGGAAACATAATGCATAACCCACCTCATGTTAATATTTTGAATCAGAAATTGTATACAAAGAAATCTTTGATAGGAATTTACCAGCACAGTAATTGCTCCCACCAAATGCATCATTCAGTTTTTACTGAGTGTTGGCCTCTGAATTATGTATAAGATTTCTATTTCCCCAATGTTAATGAATTTGTGGCGGTCACTTCTCTACGCATTATTTATTTGGTTTATTCACCTTTTTCATAGATTTGCTCCCCTTATTTATTTGATATTTTAGCTTGGTTAGGCTAAAGAGAGTATGAGTGGCCCAGAGTCATTCGATGAGTTTCATAGCTGTGTGGGGGAACTGAACCCAGATCTCTTTCCTAGTCTAATATACTAACCACTATATCATGCTTACTCTCTTTTGTTTTCTCTCATTGTCTGGAAAGCAATGTGAAACTTTGCATTGGTCCAAGAACAGTGCATAATGTTTTCAAAAAGGGTGCATTTATAAACATAATTTCTATTTTGACTTCTCTGAAATTGCCGTCTTTTAATGATAGTGACAATAGCAGTGTGTTAACTTAGAATAAGCGAGATTGGTTCAGGTACATTGTCTAGTTCATATTTGTCCACGCTTTAAACCAATATACTATTTTGGAGAATATATAAGATTTCTTTGAAGTAGTGATTGCCCACCATTGCAACCCATTGCCAGCTGCTTTTTAAAGTGGCGGGGTGTGGGGTGGGGAGCTGCTGCTGCAAGAACCACAACATCATCTCCATCTGACAACCAGAAGTGCTGTCACTGGATCATGGTGATGCTCTAGGAATCTCAGCAATCTGTGTGTTCCTACAGCATCATTCCAGTGTGGTAATGTCACTTTTGTTTTTTGGCTAGAATGATGTCACAGTGATTTGCAACACCATTTTGACATCTCTGCCACCCAGAGCCTCTCCACTACCCAGTAATCCAGCCAAAGGTTGCCAAGGGCTGGCAACCCTGATTTGAAGGCAAGTATAGAGAGAAATTGTAATTTATATTTTTGGACTCACCCCTTTCATTTTCACAAGGATAACCATCTTCTTTTTCTAGGCTTTTGGTTAAATTAGCTGTAACAATGGATTTTAAGCTTGGTACTTGTGGATTCTGGACTTTCAGTTTATCATAGCTTTCTTGTTTACTTAAGCAATTTTGCTTTCTTCCTTTTACTCTGTTATAAACCAATTTGAGAATGCTATTCCAAAAGGGTAAAAAAAAATGTTAAATAAATAGCTAAATAACCATACATTTATTAAGCAAGGTAAGTAGTTTGACTGGGGAAGGCAATGGCAAACCACCCCATTAAAAGTCTGCCGTGAAAACGTTGTGAAAGCAATGTCACCCCAGAGTCGGAAATGACTGGTGCTTGCACAGGGGACTACCTTTACCATTTTTAAGTAGTTTTCAAGAGCATTATCAACACAAATGAAGTTGCTGATGGTTTTGTTCTGTAGTGGATACAACTTGTGAATACAGACCTCTTATCTTCATATTAGGGGAAGCTCACATTTATCCCCAGGTGGTTTCCAAGGAGTACAACCATTTTTCAGAAAAAACCCCACAAGTGTTGTAGACATAATGAATACTGGCTGAGGCAGGAGAATAGACAAATTACTTGGGCCAGAATATGAGCTTAATCAAAGCTGACTTGGACACATTTTTGGCATCTGAGGTTCAAAATGCAAATGACACCAACCCTACAATAATAAGATAATAATAATAATACAATAATAAGAGTAAATCAAACAACTGGCAAATTTCTGCCCTTTTATGAACCCTCCCCTGATCTTCTGCCTACCCCAAAAAGAGGACTAACGTGCTGCAATTTAATCTTGACAAGACAAAGGTGCTACTGGTAAAGGGAAGATTTGATCCAGGAACTGAGATGTCTCATGTTTTGGCTGGGGTTGCCCTGCCCCCTATAAATTGCATTGGATTACAAACAGTATTCCATTATTTTAATCAAAGGAGAAATGCATAAAAATACCGAGGATATGTAGTTCTTGATGAGAATGAGTTTAGCATATGTAATGAAGTAAGAAACCAATATCCCTGTTAAATCCTGGAGAGTGTTTGTTCCAAATGTTGTAATTCAGCAATTTCCATTTGCATCCTGTTCCTGAAGTTCCTTTGCAATAAAAAGAGCTACTTTGAGGCTACCCATTGAATGTTCTGGGAGATTAAAGTGTTCTCCTACACAGGTTTCTCAGTCTTGTGATTCCTGATGTTAGATTTGTGTCCATTTATCCTTTGGCATAGAGTTTGTCCTGTTTGTCCTATGTAGAGAATTGAAGGGCATTGTTGGTATTTAATGGCATACACAATGTTGGAAGATGAGCAAGGCTGATTCCGCATTTGGCATTTGCCTCCCTTTCGCTCAGAGGTTGTTCCATGCGGGTGTGATTTCCCGATTCCGCACTAGAGGATTTCTCCCAGATTCAATTCCCAATCTGTTCTGTGTGTTCTGATTCCACATTACTGCTGCTCCTGGAGTTTTCCCCACAATTGTAGCAATTTCCCCCTCCCTCATACATTTCCTTTTTTTTTTTAACACGCATGCGTGTTCGCGTTACAACACAATCATCTTTGTTTGTGTTACAACGTAATGCCAGAGGCGTAATACTGGCAAAGTCATGTGTTTTCCTTTCACCCTGCTATTGGCAGGTTATCTAAGCCCTGGGAAATCTGAGTCGGCGATCCACCATTTTTATCCACACATGCTGAATGTTAAGCACACAGTTTTCCATTAAAAGCTATAACAAATTACAAACAGATGCATGAAGGTGGTGGTAGTGGGGGGGGGGAAGATTTATGCAGAGGGGGTTAAGGGAGAAAGTTTCCCCAACCTATCAAAAATATAAACCTATAAACATAATCAAATTTCCGTTCCCGTTTGAGGCCATACGGGGGGGGGCAATAAAGGTGGCAATCGAGCATCTTTAAAGTAGTTCGTGTAACATCACTATTTATTTAGTTGCATTGTAACGATCTTATTTGAAAAAAAATTATAATAGTCAGGAGTGATTTTTATCGGAGGGGGGAAGAAAGTAATCACAATGCAATGACACATTATCAAAATCACATGGAATACCATAAAGAATGGGGGCGGGTGGAAGCAAGGGATGTATCCAGTAAAAGAAAATCATGTTACATCGTTATATATTTTTTGCATTGCAACGTGAAATGTGATTTGTTTTAAAAAAATTACTTTATTTCAGGAAAATATTGGATAATTTTCAAAGGAAGTATGACGAAATAATTGGGCAGAATCATGGGCATGGAGTTATGTGGGTGTGTTCTACTGATGCGAGAAGTTTGACAGCACACTGGCGTGAGTTTTGCACATAAATTTTGAGCCCCGAAACCGCATCAAAAATAAACTTTTCACATTTTGCCGATCTCCTAAATTCGGGGCAACACCACTTTGGAGGCGGGTCATACTGCATCCCAAGTGTCCTCTAATTCTTACCAATTTGTAGAGGTGCCTATTGACACTTTTGGGGTTTACCTGAAAGTAATGTAGTGACATTGCTGACATCATACTCCCACCTGCCAACTCTCCTGCTGGTTCAGCTTGGCTACGCTATGATTTTCTGTTACCCAAGCAGTGCCTTCTTCTTGTTAGATATTGCTCTAAATTGGAGCCCCAGCATTTATTAAATAGTTGCAAGAGGTCTTGTTGATTTGCCTTTGTTGATACAGCTCAACATTTTTTTCTCAAAGAAAAGGCCAATTTCTGTGTAGCAAAGTGAAACTATATTTAATGTGCCTGCTGCTTGGGTTGACTTGTTGTTAGCCTGAGACTTCAACTTTAAAATATAATAAATAGAGTCTATGCAGCAAGTTGCCATGGTCTACTGGATCATCATGCTTTTTTTTTTTTTTTAAAAGAGGGGGAAATCCTGAATTGTTTTGATGAGAGCTTGTGAATAAACTATGTTTAGACAGGCTTAGCCTGTTTTTAGCAATTTAAAAATACCAGTGAAGCTGTCAAGCTGTCATGAAAGCACACTTGCTGGGGGTTCTAGCCAAAGCAAGTAGAAATAAATTGGCTGTCTTCAGTTGGAGGCTCAGAAACTCAGAGTATATTGACTTGTTAGGCAACATCTCATTAACAGTTCAGAGCTCAGATCTCACACCTAAATGCTCCAGAATTTAGGCAATAAACAAACTGTTTCAGTGCACAATCTTTAGTGGAAACATTGATTTGATACCAAGGAGAGTTTTGGCAATCATTTCACTTTCTACAGTATATTTCCAGTGAAGTATGTTGGCCTATGCTTATGTGAGTCTGTTCCAGAGTCATTCCCAAGGAAGTGGGACTTTTAACCAATAAAATATTTGATGATATTTGATTTGCAAAGTGATTTTTTTTTTTAAGTAACTATATACATTTTGCCTTTTAACTGGATAGCTGATTTTTAACAACTTGGTTGAATGTATTATGTTTGAATTAAATTACGTAGTACAAAATTGCAATGAAAGCATCTTGAATTACACTCATATATGATGTAAGTTCAAATCAATAAACAAACATCACTATTGAGTGGTAAAAAATGGCTATCCTTAATATTTACGAACTCATCAAATGTGGAAAGGTGGAATACTATACTAGAGCTGAAATAGCTTAATGTAGTATAGAAACCCAAAGGTCATCAGTGTTGAGGTAAATGTAAGATTACAAAGTGTACTAACATTGATTTTTACTGAGCAACATCAACTTCAGTTACTTAAGGCTCTTAACAAACCAGAACAGCTTGGCTTCAAAAGCAGAAGTAACTTCTGCACAGTTTGGAACTAGATGGCAATGGTGAAAGATATTGCAATCAATTTTAATGCAGGATAAGGACAGAGATACTACACCGTTGTATCCCTGAGTGTCTGAATCCTAGAGTGGCTGTTTTAGGGTTGCCAGTTCCCAGGTGAGACCTGGAGTTCTCCCAGAATAAGAATAATTCTCCAGGCTACAGACACTGGTTCCCCTGGAGAAAATGGCAGCTGAAACTACCTTCTCTCCACAAACTCTACATTTCCCAGATTCCACCCCCAAATTTCTAGGAATATACCAACCTTGAGTTGGCAACCCTAGTTCTTAACTCTGCCAGTTAATTAAAGAGGAAAGAGACAAAACATAAACAAAATTTTCTTATGTACACCAATCCATTAAGTAGGAAAAGCAAAACAAAACACTAGCCATCCCATGTTAAGCTTAATCCATTAAGTAGGAAAAGCAAAACAAAACACTAGCCATCCCATGTTAAGCTTGCTCAGTCCAGAAGATAAACCAAGGACATAATATAGGTATTAAGATATTCTTTATCTTTTTTAAAAAAATGAAGTAATATTATGGATTACTCAATCTGAGCACCAAGAAGTTCCAGTGATAATACTACTTGGGACAGTTCCCTTTGTACAAGAGAGGTCTGAAGAGTTATGATTAGGGAAGGGTGCAGACTTCTCCATGACCCTAAATGCCTCATGAAAATTGCCAGGACAAGGTTCACGAACTGAGGTTCATGCCTGTCCCTATGCATGATTCTCCCATTACACTCCATATGGTTTTTTTAAAAGGTTCATGGGACTTGTGGTGGGAAATGAGGGTGGGACAAGAGGGATCACTGAAACGGCTTGCATCTATTTCTGCTTAACAGCAGGGCTGGTGCGCCCCTCAGTTGTTAGTGTGAAATAGATGCAAGCTATTTCAATTATTCCTTTTGTTCCCCACCCCACCCCCACACACACCTCCCAAGGAATTACTGAAATGACTTCCTGGCTCAGTTTGGCAGTCTGATTTGAACCAGGCTTCCCAGCAGAGCCCCAGTCCAGACTGCAGGCAGAGTTCTCCCACAGGATTGGTTCCCTTACAGGCGCTGTTGGGCAGTCTAATTTGAATCAGACTGCCCAGCAAAACCTCATATGAGGCTATGGTGGTGCACCTTACAAAAGCCATTTAAATAGATGTTCTCTTCCCTTTAACTGGCTTTTGCAAGTGCACTGTGTGTGAATGGACTAGATGGCCCTTGGGGTCTCTTCCAACTATGATTCTATAAATGAATTCTGAGTTCACTCACTTCCAGATGTACTTGCCACTTGGACTTCACTCATTCACAGTACACCTTGCAAAAGCCATTTAAAGGAACATTTCTTTCCCTTTAAATGATTAACCTCACAAAATGAATCTGTCCTACCCTGTCCTGCCTGTAGAGCTTATACCCAGGACTGTATCCCATAGATTTTACCCATTCCATCATGTTTCTGAGATACATATTATATCTAAATTGTCATTGAACACCAAGCACTCCAGCTGTCCTATCTTGGCTTGGAAACTTCTAACATTGGCATGTAGACACCTATAATATGTTTCCTTCTCCAGTAACCCTTGTCTCACTCATCCCCTTAGTCACTATACATGGCCCTCAATTGCCATCTTGCCCTCATTTTCAAGTTCTAGTATGTTCCTATCAATATTACACTGAGTGTTAATACAATCATCCATTTTGACTGACTTGTCCCAAACTGGAGACTTTCAGCTCCTGTTTAATTTTCCCCTGGGATTAACTGAAAAGCTGCTCTGCCACCTTTTTGATATTAATCTCCAGCAGCCTGGATCCCTTTTGGTTTGAATGAATCCTATCTCTTTTGTACAGGTTCAGCTTGTCCCAGAAAGTTCTCTATTGCCTAACAAATCTAAACCCTTTCTCCTTAATAATTTCTGATAATGCTACCTTTGATGTCCTGGCCTTCAAATTTCTGTCTAACAAACTATTTTTTCCTCCAGGAGCCTAGGGATGGCCATGAACTTGGAAAATGCAGTTCAGTTTGTGGCATGCCCAATTTGCGAATCATGGATCATCATCACAAACTGTCAAACAAACCAGTTTAGTTGTGATGTGGTAGATGGCACCCGGTGTGCCAGAGACCAAACTTGCAGAGAATCTCTGGCTGACTCTCCTCTACTGCCCCTCCAAGTTTGATGCGGAGTGGATTTATAAGATCTGAGCTATGTCCCTCCTCAAGAAAGTGATTTCTGAGGAAATGATGGGTGCAGGTTCAGGAGATTCTTTTTCTCTCCTTTGTCCTGGTGTTTATCCACTGCTCTTGTCACTTTCAAATGATTCTTGTCAGTTTCAGGAGCCCCCCCCCCCATTTGCTGGCTATTCTTGCACTTACCTTGTAAAATCACTGAACTGGTTGCACCAGGCTTGCAAAAAATACGCCGTCTTCTGTTTGTACTGCTGGAGTTCTGTGATTTGACATTAGTCCTCTTTACTTGTATTGCTGAAGTTACAGGTATGAAATGGCTATGAAATGGCTCAAGAACACATCAATGACATCAATCTCAAAGGGAAACTTTGATGCTTTGATGTTTGCTTTGAAGTTTGGTAAATATTTTGATTGAGTGGACACAGTTGGTCTGGAGATGTATCCATTCACAAACCACAATGAATCTCCATGAACAGCTTCAAAGTTTGTGGAAAGTTTGTGCCAATTGACCTTTCACAAACTTGACTTTTTGAACTATGAATAGGCCAAAATTCATCATAAACTTTAGGTTGTGAGCTGGTTTGCACCCATCCCTACCTGATTCCAGGATAAAAGGCACAGGCCAAGAGTCCTTTGACTCTTGCTCTTTGGCTTGTGCCTCTGCCCAGGAGGAGCTTTACAGTTCAGAGGCCCATAGCTTAACCTCCCAGCAGCAACAGCAAAAGATGTGTCCTGGAATCAGACAAACAGACCTTGCTCAGTGAGCAACAGACCAGAAAAAAGATCCAAAGGGTGAGAACAGACGGGCGTTTAAAGCTGTCTGGGGGATGGGAAGCAGGTGGGCCAAAAAAGCGCATTCACACGTGCACATCTGCCTGCCATCCCCATCCCGCCCCGGTCCCATCCCAGGCTGGCCGGGAGCCAGCTCGAAAAGGTACTACTTTTCACTGCAGTGCCTCTGAGGTGCCTCCTGGCCGTATGGAAAGCCAGGAGGTGCCCAGAGAATGCCTGGGGAGCCGTGAGCAGGACACAGGAGTGTTCCAAACACTCCCCAACCACCCAAGGCCCGCCCCTTCCTGCAGCACCGTCCAGAAGCTCCAGGGCACTCTTCTTCAGACTGGCTTTGTTCAGGGTGGCTGCAAGCTGCCCCAAATGGGCCATCTATTAGCAGCCAAACAGACCCAGACAAAAGCGCCACTTCCTAGCAAGCTACAAGCACCCACTCACCCTCAAACGCTGACCTCTCTCAAAGCAACCTCAGTTAGTGCTTCCCAGAGGTTTAGGAATGGAAAAGGGAAAGAAACCCACTCAGTTTCCCAGCAGCTCTCTCCTGTGTTCTTTCTTCCAGATCAGCTGGCTCGGTTCTCCAGTATCTTGATGAAACACTGCTAACCTCTTTGTCAATAGGAAAAAATAAAACCACTATATCCCATCTAATGGCAGGATGGTGATTGAAAAAGTACGTTCAAATCTGGAAGGTTCAGTACTCAATAGAAAGAACTCCCACACAGTGACAGATTTGTCAAATTATTGAATATTTTCCCAAAATAACATAGCAACCATAAAATGATAGAGTTGTTTACTCATTTGTGCTTACCCTTGCCAGAAACCTCTGCATCAGTGCTGGTTATTACAAAGGATAGCATGTATCTAGGAATAATCACAGCAAGGGAAAAATTGTTCCCCAATGACCTCCAGTTCTCCACTTCCACAGTGGATGGAGCTCCCATTAGCTTCAACAGAACTTCAGCAGCTGTAACTCTGGCACCATGAAAGCAAATGCTTAAAATATTTCTGTAAGAAGATCATGCAAGTGAAAATGTATTTTATAGGTTTGACTCCAATAGCCTCAAGAAAGATTTTTCAAGACTTCATTTTGTTGTGTTTAAATGTAATAAATATTTAAATAAATTAAGGGTGAACAAATGGTAGCTTCATTCCAAATTTTCTGTAGAGTAAATGCAGCTCCCTGCACTTCTTAGTTGTCTTTATATCACAGTTGCCTTAGTTGCCACAAAATCCATTTTATGTTTCTTTTTAGGCAATACTAGAGTGATCAAACCAGGAATTATGGAAATCAGGTACTAGTACTAATTTTTTTCATTTAAAATATAAATTTATTATTCACGGTACTAGTACTTTACTCACTGCACCACAGGTTAGCTATCAGATAAGGAAACAAATGGATTATCAAATTAATGGACAGAAAGATCTGGCAGAACCTGAGCCAGCTGGTTTGGAAGAACCTGTCACTTCTTGCTTCTCCTGTGTAAGCCACAGAACATGGTATTGTTGTTCTTCAGCTGAATCAACATGTTACTAGGAATGCCAGACCCCCCTGGTGGAGCATCTCCCAGTTTTGGGTGCTCCAATTTACACCCCCCCTCCAAAAAAAGGCAAGAAGTCAAAAATAAATGTGATGTACCTATATCACCCAGAAATGACATAGGCACATTGGTGATGTCTAGGGGCAACACTTATATTTTTGAACAAAACTCTATGGTAGAAGCTAATTATTCTTTCTTAGTAATGTTTAGATTAACATACACATAGCACCTTTTTTGTTGGTCAGTTGCACAGTTGAGTCCGACTCTTTGCAACCCCATGGATGAAGTCACGCCAGGCCTTCCTGTCTTCCACCATCCTCCGAAGTCTGCTCAAATTCGTGTTTGTTACATCAGTAACCCTGTCCAGCCATCTCATCTTCTGCTGTCCCCTTCTTCTTTTGTCTTCTGTCTTTCCTAGCATCAGGATCTTCTCCAGTGAGTGTTCCCTTCTCATTTGGTGGCCAAAGTATTTGAGCTTCAGCTTCAGCATCTGACCTTCCAGGGAACAGTCTGGGTTGATTTCCCTTAGGACTGATTGATTTGATCTTCTTGCAGTCCAAGGGACGCTCAAGAGTCTTCTCCAGCACCACATCTTGAAAGCATCTATTCTTCTGCACTCGGTCTTCCTTATGGTCCAGCTCTCACAGCCATACATTACTACTGGGAATATCTTTGACTATACGGACTTTTGTTGGCAGGGTGATGTCTTTACTTTTTATTATACTGCCCAGGTTTGCCATAGCTGTCCTCCCAAGGAGCAAATGTCTTTTAGTTTCATGGCTATAGTCACCATCTGCAGTGATCTTGGATCCAAGGAATGTGAAGTCTGTCACTACTTCCATGTCTTCCCCTTCTATTTGCCAAGCTGTGATGGAGCCAGATGCCATGATCTTAGTTTTTTTGATGTTGAGTTTCAAGCCTACTTTTGTGCTCTCCTCTTTCACCCTCAACAAGAGGTTCTTAAGGTCCTCCTCACTTTCTGCCATTAGAATGGTGTCATCTGCATATCTGAGGTTGTTGATGTTTTTTCCGGCAATCTTAATTCTGGCTTGTGCTTCACCAAGGCCAGCATTTCGCATGATGTACTCTTCATATAAATTAAATAAGCAGGGTGATAATATACATCCTTCTGGAACTCCTTTTCCTATTCTAAACCAATCAGTTGTTCCATATCCCATTCTGACAGTTGCTTTTTGACCCTTATACAGGTTTCTCAGAAGATATGTGAGGTGGTCTGGTACTCCCATCTCTTTAAAGACATGCCACAGTTTGTTGTGATCCACACAATCAAAGGCTTTAGCTTAATCAATGAAACAGAAATAGACGTTTTTCTTATATCCCCGTGCTTTCTCCATAATCCAGTGAATGTTGGCAATTTGATCACTCGTTCCTCTACCTCTCCAAAACCCAGTTTGAACTTCTGGTAGTTCCCGACCTACATATTGCTGAAGCTTAGCTTGTAGGATCTTTAACATGACCTTGCTGGCATGTGAAATGAGTGCAATGGTGCGATAGTTTGAACAATCCTTGGCATAATCCTTCTTTGGGATTGGAATATAGTAAGTAAGTAAGTACATTTTTATTTATACCTGCCCTCCCCGCCAAGGCAGGCTCAGGGCGGCTTACAGAACAAGATATCACAATAACAGATAAAATCAATTAACAATATAAATACAAATATAAATTAAATTTAATATAAACTGATATTTTCCAATCCTGTGGCCACTGTTATGTTTTCCAAATTTGTTGACATAATGCGTGCTTCACTTTAACAGCATCATCTTTTAGGACTTTGAATAGCACAACTGGGATACCATCATCTCCGCTCGCTTTGTCGCTTTATCATGACTATCTTTGCACAAAACATTCCCTTGAATATCTCCAATATTCTTGAAGAGATCTCTTGTCCTTCCCATTTTATTATTTTCCTCTATTGCTTTGCATTGTTCCTTCAGGAAGGCCTCCTTATCTCTCCTTGCTGTTCTCTGGAAATCTGCATTCAATTGGGTGAATTTGTCCTTTTCACCTTTGCCTTTCGCTTTCCTTCTTTCCTCAGCTATTTGTAAAGCCTCATCAGACAGCCACTTTGCTTTCTTGCATTTCTTTTTCTTTGGGATGGTGCTGATTGCTGCCTTCTGTACAATGTCATGAACCTCCGTCCATGGTTCTTCAGGCACTCTGTCTATCAACTCTTGTTCCTTAAACCTATTCTTCACCTCCACTGTATATTCATAAGGGATGTGATGAAGGTCAAACCTGAATGGTCTAATGGCTTCCCCAGTTTTCTTCAGTTTAAGCCTGAATTTTGTGATGAGTAGCTCATGATCTGAGCCACGGTCAGCTCCAGGTCTTGTTTTTGCTGACTGTACAGAGCTTCTCCATCTTTGACTGCAGAGTATATAATCAATCTGATTTCTGTGTCGCCCATCAGGTGATGTCTATGTGTAGAGTCGCCTTTTAGGTTGTTGGAAGAGGGTGTTCGCTATGACCAGCTTGTTCTCTTGACAAAACTCTATTAGCCTTTGCCTGGCTTCATTTTGTTCTCCAAGGCCAAACTTGTCAGTCGTTCTGGTTACCTTTTGACTTCCCACTTTGGCATTCCAGTCCCCTATGATGAGGAGGACATCTTTTTTTGATGTTAATTCTGGAAGGTGTTGTAGACCTTCATAGAACTGGCCCACTTTAGCCTCTTCTGCATCAGTGGTTGGGGCATGGATTACTGCGCTATTGAATGGTTTGCCTTGGATATGGACTGAGATCATTCTGTCATTTTTTTTTGAGATTGTATCCCATTACTGCCCTTCTCACTCTCTTGTTAACTATATAGTACCTACTTGCCACTATATTCTGGTCCTTGCTTGTATTTACTAAAGTATGCTTTGTTGCTCTATTCAACCCTGCTTTGCAGAGTATTGCACACCTGACAGCCAATCAAGATGAATCACTCCCAGAAATGAATGGTTCTTAATGTAAGTAGTCCAAAATAGGAAATCTATTCAGTCTATTGAACTTCTTTGGCTCTGTTGCTCTTTCTTCCTCTAAGAACAATTAATTGATGGTGTAATGTTGTATTAGTTTATTTTATAGCAAATGTGTGCTACTCAGAATGCCATATTGCCAGTCTCAGGTTAAGAACATTCTTCCTGTTTGCACATCTGTTGCCGGTTTTGAAGATCCACTTACATTCTACTGCCTTCTTCCCTGGAGGCAGTTCTGTAAGTGTTCATGTTTGGTTCTTGATCAGAGATTCAATCTCTTCTTCTGCGGCTTTTCGTCATTATTCTGCATCATCTCATGTCCCATGCATTCCCCTCCATTATCCATGTGGATTGTTAGTGACTTTTATTGAAATCTGTTACTGACCATTGCCACATATACTTTACATTTTTCCAATTTTTTTCTGTAATTAGTTAAGTCACAGGCAATACTCCCCTTAAGCTGTTGAGTCTTGTGAGCCAAAATTCTACTTTGTGAGCTTCTCGCGTTAAAGTTGTGAGCTACTGCATCAATTAGTTTGCCCTGGAGCCATTTTTCCTGAGCTAAGATGAAAATGTGTGAGCTGAAGCCTAAATAACTATGAACTAGCTCACACTAACTCAGCTTAGACGGTCACAGTGTATCTTGAGTAGTCAATAGAAGTCAATATATATTTATTCCCATTAGGAGTTTTGAGTTAGAGCGGTTCCTCAGTGGAATAGGCTTCCTCAGGAGGTGGTGGGTTCTCCTTCCTTGGAGGTTTTTAAACAGAGGCTAGATGGCCATCTGACAACAATGAAGATCCTAGGGGTTGGACTAGATGATCTTAGAGGTCCCTTCCAACTCTAAGATTCTATGAGTTTTCATTGGTTCACAAACATAACTGTGTATTAGCTCTAGGGGGCACTGTGTTGGGCTTGTGCCATGCTGCTTGTTAAAGCTAAGACTCATCCCCTTCATTCTGACACAGCACACACACCTTTCTTCAGTAGAATGTCTGCTCATTTACATGCCTTTAGTTAAATTCTGACTTTCAGGTTGACCGATCATATAATTGTCCCTGTGCCCCAATCACCTGTGCCATAGCAGTTTTGTGTCGAGCCTCCAGTGAACTCTGGTGTAACTGAGAAAGGTGGGGCGAAGCACCAAGGTAGCTGGTCTACCAGTGGGACGACGGCCCCTCCTCCTCCTTTGACGACTGGAGACCATAGGTATTTATTTATATTAAGATTTATACCCCGCCCTTCTCACCTAAGTGTCTCAGGGCGGCTTACAACATAATAATTCAAACAACTTCAGTTTAAAACATTTAAAAATACAATTAAACCATAAATTAATAAAAACAAGATAGAATAAAACCGGCGGCCTATAGATACATTTTGTTCCATCCAAGATATTTTTCATTGTCAGTTAATGTCATAGGCCTGCCGGAAGAGGACTGTCTTACAGGCCCTGCGGAATTGCCCTAGATCCCGCAGGGCCCGCACCTCTTCCGGCAGCTGGTTCCACCAATAAGGTGCCGTTATTGAGAAGGCCCGATCCCTGGTGGATTTTAGACGGGCCTCCTTTGGCCCGGGGACTACCAACAGGTTTTGTGAACCTGAGCGTAGTACTCTCTGGGGAACATGTGGGGAGAGACGGTCCCTAAGGTAGGCAGTTCCTAGGCCATATAGGGCTTTAAAGGTAATGACCAACACCTTGTACCGGACTCGGAATATTACTGGCAGCCAGTGCAGACCCTGGAGCCCCGGCTGAATGTGCTCCCGTCTTGGGAGCCCTAATAACAGCCGGGCAGCAGCGTTCTGCACTAACTGCAGTTTCCGGGTCCGGCACAAGGGTAGCCCCATGTAGAGGGCATTACAGTAGTCCAGCCTCGAGGTGACCGTAGCATGAATCACTGTTGCCAGGTCGTCACGTTCCAGGAAGGGGGCCAACTTCCTCGCCCGCCTAAGATGAAAAAAAGCGGACTTGGCAGTGGCTGCTATCTGAGCCTCCATCGTCAATGAAGGCTCCAACAGCACCCCCAGGCTCTTAACCCTGCCCGACGCTGTTAACGGAGCGCCGTCAAAAACTGGCAGGGGGATTTCCCTTCCCGGGCCGCAGCGACCCAAGCAAAGGACCTCTGTCTTCGCCGGAACTGGAAGCAGACATATCGCTGGTGAGGCGAAGTGCATGCGGAGGTTAATTAGTGGAAAAGGGAAGGTGGGACTGATTATAAATTCAACCTGCAGTCCTGGGCCCTGGGGCGGTGGCTGCAAGGCCATAGGGACACGGGGGGGGGGGGTTAATTCCTCCCTGCGCCTCTGGGGCTGAACAGAGGCTGCCTCGGGTTCTCAGACTGCATGATCCCCTCCCTCACTACCCCGCTGCCCTCCAACAAATGAGAACTATGTTCCCATATGGCCTAAGAACAAGAACTGAACTTTCTGCTTTTAGCTTGCCTTGCACCTTCTGGACACGACCGCACTTTAAACAACATAAGATAAGAACTCTGTATTTTTGCACCGTCACTTTATAAACAACTGTAACTTTGCTGTAATTCTATTGTTCTCAACTACCAATTCTTGTAAAACGAGATGATTTTTAATTATTTATTGGTCTTTTAACTAGAATTTTGATTAGCTATATGGTATATTGCTGGCAAATTAATAGGAGATGAAGACGGAGGTAAAGGTAGAGATAGAGGTTTAATTAAGGAGCCAAGGGATTCATAAATTATTATCCTGGGGAGGGGAAGGTATGACGGTGGGAACAGGCAGATCTATAGGCGAAGGGGGCTGAGACATAATGGTGCTCGGCCACCTTCCAGCCTGTGTCCCATCCCGATGGTGACAGGTAGTGTAGCCAGACGAATGTACTCGCCTCCGTCACTGGTGTTATGTAACGCCAGGTCCATCAACAATAAGACCATGATCCTTCGGGATTTCCTGCTTGAACAGGATGTGGACCTGGCTTGCGTGACCGAGACCTGGGTGCGGGATGGGGAGACTGTGACTCTCTCCCAGATGACCCCCCCGGGATACTCGGTCTTTCACCAGTCCCGGACTAGCGGGCAGGGGGGAGGAGTGGCATTGTTCATACGAGAGGCTTACTCCTTTAGGGCACTCCCGGCCCCGAAGATTCCAGGAGTTGAATGTGCCGGCCTGATGTGGGACGTTGGGGAGGGGTTGGCGATCTGGCTGGTGTACTGACCACCTAACGCACCGGCCAGCGCCTTACCATCCCTGGTGGAGGCGGTGGCGGGCTGGGCGTTGGAGTACCCTAGGCTATTGGTCTTGGGTGACTTCAATGTCCACGCCGACGATGCGGCTTCCAGCCAGGCGTTGGACCTAGTGTCATCCATGGCGACATTGGAACTCTCCCAGGTTGTTACAATGCCCACTCATCAGGCGGGACACATGTTAGACCTGGTCTTTGTGGCGGGAGTTTTAGTGGACGATATTGCTACTACAGCAGTGCCATGGTCGGATCACTATGCCCTTAAGGCTCGTGTGGATGTATCACCCCAACCCTGTTTAGGCAGAGAGCACATTTTAGCTCGCCCACGGAGCCTGATGGACCCGGTTCCTAACGGCTCTACGGGATGTCTGGCCCACTGGCGACTCCCTGGACAACTTAGTAGAGTCCTGGAATGATGGACTCTCTAGGGCTATTGAGGAGGTCGCACCTAGGCGCCCTCTACGCCCCCGTTTGAAGCCGTCACCCTGGTTTAACCAGGGGTTGCGGCAACAAAAATGGGGCTTAGACGACTAGAGAGACAATGGCGGCGTACTCGAGACGAAGCGACTCGAACATCCTATAGAGAGAATTTGAAATCCTATGAGATGGCAATCAAAGCCGCAAAGAAAACTTACTTTGCGACTAAGATTGCGTCCGCAACTTCGCGCCCGGCACAATTGTTTGATATAATTCAGAACCTTACGACACTGCCACAGGGCAGACCAAATTCTATTGAATTGGAGATTGGCTGTGAGGCTTTTGTGAAATTCTTTGCGGACAAGATCGCGTCACTCCGCCCCGATCCCCCAGCCATATTTGAGACAGTTAGTGAAACCGAGGCTCCGGGCCTGTCTTCGGATTGTGTTCTGGATGGCTTCGGCCCTCTCAACCTGGAGGAAGTTGACAGGATCCTCTTATCTGCACGCCCAACAACTTGTAATCTGGACCCGTGCCCCTCCTGGCTTATTAAATCGTGCCAGAGGGAGCTTAGATATCCTATACGGGATATCATAAATAGATCCCTGATGGAAGGGCATTTTCCAACGCCGCTCAAAGAGGCAGTGGTCCGCCCCCTCTTAAAAAAACCAACTTTAGACCTGGCCCAATTGGCGCATTATCGGCCGGTCTCAAACTTGCCCTTTTTGGGCAAGCTTATTGAGAGGGCAGTGGCAGTGCAGTTACAGACTTTCCTGGAGGATGCTTCCATCCTTGACCCACTCCAGTCCGGCTTCCGCCTGGGTCATGGGACGGAGACTGTGTTGGTCGCCCTGGTGGATGACCTCCAACGGCATCTGGATCGGGGCGGCTCAGCGGTGCTGATGTTGTTGGACCTGTCGGCTGCGTTCGACACGGTCGACCATCGGTTACTGACCTGCCGCCTCGGGGATTCAGGGGCTGGCCTTACAGTGACTTTCCTCTTTCCTCGAAGGTCGGGGACAAAAGGTCGCGATTGGGGGTGAGCTATCCCAGAGGCGAACGCTCGATTGCGGAGTGCCTCAGGGGGCGGTTCTCTCCCCGATGTTATTCAACATCTATATGCGACCCCTTGCCCAGATTGTTCGAAGGTATGGGCTGGGTTGTCACCAGTATGCTGATGACACCCAGCTCTATCTACTTATGGACGGCCGACCAGCCTCCGCCCCAGAAAATCTAGACCGGGCATTACAGGAAGTGGCTGGGTGGCTCAGACTGAGCGGGCTGAGGTTAAATCCAATGAAGACAGAGGTCCTTTGCTTGGGTCGTCGGGGCCTGGGGAGGGAAATCCCCCTACTAGCTTTTGAGGGTGCGCCGCTGATAGCGGCGGACCAGGTCAAAAGCCTGGGGGTACTATTGGAGTCCTCCTTAACGATGGAGGCTCAGATAGCGGCCACTGCCAAGTCCGCATTTTTTCGTCTTAGGCGGGCAAGGCAGCTGGCCCCCTTCCTGGAACGTGATGATCTAGCAACAGTGATCCATGCCACGGTCACCTCGAGGTTGGACTACTGCAATGCTCTCTACATGGGGCTGCCTTTGTGCCAAACCCGAAAGCTGCAGCTAGTGCAGAATGCCACGGCCCGGCTGCTGTTAGGGCTCCCAAGAAGAGAGCACATCTGGCCGGGCCTCCGGGACCTGCACTGGCTGCCGATAGCTTACCGAGTCCGGTACAAAGTGCTGGTTATTACCTTTAAAGCCCTATATGGCCTAGGACCTGCCTACCTGAAGGACCGTCTCTCCCCGCATGTTCCCCAGAGAGTACTGAGATCAGGAACACAAAATCTCCTAGTTATCCCCGGGCCAAAGGAAGCCCACTTAAAATCGACGAGGGACCGGGCCTTTTCTATTATGGCCCCCTCCTGGTGGAACCAGCTGCCGGAAGAGGTGAGGGCCCTGCGGGACTTAGCCCAGTTCCGCAGGGCCTGTAAGACAACCCTCTTCCGGCTGGCCTATGACTAGCTGGTACAAGAAAGTGAGTGTAGCTATACTGGATGTCCGCTGCCCCGATGTTTTAAATGTTTTAAATGCCAAATGTTTTAAATGTTTTAATGTTTTTAATGGTTTAATACTTAAATCTAAATGTTTTATCTTTAACTTCTATTTATGTTATATTTTTGTGTTGTAAGCCGCCCTGAGCCACTTGTTGGGAAGGGCGGGATAGAAGTCATAAAATAAATAAATAAATAAATAGCCTGGAGCAATCTTTGTAGTTGCATTATTTTTGCAAGATTTGTTCTTCTTCTTCTTTTTTTTGCATGTAAACATCAAGAGTGTAAAAATCCTGATTCACTACAATTAATTCTCCTTTCTGTCTGATAAAACATCTCTTTCCAAAAGATGCAGTTTGTAATGAGGACATCTTGGGTTTTTCCATTTGGGATCTTGCATTTTATTGTCTCAGAGGCTATGCCTTCAGCCATCACAGAGTGTCCATCTGCAACACATAATTTCTCTTGCTTTTGCTCATTTAATGTTTTTTTTTTTAATTTCTGTGAGCACACATGTGAGCCGTGGTCCCACTGTCTGTAAACCATATATGATTTTTTGTGTGGATCCAGATGGTAATATAAGTCAAGTCTGCAGATTCAATGATGAGTCGGTGTGGATACAAAGACTCTATTTTATTGATACTGGTTGGACTTGGAACACTTTTCTTCCCATGGGGCAGCTAAGGGATGGGGGGTGGGGTTGGGATTGCAAGCAGAGCTCTGGAGTTCCTTCCCGCTCCACAGCCATGTGCAAAAAATAGTGTTTTAAAACTCTTTAACCCTTTCCCCAGTCACATGATAGGAGGTTGTCTGTCTTCCAAAACTGGAATGACTTACTTGAGAGTCAACCTTCCTGGGATCTGGCTGCAGCCACTGCAAAGCTTTCGTCTACTGTTGCATCCCCGAAGCCCACCCCCTGCTATCTTTTCCTATTCAGAAACAAACCATTCCCACCCCCACCCCCCATTCCTTGCTCGCCCTCTTGGCTGCCTTATCCCTTGCGGATCTGAGGACAGAGGAAAGAAGAGGCTTTTCCTGCCCTCCTCTTTGAGAGCAGTGCCCAGCAGGGCCTAGCAGACTGGACTAGACTTCAGCCCAGCTGCTGTTATCAGGGGGAGAGCTTGGGACACTGTTCTTTGAGCAGGGCGGCTGAGGGAAGGGGGGTTAGGACCACAAGCAGAGCTCTGGAGCTGGCGGGTGGTGACCCAGAATGAGCATGGATCAATCTCCTCCCCGTAGGGGCCCGATTCTCCAAGATCAACTTGGTCTCCGAGGGGAGGTGGTTGGGATCCTGTGCTTCATTTGTGGGAGACTGTGCAATGAGTTTGTGGATGGCAGAAAAGTGGAAAGTCTGCTGAAGAGACTGCCACCTCCCTTCCCTGCAAGCCTCTGCCACCCTATTCCACCCCCTGTTGCCTTTTCAACGGGACTTGCTCCCAGGAAAGAAAGTGTGTTTTCTGGGGTACAGTGGTAGTCAGGCCCAGAAGTGTCTCCTGCCTTGCACTCTTGGGGGGGGGGGCGCGGGGAGGAAGAGAAGAAACTCTCCAAAACTGAAATGCTCACATGCCTCCTAGCAGTGCTCTATGCTCTGGCCTCCTCCAGCAAGATCAGAGCAAAGACAAAAAAAGTGTTCCATTAATAATAAGGCAAGGGCAAGTGTGGCAGTGGGAAAAGGGCACTAGGGGCAGTGGGGCATGCACAGGAAAGGGTTGGGGGTGCTCACCACCTTCCCCTGTGGTGCCAGAGTGCCCTAGGTGTCTGTCAACTTGGTCAACTGGGATGCACCCTGGTGACAGCTTTTCTTCCCTTTGTTATTTATATTCAAAGGCATTTGACTAGTCTCTGCCCTCCTTAATTTTCATGCAAAATATTCCTTCTTGATTGATAACACTTTGGAGGGACAAAACATTCTTAGACTCAATTCAAGGCACTGTATTCTTATGATTCTGGCAGGCTGATTAAAATTAACACAATCATATCCTGATCTGCAATTTCTTTTCCTGCACATCCTAATTGCTCAGCTAATTCCAACATCTTGTCAAGATATCCTCAAAGATTCCCACAAGGCTGCATTCTCATGCTAAACAAATATTTCTGAAGGTAGAGCTGACTCTTTAAGGAGGATTTTACATGCAATATTTCCAGCTCAGTCCAAATAGCCTTTGCAGTTGGCATCTTAATGACACTTAATAGCTATTTATCTGTTAAACCTGCTCATTCTTGGTATTCCATTATACCCTATGGGAATCGATCTCCATAGGGAATAATGAAGTGCCCAGCAGATATTTCCCTTCCGCACCCCTGTTTCTGATGACTCTGAAGCAGGGGAGGGCCTGCTCCCACCTGGGGATTGGCATCTCTACTCAAGAGTTGCTGAACTTCCAACTTCTTCAAAGTAACATAGAGCAACCAAAGGTTCAAGTTTACCTTGTCTATGCAAATGACCTCTGAAAAGATTGTGCAACCAATGGAGGATCTGGGCTGCTTTCAAAGCCACTGGGAGCAGCCATGTTGTTCTGCCTGCTTCCCCCATCCACATTCAGCCTTAAAGACACAGACACACCATCCCAAGAGAGTCTGAAGCCTCCGGAGGTGGAAAGGCACATGGTGGCTGTGGGGGTGGGGCTTCCCCCCATCGGTCAGCTGACTGGGAGTGGGAAGGAGCCTGGGAAAGTGGGAGAACCCATGCTGGGACCTGGGGATTGGCAAACCTACATTCACCTGAGAAGCCCACTTGAATGATACTCAGAGCAAAACCTTACACCAACAAGGTCTTCCTCTTGTCTTCTCCTTATATGATCAAAGTATGATAGCCCCAGTTTAGTCATTTAGCTTCTGTGGAGAATTCAGGTTTGATTTCAACCCATCTATTTTTCTTCTTTGGTGGTCCATGGTATCTGTAAAACTCTCCTTCAACACCACATTTTTAATGAATAAGTAGCAATCTGGAGACAGACAATGAATGACACTTAACAGGAGAGAGAAAACACTGTCTTCAATTTTCAACTAGTTGATCTGTGGCTTCAAGCTTAAACAGAGGGCAGGAAGAGTGTTTTTGTCATTTATATACAAAGGGCAGAACAAGAATTTATTTTTGAGTGTGGTGTGAGGAGGGAAATTGGTTGCAATAATTGAAATTGGATTGGGTATATCTTTGCTCCACTCACAGTCACTGGAGGAAGTGTTTGAGCAAACAAAAGAGATCTGAAGTCCAGGGCTAGGAACTCTAACTGGGATACTGCAGAGATTCACAAGAGCCCAGATACACAGCCTATTCTATGTCATACTCTTCATTTAGTAAAGTGGAAGCAGAATTACAGTGCCTAGAGAAGGATGGCATCCTGGAACCAGTCCAGCTTTCACACTGGGCCATCATGGAATTATTACAAGGCTTATTCCTGGAATTCTCAGAAGGTGTTGCTGTGGCCTGCCTGCTTATTATCTTTTGTTGCAGATATTTCTTATAAGAAAAATATGGTAAAAATTACAGTGGTATGAAACAGAGTCACAGGGGGCAGATAGACTAGGAAGAAGTATGGAAAACTCATATGGAAATAATTTTCAAGAAATGGCAAAATTAAAAAAGGCCTATATTCTTTAGCCACTCTTCTCCCCCCCCCCTTAATTCCCTGTATCAGGTACATCAGACTATGAAAGGCCTTGCTGTACTCTACAGTTTGATAATGCTTTAGGCGGCACATCAGATTCATCAAGGAGTCTCTGTAAAGCTGATCATTCAAAACAGTTCTCAGTTTTTCATCTTCAGAGTTGTTTTTGCTCCCATCTAGATTTGAAACATAAATTCACTACGCCTGGCTGTTGCATCTGCCTCAAATTAAAAATGATTCTACTTCCCCCCTAAGTTTGGACTGGAGAAGAAAACTACAAGATTAAAAGTTTTCAGTTTGCCAACATCCTGAACATTAAAGTTGCTGATGACATGATTGCTGAAATGTAGCACAGGGCATCATACTGGAGGGTTTCTGGCTCTGTTTAATGAGGGTTTACACCAGAAAATATCTGAGAACATGCTGTTTGCCTATTAAAACATTTATAGGAAGGTATTTATAGGAAAGTATGCCAGCCCCTGCCAGCCCCCTGAGTATTTAACCAGCAAAGGAAGCATTTCAGGGCAATCAGTAAAATCCCAATATTGTAAGTCATCTACTGATACATCTGGCAAACTGGAAAAGTATCAGCCTTCATTTTTCTATGACAGAAAGCTACCTAGTGAGATGGGGGGTTTTTTCGATCTCAGATCAAACTCCTATAATGAGTAGCTGGAGAGTTATTTGGCTGCTGTGTTTCAGTGGATCTCTCTGGGGACGTCTAGGAGGCATACTCAGTAAACAAAAAGTTACACATGTAGTTATTCCTGCATGTGTAAATTCTAGAGCTGTGTTCCAGGATCTTTATTCTATGCAGTTCTCCAGAAAAGAGAGATGTATCTCTATTCAAATAGATTAGGGATAGGAAAGAGTATTCAAGAGTCATTTCATTGGCAATTACCAAAGTATATTTGCAATATAACACAAAGCAAAACCTAATTCCTGTAGTTATGATGGTACCGTCAAAGTATCACCCATGGCTAGTTAAAAGGGGAATGTAGCCAAGGGAGGCTAAAGGGTTTCAAGAGGATGAGAGGTGCTGGATAGCTAAAGGAATTCAGGTAGAGAGGAAGAAGAAAAGAGTTGTTTTATATCCCACTTTTCTCTACCCTAAGGAGTCTGAAAGTGGCACCTTGAGAGGTGGGTGGGGCTGAGAGAATTCTGATAGAACTGTGACTAGCCCAAGGTCAACCAGCATGCTATGTGTGGAGCAGTTGGGAATCAAACCCAGTCCTCCAGATTAGAGTCTACCACTCTTAACCACTACACCACGTTGGAAGGGATAGAGCCAGTGGGAATCAAGTGCTGAGGGGAATGTTTGAGCTGGAAGATGCTTGGGATGAAAAGTGAACAGAGTTGGTGGCAGAACAAAGTTTGATTCCAGTGGCACCTTTAAGACTAATAAAGTTTTATTCGAGGTATAAGTTTTCATGTGCAAGCACACTTCTTCAGATACATTAAAACAGATACAATGAAAGAGTGGTGACAGTGGTTTAAGAGTTTAATGGGGGCAAAAGGAAAGATGTCAGAGTTGTAGTGAAATGGGTCTGATGGACCTCTGCTCCATATTTTTATCCAATCCCCTCTTGAAGCTGGCTATGCTTGTAGCCGCCGCCACCTCCTGTGGCAGTGAATTCCACATGTTAATCACCCTTTGGATGAAGAAGTACTTCCTTTTGTCTGTTTTAACCTGACTGCTCAGCAATTTCATTGAATGTCCAGAAGTTCTTGTATTGTGAAAAAGGAAGAAAAGTACTTCTTTCTCTACTTTCTCCATCCCATGCATAATCTATCATGTCAGCCCGCAGTTGACGTTTCTCCAAGCTAAAGAGTTGGCAGAAAAGCTCAGATGGAGAGTTCAACAGGTGTGAGAGAGAAGGAGAGCAGAGTGTGAAATCAGTGCATATGCTTCTAGTTCTTGAAGTGAGAGTGAACTGTATCATCCCATGGCAGCTTGGCTGACTATAGCACCCTCTGAAGAAAGATTTAACACACTTCAGTACTGTGTGACATTTTTTTTGAGAGAGAATGATAGTTTTGTGTTAAAATAGTATCTGCTACTTTCATACCATCGTAATTTTTTTTCATATCCAGGGAGCACCATATGTACTACAAGGAGTTACAATGGAATCCATGTATGTATTTAAATGCTTTTGAAGTTTAATGTGAAGTCAGATAATAACTAGCTTAAAATCAAACCTTCAATACAAAAGGAAATTTCAATTCAGTTGCAAAAATGACTTGTTCTCCTGACCTATGGATATGCAATCTCAGTACATTTCACAGATAATAGCTTACTTTCTTGGGTTCATAAGTAATAATGATTCTCACATCTTACGTCCATTGATACTCAGTCTGCAAGAAGGCTTTACAGTGCAATCATAAGCAGGTTTACTGAAAATATTGCAGGTCTATTCAATGGAACCTACTCTCAGGAAAAATGTTATTTAAAAAAAGGTAAAGGTAGTCCCCTGTGCAAGCACCAAGTTGTTGCTAACCCATGGGGTGACATCACATCATGACATTTTCTTGGCAGACTTTTTATGGGGTGGTTTGCCATTGCCTTCCCCAGTCATCTACACTTCCCGCCAGCAAGCTGGGTACTCATTTTACCGACCTCGGAAGGATGTAAGGCTGAGTCAACCTTGAGCTGGCTACCTGAACCCAGCTTCTGCTGGGATCGAATTCAGGTTGTGAGCAGAGCTTGGACTGCAGTACTGCAGCCTTACCACTCTGTATCATAGGGCTCCTTCCAAAATGTTATTAAGATGCCCTAAAACGAAGCCCCATGGTGCAGAGTGGTAAAGCTGCAATACTGCGGTCTGAACTCTCTGTTCATGACCTGAATTCGATTCTGGCAGAAGCTGGATTCAGGTAGCCAGCTCAAGGTTGATTCAGCCTTCCATCCTTCCGAGGTCGGTAAAATGAGTACCCAGCTTTCTGGAGGTAAAGTGTAGATGACTGGGGAAGGCAATTGCAAACCACCCCATAAAAAGTCTGCCAAGAAAATGTCATGATGTGACATAAAAAAAAAGTCTGCAGTGAAAACATCGTGATGCAACGTCACTCAGAGTTGAAAATGACTGGTACTTGCACAGGGGATCTTTCCTTTCCAAAAGTCATTTACAATATAACTCTATGGAAAGTTTCTTCAGTCTTAGAACTTTAAAATTAGACTAAAGTAACACTGCACAGGTTGTACTGCAAGTCAACTGAAAGATAATTTAGATAATTTCTAAATAATCAGTTTTTGATTATTTAGAACTGCACTTCTTTCTACATTCTTATAAACATTGTCCAAAACGAGTTTGATGGATCAGTAACCTATTCAACATGCATGCCTTTGACTGATACCAGTTGGTGTAATGGTTAAGTGTGCGGACTCTTGTTTGGGAGAACTGCGTCTGATTCCCCACTCCTCCACTTGCATGGAATGGCCTTTGGTCAGCCATAGCTCTGGCAGAGGTTGTCCTTGAAAGGGTAGCTGCTGTGAGAGTCCTCTCAGCCCCACCCACCTCACAGGTGTCTGTTGTGGGGGAGTAAGATAAATGAGATTGTGAGCCACTCTGAGATTCAGAGTGGAGGGTGGGATATAAATCCAATATCTTCTTCTTCTACCCTCCTAAACAGTTTCATTTATTGTTGTTTAATATACATGGATTTTCTCTTTACAACATGTGTTGACCTATAATGTGACTCAGCCATTGAGAGAATGCTATCTTTTCTTTTAAAATTACACCTATTTCTTGTCCATTTTATTTGACATGGAACTCAATGGCTTGAACCTGTCCCAGATGGTCTATAGAAAAAAAAAACCTCCTGAATTCAACAAAGATTGTATTTGTCTGAAATCAAATTTTGTTCACGTTTTCCCACTCATTTACAGGAAGAGATCAGAGGACAATTTTTAGTAGTGATGGGTGAACATTCCCATGCTTAAATTGACAAAAATCTGGTGAATTACAAGAAATGTTGGACAACTCAGAAAAATCAATCCATAATAAACATTCTAAAATAGAGAAGCTTTTTCAGTGCAAAACCCCACTACTTAGTTTTGTGAGTATTGGATTGTGATTATTTTCATGCTATTTTCTGTTTCCTTGCACTGTTTCTCCAGCAGATTTAATAATTTATTATATAATAATATCAACATTATACCTTTATTATACACACAAATTGTTTATGTTATACAAATAAATAAAATATAAATTACATATAATAACTATACAACATGTGCATACAATAGCAGCAATTATATGAAATCAGCTGTGAAAAGGGGAGAAAAAACAGATGGAAAAGACAAAGAAAGATGTTTCTTTACTATTCTAAAATAAAACATAATCTATTGGGCCTTTCCTGTGAGCCACCAAACACTGGGAAATGTAGATATGTGGATATCTGGCATCATCATATCAGACCTTGGGGACTATATTTTTCAAGAATGGTGATTTGATATGGTCCAAATAGCATTAGAAGGGTGGAGAAGGGTGAATGGTCAGTGAAGGGGTAGAAATTAACTTTTCTTTGCTTCTTTCCCCTCACCTGACTGCAGCCATTGCAATATCTGCCAGTAAGTAGTATGAAGACTGGGGATTGAGAGGAAGAAGGGGGGAAAAGAGAGTGATTCTCCAGTTCAGATTATATTTCTATATATTTATTTTATTTATACCCTGACTTTCTTTGAGAGCCAGTTTGGTGTAGTGGTTTTAAGTGTGCGGACTCTGGGAGAACTGGGTTTGATTCCCCACTGCTCCACTTGCACCTGCTAGCATGGCCTTGGGTCAGCCATAGCTCTGGCAGAGGTTGTTCTTGAAAGGGCAGCTGCTGTGAGAGCCCTCTCAGCACCACCCACTTCACAGGATGTCTGTTTTGGGGGGAGGAAGATAAAGGAGATTGTGAGCCACTCTGAGATTCGGAGTGGAGGGCAAGATATAAATCCAATATCTTCTTTTTCTTTCTCACTGAGACTCAAGGTGGATTAAATAGTGTTAGACAATGCAATCAAATAACATGAGGCACACAACAAAGGATGGGATAGGACAAGGAATATAAATGTATCAGAAACTATGGACACTTTCGTGCATGCCAAATAATGCAGTTTCAGTCCACTTTAGCTTCTGTTTGCAAATGGATTTTGCCATTTCACATAGTGAAATCCAGTTGCAAAGTGCTTTGAAAGTGGATTGAAAGTGTATATGAAAGTGCATTATATGTCACTAGAAAGAAGGCCTGTTGTGAGGAATTCTGGTCCTACTGCATTGTTTATAAGATCCCTTAAGTTAATTGATTGCATTGTTTTACACTGTGCCTCAAGACACTGTGAGAAAAATAGACTGTAAATAAACAAATAAAAATGAGGCAATACAATCCTGTTCTGTTTATAGTTCAGTCCAAAGATGAACAGAGTTTACCTTGAATATGAAGTTAATATTCTGAGTCTAAGAAATACATATTTCAGCAGTGAAGCAAATTTTCACACAAAATCAATCCCCGCCCCTTCCTTGCTGTCCTAATTTCTCCCGCTATTATTTTCCCTGAGCTGGGGTCTGAAACTCCAACTCCTGTGATCCTGGAGTTGGGGGAATTACTGTGTGGTTGTGTTATTATATAATTAGGTAGATGGAAGAATGACTGTGTGGTTATGTTATTATATGATTAGGTAGATGGGGAAATGACTCTGTGGTTGTATTATATGATTAGGTAGATGGAAGCAGGTTGATTTAACCAAGGACAAGAACTAGGCTCATTTAATAATTGAACCAGGAGTTTAACCAATAACCACCAATAACCAATGCAGAATTGTTGCCAATTGCCATAATCTTGAATGCTTTTCAATTCTAGAAAAAATTACCTGGTAAATATAACTCCATCCAGCCTTCTAGAGCTATGTGTTATAATGGCTGGTCAGAATAGCCCCAAGGAAACCTGGACTCAAATGCTGTGAAAATCACAGTGGGATCTATCACTTTCTTTTAGCATAACCATTTTCACAAGATGGTTAGGATGAAATGGAACTTGGAAGAACTACACACACTACCCTGAATTTCTTGAACACAGAATGGGATAGAATATGATAATTAATAGGGACTTTCTGAATATGATTCTGAAAAACTGAAGTGAAGCCTGTCTTAAAGAAAGTACCTCCAAATGACTGCAAACAGTCCAGTGGTACTTACTCAAAAAGATTACCATTAATTGACATTTTCTATACAACTGCAGAATAGAGTTATGAATGATTTAAAGATCTTAATCAAAATTGACTTTTTCCTCAGTTCCTCTTTGAGGGCTTTTCCACATACATGACTTACTTCTGATTTTCTTGGCAGTCAATCTACAAGCATTAGAATTGGATTTGGACACAGTTCTTCTGCACATGCCTTACATAATGAGGATTTTCAACAGAGGATGCTGCTATTATTGGTGTCATCATCAATGATGTGACAGTATTCCCCCCTTTTTAAAGGCCCTCAAATACTGATACAGTCCTGTAATGATAGTTTGAGCAGGTTCTTTGAATTCCCAGCTTAATTTTTTTAAAGGGTAACTCTTAAGTTCTTTCCCTTATGGAGATATATTTCCCTTATAGCTCCCTTGTGCAAGCCAACCATTACAGTACTTAGCTATAGAAGGGAATAGAGACTTAGTCCCCCCCCCCCCGCCCGCCTTTTTTTAAAAAAAATGAAACCTGGGAATTCAGAAAACCTGCTTCAACTACAATTACAACATTAAATCAATATTTTAGGGGCTTTAAAATAAATAAAAACTGAAACCACTCATCTTCAGGGCATGGGGAATGGTTTGATAATGATGACAATCCAATTGTTAAAATGTGGGTGGAGGTAAATTGGATAAAGAAAATTGACAAAAAATATGTAAAGGAAAAGCTGACACAAAATCAACTTTAAAAAAAAAAACAGGGTAAAAGTGGTTTCAGGGGGTATTGAATGGTATAGCTAAGTAGGGTTAGTAATTGAATGGGACACCACCAAGTAAAACTGAACAGAGGAAGCCTATGGCAAACATATTCTGCTTCTCACTTGCCTTGAAAACTGTAGGATCACCATAGGTTGACTGTGACTTGATGGCACCTCACACAAACACATGCAAGTGGTTTCAAAAAAAATGCAGAAAACCTGGGGGGGGGGGTGCAGAATGAAGCAAAAACTAAAGGCACAAAGATTTGTGTGGATATTGAGTGATAAACCAAAGTAGTATGGGGCCAAAACTGACTGGAAAAAAACCATGCAGAAAAACTCATAATAACATTTAACATTCTTATTCAGTTTCATATGAACACATAAAACTGCCGTATACTGAATCAGACTCTAGGTCAGTCATAGAATCATAGAGTTGGAAGGGGACATATGGACCATCTACTCCAACCCCCTGCTCCACACAGGATCAGCCTAAAGCATCTCTGGCAAATAATCATCCAGCCTCATTTTGAAGACTGCCAATGAAGGGGAGCCTACCACCTTCCTAGGCAGCTGGTTCCACCTCTGAACCACTCTGACTGCAATTCCCACCCCCACCCCCGTCTAATAGCCAGCCAGTGCCTTTCTGCTTGTAATTTGAGCCCATTGCTTTGGGTCCTGTCCCAGCTGCCAAATGGAACAGCTCCTTGCCCTCCTCTAAATGACAGCCTTTCGAATATTTAAAAACAGCAATCATGACCCCCCCCCCTCAATCTCCTCTTCCTAGACTAAACATTCCCAAGGCCCTCAGCCTATCCTCATAGGTTCTTCCTCCTGGCCCTTGATCATTCTCGTTGCTGTCTTCTGCACCCACTTGATTTTGTCCACATTTTTTTAAGTGAGTTCTCCAGAACTGCACACAGTATTCCAGGTGTGGCCAGACCAAAGCAGTATACAAAAAAGCTACGACCTCCAGTGATTTTGATGTGATAGCCCTTTTGATACAAACCAGGATTGAATTTGCCTTTGCCACAGCATCATATTTAGTTCACAGTCCACTAGTACCCCAAGATCTCTTTTGTATACACTACTTCCGAAAAGTGCATCCCCTATCCAGTATTTGTGCTTCACATTTTTGTGACCCAGATGTAAGACTGCACTTATCTTTGTTGAATTGCATCCTGTTCGTAACTGCCCACTTCTCCAGATTATTCAGATCTTGTTGAATTTTATCTCTATTCTCTTGGGTGTTTGATACTCCTCCTGTATTGGTATCATCAGCAAATTTTATGAGCAGCCCTTCCACCCCTTCATCCAGATCATTGATAAAAATATTGAAAAGAACTGGGCCCAAAACCGAGCCCAGCAGAACCCCACTGCTGTCAGTGTTGTCTCCTTAAGTACATAAGAGAAGTCATGTTGGAGCAGGCCAATGGCCCATCCACTCCAGCACTCTGTCACACAGTGGCCAAAACTGCCCCAGGTGCCATCAGGAGATCCACCAGTGGGGCCAAGAAGCCACCCCAAGCACCAAGAATACAGAGCGTCACTGCCCCAGTCAGAGAGTTCCATCTATACCCTGTGGCTAATAGCCACTGATGGACCTCTGCTCCATATGTTTATCCAATACCCACTTGAAGCTAACTATACATGTAGCTGCCACCACCTCCTGTGGCTGTGAATTCTATATGTTAATCACCCTTTGGGTGATGAAGTACCTCCTTTTATCTGTTCTGACCCAACTGCTCAGCAATTTCATTGAGCACCCATGAGTTCTTGTATTGTGAGAAAGGGAGGAAAGTACTTCTTTCTCTACCTTCTCTATCCCATGCATAATCTTGTAAACCTCTATCATGTCACCCCTTAGTCGACATTTCTCTAAGCTAAAGAGTCCAAGTGCTTTAACCTTTCTTCATAGGGAAAGTGTTCCAACCCTTTAATTATTCTAGTTGCCCTTTTCTGGACCTTTTCCAGTGCTATAATCTTTTTTGAGGGGTGGTGACTAGAATTGTACACAAAGCAGGAGTCAAGTTTCACCTTTAAGACTAACCAAATTTTATTCAGAATGTAAGCTTTCATGTGCTCTCTAAGCACACTTCATCAGACGAGGGGATCAGGTATAGTGGCTGAAATACATGCAGTTTGTTGATTAAGAGGGCAAATTGACTGTGAACACATGGTAAAACAGTGTGGCTTGGCCATTTGGTCTGGATAGCCACAAAAGGTAATAAAGTTTCCTGCCAGTTCGTGTTTCTGCAAATCTAGGTAAATCACAAAAGGACATGTATTTCCTAGCTGTAGTCCACACAGTAGTACACTGTACTCCAAATGAGGCCACACCATTGATTTATACAGGGGCATTATGATACTGGCTGTTTTGTTTTCAATTCCCTTCCTAAGAACCCTCAGCATAGTATTGGCCTTTTTTATTGCAGTTGCATACTGTCTTTTAGACTGGCAGTTCTCCAGGGTCTCAGGTAGAGGTTTTTTACATCACCTACCACCTGATCCCACCCCCCCTTTTTTAGATGGAGAGGCCAGGGATTGAGCCTCGGACCTTTTGCATTCCAAGCAGATGCCCTACAACTGAGCCACTAGCTTTCTACTAGTGTAAATGGATCATTACTCATTTTCCCTTTCCACTAGTAGCTTCTTTCTGTAGCTTGAAAAAGTTATGCAAGGGATTCAGCAACCTATGCAAGACATAAAGTTATGTAACTCAGATTATCACAGAGAGGACGGTTCTCAAGCAAGATTGCCCATCTTCATTTTTGCACCTGCAGAAAGCTGGTAAGAGCCAATCTTTTGAGTCTCATAATGTCAAAAATACTATTTTTTCTATAGCAAGGAGATCTATATCCCAGATTTCAAAATTTAGGGGCTGCAGGGAGGTGTAATTATTTTTTTATTTCAGAAAATATGAAGTATTTTAAAATGTTCCAGCTATGCTTCTGTCTCCTGCAAGTGCTCGGGGAGGGGGAAAACACTCATTAACCATCGGGAAAACAGCCCGTTGAGAATCAAATTGATTAATAATTTTTTTATAAACTGCTAAGCATTCCTATTTTGTAGAATTTCCTGCTATATAACCTGCTCTCCTCCAATTTGTGAAGGTGCAGATTACTTGAACACATTTGAAAGCTTTCCTTGTTCTTTCATCTTTCTCTATATCAGAGGCTAATATTTTATTTTTTCTTAAAGTCCCAGATATGCTTGTATACGCTCTCCTGTTGTTGAGATATCCAGACTTTTTATATGTTAAGTACATTTGATGCCTCCTGGGTAGGGGTGTGTGTTCAGTATAAACTGAACTAAATAAATACTCCAAAATACCTTATCAGTATTTTCCAGCTATTTATTGCCAAACACAGATCAGAGATTTGTATTCAGGTACTGATATGGCTGAGCCTGATAAAAGCCCCCCCCCACACACACACAAACACACTTTTATTCAGATAAGCCAGCCCCAGCTGAAGTAGTGTGAAGCAGTCAGCTGGGGCTGGAATATTGGGAGCTGACAGCTCCACGCCTCCTCAACTGATCCTCTTTTGCAGCTTCAGACTGCCAAACACAGCCTGCAAAACTGATCCTGCAGGGAGAACTCTCCCCACAAGCTTGGCTGGGGCTCTGTTGGGCAGCTGGGCCTGTGACAGCCCAACAAAGCCTTAGCTGAGCCTGGGGGCAGAGATCTCCCAGCAGGATCAGCTCACTTGCAGGCTCTGTCTGGCAGTCTGGAGCTGCAAGAAAATATCAGCTGGGGTGTCATGGAGCTGTTAGCTCCTGCTGCTCCAGCCAATTCTGGGCTGGCTCCTCTTGCAGCTTGGAAAGCATAAATGAAGTATATGTATAAGTAGGATCAGTTGCAGAACTGAGGATAGAACAAACCAAAAACCAGCACCCAGGCTCTTTATGGTTCTGGTGCAAACAAAACTATATCTCATTGCACTTTGCAATGGTGGACTTCACATAGAGAAGCAACACTAGTTGTCATGAGAGGGGGAGAGAAAGTCAATGGATGGCTGTAATCTTATTTATTGATTTTATATTTATTTAAATATTCAATTTACAAACCAACTATTTCCTACAATGTAAGGCTCTAGGCAATGTACAACCAATAAAAACAAGCTAAAACAAAACCCAAAATGGACGGATGGTATCAGATGTTTCTTTGCCACCCCACTCATCATAAACTTGCAGGCAGGTGAGGAGAGGGCCAAAGCAAAGATGGAGGAAAAAAGAGAAAAGAGAGTAGGAGGATATCGGCTATGATGGGACTGTCACTGTCCTCAATCAAAGGCCTGAAAGAACATCTCTGCCTTACAGGCCCTGCAGAATTGCATTAAGTCCCACAGGGCCCTGGTGGGGTTTGGCAGAGAGTTCCACCAGGACAGAGCCAAGACTGAAAAAGCCCTGACTCTGGTTGAGCACAGCCAGATATCTTTAGGGCCAGATATCACCAGTAGATTGTTCTCAGCAGAGCATTAACACTCTTCCATGGACATACCAGAGAAGGTGGTTCTAGAGATATGCAGGTCGCAGACCACTCAAAATCTTAATGGTTAGAACCAATACCTTGAACCTAACTTGTATTCTACTGGAAGCCAATGTAGCTGGTGCAGCTTAGGTTGTATATGTGCTGCCATGGTGTTCCTGTCAAAACTTGCACTGCTGCATTCTGGACCATAGAGCAAGTTACAGTAGTAGGTGATTGTTACATCTATGTCGGCCCCCTCCCAGCCGAGCGGCATCGCCGCTTTAGGCTGGGGGCCAGTTTTTGCCCTCCTGGAAGGAGGGAGGATGACTCAACTCCCTAACATATGGGAGCATATGGGGGCGTGGTGTCGGGGCTATAAAGCCCCGTCCCGAGCAACACAGTTCTTTTTTGTCTCTCGGAAGCGAGAGAACTGCGCTGCTCATGGGCCGAGCGAAGTCGGGCTGTGGGAGCGCGTGCGGGCCATAGCAGCGCGAGCGGAGGCTTATCTGATCGTGCAGAGCGGGAGGCAGCGTGGTGCTTTCTTCACGGAGCGCATAGCTCCGTTGTGGCTGGCTTCTGGGCAACAGAAAAGTTTGTGGCGAGGGGAGGGCTCTCGTGGGTGGTAGGGAGACCTTGAGCGAGGGTGTCGGGCCTCACCGCCCCCCCCCCTCGGACATTAAGGGTTTGAAGCCATTTAGGGGGTGTTGGCCTGCCCCCCTTCGTTTCCTTGTGCTTAAGTGCCACCCCCCCCTCGCCTGCCCATATTCCCCTTTCAGGACGATAGCAGTTGGCATGGGGGTGGGAAGGCTTCGCGGATTTGTGGGATTGGGGTGTTAAGGGGCACCTAGGTGGTGCGCATATCTCTAGGATGGAAAACCACCGCCTTCCCAAGATTGCCCTGTATGGCGAACTCTCCACCGGCTATCGAAATAGAGGGGCACCAAAGAAGAGGTACAAGGACTCCTTGAAGAAATCCCTTGGCACCTGTCGCATCAACCATCACCAGTGGTCTGACCTAGCCTCAGATCGCAAAGCATGGAGGCACACCATCCACCAGGCTGTCTCTTCCTTTGAGAACGCACGCATAGCTGGCCTTGAGGACAAAAGGAGACTGAGGAAGAATCGCACTGCTACAGCACCAACCCTAAATCAGACTTTTCCCTGCAGCCACTGTGGCCGGACCTGCCTGTCCCGCATTGGTCTTGTCAGCCACCAGCGAGCCTGCAGCAGACGTGGACTATTGCACCCTTCTTAAATCTTCGTTCGCGAAGCCAAGCCGAGAGAGAGAGAGAGAGAGAGAGGTGGTGCCGTGCTCCCTTGTAAGGTGCACCTCCCCCCCCTCATCGCAGCATTCAGGTGCACCCCCGGCCTTCTGAATTGGCCAAGCAAGGAACCAGTAGGCGAGGTGTACTTGGTAGTGGGGGTGGGCTTTTGCTGCAGTGGGCATGGCACCCAAGAAGGGTCAGGGCACTTCCAAAAGGAAGCAGCCCGCTAAGAGGCGTACCCAGCGGCCTGCTTCCCCTGGGGACTTGGGCGAGGAGGCCCAGTTGAGGCAGGCCATTATTGGGCAGTTGGATGTGCTTGAGCAGAAGTGGAGCGCGGCCGGGGTCGCTACTTGGGAGGGGCGTTGCAGGGCGTCTGGGCGGTCTTCCAAGCTGACCTTTGAGATGGAAGTTTTGGCTTGCCTTTCTGCTTTGCAGGGTGCATCGGTGGACAAGCAGCAGGAACCAGACCAAGAGGATGAGGCTAATATGGAGGTGGTAGGCAGCAGGAAGCAGGCTACTCCTGGACCGGAGGGGGTATTACTGCATCCAGCTCCGGCTGTGGCAGTGGTGGTTTGCCCCTCGGGGGTAGCGGGTAAGTTCCAAACACAGCCCCAGTTGCCAAGCTGGCCATGGGACCCAATACAGTTGGGCGCCCCGCAGGGCTGGGCAGGTCCGGTAACGGCATCGGTGGGACAGCTTGGGCCTTTGGGGCATCAGGCCCAAGCCGGACCCTCTTGGGCTTGGGGCCCGCCTTGTGTGGCACCTCAATACCAAGGTTTGGTTGGGCCTGCTTCGCAACCCTCCGGGCAAGGGATGGCCACATCCTCAGCACAAGGCACCTCCTCTTCGGCAGTAACACCGGGGGTACTGCCGTGGGAGGGTCAGCATCAGCTGCCTCAGCAGGGTGGGTGGCCGGGTTGCCAGTGGGGTTCCTGGCATAATCCCTCCAATCCGTATGGGTCCATCCCCTTTCATGTCTTGCCATATGGTGACACCGCCCTACCTCTAGGGGATCACTTGATGGTGGCAACTTGGGATAAAATATTGAGGGTGAATATGTGGACATGTTTAGTCTTCTCTATAGAGAGCTTGAGAAGAAGGACGAGGAGGAGCTCGATGATAAGGAGAAAGAGAAGCTGAAATGCCGTAAGGTGGACAGGACCTGGTCCAACTGGTTGCCGGGTTTCCTGATTTATGCGGGCGTTATTGCAAGGGCACAGCCTTCACGGGCTGCAGCATTGTTCCAGTATTGTGACATCGTGCGTACACGAATTTTGTGGGTGCAGCATGGTTACAATATGATGAGGCCTTTAGGATGAGGGCTGCTGTTAATCCGGGGCTCTCTTGGGATCAGATCAACCAGCAGCTTTGGCTCCAGTTGATGTCCCCCGCAAAGCCCAATACAGGGGACAGGGCCAATAGCGGGCACCTGGTACATAGACAGCAGAGCAGTGCAGGGGCCTGCAGTGTTGCGGACCAGTCGGTTCAACCCCGGCTGCTTTGCTGGAAATTTACGTCCAAGGGCGTTTGTTCCAGGAAGGCCTGCAAATTCAAACATGAATGCCCATTGTGCGGTGGGCCTCACGCCTTCTCAGCCTGCAGCAAATCAAAGGCGGAGGCTGGTACCAAGCGCCCTGGGTATGGGGGGAGCCAGCAGCCACCTGGGAAAGGGGCCCAGTCCCATTCGTCTGAGGGGACTTAGACGGCTGTTGGCCGGTTACCCCTTGACGGTTGATAAGGTGTTTTTGATGGATGGTTTTACTCATGGATTCAGGATTCCGTACCAGGGACCTAGGGTCCCTGGTTCGGCCCCTAACCTGCCCTCAGTGAGAGGATGGAACACGTGATAAGGGATAAAATAGCGAAGGAATGTGTGGAGGGTAGAGTTATTGGCCCGTTTGATAGCCCGCCCTTACCTACACTGTGGGTATCCCCCTTAAGAGTGGTGCCTAAGAAAGCGCCAGGGGGATACCGCCTGATACATCATCTGTCTTACCCCAGGAGGGGATCAGTGAACGACGCTATCCCTGAAGTTCTTTGTTCTGTTAGGTACACCTCCTTTGATCAAGCGATTAAGGTGGTGTGGGGTTGCGGTGTGGCGGCTGAAATGGCGAAATGCGACATTAAGTCTGCATTTCGTCTTTGCCAGTACACCCAGAGGATTTTGATTTGCTGGTTTTCGCATTTGAGGGGAAATATTATATGGATAGGGCCCTGCCCATGGGCTGTTCTGTGTCCTGTGCGGCTTTTGAAAGATTTAGTTCCTTTATTGAATGGGCATTGAGGACCAGGTCAGGGTTGAATGATACTGTTCACTACCTGGATGACTACTTTTTAGTGGGTCCCGCTAGGACCGGTCAATGCGCCAGATTATTGCGTTCATTCGAGGACCTTGCTCGGGAGCTCGGTGTGCCATTAGCACATGAGAAGACAGAGGGCCCCAAGTCAGTTCTTACTTTTTTAGGCATCAAATTGGACACTGTGCAGCAAACCTCAAGGCTGCCGGTGGACAAAGTCGAGGGCCTCAGGATCAGGTTGGCCGCTCTTAAACAGCAGCGCAAGGTGTCGCTATTGGAACTTCAGCAGTTGGTGGGGCATCTCAACTTTGCGTGCAAAGTTGTAGCCCCGGGCAGGGCGCTCTTGCGGCACCTATGTGACGCAATGGGGTCCTTGAAGCTCCCCCACCACAGACTGTGGGTGACGGCAGGTATGCGAGGGGATTTGGAAGTTTGGGAGGAATTTTTGAGTTCTTTCAATGGAATTTCATTCTGGCGTGATGACTTGAAGATAGAGGCAGAACTCCAAATCTCCTTGGATGCCGTTGGGGCTACAGGATTCGGAGTATACTTCAGGGGGCACTGGTGCGTGGAGCAATGGCCTGATGCGTGGTTGGACAGCGGGTTATGTCGGGATTTAACCTTTCTGGAGTTTTTTCCCATTGTGGTAGCCGTTTGGCTCTGGGGAGATCAGTTGTCCAACCATACAGTGCATTTCTGGTGTGATAACATAGCTGTCGTACATGTTATCAACTCTTTGTCTTCAAAATCAGTTGTTGTAATGAACCTGGTGCGATCTTTTACTTTACGTTGCCTGCGGTTGAATATACTATTTCTCGCCCGGCATGTCCCGGGAGTTTGTAATGGGGTGGCGGATGCACTATCTCGACAACAGATGGAGCATTTTCGCCTGCTTGCTCCGGAAGCGGACCAGCGACCAGCACGAATGCTACCGAAGCTTTGGCAGCTTGGGAGGCGGAAGCCGGTAGGGCAATTCAACTAGCTCTAGCGCCTAGTACCCGAAAGGCCTATGGGGGGGGGGCAGAATTACAATTTTGGCTTTTCAGGACGGTGACTCACATTATTCAATTTTGTGTGCACCAGAAGGAGAGGGGGCTAGGTCTGAAATCCATTAAGGGGCAATTGGCGGCACTGGCTTTTGCTAGTAAAGACCAGGGTTTTTCCGAGTGCACCGGCGAATTTAGGATTAAAAAGATGCTGGAGGGTTGGTCAAGGGAGCGGGGGCCCAGGGTGGACCCGCGTCAGCCAATATCTCCTTCAGTGCTGCAAGGGCTTCACGGGGTTTGGTCGGAGGTGTGTTCCTCTTCGTTTGAGGCCTTCCTGTTCCATGTGGCCTCCTTGATCGCCTTTTTCGGGGCGTTACAGATCAGTGAGCTAGTGGTACAGTCAAAGGGAGATCATTCAAGCCGGGCCCTGGGGTTTGGTGATGTGAAGTTTGTAGGAGCACAGGTCAAGTTGACAGTGCGGCGGTCGAAAACCGACCAGCATCAGAGGGGGATGGTCATTGTGATCGGCCAATGTGCTACAGCTGAGCTATGCCCAGTCAGAGTTTTGGAGCAATATATTGCTTTAGGGGTGAGCGTGACGGACCTTTGTTTCGGCATTTGGATGGCCCTCCCCTCATGAAGTACCAATTTTGGGCAGTGACCGGGAGAGCCCTGGCTCAACTGGGTTTTGGGGGTGTCAAGTTTGGGACCCATTCATTCCGAATCGGGGCTGCTTCTACGGCGGCGGTGATGGGATATACCCCCCCTGCTATTCAGCAGATGGGCCAGCGGCAGTTGGTAGCTTATAGGTCTTATGTGGGCCCATTGGTTGGTTAAGTTTGAGGGAGGAATTAGCAACTGTTGCATGTTGGCATGTTATTTTCGGTGTGTGACCCTTTTTCTGTTTTTCAGGTGCTGTGGCTCGTAGTGAGAGGCGTCGCATCCTCATCTGCGGGCACAGTATGGTGCTTTGGGCAGCCCATCAGGCTAGGATATCCCCAATTGGTACACAGCTGGGTCTCAGCGAGTGGGCGACAGTGGAGTGGCTTGGTCGCCGTGGCCTGCGTTGGCCAGGCATTATGCCGTTGCTTTTTTGGGAAAGGAGGGCGCCCCCCCCCCAGATATCCTGGACATTCACCTGGGCAGTAATGACCTGGGCTTTATGAAGGGCAAGGCCCTTTCCTTACAAGTGCAAGAGGACATGGAAGCCATCAAGCGGAGGTGGCCGGGGGTCCTTTTAATCTGGTTGGCAATTTTGCCACGTAGGGTTTGGCGGTCTGCCCTGTATCCTGGGGGAATTGAGCATGCCAGACTCAAGGCCAACTGGGCCTTGCAAAAGGCCATGGAAAGGGGCTTGGGCATATTCCTCCACCATCCGCAATACGGGTCGAGAATGCTGACCTGTATAGGCTGGATGGGGTTCATTTATCTGAACTGGGAAACAAGAGCCTTTCTGGATGAGCTTAAGAAGGGGTTGCGGTCGGCCCTGGTCCGCCTGGTGGGCGCGAATGCCTAAGCAGAGGCTTGGCATTGGTGGTGGCAGGATGAGGTATTGGCTACAGCATTTTTGGGGAGCACCTATGGCTCGGCACCAGTTGGTGCTGGTGGTCTGTACGAACTGCAGATGGGCTTTACGGCTCAAGGTGGGGAGTGCAGATCACGACAAAGCCTCACAGTGGCGGATCCTTCCAGTGGGTTGGATGCTGGCCTAGGTGGAGGTGGAGTTTGGGCCTGGCTGCTCAGCACCAGCCAGATGATATTCGGCTTGTGCTGGGGGCAGGGTGGCTCGCCCTCCCAGGACAAGGCGGGGTCCGGGGTTTGACCCCAGGGCTTGTCCTGTTAGGCCTAGACCTCTTGCCATTCCTGCTCGTTCAAGTTATGTTTAATAAAGCGGCCCGGTTTTCATCCAACATTGTGTCAGCCTCTTCATTCCGACTGGGGGGGGGGGGCGCAATGCAGCAGATAGGTCAAGGCATGACAGGAAAAGCCTATGAATGCTAGCTGAGAAAATGCCACACTCCTGTTGTTTTCTTGGTAACTAATCAAAAAGTATTCCAATTAGAGGAAGGGAAGTCCTACTCCCAAGTCAATTGTTGCTGTAGGCTGCAAGAGGATCCAGCCCAGGAACAGCCAGGGTGGCAGCTCTACACTGCCTCAGCTGATCCTCTCTTGAAGCTCCAAACTGCCGAACAGAGCCCACAAAGGAGCCAATCCTGTGAGGATAACTCTCCTTGGAAGTTCTGCTAGGGCTCTGCTGGGCAGTCCAACTTTAACCAGGCAGCCTAGCAGAGCTCTCCTAGGAGCCACTCCTGCAGAAATAACTCTCTCCAAGGCCGGCAGAAAGGAATGGCGGGAGATCTTCCCTCTTTCCTTTCTGCTAGTTGTGGCTCCCAGAGGCCAGTAGAATGGAAGTGGTAGATCTTAGATCTTTCCTCATTTGTGTGCTGTGCAGCTTGCAGTCGCAAAAGCTATTTGAAGGACAGTTTCCCTTTAAATGGCTTTTGCAAGCCACACCATGTGCAAGTGAACAGAATTGACATGAGTTCACCCACACTCTACTCCATTATATTCTATGGGGCTAGTCCCCATAGGGTATAATGCAGCTGAATAAATTTGGTAATCCCAATTATTTCCTGAATTCCTATATCATACTGATATTGGGATTCAGGAATATTGGGAAATACCTTTTTGTTGTTTGCACACTACTACTACTGGCCCATATTTGTCAAACTAGAGAAGAACACTTGTGGGAGTCATCTGTTCTTAGGTTGCAGTGTAGAGGATAATAAAATATTTCAAAAGCAATGATGAAAGGGCAATTAAATAATGAGATTTAAAGTCTGAAGCAGCACTGATTAATATTTTTCTTTGTATAGGATGCCATACAAAAATGGGGGAGAGCCCTGATTTTGAACAGAGGTTGGAAAAGTCCTTTATTTACTCTACTTTCTTGGATAATCATGTAGTGTTATCCACAATTCAAAGAGGAAAATTGCTTGTTTTTTGTTTCCTATATTTATTTTTCCCTGTTGGGTATTATTTTATAGTTTTGAGATTGTGTAGGAGATGATAGTTGTATTCTGCTGAGAAAGCAAGTGTAAAGCAGTTTTTATAGAAGCTCCAAGAATCACTGAAGTTTATAATTCTTAGTTGAGTATTATGTTGGGTTTTTTGCCATGTGTGCAGGCAGTTATTTCTCTAGTTTTGCCTGTTTTATGAGTAGCATGGAGAATCTTTGCACCTTTTGTTACTCTGCATTCCAGTCACATAGGTGCAGCAGCTTTACTACTGTACTAGAGGAACAGTCAAAATATGGAGGTATGTACTGGCTGTGGAGTCCATTGAGAGTCTGTTTTAATGAGCACTTGTTCATTAATCTGTGCATTTTGAGTCTGGAAAGGGTTATTAAACTTTGAGGGGCTCTGATCCACTCCTTCTTGGCTCTTTTTGCATAAATCTGAACTTGGCGGGTTTCTCTAAGCTAGAACATTCTTTAATTTTAAAGATTAAATCCAAGGGGTCTTGAATACAGTAGAAATATGGAGCTTTGAGTCACTCACTACCAGCTCACTGACTAGTAAAGTGAAGTGTTAATCCTAGGCAAGTGCATCGCAACTGTCTATCCCCAATGTGGCCAAAGACACATATTATACATTTAGAGCATATACTTGCTGGCTAAACAGGTAGCAAACTTTTACCTTTCTTTAGAAATGGAAAGAAAACATAATCTTTCCTCTGTCTTTTCAGTATAGGAGGAGTTTCAGAGATATGACTGATATTTTTTATTTTTATTTTATTTTATTCGATTTATATCCCGCCCTACCCCACCGAGATTGCCTTTGCATCTGTGGGGACTGCATATTAGGAAGCAGCTCTCTTTGTCATATGGTAACACTCAGCTTGGAATCTGCCAGCATTTTGTATTTGGCCCTGTCCCTATGGCAGCCATTTTACTGTTGTGCTTACTATGCATTCTAAACATTTTAAAAATGTCCACAAGCTCCATGATAGAATTATGGTAATTTATTTATGATTTTATAAGAGTTTCCTATTTCTTTTTGATCTGTTTTAATCAGTTGAAATATGCTTTGTTGTGTCATGTTGCTATCCATCCCTGAGATGTGAATGGGCTTTTTGAAGTTTCCCTGTCATTTATGTATCCCTCAATAAAAAGCTGGAAGAAACAATGCAAAGTTTTCCTTTGAAAATCAAAGTTTGAGTCCAGTGGCACCTTTAAGACCAACAAAGTTTTATTCAAGGTATGAGTTTTCATGCACACTTATACATGCACACTTCCTCAGATACATTGAAATTGAAGTTATCAGGCCATACATATAGGTAGAGTTTAAGGTGAGCAGAAAATTAGCATACAACATTGTTATGTCTTGAAACATAAGCTGATGTACCGCATGGCGATCGCTACAGAGGCGACCCCATGGGTCCCCGGATGTAGCTCGCCAGACGCCCCGCCCATCAAGATCTGTGGCGGGAAGTTTGACTGACCAGGATTAGATTGGTCAGACTGGGGGGCAGTTCTGGGTAATGTATATAAGCGGGACCTGGCCCGTGTGTTCCCTCTCTTGTAATGTACCACTGAATAAAGCATGTTGCCTTCAACCCGTCTCGCAACTCAGTACATTACAAACATAATGAAGATTTTTAACAGATACAAGAACCAAACAGGAATTACAAGCTTAGTTCTACTGTTTCAGACCAACATGGCTAGCCACGTGAATCTAGCTTTGGAGATCAGTTAGGCAAGGTGAAATGGGATGTTGTTTCTCTCATGCCAGCTGTCTCCCATACCCACCTGGAATGAATGTTTCTGTGCTATTCCTTCTCTTCATCTTTTTAAAGAAATCAACCCCTTTAACAGCAGCTGTTTTTGGTACTGTCTTGAACTGTTTCATTGGCAACAAATTGTGGGAATTTTATTTCTTAGGCACTAAAGGTTGTAATGACCTAACTACTGTCAGTCAGTGGTTACAGTCTCCAGTGGAAATTCTGTTTTGTGAGTGATCCCCCATTTTCCAAGAAATTTGCACAACAGAGTGACAGCTTAATAACCATAACTGAATATTTAGTATTACAGTTCATTGGTCATTGCTTCTATCATAAGAGAAACTGCAAAATTTCATTTCTAAAATGATAGCTGACTGTCACTGTAAACATTATTATGATGGAAAACAACCCTTGATCAGTTGTCAACAGTATGAAACAATCCATGACACATAATATGGAATAGCATATTTTAGTTTAAAATACTCTTAACAGTTCACAAGGGTCTGACACCTGAGGGTATACAAACAAAACCAGATAATATCAGTTAACTGGCATTTAGTAAACTCCATTATCATCATCTCAAAACATACAAAACTTAAAAGCATAACAAATTAGGATAATAAGGGAACCATCTGCCAATACAGTTCTTTTAACAACGGTAAACAGCCCCCCCAAAGAAAAAAAATATTCATCAGCATAAATGACAACAGTTCCTTCTCTCAAGATCTGGGAATGGTGCTGCCTCTCTCTCCCTAAAAGAACCTTTTCAGAACTTTATTTTTAAAATCAAATTTAAAACCAGAAAAATTATTTCATCTCTATTTCGTTGTCAAAATTTCTAGAACTTTTGTGACATGTTTCATCACAGTTCCCAGAAATTATGTCTGACTCCGCCCCCCCCCCCACCATCAGAACTGGAGGTGAATTCCCAAGTTACCACTTCAAATATATAGGCATCGTCTCCCTTCTCTGAACTATCATTATCCAAACTATCCACCCACAAAGTAAAGGATTTGAAGGATCCAAACATAGGCAGAGATCTCTGGATATAGCCTTGTACCTAAATGTATAGCTACTATCCCTTAAGGCAAATGTTTTCTATTCCACCCAAAGTTAGCATTTATTCTTAATTACCCCAAATACACAAGATTCTTAGTGACCAGCCAAAGAAGTTATAACAATGGAATATCCCTCGTTTTCACTGGCTAATTTTGCACTTGTTGCCAAGATTGATTGATTATTTTTTTATATCAAGCTAATATTTTTTGCTGTCTTCATGCTTTCTTCACCTTTAAATTCTTCTCTGACTTTAATTAAAATAGCCAGTCAGGTTTTCCCATGCTGCCAGAGCTGTAGTAATAACTTTCATCAGTTCACAAGACAAATCAATAACTCCTTTCTATGGCACTTTAGGGAATTAGTACATTTGAATAGAGTTGCTCAAAGTTTGATTGAATTTATGCAGCTCTGGTCTCTCACCATAAACTAATATAAATTAAGTATGACTAGTTGAAAAAAAGGTATGTTACTTACCCTGGTGTGTAAAATTGTGAACATTAAATTTACCTTAATTCCTCAAACTAAATTCATAATTTTGCTGTCTGTGGAAATGCAGATACTATCATTTCTTTATATGTACACATCTATATTGCTATGATTAGATTACTGACATTTTGCTATTCTTACACAGTAAAAATCCAGTTGCAACGTGTGTTATTTAGTGTGTGTGAATGCACCCTCTGTGGAGCAGCCCTTAAAGATTAATTGAAAACTACATAATGCAGCAGCACATCTGCTGACAGCCATCAGTAAGGCTACTCATATTGCAGTAGTCAACTACCCTCATTGCCAGTTTGTTTCAGGGTCCAACTTAAGTGCTGTTTTTAATGTTTAACATATGGTACTTGCATACTGGATGATGAGCCTGGCAGAGGCTATGGCTCAATGGTAGAGACTCTACTTGACTTGTAGAAGGTCTGGGGTTCAGTCCCTGGCATCCCCGGTTCAAAGGATCAAAATGTAGATGATATTAAAGTCCTCTACTTGAGGCTCTTGAAAGCCACCGCCAATCTGAGTAGACAGTACTGCCCCAATGGACCAGTGGTTTGAATTTGTATAAGGCAGATTTATATGGACCGTTGTGTGTGGGGGGGAGCCATTGTCACTGCAAGCTGACTGTCCTTGCTTTATCCAATGGGAGCAAGAGCTCCCACACCAGCAGATGTAAGATGGATAGAAGTGGATGACTTTGAAAGCTGGTGCCACAAGTCTGCTCTTTCTGTGTTGCCGAGGTGTTGGAGAGTTCGCCTGATGTCCTGAAAGAGTTAACCTGTTTGTTTGTCTATGCTTATTGTTAGATAGGTAGGAGTCAGACCTATGTGACGTGAGTAGGATTAAGAATCCTGTATTTGTATTAGTCAGCTAGACTATTTTTGTTTTATTCTTCTATGGAGCCTCCTTAATACCTTGGTAACCTTTTCTTTTAGCTAATTCACATGCATGTGCTGCATTTTTATTTTTATGTGCCAAGAAGAAGCCAGCAGGCTCTGCCCTGCATATGGAACAATACAATCAACATCGGAAATATACTTATTATCATACCAAAGTATGCACAAACATATATTTTAGTGACAAAGACTTAACAACATTTAAACATACAGTAATGCTTCCAGAAAAGCAGCTGGTTACAAAATGCAGTAACTGAAGAAGTCTAACAGTGCAAAAGTCCTCACCATTCCATATATGGGGCAAAGCCTACTTCCTGTACACATCTCTATGTCCTGTTGTCTTCTGTGCTGACTCCAAGAAAAAAAAAATCACTGGAGAGAGAAAGGGGGCCGTACTCCTAGGTCAAATTACGTTTTCGTTTCTTGCCCCTTTGTCAGCCTGATCTCTCTGCAACCATTGTTCCATGGAGCCACAGATAAATAGTTTTGTTTTTGGAATAACTCATTTCTTTTTTGCTTTGCACCTGGCTATTTTTCCTCTCCTCCCCTCTTGGGCGGGAGGCTGGGTCAGGGCTCCTTTCATGCCTACACATTGATAGATGGATATCAGTGGAAATGAATGGGTTCCTCTGGTTCTCTCAGAATTCATATTTTGATCTGGAATTCTCTCAGTCCTCTTCTGTGGATGGATATTATGGTCCAGACCACAGACCAAACTTCATCATGGATCAAGGCTTGGTTCATGTTTGTGAGCCCAGTTCCTGTGATAATCTCACAAGCTACCCTTGCATCACTGTGGGTGAATCAGTTTTGAAGACAGTCCAGCAGTTCAGCTACCTGGGGTGCATCATCTCCTCAGACGCCAAGATAGACAAGGAGATTGACAATAGACTGGCAAAGGCAAACCGTGCATTTGGCTGACTGCATAAAAGGGTGTGGAGCAACAAGCATCTGAAAAAAGGCACAAAGATCAATGTTTACAAAGCAGTTGTGATGACAACCATCATCTACAGCTCCGAATCGTGGGTTTTATACCGTCATCACCTGCGACTCCTTGAGCGCTTTCATCAGCGCTGCCTTCGCACCATCCTCAACATCCACTGGAGTGACTTTGTGACCAACACTGAAGTCCTCAAGCGGGCAGAGGTTACAAGCATCGAGGCATTGCTGTTGAAGACGCAGCTGCGCTGGGCAGGGCATATCTCCAGGATGGAAAACCACCACCTTCCCAAGATTGCTCTATATGGCGAACTTTCCACCGGCCATCGAAATAGAGGGGCACCAAAGAAGAGGTACAAGGACTCCTTGAAGAAATCCCTTGGTACCTGTTGCATTAACCATCACCAGTGGTCTGACCTAGCCTCAGATCGTAAAGCATGGAGGCACACCATCCACCAGGCTGTCTCTTCCTTTGAGAATGCACGCATAGCTGGTCTTGAGGACAAAAGGAGATTGAGGAAGAATCGTACTGCTACAGCACCAACCCCAAATCAGACTTTTCCCTGCAGCCACTGTGGCCGGACCTGCCTGTCCCGCATTGGTCTTGTCAGCCACCAGCAAGCCTGCAGCAGACGTGGACTACTGCACCTTTCTTAAATCTTCGTTCGCGAAGTCAAGCCGAGAGACCCATGGACCACCCCCTTTCTCGGGGAGGGTCATTTGATGCATGGGCCAGACATGCTAGTGTTCAGGGCAACAGTTCATAGAATCATAGATTCTAGATCTCACAAGCTACCCACGGACCACCCCCTTTCTCAGGGAGTTCATTTGATGCATGGACCAGACATGCTGGTGTTAAGGGCAACATTTGGAAACTGAATGAACTTAGAAGAAATGCCTTCTGGGCTCACACAGCTTTGAGACTTGGACTGTGAAGAGAAAGTGGGGAGAGACAATTAAAAGAGCTCCCTATCATGCCCAAGTTGCTCTGCTGCAGCTGAATGACTCAGGCACTGAAAGGAAGGTGGGGGGAGGTATTTAAATATATTCCCTTCCCTGCCTAAGTCACCCTGTTGCAGTGGTGTGACTCAGAAAGAGAAAAGATGGATCAAAATTACTGTGGGCCCATCTGTTAAACAAAAAGGTCAGTGGAAATTTGTGGTCCATGAAACCCACTGATCACAAACCTATAATAACCTCAATTTTTCTGGTCTGTGCCCATCCCTAATGATGATCTTCCCATCAAGACCTGCTTTCTGTTCCCTTCCAAAGTCAGGGAACACTCAGGCCAGAATGTTCTCAGTGACAGACCCATTCCTGTGGAAGGCTGCCAGATGATGTGAGAGCTGCCCACCCTTTGCAGATCAATGTAAACCATTTCTGGTTTTGTTGGATTTTTAAAAATTTGTTTTTTGTTGGATTTTTTAAAATGTTGTTTTAATGCTAGCCTACATGTTAACATTTTTTCGGATACTGTATTTGTATATAGAAACATTTTGAGCATATTAGGAAAAACATTATAATATGTATTAAACAAATGTACATTTTGAACCACCAAGTAACATGGGCGATATACATTTGTAGGTATGTACAAGAAGGAAATGCTAATTTTCTTCAGTGTTTGTAAATACAGAAGACATGTGAATGATTATTATTCTCTAACGGTGAAAAGGCTGGTAAAGTTGACATAGAACTTTATATGTATATTGTATCATGGAAATCTCCTCTGCGTGCCCAACAACTTGTGATTTGGACCCATGCCCCTCCTGGCTAATTAAATCCTGCCTGAGGGAGCTTAGATGTCCTTTGCGGGACATCATAAATAGATCCCTCTTGGAGGGGCATTTTCCAACGCCCTTAAATGAGGCTTTGGTCCGCCCCCTCCTGAAAAAAAGTACAGCAGACCCGGCCGAATTGGCAAATTACCGACCAGTCTCTAATTTACCGTTTTTAGGTAAAATTATAGAAAGGGCAGTGGCGTTGCAGTTGCAGGGTTTTCTGGATGACGCTTCCATTCTAGACCCTTGCCAGTCTGGCTTTCGTCCGGGCCATGGAATGGAGACAGTGCTGGTCGCCTTGACAGATGACCTCCAGCGGCATCTGGATCGGGGCGGTGTGGCGGTGCTGATGTTGTTAGACCTGTCGGCTGCGTTCGACATGGTCGACCATCGGTTACTGACCCGCCGCCTCGCCGATGTTGGGGTTAAGGGGTCAGCCCTACATTGGCTCTCCTCCTTCCTCAAGGATCGGGAACAAAAGGTGGCAATCGGGGGCGAGCTGTTCCAGAGGCACACACTAAATTGTGGGGTGCCCCAGGGAGCCGTTCTCTCACCAATGCTATTTAATATCTATATGCGCCCCCTTGCCCAGATCGCCGGGAGGTATGGGCTTGGGTGTCACCAGTATGTGGATGACACCCAGCTCTATCTGTTAATGGACGGCCTACCTGACTGCATCCCAAAGAACTTAGACCTGGCTCTGCAGGCTGTGGCAACTTGGTTAAGGCTGAGTGGGCTGAAATTGAATCCAGCAAAGACAGAAGTCCTTTGCCTAGGTCGGGGAAATACCTCTCCCGGTCTTCGACAGGGCGCCGCTGAAAGCGGCGTGCCGGGTCAGGAGCCTGGGAGTTTTACTGGAGCCTTCATTATCAATGGAGGCCCAGATAGCAGCCACTGCCAAGTCAGCCTTTTTTCACCTGAGGCGGGCAAGGCAGTTTGCTCCCTTCCTTGAGCGTCGGGATCTGGCAACAGTGATTCATGCAACGGTCACCTCGAGACTGGATTACTGTAATGCCCTCTACATGGGGCTGCCTTTGTGCCGAACCCGGAAGCTGCAGCTGGTGCAGAACATGGCTGCTAGACTACTGTTGGGGCTCCCAAAGTGGGAGCACATACAGCCGGGGCTGCGTGAACTGCACTGGCTGCCAGTTATATACCGGATTCGTTACAAAGTGCTGGTTATTACCTTTAAAGCCCTATATGGCTGAGGACCTGCCTACCTTAGGGACTGTCTTTCCCCATACGAACCCCAGAGAGCGCTGAGGTCAGCTGGGAAGAACTTGCTAACTATCCCCGGGCCGAGAGAGGTAAAGCTTTAGAGTACCCGTGATTGGGCTTTCTCTGTTATGGCTCCACACCTATGGAACCAGCTTCCAGAGGATCTGCGGGCCCTGCGGGAATTTGAACAGTTCCGCAGGGCCTGCAAGACCACCCTGTTTCGATTGGCCTTCACCGACTAAGGGAAACTGCTAGTGAAACCTATACAATAGCACCAGTATATTAATTTTAATGATTTTATTGATTTTAGAGTTTTAGTAGAATTTTAATTAATGTGTTAATTAGTTATGTTTAAATACCTTGTAAAACTAATGTATTGATTATGTTGTTAGCCGCCCTGAGCCTGCTTCGGTGGGGAGGGCGGGATACAAATAAAAATTGATTGATTGATTGATAGATCATAGCAGAGGTTTCAAATCAGTTTGTGAATAATGTAAATCTGTTTAAATTCACAGGCAATTTTGCTCTCTGTTTAAACCAAAGGTTTCTTTTTTTACTCCATATCTCTTTCTCCCTCCCGCTTCCATCTTTCTGAGGTGGGGGGGGCATGTGATACACTTACTTGACTTGACAATAGATTACAGTGCCTGTAATCCAGCCCACATGTACTCATGTTCAAGTCTCACTGAAATCAACGGGATTTGTGTGCATAACTGTGGGCTGAAATTCATCCAGTGGGAGCAATTTAATCTTTTTATTTGGACAGCAAACTTAATTCTCTTACATAACAATGATGTTGGGATGCTTTTGCATATACAATGTGCAGTGCAGGACTACTGGGAGATCTCTGTCATGGTAGAATTTACATGTCCCCAGTGACAGTTCTACATTCAGTTATGTGGAAAATGTCCCCCCACCACAACACATCCATGTTAAATTCCAAATCACAAAGAAATTGGTTGTCAAACATAAACCGATTACACCAGGGAATGATAGCAGAGGATGAAATCAAAGCTTGTAATATCAGTGACTTCAAGAGACCTGGCCAATTTTTTGCCATCTCTATGCTCTTGAAGTTGCCTTACACTGAATCAGATCATGAGTACATCAAAGTCATTGTTGTCTATTCAGACTGTCAGTGGCTCTCCATTGTTTTAGGCAGAGGTCACACACATCACCTGCTCCCTGATCCTTTTAACTAAAGATGCTGGGGATTGAACCTGGGACCTTCTGCATGCCAAGCATATGCTCAGTCACTGAGCCATGACCCCTCGCAGTTAAGTTAAATTCACATCAAAAGAGGAGTTTGAATCTTCAGTCACCCTTGTCTAAATCTAGATCTATGTTAATGCTCCAGAATACCTGTGTGATGTAATCTTCTCTCTTTGATATTTCCTCTTTTTTGTAAAATCTTTTGCATAACCCCATATGTATCTTCTCTACTGAGTCTAAACCTAACCAAGTGTAATTAAAACAAATGCATATTCTTCCACAATGTATCTCCACTTCTATTTCCCTCCCCTCTTTTGGGTGAAATAAGCTCCTTGGGGCAGAGGTCTGTCATCTTGTTTTTTGTAAAGCACCATGCATATTGATGTACAGTATTACAAATTACAAATGCCAGCAATCAACAAGAACAAACTCTTCATCAATTCAGTGCTTCAGTCCTGTGTGCAATTATTTGGAAATATGTTTATTCAACCCAGATAGGTTTACTTGCAAGTGGATTGCAAAAATTGTGAACTTTTGTTTTTAAATTATCTCCCACCCAAGGAATGTACCGCTTCATCATGTTTTCATACCAAGTTTCATCAAGGACTTCCTAATTGGCCCTTAGTGGAATGTTTCATCTTATAGTCAGTCTCCAACTGCTTCAGCATTAACTGGATGGTTGTAGGGCATTGTGGATTTGGGAGAATTTCAGATCAAAGTCTGAATACTGAGAAAGCCGGAGGAACGCACTCATTGCCATTGATATCCATCTATCAATGTGTGGTCCATCTGCTTGTCATCAAGCTACGGTAAATATTTTTATTTTTTGCTGTATATGTTAAATTGAAGAAATGCCATCTTTAAATAAACAACAAGCATCTTTTTAGTGAATGATTGCTTTGGTTATTATGTGTGTAAACTCTGTTGGTTTTAGTTGAATGAAAGATGTTGCTTTCATTACTTAAGTAGAATGTATGCAGTTTTAGAATCAAATCCCTCATGCAATAACATGCTGACATAATTTTTTTATCAGTAGAGTTTAGAATACACATTTTCTTTCTTTTTGGCAAACCAGAAAACATCAACCATTGAAAGTAGTAGGACCATAAATAGAACATGTATTCAATTTGAAATGTCTAATAGTCTTTAATAGTTTATTTCTTTATGCAAAGCTGCTAGTGAGCTATCTATAGACATAAAACTGGTTTCATGTTGGGAAATCCCAGCTCCCTCAGTTGTTGGGACTAGGTGAGACTGCACTGCATCAGCAATTGGATAATGAAGCCTCTGACACCAGATTGGCTTTCCTATTGGCTGTACTCAGTATCACCCGCCCACTGTAGACTGTGAGATACTCCTCCAACTGCCCAAATGAACTCGCCTCAGACAGAGACACATCTCTGCTGCTTCTCCAGTATCTTCTGCAACCTTTGGCTTTCCTGTTGGTTCTACTCAGTGTCACCTGTCCCCTATAGACTGCCAAACACTCCCCCAGTCACCAAAATGAACTTGCCACAGATGGAGGCACATCTCCACTGCTTCTCCATCATTTCCTGTGACCATCTGTGGCAAAAATTTGGTCTCTTCCACTTCACAGAAAAAAAGGTGCAAAGCTACCCTGAAGCCCAAGTTTGAGGCCTTCAGCTCCTGCAACCTAACTTTGACATGGCTGCCAGCAACGGCCCTCTGCCCCAAGCTTACCCAAGGCCTGGCCCAGCTGGGAGTGTTTCCTGCCCCCTGGAAAGTGCTAGCCAGAGTCTGTTGCTAGGCAACCCAGGCTACTTTTCTCAGTAAAGGGAGAGGCCTCAAGCAAATAAAGTCCACCCTCCAAAAGCAGTGATTTTCTCCAGGATGGAGAGAGAGATGTGTTGTCTGTAGTTCAAGGCACCTCAGGGTGCCTTGATGCTACCAGCAATTTCCTCCCCATGAACCACTGTTGCCAATCTCCAGGTGATGGCTGGAGATCACTCAGAACTACTCTCCAGATGACAGGCCATCAGTTCCCCTGGAGGTGGGGGACAGAGTGAATGCCTTCACTTGGGTGACTGGGAAGACAGCAAGGCTGGGGGGCATTAACCAGAGACCTTTAGGAGTTGTTGGGGAATTCCTAAGGTGTCGCTATAGGGGAACAACTGTTGCCAATCTCCAGGTGAGGGCTGGAGATCACTCAGAATTACAACTGGATGGAAGAGATCAGCTCCCCTTGAGGTGGTGGTGGGGGGAGCGAATGCCTTCACTTGGGTGGGTGGGTGGGAAGACAGCAAGGGTGGGGAGGCACTAACCCAGAGGTTGGTGGGAAATTCCTGGAGATTCTGTGTTGAAGTTTGAGGAAGGCATACAATTTAGGGCTTCTGCCAAATACAGGTTCTTGCTGTGGAAGCTGACATGGTGACTTCGAACCACTCATGGGCTTCCAGCCTAACCTGCCTCACAGGGTTGTTGTTCAGATCAAAGGCGGAGAGGACAATGATGTAAGCTATTTTGGCTCTCACACACACGCACATTGTGAAGAAAGACTGTACATTTCCTATGTAGAAGTTGCAGGGAGAGGGAAGGCAATGGAAACCTGAAGTCAGAGGGGCAGATAAAGGGATGGCTCCACCTTGGATTGGCTATCCTATGCCTGGCTGCTTGCTACAGTTCAGCAGCAGCCCCCCATGACAGCCACTGTGGCATGGGAGTTAAGGCTTCACAGCAGGATCTGCCATATCCAGCTTCTTACTATGGAAGCTGACTGGGTAATTTTGGACCAGTCACAGACTCCCAGCCTAACCTGCCTCACAAGGTTGTTGTTCAGATCACATGGGAGGAAAGGAGAATAATGTAAACTACTTTGCCCCCCCCCCCCCCGTTGTGAAGAAAGACTGTCATTTTCCTATGTAGAGGCTGAAGGGAGGCGTTTGAAATCTGAAGTCAGAGAGGTAGATAAAGGGAAGAATATAGGGTTGCCAACTCCAGGTTAGAAAATTCCTGGAGATTTAAGGGGTGGGGTCTGGAGAGGGTGGGGTTTGAGGGGGTGGGACCTCAGACAAATACAATGCCATCTCCTCCTGGGGAGCTACTGTTGCCAATCTCCAGGTGAGGCTGGAGATCACTCAGTATTACAACTGTTCTCCAGATGGCAGAGATTAGCTCCTCTTGAGGTGGGGAGGGAGTAAATGCCTTCACTTGAGTGGGTGGGAAGACAGGAAGGGCGAGGGGCACACACCCAGAGCCTCTTTCTAGAGCCTGTTATATTTTTTCTCCACAGCAGGCCTGATTCCTAGGAATATCATAAAATGTGAACCAGATGAAGCATTTACTCTTTTTCTTTAAATGATGGCCTGACTCTCAGTAGTAAATTAAGTTTTGGATTTTCCTAATTAGATATCTAACCTATCATCAAATGTTTATCACTATGGCAGTTTCAAGATTTCATGAGGATTTGTAGTGAAATATGTTAAGCTCATAGTGTTCCAGAATAACATGTTTCTTTTTTCACAGGTCAATGATTTTCAAAAATAATAGAAATGTGTGTTACTTCTCTACATGAGACAGTTCCTCATTTAATTTATATAGTATATGAAGGGTTGAGTTGCCCTGTTCCTTGATGTTCCTTTTCATGTCTTTTCCATGAATGTACACGTTAACCATATTCTTCAGATGGTGGCAAACCTGCATCATAGGGATTCCCCCTTCCATTTTGTCAATTTATACTACTTTCTCTTTAAGAAACAATGCATTCCAGATATAAAACTTAAAAGGCATGAAATTAAGTACAGCCCTTTTATAACATGATATCTAAACATTATGGCTAACCAGACAAAGCTAAGAGATACACAGTCAAGCTTGTTTTGGATAAACACATTGATTATTCATAATATTTTCAGTTCTTTGGGCTAACAGAACACACCAGAGATGTAGTGGATGAACCTCCCTCATCTAAATAGTATTGCAGGTTTTCTTGGAGAACTCTTAGAAAAGTCTCACTTTTCTCATAGTTTTCTGCTGGCTCATAATATGGACTTGACTCTGATGTATGGGATTTTTGGTTTTAACTGACCCTCAAATTTAATTTAATTTCCGTCCTAATTATGGACACTAGTCACGGAATTGTGCTAAGGTTGCCATTAAAAATCTTCTTCAGTGTTAAGTGCAAATTTTATATTTTTACATTAGAACTCTAAGTGTTTTGTATCTTCTTATCTCCCAAGTTTTTGGAATTTTTCTAGGTCTGCTTTCAATTGTCTTATGGGCATTCTTGGTAAGCCTTTTGTGCATTCTGCTTGACCACAATGTTCACAGCTTGGAAGAAAAACAGACTTAAATTAAAACCAGACATTGTCTGCCTTTGCCTACAAAGCATGTGCACCACCATTGACACAAGATGAGCAGACTGATGTATTAACAGGATAAGTGCTGTTTACACACACTAGCCATAATAACATCCTGGATAGGGTGGTTTGAGTTTTCTGCTACACACTTGTGTGTGTATGCTTGTTGCAGATGGGAGAGGGACATTTAACCATTCTTCAAGAATATTGCTTTGGATCCTAACAGATTTTCTGATCAACCTTGCCTGATTCCCCTCCTCAGTACTCCTCAGTAATACAGTACTCAGTGCCTTATGGCTTTTGCACAGCCAGGTGTCAAGCATAGGTATTTTAAGTAATCAAGCAATTGTTGGATACAAAGACTTGGTTTCATGATAAACCATTGTTGCTGAAGGTGCAGCACCTTGAGAGTGATACAGAGTTGCTCATAGCATGGTGTTTTAAGGATTACATTGTAGCGGGAAAACCCTATTTATACGTTACCAATTTCAGTTGGATCAATCACAGAGGCAGCAGAGGCGAAATCAGGAAAACAGCTTTCTTTATTACAAACGTACGTAGGGTCTCAGTCTCTCTAGGCATCTGCCCCAAAGGTGAGAGACTGAGCACTGGACACAAGAAACTCACAGCTTTTATATCATTTTGACAGTACTGATACCCTTCATAGAACAGTAGCAACACTTCCCTATTTTCACCATCATTACCATCCCATTATGCATTTCACATGTCCTTACTTCCTGGTATGGTTCATAGCTCTTACCATCAGTTCAAACAAAGGAACTTCTTGACTTTATTCACTATACTCAGCTATGACAGTTTATCTGTTCCCTATTTGGACATCCTTCCAAGGGGGAGTATTTGTGTCTTACATAGAAGTGTTGGTGTGACAGTAGGGAAGCATCAGACAGTACAGGAAACACAGAAAGCACACTTTGACAGTAACTGCAGAACAGTAGCTTAAGCCATATAAGGCCTTCCTACAAGCAAGAGCAGGGACTTTCCATGAGCCTGCCTCGTGGACAGCATGGGCCTGTTTCCTTTGCAGTAAACAACGGTGGTTAGATATGATGCAAGTGATCCGTAGCTTGCTAGGTTTAGTTCCTCTTTCTTTTCTGCTAAAGCCCAAGCTATTTATTTAATGCTAAAAAGCCATCTGTGTTTGCCTTTATCAAAGCCTGCGTTTCTGCTTCATACATAGATTATAAATTATCAATTCATTTATCTTGGCCTCCTGCCACAAAGAATATAGGAAAGATAGCTTCAAGACATAACAAGCATGTGTGAATTGTTACAGCTATGCAAAAATACTATCTTGTGGTTAAGACTTCCCTCGGTCTCATACATTTTTGTCCCTATTGATAAGAAATGAATGGGAACTGTTCGGGGGAGGTGCCTCCTTTCTTTCTATCATCAAAGTCACATTTGCTACCCAGGGGTGGGAAAGAGGAAAGGGAGGTAAGAAGGCAAGGGGGGGGGGGTTGGGCTTTGATATGCAGCTATGGGAAAGGACAGTTGTCAGGACTAAAGAGGAAGAAATCAGAATTCAATAATGCACAGAAATAGCATGCTTGACACCAGGTCCAATGATCTCTGCATTGCCTTTTTGGTGGTCTAAAGGGAATCTTCTTCTTCCTGCTATTGACATGATGTTTCATCTGCATCATTTCTTAGCTGCACTGCACACAGACATAGATTTTGAAATCATATTAAATAAAGATTAGTGTATGTTGTGGAGCTAATGAGCCCTAAGTCATTTTGTTTTTATTACTTGATACATTTCTGAAGGTTCAGGAATTCAAATTTAGACCTTGTTTTGCAGTAAGATCAATATTGGTGCTATCAGAGTAATGATATGTGAAGTCACTACACAGCCTGTTTAAACTCTAATTAGTTACAATCTTAGCCAGGGTAAGCCTCATTAAATAAAAATTCTATGGTCTGATCGGCTTATATTTGAAAGTCATGTCAATATCAGCTCATGAATTCTGATGAGTCCTTGGGAATTAATTTTGGACACACCTAATGTGCTATATAATCAACACATGTATCATTTGGGTATGTCAAGGCCACAAGGGCATACATTCTCTTTTTATTGCAATTTTCAAACATTCACTTCAACTTTTCTCCCCAGTGGTGATCCAAAGAAGTTTTTCATTGTTTACCTCTCATCCATCATACCTTCAATGCTGGTGATATTCTGCAAGGCTGCTCTACATAAATTATCTTCAGCGGAAAAGATATCAATTTAATGAATGATCAGAAAAGTGTTCATTTTCTTAGAATGTATTTTAGAAAGGCCAACAGTTCTTTTTATACATTACAATCTGAGCAGAAGGTCTTGTGGCTAGGGAAATGTCTTACCAATGCATCCACTTCAACTATCTTAAATGAAGGATGACTTTGTTTAAATTTAACAATAATAGTAAAAGTGCAGAATCCAAGCATTTCCCAAAGGTGGTGTTCTGTCGCTGGAAAACTCTGTCTGTGTCATCAGAAGAGCTAGAGGGACCCTTTCTTTAGTCCTCTTTCTGCTACAGTTTTCCATATTTTCACCCTACTATTTCTCAAGATGGCATTCCTCAAGGTGAACTTCCCCCTGCTGGGCTACCCCTCTCTGGACCTCACAGAGTAAGATCCAGGCTTCCTGTTGTTTCCCTAAGTGTCCCCCCATTCCTCTCTTGATGATCCGGCCTGTGGTTGTGCCCTGAGCACTTAGGTGCGAGGATGGGTGCCTTTGCTGAGTGGGGGTGGGTTGGCCCCACACCCAGCCTTTTCTCACTGAAATTCCCCCACTAAAAAAATCGTTGGATACCTCCTTTATGTTTACCCTTCAAATAAAATCTTTCTCACCCAACATCTGCTACATAAAACAACATTTACTTTATAACACAACACAACTCAACATCTACTTTATGAAATAATATCTACTTTATAACACAACACAACTCCTGGAACAACATCAACTTCAGTAAACATCTACCTCAACAAACATCTGTCTGTACAAGCAAGCCCTTGTTTAACTACCCCTTTCCATTGCATTTGTAGAATTCACAACAGGTGTTCTTTTATCTGTACAATGTGTTCCACTAACATTGAATAACCAGAAATTTCACCTAGGGGTAGGCTGTGACCAGAGGATCAATGTGTTGGGGCTCAAGGGGAACTGGTAATATTGTGAGCATGCCTTGCTTGGTTCCAATGCTTGTCAGGAGTCTCTGCCAAGCTGCCATGGGGTTTCTTCGGGGAGCCCCTTCTGAAACTCTGAGGATGTCTGCCTTTCTACCCTTCAAAATATGTTTTGGAGACTTGGGGGTGGCCCTGCCAGCTCAAGATGAGCTTCAATTCCTTAGATACATAGAAGAATACACCCTGGTTGATAGGTGTGCTCTGGACCTTTGTATTTCAGCAAGGGGGGGGGAGGGCTGTGAGAGTTGTTGCCATGCTTCCCTTGCTTGTGTTATGTGGTTAGGGTGCCTGCCAAGCTGCTATAGGGTTACTCTGGGGAGCTCCTGTTGAAACTCTGAGGATATCTGCCTTTTTGTCCTTCAGGAGACTTGGTGGGGGGAGGGATGCAAACAAAAGGGGAATGTTTGCTGTGCTTGTTTGGCTGTCGGGGAGATATGACCAGGTGATGTTTCCCTGTGGGTTTGGTGTTGCTGGCTTGTTTTTGAGCCATTTCATAAATTCTTGGATGTAATTGTCTTTTCCAGAGAGAACATTAGGAAACATTTTTTTGGGGGGGAGTCTGTAACTGGAACTCCAGAAGTGTAATCCACTCCAACTTGTAGAGATTGTAGAGGAGTGGGTGACAGAATGACGTTCCCATAACTTGGACCCCCTAAGTCCAATCGCCACATATTTTAGTGGGCATGTAGAGGAGCATTGGGGGATATCCCCTGTGAATTTGATGTCTCTAGTTTACACATGGTCTCTTCTATACACTCCTGAATTTTCTGGACCTGATCCTGTCATTTCCCCCCCAAAAGCACTTTCCTGTGGGTACTGAGGGGCATAACATGGACCCCGTAAATCCAATGCTCACCAAACTTGGAAGACAAGTAGTCAGCCAGAGATTCTCTGTGAGTTTGATGTCTCCAGCATTCCAGGGGGGCGGTGTTCTACTGTGTCACAAACCTCATGAATCAAACCAATTTGCTTGGCACCTAAAAGTTTATGATGGTTCATGGCTCATGAACTGGACATGCTATGAACCAAGGTGAACCACATGTTTCCACTTCATCCCCATCACTATTAGTGGGCCATGATTTCCAGTATCCTGTTTCACATATAGGGATGGGCACAAACTGCATTTTTGCGGTTCAGTTTGTGGTTCATGGCCAAAGTACTAAACAAGCCATGAATCCATTTGAACTGCGAGGCTGGTTCACAAAGTGACCTGGTTTGTATCAGTTCATGAGCCATTTAAAGTTTACACCTTTGCTTTCTACTCCTCATGGTTTTTCACAGGGATCAAAAAGCAGGGATTGTCAAACAGCTCAACTCTCAGCTGTTTGGTTTAAATGACTGTGAGCCATTTAAACCCTGCTTTTTGCTTCCCTGCAAAAAGCTTTGGGGAGCAGAAAGCAGGGGTTTCCAAATAGCTGAGCTGTTTTTCTTTGACCAATTCCCCACTAGCCTTGTCTTGGTCTCACACTCCTCTTCTCCGTGGGGCTTCTGTCCAATTTTGCACAAGCTGCCCCGGAGCTGGAATTCACTCCACCTTTTTCATGCAGCAAGCAGAAACCAGTTTTTAGAGGATCTTGCTTGCTCCGCAAAAGTGGCGGAATGAGTTGCAGCCCCAGGCTAGCTTGTGCAAAATTGGAAGGAAGCCCCACGGAGAAGAGGAGTGCAAGACCGGGACAAGGCTAGTGGGGAATCAGTCTTTATGAACCACCAGAAATGGCACCACAGTGGTTCTTCAGTTCACAAACATTGCTTCGTGAACCATATCTGAACAAAATTTATGATGAACTTTAGCTTGTCAGCCAGTTTGTGCCCATCCCTGTTCACATACTGGTCAGTCATTGCCCTAAAGGACCAACAGGCAAGGCATACAAGACAAGACCTTCTCCTGTTTTTGACTCCTAACACAGGTATTCAGAGGCTTACTGGCTCTGATGTGGAGGTTCCCTTTAGTCATCATGCCTTGGAGCAAATGATGGTCTTCTCCATTAATTTGTCCAGTTGTCTTTTCCATCCTTGTATGATAGTGAACATACTACATCCAATGGCAGTGAATTCCACAATTTAATTATTGTGTAAGTAAGTACTTCTGTATGTCCATCCTGAATATAATTCCTGTTAACTTCACCGGGTGCCCCAAAGCTGTGTGAAGAGCAAGAGACAGTCCTTAGGGAAGTTTTGAAGGTTCTTGGTAGTGTGGTTAAAGTTTGTGAATATGCATAACAATCTGAGAAGGACAACTTAAGGGTAACTTTTGAAAGACCAAACCATCTTTGGATGATATGACATTCTGTTTTCAACTTTGAAAAAAAAAACAGCAATGAACACCAGGGTTTCTTTTCATAATTCATTTACTATTTGAGTGATTTTTTAAAAAACAAAAGCCCAACAAAACTGTATGCTAAAGGAAGATAAACGTTGTCAGTAGAACTCAACCCATTCAGTGATTTATAAGTTTAAAGTGGGAATGTTAATGCTTGTATTGTTCTGGCATAAATATGATGCATGACTATATTCCTGAGCCTAGTTGTCACCACACATCGAATTTACAAATGTCCAAACTATTAGAGATAGGCGAAAGGCAGGCAGTGTGACATTACTCTTCTCACTCAAAAGATTTGGTAAAACTCAGACAAGGAGATGATGATTTTTACTTAGGAAAGGGTCAGTCTAATTCTCATTACTCTTGGTAATAAATACACTGTAGACCAGAGACATAGAAAAAATGTGAGAAACAAAAGAATTAAGGAGATACAAATTACACTGAAAACATCACGGTGAGCTCAGACTCAGTGCTTAAATAGACAATAGATGACAAATGTTCAGATGAATTCTTATGTTTGGAATTAAACCAGAGAACATTGCAGCCTGGAGCAAAGGAAGCCTCAACAACCTTGAAATACAAAGAGTATCCTCCACAGATAATGCAATACAAATAGTTGAAGAAAAGCAGCAATCTGTGCATTCAGTCATCAACCACCTGCAGGACATTACTTGTTTTCCCTTCAGCATATATTTTATAATAATTTTTATCACAAATGAAAATTCCATTATATTATCAAAGATTTTAGGTTTTCACGGCTGGTAACATCATTAGGGTTGTAGAATCTTTCGGGCTCAAGTGCCGTTTTCTACTGGAGAAAGTTTTCCTTCCAGACGTTTCGTTCTCATCTGCGGAGAACATCCTCAGTGGCATTGCAGCTGGAGCAGGCGCTCTTGGCTGCTGTGCATTATATTGTTGGTTATTTTTAATCCTGGAGTTCAGCATCTGTATACCAAAACAGGACCTGGGCAAAAGAGAGCAGCAATCACTTTCTTCCAGCAATGCTGAATTTATGCCCTTCAGCATTGTGCCTCCCTTGTCTGGGGGATCCTCAGACCTCAGAAAGGGGTGGGAGGACAAGAGTGGGAGCACCCTAGGTTCACCCTGTCTCTCCCCTTCCCCGCCCCCTGCACAGAAGCACTTAACCTTTTGCGCCAGACTCAGAGTCTCCTCTTAATCTTCCCTGACCTGGTTGTGGATTCCTCTTTTATTTCTTCCCAAGAATCCCTAACCCTAACCCCTTGATCCTGCCTGGACCTGCCTTGCCCCAGCAGTAAGTTTGTTCCTTCTGGTTGCTGGCTCCATTTCTACCTGTTCTCCATGAGCCTTGGTCTGGTCTGGCCTGGGTAAATCTCCCACCTCCCAGTCTTGGTCAGGTGATCTGGATTTATAGCTTTGGGAGATCTGATCAGGTTGCTGTAATTTCTCTAATTTTATTTGCCCAGGTTGCTAATTGATGTCCGCATCTGATGACTAGAGTTCAACCCTCCTGGAGGTTGCTGCTGGTGCTGACTCCTGCTTGTGGGGCTTGGTGGAGCCTTCTGGCACCCCTTCAGGTTCTCCTCAGCTGGCTCCATCATCACAGTACCCTGCAGCAGGCAGAGGCTCTAACTTAGCCATAGTTCAGCTGCAGTAGCAACCTAATGGCTGAAGATATTGGTGGTGCAAGGTGGGGCACAGCTGGCCCAGTCTTGGTAGTGGTGGCAGTGCTAAGCCTCTAACAATCCATCCTGATGGCATCAAAGGGGTTGAGCACAGGATTGTAACCCCTGACTGCATTGGCTTCCACTCTTGCACTTAACTGTATCCATATCCAGGTAAGAGCTAAGGGGGGGGGGGGTGTTGCATAATTTGCATAGGTGCTTGAAAAAGAAGAAAATCTATTAAAATATAGATTTTAATATGAAAACAGAAACTCACTAAAAATCAGTTCTGTTGATGGACTGCTCACCTGGTAGTTCAGCATAAACCATTGCTTGGTCCTGCTCAGGAAGAGGTAACTTACAGGAGCAGGTTCCCTACCCAGAGCAACAGGAAGGATGGCTCAACCAAACACTATATGATTCCTGAGTTAAAACCTGACCTTTAATGCTCCAACATCACCAGAAATTAACTAGTGCTGAGTTTGGATTACTGATGATATTCTGGGCTTTTAGTGATGATCCTTTGGGCTTTTAGACCCTTGGCAACATCCAGTGTTCCAAATCTCTGTTGTTCTCCACTCACCAGCTCTTGTTTCTGCTTCCTCTGTTGATTGACTTACATGGTTGGTTTGGAAACAGGATGTTTTACATTAAGACTGTGGAGAAACGCCATCTTAGTCAATGTTGGTGCTTCATTGGGAGGGATCATTAAACTACTAAAGTAGGCTTTGGCCTAGCCTCCCTCCAACCCCTCCTCCCTTCCAGAGTTAAACCAGCGCCTCTAGGGGGAAAACCTCCTAGAAGGGCAGGAAGTTCTTTTGTTCTTTTTTTTTTTAAGTTAGGCAGGAAACAGGCAGTCCGCAGCTGGCGCTGGAGGAGGAAGGTTGGTAGCCTGGGCTCCTGCCTGTGGGGGTGGCCCCAAGGCAGTCATTCACAAGGTAGGGCCAGTTTACACCAGGGATGAGCAGATGCGTTTAAATCTACTTTTATTTGCCCTTCTTGTTGCTGATCAGGTGCTGTGCTAAACTTTTATATGTAACTTTGTTTTTTTATTATTTTTTATTCTGTTTCTCTTCTTATTAAACATTTTTTTTCTCTGTTTTGAATGCTGGCAGTCAAACTCTGTACCACATAGATCCCGACCGCTTAGACCATGCTGCTTTATGAAGGGGGCCCTGGGGAAGGGGGAAGGCATGCAGTTGGATAAGGTGCCAATCCTCCAGGGGTTCCCCAAAGAAGTGCTGTGGTCTCTGTGATACCCAAGTACAGGGTGGCAGAGGACCTTGAGGCCCGGCCTCATAGCTGGAGAGGGGGATTGGGAGTCCTGTTCCTCTCAATCTGAACCCCTAGACTGAGCAGGTGGTGGCAGCGAGCCCAAGTGGCCAGAGGAGAAATAGCTCCCTCCAGGAGTTGGAGACTCAGCAGGGAGTTGACGGGACCGGGTCTGAAGGCAGAATCGGGCCGGTTCCGTCACAAAGACTAAAAAAAACTTCTATATCTTCTTGTAATACAATTTATATTATAGAAAGCTTTGTTAAAGGCAGGAGTGGAATTCTAATAGGAGCTCCTTTGCATATTAGGCCACTCCTGATGTAGCCAATCCTCCACAAGCTTTAAAAAAGAACCTTGTAAGCTCTTGGAGGATTGGCTACATCAGGGGTGTGTGGCCTAATATGCAAAGGAGCTCTTGCTAGATTTCCACCCCTGGTTAAAGGGATTGTATAGAATTGTAGTCGGCTAGTTGTTTTAACTGGATTCATGTACTGAATTCTGTACTGTTTAGAATTTTGATAAAATAAGAACATATAATTCATGTCAATGATAAGGATCTCCAATAAAAATCCCTTTCTGCTTTGGGCTCAGGAACTAAATAAATAATACTGAGCAGAAAAACTGTAGGACTAAAGAATTCTGAACATAAAATGTATTTCTGTGCAAAATTACCTGAAATATTTATTCATTCTTGTTAACACCTGTTATAATGGAGTCATGAGCAAACTAATCTAACCAATTCTCACTACAAAAAACAAGAATGTGAAGAGTATTTGGGGGAACATAGAGAAGTCTTAGGTTGATAGAAGAACTGAAATACAGTGTCTATGAAAAAGTATTTGTGTTAATTTCTCTAGGAACAGAGAATTCAAATATCGGTATTCTATTCAATTCCATTGTTTTATTAATACGCATAGACCAATAGGTCATAAGCAAAACCATGAAAAAGAGAAAAATATAATAAAATACAGACAAACAAGGGAAAACACAAAGGTACAGAATTATGAATTAAATACTATTATTCTGCAATGGCAAGAGTTGTATTTGTGTCAATGTCAGTGAAGGGGAGCCCCTGAATAATTAAGTAACATTCCCATGATAATTGTTATATTGAAAAAGAGCATGCTTTGCTTTCAAATTAGGCTGCCTGATGCAATTCTTCCTTTAAGGCACTGGCCACAGAATAGTGGGTGTATGCCCAAGCTGGCTAGCTAAGATAAGAGAAGAGGCCTCTTAGAGGCGTCTTGCTATAATAGATAAGTAAGGGAATGATGGCATGGAATGTTACCGGGGAGAACTCAGCAAAGGCGGGACTCTTGAAATCAGATACCTGTGTATTTGCCTGTTAAGAAAACTGTGTGTATGCAAAATGATTCAGTTCAGTTCTGTTGGGTCATGCTGCCCAAACTGAGCTCACTTTTGGTACCAATAGTAAAATACCTCACTTCAAACCAGAAATTCTGTGTGGATCTCGTTATTTTTCTGTTACATTTACCTGGTGTGATTGTCCGGGAAAATAATGGGGTAGGATATTTCCTTCCCCTTGGGATGGCTGCATAACCTTCCACCTTCCACCCTTGCGGCGGGAAGATTGGACTAGGTGCCAAGGTCACATTTTTGATTAAGTCCAGCACTCTCCGCCCCAGTGGGGGAAGGTGCCCGGTCCACCAACCAAGATCCCATGCCTGGTTGAACCGATGCGTGCAGGGAATTAGAAGATCTTCAGGATTGTGAGTATGAACTGTCTGGGAATCTGGAATTACCTCTCCTTAGGAGAGAAGAAGGGTCTGATCACCCCTTAAGCCCTGTCCAGTAGGCTCCTCTCTGGCGCTGAAGCACAGAGGCTAGGATCTGGGAGGATTTCTGTGGTGTGTGTGTGTGTGAATGAGAGGAGGTGCAGCCTCTAAGCAAAAGCAGACTCTCTATTGTACATTTCCCAGTAGGGCAACCTCACTGGGTCACGAGAGAGAGGAAGTGAAAACCCCCAGGGCTCCCTGGCTGTCCAACCCCCGTACTGGTGGTTGCTGTTTTCTGTTCTCCCTAGAAGTGTCTTGTCTAAACGTCTGGTGCCATGTGTGGAAATCAGTTCAAAACCCTGCTGGAATACATGTGTAAAAACTTTAAGGAACATTTTTGTGATGATTATGGAGTCAAACTGACTCTTGAACCTCTGAAAGTGTTATGTCAGGAAGACTGGGTGGCCTTACATGTAGAATGGTCACCCGAGGGTAGCTTTGACCAAGGCTTGGTTCACAAAGTTTACAAGAGTGTAGCACAGTCCCCAAGTCATACAAGTCAGTTCCCCTGCATTGACAGTTGGGCAGAAACAGTGCAGAAGTCTTACTGGTGGCCAGAAAAGTTACAGAGGATGAAGAAGAAGTGGGCTCAGAGGGCTGCTGATAACGCTGCAAGTCAAGTTATGGCTTTGCACCGGGATGTGTTGACAAAAACAACTTCTCCTGCAAAGATGGAAAAGCCCCCAGTGTTAGATGATGGATCCGAAGATCTCTTGGCTAGTCCCTCGCCATATGTTCCAGTTTACCCACCACTCCCGATGCTGCCAGCTGGAGGAGGTGCCAGGGCAGCAGAGGGTGAGGCTGAAGGTGAGAGTCAAGCACAGCCAGATAAAGGCGCTTTAGAATCCTTTGATGAAGAGAACCAGGAAGCGGAGGCAAATGAAGCTGGGGCTGTGAAAGGGGGAACAAGATCTCTGCGAACTTTAAATCCAATCCAGCAGCTGTTTTCTAAATGATTGTTTCATGCAACAGTCCCCCCCGTTACTCCACACCTGTGTCTAATAGCCTAAGGTTAGCTGCACGTTTTAATTCACCCCAGAGCTATCCTCCAACACTGAACTCTCTCCCAGCACTGAGCAAACTTCCAGCTCCTCCACGGCCTCCCCCTCAACTTTTCCGGGTTTTACATCTGGCTCAGAGGGCTCAGTGCTAGCTCCCCTTCGTGAAGTTCACATCCCTTAACAGCCTGGCCCTAGCATTGAGACCCGAGATATGTATGTGCCTTTCACTTAAAGTGATCTAGTAAATTGGAAAATCCATACCGTTGCATTTTCTGACCATCCTGCCCCAACAAATCTGCTAACCAGTATTATGGCTACACATCAGCCCACCTATGCAGACTGTCAACAGTTTTTACTGGCCCTCTTTACAACAGAGAAGAGAAGTCACATCCTGCATCATGCCCGAAAACATGTAGAAGGAAAAGTCCCCCCAGAAACTGCAGATAGAGAAGAGGGGATGAAAGAGGCAGGCAAGAAGCCTATTAATATGTCCAAAGTCATTGAAGTTCTCCAGAAAGCAGATGAGAGCCGTGGAGCTTTTGCTGAACGCTTGATGCAAGCATTTCGAATGTACACTCCATTTGATCCAGAGGCTGCAGAAAACTTGCGCATGGTAAATACAGCTTTTGCCACACAAGCCTGTGCTGACATCTGCAAAAAGCTCCAGAAGCAAGATAGCTTTGCTGGCATGAATTTATCCCAATTGCTAGAGATTGCCCAGAAAATTTATGCCAATCGAGATGTAGACCAATAGCAGGAGGCAGAAAGAAAGATAAATTCCTGCTAGAATTCCAACCCTGGGCTTCAGCTAGGATGTGATACCATGAAGTCAGCCCTCCCGCACCACCATCTTCTCTTGGGGAACTGATCTCCATCATCTGGAGGTCTGCTGTAATTCCAGGAGATCTCTGGCCCCCACCTGGAGGTCTGCAACCCTGTCTACAAGCCAGAGCTTCCCTCTGTTGTTGCCCTCCCCAGTCCTGTATTCAGAGGACTACTGCCCCTGAACATGGAGTTTCTGTATCTGCAGAAAAGATTTCAGATACATCCCACCTCTACCAAACAAACAGGCCAACAAGATTAAAATGATTAAAGATTAAAATTACTCCAAATCCTTATCTATATTATTACTAATATTTGCTATCCTATTATTAATATTTGCTACCCTTTTGGCCATAAAACCCACCATGGCTCAAAGTTCCTTGGGGCAAGGACTTTTAAAAAAAAAAAAAAAAAATTGCATGCTGCTGTTTAAAAGCACCATGAGCCCCAATTATATTGATAAGAAATCAATCATAAAATGACCAGCTCACAGTGTTTACTGTTCTCTCTCTACCAAGACAGATCAGGCAATTATAGGCAGGATTTTTTTTTGTAGCAGGAACTCCTTTGCATATCAGGCCATGCACCCCTGATGTAGCCAGTCCTCTGGGAGCTTAGAGGGCTCTTCTTACAGGGCCTACTCTAAGCTCCAGGAGGACTGGCTGGTTCTCATCCCCCAGATGGATCACTTGCCCAAGACCTCGCACAGTTAGACATTGGGAAAGGCTCTACTCCAACTACTTCTTCACCCAAAGGGTTATTAACATGTGGAATTCACTGCCACAGGAGGTGGTGGCGGCTACAAGCATAGCCAGCTTCAAGAAGGGGTTAGATAAAAATATGGAGCAGAGGTCCATCAGTGGCTATTAGCCACAGTGTGTGTGTGTATATATGTGTGTGTGTGCATATATATATATATATATATATATATATATATATATATATATATATATATATATATATATATATAGGGTTTTTTTAGCCTCTTTCATCATTTCTATTATCGATTGTGTAACTAAAAAAGGTGCTATTGCATTGTAAGTTTTTTTATGAAAGTCCAAAGAATCATGCACGCATCAGGTACTTTTATTGCTGCAATGCTCTGCTGTGCATTTGCCTGTGTGTTTTGTTCTCAAGTTGCAAGATGTACTAAATGTTGGGAAGGAGGAAGTTCACAACACATGCTGTGTGTCCAAACTAGGGAAGTGTATGGAACTTGTATAGAACATAATACAAAAATAGTTTGTGAAGAATGTGGAGTGTCTTATTAGGAAGGAATAATACCCTATAGAAGGAGGAATAATACCCTATAGAGGGAGTTACCGCTGCCCGACTTTACAGTAGGTATGCTGGCCAGTTAATTTAAAGTTTCACAAGTTGAAAAAGCCAAAGCTTAAGCCACCTGTCCAGGAGACTAAGAAAATTTTGTATAAGACTGTTTAATGATGCTCAGGATGAAAAATTTGTTATTCTAGAACCTGGGAGTAATCTTTTTACAGCCCTGGCTGAATAGATAGCTGCCTCCCTAAATATTTCAAACTGTTGGGTGTGTGGAGGCCCGCTGATGAGTGAAAGGTGGCCTTGGGTTGGCATAGAGGTTTTGCCTTCAGACTTGGTCCGATGGAATAAACCTAGATCGGAGTCAAAGTCAGAAGAGAGGAAGATCTGGGAATTGCAGGCAGTTGTGAATGGAGAATTGTGTATTTCTCAAGCTGTGTTGTGGGTGAATGGAAAGCATGTTGCGCACTCTTTGTGCCACCGGACTTTGTTAGTCAGCTCCACTAAGGAGAAGCCGAAATGAACAGAGGCAGATGGCACTGTTATAGAGGGGAAATGTTAACGTAAATAAAAATTCAAATGCTGCTTCAGATTCCTCCGATCAATGGGTGGCTCCTGAAGGGTTATATTGGATCTGTGGTAAATGGCTTATACACTCCTGCCCAGGAGATGGCATGGTACTTGCATTATTGGAACAATACATCCCAGCTTCTTTCTTTTGCCTTTAAATGTTGGTTCTGCCTTGGGAAGCCCAGTATTCGATGACTGTGTGAGATCAAAGCGTTCCGTGGACATCAGAGAGACGCAGTGGGGAAACAAATGGCCACCACAACAGATCATTGAATATTATGGCCCAGCCACATGGGCACAGGATGGGTCTTGGGGCTACCGTACACCTGTGTACATGCTAAACCGTATTATTAGATTGCAAGCTGTGGTAGAAATTATAACAAATCAAACAGCCATGGCCTTATTGTTGTTAGCCAGACAGCAGACTCAGATGCGTGCAGCCATATATCAGAAACGCTTGGCTCTGGGCTACCTACTAGCTGAAGAAGGTGGTGTCTGTGGGAAGTTTAATATTTCAAATTGTTGTCTAAATATTGATGATAGTGGAGAAGCTGTACAAAATATAGCATCTGAAATTCATAAAATTGCTTGTAAAATTGTTCAGTGCAGACATGGAAGAATTCGGATGTAGCATGGTTTGGGCAAATTATGGGAGATTGGTAACGTATTCTATTTTTAATTGGCATTTCTTTAGGAGGGTTGATGTTACTGCCATGTTTAATTCCTGTTATGAGGTATAGTGTTAATAATGCCGTGAAGGCACTAACTCCCTTAGGGAAAAATGTTAACATCATGTATATGTCTCCATCTAGTCAGTAGCTGGTGGTCAACTGTATCAAAAGTGGCTGACAGATCTAATAACAGCAGCACTGCTGAGCCGCCTCGGTCCAGATGGTGCAGGAGGTCATCCATGAGGGCAACCTGAACCATCTCTGTCCTGTGACCTGGACGAAAGCCAGACTGGAACAAATCCAGTGCAGGTGTCATCCAGGAACCCTTGTAACTGAGTTGCTACAATCCACTCTATAACCTTACCCAAAAAGGGTAGGTTTGACACCAGCCAGTAGTTTGCCAATTTGGTCAGGTCAGCAGATGTTTTTTTTAAAGAGAAGGTAGACCACATGATCTGTTGATGATCATCTGTAGTGGTTCATGTAGCATCGTCTGGCTAGCTTTCACCAGTCAAGACGGGCACAGATCCAACCCACAGGTAGTTGGGTGCACAGTAACAAGGATCATGTCGACTTCCTCCAGGCTGAGTGGAGTGAAAGAATCCAAAAAAGGACCAGAAGATGTGCTTGGTATCTCAAGTTTACTTACTGTATCATCACTTACTGTATCCCAAACATTGGTGTTTGGGAACTAGTTTGATCCAGTAATATAAAATAATGTGCCAATTGGATGAATGCTGCTGTGTAAGTGCCATACACTTAAAATGTGGCTGAATTTAAATTATGCATGGCCTGTCCATGTTGACCCTGGGGGATATGTAACATAACTCAAGTACCAGTAAATTGTGAGCATGAACAACAGCATCTATCTGTCCTTCTACCAAATGTGCATATACAAATGATTTAAATACTGCTTTATATATATTGTTTGATTTAGAAGAAGGCAGCACTTGTCAGGTAGCTCAGTTTAGTTCTTTAAACCCCCTTTTCAAACTACCACTTTTTAGATATATACAAAATATTGCGGTGGTTGTTATTTAATGTCATGGATCCAAAGAAACAAGTGACTAGTTCCATGTGCCCAAGGGATCTTTGGATTTTTGTTTCTTAAACATAAGTGCACATACTGCATAATAATTTTATTGGATCTGAGGGGAGTTTCAAAAGCAGAATGTGATGTGGCATAGTGTCCTGGCATTCAACAGAAAAAAAGGAAAGATTCCATGGGACCCTTGGGTACACCTAAAGTAGTTATTCGTATCACAGGCATTATTTTATAGCACAATCAGAGTATGTGGTGTTTTTGAAGGCTTTAGAATTAAAATTTAGATAATTGGAAGGGGAAGGAGAGATAGTTATGAAGGAGGGGGAAAGGAAAGAAAGAGCCAAAGGTAACACAATGAGGTAAATTCCTATACACAAAGAGGCTTTGTGTCACCTGGAGATTCAAAGGAGTAATCCAAGTGGAATGTTAGCAAGGATCTGAGGAATGAAAAAGTAGCATAGATTCTCTGACAGAGAGTTCCAGGCCTAAGGTGCAGCAAGGGAGAAGTAAGATAATTTTACATTTACAGTGCAATCCTAAGGAGAGTCACCCCAGTCTAAGCCTATAGAAATGAATGGGTTTAGAGTGGAGTAGGATTGCACTGTTAGTTACCTGGTTAGCTTGCAGGCAAGGCCTGTCTCTTCTATATAGATGTGATTTCTGTGCAAACTTCAGTGTGCTATATTATGTAGGTAGCTCAAATCTAAGCCCCACCCAAGTTTTGAACTTTAGAAATCCAAGGAGATTACCAGAAAAGGGAGTCAGTTTTGATATGAGATTTGAGTTTTGATATGTTGCAATATATCTGCAACATATTTTGTTCTCTATTTTATTTCTGATCCAAATTCTGCTGAAATATTTCATGTACAGGTGAGACACTGAGGACAAGGAAAAAAGAACAAGCCACAGGAAATATGACTACCTGGAAAATAAAAAAGATGTTCCATTCCAAAGTGCCTCAAAGATCCTTTGTCCAAAGTATCTGAAAGCTGGAACACTCAATGGGAATCTAAAGCCTTAACATGACCAGCTTCAGAACAAAAAAAAATCTGCTTTCCCCAAAAAAGAACTAAAGTTACAAAGCTATCCTGGTTATAGTTTGGGGTTCATTATTTCCTATGGGGGGGATTGTTTCTGGGGGGCTAGAGGTCATTTTCCAGCCAAATGATACCAAAATTGCAGAGAATCTATTCTTCCTTGTCCACTAAAGGCATTTCCTTCAGGGAGGTGGCAGCAGCAGGCAGCAGAATTAATCCAAGACACAGAGAGTTCAGAACAGCCGGAGGTATACCAGCTTTCCAAAAAAATCACTCCCTGAAATAGAGTCAAGCTGTGGCAAGGTCTTCTTTTTATCCTCTTTGTCCAATGCTTAGAAAACTGTGGGTTATGAGACAACTGTCATGATTGGGCAGACAGTTCTACTGGGTCCCCTAATGGGTGGTCCTATTTGCCTGGGAAATATGCCTCTCTCTTTTTTAGGGTTGCCACGTCTGTGTTGGAAAATACGTGGATGCTTTGGGGATGGATCTGGGAGAGGGCCAGGTTTTAGGAGTTCACCCTTCAAAGCAGCCATTTTCTTCAGGGGAACTGATCTCTGCCAGCTGAAGATAAATTGTAAAAGTGGGAGGCCCCACCTTTAGGCTGGCAACCCTGGACTCTCTCCTGTTAACCAGGGAACCTGTAAAATAAAAAAAAAAATGCCTGGGATTTTAAAATGACAGCCCAAGATGTTCCTGAATATTTCCAGAATTAATCAGAAGCAGTATTCCTGAGATCCCCAAATATACATGGAAAATATTGTTAAGGTATTATATTTGACCCAGAAATATCTGAACACACATCCCTGCCCAAAGTATACTAACTAAACAACAATGCAGAAGCTTGCCTTCTGATACATTCCTTGATGCTTTGATCTGCAGCTGCTTTGCTAACGTAAGCACGGAGATAGGCATTGCAATGCCTAAGAAAGAGCTTTTTTTAAAAAAAGAAATCATTTTCTTAATAGTCATGGTAGATACACAACTCTTAGTATCTAAGATGCAAAAATATTACTTAGACCACTGTGATACAGCTGTGCAATAGTGTTGTACTAGGGGATCCCAGCTCATATTATGAATTTGAATTTTGTGCAAGGTATACTTAAGATCTGCTTTCCTTGTACTGGCTTAGTCATCTTGTACCCTGCTTCAGCTTGTACGCTGGTGCTTTACAATAAAAACAGGACCATAAAAACAGAATACAAAACAAGAAATATTTAACCAACTATACAATAACAATAAAATAATGTTGATATTAGTACCAATGTTAAAACTCAACAACATTAAAAACCAACTAAATGGAGTACAAATCTAATGGGCTATAGTCTGTGTTTGGTCAGAGTTGTTTGGTCAGAGTTGTTGCAAGTTTTCTGCCACTCAGGCTCAGCTATCATCCCTTTAATTGTGCTGGTAGTTTCAGGCTACTGAAATTATTGACTATTGTTTCCTAGACACTTAAGAATTATGGCAAGATTCCCAGCCTGCAGTCAGGTTTAATGAAAGGTATGTTTCTCTGTCTCTTCTTGATAACACTTAGGCCACAGGTGGTGCTTTTTAATACACTGAAATTGAGCCAGACCCATGTTTGAATAAAGATAGACATCTTTCAAGGGGGCCGAATGAAATCATGGCAGACATATATAACCTGAGAAGAACATTCAAAAAGCAGCAAACTTAATGAGCCAGTAAAAGGAAATGTTTATGGTATTGACAGACTGTCTAATCTCCATTATAGAGATACAGCCTCCATAGGGTTGCCAAGTCCAATTGAAGAAATAGCTGGGGACGTTGGGGGTGGAGCCAGGAGACTTTGGGGGTGGAGCCAGGAGATGTTAGGGGTGGAGCCAATATCAAGGCTGTGACAAGCGCCGCAGCCGCAGGTTCCCACGCTGCAGCCGCACTAGCAGCTGTCCCTCCCTCCTCCTCCCACTCGTCCTCCCTGCCCCTCCGCAGCCGCCTGAGGCTGGAGGCCTGGGTGAAGCAGGGCGGTGGTGCGGGCATGGAGAGCAGGGCCAGGGGCTCGGGGCCTCCTCCTCGGCCTCCGGCGCTGCCGCGCTGGTGCTGGCAGGACTGTGCTGCACCCCTTCAAGAGCTCCCTCACCGCCCTGGGCCGCGCCTGGCTCTGCCACCTCCGTTGCTCCGGCGCACCCGATCTCCTCGCTGCGCTCCTGCTGCCCCTCTGCTGCGCCAATGCCGACAGCGAGGCCCTCGGCCGACAGCTCCTCCGCCGACGCCTCTTCCTGCTGCTGGGCGCCGGTGGGCCCGCCGCCTACGGGTTCACTGGGCGGGGAGGGGGCGGCAGTGGCTCGCCATTTCCCCCTCCCCCCGCTTCCGTTTTTGGGGGGAGCGGGGGAAGAGGGTGGAAATCCTGGGGTCCCCCGCCAGGGCAGGAGGGTTGGGACCCCTAAGCCTCCAATCTTCATTAGTTTCCTTTAGTGGAATATTTTGGATCTTTAATTATTTATAAAACATATATGAATTTATTTTTGGATGTGATGTATTTACCGTTGGTGTAAAAAGAAGCACACAAACATCAAATGACTAGAAATAAATCTCATTTGGAACCTTAAAAAAATTCATTGCAACCTTTGCCCAGATCTCATTTAGTCTTCATTTCTCATATTTTAACAATACTTGCCAGACAACATATTTAGGCCATTTTGTGGTGGAAAGGAACTGTTCTAAATCTTGGTCTCAGATCATAATGTCAGCCAAACATTTACAGATATCTGATGGAGACCTTTCTCTGAGTCCAGGAGTTGTGGCTGCCTCAAGATTGCCTTCGACTTCAAAGACAAGCTACTCCTGGGCAGTTCTGCTGAGGAAGGCCCATCAAGCTGATGGCCCATGGTATGTCTAGCTTTTTGCTTTTCACATACTGCTTTTGCCAGCTGTGACTATGAAAGTTGACTTAAGGCCATCTTAATGATTCAATTATTAAAATGCAAGATCAAGTACAGAACAAACATCCCAGTTCTGTGACCAATGCAGGCTGAGAAGTTTTTGGTTTTTTTAAAATCCTAATCAGTACAGAGACCCAGTCCATATTAGTTGTTTTAACATGTTATTAGTCACTCCAGGAACCAGCTTTCCGGTTGTTAATTTTTGGGACATAAATGCTTAAAATAAATATTAAATGCATCATACTTAGGATAGCAACCAGTAAGAACATAAGAACATAAGAGAAGCCATGTTGGATCAGGCCAATGGCCCATCCAGTCCAACACTCTGTGTCACACAGTGGCAAAAATATATATATCAAAAGCTTTCTGGATGTCAAGGTAAACAAACTGCTCCATATTTTTATCCAATCCCCTCTTGAAGCTGGCTATGCTTGTAGCCGCCACCACCTCCTGTGGCAGTGAATTCCACATGTTAATCACCCTTCCTTTTATCCATTTTAACCTGACTACTCAGCAATTTCATTGAATGCTCACGAGTTCTTGTATTGTGAGAAAGGGAGAAAAGGACTTCTTTCTCTACTTTCTCCATCCCATGCATAGTCTTGTAAACCTCTATCATGTCACCCCGCAGTCGACGTTTCTCCAAGCTAAAGAGCCCCAAGCGTTTTAATCTTTCTTAATAGGGAAAAAGTTCCAAACCTTTAATCATTCCAGTTGCCCTTTTCTTCACTTTTTCCAATGCTATAATATCCTTTTTGAGGTGCGGTGACCAGAATTGCACACAGTACTCCAAATGAGACCGCACCATCGATTTATACAGGGGCATTATGATACTGGCTGATTTGTTTTCAATTCCCTTCCTAATAATTTCCAGCATGGCATTGGCCTTTTTTATTGCAATTGAACACTGTCTTGACATTTTCAGTGAGTTATCTACCACGACCCCAAGATCTCTCTCTTGGTCAGTCTCTGCCAGTTCACACCCCATCAACTTGTATTTGTAGCTGGGATTCTTGGCCCCAATGTGCATTACTTTGCACTTGACCACATTGAACCTCATCTGCCACGTTGATGCCCACTCACCAAGCCTCAACAGATCCCTTTGGAGTGCCTCACAATCCTCTCTGGTTCTCACCACCCTGAACAATTTAGTGTCATCTTAGACTGCGAAGACTGCCCATTTATACTCACTCTCTGCTTCCTTTTAATTAGCCAGTTTTTGATCCACAAGAGGACCTGTCCTTTTACTCCATGACTCTCCAGCTTACTAAGGAGCCTTTGATGAAGAACTTATCAAAAGCTTCTGGAAGTCAAGGTAAACAACATCTATTGGGTCCCCAGTGGAGATAGACATATAATCTAAAAAGAAGACTCTGAGCACATTGTTCAGATATGCCGCAAAGCACAACTGGAGTATATATTCTGTTAGCATTTTTCATCAGTGAGTTAAGACTTAACTGTTTTGTCCAGTTTTTAAATGTTTTATATACATTTTTGTACTGTATGTCTATTTTAACTTGGTCTTGTCTGTTTTTTGGCTTAAATGTGTCAGGCTCTGTAACTCTATTATATTAAAATCATAGAATACTAACCAAATGGACTCTCCATACTAGCCCAAAGCCTTTTGTTATACTGTAGCTAGCATGCATATCAAAGGGAGGACGTTTGAAGTGTTAACTTTGTTTAAGTTGTAAAAGGAGCAAAGGAATGCGACCATTAGTAGATACCACGGTCGACCAGCATCTTCCCAGAGGCAAAGAGATAAGCGGAAGCTCTCGTGTGAAAGTTTGCACCTTCACTCCCTGTTGTTTTGAGAATAGTGGTTTTGTTTAGATATCGCTTTGATGTAGATTCCATAAGACTAAGAGACACCCATTCCCAGGTATTAGTCTCAACTTTTGTATCCAGCTATGAGTTTCCAATAAAGTATACATTGTTTCAATGAATACTGCCTTGAGTCTCCATCGCCTGACAAAATGGTTTTTAGGATGTTTTTATTATATATGTTTTAATCTGCTAGCCAATGTAACAATTGATCATATTTTGTTACGTGATTCATGTTCAGTTGATGTGTAATTTTTATAGGTTGTACTTTAGCATCTCTGTGTATCTATCTTGTTTTTAATTGTCAATTGTTACACTGTGTAATGAATACTTTGCTATTTTTAAGTTTGTTATACTTAGCCTTCTGAGTATCCACACTGTTCCTGTGGTTTCTTCCCCCTTTGTTTCTTCTTTAATCTGTTAGCCGCCTTGATGAGGGCATAAAGGTGGGATATAAATTTTGTAAATAAACAATAGTAAATAAATTTTGACAATCTTGTTTTTTCCTTTATGTGGCTCCTGATGCAACATACTAATGCCTTTGTCCTTGAGCTGGGAAACGAAAACAATAGAGCGTCCTGTCGCTGGTTGTTTGAGATTAAAGTTGTGTAATCTCCTTCTACATGCTGGAGGGCATTTAACTTTCTCCAACTAGAAGTGAAAATGGAAGACAAGAATGCTTTGACACTTCAGCTGTAAAGGCACGCTTGCAGGTGTTCTAGAGGTGTGCATTCAGATATACCTGAGCCAAACTAGCTGTTTCAGTTCAGACATACCCATTATTGAGATGGAAACAGGAGCATTCTGCTCTTCCTGGTCTTGAGATAAACTGTCTTTAAAGTAGTAGTCAGCCAAATACTGATTAGGGACCTTGACATTTTGGCTACTACTGTAAATAGTGGCTTATTCAAAGTCCAGGAAAAACTGAATGCTTCTTTTTCCATCTCAACAACAATCTTGCCAAAAGTTAACTGAATGCAAGCCTTAATGGCACCCAACTTACACACAACCATACACCTGAATACCTTGGCATTACCTAGGACAGAACCTTGAGCATTGTCTTACCAATGCAGCAGCAAAATATAAATATAAATGCAAAACAAAAAAAAATGTGGTGCAACTTGGGTTGCATTTGCTACAACACTTAAATGCTCAGCTTTGTAGTTGGTGTATAGTACTGCAGAATGTGATGCTTCAGGTTGGGTGAACAGCCCCCATGCCCACAAACTTGATGCCAAACTCAACACAACAATGAGAACCATCAGTAGATATATTAATCTTACTCCAACTTGCTGGCTACCCACATTGTGCCACATCACTCCCCGTATCTACGAAAACAAGATGCTGTTCTTCATGAATATAAAAAGATCATAAAAATAAGAGAGTTGCTCATGCACAAAGCCATGGCTGATATGGGCCTGTCCAGACTGAGATCCCAACATCCAGCAATAAGATCTGCACAAATCTTTTAATCACAAAGTTTCATTCTAGGGAATGAATGGTTGCAAACATGGTTGTGAACATGAATAGTTCCACCCAATGTCCGTAAACTGATAAACACCAATATTTTTATTTATTTCCTGTGTATAACTCTGCCATACAATAAATAAATAAATAACCTGAAATGGCTCCAAATTCTCATTAAATTCCAAGAGTTGCAATAATTTATCTCCCAGAACTTTGAAAGTGTTACAAGTTGTGGGAAGGTGCAGGAACAGGGTGGGAAGAAGGAGGAGAAAGGTATCGTGCCTGGCTTTCAGCAGTTCCAAGGTATGTGATCCATTTAATTTTAAAAGGCCATTATTTTCTACTGCAAGCCCTCCTCTGAACTCAAGAGGTCAGGTTTACCCCCATTGAAAATAGTAGCCCTTTTAAACGTAAAAGGACAATGCCTGCCCAGCAGTGGTGGGGGCGGAGAGAAACTGAAGGTAAAACTATCACTTATATGAACTAAGGCACCATTATTTGCTATTGTTGCCAGTCTAGTGTCTGAGGCCAGGTCTTTCTTCTACTTACAGCACCCTCTTCCCGCCTCCTCAGCTGTTTGGAGGGACATCGTTCTGTTAAATGTTAAAGGACTATTATTTTCAAAGGCACAAGACCCCTTTAAATTTTAAAGGGCTATTTTTAAAGGGACTATGAACCACAGAATAGCTGAAAACTGTGGTGTGGTTCCTGTCTTTTCCTCCCTTTCACCCTTGCTACTCCTCCAGAGAGGAATGCACCAAAATTGTTTTAATTTTAAGTAGAGTGTTATAATTCCAGAACGTCAAAACTGTGCCCCAAAACATGTACAAAACAAAATCAAACCCTCCTCTCAATGTGTTTCGAACTGAAGAAATAAAGGTCAAAGCCCAACACTGTTAAGCATACTGGAATTGATTGAACTGCAAGGACTTGAGTACACTAAATGCTATCTTGGCCAAGGTGGCCAAGGTGCAAAACAAATATATTCCATAGTGAATGGGGAAACCAGTCTCTTATGGTGGGTGTAATGATTCAGAAAACTTAAATTAAAAAAGGTTTGAGAAAAGATGGAAAGACAAATCTTGGTGACAGAAGTGCATCTTTGCAATTGTCATTAGCACTTCCTTTCTTTGCATTCATTGATCAGTTACTGAGCTGGAACAGAAATACTCTCTGATCAATATCCCGGAACAGAAAAGACTTCATTCTACTAAAGAGAGAAGGTGCTGTACAACTTGTATCAAATGCAATATCCATACATTTGCAGGCAGAGGAAATATCTTTTAAGGTTAAATGAATGGAACTTTAATGATGCAGGCTAGCAAGGCAGAATGTTTGATCAGTGTTAATTTACCAGATTTAGAGGTTAATTTCAGGGGTAGCTGTGTTTGCCTGCAGTAGAACAGCTAGTTATGAATCCAGTAGCACTTTAGAGACCAACAAGGTTTTCAGGATGAGCTTTTGAGAGCAGGGTTGCTAAAGAGAGTTGGGACCTGGAGATTTCCCAGAATTACAATTTATCTACAGACAACCGAGATCAGTTCTGCTGGAGGAAATGGCTGCTTTGGAAAGTGGACTCTATAGCATTAAACCCCACTGAGCTCCTCCCCAAGTGCCAACCCCAAAATATCCAGGAATTTCCCAATTCAGACCTGGTATCCCTACTAGAGAGTCAAAGCTCCCTTCATCAGACATGAGAGTAAAATATGAGATACAAGAATTAAGAGTCAACACTCCCTTTGTCAAAGTTCCACAGTATATCAAATAAAAAGCTTAGGGAAGTTCGTGGACCTAACTTTATTATCAATCAGTGCCATTGGTCTGCCACTTTCATTTACATCTGGTTGGTAAACTGGATCCTTATTAGTAAATTTATTTCATTTATTTTACTTATGCCCACCTTTCTTCCCAATGGGGACTTACACTTTTCTCTTCTCCTCCATTTTATCTTCACAACAATATTGTGAAGTAGGTTAGTCTAAAAGTGTGTGGTTGCGGGTCCCCTTCTCTAATGCCTCTTGTGCTTGGACCTGTCATAACCAGGTCCCCACCTTGCAGGAGAGTTGCACCCACCCAACCAGTGTGGTTGGGTCATCTTGCACAAGTACCCAGTGTAATAAATTAGAACTCATCCCTTTCTTGTAAGCCACGACTTTCATCTGTTCGTTCTAGTTCTGGACCTTGGCTACATGGATCTGGAACTTGGCAATGTATTCTCTGACCAGTTTCTTCCCTTGTTTTAATGCATCAAGGTGGGCAATTGCATTCATTTCTTTTAGAGGGTCTTCAAATTGCAGCAGCAATGCTCATAAAAACTCCTGGGTGAAGTGCAGCTCAGGAGCATTTGTCTTGTATAGCATGACAAACCAGTCAGCCGCTGGGCCCTCTAACTGTGCCCCAATGGTGTTGATCCACGATTGCTCTGTAGGGAATGAGCAGTCCCATTGGCATAGGAAGCTCTGGGCCTAGATAACAAAGAGCTCCAGCTTCCCTGGGTCACTGTTGAACTTGGTGGATGGGCCCCACACTCCAGCCTGAGGTGGCAGTATGACCAGAGGCTGCAGTGGTAGCGGTGGCTGCAGTAGTGGTAGAGCTGCGGACTCTATGGACCCTGAGGAAGTGCGAGCTGTGGTGGAATGTCAGGACACCCTAAACTCACAAACAATTACAAACATTCTTAGGATTTTTGAATTTTTATCATTTGTTTATTCAAGACTTCACCCAGGTGGCCCTGCCCCTTCACAGACTTATTGAAAACTAAGGGGTTGGGGCCAGAGGTTAGCAAGCCCGGAGCTCCACTTAACCGGACTGAAGAATGCCAAAAGGCATTCCAAACCCTTAAAAATGTATTTACATCAGAAGCCATCCTTATGTACTCTGACAAAACCAAACAATTCATGGTCCAATGTGATACTTTTGAAGTGGCCATTGGATGTGTCCTACTACAACAGGACAACAAGGACAGATTATGCCCCTGTGCCTATTTATCCCATACATTCACAGCTACAGAAAGGCGTTGGTCGATGTGGGAGGCATTTGCCATCAAACATGCTTTAGAGACATGGTGACATTGGCTTGAATGGGCCAGAGTCCCCTTTGAAGTATGGACTGACCATAAAAATTTGGAAGCACTGTGCACTCGTAGGAAACTGAGTGTAAAACAAGTAAGATGGGCAAGGTTCTTTTCCTGCTTTGAGTTTACGTTAAAACACCTGCCAGGGAAAAAAGAATTTCCTGGTTGATGCCCTGTCTAGGTTACCACAGCATGAAAGCAAACAAGAGACTATAGTGGACACTATGTTCATGCCAGCCCAATTGGGGAGCTGTGGTACAAACAAGGAACCAGGCAAAAAGAAATCCAAACAAGGAATCAGGCGAAAAGACCAAAAGAGCTGGATTAAACAGGCAGAGGATGCCACGAAATGGCTCCTGCAAGTCAGTCTGGGGGTCGAGGGATTATGGTTCAAAGACACCAAATTGTATATTCCCCAAAGCATGCACAAGGAGATTTTACAGTGGTGTCATGATGCTCCTCTATTGGGGCACTTTAGTTTTATAAAAATGCTGCACCTAGTCCAGAGACAATTTTGGTGGCCAGGGAAGAAGAAAAGCATTTCTGATTATGTTGCTACCTGTCCTGAGTGCATCATGGCCAATAAGTGGGCAGGGAAACCTCCGGGACTCTTACAACCATCAGAGACAGTGAAGCACCTCTGGTCCATTGTTTCTATGGACTTTATAACAGATCTTCCAGAAAGTGATGGGAAAATGGTGATCTTAGTGGTAGTGGATACTTTTTCTAAACAAGGGCACTTCATCCCCTGTTCTAAACTCCTGTTGGATAAGAAATTGGCTAAGGTCTTTTCCCACAACGTTGTATGCCTACATTCCTTCCCCAATAAAGTCATACTGGACCAGGGGGTCCAATTCTGTGCTAAATTTTGGAAGTTTTGGCATCCTCTGCCTGTTTAATCCAGCTCTGTTTAATTCAGATTGTGCAAGGGTTTGAAGGCAAACCTCTCCTGGGATTGCCAGGAGGGACTCAGACAGCATGGCCAGTGGCTGGGGCTGGTGCGAGTTGTAGGCAAAAAACATCTGGAGAGCTACTGTTGGCCACCCCTGTCCTAGAGCATCCCCACGCAACGTGCCGGGTGTGATATGTCACTTCTGGGTGATGTCATTGCGCTATGCACCGTGCAGCAGTGTAACTCTTAAGGGGGCAGGGACCCCCCACCCAGTGGCCTCATCCCTGCCAGCAGCTTGGGGCCTGCCAAACTGCGGGATTCCCTGCCCCTGGCAAGAACTTGGCAGCCCTACCCTCAGGAATGCTTGTAGTTTATGAGTTTCAAGGTGAGAACCACCTGCCAGCCACAAGCCCAATCAGGCAAGTGCCTTGCTCATTTTCCTGAAACATGGGGCAGGTGCCAATTTGAGGAACAGTATTTAGAAAATCCATGGGTGGCATGTCAAAGAGTCACAAGTGGCTCCTGAGCTACTGAGTGATTATCACTGATGTAATAATTTCAGAGAAAGCTTGCTTCCAAGAGTTACATGCAACAATCCCTTATATGCTAGCAGCCCAAACAAGTGGCTGTACTTTCACACAAAAGTGGAGCTCCAGACAAACAATAGAGTTTTGTACAAACAGTGGCTGCTCCCCATGCTGCATAGGCAGTCAATCCTTGATGTATATAACACCACTAATACAAATCAGGCTCCTTCTGCTCTCTCAGAACAATGTGCATCAGTGCTTCACAAAGTTTTGAACTGTGATTGATTGAATGCCCCAAACCAAAAGTCTACATATATGCATGCATATTTGCTTGTGCACCTTGATCACAACCCACTGAAATTAATGGGAAGGTATTGCAAGCGGAGAAATTTCATATTTAAATATGCGTTCTAGCCCCATTCCGTGATTGAACAGGGCTTGTCCTGATGTTTGCTGCTTCCTTTCAATTTCAGAATGTTTCCACAGTGGTGTAAAAGATTAGGATAAAATTAATATTGTACATGTGAGAGGGAAGGAAACCCAAACTGGTTCTGAGACAGAGCTCTGAAGCCACCATATGTTCCTTGATATTTTTGTTCTCATCCTGTGGAATCATATTTTCCAAAATACAACTTGAAGCTTTGTGCTGCAGGGATTTACAGTGAGATTAAGGAGCTGTTCGCTCAGGGCTGGGAAGTGGTTTTTAAATCAAGACACTATGCAGCAAAAGAAAGTTAAGATTTTATAAGCTTCCTCCCTTCCTCTGACATTCTCTGCTCAATGCACAATTTCTAAGTGTGTGCTGAAAAGTTTAAATTTGTAACAACACCTGAAGGTCACTATATTTGCTGAACTGGAAAAATAATGGAATCATTTTGGCCTAATTTAATTCATATCCTATCTCTTGCCTTATTTCTCTCATTATGGGCACAATCCACCAGAGATATCACCTGCACAAGTTCAACTGAAATGAATGGTTGCTGCATGAGAGCACAAAATTCATTTTGAAGAGGCTTGCGCTGGATAGCTTCATGGTAGATTGCCAGAAGTACAGATACTTTTTTTTTAAGTAACTCTATAACCACATGTTTTATATAACATATAAAAAGGAAAGCGTAATGTGCAAGCCAGCCAACATGGAATGCAAATCCACCTCTCCTGCCCACCCCTCACATTCAACTATAGAAGATCTTAAGGTCCTCTCCTAATATACCCATCAAATAAAAACAGAAAGGACAATAATGGAGTACACAAGAAAACAACAAGCTTTTTGAGGTCAGATCAACAGTCCGCTTGATTTCCTGCCTTTCAGCAGTTGTAATTGCAAAATGCTTCACACACCCCGCCCCTGCCTAGCCATTATCAACCAGGAGTTTTCTGTGAGCCTCACAAAAGTCAGTTCTCTCAGGAGGGACTTAAAATTAGCAAGGCTGTGGCTTAACAGACTTTGATTGTCAGCTTTTGCCCTGTTAATGGTACTACAATAGGACAGGCATTCTGATGCTCTCAGATAAGAAGTGGCCATTGAGATTGTGTGCTCTGACATCCTATATAATACAATCCAAATGAATTCTCCAGGGCTTAGTGTAACAAGCCGGTTAACTTTTAACAAAGCCTCTAGTCTTCATATGAAAACAGCAAGTGTTGAACAATGTGTAACTTTTCCTGACAGCCTTTCTCTATAGCTAATCTTCAACAGGATGAAACACAATGTGTTTTCTTTCTAACATTTATTTGTATCAGACCCAGTTCCTGTCAAAGGGTGGGAGGAGACAAGATGAGGTGAAACGAGGCAAAGAGATGATAAAGGCCATCTGCTGCAGGACATACAACAGCAGAACACTCTTCTTGCTAAAATCCAGAGATCAAGCCTATCTCTCGGCTTGACTTTGCGAACGAAGATTTAAGAAGGGTGCAGTAGTCCACTTCTGCTGCAGGCTCGCTGGTGGCTGACAAGACCAATGCGGGACAGGCAGGTCTGGCCACAGTGGTTGCAGGGAAAAGTCTGATTTGGGGTTGGTGCTGTAGCAGTGCGATTCTTCCTCAATCTCCTTTTGTCCTCAAGACCAGCTATGCGTGCGTTCTCAAAGGAAGAGACAGCCTGGTGGATGGTGTGCCTCCATGCTTTGCGATCCGAGGCTAGGTCAGACCACTGGTGATGGTTGATGCGACAGGTGCCAAGGGATTTCTTCAAGGAGTCCTTGTACCTCTTCTTTGGTGCCCCTCTATTTCGATGGTCGGTGGAAAGTTCGCCATACAGAGCAATCGTGGGAAGGCGGTGGTTTTCCATCCTAGAAATATGCCCTGCCCAGCGCAGCTGCATCTTCAACAGCAGTGCCTCGATGCTTGTAACTTCCGCGCTCTTGAGGACTTCAGTGTTGGTCACAAAGTCACTCCAGTGGATGTTGAGGATGGTGCGAAGGCAGCGCTGATGAAAGCGCTCAAGGAGTCGCAGGTGATGACGGTATAAAACCCACGATTCGGAGCCATAGATGAGGGTTGTCATCACAACCACTTTGTAAACATTGATCTTTGTGCCTTTTTTCAGATGCTTGTTGCTCCACACTCTTTTGTGCAGTCAGCCAAATGCACGGTTTGCCTTTGCCAGCCTGTTGTCAATCTCCTTGTCGATCTTGGCATCTGAGGAGATGATGCACCCCAGGTAGCTGAACTGCTGGACTGTCTTCAGAACTGATTCACCCACAGTGATGCAGGGAGGATGATAATCTTCCTGAGGTGCAGGCTGGTGGAGAACTTCTGTCTTCTTCAGACTAACTTCTAGGCCGAATAGCTTGGCAGCCTCTGCAAAGCAGGACGTCATATGCTGCAGAGCTGATACCGAGTGGGAGACGAGTGCAGCATCATCAGCAAACAGTAGCTCTCGGATAAGTTTTTCCATTGTCTTGGAGTGAGCCTTTAGTCGCCTCAGGTTGAACAGGCTGCCATCGGTGTGATAGCAGATGTAGACACCATCGTCATCATCTAGATCTACTGCAGCTCTTTGAAGCATCATGCTAAAGAAGATCGTAAAGAGAGTTGGCGCGAGAACGCAGCCTTGCTTTACACCTGTGCCTATTGGGAAGGGCTCCGAGAGGTCGTTGCAGTGTCTGACTTGGCCTCGCTGGTCTTCATGTAGCTGGATGATCATGCTGAGGAACGTTGGGGGACATCCTAAACGTTCCAAGATTTGCCACAGGCCTTTCCTGCTAACGGTATTGAAAGCTTTGGTAAGGTCAACAAAAGTCACATATAGACCCTTGTTCTGTTCCCTGCATTTCTCTTGGAGCTGCCTGAGAACAAATACCATGTCGGTGGTGCTCCTGTTAGCTCTGAAGCCGCACTGGCTCTCTGGGAGGAGTTCTTCTGCAATGGTGGGCACCAGTCTGTTCAGGAGTATTCTGGCAAGGATTTTGCCTGCGATGGAGAGCAGGGTTATCCCCCGGTAGTTGGAGCAGTCTGACTTTTCCCCTTTGTTCTTGTGTAGAGTGATGATGATTGCATCGCGAAAGTCCTGTGGTAGTTTGCCTTGTTCCCAGCAGGTGACAAGTACTTTGTGAAGTGTGCTATGTAGTACTGTGCCCCCATGCTTCCAGATCTCTGGTGGGATTTCATGAACTCCCGCTGCCTTGCCACTTTTCAGTTGCTTGATGGCTTTAACAGTCTCTTCTAGGGTGGGGATCTCATCCAACTCTGTTTTCACTGGTTGAAGTGGGGTGAGGTGGATTGCTGAATCTTGAACTACGCGGTTGGCACTGAAGAGAGCCTGAAAATACTCCGATCACCGGTTCAGTATGGATGCCTTGTCTGTGAGGAGCACTTGGCCGTCTGCACTACGTAAGGGACTCTGAGCCTGATATGATGGGCCATATACTGCCTTCAGGGCTTCGTAGAACCCTCTTAAATCACCAGTGTCTGCACACAGCTGGGTTCTCTCTGCAAGCTTGCTCCACCACTCATTCTGAATGTCTCGAAGCTTGCGCCAGAGGTTGCTACATGCAGCGCGAAAGATTGCTTTTTTCCTGGGACAGGAGGGCTGAGCAAGATGTGCTTGGTAGGCAGATCTCTTTTTTGCTAGTAATTCTTGGATCTCTTGATTGTTCTCGTCAAACCAGTCCTTGTTCTTTCTTGTGGAGAACCCGAGGACTTCTTCAGAGATTGACAGGATGGTAGTTTTTAGGTGTTCCCAGAGTGCTTCTGGAGAAGGGTCTGTGGGGCAACTGGGGTCCTCAATTCTTGACTGGAGTTTTGCCTGGAAGGCAGCTTTAACTTCGGCTGACTGAAGGCTGCCAACCTGAAGCTTCCTCCGAGGTATACCTCCTCTCCTGGGTGTGGGTTTAAAGTGAAGACGGAGATTGCAGCGTACAAGACGATGATCCGTATGACATTCCGCACTGGGCATTACTCGGGTGTGTAAGACATCTCGAAGGTCTCTCTGGTGCACCAGAATGTAGTCGATAAGGTGCCAGTGCTTGGACCGTGGGTGCATCCAGGTTGTCCTCAGGCTGTTCTTCTGCTGAAGGATAGTGTTGGTGATGGTGAGCTGGTGCTCCATGCAGAATTCTAGCAGGAGGCACCCGTTATCATTGCAGTTGCCAATGCCGTGTTTGCCAAGTACTCCTTTCCAGGCTTCCGAGTCTTTACCTACTCTGGCATTGAAGTCGCCAAGGATGATCACCTTGTCCTCTGTAGGGGTCTTCCGTACGAGGTCGCGTAGATCAGCATAGAACTTGTTCTTTTCTGCAGGATCTGCTTGAAGGGATGGGGCATACACACTGAAGAGTGTTGCATGTTGCTTGTTTTGAAGTGGGAGGCGCATGGACATGATGCGATCTGAGTGACCTGTTGGCAGGTTTTCGAGTTTGGAGGCAATGGAGTTCCTGACCATGAAGCCAACGCCAGAAAGGCGGCTCTCAGCCTTTGACTTACCCGACCAATAGAGGGTATAGCCAGCACCATGTTCTTGAAGACTACCTTCCTCAGGGAAACGGACCTCACTGAGAGCTGCTATGTCAATATTGTCAGTAGTGCGTGGAAGTCCCGCAGTATGAGTGTGCTGATAAGAGCAGCCTCGAGTAAAAAGTCTACAAAGACACAACTTCAGTAAGCCGGTTGAAAACAGTTGTATTGGGGTTACAGCATAAGAGTGGTTAAAGGCAGTCCAAAGCAGTCAATGCACAGGTAGTCAGTCCATCCAGGTCAGAAGTACAAAGTCACAAATCCAAAGCTTAGTCTACACATACCAGGGTCATTGCCATCATCAGTCAAACGGACAGAGTAACGGTCTCTGTTATCAAATAGCTCTCCACGTCTCCAACACTCCTTCCTCCTCATCCACCCAAGGCAAAGTCTAAGGACTAGGTAGCTGGTTCTTATGGTAGAGCTGGCCTATCATGTTCCACCCCACTTAACTAGCTTCACATGCCTCTCATTTAGCTAGTATAGTTGGAGTTACATAATGTTGCATCAGCAGTTTTTACCTTAAAGTGCCTGGTGCTAACACCCTCCCCTTTATGTAACGACATGTACTATACATTTTCATCATAAAACATTTTTCATTTGTCTTTAACATTCATTCATTCATACAGCATGACATTACTGTCTCATTTTCTAAGACCTAAAGCTATACAACTTTCTTTGTGCTTTACATGGGTTTGAAGCTTGGTAAACAAGTCTGCGATATTGGCATTCGTTTCACAGTACTCCAGTGCTATCAGTTTGTCCTCTAAACATTGCTTCACATTATGAAAGCGTACATCTGAATGTTTAGACCGATTCTTGACTCCATGAGAGGTTGCTAACTGGATAGCTGCCTGATTGTCTTCCCTTACAACAATGGGATTCATGTGACATATGCCAAAATCCAACAACAGTTGTTTGAACCAAATGATTTCTGTACACACTGCGCTTAATGCTGCGTATTCTGCCTCACAGGTGGACAGAGACACGTGTTTTTGTTTCAGTGATCTCCACCCAATTAGGGCGCCACCCAGAAAGATAGCCATTCCAGTTGTGGACTGTCTAGTTTTAGGATCATTAGCGAAACTAGCATCCGCATAGGCGTACATATCAAGATCACCAGTAGGTGTTAAGAATAAACTCAAGTCTATGGTTTGCTTTAAATATCTTAATATGTGTTTGGCTGCTAGCCAATGCATTTGCCTAGGATCTTTAACAGCTCTAGCCAAAACATTAGTGGCCATGGCTATATCCGGTCTGGACCAATTTGCGAGATATGACAGACTTCCAATCAGGGATTGATATATTCCTTGGTCAAACAGTGGACTCTGTTCACATTCAGATTCATTACATGGTAGCATAGGATTTTGTACCCCTTTACACTGTTCCATCTTGAACTGTTTTAGTAATTGGGATATCTTTGCCCTCTGTGATACCCTGTACCCATCATGTACTTTAGTAATTTCTAATCCAACATATTGCCTGATCTCTCCTAGATCTCTTACAGTAAATTTTGCTTTCAGAGCATCTATTGTATCACTCATTATTTTGGCAGTTTTGCATATCAGTGCCAGATCATCAACAAATATTAAGATGATGGAACGTTGCTCCCCTGTTCCCTTCATGAACACACAGGGATCTGCAACTCCTTGTTTATAACCCATCATTTTAAGGTTATCCACCAAATGTTGGTTCCATTCGAACCCGGATTGCTTTAATCCATACAGGGATTTCTTAAGCAACCAACAAATGTTAGCATTATCACCATCATCTGAGACACCAGGTGGTTTTCTCATATATATACTGTGCCTCAGTGGTGCATGTAAGTATGCTGTTTTCACATCAAGATGCCTAACTAAACATTTCTGTTTTGCAGCAATTGTTAGAGCACAATACAGTGATGTAGCCTTTAGTGTGGGCGCAAAGGTTTCGTCATAGTCTTGCCCCCCCTGTAAAAACCCTTGGGCTACAAGTCTGGCCTTGTACTGAGTAGTACCTTCTGTGCCAGCCTTCAGCTTAAACACCCATTTACACCCTATGAGTCTCTGACCGATAGGTAGAGTCGTTTCCTCATAGACGTGCTGGTTTTGCAGGGATTCTAGTTCAGACTTCATTGCAGCGCGCCATCCAGCCTGCTCGTCTGTTGATAGGTGCTGTAAGCTTTCATAACTCGAAGGCTCAGCAATCACTGCGCATGTCTGTCCTGGACTGTAGCGATCAGGTGGCCTCGTTTCTCGAGTGGACCGCCGAAGAATTGGTTCTTCAGCTTCATCAGACACAGTCTGTTGTGTTGCCATCTCAGGTTGCAGAGAAACACCGGCTCCTGGCGATGTAGGAGTTAACGGTTCATCCTTGATGTCTCCGTTGCTGGGCGACGGGCTCCTCCTCCCCCTCCTAGGAACGGGTAGCGGCTCTTGTTTCACTCCTGCCGGAATGATTAGAGTTGAGGACGTTCGTTGCCAGCCAACAGTTTTTTCAAGAAAGCTAGCCGATGCGCTAGTCGTTATTTTCTTCTCCCCATCACGGCAAAACCTGAAAGCTCGATGGTTGTTAGTATAGCCAACAAACAGCAATCTTACAGCCTTATTTTTTCCTTTCCGCCTGAGCTCCTTAGGGATATGGACGTACGCTGGAATCCCAAATATCCTGACATGCTCTAAGGAAGGTTTCTTGCCGTACCACGCCTCTGCAGGACTCATACCTGTAGCTGACGACCAAGACAAGTTTAATACATGCGATGCACACATCATGCCTTCGCCCCAGTAACTCATAGGTAAATTACTGTCCTGTAACATGCACATACACATATTGGTCAGGGTCTGATTTCTGCGTTCGCAGAAAGCATTATGCTGGGGGCGATAAGGAGCTGTGCATTTCCTTTCAATGCCGTGCCTCCTGCATAGAGCAATCATCCGCTCATTACAGAATTCAGTACCGTTGTCACTTAGAATAGTCTTAGGGTATTTCCCTGTCTTGCGGTGCACAAACCGAAGCCAATTATGAAATGCTTGGAATGTTTCTGACTTAGACCTAAGTAGGTAGCAGAATCCATACCTTGAAAAGTGGTCTTCGATACATAGTGCAAATTTTGCTCCGCCCAGACTCTTTGTTGGGAATGGACCTATCAGGTCGAGGAACACCAGGTCGAGTATGTCATCGGACTGAAACTTGCTTGGAGATATGGTAGCTGTCGTTTTGGATTTAACAGCCTTGCACACCTCACATTCAATATAACACCCACATGGCTTGGTCTTAATTCCAGCTGCTTGAAGCGTCTTCTTTACTGCCTGGAAATTAAGGTGCCCCAGCCTGCGGTGCCAAAGATGAATGCAGTTATCATGCAGGGGTTCATTAGTACTCACATGCTGTACTGTTCGCTCCTTTTCCAGGAAATAGAGGTCGCCTTTCCTTTTAGCCTTTGCAGTAATTTCACCTGTACATATATTGCAGTCAGTAGCTGTAAAACAAACTTTATATTGTTGTTCAGTTAAAGCAGACACTGATAACAAATTATAATTCAGACTTGGAACATTGGGCATTAGGAATTTCCTCCCCAGGCTCGGGATGTTGACAAGCCCATTCCCAGCTACATTGGCAGTCAGCCCATTTGCAAGCTTCACGCTCTGACCTTGCGTAGGAGTAAAAGTCTCAAAGAGCCTCCTGTCCTTGGCAATGTGCTCCGTAGCACCACTGTCAATCATGAATTGCTGGCTGCTGCTGGAGGAATTATTTATGATTACATTGCACCCACCTCCTTTGGTAACAGCTGGAGAATGTTTCTTCTTGTACAAAGAACACTGGCGTTGCAGGTGTTGTGTGCTTCCACATAAGTAGCACTTACGCACAGCTTTTGTTTTAGCTACTACTGCCTTGCACTCTGCCCCTTTAAGGACCTCCCGGGCAGGAATATTCATTGTTGAATGAAAGTGAGCTGCGTCCTTCCGTCTCATAGCCTCATTCAACAGGCGTTGGGTGATACTGGACACGTTAATATCAGCTTGTGGAATAATGTCAAGATTAGCCACAAATTGGTCATACGTACTGTCCAGAGAACATAGAATTATGTAGGCTTGCTGCAGGGGAGTAAAAATTACCTTCTTGTCCTGCAGCTGGTGTAACATACGAGTCATGTGCTCCAGATGAGTCATCATGTCTCCACCTGCCTCCAGACGTGTGGATAAGAGCTTTTTCATTAAGAAAATGTGTGACCCAACACTTTCTCTCTCATATATTGCCTTTAGTGCATCCCAGCACGACTTGGCTGTGTCGGCCCCTTTAATATGAATGAGCTGTGAATCCTCCAAGGTCAAGCCTAGCAATGCAAACGCCTTCTCGTCATTGCTCTTATGCTTTGCAATCACCTCGGCATCATCCACGGCATGTAGTGTAGCTATGTCCGGGGGGTGTGCCACGTACTCCCACAGCCCCTGGAACTTCAACAGTAAAGTGACCTTCTCTGACCATGTTGTGAAATTATCTCCATTAAGCCTCTTTATCAAGAAGCCAGAGATATGCACACTGGACTCCATAGTTGCCTGTAACACAAACAGAGTGCCACGCCCCAAACTGTGCGCTTACTCACGAGTAGAACTTCTGGCGAGTGCTGCTGCAGACAGTGCCTACTCTCCTGCAGACCACGCTGGGCCCATAACCGATGTCAGTAGTGCGTGGAAGTCCCGCAGTATGAGTGTGCTGATAAGAGCAGCCTCGAGTAAAAAGTCTACAAAGACACAACTTCAGTAAGCCGGTTGAGAACAGTTGTATTGGGGTTACAGCATAAGAGTGGTTAAAGGCAGTCCAAAGCAGTCAATGCACAGGTAGTCAGTCCATCCAGGTCAGAAGTACAAAGTCACAAATCCAAAGCTTAGTCTACACATACCAGGGTCATTGCCATCATCAATCAAACGGACAGAGTAACGGTCTCTGTTATCAAATAGCTCTCCACGTCTCCAACACTCCTTCCTCCTCATCCACCCAAGGCAAAGTCTAAGGACTAGGTAGCTGGTTCTTATGGTAGAGCTGGCCTATCATGTTCCACCCCACTTAACTAGCTTCACATGCCTCTCATTTAGCTAGTATAGTTGGAGTTACATAATGTTGCATCAGCAGTTTTTACCTTAAAGTGCCTGGTGCTAACAAATATTCAACCTGAGAAGTTCGTGGGCAACTAGAGCAGAGCGTCATTCAGGGCGACCACTGTCTACCACTGTCTGATCAAGCCTATAGGGCCGGGAAGTATCTCATGACTTACTCTGGCCTATTAACATCTCTTTGGAGTTCCTTCTTTGGCCATTACATGGAACACTTAGGCTGAATTTCCACCTTGCATCTTTCAGATTCAGATCCCCTCCAGGCTTGAGCCCTATGAAGTTTAGTCATTATTTTACAGTGCTCATTTCCCATATGACTTATTCATAGAAATATTGTGGGTTGATTCTACAGTTCCTATCTAATATGTTGTGCTTATATAACAAACTTTTCTTATGGGGTTCAGTGCTAAGATAATGCCTGATGAAGAAGTGCAAACTGGAAAGGTGGGGGGAAGGTGGATCTCATCAAATCTCAGAAGCTAAGCAGAACTGATACTTGAATGGGAGATCACTAAGAAAGGCTCTGCAGAACCACCTCTGCCTTGAAGAAAGACCGCTGCTAGGGTCACAACTTGGACTATACATAAGAACATTTTAAAAGGCCTTCTTGATCAGAGCATAGGAAATGAAGCTGATGGACAGTAGATTCAGGATGGACAAGAGGAAATACTTCTTTTCACAGTGGAATTTGCTGCCAGAGGATTTAGTGATGTTTCTGGAATAGAGAGCTTTAAAAGGGGATTACATGAATTCATGGAGGATTATATCAATAGCTACTAGCCATTGTGACTACAAGGAACCTCCATGTTCAGAGACTGTCATTGCAAGGAGGCAACATCAAAGGAAAATCTTGACCTCTATGCCCTGTTGTTGGCCCTTCAGATGAATTGGTTGGCCACTGTGATATAGGATGATGGCTTAGATGGACTACTGGACTGATCCAGCAAGGCTCTTATGTTCTTAACAAAAATTAATTCCCAGTATTGTTAACATAAGAATTGCTACTTTTCTTTCTTGGCTTGTTATAGGACTTGGGCATCTTTCTTGGCATTCAGTTTAAGCAAAGATGTGGCATTTGGAAGGAAATTCAAATGGTACAAAACTGGACTTGCTGGGTAAATAGTCTGAGGTGGGAAACAAAACACATTTTTTTTTTCAAATATGGGCATAGATCCTGCAGTTAGGTAATGGAAATATAGTAGCTATAGGTTCGACTAATACTAAATGTGCATTAATTAATGACTGGGCAAGGAGGACTTGATGAATAAGTGTCAGGTGACCTCTCCTAACAGCACAATTCTAAGTGGAGCTACACCCTTCTAAGTCTATTGTAATCAGTAGACTTAGAAGGCTGGTTAATATTACACTGTAAAATGTACAATGCGGTCTCATTTGGAATACTGTGTGCAATTCTGGTCACCGCACCTCAAAAAGGATATTATAGCATTGGAAAAAGTCCAGAAAAGGGCAACTAGAATGATTAAAGGCTTGGAGCACTTTCCCTATGAAGAAATGTTAAAACACTTAGGGCTCTTTAGCTTGGAGAAACATCGACTGCGGGGTGACATGATAGAGGTTTACAAGATAATGCATGGGATGGAGAAAATAGAGAAAGAAGTACTTTTCTCCCTTTCTCACAATACAAGAACTCGTGGGCATTCGATGAAATTGCTGAGCAGTCCGGTTAAAATGGATAAAAGGAAGTACTTCTTCACCCAAAGGGTGATTAACATGTGGAATTCACTGCCACAGAAGGTGGTGGCAGCTATAAGCATAGACAGCTTCAAGAGGGGGTTAGATAAAAATATGGAGCAGAGGTCCATCAGTGGCTATTAGCCACAGTGTGTATATATATATATATATATATATATATATATATATATATGTGTGTGTGTATATATATATGTATATAATTTTTTTGGCCACTGTGTGATACAGAATGTTGGACTGGATGGGCCACTGACCTGATCCAACATGGCTTCTCTTATGTTCTTATGCCTATTCCTGCTCTGCTGCAGTTAGTGTCATTAAATTAGGTACAGTCTTGCTTCTTCCACTGGGTCTCTGACTTTTTCTTTGATGGCCAATGATATAGTGCATGCTTAGATGTAAACATAGAAGAAGCTGGTCTTGACATCAAGATGGGTGTGTGTGTACAAGATGGAGGCTGTCTCACATCAAAAGTGTCCCCCAAGAGTTGCGATTTCTTGCCTACTATCTGCATTTTGAAAGGTCAGGTTTTTCTCCATTTCATGATCTACATCCTTTATATCCCTCATTTCTGTTACAGCACTGTAGTGTTGTGCTTAAGTAAAGCACCGCGCGGTCATGCAGCAGAGGCGACCAGGGGAAATCCCCTGGTCACTCGACGCAGCGCGCAAAAGGACTCCGCCAATCAAGATCTGTGGCGGGAAGTTTGACTGGCCAGGATTGGACTGGGCCAGCTGGGGGGCCGTTCCGGGTAGAGTATATATAAAGCGGGTCCCGGCCCGCGTTGCCCTGTTCTGTGATGTACCATCCAAGAAAGCATGTTGCCTTCAACATGTCTCGTCTCTAAGTACATTACAGCACTCAGAGCATTTTAGAATTTAAAACAATTGTCTACCACATAATACATATGACACAACAAGAAAAAAACATGGGGAAAGGAGGAGAAAATCAAGGAAGCCTAAAACCAAGTTGTAGATAATATACATAATGTTTATAATAAGGTGAAATGGCTACTGTGGGGGAAGGGAGGACAGTGGCCAACTGTTCAGTTCAGTTTTAGTATTACGATCAGTGACCAGATCCAACTGACAAAAACATTATCAGGTGTACAGATAGTCAAGTTAAACTCCAGTTAAAATTAAAAAAAATAGAAAATAAATGATAGAAAATAAATAGAGAATAAAATATAAAACACATAAAGTAGCATCTTAGATAACCATATTTAAAATTTGAACCTGGAATCTAAAAATTGAGAACTAAAAAGTAGATCTTGTGATCAATTGACATGAATTGTATGGGAAGTAATTATGTCTAGTTTCAGTGTGGCTGAAAAACTGGATTCACTACATTAAAGTGCATTGACACAACTGAGTCAAAGTTAAGCATTCTGAAGTCAAATTAATTTCAGTAGAGGAGAGTTAAAACATGTTCTTAAATTGTGCCATGACAAGTAGTGCTATTTTTGCTTCTCCTAATAATTTTTTATACCCCAGACTTGATATTTGTTATAAAAATGAAAAACATATGCAATTCCATTAAAAGAAAAGGAAATTAAATCTCTGTTAAAACACTGTGTAAATAGGATCCTGATATGTAATGGCATTAACATGGCTGTGTGACACAGTGGGGTCAACTCTCTAATGAAAAATTAATCATGACAGAGGATTATTCCTGTAGCTTAATGAGTGGAAAAAAATTAATAACAGATTGCTTTCTCTTTCCAGAAACTAGATTACAAAAATGTTGGAGACAGACAACAGTTTGGGAAAGAGGCAAGAGAAGAAAATTAAAAAGGAAATAAAAACAATTCAGTTACCCATTTCTGGATTCTCTAGACATTCTTCCCTAATATATGTGAGTGACATAGGAAACTCTATACTAAGCAAAAAGTATCATTTTCTGAATTTATAGATTGTGAAAGAGACATATCCAATCAGAACACATAGCCATACTATAATCAAAAGTGGAGAGGAAAAGGAGGTGGATGGCCTAGATTCTGCTGAGCTGATGAGTACAGCACTGCTGCATATTTATAGCTGACACCTCTGATTTGCATTTTCCCTGCACTCACTCAGTGTGTAGTGGTATTGTATCATTCAGTCCAATAAATCAAGAGGGGAAAAATACAGTCAGGAGCAGGTCTGAATTATGGATTCATTCAATTAAGCATTCTGGAGGGCATGATTGCTTTACGCCTTGAATTGAACAGCATCTTAGTAAAAAAAAAATAAAAACATAAGGAAATGAACCCTGGTAATTGCTTATTAAATTTTCAACCCCCCTATGACAATTGATTGCTCAATATGTTTAAAATAGATGCTGCTGAATATATGACTAAAGAAACCACACAAGTTAAACCTTATTGAATGGATAAACAGCATAGTACTTTATTATCTCTGGAGAGCTGAAGAAAAGTCTCTAAGTTTCATGGACCGATTAACCTGTTCAAGGGGAAATGTAAGTGCTAGCAGTCTGCAGTGGTCTCTGCATTGAGGCAGTGAATTCTTAGTGAAATTAAAGCTCTAAAGCAAAGGCTGTTTGGATTGTCCCAGCCAGTGTCTTTCTGAGATATATAGCAAGAAAAAGTACTGTCAATGCACAGCCACACTGTGTGGAAGAGGAAAAAAGAGCACCTCCTTCAGCCCTCCTTGTAGACTTGCCAATTCCCAGGTCCCAGTGGGAGTTCTTCTGCTTTCCCAGGCTCCTTCCTGCCCCCAGTCAGCTGGCCAGTGGGGGAAAGCCCCGCCCTCTGGAGGCTTCAGTCTCCATTTGGAAAGGCTTTTTCTTGGGATGGTGTGTCTGTGTTACTTTGAGGAAATTGGCAGCAACTCGTGAGTAGAGAGGACAATCCCTCACTTCAGAATCGCCAGAAATGGGGTGGGGGGGAGGGAAACGTCTGCTGAGCACTTCATTATTCCCTATGTGGATATCAATTGCACCCCCATTCGGAATAAAGAGGCAGACAAAAATGTTGGGGAAAACGGGCCATTTTATTAGCTACAATAACATGGCAAGGAAAAACAATACTAGGACTAGCCCTGGGGTCTTCTCCTGACCCCACCAAGTCCAATAACGGGTGAGCCACCCTGCCCCCAGCCCTAGCCAAAATACTGTGGCTAGAGTTGGGCCGGCCGACCACACATGCCCTCCCCTTAACCCCACCCCGATCACCAGAAGGAGGCGACCAAGGGGAGGCATGAAATCCGATCCGTATTCCATGACATTGAGCCGTAAAGCCCATCTGCCTTTCCTATGGATTGCCTGCACAACACAGGTGCATAGGCCTGGGTGCTCACCGGCAAGGTCTAAACCCCTTGCTCATTCCGCCAAGTGACCAAATTACCTACATCCCTAAAGCCGCACCACTACTTGCAGTACAAGGTAGGCGAAAACCCCCCCACCAATGGCCAATCAGGTGAGACTGAAAAAATCCCTACCTGGCCCCTAATAAGGCGACCAGTGAAAACCTGTAATACTGCAGGGTGGGTGGGTGGGCCAAAAGCTCCCTAGACTGCGTAGGGAGAGGCGGGGCCGAGGCTATATATAGTCTCACCCCGCCCAAACAGCAAATTGCCCGGATGCTCAGGAACAGCCTCCTGCATCCTCCGGGGATGCAAAGACCGGCCCCGCAGCACGCAGCCACTTTTGTGACACGCAGCTGCTTTTGCGACGCAGCCAGGGTGGGGCCGAATTCTCATAGGGTATAATGGGAATTGATCTGGAGGTTTTGGGGGCTCTGGGGGAGCTGTGTTTTGAGGTAGAGGCACCAAATTTTCAGTATAGTATCTAGTGCCTCTCCCCAAAGTACCCCCCAAGTTTCAAAATGATTGGACCAGGGGGTCCAATTCTATGAGCCCCAAAAGATGGTGACCCTATCCTTCATTATTTCCTATGGAAGGAAGGCATTTAAAAAGATATGCTGTCCCTTTAAATGTGATGGCCAGAACTCCCTTGGAGTTCAGTTATGCTTGTCACACCCTTGTTCCTGGCTCCACCCCAATGTCTCCTGGCTCCACCCACAAAGTCTCCTGACTCCACCCACAATGTCCCGAGATATTTCTTGAATTGGACTTGGCAACCCTACCTCCTTGTCACACAGCTGTTATGACTGTTAAGGACATAGGAGGCATCTGAACCAACAGCAGAAAACCATAATGTCTTAAGCCACTTACATTTATTAGAAACCTGTCAGGGAGACCCTTAACCCAGATTGGTGGCAGCAATTGGTAAGACCCCCTTCCCCCCTGAGCCGTGACATGGTGGTAGAGGTGGGATGAACTAGTTTTGGACCCTGGTGAGGCAGAGTACCATCTGGCCTTGAAAAAGAAATTTTGCTTTTGGCTTAAGGAAGCCAGATTTCTGATGGTGCTGGCAAGGCCAAGTAAGGTCTAGTAAAGGTGGTGAAAGGGTGTTTTGTTTATTTTCTAGCTCTCGGGTCAACTGAATAGTAAGGCTAGATAGTTAGTGTATGCTCCTCTGATTTGGGAAAAAGAAGCCTGAGGACACGCCTTTCCCTAGAACAAAGACCCAACCAGGGACTTTTGGTCTGATGTCTGAGGAGAAAACATCAGACAAAGCTATGGCATCCCTGAGTGAAGTGGCCTTGTGTCTCCAACTGCAGACTAAGCAGGCAGACCTTGAGAAGGCCAGGCTTGAGGTAGAGTTAAAGGAGAAAGAGCTGCAAAAGCAAGAGAACGCAGCCAAGATAGAATTAGAGAAAGAAAGGATGCTAAAAGAGGAAAATGCAGCCAGAATGGAGCTGGAAAGAGAGAAAATGAAGCCAGCTCATGAGCTTGAACTGGCAAAAATTGAAAAGGGGCTGCTTCCTCCAGATGCTGCTGTGCAAGGGGATAGATGGAAGTACCCTTTATACAAGGAAGGGAAGGACATCGAAGCATTCCTGCAAAACTCTGAACAAGTTTGCATGGACTACAAGCTTCCCCCAGAAGTGTATATGGAGAAGTTGAGACCCCAGCTAAGTGGAATTCTGGCCTTCATGACTGGGCAGATGGAAGGTGAAGAGAGATCAGACTACAAGCTGTTTAAACAGAGATTACGTGAGAGGGTGGGGTTCTCCAAAGAAGGAGCCCGCAAGAGGTACAAGGAAGTGAAACCTGAACCCAAGGAGTCCTACCCACAATTAATGTATAGGCTGGGGAAGGCCTATGACCTATGGCTTGAAGTAGCAGACACTAAAACTCTAGATGGTGTAAAAGCTTTAATGTGCATTGACCGGTTCTTGACTCTCATTCCTGAGCACATTAGATACCCATTGGGGGGTGGGCAGGGGTGGGTGGGCTCCCTCTGGGTATCCTACCCCCCCCAGGGAAAGTGTATGCGCAATACATAGCCTCTCCTCTCCCGGTGTAGTGAACGCCACGTGGTCACTGTCTGGCTATGCCTGGCAGATGGTCACTGCAATGGCCTCTCCTGCATTACTGCATCCGTAGCAACACCTTCTCGCTGGTCCCCCCCCCCCCCGTTTTTCACAGAGTTTGCTACATCATGGTGCGACCGAATTGTCCGGCGGTATAACCGGATGGGCAGGCTGGGCCCACCAACCTCGCCAGCCTAAGAGAAGGAAAACTCTAACATCAAACCCGGGCAGATAGAGCTCGTTAATGTAACACCTACCACCTGGAGGACTCGCTGCCGGCGTCCCGGCTTACTGGGCCATGGCAGATGACCCCCAGGTGAAAGGGTGGAGCCAGTACCGCGCACACTGCGCTTCACCTAAAAAATTCCTCTGCGCAGGCCTGAAGGGCATATCCACATACACAACCCACAACGCATCAAGTCCTGCAGCGATGGGCAAGGGGCGAAATGGCAGGTGGAAGGTGCCACTGGAAGCCGCAGTCCCAATCCTGCATGTAGGCGGTTCAGGGTATTGGTCGCCTGATGCTAACCCGGAGACGAAAGCATTTTTCGGCAGCACCCTGAACGACCAAGCAGCCTTATCTAGGGACAGCACTGCTTGCTCCACACAGAGAGGGGCCTAGAAAAGGTGGCCTAAACAAAGCTCGTCTCCTCCACCCCAGTTGGCTAGCCACGGTCAACGGGCATCCTTACTTGCGGTCAAAAAATAACAACAAAGAAAAGGCATGCACCTGCCTCACAAAGTGTGCAAAGACTACAGCTTGAGTGTTGGAACATCAGAACCATGCTTGACACAGAAGACAGTGGTCGCCCTGAACGACGCTCTGCTCTAGTTGCCCACGAACTTCTCAGGTTGAATATCGACATAGCAGCTCTCAGTGAGGTCCGTTTCCCTGAGGAAGGTAGTCTTCAAGAACACGATGCTGGCTATACCCTCTACTGGTCGGGTAAGTCAAAGGCTGAGAGCCGCCTTTCTGGCGTTGGCTTCATGGTCAGGAACTCCATTGCCTCCAAACTCGAAAACCTGCCAACAGGTCACTCAGATCGCATCATGTCCATGCGCCTCCCACTTCAAAACAAGCAGCATGCAACACTCTTCAGTGTGTATGCCCCAACCCTTCAAGCAGATCCTGCAGAAAAGAACAAGTTCTATGCTGATCTACACAACCTCGTACGGAAGGCCCCTACAGAGGACAAGGTGATCATCCTTGGCGACTTCAATGCCAGAGTAGGTAAAGACTCGGAAGCCTGGAAAGGAGTACTTGGCAAACACAGCATTGGCAACTGCAATGACAACGGGCGCCTCCTGCTAGAATTCTGCATGGAGCACCAGCTCACCATCACCAACACTATCTTTCAGCAGAAGAACAGTCTGAAGACAACCTGGATGCACCCACGGTCCAAGCACTGGCACCTTATCGACTACATTCTGGTGCGCCAGAGAGACCTTTGAGATGTCTTACACACCCGAGTAATGCCCAGTGCAGAATGTCATACGGATCATCGTCTTGTACGCTGCAATCTCCGTCTTCACTTTAAACCCACACCCAGGAGAGGAGGTATACCTCGGAGGAAGTTTCAGGTTGGCAGTCTCCAGTCAGCCGAAGTTAAAGCTGCCTTCCAGGCAAAACTCCAGTCAAGAATTGAGGACCCCAGTTGCCCCACAGACCCTTCTCCAGAAGCACTCTGGGAACACCTAAAAACTACCATCCTGCAGATCTCTGAAGAAGTCCTCGGGTTCTCCACAAGGAAGAACAAGGACTGGTTTGATGAGAATAATCAAGAGATCCAAGATTTACTGGCGAAAAAGAGATCTGCCTACCAAGTACATCTTGCTCAGCCCTCCTGTCCTGGGAAAAAAGCAACGTTTCGCGCTGCATGTAGCAACCTCCAGCACAAGCTTCGAGACATTCAGAACGATTGGTGGACCAAGCTTGCAGAGAGAACCCAGCTGTGTGCAGACACTGGTGATTTAAGAGGGTTCTACGAAGCCCTGAAGGCAGTATATGGTCCATCCTATCAGGCTCAGAGTCCCTTGCATAGTGCAGACGGCCAAGTGCTCCTCACAGACAAGGGATCCATATTGAACCGGTGGTCAGAGTATTTTCAGGTTCTCTTCAGTGCCAACCGCGTAGTTCAAGATTCAGCAATCCACCTCACCCCACTTCAACCAGTGAAAACAGAGTTGGATGAGATCCCCACCCTAGAAGAGACTGTTAAAGCCATCAAGCAACTGAAAAGTGGCAAGGCAGCAGGAGTTGATGGAATTCCACCAGAGATCTGGAAGCATGGGGGCACAGTACTACATAGCTCACTTCACAAAGTACTTGTCACCTGCTGGGAACAAGGCAAATTACCACAGGACTTTCGCGATGCAATCATCATCACCCTATACAAGAACAAAGGGGAAAAGTCAGACTGCTCCAACTACCGGGGGATAACCCTGCTCTCCATCGCAGGCAAAATCCTTGCCAGAATACTCCTGAACAGACTGGTGCCCACCATTGCAGAAGAACTCCTCCCAGAGAGCCAGTGCGGCTTCAGAGCTAACAGGAGCACCACCGACATGGTATTTGTTCTCAGGCAGCTCCAAGAGAAATGCAGGGAACAGAACAAGGCTCTGTATGTGACTTTTGTCGACCTTACCAAAGCCTTCGATACCGTTAGCAGGAATGGCCTGTGGCAAATCTTGGAACGTTTAGGATGTCCCCCAAGGTTCCTCAGCATGATCATCCAGCTACATGAAGACCAGCGAGGCCAAGTCAGACACTGCAACGACCTCTCGGAGCTCTTCCCAATAGGCACAGGTGTAAAGCAAGGCTGCGTTCTCGCGCCAACTCTCTTTACGATCTTCTTTAGCATGATGCTTCAAAGAGCCGCAGTAGATCTAAATGATGACGATGGTGTCTACATCCGCTATCGCACCGATGGCAGCCTGTTCAACCTGAGGCGACTAAAGGCCCACTCCAAGACAATCGAAAAACTCATCCGAGAGCTACTGTTTGCTGATGATGCTGCACTCGTCTCCCACTCGGTATCAGCTCTGCAGCATATGACGTCATGCTTTGCAGAGGCTGCCAAGCTATTCGGCCTAGAAGTTAGTCTGAAGAAGACAGAAGTTCTCCACCAGCCTGCACCCCAGGAAGATTATTACCCTCCCTGCATCACTGTGGGTGAATCAGTTCTGAAGACAGTCCAGCAGTTCAGCTACCTGGGGTGCATCATCTCCTCAGATGCCAAGATCGACAAGGAGATTGACAACAGGCTGGCAAAGGCAAACCGTGCATTTGGCCGACTGCACAAAAGAGTGTGGAGCAACAAGCATCTGAAAAAAGGCACAAAGATCAATGTTTACAAAGCAGTTGTGATGACAACCCTCATCTACGGCTCCGAATCGTGGGTTTTATACCGTCATCACCTGCGACTCCTCGAGCGCTTTCATCAGCGCTGCCTTCGCACCATCCTCAACATCCACTGGAGTGACTTTGTGACCAACACTGAAGTCCTCAAGCGGGCGGAGGTTACCAGTATCGAGGCACTGCTGCTGAAGACGCAGCTGTGCTGGGCAGGGCATATTTCTAGGATGGAAAACCACCGCCTTCCCAAGATTGCCCTGTATGGCGAACTCTCCACCGGCCATCGAAATAGAGGGGCACCAAAGAAGAGGTACAAGGACTCCTTGAAGAAATCCCTTGGCACCTGTCGCATCAACCATCACCAGTGGTCTGACCTGGCCTCGGATCACAAAGCATGGAGACACACCATCCACCAGGCTGTCTCTTCCTTTGAGAACGCACGCATAGCTGGTCTTGAGGACAAAAGGAGATTGAGGAAGAATCGCACTGCTGCAGCACCGACCCTAAATCAGACTTTTCCCTGCAGCCACTGTGGCCGGACCTGCCTGTCCCACATTGGTCTTGTCAGCCACCAGCGAGCCTGCAGCAGACGTGGACTATTGCACCCTTCTTAAATCTTCGTTCGCGAAGCCAAGCCGAGAGAGAGAGATACCCATTGATTGACAAAAGCCCTTTCACCCTCAAAGAAGCTAGACAGTGGGCAGACTACCTGGCTGAAGCATATGGAGGGTGGAGACCCAGCACAAGTCGTGATTGGCGCCCAAAGGAAAGCCCAAAGCTCTCTCCTGACCATGGAGCTGAGGAGCAGTCTGAAGGGAAGGAAGAACTATCCCAGCAACAGCCTCCTAGTTCTACAGGTGCTGGTGTGAAGCTGCCAACAGGAGATTGGAAGGTACTCCGCTGTTATTCCTTCAAAGAGTTGGGGCATATACAGAGTCAATGCCTGAAGTCTACCACTACTAAGGGCATTCCACATGATGCCAACGGGCCCTAGACCCACTACTTCTGAACCGGAGCATGAACGTAATCCTCAGCATCATCACAAGGAAGTGACTGTGGATGGGCATGGTGTGATAGCCTGGCGAGACACTGCTTCCCTTTTGACTTCTGTCCATCATTCTCTTGTGGACTCGAAGTATTTCCTCCCAGGTGAAGGAAGGAAGGTACTGTGCATCAATGAAGCTGAAGGAGTTACCCTTCCAGTGGCCAGGATACCTATCCAGTATCCAGGGCTGGACTGGAACATGGAAGGTTGCTGTGTATGAAAACACGCTTGTGTCAACGTTTATAGGGGAGGACTTGGCGGAACATATAAGATGGCAGAAGAAAGCAACTGAGTCCAAACACTCTCCTGGAGTGGATTGTACAGAGGAGAGGGAAACTGCAAAGTTCAACAACAGATCTTCACAGAGACTAGGTTCTAAGGAACCAGAACAGCTGAGGAAACTGTTTGTTGGTGGCCTGAGCTTTCAAACTACTAATAACAGATTGAGGGAACACTTTGAAACTTGCAGCACACTCACTGATTATGTGGTAGTGAGAGATCCACAGACAAGACGTTCCCGTGGGTTTGGGTTTGTGACCTATTCTTGCTGGGAGGAGGCAAATGCTGCACTGGCAGCCACACCACATAAGGTGGATGGTTAGGTGGTGGGACGCAAGCAAGCAGTTCCAATGAAATGTTCTGTGAGGCCTGGTGCCCACTTGACAGAAAGGAGAAGATATAAACTACTACTGCAAAGAAATCGTGGATGCACTTCAGGACGTTTCATGGGTTCTGGAAACTGGAGGGAGGTGGCTACAGGCAACCAAACTCACTAACCCTAAGCTCCTGAGACAGAGACTGTGCTTGTATTGTGTATGTTGGTTTCTATTGCTATTTGAGTGTATTAATGTTTTATGGTTGGTTTTCCATTTTGGGTAGACCTCATCAATGTGGATCTAGATTGCCAGACCCCATGATTTAGTCTAGCATGATCCTTGGCCTAGTGAGGCCTGCAGGCCGCAGGGAAGCCTGCTTAGGAATTACTGGGAAAAGCCTACATCTCCCAGGATCTCCTCTGTCCCTCTGATTGGGTAGCAAGGGTTTTGGAGGGAAACAGGCCCAGAGAGGGGTGAGGTCTGGGAAGAGAATATATAAAGGCCAAGCCTAGGAAGTGGGTGTTCTTTCCCTGAAAGGCTTAGCTAGAGGCAGGCTGTCGCCTGGAGAGCTGGAAGCAAGGGAAAGGCCTTTACCCAAGGGGGGTAAGTATTAGTATTAGTTTAGGGACTGTATACCTAGATGTGTTAGGGCATTTGTTTATTTTTCCCTTCACCCTTTTACTGTTTTATGCACCTTGTTAATTTATATTGCACTGAAATAAACCTTTTTGTAGTTGTTTACTCTGCCTGGTCCTCACGCCCATTATTTGGCCTTGCTAAGGGAAGCCTGGAAGGGCTTGGGAAGGTACTCTGGACCTTCTCAAGGGAGACCCTTAACCCAGAGTGGTGGCAGCAATTGGTAAGACCCTCCCTGAATCCTGACAGGTCCTTATAAAGCTTTTGTGGTATTGTTGTTTCTATGCTAGTCATATATTAGAGTATTTAAATTTTATTTACAAAACAATATGATGCTATCTATCAATGCTGGCAGTGATTATAACCATAAAAGATAAGGGAAGCAAGGACAGTTTAATAAAGATGTCTAGAACTGCTCAAGAAGATGGAAGTTGATTGCCTTAACATTAAAATGATGGGATTTATTTTGCTTGGTCTGCTATCAGTTGAGACCACCTGTTTGTATACCCCATAATGCTCATTACAAGCTCTGATCCTTCAAAGGACTCTTTGGCCTCCTATGAAGGTGTCCCACTAATCTTTCTGCTATAAAGGTAATGTAGGGAAATCCTGGAGACATAATTATGTGTAACACAGTACCAGTATATTCAAGTTAAGGTAATGATTGGATGTTCCAAGGTTCTGCATGATTTACCAGTGTATTTTTTATTATACACTCTGCAATTTTTTTCACTGTAAGTTTGTAGGAACAGAGCCTATGAAGTGATAGATGTTCACTGTCTCTTCCTCTTGTTGGGCTAGAGACTGTCAAATAAATATAATAAAAGATAGGAATGAAATAAACATAGGCTTGGCCAAGTAAACCAATCAGTTTGCAGTCAGGAACCAACATGCATGTCATTGTGAGTGGAGCAATAATTCTGCCCCTTTGAATACACCAGTGACTGAATTACTTGGCAAGCAGTGTGAAGTATAGCCAGTTGCCAGCTGCTGTATCCAAGATTGTTCCAGATTAGAATACAGATGCACAGCATTTAAAGTTTATGGTTTAAAGATGTATTCATGGATCACTTTAGTGACAGCTCAACTTGTAAAGTTAGAGAACTAATGTAAACTAAGTGGCATAGCAGTGTAGCTTCATGGTGCATGAGATAATTGTTCTCTACCACAGTGAGGTGCAATTACAGCAAATGATGTGTTTGATTTTGGAACAAATGGGTGATGCTATCAACTGACCATGTAACAGCAATTTAGGAAAAAGACACTCTTGTGAGTGTCCAATACATTTCTCAAGACTGCCATAATTTAGGGGTAGACAAATGGAATAAGGTGACCTAAAGCTCTCAGCAACCATTCCAATTTAAATACACTTGTTTATGCATTTGCTATACAGGTGGAGCTCCTGCATGTAGAGGCATTGCCATTTCTGTAAGTGCATGAAGCAGATTTGAATAAGCATCCTGGGTAAAGCCTCTTTATAAAATGGATGAGAAAGTTTTTGCAGGTATAATGGTTTGATGCACTCAAAACAACATCCACAGTGAGCAATAAATTACAGGCCTATATCCTGTCCTCTGTGCACAGAAAACTTTCTAGCATTCCCCTCATTCCTGAAAACCCTTTCCAACTAGCATGGCTCTGGAGAGTGGAATTTTAGATTGAAAGAGGATTTTTGTTCCTCTTAGATTTCTCTTTGTAATCGTCTGTTACACCAAATGGTAGCACTCCAGGGCTTTTTTTCTGGAAAAAGAGGTGCCGAAACTCTCAAGAGGAAAATGAAGGAGAAACACAAAGGTACCCTCATGAACTTTTAAACATTTTTTGAGAATTTTGTTTCCATAAAGAGGTTCCAGAATTCTGTTCCAATGCAATCCCATGGGGGGGGGGGGCTGGGAGAGGAAACCCTGCAGCACTCTATGGTCATTTATTAAAATTGCAGTTGTTTTGATGTTACACACAGGATTCCTCTCTCTCTCATCATCATCACCTATCATCTATCTATCATCTATCTAGTACTGCTCATACAGCTATCACAGTAAGCAGAAATTTAAATTTAAAAATTACTTAATGATATTTCCCTGGTATTTAATTATTGCTCCTATAAATTTTGCCATCAACAGGGTGACAAGATCTTTTGTGTCTGATAGTAGCCATGTCAACTAAAACCAACACAGAAGGAGGCAGCTGAGACACCTCTTTTGATATGCAAGAGAAGCCCCAAGAGTTTAAGTCAGCCATGCTCACCCAGGGAAATAGCCCTGCATTTGGATTCAGAGTTGGAACCCTACCTCCTGGATCCTGCTGCTGACCATATCTCTCACCCCAACCAACCCCTCAAGCCCCATAAAGCTCTGAACCATCTCAGTCCCATCACAGGACTGGCAGCCTTCTCCTGGAGGTGAGGGACCCGTACTCCATCTCCTTGAAAGAGTGACTCAAGCATTTGCAGGAAAAACAGAACCAAAGAATTGGAAGGGGCCATGTAGGCCCTGATCAATGTAGCATCAAAATGAAGTATCCTTAACAAGTGTTTTGACCAGCCACTGCTTGACTGCTACTTTCCTAGGCAGCTGATTCCACTGCTGAACTATACTTACTGTATAAAAAGGTCCCTAATATCCATCCAGTACATTTTGATCTGTAATTTAAACCCATTATTATGAGTCCACTCCTCTGCTGCCAACAGGAACAGCTCCCTGCCCTCCTCTAAGTAATAGCCTTTCAAATACTTAAAGAGGGCAATCATGTCCTCCCTCAATCTCCTCTTCACCAGACTGAACATTCCTCAGCCTTTCCTCATAGAGCTTGGTTTCCAGGTCCCTAATAATCCTTGTTACTATCTTCTGTACCTGCTCCATTCCATCCACATCCATGATACACTGTTGGCTCCTGCTTTGATTCCTGAATTTCAGCTCAAGTAGGACATTATACAGGTCCCACAGTCTTTTGAATACTCTTTCCAGGGATTGAAAAGGATGCAGAAATGAAGAGGAACACAGAAAAGCTCTATATACCTTCTGTGCATGGATGGCAGAATAAAGGTCACTATGGGTGATTACAGACCGGCACTTTGGACCGACTCAGAGATGCCTCTAAATTTGGCCCAAGAAACCCCTCCAGACGGCAACATCTGTGGCCTGTCCCTGTCCCGTACTGCTGTGTCTTACATTTTGGTCCCTGAATTACAACACAGCACGAGTGCGAACGCGCATAGGTGGCCAGTGGGAAACCGCAGGTCTCCAGACGTAAGACTAAAAACAATCTGCCTATGAAGATCTCTGGTAAGAAGTTTAACTGGCCAGGATTGGACCTGGCTAGGGAAGGAGGTTGTTCCAGGAGATGTATGTAATCGGGGACCCAGTTCCACCATGTTGTCTTTGTGATGTACTCGCCAATAAAACATGTTGCCTTCTAAATGTCTTAGAACTCAGTACATTACACTGGCGACGAAGGTGGGATCCTAGTCGGGTCCACGGGCAGCTAGTTCCCCCGTCAGGAAACCACCAACCTGGCTGGAGATGAAGAAGGCAGGCAGCCCAGAGGGACAGGCATGCCCGCCGCTGCTGGAGCACCCACCGCTACCAGAGCAGCCTCCACTGCTGAAGCAGCCCCCGCCACCACCATGGCCACCCTGAGCGGGATGATGGGCCACATCGCGGAGTTCAACCCCACCAAACCTGGAAGGTGGAAGACTTACACAGAGCGCATCAACTGCTACCTACGGGCGAATGTAATTACAGATAACAGCAGAAAGTGAGACATGCTCCTGAGTGTCTGAGGGGATACCACATTTAGATCGCCAAAGGTCTCTTGGCCCCTGTGAAAGTCACCGCGAAGACTTACGAGGAGGTAGTCACCTTCCTGACTGGGCATTTCTTGCCCCAGCCATCCATCATCGCTTGCCAGTTCCTGTTCCACAAGAGAGATCAAGGGGCAGGAGAGACAGCTACCATCTACCATTGCTGCTCTCTGCCAAATCGCAGAAAACTGCATTTTGACAAGCTGGAGGAAGCTCTGCAGGACCAATTTGTCTGGGGCCTCCAGGATGAAAGGTTACAGTAAAAGCACTTTGCAAAGGAAGAGCTGACCCTCCAACTCGCCTTCAATGAAGCAACCACATTTGAGAGAGCCACCAAGGCTTACTCCAGCCCCTGGACGGAGGCCGTCCACCATGAGGAGATGGTGACGGATGGAAACGAGGAGGAAGAGGCACACCAGCTCCGCCCACAGCAATGAAATGGCCAAAATCATTCAACCAGCCACGAGCTGCAGAAAAGCAAGCCAGCACAAAGTGCACCAGCTGCAGAGACCCACATGAGCACAGAGACTGCCCCCACCGCAATGTTGATTGCAGGAACTGCGGGAAATTGGGCCACATCATGCGAGCTTGCCAGGCCAAGGCCAACAGCAGGCGCCAGTCCACACACCACGACTCGACTGACGCTCACATGACTGCATCAACCAACATCCAGGTAATGAATTTGCCCCTGGACACTCCCGATAAGGTCAAGGTGTCAGTCCAAATCGAGGGTGCTCCCTGCTTAATGGAGCTGGACTCAGGATCCTCCATCTCCATAATCTTGGAGGAGTCCCTATGAAAAATTCTGCCCCCACGCCCAGCCATCCTTGCGGCCTGCTGATTTCATACTGTGGGACTTCCAGAAAAACCCCATATGGATTTTGGGGTGGGCCAGTGTGAGGGTAGAGTTAAAAAAAATTTAAGGGTGGACTGGACATACTCGTGGTCAAGCACCAGCTCACCACATTACTGGGTCTGGCCTGGTTCAGACCACTGGGCATACAAATAGTCATGGTGCAGCAGATACAAACACACAAGTTTGAAAATGTGTGCCAGGAATTCCCGGAAATATTTGATGGGACCCTGGGGTGCTACAAGGGGCCACCCATCACCTTACTGCTCGACCCCTACATGTGGCCCATAATGCTGAAGGCCAGGCAAGTTCCGTTAGCTTTAAAACAAAAAATTGAAATGGAGCTGGACCACCTCATGGCCCAGGGAGTACTAGAGCCGGTCTTCTACGCCGCATGGGAGACCCCCACAGTCACTCCAGTGAAGCCTAATGGGGACATGCGCATATGCGCAGACTACAAATGCACACTCAATAAAGCGCTGCAGGACAACTTGTACCCAATCCCAGTGATCAGTCATATCCTCACATCCTTGGCCAGCTCTAAGATTTTTGGGAAGCGGGACCTGACCCAAGCATACCAGCAGCTCCCAGTGGATGCTGAGACTGCTGAGGCCCAGACAATAGTGACGCACAGGGGAGCTTTCAAGGTGCAGTGGTTGCAATTTGGGGTTCGTATGGCTCCGGGAATCTTTCAGAGCATAATGGACTCTCTCTTTTTTCGATGATGTTTTGATCACCGCCCCAGACGGTGAGGAGTTCAGCTGCCATTTGCGAGAAGTGCTCCGCCGCTTCCAGATGGCGGGACTTAAGGTGAAGTGGGAGAAGTGCTCATTCGAGGTGCCAAGGGTGGAGTTCTTGGGGTTTGCAGTGGACGCTGTGAGAATCCACCCAACGACCAACAAGACCAGGGCGATAGTCCATGCCCCGACCCCCATGTACAAGGCGAAACTGCAAAGTTTTTGGAACTCTTGAACTTTTATCATTCCTTCTTGCCTCACAAAGATGTACTCACCAAACCCCTACATAGGCTCCTCGATAAACACACCCCATGGGTCTGGGGGGAAAAACGGGCTACCACTTTTCAAGCACTCAAGGACATTCTGGTTTCCAATGCTGTACTCCACCATTTTGATGAGTCCTTTCCAGTGATTCTAGCCTGCAACACTTCCCCGTATGGGGTGGGTGCCATCCTGGGTCATCAACTTCCAGATGGAAGGGAGGTCCCCATGGCCTATTACTCTCAGACCCTGACCCTGGCGGAGCATAACTATGCCCAAATCGACGAAGAGGCGCTGGCAATCATGGCGGGCATGTACAAATTCAACGATTACCTCTATGGCAGGCATTTCACGATTGCCACGAACCACAAGCCATTGCTGGGCCTCCTCAGCCCAGACCGCCAGACACCACAAATCCTGTCATGGCGCATCCTGCGGTGGAACCAGTTCCTCACCTCATACATGTATAAGCTCTTTCACCGCCCTGGCAAAGCAATGGGACATGCAGATGCCCTCAGCCGCCTCCCGCTGCTTTCAATGGACCTTGACCTGGCCCCTGCCTACCACGTGATGCTACTGAAGACTCTACCGGAGAGGCCCCTCTATGCCACTGAGGTAGCCCGGGCCATGGGCAGAGACCACATCCTTGTATGTGTTTTGGACTGGGTGGGGAGGTGGTGGCCCACAGGCAAACTGAATGCTGATTTCAGGCCATTTGCATCCCGCCGGGATGAACTGTCCATACACAAGGGGTGTATTCTCTGGGGCAGCAGGGTGGTGGTGCCCCCCCCCCACTTCAGAAGCAAGTGCTCGAAGCCTTGCACGAGACACACCCGGGGATTGTGCATATGCTATGTATGGTGGCCGGGGAAGGACAAAGAGATAGAGGAGTGGGTTTGAAGGTGCCAACCCAGCCAAGAGTCCTGGCCAGATCTACCCAGTGCCCCCGTCCACCTCTGGGAGTCCAATCGCGTGCTGTGGTCCCGGCTACACCTAGACTTCATAGGGCCATACCAGGGACAAATATTCTTTATCCTGGTGGACGCCTACACAAAGTGGTTGGAGGTGATTCCTATAGCTTCAACCTGCATCGTGGCCATGGTCAGGGCCCTAAGGAGGGTCTTTTGCACCCACTGGATCCCCGAGACCTTAGTCACGGACAACGGTACTGCTTTTACCTTCCAGGAGTTCCTGAATAGGTACCTCATCCGATACATACGGTCTGCTCCCTTTCATCCAGCCACCAATGGCCAAGCAGAGTGCATGGTGCACACCACTAAGGAGGCCCTGGGTCAAATAGTTCAGAAGAATTGGGACCACTGCCTTGCCGCCTTCCTTTTCAGGAACCAAATCACCCCCAACCCAGTCATCGGCCTAAGCCCTGCAGAGCTGCTCATGGGTAGGAGGTTAAGCACTAGGCTTGATAGGTTGCATCCCAACCGGGCCCCAGAGCTCCGCAGCTCCCCCGAGACAAGAGAAGCCACTAGGGGGTTCTTTCCAGGGGACCTGGTCTATGCGAAGAACTTTGCGAGCTGGACAGAGTGGTTACCAGCCTGGGTGCTGTGGGTCACTGGGTCCCGCTCATACAAGGTTTCATCAGAAGGGGGCCAACTCCTTAGGAGACACATAGATCAGCTATGCCTTTGCACCCTGCCAGAAGAACTGGCAGTGCCTGGGGGAGCGGGGAGCAAGGTGATAGAGGTAACGCCACCAGAAGCCACCCAGCCTGTGCTGGCCTCCCTGGCCCTGCTGGTGGAGGAGTCTCACAGTGGCTGGAGCAACCGCTCCCCAGCGGGAATTCAAAGGGAGCCCCCAGAATGGCTGCAGGCACCGGACATCGCTTTTTGAGCTTCAGCCCACAACAAGGCACCAGTGGCCCCTGCATCAACAGCAGCCTCTCTGGTGCCCCCAATAAAACCTAGGAGGTCAAGCAGGGAACCAAGGCCACCATTTTACTTAAAAGACTATGTTTCTTGAACTGAGGAGGGGGGAGAAGTGTTGTGTCCCTTAATTACAACACAGCGTGAGCGCGGAGGTGACCAGTGGGAAACCACAGTTCGCCAGACATAAGGACTAAATACAATCCACCTATGAAAATCTGTAGTGGGAAGTTTAACTGGCCAGGATTGGACCTGACCAGGGAAGGGGTTTTTTCCAGGAGATGTATATAATCGGGGACCCGGACCCGCCATGTTGTCTTCGTGATGTACTCGCCATAAAGCATGTTGCCTTCTAAACGTCTCGGAACTCAGTACATTACACGTACTCACCCTGTCCTTCAGACTGATCCACCTGGCTCAAAAAGCTACCAGTGCCAAAGCAGTAGCAAATGTTTGGGCCGGCCCCCAGTCGCCTCTTTGATGTCCAGAATAGGAAGGGTGCACACAAGGCAACTTGGCAGTGTGGAAGTACCAAGCCTCCCTGAGTCGGTTCCAGCTTTTTCCCCCTTTACAGGCTGGTTGGTTTGTTTGTGCGCATGAGCACTCATCCCCTTACAAAAAAGAGAGCAGCGACTTCTGAGACGCCTCCCAATCTGGAGGTACCCAGCTTCCTGATGGACGGGATAGGGCTGCCTCACCAGGGCTGCATGGAGGCTCTGGGACAGGTCTTTTTTGACCACCCTGCTTTCAGCCACCTCCTTGCCGCCCCAGAATGCCCGTCACTTCTCAGCCTATATATATTTTCTTTGGTATACTGAATTTGGTATACTGAATTTCTTTGGTATACTGCAGCCACTGTGGCCGGATCTGCCTGTCCCATATTGGTCTTGTCAGCCACCAGCGAACCTGCAGCAGACGTGGACTACTGCGCCCTTCTTAAATCTTCGTTCGCGAAGTCAAGCCGAGAGAGAGAGAGACTGAATTTGTATACTAACAGTCTGTCTTTTATTATTTTTTGTGCCTTTACTTTATATATTTCTCAGAATCTAGACTGCTTAAGTACATTGGCTTGGATCTCAAGGGATGCTATTGCATGCAGAAAGTGTCTCCATTTTACAGAGTGGTTGTTTTTACACATCATCTGGAATATTATGTGAGAAAAATCTGCAATACTAATTAAAAATTGTTTTACTGCTTGTGCAAATTGTTATCGAGGCAATTGCTCTAGTGGAAGCATGGGAAATTGCTTGTCTTATTTATTGTTTTGATGATTTCTGATTTTACATTATGCTTTACATCAAACTGTATTCTGCAGTGCCTTGGGGACCAAATAGGGTTGAAAGGCTGTTTAGAAATGTAATACATAACTCATATTTAGAACTTCACTGTAGGACCTTTTCTTCTGTTGTGTGAGCATTATACTAGTAGCTATTTTTCTTTCACTTAGGGCCTCTTTAGAGAAAAAAACACAACAAATAAAAGATTTAACATTCTACTTAAATCTAGTGACAAATTACTTGATTCAGCTGAGATACTACACTGTTTCCGAAATATGCTCATACAAGGACTGTGTATCAAGGGAACATGAGCCATAATTATGTCACCCAGATTTGTAATTATCTGGGTGTGCAGCTTGTAATACCTAGGTTTATTACAAATAAGCCTGATTTCCCTAAATTCTTCTTTATCCTGAAATTTAAAATGAAATTACACACAACCGTGCACTAACCAGTCTGCTTTGCAGGTACATGAGCAAACGTATATTAAATGAGGGAGATTTCTTCACTGGATAGCTAAACAAATCACAGAAAATGGAAAACATTTTACTTCTTTTAGTCCAACTCAACTTCTTCTCCAAAGGCTAGTTTTGAAGGATAAAGGAACCTGTTTAGTCCATGAATTGGTCTGAACAAGCATGGGAAAGCTACACAACCCGAACAAGCTAAAACTTAAGCCCCTGTTCAGTTTGAGAACATGCATGGGAAAGATATGCTACATGCCATCCTCAAAATACTTTTGACTCATTTTTGAAAGGGAAATGTGCATATAATCCATTTTTACCACCTGGTACCTAGTACATGTGTAGAGGAGGTGGTGGTGGCCACAAGCATGGCCACCTTCAGTAATAATAATAATAATAAATTTTATTTATATCCCGCCCTCCCCGCCGAAGCAGGCTCAGGGTGGCTAACAAGACATGGTATGTACCATGATTATTATACAAGTCAATTATAAAATACAGTTAATAAATACAATTAAAACATTTACATAAATTTTTTAAAAACTTTTTAAAAACACAATAAATTAAAGGTGCTACATTCAATAAGGTGTGTATCCAGATGGCTAGATATCAGGGTTCCTTATAGGCTTGTTGGAAGAGGGTGGTTTTGCAAGCCCTGCGGAACTGGTTAAAGTCCCGCAGGGCTCGCACCTCCTCCGGTAGCTGATTCCACCAGTGGGGAGCCATTACTGAGAAGGCCTGCTCCCTCGTTACTTTCAGTTTGGCCTGCTTTGGTCCAGGGATTTTTAAAAGACTTTGGGAGCTGGATCTCAGTGCTCTCTGGGGAACATGTGGAGAGAGGCGGTCCCTAAGGTAGGCAGGTCCTCGGCCATATAGGGCCTTAAAGGTAATAACCAGCACCTTGTAGCGAACTCGGAATACAATTGGAAGCCAGTGCAGCTCCCTCAGCCCAGGCTGCACGTGTTCCCACCGAGGTAGTCCCACTAGCAGCCTGGCCGCCGCATTCTGCACTAGCTGCAACTTCCGAGTTCGGCACAAGGGCAGCCCCATGTAGAGGGCATTACAGTAGTCTAATCTCGAGGTGACCGTTGCATGGATCACTGTTGCTAGGTCGCTACATTCTAGGTAGGGGGCCAACTGCCTCGCCCTTCTAAGATGGAAGAAGGCGGATTTAGCAGTGGCTGCTATCTGTGCCTCCATTGTCAGGAAGGGCTCCAGTAGCACTCCCAGGCTCTTGACCCTGCGCACTGGTATCAGTGACACACCGTCAAAGATTGGTAGGGGAATCTCCCCCCCCAGCTAGCCGCGACCCACGCAAAGGACCTCTGTCTTCTCTGGATTCAGCTTCAGCCCACTCAGCTTAATCCAATCCGCCACGGCTTGCAAATTTATAGGGGTGTCGGCGGTCCGGCCGCCCATCAATATATAGAGCTGAGTGTCATCAGCGTACTGATGGCAACCCAGCCCATGTCTCCGGGCGATCTGGGCAAGGGGGCGCATAAAGATATTAAACAACATTGGGGAGAGAACTGCCCCTTGAGGCACCCCACAATTAAGTAGGCATCTCTGGGACATCTCTCCTCCAACCGCCACCCTTTGTCCCCGACCTTCCAGGAAGGAGGAAAGCCACTGTAAGGCTAGCCCCCGAATTCCTACGCCGGCGAGGCGGTTTAGATAAAAATATGGAGCAGAGGTCCATCAGTGGCTAGGCTCGGCACCTTCCCAGCCAAGCCGGCTTCGCCTGCGATCAGGCTGGGGGCCGTCTTTGCCCCCGCGGAAGAAGGGAGGAACAGCCTGTCAGCCGGATTCCTCCGAGCTGTTGGGTGGGCGTGGTCAGGGCTTTATAAGCCCTGGCCCCGCCCAGACTGTCTGTCGTCTTCACTGGCTCTCTGAGGGAGAGCCACGGTCATGCTTTGCGGGGCTTAGGCCTGGGATCGTGGGAGACGACGTCGGGCCGGCTGAGTGACGCGGAGTTGGAGCGGCTCTGTCGGCGGTGGATCGTCCGTCGGCTCGGAGGAGCCGGTCTTTGCGGTTTGGAGTTGGGGGGTGGTTAGCGTGCGCAGAGCGTGTCTTTCGGGGGCAAGGGTAGCCATAAGGGACAGCAGTGACCGGGGTACGGCCCGCGGCGCGAGCGAGGGCCGTTTCTTGACGGGGCCCGCAGCGCGAGCGGCGGGTGTGTTTTTACTAGGGCTTTGGGGCCTCAGGTGAGCCTCGTGCGCTGCACGAGGCGTGCGTGGCGGCCATTTTATTGTGAGCCTTGAGCGTGGGGGTAGACAGCTCATTGCGGGGCAGTTCCCCCCCTCTTTTCTTAGCATGTCCCGGTAGCAGGGGGTGAGGCCTGCAGCGCTAGCGGCGGCTGATTTTCGGCTTGGGCCCGCGGTGCGAGCGGCGGCTGATTCTGAGTGGGGCTTTGGGCCCGGGGGAGAGCCTCGTGCGCTGCACGGGGCGCACGTGGCGGCCATTTTGGAAGAGCCTCGTGCTCGGGGAGGACTGCTTATTCCTGGGCGGCCATTTTAGCGGGCCTCGGCTGACTGCTTGTTGCTGGGCGGCCATTTTTAGCGCGCCTCAGCTGGCGTGGCAACGACGCGGCGCAGCGGTTTTTTGACCAGTACCAGGTGGTGCGCACGCGGTGGGCAGTGTGTGAGCGGCCGTTTCTTTTGCAGGCGCTGCGAGGCATAGCTGGTGGGAGGATTTAAGCCAGTGGCGCGTGCGGCAGCCATTTTGGGGGATATTTCAACTGGGCTCTCGTTCGGCCATTTGGGGCAGCGCGGCGGGGCATTGCCTGTGAGGATAGCGTTGCCACCTGAGCGTGCAGCGGCCAACTTTGGGGTCTTCTACCTGAGTTTTGCACCCATCTTTGTGAGGCCGGGGTGGTAGCCTTAATATTGCCTGGGTTAACAGCATGGCGCCTAAGAAGGGTCAAGGGAAGGCTAAGGGCAAGCAGCCGGCTCGCCCGCCCAGGGGGCGTGGCGGGCAATCCGGGCCAGATGTGGGGCAGATCCAGGGAGAGCGGGTCAGGTTGGCCATTATTCAGCAGCTGGAGGCATTGGAGCAGCAGAGATTAGCTGCAGGGGCCCCTATATGGCAGGGACGCCGCCGCGCTTCGGGGCGGTCAACGCGGCTCACGTTTGAGGTGGAGATGCTTACCCGTTTGTCTGCATTGCAGGGCGGCGCGGCAGTGCCGGATCCTCAGCAGCAGCTGGAAGACGAGGAAGATCCTGGTGAGGGCCCGTCGGGGGAGCAGTCGACCGGCGGCGGCTCGGGTGACGGTGTGCCTCGGACTCTGGATGGTGCGGGACCTCCCTTGGAGGCCGGTAAGTGTTTTTTGCAGCAGGTATCACATTGGCCATGGGGACCGGTTCAGACGCCACCCCTCCCCCCAGTGATGGGGGGTGGGGTTTGGGGCGCAGGGCAACCCGGGGCACCCACTGTTCACTGGGATGCCGGGTCGCCTTGGGCCTGGGCCCTGCAGACTCCTGCGGTACAGGGGCCCGGTTTAGGGGCATCTGGTTTAAGTAGCCCTGGGTCTCAGACACCGGTCCAGCAGGCGGTCCCGTCGACCCCTGCGGCTTCGACTGTCGCACCCATGCCGGGGGTTTTGCCGTGGGGTGGGCAGCAATATGCGCAGCTGCAAGGGTTGTGGCCAAGGGGGCCTGGTGGTGGGTGGTTTTATCCCCCCGTTCCTTACTCCAACATACCATGCCACGCGCTCCCATTTGGCGACACTTTGTTGCCTTTGGGAGATCACCTAACGAGTGTCACGCGTGACAAAATTTTGCGTGGTGAGTACGTTGATGTTTTCAGCCTCCTGTATCGTGAGCTCGAAAAGAAAAGCAAGGACGAGCTTGACGAGAAGGAGAAAGAAAAGCTGAAGCGTAGGAAGGTAGATAGGACCTGGGCAAACTGGTTGCCTGGGTTTTTAATTTACACGGGAGTCATTGCCAGGGCTCAGCCGGCACGTGCCGCCGCCCTGTTCCAATACATGGATATAATTTACAGGGCTTACTCGGACTTCGTCGGTGCAGCATGGCTGCAGTACGACAAAACTTTCCGAATGAGGGCGGCAGTCAACCCAGGGTTGCCTTGGGACCAGGTCAGCCAGCAGCTGTGGTTGCAGCTGATGTCTCCGGCTAAGCCTAATGCGGGAGACAGGTCTGATAGCGGACACTTGGTTCACAAGCAGCAGCAGCTTACAGGGGCCCGCCCAGCGGCGGGCCAGCCGGTTCAATCCCGGATGCTTTGTTGGGAGTTCGCTTTGAAGGGAGCGTGCACTAGAAAGCCCTGTAAGTTCAAACATGAGTGCCCACTCTGCAGCGGGCCTCACGCCATGTCGGCTTGTAGTAGATCAAAGCCTAGGGGAGGGGGCAAGCGCCCGGGTGGCGGTGGGGCAGGACAGCAGCCCCCTGGTAAAGGGTCCCAGTCCCATTCGGCTGAGGGTACTCAGTAACCTACTGAGGAGGTACCCACGTAAGTCGGATGGGCAATATTTGTGGGATGGGTTTTCTTTTGGTTTTAGGATCCCATATCAGGGGCCTAGGGCCCCTTGTTTTGCGTCCAACCTCAGGTCAGTGGCTGGGCTTGAGCACATTGTTAGAGCCAAGATCGCCAAGGAGTGTCAAGAGGGCAGGGTCCTCGGCCCTTTTGATACTCCGCCTGTCCCGGCATTGAGGGTTTCCCCTTTGGGGGTGGTGCCAAAGAAAGCGCCCGAGGAGTACCGCCTCATACATAACTTGTCCTACCCAAAAGGGGCGTCGGTTAACGACGCCATTCCGGAGGAACTCTGTTCGGTGAGGTACACTTCCTTTGACCAAGTGGTCAAGGTAGTGCGTGGTTGTGGGGTGGGGGCTGAGATGGCAAAATGCGACATCAAGTCGGCATTTCATCTCTTGCCAGTGCACCCCGAGGATTTCGAGCTCCTGGGCTTCTGTTTTGAGGGCAGATTTTATATGGATCGCGCCCTTCCCATGGGTTGCTCGGTATCTTGCGCCGCTTTCGAACGATTTAGTTCCTTCATGGAGTGGGCGCTGCGGGACAGGACTAGGTGTACTGCTACTGCGCATTACCTGGATGACTACCTTTTTGTGGGTCCTCCGGGTACTGGGCAATGTGGCAGGTTATTGCGTGCCTTTCAGGTGTTGGCCGATGAGCTGGGGGTGCCCCTGGCACACGAGAAGACGGAGGGGCCCAGTGAGGTGCTTACCTTTCTGGGTATTGAGCTCGATACCCTCAGACAGGCTTCTCGACTGCCAGAGGCGAAGGTAACTGACCTTAAGGCTCGGTTGGCCGCACTGATAGGAAGGCGCAAGGTTTCATTGTTGGACTTGCAACAGTTGGTGGGTCACCTTAACTTTGCCTGCAAAGTTGTGGCACCAGGTAGGGCTTTTTTGAGGCGTCTTTGTGACGCCATGAGTCAATTGCGTTTCCCGCATCATCGGGTCCAGGTATCTGCGGGCATGCGGGCGGACCTGGAGGTTTGGGTGAGGTTCTTGGAGGAATTCAATGGGGTTTCCTTTTGGAGGGAGGAGTTGAAGATTGAAGCTGAGCTTCAGATCTCCTCGGACGCCTCCGGGTCGACTGGGTTTGGAGTCTATTTTAGGGGGCACTGGTGTGCAGAGCAGTAGCCGGCAGAATGGCTGGATAGCGGGCTCAGTAGGGATTTGACATTTTTGGAGTTTTTCCCTATCCTAGTGGCAGTTTGGCTCTGGGGCGAGCAGCTTGCCAACCATTCTGTGCTCTTCTGGTGTGATAACATGGCAGTTGTACATGTTATTAACTCCTTGACCTCAAAATCTAAATTGGTGATGAATTTGGTGAGAGCCTTTACGCTCCGTTGCCTCCAGTTGAACATTTTGTTCACGGCAAGGCATGTACCCGGAGTCTGCAATGGGGTGGCGGACGCTCTATCTCGCCAACAGATGGAGCGTTTTCGGCAGCTCGTCCCAGAAGCGGACCCGCGGCCGGCACGGATGCCCTTGGATCTATGGCAGCTTGGGAAGCTGAAGCCGGTAGGGCCATTCAGTTGGCTTTAGCGCCTAGCACCAAAAGGGCCTATGATAGAGCGGCCTTCCAATTCCGGGAGTTTAGGAGGGCCGCTGCGTTGCTGGATTGCTGGCCGATTCCCACGGCCCACATTATGCAATTCAGCGTTTTCCAGAAGGAAAGGGGTTTGGGGCTGAAGACTATTAGGGGCCAACTGGCTGCTTTGGCCTTTATAAGTAAAGCCCAGGGCTTCGTTGATAATACGTCTGACTTCCGTATTAGGAAGATGTTGGAGGGCTGGGCCAGGGAGCGTGGCCTGCTTGCTGATGATTCTGTTTTGAAGGGGTTGTTTGGAGGTTGGCCTGTCATTTGTTCTTCTCCTTTTGAGGCCGCGTTGTTTCACGCGGCATCATTGTTGGCGTTTTTTGGGGCGCTGCACATCAGCGAATTAGTTTTACAATCCAAGACTGACGTGTCGCTTCGGGCGCTGCAGGCCGGGGATGTCAGAATGGTTCAGGGGCAGATCATTTTGACGCTACGGCGGTCCAAGACTGACCAGAGGCAGAGGGGGTCCATCATCACAATTGGTCAGTGTGAGGTGCAGGAATTATGTCTGGTGCAGGCTGTTAAACATTACATTCAGCTCCGGGGCTGTGTGGAGGGCCCCTTTTTCCTGCATGAGGATGGATCCCCTCTCACCAAGTATCAGTTTTGGGCCGTGACGAGTTGGGCTTTGGCTGCCATTGGCCTTAAGGGGGTCAAATTCGGTACACATTCGTTTCGCATTGGAGCTGCCTCCATAGCTGGTTCAATGGGTTACACGCCATCCACTATCCAGCGGATTGGGAGATGGCAGTCAGAGGCCTTCAAGACATATGTGCGCCCATTGGTGGCTTAGAAGGGTGCCTATTGGTGGCCTAGTTGGGGGTCGGTCGAGTTTGAGCTTTGCTGGTTTTGATTCATCGGTTTAACATTATTCTATCTTTTCAGGTGCTGTGGCTCGGGGTGAGAGATGGCGTATTCTCATCTGTGGGCACAGCATGGTATTCTGGGCTGCCCATCAGGCTCGGCGGTCTTCAGTTGGCACCCAGCTCGGGCTCAGTGCTTGGGCTATCGTGGAATGGCTGGGTCGTTGGGGCCTTCGTTGGCCCGGGATTATGCCCCTATTGTTCAGGGAAAGGGCTGCCAGGCCTCCACACATCCTGGTTATTCATTTGGGCAGGAACGACCTGGGGATGCTGCGAGGGAAGGCTCTCTCGCAGCAGGCCCTGGCCGATCTCCGGGAAATCAGACGGAGATGGCCGGAGGTGCTTCTAGTGTGGTCAGCGATCCTGCCACGCAGGGTGTGGAGGTATGCCCTTTCGCCTGGGGGGATTGAGCGTGCTAGGCGCAAGGTTAATAGGGCTCTTCAGAAAGCTATGGAGGGTGGTTTGGGTTTGTTCCTGCCTCATCCAGCCATACGGGTTGAAGATGCTGACCTGTATCGGCCGGATGGCGTCCACCTGTCGGAGTTGGGCAACCGGGCCTTTTTAGATGAGATTCGGCAGGGTTTGCGGTCGGCTCTGGGCCGCCCGGTGGGGTGCTAATGCCTAAGCAGAGGCTTGGCATTGGCGGTGGCTGGGGGATGTTTTTGCCACAGGATTTGCAGGGGAGCCCCTATGTCCTAGCACCAGTGGTGCGGGTGGTCTGTATGAACCGCAGATGGGCTACATGGCTCAGTGTGGGGAATGCAGATCACGGTTAGCCTCATCTGGGCGGATCTTTCCATGGGGATCGATGCTAGCCCAGGTGGAGAATGGCTGGGGGGCCTGGCCGCTCAGTTACAACCCGAATTACGGCGGGTTTGTGCTGGGGGCAGGGGTGCTCGCCCTTAGGACAAGGCGGGGTCAAGGGGTGACCCCAGGGCTTGTCCTCTTAGGTCTTATCCCTGCCGAGTTTACAGGTTAATTGAATTAATAAAGCGGCCCGGTTAAAACCCAACACTTGTGTCTGTCTCTTCTTTCGACTGGGGGGGGCAATTAGCCACAGTGTGTGTATGTATGTGTGTGTGTATATATATATATATATATATATGGCAATCACACATATCAAGAGGATTGTGTTTAGTGTGTTCATTCCTTATGCATAGTTACAACTCCAGCAACCTAGTAACTGAAAAGTTTAGACCCTTTTTAATATACCCTCTGTATAGCTTTCTACAGCACACATGACAGGTAAGATCCTTTCTGTACCTCCACCCCCACATGTGGGCTTCATAGGTGTAAACATTCACATTCAAAGTTAAAATCGGAATTTCATTTTTAAAAGAAAAAACTGAAAGTTAATGAGTTATGACATTTCAGATAAAGATCCCCAAATATATATATTGTTCTTATAATGGAAGGGGAAGTCAGCATGGGATTTATATCTCTTGCCCTTCTGCATACAAAAGAGATTTATATCTCTTGCCCTTCTGCATATTTGCTTTCATTTTCCAGTCAACTGAAACAGTCTCTGTCACTGTGATTTTAAGTTGTTTCTAGCTAATTTTCCGTCTAAATATATGTTTCCTTTTAATTTTTGTTATTCATTCTTTCTAGATTGTCAGTCTAGCTTAGTATCTATAATTCCAAAGCACCTAGAACTATTTTTATCAGATCCTGTCCAATGTTCCCTCTAAGCTGCAGAGTCTTGTGAGGAAAAATTCTACTGTGTGAGCTACTGGTATTAAAGTTGTGAGCTACTGCATAAATTAGTGTGCTCTGGGACCATTTTTCCTGAGCTAAGACAAAAATGTGTGAGCTGGAGGCTAAAAATCTGTGAGCTAGCTCACACTAACTCAGCTTAGAAGGAACGCTGCTCCTGCCTACAAACATTAAAAACGTATTCCTCAACAACGGAATATTAGTAGTAGTGATAGAAGATAAGTCCCATATATTCTGCACATTCATGGAATCCACTTCTATGCTCCCCTCAACTTGGTTATATACTTGTTTCCATGTTAACATAAAAACTCAACCCACTTTTTCCATTTCAAGTTGTATTTTGTTAACAATATGAGAAATATTGAATAAAAACTAGCATTTGACTCAGCTACATTTATTTCTTGGGCAATATAAAAACTCTTAATGGGGCTTTCTTTGTCATCTACCTATCAACAAAAAAGCATCTCATGTCAATAAATAAGGACAGATGTTGTGCAGTGGCACTGAAAAGAGCCATATTTCAAAGAGTATAATTTGCTATTCAGGAGGAAATACATATGAGGCAAGACAGAATACAAAACCATGTTGTTTCATGAGAAGCTACATTCAGGCTATAGACTACAAGATGTAGAACAGGCTCTAACTTTCATAATATTGTTTTGTAACTGGTGATACGTGACTGTAAACAACCATCACGAACAAAAAAGAAACAAAAGAAGAACAAATGGGAGAAGAGTCAATTGGAAGTTGCATTCAATTTTTTTCCTTTCAAACCAATTTGCTTTTCTGCAGTCTTTTTCGAACAGCTGTCTTCACCAGACTTAACTAAAGATATTGTTATAGTGATAATTGTTATCTACATAGTGGAAAGTGTCACATCATAGCCTCTCCAGGTGGGATTAATTCAATTCCAGGTCATATTTGAAGAGAAAGGTCTTCAAATGTTTCTTCACTAGTTAGGCAGGCTGGATCCAACTTCTTCCTTTCTGCGCTATCCCACAGTTAATTCTTTACAAAGCTAATCAAAAAGGGGAGGAAACCCTCTACAAAGTGTGCAAAGCTAATTATACTCTTAGGAGTTTTATCATCTACAATTCAAATCAGGATTTCCCTAAGTAGGATTGAAAATTTTGCATATTGCAGATGCTGCTAACCTCTCTCATAGGGAATAACTGAGAAGGCTGGCCTAATTTCCATATCAAAGGTACTTCCTACTATACATTTTAATCCAGCACTGTATTTTATGCTAAAATTTACATAAAATGGCATTGGGTCAATCCTGCCCACTAGGCATTGTTCAGTAACATATTAAGCTTGATGAAATAGATGGGACAGCATTTCACAAAGATGCATATGCATTGTTGTACATGTGCATATCATTATAATGCACTGTATCATGACCTTTTGTTGCTTTGAGCTAGGTTTGCAAATGTTTTGCTTTCAGAATAGTCCAGATGAAGAGTGTACTCTCTTGCAGGATATCCTACAGAAGGTTTATGACCAGGGGTGGAATTCTAGCAGGAGCTCCTTAAGAGAGCTAGTTTGGTGTAGTGGTTAAGTGTGCAGACTCTTATCTGGGAGAACTGGGTTTGATTCCCCACTCCTCCACTTGCTCCTGCCAGAATGGCCTTAGGTTAGCCATAGCTCTGGCAGAGATTGTCCTTGAAAGGGCAGCTGCTGTGAGAGTCCTCTCAGCCCCATCCACCTCACAGGGTGTCTATTGTGGGGGAGGAAGATAAAGGAGATTGTGAGCTGCTCTGAGACTCTGAGATTCAGAGTGGAGGGTGGGATATAAATCCAATCTCTTCTTCTTCTTCCTTTGTATATTAGGCCACACACCCCTGATGTAGCCAATCCTCCAAGAGTTTACAAGGCTCTTTTTTTGTAAGCTCTTGGAGGATTGGCTATATCAGGGGTGTGTAACCTAATATGCAAAGGAGCTCCTGCTAGAATTCCACCCCTGCTTATGACCCACCTATTGACCCCCCAAAAAATTAATGGAATTGCATTACATTTAGTTAGATGGCCCATCTGGTTCAACTCTGACCCTTTCTGCATGTACCATCAACTTCAGACTTTTTCAGTGTTAGATTCAAGGTGATTAAGTCCACAGAAACATCCAAAACCCCAGGGCAACAGCTGGCTGAAACCAGGCTGACCACTGAAGGGTGGTAACAAAGTGGAATTGGAAGAGCGGGGTGCGGGAGAGAAAAATAAAATGAAAGTTGAATTCAGTTTTAGTGCAGAATTGTGTTGAGGAGATCATGGTGAACATAGATTAAAAGGGGAGTGCAAAAAGGGCCACTATCTTCTCTGCCTGGATCTAGCTCTCCAGAGTCTCAGGCACAGATGAATCTCTCTTGACACCTGCTGCCTGAGAGCCTCCATCTGGATATAAAACGTAGGTAAAGGTAGTCCCCTGTACAAGCACCAGTCATTTCTGATTCGGGGGTGACGTCACATCATATTTTCACAGCAGATTTTTTGGAGTGGTTTGCCATTGCCTTCCCCAGTTATCTACAATTTCCCCCCAGCAAGCTAGGTACTCATTTTACCGACCTTGGAAGAATGGAAGACTGAGTCAACCTTCAGCCAGCTACCTGAACCCAGCTTCTGCTGGGATCAAACTCAGGTCGTGAGCAGAGAACTCAGACTGCAGTACTGCAGCTTTACCACTCTCTGCCACGGAGCTGCCATCTGGATATGCCAGGGACTAAATACAGAATCCTAGGTATCAGTGTGCCCAGCTTTTGGAACATAGCTCCTCTCATAGAACACCCACAAGGACTTGCAGGGGCATCATTTTTCCTTCCCCCACTATCTCCTTTTTATCTTTTCTGAAAGTCCCCAAAGCCTCTCCTGCTTTGTTACTTTCTTCTGACCTTTCCACCTACTGACCAGTCTACTTAATCTGCTTCCCCATTCAGCTTTCCCTCCTTCCCTCCCCCTAGTAGCCTTTCTCTAGGAAACCCTGGTGGAGTTGTGCACAGTACGAAGTCTGCCAGAACTTGTGGGAGGCACTTCATTGTATCTTCCTGCCCACATTATCTCTTCTTTCCCTCCTTCTGGTAACCCCCATATCCTCACTTTTTCCTGTTTCTTTTCTCCTTCCCATCTACCCACTAACATACCTTTTATATTCCCCCCATCTTCAGCTATATTCATTATATATTTTCTTCATTTATATCTCACCATTCTTCATAATGGGGACCAAAACCAGGCCCCCAACTCACATCATTCTCCTCTCCTCCATTCTATTCTCATAACAACACTGTGATGTAGGATATGCAGAGAATGTTCAACTAACCCAAAGTCACCAGGTGAATTTCCACATCAGAGTGAAGATTTGAATTTGGGTCTCTCAGATCCTAATCTGAAACTTTATCCATTAGATCACATTGAGTTTCATGGGATGACTGCTGTTGAACAGTAGCAAGCAGCTTGGACAGGACCTGGGAAGGCCATGCAAGTTATGTGTTAGCAAGTCACCTGGTGGTTGCTGCTGGGCCTAGCTTCAATGAGTCCTTCCTCAAATGCCAAAAGGGTCCTGCCTTTTACTGACAAACACTAAGCTTGAAGGCTGTCAATACTGTTCTGGTTGCCTAGCAATGACCACTGAGGGCATTTGTTTTTAAAATCTACAGGCTCTGCTTTTATAATTTTGGAGAGATTTATTCTCCTCCCCCCCCCCCCCGCCCAAAAAAACATGTATTTTTAATTTCAGATTATTCTGCAATCATGGGAATTTTTTTAGGATTGTAGAAAGATTGGTCCATGGCCCCAGTTGCCAGATTCAATTATATAAAGACTGGGCTATGTTGCAAATTAGATATATGGATAAAATATTGGGCTGAAAATACATCTGTTTTCTTTTGTTTTAGACAGTTTGAGAAGTCAACAATAAAAACCAGTAGTGAAAAAAGCAAATAGACACTAAGGGCTTGCATGGCCTTTTTGGTAAAAGGTACATTTAAAGGCTTAGTAAAATATTCAGTGCGGACCAATTTACATTCAATATGTATTGAGGGGCTCTTTAATATGGAGGCTGTTGACACAGTGGACAGTAATAGCACTATAGTTTATTATATGTCTCCTCTTTGCTTAGAGACTCTCTAATATGAAAAGGCTGCATTTAAAAACTTTTATTACCACCTATGGATTATGAGGACCAGCTGTTCTGGTTGAGTGTAGTAGTTCTCATGTAATTGGACATAAAATAAAATTTTCCCTCTCCTTCTCTGTTCCTACTTGAACGATCCCTTGCCCAGTATGCGTGGCCCACTACAAGAATATCTCTTTGGTAATATGATATCTTAGTGTGTAAGTCAAAAACTGCTGTTTCATTTGCCTGACACACCATAGCTGCCTTTGTATCTGTTACATTTAATTTCATATTTTACTGTGGCACATGGGTTTCTCCACATATTTAGTTTTGGATGAAAATAGGTAGATAAAGTATAAAGGAGCTTTCAGTAAGGGCCCTGCATAGAATCTCCTCTGTGAAACATGGGGTGGTTTCACACAGTTGATTTGCCCTGACCTAGCCCTGCCCCCCATTCAGATTAAAAGTGCATGATCACACAAGCACATCTGCCCTCCAAACTGCACCCGTACTCCCCCCTTCTCTAGATGCCTCCTATCCGCATTAAAAAGCTACCTGGATTTCCCCGGTAGCATCCCCCTGAATCAGATGTAGGTCGAATAATCAGCTGCTGTCTGAATGCCTTGGGTGACTCATAAGTGGAAGAGCTGTGTGATCGCGTCAAGCCATTTCTGGCAAGATCCTGAGGGGGTTCCTCCTCACCCCTCTCCGAGGTGTGCTTCTCTGCTTCTCCAATTGAGCGCACACACTGGGGCCTTTTTTAAAGAGACAACACTTTCCACAGGGGGACTGTGGTTGAGCCGGGCTAGCAATGTGAATGGGCAACCACTGACTGCTGCTGGGATTCTGTTGCTTCAGCAGCAGCTGTCTGATTGCCCAGAAACAGTTCAAACTTTAGTGGATTTTTTTTTTAACAGGTTACAATCGTGTCAATTTCACAGTGTAAAACCAGCCATGGCCCAACAGCCAGGGAGAGCAACCAGTTTCTCCCCTGCTTGCAGCCCTCAAAGGCTGTACAAACAGCCAGCAACTGAGCTACTCTTTGCCCAATTTGCCTGGTGAGGCTGTTGCTAGCATTGTCGCCAAGTTTATCTCTCTCTGCCTCTCCCCCACAGCTTTGTCAAAGGGGCTTTTGAGAAGGTGTCCACAGTCTGCAGCAAAGGCCACCGGTAATGGGGCAGGCGCTCTGACTTTGAGATAATTTGCAAGCCCCCCCTCCCCCCAAGATTTTGACTGCCTAGGGGCCTCTACAGGGTTTAAATCGGCACTGAGAGCAACAGGGCTTTCTCTTACAAGGCCCCTCAAACTGATGATCAACTACTATAGTACATATAGCTGTGCTATGTATCTCTCTGTTAACTTTTAGAAAAAAGATGACCGAAAATGTTGCTGGACATAATAGCTGTCCTTTGCTCTAAGAAGTTCACAACTCTGTCTTGAAGGATCACTAAACTTAATCTGCTTTATTGCATTCAGTGTCTGTCACACAGAATACAGGCCTCTCACACATAAAAGTTCTTTTTAGAAACAATTGCGTATTATATCTGTTTGTCTATCCTCATGTTGTCTCCCTTGTCATGAGTCAGGATTTGGGCTCTTAAAGATGAAGACTAGAGGCAATGTGATAAGTCAGACAGTGACTATAGGATGGAACGTACTGCATTTACCATGTAGGTGTCATCAAAAAGCAACATTCCAATGGTGCAATTTCAGTTCAGCACCTTTATCGACATAAATCAGTGGTGCATTCTCTATTACTATTTTCGCCTAAAACAGAATTTTTTTTTAGCATTTTGTTCTAGGCCCAGTATTTTGCAACATTTTTATTCATGACTTGGGTGAAGGTTGGAAGGGAATCAAATTTGCAAATGAAAAAAATAGGAAAGATAGCTACCATCTTAGATGATATAATTCATTTTGAAATAATTTATATTAAAATAAAACTTCAAATAACCTTGATATGCTGAAAATCTGTGCTTGAACTATCAAAATGATGTTAAGCAAAGACAAATGAAAAGTTCTTGATTTAAGCAAAATTAAACATATATTCAGGCACAGGATATATTAAAAGGATCTCAGGACAGCATTGATCACTAGCTGATCATGAGCTGGTGGTATGATATAGGTGCAAAAAAAAGGCTAAGGTAATTTTAAGTTGCATTAATATAAGCATAATATCTAAATCATGTAGTAATAGTTCCAATTTATGCCATATTAGTCAGATCTCATCTGGAGTACAGTTCTAAACACCAGACTTTTAAAAGACATAGACAAATTGGAATACATTCAAAGGAAGAAAACAAAGGTGGTTGGTGGTCTACAAACAAGACCTACATGGAAAGACTAAGGGGACTGAGTATGTCTGAAAAAGACCAGACAGATAGAACTATTTAAAATATGAGTATGCTCTTTAACTACCTGAAGGTGTGCTGTACAGAAGAAGCCAATGACTTGTTTGCTTCTTTAGATGACACTGCTAGATAGGATGCGCTTCAGTAACAGAGGGTTTATTTCAGCAAGGAGAAACTTCCAAATGGTAAAAGTGGTTCCTCAGTGGAACCAGTTATTTGGGTGAGGGAGATTGGGCTCTAGATTTCTTGTACTAAGTAGCAGGCTAGACTAAATGACCCATTAGACACCTTCCAACTCTAGGCCTCTATGAGCCTATGATTTAAGAATCCCACAAGTGTGAATCAGGGTCACAACATAATTCCTATCATCCATACAGCAAGTATATCATGTTTGCAGACCCAGGAGCATAGAGGGGGCACTGTCAACAAATTAATACACAGGACCACTTGAATAAAGTAAGGGCCACAGCTTTTACTGATTACATCACAGGAACATTGTCCCAACATCAGGGTGGATCCTGAATCAGGTGACCCACCTGCTGTCAGATTAACCCTAACCCAACCCACTCCATGCTGGGGTAGAAACCATGGACCAGCAGCTCCCAGGATCCAGGTGGATGCTGGCTGCTGCATGATTCCTTCCCACTGTGTACAAGCTTTTCTTCCTTATCTCATAGCCAGAGACACATAGAATAGGGCATCAGTCCACTGGAAAGTGTCCCAGTGGCCATAATGGCTTTTACATTAATAACAAGCACCTTGCATTTTGCCTACAAGCAAATAGAGAGCCAATGAAGTTCTTTCAGCACAAACATGATATTTTCTTGCATCCAGCAGGGTAACAATCTGGCTGTAGCATTTTGTTCCAACTGAAGCTTCCAAATTATTTGCAAGCGCAGCCCAACACAAAGACCACTGCCATAATCCAATCTGGATGTAATCAGAGCATGGATAACTGTGACCAAATAATTCCTGCTAAGGAAAGTATACTAATACAGCAAACTAAATATGATATTATTTTTAGATAGCCAGCACAGGAGGGGAAAATCCCTTAAGAAAAGAATTGTCTTCTTAAAACAAAAATCAAGCATACAAGCAGGGATGGTGTCTGTAGTTGTTCATATAATAATGAAAGCAGGAATTCACCAAATTAGACATGTCCTTTTTGGATTATATCTTCTCACCTCAACCAGAAACTATAGCAAAGAGTTTTCTTTCAATACACATGTTTTCTTAGCCACTAAAATTATTACTCTCCAAACAGCCAAGAAACAAGGAAGGCTAGATTATTTTTCCTAGGTTCATTTAGAACCAAAGGAGTGCATGCCAAAAGGTAGCTGACCTCAAGGTCTTCAATATGCATGATTTCAACAAAATGGGAGGCAGTGGAATGTCCAGACCAGAAGGAATGGAAGAATAAGCTAAAGGAATACGTGACAATGCCAAAATTAACATCTTTTATACATAACAGAACTTCAGAATTTCAAGAAAAATGGAAAGGCTCCCCACCCCCAATTATATGGTTGAAAATCAAGAACAAAATTAAACTGAGAAAATGACAGAAGGAAAAAGTTAGGCGATACATGTTTATTATAAAAATGTTGCTAGATGTGAATGAAAAGACAGAACAATGATCTCTAGATAGAAGTGAAATATTAAGCATAAATTTAAGTTCTATATAACTGTAAGATTCTGAATATAAATGATTACATTTTATGTTTTTACACTTGTAAAATGAAATAAAATTTTAAAAATCTAAAAATAAAATATGGCACAATGTGACTTAACAAGCCAAAGAATAAGATGGGCATTTTAAGAATCACACTCTTTTCCTTTTTAATAATGTTTTTCTAGGGATTATCCCTCTAGACAATTTCTTAAGTAGCAGCCACTGAGCAAAAATAAAACTGATAAGCTTACGAAATAAATACATCCTTTGAAGGTCACTGATCCTTCCTTAGAATAAAATATAGTCCTGTCTCTAGAACAAAGCTCAGATACCTTGAGTAGACTGTCTGAAATATTGTATCTGCTGACATGCATGGAATTTGTTTAAAGGTGTTATTTTGTCCACCACAATATATCTAAATTGTGTACAAAGCCATTAAAGTCCTTAAGTGTCACTGTTTTCAATTAGCTTTGCAAAATTGTTGACCCCATTTTAGCTTTTCTAAATGTAATTGTACAATATTAACAGCATATTAAATACCTTGCTAAGAAGCCACCCTTTTAAAGATGCAGAATTTTCTGTATATTGTCATGCTCAAATCACAGGAGTACCTGAGGAATTCTGCCTCTGACAGTTGACAGAAGCCCACATCACTTTCTTTTCATCTCAAGCTGCTAAAGAAAAGAAGCTATAGAAAGTGCTGAACTTCTTTTGCCCCCCCAATCGAAATAAGAGACAGACACAAAGTATTGGGTTTAAACCGGGCCGCTTTATTAAACTCAATTAACCTGTGAACTCGGCAGGGATAAGACCTAACCAGACAAGCCCCTGGGGTCACCCACGGACCCCGCCTTGTCCAAAGGGCAAGCAACCCTGCCCCCAGCACAAACCCGCCGTATTCGGGTTGTAACTGAGCGGCCAGGCCTCCAGCCTTTCTCCACCTGGGCTAGCATCGATCCCCCATGGAAAGATCCGCCCCAGGTGAGGCTCACTGTGATCTGCATTCCCCGCACTGAGCCGTGTAGCCCATCTGCGGTTCATACAGACCACACGCACCAAAGGTGCTAGGCCATAGGTGCTCCCCTGAAAACACTGTGGCCACACATCCCTGGCCACCGCCAATGCCAAGCCTCTGCTTAGGCATTAGCGCCCCAACGGGCGGCCCAGAGCCGACCGCAAACCCTGCCGAATCTCATCCAAAAAGGCCCGGTTGCCCAATTCTGACAGGTGAACCCCATCCGACCGATACAGGTCAGCGTCCTCGACCCGTATGGCCGGATGAGGGAGGAAAATTCCCAAGCCCTCTTCCATGGCTTTTTGTAGGGCCCTATTGGCCTTGCGCCTAGCGCGCTCGATCCCCCCAGGAGAAAGGGCATACCTCCACACCCTGCGTGGCAGAATAGCTGACCACACCAGGATCACCCCAGGCCATCTCCGTTTAATTTCCCAGAGATCGGCAATCGCCTGCTGCGAGAGAGCCTTCCCTCGCAGCATTCCCAGGTCGTTACCACCTAAGTGAACAACCAATATGTGTGGAGGCGGAGCAGCCCTTTCCCTGAACAATAAGGGCATAATACCAGGCCACCGCAGGCCCCGCCGACCAAGCCATTCCACGACCGCCCATGCACTGAGGCCCAGCTGGGTGCCAACTGACGACCGCCGAGCCTGATGGGCGGCCCAGAACACCATGCTGTGCCCGCAGATGAGAATACGCCGCCTCTCACCACGAGCCACAGCACCTGTAAGACAAAAAAGTGTCAGGCCGGTGAACTTAGAAAGCAATACCACCCACGCCTGACCCTCGACCTCCTATGCCACTAACGGGTGCACATACGTTTTAAAGGCCGCCGACCGCCAGCGCCCAATGCGCTGTATAGAAGCTGGCGTGTAACCCATTGAAGCAGCTGTGGAGGCAGCTCCAATGCGAAATGAATGGGTTCCGAATTTAACTCCCTTCAAGCCTATTGCGGCCAGGGCCCGGCTCGTCACCGCCCAGAACTGGTATTTGGTGAGGGGGGAGCCGTCCTCATGCCGGAAGAAGGGGCATATTCAGTCCCTAGACTGAATATACTGCCTAACAGCCAGCACCGGGCACAACTCGTGGACCGCACTCTGTCCAAAAGTGATGACGGACCCCTTCCTCCATTGATCAGTCTTGGACCGCCGTAGCATCAGGACTACCTGCCCCTGATCAATGTTGACGTCCCCCGCCTGGAGCGCCCGCCTTGAAACATCAGTCTTGGACTGCATCACCAATTCACTGATCCTCAGGGCACCGAAAAAAGCCACCAACGAAGCCGTGTGAAACAAAGCGGCCTCGAAGGGGGAAGAACAAATGGCCGGCCAGCTGCCAAACAACCCCTTCAAAACAGACGGGGAGATGGGCTGCCGGTCATCCACACGCAGGCCCCGCTCCCGGGCCCAACCCTCCAACATTTTCCTGATCCTAAAATCAGCAGTACTGTCCTCAAACCCCTGGGCTTTGCTAATAAAGGCCAACGCCGCCAGTTGGCCTCTAATAGTCTTTAACCCCGAACCCCTCTGCTTCTGATATACGCTGAATTGCATAATGTGAGCTGTGGGAATCGGCCAGCAATCCTTCAGCACAGCAGCCCTCCTAAATTCCCGAAACTGAGAGGCCGCCCTATCATAAGCCCTTCTTGTGCTAGGCGCTAAAGCCAACTGAATGGCCCTACCGGCTTCAGCTTCCCAAGCCGCCATAGATCCAAGGGCATCCGCTCCGGCTGCAGGTCGGCTTCTGGGGCGAGCTGCCGAAAACGCTCCATCTGTTGGCGAGATAGAGCGTCCGCCACCCCATTGCAGACCCCAGGTACATGCCTAGCCGTGAACAAAATGTTCAACTGTAGGCAACGCAGCGTAAAAGATCTAACCAGGTTCATGACCAGCAGAGACTTTGAAGTCAAGGAGTTGATAACATGTACTACTGCCATGTTATCACACCAAAAGAGCACAGAATGGTTGGCAAGTTGCTCGCCCCAGAGCCAAACGGCCACTAGGATAGGGAAAAATTCCAAAAATGTCAGGTCCCTGCTGAGCCCACTGTCCAACCATTCGGCAGGCCATTGCTCTGCACACCAATGCCCCCTAAAGTACACACCAAACCCGGTGGATCCGGAGGCATCCGAGGAGATCTGAAGTTCGGCTTCGATCTTCAACTCCTCCCTCCAAAAGGAAACGCCATTGAACGCATCCAAAAACAACTCCCAAACTTCAAGGTCCGCCCGCATTCCAGCGGTCACACGGACCTGATGATAAGGGGAACGCAACTGCCGCATAGCGTCACAAAGACGCCGCAAGAAAGCCCTGCCTGGTGCCACCACTTTGCACGCAAAGTTAAGGTGACCCACCAACTGTTGCAACTCCAGCAACGAAATCTTGCGCCGACCTTTCAATGTAGCCAACCGAGCTCTAAGGTCCATTACTTTAGCCTCCGGCAGCCGAGAACACTGTTCGTGGGTGTCCAGCTCAATACCCAGAAAAGTAAGTACCGAACTGGGTCCCTCAGTCTTCTCCTGTGCCAAAGGAACCCCCAGCTCGCCGGCTAACTCTTGAAAGGCCCTCAACAACCTAGCGCACTGCCCAGTGCCCAGAGGACCAACCAGAAGGTAGTCATCCAGGTAATGTGCCGTGTCATTGCACCCTGTCCTGTCCCGCAACACCCACTCAATGAAGGAACTAAAGCGCTCGAATGCGGCGCAGGATACCGAGCAACCCATAGGGAGGGCTCGGTCCATGTAGAATTTGCCCTCAAAGCAAAAACCCAGGAGCTCGAAATCCTCAGGGTGCACTGGCAAGAGACGAAATGCTGACTTTATGTCGCATTTCGCCATCTCAGCCCCAATGCCACAACCCCGCACTACCTTGACCGCTTGGTCAAATGAAGTGTACCGCACCGAACAAAGTTCCTCTGGGATGGCATCATTAACCGACGCCCCCTTGGGGTAGGACAGGTGATGGATGAGGCGATACTCTCCTGGAGCCTTCTTAGGCACCACCCCCAAGGGAGATACCCGCAACGTTGTGACCGGAGGCGAATCAAAGGGTCCAAGGACCCTACCCTCCTGACACTCCTTGGCAATCTTTGCTCGAACTATATGCTTGAGACCCACCACTGACTTAAGGTTGGGGGACAAGCAAGGGGCCCTAGGCCCCTGGTAAGGAATCCTGAACCCCAAGGAAAACCCTTCCCACAAATATTGCCCATCCGCCTTGCGTGGGTACTTCCTCAATAACTTATTGAGAACCCTCAGCCGAATGGGGCTGGGCCCCTTTTCCAGGTGGCTGCTGATTGCCACCGCCCCCTCCAGGATGTTTGACCCAAGCTTTAGGCTTAGACCTACTGCAGGCAGACTGGGCATGAGGCCCGCTGCAAAGCGGGCACTCATGCTTGAACTTGCAGAGCTTCCTGGGGCACACTCCCTTAGAAGCGAACTCCCAACATAGCAGCCGGGATTGAACCGGCTGGCCCGCCGACGGGCGGGCCCCTGCAGTAAGCTGCTGCTGATGCTTTTGGACTAAATGTCCGCTATCTGACCTGTCGCCAGCATTAGGCCTCGCCGGGGACATCAGCTGCAGCCAAAGCTGCTGGCTGACTTGGTCTCATGGCAATCCAGGATTGACCGCAGCCCTCATACGGAAGGCTTCGTTGTATTGCAGCCATGCTGCACCGACAAAGTCCGTATATGCCCTATAAATAATGTCGATATATTGAAACAGGGCAGCCCCACGGGCCGGCTGTGCCCTGGCAATAACACCCGCATAAATTAAAAAACCAGGCAGCCAGTTTGCCCAAGTCCTGTCAACCTTACGGCGTTTCAATTTTTCCTTCTCCTTCTCGTCGAGCTCATCTTTACTTTTCTTCTTGAGCTCTCTATAGAGAAGGCCAAACACATCCATATACTCACCACGCAGGATCTTTTCCCGGGTAGCCCCCGTTAAATGATCCCCCAGGGGCAACGAGGTATCCCCATATGGGAACGCGTGGAACGGTATACTAGAATAAGGGTTCGGCGGGTAAAACCACCTGCCTCCAAGCCCAGAAGGGCACGTCCCCTGTATCTGGGCATATTGCTGCCCACCCCAAGGGAGAACCCCTTGGGAAGGCGGCCCAGCGGAAACAGCAGGTGTCGCCGTGCCTACCTGTAAGCCCGCTGCCTGCACTCCTACATCGCCTAACCCAGGCCCAAGACCATGTGAAGTCTGTAGGCCCCAAGGCCAGGGCAGCCCGGCCCCCCACTGGACAGCGGGTGTGCCGGGCTGTCCCGCGCCCCAGTTCCCTCCGCCCAACCCAGGGGGAAGGGCGGGCATCTGAATAGGTCCCCAGGGCCACCCTGGAGTCTGCTGTGGCAACAACTTACCCCCAGCATCCGCAGGAGTTCCACCACCATCCGAAGTCTGCGACACACCGCCGCCATGGAAGCCGCCGCTCAGCTGTGCACCCGATGATCCCTCTCCAGGGTCATCATCCTCGTCCGGCTCCAGCTGCGGATCAGGCACTGCCGCTCCACCCTGCAAGGCAGACAGTCGAGCCAGCATCTCTGCCTCAAACGTAAGGCGCGTCGATCGCCCAGAGGCGCGTCAACGCCCCTGCCATATGGGGGCCCCAGCAGCGAGCCACTGCTGCTCTAAAGCTTCTACCTGGTTGATAATGGCTAAACGGACCTGCTCCCCCTGACCCTGTTCCACAGCCGGGCGTACCCGGGGTGCCCGCGCCGGCTGCTTACCCTTGTCCTTACCTTGGCCCTTTTTCGGTGCCATGGCGTTAACCTTGATTATGTTTGCACCAGCCACCCAACCACAACTATGGTGAGGAAGGCAGAAGAAGAAGGCTTTTCCCCCAGCAACTTCTGCGGGACCACAGGTGGAATTCCAAACCTACTGGACCAGGCCGCCGGCTATACCCAAGGTTCACCAAGGCACCGCAGCCCGATTCAGCCAATGCTTCTTCCCAGGGCCCCTGCTCAAACTACCACCCCAGACTTACGAGGCCCAGAAATGGCCCCAGTGGGTGCCAATGGCTGAAGTTATAAATGCGCCTCGCCGCGCTAAGCAAAATGGCCGCCCAAAGTGTCCCCTAAAATGGCCGCTGCGTGCGCAGTGTACAGATAGCGCTGTGCCTTCCTTGCCGCCCGAACAGTCTGCAACAAAGATGGCCACCGCACGCGCCGTGAAGAAAGCACAGGGATTCCCCTTGCCGCCAAAGGACGGCCACATTTTAAAATGGCCGCCGCACGTGCTTATGCCGAGCACAGGGCCGCCGCTTGCGCTTATGCCGGGCACAGGGCAATCCCGACACCCGGGGACCAACAGGGAGGGATTGCCAGGAAAAATACTGCAGCACGCGCCTTATGAGGCGCCCGGGGCTTCTCTCTCACCCGAGACCTTCCCGCCCTGTCAAATGGCTGCTGCGCGAGCCGCGGGCCGAGCCCGGCTGCCGCTGGCCCTGCACAGGCACGCTGTGCCCAAAAGAGACTCCCCCAGCACTGAAGCCGCTTGCCCCAAAGACCCTTGCACCACAGCAAACCGCACGCCGATTGATCACCGGCCGCTCGCGCTACCACCAACGCTTGCGCTGCTCAGCCGACGCTCCAGCACCCGGCCGACAGCACCGATCTGATGCGCCGAGGCCAGAATGACTTCAGCACGAGGCTCTCCTTCAGAGAGCCAAGAAGACAGCCGCACACAGTCAGGGCGGGACCAGGGCTTATATAGCCCTGGCGCCACGCCCCTCGCTAGCCCCGGATGGGCTGTGGCTGTCAATCACTGCCCTCATTCATCCGCGGGGGCAAAGGCGGCCCCCAGCCTGAACGCCGGCTATGCCGGCTTGGCTGGGAAGGGCCGAGCCTTCCCTCACTCATAGACTACTTCTGGGTAGATAAAGCACAATTCAAATCCCCCAAATTAGGGCAGTGATTATGATAGGCAAATGGTGATATTACCACCTCTCACTGCCTCACTGACATTATGGTATGGTGACTAGCCAATGTCATTTTTGGGAAGTTGCTTCTCATTACAGCATTTAAAATTGTGCCTGTTTCACCCTGTTGTATGCGGAAGAAAGAGGAGGTTGCATTATGAACTATCCAACCATTGTCACAGAAAGGTGGCAGTAAAAATGCCTTGAATCTATGCCCTCCAATATATTGTTTTAAAAGGCAGTGTTAATTCTAACTTTGATTTAAAAGATTCCCTTGAAGGACTAGGCTTAATGGGACAAATAGAACTATTTTCTTACTGACCAATCTTTATTGTAAGGCCCTGTTCACACAGCGTGTTGAGTCCGTGTTAAACTGACCCGGTTCTGTTCCGAATATCTTTGTTCCAGATATTATCGATCAGACTGCCATACTGCAATTCAAATCATTCTGTGGTGAAACCGTCTTCTGCCGTCCACACGGCGGCACCATGCAGTTCTCCCCCCCCCCGCTATTATGCATATGCGCGCACTATGCATACACGTGCACTATGCACACGCGCACACCATGCGCATATGCATGCATGCACATAGGTGAAAACATTATGTGATTATGCGCATATCGCTAAGCAGTAAAACAAAAATGGCGACCATAAACCGGATCTCTGAGGCTCCTTTTGCTCTGGGACAGCCTTCAGACATCCGGAAGTTGGTTAATATTGCAGCAGAACTATCCAGATGGAGAAAACTACGAAGTGAAACCAGAGAACTCAAAAAACACCGCAAAGGAGCAGGTAACAAAATAATCCAGTTCCGAGAAAAATTGGGGGGCACTACCACGAGTTAATACCGGGAGGCAGATGTTGCTGTCTCATCAGCCACTTTGAATCCGGAAGGAAACAGCAGCGACATCTGATTATACTGTGTGTCTGAACAGGGCCTAAAACTAATTATAACTATGGATTCTGATTATAAAAGGCAAGGTTGAGTTCCCCCCTATCTGTTTACAGTTTTATGTAGTTTATAGCATTATGAATTTCATCTCAAGAAACACTTTGTGATGTCATCTATGTGCAAAGATGTTTTCTTTGGTTTGACATGAAGCTGAAGCAAACCTGTTTATTGCTTGTGCCCTGACTAGTCTTGAAACTCTCTAGTGCAGGAGTCCCCAACCCCTGGGCCACATTCCAAAACTGGGCCATGGTCTCTTAATGACCAGGCCATGCAGAGCCAGCCTCCCCTCCCCCTGCTCGGCTGCCCCCCCCCACTTGGCTCTCTTCCCTTTGCTCAGCTCCCTTGTTCAGCTCCCTCTCCCCCCACTTGGCTCCCTTCCCTTGGCTTGGCTCCCTTCCCTCAACTCGGCTTGGCTCCTTTCCCTTGGCTTGGCCCCCCTTCCCTCGACTCGGCTCCCTTCCCCTCAATGCTCAGCTTGGCTTCCTTCCCTCGGCTCAGCTCAGCTCCCTTCCCTCGGCTCCCTTCCCTTGGCTTGGCTCCTTTCCCTCGGCTTGGCTTGGGTCCCTTCCCTTGGCTCGGCTCCTTTCTCTTCCCATTGCTCAGCTCTCTTCCCTCGACTTGGCTCCCTTCCCCTCAGTGCTCAGCTCGATTCCCTTCCCTCAGCTCATCTTGGCTCCCTTCCCTTGGTTCGGCTCACTCCCCCCCCCCCCAGCTCGGCTCACCTCCCTTCCCTTAGCTCCCTTCCCCCTGCTCAGCTCAGCTCCCTCACTCAGTTTCCCCCCACACTTGGCTCCACCCCCAAAGTCCCCAGATATTTCTTGAATTGGACTTGGCAACCCTAGGTTGGGCCGTGGCAGGGGCAGTGGTGGCAAAACCGGTCCCTGGTGCCAAAAAGATTGGGGACCACTGCTCTAGTGGGTTCCCCATACTTGCCCATTACTACATAATCTTTTGGTACTTACAGTTTGATGAGTTACTAGTTTTTCTTGCCTGTGCTTTCAGCTTACCATATGCTAATATGTGTTTAACAGTCACTTAACACAGTTCTCACCTAGTGCAGCAGGCAATCAGTGTTAACGCTTAGCTGCTGTGCTGGGGGGGGGGGGAACTATCTCATATTCTAGATGAGCTAAATTTCTTTTCTACCATTTACTGAGAAATAATATAGAAACAGATGATGTCACATATATGTGAAATTGTAAAACTCTTACCAAAGATTAAGAATAAAACGTTAACCTAGGAAAATGATAGGCAAGCAAACTCTCTCCATGCATTACCCTAGCAAAATGTGATGCATGGAAATACCATAAAGAAGAAAATAAGCATGAGATACTGGAAGATGGGAAATGAAGATAATGAAAGGCAAATTCATTGTAAGCAATATAAATGAAAAAATGAACACAATAAAATACAGAATCCATGTGCTGCAGACACAGTCAAAATGAGTACTTCATATTACACCTCTGTAATCCAAAGGGCTTGGGTGTAAAAAAAGTAAGAAGAGTAACAGAATTTATTTGCATTTCTTTAAAAATCATTATGGGTTTACAGAATATGGAGGAGTTGTTTACTCCAAGTTGTATCTGCTTGGGCGTTACTGATTCTATATCCTATTCAGGGTACTTTTTCATTACCTGTTCTTACTCAGTGGCCAGCCTGGATTGTAATGCAACACACACAAAAAAAAAGAAAAGAAAGAAGACTGAGTAGAGACATAACATGGAAATGTTCACAGTTGGCCGGGGGTCGCGGGGGGGCTAGATTACCATAATACTGATTCTTTTCTAATTGCACCTGAGCACTCCATTGATGCTTTGAGCATTGCAGATTGCTTCTAAGTAGGTAAATATTGCACCATTTAGGGTTTTTTTTCGAGTTAGCTACATATATTTTCCCTGAAAATTTAAGAGTCTTTCAAATTTGCAGTTGTTTAGTCATATGCTTTATGTGTACTTTAGATCCATGGGCATCTTCTTTTAATAAATAAAAACCCTACTTTGGTGGCAAATCTGAGGATTTTCATTGGTTGGATGTGGGCTATGCAGGATTGGCTTGCATTGGCTGATTCTACTCCATCTGCCTCCACCAGCCCCATCAGTCGAGAACCTCCCCAGATGGCCATTGACCTCTGAGGGTGACAGCTCTCTGCTGACAGGTTCTCCTGGGGGCTTACTGATCACTACTGCCTCTCCTCAGGGCCCATTGTAAGAAGTCTGGGACAGTCCATCTCCCTCCCACACCACACACACAAACAGTGAAGCAAATAGTAAACTGTGAGAGACATGTTCATGAGACAAACAGTAGCAGTTATTTCTCTTCAACTGACATAAAAGGAATGTTCATTCACAGCAGGGAGGGGTCAATTTAACAGAAGCACACAAACAGACTGACACTATATGAAGAACATATGAAGCTGCCTTACACTGAATCAGACCCTCGGTCCATCAAAGTCAGTATTGTTTATTTTATTTATTTATTTGTCTACTCAGACTGGCAGCAGCTTTCCAGGATCTCAAGCTGAGGTTTTTCATGCCTACTTGCCTGGACCATTTTTAGTTGGAGATGCCGGGGATTTAATCTGGGACCTTCTGCTTACTAGGCAGATGCTCTACCACTGAGACACTGTCCCTCCCACTATACAATGTATCAAGCCCCCTTTCCACCTGCAAATACTCTTCACTCTGTCCTATGGCCCAATTAGATGGAATGGACTCCCTTTTGCTTTCCCTCTGCCTCTAAGCAGAAGGGAGTGAAAGAAAGACTTGCAATGGCTCCCTGCCTTTTACAGCCACCAGTGGAGCGGGTCTGCCTGTCAGCTGCTTGCTTTAAAAGGTGGGGAGCCATTGGAAGACTCCCTTTTGCTTCCCCTGGCCTGCAAATGGGAGAGGGTGAGAGGGAGGCTTCTAATGGCCACCTACCTTCCTTCTTGCCTATCTGTCTGTCTTCCTGCCATATTTCTGTTTCCTTGTCTTCCTTCCCACATTTCATTTTCCTTTCTTTTACTCCTTTCTCCCCAACTTTTCCATAACTCACCTTTCCTTCCTTCCTCTCACTTTTCTTTCTCTGTGTCTGTCTTTCTGCCTTTTTCATTCAATCTTCCTTATTTTTCTTTCTCACTCCTTTCTCCCTCTTTTTTAACCTCTCCCTTCTGTTCTTTCTCTCATTCTTTCTCTGTTTCTCTCTTTTTCATTCATTCTGTTTGTCTATATTCCTTCCTGCCACCTACACATTCATCACCCCCTTCCCCAATATTTTTCTAGGACCCACTGTATTTCTTCCTACAACAGGCTTTACTGCTAATATGAAATATTGTACATTTTGATGAATTGTTCATGTTTCATCTCAAGAATATTTTTTACCACTTACTCCACAAGTGAACATCTCAGTATAAGGTATTTATTCCAGCCACATATATTTCAAAATATTTATCTATTTATTTTAAAATGTTGTTTAGCAGACATATAGGTAATTATTTTTCTCCTTTCCACCCCACTTTCATTTTAGGTGCATTCTGTGTATAATGGGTTATATATATATGTGTGTGTGTGTGTTAAATTTATGGAGTGCTCAGTTGGAATTTTGCCACTGAAGAAGGCTTTTAGCCAAAACACATTTGGTATTGGTTCTTGTATATGATTATAATGTGTACCTTTTGACCTGTATTTATATGACTGGACATTTGCCTTTATATTAAGATTAGGTACTTATATGCTTGTGGTTTTTAAATGAGATTTTAGCACTTCTGAATTTATAATTAAATTATATATGATATTAGCTCTGCTGCTGCCAGAAAGCAAGTTTTTGACAAAGGGAAATAAAATGAGCTGGTGGTTTGAAATGGCTCAAATTACCCACCAGATAAGCGAATATGCAAACATTTTTGGCTCCAGTATTTTTGCCTAATTACTTCTGAACTGGGTGGTGCTTGTTTGTTTCTTACATTTTCCTTCCTAATTCCAAAACTGGGCAACATCATGATCTGGGAGTCTGCTGTTCATAGGCACATATTCTTGGCTGCATCTCAATCCAAATTGGCTGCACCAGAGCAGGAAGAATGTGTACAAAATCAACTGCAGTCAGACCAGATTCTGTCCTCTTATTGAAAGTTATCCCATTGGCTAATTGGATTCTCAAATAAGACAATCCTACTGATAGTATAATTTAATTCAGTGGCTTTCAACCAAGATTGGATTTACTTTCTGGAAGTGATACTGAATTTTTATTTTTGTTGTACATGTTTTTCTCAGGGCCAAACTAGATGTCACATACACTTGTCAGCCAACTTTTATTCTTCCTGTCTTATTTTTCATGGGCCCGGGTCTCTTTTATTGCTGTTTTTAATTAGAGCACAGTTGCTATGTCTTCTGGCTTTTTGCTATTTATTGATTTATTGTTGTGTGATTCTATTGCAGCTTTAAATCAATTTACTACTGTTTTAATGTACTAGAAAAGAGCAAGTGTCCAGTAGCACTTTAAAGACTAAGAAAATTTGTGGCAGGATATGAGCTTTCATGAATCACTGCTCACTTCTGTTTTATTGCTTTTTATCATGCTGGTTTTTATTTTAATTTTTTTTTATTTAATGGATTTTGTCCATTATCTTTAAAGGGTGGTATAAATATTTTAAATAAAAGGATGCTGGAAGATACTACAATTGGGATGGGACTGAAGGGAAGATGATAGTTGCCTTTCCCACACCAATCGTTATCATGGTCAGAATAGCATTGCAGTTTTTATTTCTCTGCAGAGGGATGATATACAGTGTAATCATGTGCAGAACTTCTCCAGTCTAATTTTTGCCTAATTACTTCTGAACTGGGTGGTGTTTGTTAGGCACTTTCTCCACTGAAATCAACAGGCTTATATTGGAGTAATTCTGAACAGGATTTCATTTAGTGCAGAAAAATTACAGGCGAATAAAGATTAAGCTTCTGTTTTCTGTGATTAGGAAATCACAACATCCCAAAACTGCTTTTTATTTTAAAAACATAACAGTTAACATGTCCAGTTTAGTCATATTATTCTGCTTTTTAAAAAAGCTTAAGTATGCTTTGTAAATATTTTAAATAACTGCAACTAGTGATTGAGTCTCTCAAATGAAATATCTTTTATAAGCTATGGCTCACACAAAGTGTGAGATCACATGAAAGATCTGGCCCGACCTAGCCACGCCTCCCCTCTGGATTTAATGTACATAATCACATGCACACATCTGCCCCCCAAGTCCTGCCTGTACTTACCTTGTTTTAGGATATGTTGGGATCAGATTAAATAGCTACCGGGAATGCATAAAATGACTTTGAACAGAGAAAAATTAAATATAGAGTAATATAGGAGCTGCATTTTCCATAGCAGTATGTTCCAAACAGAAGCTAGAGATCTAAACTGTATTTTCATTAGAAACTATATTAGTAAAAATTGAAAAATAATATATATTTCCATATATATTGTCACCAATATGCAGATGACACCCAGCTCTATCTATTGATGGGTGGCCAGTCCGATTGTACTCCGGAAAATCTAGACCTGGCTTTTCAAGCCATAGCATCTTGGCTAAGGCTGAGTCGGCTGAAGCTGAATCCGATGAAGACGGAGGTTCTCTACCTGAGCCAAGGTGGTCAGTTGGCCCCTTTCCTGGAGTACAACGACTTAGCAATGGTGATCCATGCTACGGTCACCTCAAGAATAGATCACTGTAATGCTCTCTACATGGGGCTACCCTTGACGCTGACTCGGAAACTACAACTAGTGCAGAACGCTGCGGCACGGCTGTTAATGAGGCTCCCTCGATGGGAGCATATTCGGCCAGTGCTGAAAGAGCTGCACTGGCTACCTATTGTGTTCCGAGTCTGTTTCAAGGTGTTGGTATTGACCTTTAAAGCCCTTTATGGTCATGGACCTGTCTATCTGCGGGACCGCCTTCCTCCACATATTCCCCAGAGAGCACTGCGTTCAGGGACAAAAAAATCTATTGTCCATCCCTGGACCAAAGGAGCCTAGGTTGCGTTCGACGCAAGCTAGGGCTTTCTCGGTGGCAACACCAGAATTGTGGAATGCTCTCCCAGAGGCCATAAGGGCCTTGCGGGATCTTTCTACTTTCCGCAGGGCCTGTAAGACCGAATTGTTTCGACAGGCCTTTGATATTTAACTGGGAGAAAGCTGCCACCTGACATCATATAGAGTACTTGGTGATCACCGTCTGAAAAGAAGAACCCGGCTGTATTGTATATTGTAGTGATACAGCACCATGAAATGTTTTTTTAACAAATTTAAAATTGCAATTATGTTTTATTGGTTTTATTGGTTTTCAGTTTTCAGTTTTAAAACAATTTTATTACAGTAACGTATGGTAGCAAACAATTCTTCGCATTATTAATTACTTCTTTTTATCTAACCCATATATTACTTTTTTAATCCCCCCTCCCCCCGTTACTTGACCCCCGCCAGTGTTGTATACTTAAAGTACAAATATTTAAAGGTACCACTAATTTAAAAAGTTCTATTTTTCTTTCTTTTAAGGCTTAATCATTATCAAAAATTGTCCAATGTCCTTTTACTTTCCACTCTTTTTCTATATAACTTCTAAACTTCTTCCACTCCAATTTAAAAGTTTCTAAATCATAGTCTGTTAGAATTCTTGTCAGTTTGTCCATTTCACTCCATGTTTTAACTTTTAAAATCCAATCCCATTTCTCTGGTATTTTCTCTGGCTTCCACAGCTGTGCATACAATGTCCTAGCAGCTGAGAGCAAGTACCAAATTATAGTTCTATCTTCTTTTGGAAATTTTTCCATATATAATCCTAACAGAAAAGTCTCTGCAACTTTCTTGACTTCATATCCCAAGATCCTAGATATTTCTTGTTGAATCATCTGCCAATACTTTTTTTGCTCTTTCACAAGTCTACCACATATGGTAAAAAGATCCTTCATGTTTTTTACACTTCCAACATCTATCTGGCATCTTATTGTTCATCTTTGCCAAATTTTTAGGAGTTATATACCATCTATACATCATTTTAAAACAGTTCTCTTTAATACTATGACATGTTGAGAGCTTTATAGAATTCTTCCAAAGATATTCCCAAGTTTCCATCTGTATTTCTTTATTTACATTGATTGCATGTTGTTCAGTGTACATTGCTTTTATCATTAACTCCATTTTCTCCATAACTGCAAACATAAAGTCCCAGTTTAGATTATCAAACGCTTTCTCTGTATCTGCAAAGAATAATGCTACTTCCTTTTCTGGATGTCTTTCATAATACTCTACAATATTTACAACAGTCCCCCAAAAGACAGATAAGAGACAATATTAGTTGTCTCTTATCTGTCTTTTGGGGAGAAACCCCGCTTCATCTTCCTTTATGAAGTTTATCAAATATTGCTTAAGTCTTTCTGCTAGTATTCTTGTATATATTTTATAGTCATTATTCAATAATGAAATCGGTCTATATTTTTTTACATTCGTGACATCTCTATTTTCTTTTGGAATTAATGAAATCACTGCTTCCTTCCATGTATTTGGTATTTACCTTTTAATCTTATCATGTTCATCAGTTTTTGGAGTTTCAGTATTAATTCCTCTTTAAAAGTTTTTTAAAAAACTTAGCTGTATATCCATCTGGCCCAGATGCCTTTCCAATCTCCATTTCATTGATTGCTGCTTCAATCTCTATTCTTTCAATTGGCGCATTCAAAACTTCTTTCATATTTTCTGTTAAGTGTTAACACCCTTAAATAATTTAGCATAATATTTAAAAAATTCTCTTTTTATTCCTTCTTGATCCACCATCTCTCTTTCATCAGCCACAATCTTACTTATAATTTTACTTTCTCTCTTCTTTTTCAATTGCCAGGCCAGGTATTTCTCATGTTTATTTGCTCCCTCAAAAGACTTTTGCTGTAATTTTTTCAAATTCCATTCCAGTTCTTTATTTAACAAATGTCTCATTTGTGTTTGCAATGCTGTAATCTCCCTCATAATTTTCTTTTTCCCTGGCCTTTTCTTTAGTTCACTTTCTTTTTTCTTTATTTCATTTTGTATGTCTAACATCTGCTTATCTTTTGCCCTTTTATCTTTATTGTTCATTGTTATCAATATTCCTCTCATCACTGCCTTATAGGCATCCCACACCATCTGGAATTCAATATCTTCTCTGTTGTTTACTTGGAAGAAAGCTTTGGTCTCATTTTCTAGAGATGTCACTATTTCTTTATTCTTTTGCTCAGCCAAGGAATGAAATTCTAATCCCAATTGTTTATTCCATAAAAATTTATAATCCTTTTGTTTGATATGTACTTTTTGTAGATAAACTATATTACAATTTTGCTTTTTAATCCAATGAAATGTTGCCCTTCTTTTTTAAAGGTGAATTTAGTCCATTACATTCCAAGATAATAATTTGCAATCCATCATGATGCAAATTCTTTATGTTCTGTTCCTGTTCCTGTTCCTGTTCATTTGTAATTGTAATTCTTTTTCCCTGAAGTTTAAAGCTCAAACCTTCAGGTATTATCCATCTATACCTCATTTCATTACTTCGTAATTTCTCTGTTAGTTTCTTGCAAATTCTTGTAAATTCACTGCCACAAGAGGTGGTGGCGGCCACAAGCATAGCCACCTTCAAGAGGGGTTTAGATAAAAATATGGAACAGAGGTCCATCAGTGGCTATTAGCCACAGTGTGTGAATACACACACACACACACACACACATATATATATATATATTTTTTGCCACTGTGTGACACAGAGTGTTGGACTGGATGGGCCATTGGCCTGATCTAACATGGCTTCTCTTATGTTCTTATGTTGTATGATCTTCTGTCATTTATCACTTGCCTTGGTAACTCCTTCATGGTTCTTACTCTACTGCCTCCCACTATCAATGTCTTTTCAAAATTTTTGTTCATGATCTTTCCCACCATTTCCTTTGTCATATATCTCTTGGTAGATCATTTTTTTGACATAGAATGAGTTTACTCTGTACATATAGTCATACATATTTTTAGTCTCTTCAGGATCTTCCTCCAAAAATCCTGCAATTATCTTTATTATAAATTCTTTCAAGTCACTTTCTTCCTTTTCAGTTACTCCCCTCAGACGTATCTGAGTCTCCATCAATTTGCAGTCATGGATTGCCACTTTTTCTAATTTTGCCATCCTCAGAGCCTCCTAGGCTGAGATATTAATTTTTAAAGTTATTTATTTATTTCAAAATGGCGGTCGTGACTTTCTACTTCCCTTTAAAAAAATTATTTTTCCTTTAGAAGCTTCTAAAGTCTATAATTAGCAATAATGTCCAATAGTATTTATCTTTTCAACACCACCTCAATTATTTCCAACAATTTTTAATGTCCCGAACACCTTAAAAATATTATTTTAATTTTAGCCTCCTTGTAATGGCCGCTGATGTTTTTCTATGGTATTATAATCCTAGAGTAGAATTTTCATCTGATACCTGCTTTACTTGCCACCAAATCTCATTTTTGCTGGTAGAGAGATCTCACGATGCTTGACGTACTTCCTGTGTTGACTGTATATGCTGCAGGTTTGTGACGATGGTGCTCTTTTTTTCAAAACCGCAAGTAGCCCAAACAATAAATTCCTTCTCACTTTTTAGCACTGTCCTTTAAATTTAAAAAGTCCAAATTTCACCTCTTCATCCCTTCTTCTTTCAAGCTTTCTAAATTTCCATTTCCCACCCTCTGAATTTGTTCTGTTTAACTTTAAATAGTCCCGAAATGAAAGATAGTAATCTGTACCTTTTCTGCAAGTTATCCAGATCCACACTGGTCTTGTATAGCTTTAGATGTTTAGTAATGTCCAAGAAGGTTAGGATTCTGTCGAGCTTATGTCAAATAAATGACTCTGTAAACTTCTGCAGATGATGAAAATGCAACTCTTCTCCGGAGACCCCTCAAAGGAGCCCCCCCCCCCCGGGGACTCCCTTTTAGCCAAGGTAAATCTTCTCAAAGTTTTCTGTGCATATCTTGGACTAATCTCTGACTGAGAAAAGTAGGCAGTAGGCATTAGTTTGCCTTCCACTACCCTGAACAGAAGTTCCAGCCTGCTCCCTTGATGAGAAGCATCTCAGCTCGGCATTTTCCTACCCCGGAAGTCATTGGTTTTTAACTTGTGAAAATGAATGTTGTGAGCCACCCTGAGTCCACTTGCAAAAAGGGCGGGATAGAAATTTAATGTAATAAATAATAAATAAATAAATATAATGGAAAACTTTGGGTGGGATCACACTGGGAATTTGGTGTGGCAGTATCCCAGCTTTGAAAAAGTCAGTGGTCTTTGATGTGCGCAGTTGCAATCATAGGTTTGAATTCAGCCCTGGATTTATCTTATAATATAGCGCTAATTTGGTAATTATTTTTCAGTATTATTTAAAATAAGGGATACATAACAATTAGGCTCGGGTTTCCAGCCCTTATGTTGTAATGTTGTTTTTAAAGTTTTACCAGCTGTTTCCAATTTGCAAAGATAAAAGTAGACTGTGAGGGAAGATCCTTTGAGGTTTTCTCCAGAGCTAGTGTCACAGGAATGTGGTATGCTGGAAGTTGGTGAGTTATGATGTCCTGGTTGATTTGAATGAGTTGTGTGTAGTGTTGAAATATGTGTTAGAATGATGCATTGTGTTGGTTACAGATAAGTGGAATATGTCTCTCAGATTAAGACAATTGAAACAGTATTACAGGCTTTACTGTCAGAGGCTAATGACTATCCACTATATATTAAACGTCTTTAAGGAAAGAAAGTTTAAAGCAATGTCTTAACATCATAAATTCTTTGCTGAAGAACAAGAATTATCTGCAATTGCAACACATTTGACACTGGCACTTTAATTGTCCTGCGGAGTCGGGTGAATAGTCTTCAAGTATTTCAAGCTGGATTGGACATGATTAACTGGAAGCACTTTTGAATATTTATTCCTTGTACTTTATACCTTGTATTTTTGACAATATGCTATAATATGTAATTACATGTAATAATGTGTGAAGTTGAGGTGTTCAATTATCTATTACAATTTTGAAGTATTTTTCATTAATTTTTTGTTATTTTTCCACAGTTTTTTGTTGTTGTTTGACCCACCTGGGGATTGGCAACCCTATGTGCAGATGAAAGGATGATCACGGTATTAAATTGAAGTACAGAGAGTGTAATAAACAAGAGGTCCAAATCCATAAAAGTATTCTTATTGCACACCATAAAGCAGATCTCACTGCTGTTTTTAAAGAGATAATAAGATAATTTGAGGTCACCACATGGAAATATATGTAGTAAACATTGTAGCTTCTGCAACATTATTACAGGTATAAATTACTTTGTCCTGGTGAATTATTGTTTAATAAGAGTTGTATGTCCTTAGAGATACTCTGACTGCAAACCTTACCATTTCCCATTCATACTACTTCTTTTAAAAGTAGACATAGTTACAAACAATACTGCCACCTTGTTTAAAATTTACAAAAATTAGTTTCTTGTAGGTATACTCAGTACAGATTATTTCATAGGTCGTTGAACTATTGAGTGTGTAAAGTGAGAAGTTCCTGTATTCAAAATCAGTCTCTCATCAGCTACAAGAATCGTGATTAGTAATTTTGGTGGGCATTTTGGTAGCTACTTTGGAAAATTGTGGAAAAAACTTGTGGGCTGTTCAGCAACTGACCCTTGTGATAGGATCTGGATTACTATGCAAGTAATAACAAGTAAGTTTTTAAAATTGATTTTGCTGGTCACCTCCAGGATAGACTACTGTAACTCACTCTACCTGGGCCTTTCCTTGGGGCTGACCTGGAAGATCCAGCTGGTCCAGAATGCAGCTGTGCAGATCCTGACAGGGACCCGTCCAGACAGCACTCATTCTACCTGCGCTGCACTGGCTTCCAATGGAGCACCAGATCAAATTCAAGGTGTTGGTTTTAAGCTTTAAGACCATTCACAGTCAGGGACCCACATACCTCCAGGACCACTTCTCTCAATATGCCCCCATTAGAGCATTATGCTCAGGTACTAAAAATCTCCTGGTGGTCCCCAGCCCAAAAGAAATCTGGCTGTCCTTTACTAGGCCCAGGGTCTTTTGGGCCCTGGCTCCTGCCTGGTGGAACTCTCTTCCAGAGAATATCCATGTCCTGTGGGATTTAGTAACATTCCACAGGGCATATAAGGCAGAGATGTTCCACCAGGCCTTTGGTTGAGGGCAGCAATGTAACAGTATGTAGTCTGGTGTTCCTAGGAGTGGCCTCCTATCCACCCCCTTACCTGCCTTCTAGAAGCTTGGGGAGAAGAAGAAGAAGAAGATATTGGATTTATATCCCGCCCTCCACTCCGAAGAGTCTCAGAGCGGCTCACAATCTCCTTTACCTTCCTCCCCCACAACAGACACCCTGTGAGGTGGGTGGGGCTGGAGAGGGCTCTCACAGCAGCTGCCCTTTCAAGGACAACTCCTACCAGAACTATGGCTGACCAAGGCCATGCTAGCAGGAGCAAGTGGAGGAGTGGGGAATCAAACCCAGCTCTCCCAGATAAGAGTCCGCACACTTAACCACTACACCAAACTGGCTCTCCAACTTAATTCCAAATTATTTCCATATTAGAAGCAGGAAACCAGCCAGGAAGGCAGTGGGGCCCTTGGATGACTAAGGAGTCAAAGGGTTACTGACGGAGGATAGGGAAATGGCTGAGAAGCTGAATGCATTTTTTGCCTCCGTCTTCTCTGTGGAAGATGAGAAGTGTTTGCCCCCTCCAGAACCACTAATTTTGGAAGGGGTGTTGAAAGACCTGAGTCAAATTGAGGTTACAAGGAAGGGCAGCCAAAAAGACTAAATAATAAATAAATAAGTAAAATAGTTTTTGAAGAACAAGCTTCACTCTACAGCTATTGTGCCTATGGTTGCCAACTCTCCTTAGGAAATTCTAGGAAATTTGAGAGAAAAGCCTGGGGAAGTTGGAGTTTGGAGTGGAAGGAAGCTCAGTAGTGATGTAATGTCATTGAGTCCACCCTCTGAAGCTGCCAATTTTTTCCAGGGGAACTGATCCCTATCATCTGGAGATCAGTTGTCATTCTGGGAGAACTCCAGCCCCCACCTGAAAGTTGGCAATCCTATGTGCCTTGTACAGATTTAGGCTTGAAAGATCCAGCTTTACGAGAGCTTTGCAAATCACAAGCCAAGAAAAATGTCCATCAATTCTTTTTTGTAAATATTATTATTCATCAAATATTATCTCTCCAGCAATGTAAAAGGATTACATTCACAGAAAAAAAATATTTGAATAAATTATTTAATGAATGATGTCAGTTATTGTGCTTGTCCACCACTGTAGAAAGATAAGGAATAATAAACAGGTACTTTGCATTCAAATGCATATCCTTTGTGTACAACTGAATGAGCAGAGATGTATTCATGAAATAGCTGAGTCATGCAAAGTAACATCAGGAAATGTTGAGGGTAATTAACATTGTGGCTTGAATTGGCAAATACCAGCACTTTTACAGAACTTAATGAGCAATGCCAGGAGATCTAGTAGCCTCTTGCTATAGTATTGATGTGAATTTACAGTAAATGTAAATTTACCATATGATTCCCCCACACTGGCATGTGTGGGGGAATCAGTGCCTATGACAAAACGTGTGGTAATGTTTATTAACAATTACAAATGTTTCTTCAATAGATCTTAGCTGATGAGAGGTGGCTTGGAGGAGATAACATTCTTTCCAGCTCGGGGAATATATGTATTTGCATGTGAAAAGTTGTTTAGATTCTGGAACTGACAGACCTAACAACATAAGAGGCATCCTACTAGATGAGTGGTCTAACTGATCCAGTGTCCTTTTTCACATGGTGGCCAATAGTGATGGTTCATTTTGGGGAGGCCCACAAAACAAACCATGAATTGAACAGACCCAAACAGGCTCTGCCCAAAGTAAATTGCAAATTCGGTTGTCCCTTTCTCTTGGCCACAGCTTGCTCTCGCCAGGGGAAAGAGGAAAGGGACTGGAAGGGACTTTCCTTCTACCTTTCTCCTGCTTGTTGGAGCCAAGGGGGAAAAGGGGGGGTCACATGGGAAAGGACTGTCTTTTTCCCTTTCTCCAGTCCATGTCCTGCTATGGCCAGGAGGTGGGGATCACCCAGGAAGGATTAAATGGCTACCAGCAATTTAAACCTAAGAGCTGAGCAGCAGACCACACACCACTCAGCAGTTAGGTTTAAAAGGGGCTTTGGTTTAAACAGGGCTTTTTTTTCCCTGTAAAAAGAAGTGCCAGAACTCTGAAGAGGAAATGAAGGAGAAACACATTGATGTCTCTCTTGAACTTTTAAACATTTTTTGAGAATTTTGTTTCCACTAAGTGGTTCCAGAACTCTATTTTGTGGCATTCCTCCATGGAAAAGATTCCTGGGTTGAAATGGCTCGCAGTCATTTACAATTTGGTTTTTGCTCCCCTCTGCTTCGAAGCCATTTAAACCTAACAATTCAGTGGATCTGCTGAAGAGCTGTTAGGTTTAAATGGTCCTTTTGAAAGGGGAGGCAAAATCCAAGGGTTAAATGGCTGCTAGTTGGCCATTTAAATCTCACAGCTGAACAATGGATCCCACTCCACTCCACTGTTAGGTTTAAATTGTTGGCCCTGAACAGCTGGACTCTGAAGTGGCACAAGCTCATGCTGAATTTTGGTTTCTGAGCCAGTTCAAGCCCATCCCTAGTGGCCAATTGCTCCAGAGTTGTACTGTGCAAGCAGTAACGGCACCATAGCTTTTTGATTCCTGAAGCAGACAGACTGCTGTGAGTTGGCCGAAGCCCATTTTTTTCCTCCAGAAATCTGATAAATGGTACAAGTAGGCTCGTAGCCACCGGAGCGGGGGGCAGGGTGGGGGAAGGCCCCTCTGTCCACTCCCCCTCTTCAGCAGTATGCCCCTTTTGTTAGAGTCTTCCAGCTAGTAAAATTCCTGGCCGCTGAGGAGCCTTAGGAAGAAGCCTCTATTTTTGCAGCACAGCCGCTCAAGGTCTTTGAAGTGTTCAGGCGGGAAGGCGCCATTGCTGCTGCCTCCGCTGTCATCAGGCAAAGTGGTGGTGGTGGTGGTGATGCTTCCTGCTGCCATCCCTGCCAGGCCCCCTGCTGCTGCCAAGGGCTCCCCTCAAGGTGCCCTGGCACGGCTGCCCATCACAGCTCCCCCTCACCAGCCAGCTCTGCATCTAATACAGACCCCCAGCCTTGCCTCCACCTGGCTTCCCCTTCTACCTCCCAGCCTCAATGCCCAACCACTGCCCACCCCCTGCCGGGAGGCCCAGGAAGACATGAGGGGTGGAATGAGAGGGGGGTGAAGGAGGTGTTGTTCTCCCTTCGGCAGGAGTTTTTGGAGCTGCGCAATTCACAGCTGAGGGCTCCTGTGGCTCCAAAGTTGCTGCCGTCCAGTCTGAGGTGAGTATGGGAGGGCGAGATTGGCCGCTTCTTGCTGGCAAAACAAGCATCTCCCCCTCCACACACCTCCTGAAGCAATGTTATTGTTTGTTTTCCCCTTGACCCTCCCTTTCCTGGCTTTCCCTGCTTCACACCTCTGCTGGGCCAGTTCTCTGCCTGCTGCCTGACTACAGAAGGAGGCGGTTGCTACTGCTGAGAGCTGGAAGGGATGGAGAGGCAAGAGGAATCCTCTATTTAACATTTTTTAAAAAGCAATATCATTTTGGGCCCCGCAGCCCCCCCCCCCACCTAAAAATTTACTATGTGGGCCCCTCCACCTATAATCTTCTGGCTACGGGCCCAAGTACAAGGTCTATAAGATTGCCTCTTTCCTGCAGTTCTTTACCAATGTAAGTTTCAAGTGATCTATCCTCCAAAGGGAATAAACCCAGGTAAGCACTGCTCCTGTAATTTCTTACTGATCGGGGAACTGGGAAGCATATAATACTTTGCTGTGCAATGGTGAGATATCAAAAGATTAGACAATAGATTTCCATTGTCAATTAAAGAACATGCCTTTAAATTCTGATTTGAACTTTACGGCTGTGTTGTAGAAATAGTGATGGCACTCTGACATTTTGGGGCCTGAGGAAGAAAATAGAAATGATGCTTTCATGATGGTAATTACAGTAAGGTGCCAAATGCTGGTGGAGATAAGCCTTCATGCCTGTGAATGACCAAGTGACTTGGGACAGGTGGAAAGACACCTGCACCCCAAGTACAACATTGTGACAATAAATCATTTTTGCAGAAGAGTTCAGGTCTGTTTAATTGCAAAAGACACAGCTGCCCACTGCCCTCCTGGTTCCACTTTGTAAAACAATGATATTTTAGTAGCTGCAGTTAACATGGCAGGCTAGGAGTAAACCACTTTTATATTATTTTTTTTCTATGGAAGGATACATCTGCAAATGGAACAAGTTCATGGAAGGAATCTTTGTCCCTCCAAAGCCACTCCCAAGGTTCAAGTAACTTTGTGGATGTGCATTGGAGGTTGTAGAAGAGATTGACTATGGGAGCTGAATTCTGCACAAGTCTTTCTACAAACTGAGCAAGAGGTCTCTCAAGTGCATTTGTGTGATTCCCCCCCCCCCCCAAATTCCTCTTTTCACTGAAGCATCTCATATTCCCACAGTTTCCCGCAATTCACAGGCATGACTTTGGGGAGACACAAAGGCTGCAATCACACACACTAAATAATGCACTTTCAATCCACTTTCAATGCACTTTCCAACTGAATTTTGCCAATTCACACAGTAAAATCCATTTGGAAGATGCATTGAAAGTGGATTGAAAGTGCATTATTTAAGTGTGTGTGTGATCACAGAGTCTTGCATAGGGATCTCTTTTTTAATGGCTCCAGCTGGCTCCGACTGAGTCATTGCAGCATGTGTAACCCCTGAGTTCAATTCTTCTGCTAGTGCTTGATTTTTCATACAGGAAAAACACCAGCAATTTCTTTGTTATAAACAGTGCATGACTCTTTTCATGGCTGAACCATAATAGGCTTGGAGCCTCTGAACTTTGATAACCATGAACTTAAATTTGGCTTTGCCCCCCCAGTCGGAATGAAGAAGCAGACACAAGTGTTGGGTTTTAAACCGGGCCGCTTTATTAAAATTAACTGTAACTGGCAGGGGGGAAAACCTAAACCAGACAAGCCCTGGGGTCAACCCCGGACCCCGCCTTGTCCAAAGGGCGAGCCACCCTGCCCCCAGCACAAGCCCGCCGTATTCGGGTTGTAGCTGAGCGGCCAGGCCTCCAGCCATACACCACCTGGGCGAGCATCAATCCCCATGGAAAGATCCGCCCCAGGTGAGGCTCCCTGTGATCTGCATTCCCCGCACTGAGCCGTGTAGCCCATCTACGGTTCATACAGACCACCGCACCAACGGTGCTAGGCCATAGGTGCTCCCCTGAAAAACCCTGTGGCCAAACCTCCTCCAGCCACTGCCAATGCCAAGCCTCTGCTTAGGCATTAGCGCCCCACCGGGTGGCCCAGAGCCAACCGCAACCCCTGCCGTATCTCATCTAAAAAGGCCCGGTTGCCCAACTCCGAGAGATTAACACCATCCGGCCAATACAGGTCAGCTTGCTCCACCCGTATGGCCGGATGCGGGAGAAAAATTCCCAATCCCCCTTCCATAGCTTTCTGAATGGCCCTATTGGCCTTGCGCCTAGCGCGTTCCACACCGCCTGGCGAAATGGCATGGCTCCACACCATACGTGGCAGGATTGTTGACCATACCAAAATAACTCCAGGCCACCTCCGCTGAATTTCACGGAGGTCAGCCACGCCTGCTGGGAGAGAGCCCAAGCCATTCTCCATTCTACAGGGCCCTATTGGCCTTGCGCCTAGCGGGCTCCATACCACCAGGTGAAAGGGGGCACCTCCAACTCTTGCATGGCGATACAGCTGACCATACCAGGACCAGCCAAGAAGGACAAGCCCTGGGGTCACCCCCTGACCCCGCCTTGTCCAAAGGGTGAGCCACCCTGCCCCCAGCACAAGCCCGCCGGATTCGGGTTGTTGCTGAGCGGCCAGGCCCCGAGCCATTCACCACCTGTGATAGCGTCAATCCCCCTCGGAAAGATACGCTCAGGTGAGGCTGTTCCGTGATCTGCAGTCCCCACACTGAGCCGTGTAGCCCATCTACGGTTCATGCCGACCACCTGCACACTTGGTGCTAGGCCATAGGTGCTCCCCTGAAACCGCCCAAGTGAATGCCAAGATGTGCGGAGGAGGTGCCCTCCTCTCTCTGCACTACAATGGACTTGCTGGGCCACCTAGACACCCTGCTGTGCGCGCAGATGAGAAAACGATCCTCTCACTACAAGCCACAGCACCTGAAAAATAGAAAATTGTCAGAACAGATAATAACCAAGAGGCGATGAAACCACCGCCCTGCACAAATACCCCCTTGGTTACCAATGGGCGTACCTGGCACAAAAGGCTGTCGCCCTCCACAGGCCAACCAATGTTGACATCCCTGGCCTGGGGCGCCCGCCCCACAGTGCAGTCGTAGACTGCACAACCCACTCGCTAAAACATAGCGCCGAAAAAAGGCCATCAACAAGGCCGCATGAAGCAGAGCGGCCCCGAAAGGGGAACTGCATAACCGTGCCACGGAACCAGCCAACTAACATGCAGTTCCGCGTGCTCCCAAATGCCCGGAATTGGGAAGCCGCTCTGTCGAATGCCCTTCTGATAGGTCTTCTCAACGAACCCATGGGCTTCACTAAAAAAGGCCAACGCCGCCAGTTGGACCCAAATAGTCCTCAACCCCGAACCTCTCTTTCTGTAACACACAGAAGTGCATAATATGAGCCGCCGAAATCAGCTAGCAATCCAGCAGCGCAGCGGCCCTCCGAAATTCCCGGAATGGGGAAGCTGCTCTACCATAAACCCTTTTGGTACTAAGTGCCAAAACCAGCTGAATGTCCCTACCAGGTTCAGCTTCCCAATATACCAGAGGTCCAGGGGCATTTGCGCCAACCGCGAGTCCACTTCCGGGGTGAGCTGCCGAAAGCGCTCCATCTATTGGCAAGATAGAGCGTCCCCCACCCCATTGCAGCCTCCGGGTATGTTCCCTGTCAGGAACCAAATATTCCACTGGAGGTAATAAAGTGTAAATAACCTAACTGGGTTCATCACCGACACTACTTAGAGGTCAAGGAGTTGATAACATGTACTACCGCCATGTCATCGCCCAAGACAAGCACAAACTGGTTGGCGAGTAGCTCACCCCAAAGCCCAATGGCCGCTAGAATAGGGAAAATTTCCAAAAATGCTATGTCCCTACTACACCCGCTGTCCAATGCCGGTGACCCCTAGCGTCCCAAATATGCTCCCAAAAGGCCCTGCCGGGTGCCACCACTTTGCATGCAAAGTTAAGGTGACCAACCACCTGGTGTAATTAGAGCAGCGACACCTTGCGTTGCCCCCTCCCGGGCACAAATGGCCCCTAAGGTCAGCCATCTTATTCTCTGACAACCGAAACGCCTGCTGGCGAGTATCAAGCTCAATGCTTAAAATTGTAAGCACCGTACTAGGCCACTCGGTATTCTTGTACGCCAAAGGTACCCCCAGCTGGATGGCCAACACCTGAAAAGCATGCAAGAGCCAGGCGCATCACCTTACAACCGCTGGACCGACAAAAGATAGGCACCCCGATAGTGCGCCGTGTTATGAAGCCCGATCGTATCCTATAACGTCCACTCGACCGAGGAGCTAAAGCGCTCAAATGCAGCACAGGAGACCGGACCCCCAACAGGAGGGTGCGATCCATGTAAAATTTGCTCTTAAAACCAAACCCAGGAACTCGAGATCCTTGTGATGAACTGGCAAGAGGCAAAATGCCGACTTAATGTCGCATATTGCCATTGCAGCCCCAACACCACAATCCCGTAGTACTTTTGACCGACTGGCCAAAGAAAGTGCATCGTACCGAAATAATTCCATAATTTACCGGCCCCCCTCTAGGGTATGACCGGTGAAAATTGAGGCGATATTCCCCTGGTGCTTTATTAGGCACCACCCCCAGGGGGACTATGCACAATGTGGGTACAGGTGGCGTATCAAAGGGGTCCTAATACCCTGCATTCCTAACGCGCTTTTGGCGATCTTGGCCCTGACCACACGCTCAAGGCCCGCCGCTAACCGAAAATTAGCAGCCAAAAAGGGGGAGGGGCCCTAGGCCCCTGATAAGGGATCCGAAACCCCAAAGAAAAACACCTCCGGCAGGTACTGACCCTCCACTTTACGTGGGAACTTACGCAATAAGCAATTGAGTACCCCCAGTTGAATGGGGCTGGGCCCCTTTTCCAGGGGGGCTGCTGACTGCAGCCACCCCCCCCGCCGGGGCGCCTACCCCCAGGCCTCGGCTTCGACCTGGTACAGGCGGAGAAGGCGTGCCCCCACTGTAAAAGTGGACACTCGCACTTGAAATTGTAGGGTTTTCTGCCTGCACACTAGGCCCCACCTAGAGCCACTGCCTCGCACACTAGGCCACGCCCCCTGCAGATGTGCATACTGCTGCCCCCCCGGGGCAAAATGCCGGGGGGGGGTGACACCGTGGGAACAGCAAGTGTCCCTGCCGGGGCAGCCTGTTGACCCACCGCCTGTAAGCCTAAACCACCAAATGCGGCCCGGCACCCCACTGCTCGGCGAGAGTTCCGGACTGCCCAGTGCTCCAAGCCCCACCCCCTGCCGCCAGGGCGGGGGATGGCATTTTAATAGGACCCCGGGGGCACCCATGTGTCTGCTGCAACAGGAGCTTACCACCAATACCAAGGGCATTCAAGCCTCGCCTGGGGTCCGCTGCATTCCACCTCCAAGTGCGCCGCCGCTCGCCCGTTCACCCAACGGACCCTCGTCCGAGCCATCCTCCTGGTCCGGTTCCAAATGAGGTTCGGGCCCAGATGCGTCGCCCTGTAAAGTAGACAAGTGGGCCAGCACCTCCGTCTCAAAGGTTAGCTATGCCGAGCGCCCAGAGGTGCGACGACGCCCCTCCCTGATGGGAGCACCCCGGCGACTCTTTCCTGCTCGAGGGCCTCGAACTGGCCCATAATGGCCCTTCGGACCCACTTACCCTGCCCCGGCTCTCAGCAGGACCGGGCTGTGGGCCTGGCCCCCTGGCGAGCGGGCCATTTGCCCTTAGACCCGCCCTGCTCTTTCATGGGTGCCATCAGGACACCTCCAACCCGCAGACAGGCCCGCAGCAGTGCATGTGCGAAACCTAAACTGGCCGGTCCCAAGTTCCCCTGTCAAGCCTAATTGACACAATAAGTGGAGGGGTGCCCAAAAGTTAATGCACCCTGTAGCCACCCACCCAACTGGGGAGAGAAAAATCAAGCAAGACCCCAAGCAGCTCCAAGATAGAAGGCTGAGTCAACCTCGAGCCAGCTACCTGAACACCCGGCTTCCTCCAGGGATCAAACTCAGATGAACATATGCCCATATGAACATATGAAGCTGCCTTATACTGAATCAGACCCTGTGTCCCTCCAAGTCAGCACTGTCCTCTCAGACTGGCAGCGACTCTCCAGGGTCTCAAGCCGAGGCTTTTCACACCTATTTTCCTGGACCCTTCTTTGGAGATGCTGGGGATTGCACCTGGGACCTTCTGCTTCCTTAGCCAATGCTCTACCACTGAGCCACCGTCCCTCCTTGGTAAGATCATGAGCAGAGCCTGGGCCTGCAGTACTACAGCGTTAACACTCATCCCCACCGCCAGCGGGCGCAGTGTAAAAAGGAGGGAGGGTGCTTGACCGCGCCGCCGCCCTGAAACACGGCGACATCCCTACCATATGGGAGCCACTGGATACTCCCGGACCCTTCATAAGCACCATGATATTGCCCTTAATCCCAGTCGCCCCACAGAGACACTGCAATGAGGTAATATAAGCCACACTGCGCGTCAACCTGGGAGGATGGGTGGGGGGGGGAGTGGATGAGGCAAGGCCGGGTCACATCAGGCACAATAAAATGAAGGGCCAGAAAGGGCACAGGCTGAAGCCCAAACCCCAACTCACTCTCTAACACCACAGCTGTGTGATAGAGCCATAATGGCCAGCCGTCTGCAAACCCCTTATATGCCCGCGATATTCCTCAAACGAGCCCCGCACCACGTCACCTCCAGCAACAGTGAGGAGGGCTCAGACTGACCGGCCAGAGAAGAAGGGGAGGGGGGGTAGGCAATTATCTGCACCCACCAAAGTACTCACAAGCCCCAACTCCTAACCAAGAGAGCAGCTCAATGTTTAATGGACCAAAATGGCTGAAGCCCCACTCCCACGGGCTCTAGCCCAATGAAAGGCAACTGCCCTGCAACTGGTCCCCCGCTTGCGAACTGCCCACCAAGAGGGGGCCGCTGTGCGCTTCCCTCGCTCTGAGGAGAAGAGAGAGTGGCCGTAGCACTCTGCCTCCTAAATTGCCGCCCAGGATCGCCCCCTGAATGCCCAAGGGGCTGGGGAAATCGAGGCCGCCGCGCTAGCCTTGCCCGCTCAGGCCTACCGGCCGCTAACCTCCCCAGCTGCGCAAAAACAACAGTAACAAGCTCAGCCTCGCCAGCGCCGATCAGCCGCCGCACGCGTCCGTGCCGAGCGCAAAGGAGCCGACGCTCACGCCGCTGCAGTTCCCGCCGCGCCAAGGTCCCTCTCCAATCAGGCCTCTCCGCGCCGCAACCGCATGTGGCTCTCCTTCAGAGAGCCAAAAGGAACTGCGTGCCAGAGGGCGGGGAGCCGGGGCTTATATAGCCCCGACTCCGCGCCCAAGCAAACACCCGTATATCGGATGATGCCACTCCTCCCTCCTTCCGAGGGGGCAAAGACGGCCCCCAGCCTGAGCGCCGGCAAGCCGGCTTGGCTGGGGAGGGGCCGGACCTTATCATGATCATATTAAATTTGGACATTCATACTGTTAAATCATTCTACTCACTTTGAAAATTCCTCAGAACTTTAAGGATCTGAGGAGGCTATTCCTTCATCCGACAACTGTTCTTATACAGCTTCATAGCTGACTGTGCCATTTCATGTTTTTATTTTGCATTTTACAGCTACAATCTATCTCTGGTTGTAAACCTATTCAATAAGTATTCATTTCTATTACAGGTGGTACTTATCTGTACTGAAGAAGCCCTGGCTCAAGCAAGGTCTCACATTTTAAATAATAACTAATAACAATGAAACACCTCCAGAAATTATTGCATTCACAATTGCAATTGACCTTAGTAGAACTACTTTTATATTTTATTTCTGTAATTTGACAAAGTATATGCATATAATTTGGTTTGAAAAGTGCCTTATGACAAAACATTTGTATATAGGAAGGAGGATAGTCTTGTGGGTTTTTAATATGTATTTTGAACTTGTGCTGTACTAATTTGGGCACTGTCTATGAGGTTGATGTAGATTCTAAAACTGATGGTGTGTTGCTACAATAATTTTTTTAAAGATAGGCAAATGTTGATGGTATAATCGCTTAGTGATTTTATGATATGGCCATGTGCTTTGTGTGAAGAATATTTTTTTTTAAATACATTTATCTCAGGTTCCTAACAGTTAGTTCATTCTAACAGATGGGGTGTGAGTCTTTGTGTGTCTTGGTATTCTTCTCCAGAATGAAACCACAGCTTGATCTTTAAAAACTTATAGCACTTTTTGACATCATAAAGATGGGGAAAATTCAAAGGCAGGAAAACACTTAAGAATATGAAAAGGAGACTGAAAAAACTTTCTACTTTGTAGCACTTTATTTTTCACAGGAAAGAATTGCTTGAGTCCCTTCACCAGAACAAACCCCGACTAACCTATAATTTTTTCTACTGAAGGAACTAATTAGTACAGACAAATTCTTTTTTCCCCCACAAACATGCTAAAAATAATTGTGCATAATACAGAAGGAAAAAGCAAAAGAAATCTCAAAATAATGGTTACAGTTTTTGTGTGAGAGGAAAGCATAGCTAAATGGGAACCAAATGGCAACAAAAATGGAGATAAAAAGTTCTGTCCCAAACTTCCCAGCTTATGAACCTACCCATCTACTCTGATCGTTTTTGGAAGGTCTGCTTTGGGTGGCCCAACCACCTGAGGCAAGATGGTAGGCAACTTGAGAAAAGGCCTTCTTGGCCATGGCACCCAAACTTTGGAACTAGGGTTGCCAAGTCCAATTATAGAAAAACCTGGGGACTTTGGGGGTGGAGCCAGGAGACTTTGGGGGTGGAGCCAGGAGACATTGGGGGTGGAGCCAGGAACAAGGATGTGACAAGCATAATTGAACTCCAAGGGAGTTCTGGCCATCACATTTAAAGGGACAGCACACCTTTTTAAATGCCTTTCATCCATAGGAAATAATTAAGGATAGGGGCACCATCTTTTGGGGCTCATAGAATTGGACCCTCTGGTCCAATCATTTTGAAACTTGGGGGGTATTTTGGGGAGAGGCACTATATGCTATACTAAAAATCCGATGCCTCTACCTCAAAAAATAGGCCCCCCCTGAGACCCCAATACCCACGGATCAATTTCCTATTATTCCCTATGGGAATCGTTCTCCATAGGGAATAATAGAGTGCCTAGTAGACATTTCCCTCCCCCCCATGCTTTCTAAAGGGGGGGAGGGCCTCCATACCAGGGAATCTCACCTCCCTGCCCCCTCCCTCTCTCACACACAGAAATACTTACTTGGTCTTCTTCCAGCAGAACGTTGCTTGCTGTGAAAACAAAAGCAAGGCTGCACAGGAAAAGAAAGGGAGGAGCCGTTCTCCATGGAAACTGTTACTGACCCTTTCCCATGAAGCCCTTCCTGTTTCCTGTTTCCTGTGCAGCCTTAAAAGGACACATTTTAAAAACTGATCAGAAGCTCTACAACAACATGATGCCTACAGGTATGTTCTCTCTCCCCCCCCCCCCGCCTCCAGATTTTTTGAGAGCGGGGGAGGAGGCTGCAAATTCAGGGGACCCCCACCAGGGGGGGGTTTGGGAAGCCTATTTGGAACTCTGTTCCTGAGGAGATTCACCAGCAGGTGAAGACATTTTTGTTCAGTTTGGTGTCCCCCCAGTAACTGTTATTTGCCCTGTTCCCTGGGTATGTTGTTGTTTGCATGTTTATATTTTATTAAATCATTAAATATTTTATATATACTTATAAATTATTTTTAATGATTTAATGTGGAAATGTTTTAATGTTCAACACCCTGGGAACCCTATTGGGGTGGAAAGGCAGCATAGAAATATTTAAAATAAACATTTAAATACACAGATATTCATTGTACAAAATACTAACATGTTGTTGTTTCAAGGCACCTCATAGGAGCTAACAGAAGGATCCCAACCCTCATTTTGTTTCTCAGGCAAAGGATAATTTGTCACCTTCAGCAGCGCAAGTCACTATGTGTGCTTCTTCGATATACATTGATTCTTTGAGTCAGTGTGTTAGGGTGCCACCCTAGAATACCTATTGAATATTCCAGAAAACTCTCTGGAAAGTACTCTTAAATGAGTAGTTTATGGCATGATGCACTACCCCAATCAATTAATTACTTGGATTCTAGCTAGTCCTTTTGAAGTCAATGGTAATAATTTTGGTTTAGGCTTCACATCTCATCTAAGAAGTGTAAAGTGGCTTATATGGAATTTATCCTATTTTATCCTGTTAACAGTTCTGTGTGTAAAGTGAGTTCATGGCCTAAAGTATCATGGATGATCAAGGACCCTTGGTGGATCCAAATACCACACAGTGTGAGCAATACTAAATAGTCCTCCCAGAGTCCTACTAAGTTCTATTCAATGGGGCTTACTCCTAAGAAAGAATTCTTTGGATTGCACTGTCTGTCCACTAATTCTTAGACCTACTTGTTTGAAAAATGTTAATAATAATCTTTTGAAATACACTTTGCATATAAGATTTCTCACATCTGCTGTGAATTTGATGCCATAATTGCTTCAGTTCTGTCTCAGGATGCTGTCAGAGTCCTAACAGTATAAATGACTTCCTTATGGTTAGGCCTGATGAAGTGGGCAAATTGTTTAGAAGTCTCAACTCCCCCACGTTTAGTCCTGAACTTTATTTTTCATTCTTACTGATAATCTTTGCTGGAAGAATTTTTAATTGTTCTAGATTCCACAGTGGCTTTTTGTACGACCAGCCATGATGTTCTTCTGGACAGGATGGCTTTCTTCAGTGATTCTATTTCTTATTTATTTTGCTAATTCTAGAAGGTGGTACAAGGTGAGTGTTGCTAGGCACTGTAGCATTTCTGCTGTGGGTTCCCACTTTGTCCTCCATGCTGTTTAACATTACTCCTCCTCACAAGCTATTGTATGCATATACAATCTGTCTACAGTGGAAAAGTCTCATGTTACATTCAACACATGTTCAACTCAATGTGAGATAGACCCTACATTTATCCAAGAACTGGATTGGATTGATTTGTAAAGTAAACACATATTGGCTTTCTTTCAAGCCTATTTAGAATTGCTAGTCCCTCCCCCTACTTCAGAGCTATCAGAAAGCAAGAGGAAATAGCCAAAGGATTCCTCTCTCTGTGGCAGGAATTACTCCCCAACAGGCAAGAAGCAGGCAATAAACATAATGTGTCTGCATTACCAGGAAGTGATGTAGGCATGTTGGTGACATCAGGAGTGATGCTCTGGCTTTGAGGCCAAACTCTATGGTAGAATTTGCCCCAAAATCAGAGCATCTCCCCATGCCTACATCACTTCCTTGTAACATAATGACATGCCTACATCACTTCCTTGTGACATAAGCACATAGTGTTTATTTTCTGCTTCTCCCTCCTTGCTTCTGGAAAGGGAAGCCCCTTCGCCTGCCCACTGATTTGACTGACCTGGCAACCCTAATTCAGACATATAGGCAGGATGTGCGTGCATGCATGCATTATAACATGTGAACAGAGGTACTGGAACTCTCTTCTGAGGGGCATTTGTTCCCTTCTATCACTGTCTACCACCAGTGGGTGAAGACTTCCTTGTTTCATCTGATGTTCCCTCTATGACCTGTCCTATGTTTTAATTTTTGGTTTGGTGCATTTATATGCACTATTTTTGCTTTTATGATGTGTTTTAATACTCTATTTTTAATTGTTAGCTGCCTTTGGGACCCTCATGAAGCAGAAAGATGGAATATAAATTTTGTAAATAAACAGACAAATGATAACATCCGGATGAAACTGTTGAGAAGGATCACACAGAGATTTTCACTAGGGTGCCACCAATGTGTAGATGACACAGGTCTATTTTTCCCTAACTGTTGTGTTTTCCTAACAGATCAATCTGTGGAAAACTTGAACAACTGCTTGGAGACAGTAATGAGATAGATTAGTGCCAATTAATTGAAATTCAATCCAAGCTATGCTGGTGCCTTGTTTTTAGGATAGCTGCCCCTCAAGGCCTTGGTCTTCTTTTAGGTCTTCTTTTGACCCAAGACTTTCAATGGAATAGTTACCCATCTGTTTTATTTGCTGTTTTCAAGGCTGCTTTATTTCACTACTAAAATAATGAGAAATTAAGGTAATTTACCAGTGTCTTCCTCTGAAGATTCTTCTTTAGTGGTCTCCCATTTAAGTACTGACCCCACTCAGCTTCTAAGACCTGACAAGATCAGGCTATGCCATGCTGCCTTCCCTCCTGGGAGTGTAAACTCTTCTCCAAATAATAGAAGCACCACCTGTTGCTTTAAGAAGCAAATGCCCATTGGCTGTCTACTAGAGAAGTATGGCCAACTGAAGGCTTGGTTTTTGCCAGAAAAGGCCAAGGGGAAGGGGCAGGGCTCTTTCCAGGGCTGTTTTAGAATTTAAGTGGGGGACTCATAGTGGTCAGGGGCAGCAGCAACCATTGGGTGACTGCTTCCACATCGCTTCCACACAACTTGTCTGACTCACCCATGGCCACCCCAAAAAACATTGTGGTGTAGTGGCTAGAGTTTCAGACTATGATTCAGGAGACCTAGGCTAAAAATTCTCAGTCTACCATAGAAGCTTGCTGGATGACCTTGCTCTAGTCACAGTCTAATTCACAGTCTAATCTTCCTCACAAGTTGTTCTAAGGAAAACATGGAAGAGAAGAGAATGACGTAAGTTGCTTTGTGTTCATATTGTGGAGAAAAGTGGTGCATAAATAAGGAAATAATAAGTATAGCTGAAGGGGGAGACAGATAGAATGTAGGTTAATGGGTAAGTGGGAAGAAAAGAAAAGAGCTGAGAAAGGTGAGAATGTGAAAATATGAGGGGTTGCCAAAAGAAAAAAGAGGGAATGGTGTCAGAAGGGGATGCAGGAGAAAATGAAATGTCCACTGCAAGTCCTTGTGGGTCCCTGTGATGCCTAGGTTTAACCACTCTTTTTCCTTTAAATTTTTGTTGCTGCTCAGAAGAGATTATCAGCTGGATACTTTTGTTAAATAGAAGAATTGTCATCAAATATTTTTTGTTAAGTATAAAGTATCCTGTGCAGAAGCTGGCAACACCCTGTGAGTGCACCTTCAGTTAGGTGCCTTTTACTGGTTGGGAGGAGAGTCATAAAGTGAGGGTACATCACAGTCCCCCTTTTATTATATTATATATTTTCTCCACTTTTGTTGTAAGCCAAAATGCCCTCAAAACGAGGTTGGGGAATTGTCAGGTGGGCACCTGGCTTAATCAGGATCTTTTTACCTGTGTATACAGGATTCCACGTCCAGAAAGTAATGCTTAAAAATATTAGAGACTCTAAGTAAAAGAATTAAAATTTATTAAGAAAAATATAGGCTTCCATACAAGATAAAACACTCATAAAATCATACACACAGTTCTAAGAAAAATAGATAGGGAAACACATGGGTAGACGAACAGGGTGATATTTACTGATCATAGTCTTCAAGGAAGGCCCCAATGGCGACGAGCAAGGAAGTGGGAGAAGGGACCCGAAACTGATCAGGAATCAGGGATGGATCTATGCAGTGGAATTGGGATACTGATAGAAGCACACCTGTGGGTAGCTAGTCCACAGATTATAAGGACTCTCTTGAGCCCTTAGGGGGTGGGAGGTACGAGGGAGGAGGAAGGTGGTCAGCTGATGCATGACCTCCCAAAAAGGGGAGGTTCCGCAGTGACCATAAGGACTGGACTACTACGGCAACCAATAGGAAGTTCATTGGTGGCACCTAATTGGGTGCCCATTCCTGACCAATGGACTTGCTTGGATCCTGAATACCTGAGTGAACTTTCAGGTTGAAATGGACCAGGGTGAGACTCCAAAATGACAGTTGGTGAGAAGAATAGAGGAGATTACTGGGTGGGGAGATGCTTAAGACTATTAGACTTATCTAAAAGGGTGACAATAGAGGGTCAAATCATGGCCTACGTAACACCCGGTTTACACAAAGGAACTTGGCTCTGGCTGAAGATGGTCTTCCTCTTCTTCGGTCTTCTCCTTGGCATGAGTCTTTGTCTTGAGTTCAGTAAGACAAAGAAAGTGGCGGTTGGACGATTAATCACTCCTGGGGTGGGTAGATTGCTTGCAGGCACAGGTGACATCTGATGTGTACGTGGGCTGTCTGCTTTGCTGGAATAGAGTCAAGCCTGGAAGGAAGATGGCTGCGTGTGGTGTTAGCCCTCCACAGTGGATTCCATGGTCAGTGCTTCAAAACCGTTCACCTGGATAGCTCCTGGCGGCGCAGATTCCTCCGTTCCATGGCTGGGATGGACGTGATATGGAACGACAGGTAGCCATCCATTTTCCTGATGGGCACTCTTGTAATGGTCTTGAGCGCCTTTGTAGCATTATGGCTGTTTGTACTGCATAAGTCCCTTTCGCCCCTGGATAGGTTTGCTCACACTCTCTGGCTAGACGTGTGTGAGTCACTTCTCTAGGTGCTTTGGCTACCAAGTTGGTGATTACGATGTTCTGTAAGGGGTTTTTTCCTCACATTGTACCCATAGGAACCTGAAATGTCTTATAATAAATAAATAAATACCATAATGATAAAACAAAAACAACATACAAAACCACAAACATGTCTTGATTACATCTGGAATGAATTGCTAATTCATCTGTAGGTACCATCTCTGTGTTGCAGGCTAAAATCCCTTTGATTTTTGACCCTGCTGCTGGCACTCACAAAGGGCCCCAATGTGGCCAGGGTAGCACTACTGTGCCTAGTTACCTTTGATAAAACTCAGTAATCTTTGTTTGGTTAGTTTCTAAACAAAGATAAATTATATCTCAGTGAATATTGGTGTCCCCGTGGCTTTCCTGTAGCAAAAACAATGTGTTATTTTAAACATTATACAATTAAGCTAGTTTACCACAGTTGGAATATTAACAAACAAAACAAGGCAGAGTTCTGCAGAGCTAATATAAAATGTTATTTATCCTCCAGTAGAAGGAAGGACTTTCTCCTTCAGTTAAGAAATCTGATGTGATTGGTTGATTCCAATATTTAATTTTTGAATTAAAACTCTCTCTTTTCATGTAGCCATATCTATCTCGGCTTGACTTCGCGAACGAAGATTTAAGAAGGGTACAGTAGTCCACGTCTGCTGCAGGCTCGCTGGTGGCTGACAAGACCAATGTGGGACAGGGAGGTCCGGCCACAGTGGCTGCAGGGTAAAGTCTGATTTGGGGTTGGTGCTGTAGCAGTGCGATTCTTCCTCAATCTCCTTTTGTCCTCAAGACCAGCTATGCGTGCGTTCTCAAAGGAAGAGACAGCCTGGTGGATGGTGTGCCTCCATGCTTTGCTATCTGAGGCTAGGTCAGACCACTGGTGATGGTTGATGCGACAGGTGCCAAGGGATTTCTTCAAGGAGTCCTTGTACCTCTTCTTTGGTGCCCCTCTATTTCGATGGCCAGTGGAAAGTTCGCCATACAGAGCAATCTTGGGAAGGCGGTGGTTTTCCATCCTAGAAATATGCCCTGCCCAGCGCAGCTGCGTCTTCAACAGCAGTGCTTCAATGCTTGTAACCTCCGCCCTCTTGAGGACTTCAGTGTTGGTCACAAAGTCACTCCAGTGGATGTTGAGGATGGTGCGAAGGCAGCGCTAATGAAAGCGCTCAAGGAGTCACAGGTGATGACGGTATAAAACCCACGATTCGGAGCCGTAGATGAGGGTTGTCATCACAACTGCTTTGTAAACATTGATCTTTGTGCCTTTTTTCAGATGCTTGTTGCTCCACACTCTTTTGTGCAGTCGGCCAAATGCACGGTTTGCCTTTGCCAGCCTGTTGTCAATCTCCTTGTCGATCTTGGCATCTGAGGAGATGATGCACCCCAGGTAGCTGAACTGCTGGACTGTCTTCAGAACTGATTCACCCACAGTGATGCAGGGAGGGTGATAATCTTCCTGGGGTGCAGGCTGGTGGAGAACTTCTGTCTTCTTCAGACTAACTTCTAGGCCTAATAGCTTGGCAGCCTCTGCAAAGCAGGATGTCATATGCTGCAGAGCTGATACCGAGTGGGAGACGAGTGCAGCATCATCAGCAAACAGTAGCTCTCGGATGAGTTTTTCCATTGTCTTGGAGTGAGCCTTTAGTCGCCTCAGGTTGAACAGGCTGCCACCAGTGTGATAGCGGATGTAGACACCATCGTCATCATCTAGATCTACTGCGGCTCTTTGAAGCATCATGCTAAAGAAGATCGTAAAGAGAGTTGGCGCGAGTATATATAGCCATATACTATACAATCATATGAACATTTTCCTGGGACTTAGCCCCAGTGAAAAAAAAATGTCTTAGGACTGCCTCCTAACTGTGTGGGAATTACATTCCCATGGCACCAAAGTGTGTGTTTAGTGAATATTACTACCATGAAGACAGGCTAATTGTGCAAATGTTTCCTATCAATTGGCATCGATAGGTTTGTACTATTGATACTTTTATGTTATATACTGATAGTGGTTAGTTGTGGTTCTTGTCTATTTTTTCACACAGCAGGAAGTCCACTGTTGCCAGTGTCCATTTAGGCTCATGCTGTTCCTCTGGCCATAGGTAACCTTCAAATGATTGGTGATATAAATACTTTGTGTTGTAGGGGCCCCAGTCTTTTTAATACTTTGATCCAACAGGAAAATTCATTTTCTTCTGTTTCCCAGACACACACTAAAATATACCAGCTGTACATCTTATTAGAATAAAGTTAGGTCTTAGATTGCTATTTTGTCCCATTATTTATAATAAAGCACATTTGCATTTGATAAATAGCCACAATCACCCAAGGTCTGATATGAAGGAGAATGGCCAGCAGTTGGTTCACATAAAATCTCATTAGTGACTTTTATTGTTTCTGACAATTTTTGAAAAAGAATGGTTCATTAACATGCAAATGTAGATAACCCCTAGTTCCAGGCTAATTGTGATAGTGCATTCTTATGCATTCAAATAAATCTGGCCATTTTCAGGACAAGCCAGTTTCCAAGACTAAATTATGAAAAAGGCGCTTAGCTAAGGTTTTAAGATGGAGGCTGCTTGCAAGCCTAATTATAGCTGATTATGCTTTTATTTGTTTTATCATTAATATTAAATGTTAAATTAGTCTATTACAGCCTAATAAATGGATAACAGATTTAAAATAAATAAGTAATCTATATCTGTAGATTGCAGTAGAATCTAAGGAATTACTGAGCTGATGATATAGAACTTATTCTGAAAATGCATTTTAACCACCTTCAGCTGACAGGAAGCCCTTTACAACTATTCATCATGTGCTATGTTATTGACTTCTCCTTTTAAAGTATATTTAATAGCAGCAGTTTAGCATATTTGAGCTTGTCAGCGGAGATTACACCATAGTTTCCACTAAGAGTACAAGATGTTGGACAGAACCTTTGAACAGAGAGTTGCAAGGATGCAGTTAATCACTGAAAAGTTTTGGTTTTCACATGCCCTGTGCTGTGGATGTTGTTGACATTTGATATGCATGGAAAGTTTTCATGAATAAATGGTAAAAAAATTGTCGGAGTGCTAAATTAGTGCAATGTGTCTGGATAATTCATTTTCAAAAGTAAGAAAATATTTGCGCCACATTATTTGAACTGCTTTTATAGAGCAAGTAATGCTGATTAGGTGAGTGTATGCAAGGACTTAATGAATTATCACTTCTTTATAGGTGATAATTCTCACCTTCACTTGTTCTCTATATCTCCATGGCAACCAGAAGTGTTATTACATATTTGGCACTAAAGTATATGGAAATTATTAGGGTAGATCATGCGTTGTGTCAGAACTGGAGTCTGCTGCATTGATGTAGGAACATGATACAGAACTTCATGACCTGCCTTAACTACTAGGGTGAGAGTCATAAACATTACTAGAGAGTAAGAACCAGAGATGCAGAGGCAAGCACATCACTCAAGGAAATGTCATCCAAAGCCTGTCTTCCATTATATCCTTCTTTGGTGAGGATTTACTAACAACTCAGCTGATTTCCACCCTCTAGGTATGAACTGGTAATTTACATTTGAATGTATCTGAAAAAGTGTGCATGCACACAAAAACTTATACCTTGAATAAAACTTTGATGGTCTTCAAGGTGCTACTGGACTCAAACTTGTTCTGATCTTTTGTTCAGTTATGCATGTTTCAGATCACATACTGTGCTTAGCAAGTGGGTCAGACCTATTTTATTCTGCCACAGCTAGAATTGTGGTTTAAAAGGTTGAATCCTCCCTTCTATAACCTAAATCCTACCCACATAATGGCAAAACCTCTTATGTGGCACATTTTTGCAATGTCAAAACAGTAGAGCGGTGTTGTAACAGATCCAGTAGCTAATACTGCAGAATTCTTCATGTTCTCACAGTGACTCTAAGACAAAAGCAATTCATATCAGTTTTTACCTCAGAGACTCTGCCATTATGCTCTGTCCATCTCCTCTCAAGCATGGAGGTAACCTTAGAGTGTCTTCTTCTTTGAAGTAGGGAGAAATGGTAACTATATAAACTAAGCTTGTTATTCCTGTTTGGTCCTTGAATCTGTTAAACATCTTCATTATGTTATATGCTAATTTACTGCCTCTAACAGTATGGGCTGGTAACTTCCATTTCATTATATCTGAATAAGTGTGTGTGCACACAAAAGCTTATACTTTGAATAAAATTTTGTTGGTATTAAAGGTGTCACTGGACCTTTAATTTATTTAAGATTTGGGAATTATTTAGCACAACAGTTCTCTTTAAAAGTGCATGACATTTCATCTTAGAGGGGTGTTAAAAACAAACCAGATTACAACACAGTGTTTAAGGGACATTTGGAAATAGAAATGGCTTGGCATTATACCTGTGGGGGCCTCACCAGGGCTATTAGAACCACCACCCATGTAGCAATGATAAGCGGATTTAATTGCGCCAGAAGAGATGCCATTAAAGGGCATCTGAGACTCAATTAGAGATACATATAAAGGAAGTGCTAGGATTGCTGAGAAGCAGTAGGGAAATGGCAGAGGAGTCAAGGAATCCTTGAATGTACTCTATAGGACTCATAATTTGGACCACTCCCACAGTGGATAGGGAGGATTGCCAAGTGCTCTGGCTTCAGGTTAGTAGGCATCTCACTGTTGAGAACTGGGGGAAATGATTTGAGTGGGAGAAGTGCCAGATAATATCTTCTCCTTCCAAGACACTTGGACCTTAACACAGACTGCAATGAAGTGAGTATGTGATCCCTTGTAGAGATGTGGCTTGGCTGCCTTTTAGGCAGATACCCTAGGCCAGGGCTATGCTTTCTGGAGTAAAAAAAAATGTGACTGATAATTTACACTAATGCTCTGCAACATGGTCATAGCTTTGAGTCTGGCTTGTTTTTCATTATTGTGTGTTATTTATTATTGTGGAGTATCACATGTATACTGCTAATGGTATTAGCAAAGTGCTTGCCAGCATATATTTACTCTCCCCCAACAAACAGCTTCATGATAAAGATCATATCATTGCAATGAAGGCAAACCAGGGTCACCCATGTCTGGGTCAAGGGACTAGATTTTCATTCAACATGAGAAATTTAAGGACCTGGAAGATGTGATTCTAGGAAAAAAGCACAAAGGAAAAAAGTCCAAAGAAAAAACCCCACAAACATAAATGCTCACAGGAAAAATGCCCACATAGAAACATGCCACATGAAAAAATGCCCACATTGAGATAAACCCACATGGAAAGAAGCCCACATGAGAAAAAGTCCATACTGAAAGAAGCCCATATGGAATAGGGTTGCCAAGTCCAATTCAAGAAATATCTGGGAACTTTGGGGATGGAGCCAGGAGAATTTGTGGGTGGAGCCAGGAGCAAGGTTGTGACAAGCACAATTGAACTCCAAAGGGAGTTCTGGCCATCACATCTAAAGGGACCAAGCTCCTTTTAAATGCCTTCCCTTCATAGGAAATAATGAAGGATAAGGGTACCTTTTGGGGGGGCTCATAGAATTGGACCCCCTGATACAATCCTTTTGAAACTTGAAGGGTATTTTGGGATGCTATGCTGCAAATTTGGTGCGTCTACCTCAAAAAACAGCCCCCCCCGCCCCAGTCCGAGATACCCATGGATCAATTCTCCATTATACCATTTTTTTTTTTATTAATTCCAACTATGTTTGTTGATTTCTTCCTTCTAGATACTTGCCAGAGTCAGTCCTGGCAAGTATCTGCAAACAAAGATACCATCTATGGAGATGGCACCTTTGATAAAGTGCCAGATATGATTACCATCTGTACAAATGGCATGCCAAGGTAGATAATTCATATCCACCAAGTATTTACATTTTACCTCAAAAAAAGAACATGGACACCTATAATAGATTGTTTGAAATAATGAAGCTATTGATTCCGGATCTGTCACCTCAAAAAGTTTTAGTGGATTTTGAGAAGGCTTGTATGAATGCAGTGACATTTGCCTTTCCACACGCTGAGGTCAAAGGCTGTTATTTCCACCTGTGTCAGAGTCTCATTAGGAAAATGAACAGTGTTGACTTGAAGACTAAATATTAAAGTACCATAATATGAACACAAAAATTACACTGAAATCTCTTGCTGCATTAGCCTTTGTCCCAGTCAATGATGTGAGAACTGTTTTTCATGAGCTTGCTGCCACATTTCCAGATGAAGACAGCTACAATGCAGTGCTGATGTACTTCTTTTCGACATATATTGAGGGTGCAGCAGGTAGAGATCCTCAGTTTCCTATAAGAATATGAAATCATCATGATGCAGCCCTGGAACGGTCACCAAAGACTATAAACTGTCGTGAGGGATTTCACAATGCTCTTAATTCCTTGTTCCAGTTCAGGCATCCCAGTGTGTGGCCTCTATTCAATGGACTGCAGAGGAACCTGGCTTGTCACAAACTAACATTGACTAATGAACAGGCAGGTCGCCTAGAGGTGAAAAAGAGGAAATATGAGGCACTACATGACATGGTTGCCACTTCTGTGCAGCAATATGAGCAGGTGGAAGATAAACGTAATTGCTTAAAGAGATTGGCTAATTGCAATGAACAATTATATCTGAGTTGTTATTGTTGTTAAATAATTGTTGCTTTTACTATTAGGGTTATAGTCCTTTGTCGTGGTCACTGGATGTACCACAATGTATTAATAAATTTAAAAAAATTAACATTAAAAAGTTTGACAAATTGTAAATTAATAAAGTTAAAGTATTTAATTGTATTTAAATATATTTCTATGTAGAGTTTAATTTCTGTTATTATTGTTTTTCCTTCTTAATAAAGTTCATTGGTAACAAAATGGTCACTTCTTGTTGCATGTGAATACGACATATTTTAATCCTAAAATAACAATATAAAAATAACAAAATGGTCACTTTTGTTGCATGTGAATATGACTTATTTTAATCCTAAAATAACAACAAAATATTGTTAATGGTTATCCACAATTATAAACATCTATGGTGCTTTACATATTTTTCCATGGGGGCTTTTTTCCATGTGGGCTTCTTTCAGTATGGGCTTTTTTCATGTGTGGGCTTCTTTCCATGTGGGCATGTTTCCATGTAGGCTTTTTTCCTGTAAGCATTAACGTCCATGGGTTTTTTTCCTTTGTGCTTTTTTCCGGTTACCGGAAGATGTGTAGGAAGGACAAGGGTTTCTATGTGCGATGGCAAAGGTGTCTTGCCCTTCCAGATAATTGTCATTTTGGACTCCTAATGTTAAGTTTAGAGCCACAGAAGAGGAGGCCGCATTGCACTGAAAGACCAACATGATCCAGAAAAAGAGAGAGACTGGCATTTAAATACATGACAAGCAAAATGCCTGTAATTCTGGGCATGGTTCAGACTGTGTTGCAAAGATTCTACAGGGTGAATACATACATGCAAAATACTGCTGTATGACATGTCTCCTCCTAGGGACCTTGTCAGGCCACCCACTGTTAGAGAAAGAGACAGGTTTTGCAATGTTTTATCTAGTTTCAGCACTTCATGTTTTCTCCATAGGAAAAAATGACAACTATTCTTCTTATATGGGAGGACTACACTTAGAGATGCTATTAGGATGTAACTCAATCTGGTCTTCTGCCTTTGGAGTCCCAAACCATTAAGAAAAACGCCTGTTGCTAGCCTTGTGCTGGGTTATATTTGTAGACCAAGCTAAGTGTATTGGAATGCTGAAAAATGGTGGTAGCTCAGAACTATTTGTGTAAGTACATAAAATGGAACATATAGACTGCTGTGGTGATGTAGTATCCCAAAACATGAGGTTGTCCTTATGTTTTAGTAACATCGTTCTGGTCAGTTTGGTGTAGTGGCTAAGTGCGTGGACTCTTATCTGGGAGAACTGGGTTTGATTCCTCACTCCTCCACTTGCACCTGCTGGAATGGCCTTGGGTTAGCCATAGCTCTGACAGAGGTTGTCCTTAAAAGGGCAGCTGCTATGAGAGCCTTCTCACCCCACCCACCCCACAGGGTGTCTGTTATGGGGCAAGAAGATATAGGAGATTGTAAACCACTCTGTCTCTGATTCAGGGAGAAGGGCGGGGTATAAATCTGCAATTCTTCTTCTTCTTTGTACAGTGCCAGATTAAACCCTGTGGAGGCCCCTAGGCACTCTAAATCTCAGGGGCCTCCTCACAAATTATCTCCTAATATTAGGGTTTGTAGAATCTTTCGGGCTCAAGTGCCGTGTTCTACTGGAGAAAGTTTTTCTTCCAGACATTTCGTTCTCGGCTGCGGAGAACATCCTCAGTGGCGTTGCAGCTCTGACCTTCTTGGCTGCTGTGCATTGAGTGAGGCCAGGGCTGCTGGAGAGCTGCTATTTCTAGGCTGGAGGGGGTGTGGTGAAAGGGCAATAGGTTTGTGGATGTGCCCATTGTTTGGTGGGGCTTCCTGGAAGGGTAGTGATAAGAAAACTGGCTGTTGAATGTGACCATTGTTCTGTGTTAATTGCTTCATTAGGTAAATCATACACTTGTTTCCAGCTCTTGGGTTCCTCTTTAGATTTCGCAGTCTCTATAGATCTCACAGTATCCATATTTCTGTGGTGGTTGCCCTTTTGTGCTCCTTTCTGATCATCTTAAAATGAAAATCTGTCGCTCCCTGCGGTGCGGTCCCCATTTCCCCTTCTGGTTCAGTAGAGTCTTCAAAAGGTAGACCTGCCAGTTCACCGGTGGTCACTACAGGTAACCAACTATACCAATTTTCCCACTGAGGGATATCCTACTACGAATCCAATCTCAGTCCTTGCATCAAGCTTCCCTCTATTTTCTCTAGGAACATATGCATAGGTTTTTGCTCCAAAAGTTTTAATATGCTTAAGTCCTGGCTTCTTGCCAAACCAAGCCTGGAACGGAGTAATTCCTGTTACTTTTGAAGGTATTCTATTGTGGATATACACTGCTGTATTTACAGCTTCAGCCCACAGGCCTTTAGGTAATCCAGAATTCATGAGCATTGCTCTGGTCATTTTCTGTAACACACAATTAAGTCTCTCTCTGCACTCCCATTCTTCTGTGGAGTGTATGGGACAGTTACTTCGTGTTCAATCCCTTCTGCTTTCAGAAATTTCTTAAACTCAGTATTGCAATATTCACCACCTACATCTGTCAGCAAACTTTGAAGTGCATGCCCAAATCTGTTTTTAACCATGACAACATGTTCTTTAAATTTATCAAGAGTCTCATCTTTTGATTTGAGCATATAGACAGTGTTATATTTTGTGTTTGCTTCTGTGAATACTGAAAAATATTTATTTTTCCCAATTGAGGCTGTTATAGGCCCAACAATATCACTGAATATTGTCTCCAAAAACCTTTCATTAAGCACACTGCTTTTTCCACTGAAGCAAGGTGCGGTTCCTTTTGCTCTCACACAAACATCACATTTTTCCTTGGATTTATCACAATGCACAACATCAAGTCCACAATCCTTTAGCAACTTCTCAACACTCTGCATGCTTCTGTGTGCTAACTTTACATGCCAAGCACAAACACATCTCCTATGGTCACACTTTCTGCCTTCAGTCTGGCAAACAGTCTTTTCCACAACATCAACAGCATCTGACCTTTCACTAAAGTCCATAATATAATGAGCTCCATTTCTTCCATCCAGTTTAAAACTAATTCCAGAATTCTTCTGAATAATTTCACCATCATCTCCTTTAGCAAGATATACAGCATAATTATTTCTTATAAGCACTTGGTTTGAAAGTAAATTCTCAATTGATTCAGGTACATAAGCCACATTTTTCAGTCTTACTAGCATTAAATCTCCATTAGTGGTAAGCAATTTCATTTTGATCTCACCCATACACAAACTTGTAAGGGTTTCTGGTTGGCACCTATCATTTCAGGTCTCTGACTTTCATCCAACTCTGAAAACATACCTTTATAGCAACAAATATGCATAGAAGATCCACTATCAATCAAAAATCTTCCTCTTTCACCAATAAAATTCACATTATTAACATGCATGGTACTTTCTCTGTTTTATTTGTTCCCCCCTGGGCCATGTGGCTTAGAAAATTTCTGGTTTAAAAATTTCCCGCTGCTAATATTTCTATGGCCACGAGATGGTGCCCGTGTTCCCTCATTTGAAACATGTGCTTTAACATTCCTTTGTTCAGCAGCCTTGTCCCAGATCTGGAGGCTGCTTCCTCTTTGATAGCATTTAACAGGCATTCCAGACGCAAATCTTTTTGCAGTCTCAAAATTATCTTAATTGGCTTGTAAATACTGAGTAGAGCTTTCAATATAGTTGAGATTAAGTCTCTTTCTGCAATAGCCTCACCAAGCTCCTGTAGTCTAGATTGCATACACATAAATTCCTTCAGACGTTTAGTCACATTCTCCCCTTCTTGCACTTGAAAACCAAATATTTTGCCCTTTAAATCATGAATAGTGCTTACTGGAGTTTTGTTATATTTATCTTTAAGGCATTCAAGCATTTTTTTTTTTGCAGTTTTAAGAGTGTGCAATTCAGGAATTTCATATGGGTCAAGAAATTCTAAAATGAGAGTTTTTGCAAAACCATCTAACCATTTAAAATTTGATTTTTCCTGCTCATTCTCAAGGGGATTTTCAGACAAAACTATTTCAGCTCCATAAATCTCAAGTCTTTGCATTAGGAGTGAGAGCCAGAATGAGAAATTATTCTTAGTTCAGAGCACTAAATCCTATCACTGGTAGGTTACTCACGGTACCAAAACCAAGATTTCCAGTGGCTGTTTAAGGTCAAGAAATAATTCACAAAGTCAATTACAGAGAACTCTTGGTATCCTAGGATAGTAGAGGGGTCTTGTTTGGAGCCTGAAAAAATATTGCTGAAAAAGCACTGAAGCAAAATAAATCAATGGAAAAGCTTAAAGATTGCTGACTTGATGAGAATGAAAACTAGCTTATGTCAAAGAGAATCATAATGACTGTAATATTTAAAGCTCATATTTCACTCAATTTTAGTGCTAAGAAAGATATAAAAAGCAATGATATTTACAGCTGTCTTACCTAAAGAAAACAGATTCTGAAAAAAGTACTTTCAAGCTATTTTTAAAAGAAACTTTTCTTCTGTCCTACTTGGCTACTGTAGTGCAGCATACTCAGCTCCATGCATCAATAGTTTTTATACCTTTGCTGAGACTTCACAGAACTGGACAGAAATTATAGAGGCAACTCTTTCCCCCTGAAATATAATATCCTTTCCATTGAGAAAAATACTTGATAGGTAAAACACACTTTGAAGAAAATTTTCACTGTGAAAAATGAATGACATTGCTAAATTTGATTTTACTGACATGAAACCTTACAATTTTGGTCATAGAAAGTAACACAATTTAAAAAAACAAAAACAAAAAAACAGTTCTTACAAGTGGTTCTTCTCTTGAGGATACCTCATGACTTTGTTGTGAATGATGGGAGACATCAAACAATATTTGTGCTCTGTATTGTCTAATAATGAACCTTGAATAGGCAGTTAATAAAAGTGAACATTAAATATGATAGCTAGAAATCCCACGATAGGGTATTCCTCAATTTACATTCACAAATTTAATAGCAGACAAGACTTTTGGATGCATTTAGAAGATACAATTTGACAAACACCCTCTACTGTTCAATGAGCCTATCTAAAGAGGGTAACATCATAATCCTAAACAGAATTATGACATCCTAAGCCCATTGATTTAGGGTCTGATCATATGATACATTAAATGTGCATTGGAATGGAGAAAAACAGCTTTTGTTTAATGTATGACTTGAGACTCACCTAAAAAATAATACGTGGGAGGCAAACTGGCTTCCAAGTGTAGTGTGGTGGCAGAAGCATTCCTTCATATCCCTCAGCATTCCTTCTCTTCCATGGCTGTGCATGTGAGCATGGGGGGGGGGTGCTGTTTGTCCCATTGTATGTGTATGTGGGGGGTGCTGTTTGGCCCCTGGGCAGATGTGTGGGGCTGGCAGCAGGACAAACAGACTGTCCTCCATAATGATTTTATTCTAGCAAAAGCACAAGGGTTAGAAAGGAGGGTATGCTGAAGCTCTTCCTGTTGCCATGCTATGCTCAGGTCTCATTTGGCTCCCAACACACTCTTATTAAGGTGAGTTCTGGGTCACATATTAAATGTGAGTTGGGTTTGGGTTTCCTTCCATCTAATTCATGTTTTGCACATAATCTAATTGCACCCCCATTCGGAATAAAGAGGCAGACAAGAATGTTGGGAAAACGGGCCACTTTATTAACTACAAATAACATGGCAAAGTAACGATAATAGGATGAGCCCTGGGGTCTTACCCTGAACCCGCCAAGTCCAACAACGGGCGAGCCACCCTGCCCCCAGCCCTAGCCAAACTACTGTGGCTAGAACCGGGCCGGCCGACCACACATGCCATCCCCTTAACCCCGCCCCGATTACCAGAAGGAGGCGACCAAGGGGGAGGCATGAAATCCATGACATTGAGGCATAAAGCCCATCTGCCTTTCCTACGGTTTGCCTGCACAACACAGGTGCATAGGCCTGGGTGCTCACCGGCAGTGTACTGCACTACTTGCAGTACAAGGTAGGCAAAAAACCCCCCACCAACGGCCAATCAGGTGAGAGTGAAAAAATTCCTACCTGGCCCCCAATAAGGCGACCGGTGAAAACCTGTACTACTGCAGGGTGGGTTGGTGGGCCAAAAGCTCCCTAAACTGCGTAGGGAGAGGCGGGGCTGAGGCTACTTATAGCCTCTCACCCCACCCAACAAGTAACTGCCCGGATGCCCGGGAAACACGTCCTCCTGCATCCTCCGGGGATGCAAAGGCCGGCCCCGTGGCGCGCAGCCGCTTTTGCGGCGCGGCCGGGGCGGGTCCCAATTAGACTCTTAGGACTCTTTGGAGTTGCATTGGATAAGCCACTCACTCTTCTACAGTTCTTTACCCATAAAATGGGAATAGCAGTCAATAGAAGTATGTTCATTATCCCAACAAAGATTTCAAAATACTTTTAAAATTATGTACATGAATACTATTTTCTAATTTGTTTAAAAGGAGCAAAGTTTGAGAGAAAAAGAAATCCAGGGAGGATCCCTAATCGTACTGAGAAACTTTTTTTTGTTTGTTTCTCTTGCACAACAGTGGATTGCAATTTAATATGTGATTCACAGGTAGCAACATCCTGAGTTTACATGTCAGTATGAAAGCTGAACATCCCATTTCTGTTCTTGAATGTTAAAAGTTGCTTGAGGGTTAGAGTCTGAGAAACATGCTGACTCAGCCACTGGCTTGTGAAAATCTCCCAGAACTTCTATTCAATTGGATTTTGTTCATTTTTCATTCATGTGGATTCACAAAAAGTATTCCATTGAATTTCACATAATTTTAAGGATTAAAAAACCTGAAAGAGTAAAGAAACAACAGAACACTCCTCTATATTTCTGCAATGTGTACAAAGACTACCATATCATATCAACATTCTGCTGGGCTATCTTGCTTTTAAATGCCAGCCAACAAAGTGCTGGTGTAAAACTTGCCTAGCACTGTGGTCCTGGTTTGCAGGCCAGAAATGGGCAGGGATGGGGCATTCTGAAAGTGAAGTAGGGCTTCATCAGCATCCTGATCCCCTTCAGTCCATACCCTGACCCAGGCACCAGCATAACATTATACCAGCAAATTAAGCCGGTGAATATAAACACTCAGCTTGAACTCAATGGGGAGAAAAAACAACTACACCCAGTCCCCTGATCTAACTACAGTCATGACACAGAGTAGAATGTTATATAAGGAGGTCAGTTACAGGTAAAGCAGCAGCCATCCAAGATTTAATTCTGGATGAGAATTTGACCCTCCATGTGTTACTGAAACCTGGTATCACACGGCAGGGGCTTAGCAGGGCCTTCTACTGGCTGCCACCACTCTAGTAAGGGTCTGTATGGAGGGCCCAGAGCACCCAAACACCCTTGTCTTTCTTATTAATAAAGACCTTTTAACTGTGACCAAGGAGACGTAAGAACCCAGGCAAGAAGTTTATTATTAGTGCTCTAAAACAATAAGTGGGTGATAAAAATTTAGTGCTAAAGTGAATATGAAACAGTAAAGGCTGGTGTAAATAAACAAAAGCCCTGACACGTTTAGCTATACAGTCCCTACTCTAATACCAACACTCACCACACTACCATTGGGTGAGGGATCTTCCTGCTGCCTGTTCCAGAGAGCAGTCTTTCTCTGTTTGCAACCTCTCTACACAGAGAACCTCTCTGCCTGCAGCCTCTTCAGGAAAGAACACACCCCGGCAGGCATGGAGGTGTGGGCTATTGGAATTCTTTCACCCTAGCTTGATGTCCTGTGCAGGACTCTGCTGGATTTGAGAGTGTGTATGTAGGGTTGCCAAGTCCAATTCAAGAAATATCTGGGGACATTGGGGGTAGAGCCAGGAGACTTTGAGGGTGGAGCCAGGAGACATTGGGGTAGAACCAGGAGAAAGGTTGTGACAAGCATAATTGAATTCCAAAGGAAGTTATGGCCCTCACATTTAAAGGGACCGCACACCTTTTAATGCCTTCTATTCGTTGGAAATAATGAAGGATAGGGGCACCTTCTTTTGGGGCTCATAGAATTGGACCCACTATTCGAATCTTTTTGAAACTTGGGGGGTCTTTTGAAGAGAGGTGTTAGATGCTATGCAGCAAATTTGGTGCCTCTACCTCAAACAACAGTTTCCCAAAAGCCCCAGATACCTGCGGATCAATTCTCCATTATTCCCTATGGGAATTGGTCTCCATATGGAATAATGGAGTGCCCAGCAGACATTTCCCTCTCCTGCACCATGCTTTCTGATGTCCCTGAAGTGGGGGGGGAGGGCCTCCAAACCAGGGAATCCCCTACCCCACTTGGGGTTGGCAACCCTATGTGTATCTAGTGCTGGGAGTACAAGACAGGACTGGGATTCTTTTAATGTGGAAACATGCTAAATGAACTTTAAACTGTGGGAAATAGCAACTGGGCAGTAACCTGAGGCTGCTGCTGGTAGGATTTGGCAAGAAGGCCCACTGCACCAATGCAGTGATCAGTACAATGTGTTGGGAACAAGGAGAGCCCTCTGAATGACAAGGAGATAGCAGCAGCGGTAGGAGAGAACCATATTTCGATGCGGAAAATATTTGCCCCAAATCATCATAATCATCATCGACTTCTTCAACTTCTTCTACTTCTTCTTCTTCAACTTCTAGCTTGCCCTACCTTGCAAGCAGGCTCAAGGTGGGTTACAACAACTAATGAATACATAATTCAACGTCTAAAACTTCAAACCAAGAATTAACAGCAACACAATCATCAATAAATAACAATAGCAATTATTCCATATCTGATTGCTCCCATATAGATTCCCCACAAGTGTGCAGATGGATGACAAATTAGTTCTGATGGGACAGATGAAGAACAAAATAGGTTGCACTTAGCAAGCCAAACATGCAATGCAGGGAGAGAAAGGTCAAAAGAAATAGATTTCTGCCACCTCAGCCATAAGTCTAGTGGAACTTCTTCATTTTGCAGGCCCTGAGGAACTTAAGTCCCACAGGGCCCTGATTTCAGCAGGGAGGTTGTTCCACCTGGCCAGTGCCAAAGTCGACAAGGCTCTAGTGAAGACTAAGCAGACATCCCTGGGACCATGGACCACCAGCAGATCTCGATCCATTAAGCACAGTGATTTTCTTGGGACATACTAGGAGAGATGGTCCTGAAGGTATGTGTCAGAACTTAAGAACTTCAAACGGATCCCATACTTGGTTTCAAAGCTAGGATTTTATTAGAGAGAACTAAGTACTGGAAGAGACGAGATAACAGTGATGGCAAGGGCCACCACTAGCACAGTTTTATACACTAAAGCAAACACATCACAAAGCCACAATTCACCCCCTTGCGAGCACATCTGTCTTCCCACCATCCACTATCAGTAAGGAGGTTGCCTCCTCGTTCTGAAGGCCACACTGCTTGGCTTCAAAGGGCACTAGTGTGAGAATGTGCAGAGACACACCATAATTCAATCTACAGCCCTAAATATTTTGGATACCAGTAGGGCAAGGTTAATTGCTACATAGGCACTCGGGGTTGTTAAGAGGTTACAACATGGAGTCAGTTTGGTTCAGTTACAATCTGAGCATGAGCAATACTGAAAGTACAAAGCAGGTACTGGTTACATTACAGTTAAGCCTCAGCAGTAGTTACAAGTTCTGACATACTGCCCCCCCTAAGCGCCCCCCCCACGGGGAACCAACTTGGGCTTGTGTGGGTACAGTAGGTGAAACTTTTTCAGCAGTTGCGGAGCGGATACATCCTGTGACTTGACCCACTCGTCACAGCTCGGAGGGAAGTGTTTCCATCTGATCAAATAATACAATTGGCCCCTCTTTACTCTGGAATCCAGAATTTCCTGGACCTCATGGTGACTCTGACCCCTCACTGTCGTCGGAGGGGGCGGCGGGGCCCTGGGATGGAATGACGTAGCACCAGGGTCTTTCCGAAGAAGGCTGCAATGAAAAACAGGATGGATCTTACTTAGAGACTTGGGCAGGTCGAGTTCTACGGTTACCTTGTTTATGACCCTTTTGATTTTGAAGGGCCCCAGGAACTTTAGAGCAAGCTTGCGGCACGTTTGTGGGAGGGGGAGGTTCTTTGTAGATAAGAAGACCGTATCCCCCACCCTCAATTCCCACTCGGGGGAATGTTTCTTGTCGAACTGCTTTTTGTATGCTTTTTTCGCTTCCTCCAGATTTTCCTGAATACCCTTCCAGCCTTCACGAAGGCCCTCCCACCATTGTTGGCAAGAAGTGGGCTCGGACGGGCTGGCGGGGAGGGCGAGCGTGGGAAACGGCTTGCCCTCGTAGCCGTTAATGATTTGGAAGGGAGAAGTTTTGGTAGAGCTGTGGAGGCTGTTGTTATAGCCGTATTCAGCGAAGGGGAGGAGGTCCACCCAGTTGGACTGTTGGAAATTAATAAAACATCGGAGATATTGTTCCAGAAGGCCATTAACCCTCTCAGTCTGTCCGTCCGACTGGGGGTGATAGGCGGAGCTGAGACCCTGTTCAATGCCAGCAAGTTTGCAGAACTCCCGCCAGAAGTTGGCAACGAACTGCGTTCCGCGGTCACTAATGACCTTGTCGGGGAACGAGTGTAGGCGTACAATGTGAGTGAAAAAGAGCTGAACGAGCTTTTTTGCTGTGGGGAGTTGCTTACAGGGGATGAAGTGGGCCTGTTTAGAAAAAGTGTCGACCACAACGAGAATGACCGTTTTTCCCTGTGAGGGAGGAAGCTCAACAATGAAATCCATGGAGACTACTGACCAAGGCCGGTTGGCCGTGGGGAGGGGGACCAGGTGGCCGGGGGGTTTACCCCCCCTTCGTTTTGCCATGAGGCAAGTGGGGCAGGCGAGAACGAATTCGGAGACGTCTTTTTTGATTTTTGGCCACCAAAACTGTCGGGTGAGTAAGTTGAGCGTTTTGACATAGCCGAAATGGCCTGCTAGGCGACTAGAATGGCAGCGTTGGAGGACTTCTTTTCTGAGGGGGCTGGGCACATAGATTTTGTCATTGTGCAACCAGAGACCGTTTTCACTCTTAGTTAGGTTAGGTGGACGGTCAGTTTCTAGGTTTGATTCAGTAAGGAACCGGGGTAGGAGGTCTCCGTCTGGAGGGGAGGTCTGTTTCCCCGAGCGGGTGGTGACTCCCCCCGAAATGGCTGACGGGGGAATGAGTGAATCTACAATTTCCTCTCGGAGACTGTCGTGCTGGGGCATGCGTGAGAGGGCGTCTGCCAAAAATTTTTTTGAGCCTGGGATGTGTTTCAACACAAAGTCAAATTTTGCAAAGAAGCCCGCCCACCGGATTTGTTTTGCAGTCATTTTGCGGCGCCCGGTGAGGGCTTCGAGGTTTTTGTGATCGGTCCATATTTCAAAAGGTACCCTCGCTCCTTCAAGCCAGGAGCGCCAGGTTTTAAGGGCAAACATGACTGCAAACGCTTCCTTGTCCCAGACAGACCAATTTCTTTGTTCGTTAGAAAATTTTCTAGAAATGTAGGCACATGGACGAAGCACCCCGTTTTCTCCCCTTTGCATCAATATGGCTCTGATTGCGGCGTCGGAGGCGTCGCATTGAACCACGAAGGGTTTCAACTCGTCAGGATGTGCTAACACGGGTTCTGTGGTGAAGAGGCGCTTTAATTCGGTAAAAGCCTTTTGGCAGTCCGGCGTCCACGTTAAGCGTGCGCCTGGCTTTTTCGCCTCTTCACTTTTGCCCTTGGTTTTTAGGAGTTCGGTTAGGGGAAGCATGACTGTGGCGAACCCTTTGATGAACTCGCGGTAGAAATTTGCGAACCCGATAAAACTTTGGAGCTGTTTGCGGGTTCTGGGGGGTTCCCAATCCAGCACCGCTTGGACCTTTGCGGGGTCCATTGACAGTCCCTCCCCCGACACTCGGAAACCCAGATAGTCAAGCTCAGTTTTGTGAAATTCACACTTTGCCAACTTGGCGTACAGTTTGTGTTTACAAAGGGTGCTTAACACTTTCCTGACTAGCGGAACATGAGATTTGAGATCTTGCGAATAGATAATGATGTCATCAAGGTACACCACCACCCCCTTAAAGAGGAAGTCACGTAGCACTTCATTGATAAAGTTCATGAATACCCCTGGGGCCCCCTGTAGTCCGAATGGCATGACTAGGTACTCGAATTGTCCTAGAGGGGTGTTGAAAGCCGTTTTCCACTCATCCCCCTCCTTAATGCGGACGCGGATGTACGCGTCCCGAAGGTCAAGTTTGGTGAATATCTTTCCTTTCGCTACAGTGTTCAACAAGTCTTTTATCAACGGGATCGGGTAGGCGTTGGACATCGAAATCCCGTTTATCGCACGAAAATCTGTGCAAAGCCTAAGCGTCCCGTCCTTCTTCTTTCGGAAGAGGACGGGGGCGGCGTGGGGGGCTGTGGCCGGCCGTATGAACCCACGCTTAAGGTTTTTGTCCAAAAATTTTCGGAGTTCCGCTTTCTCCGCCCAACCCATGGAGTATAGTTTCGCCTTGGGGAGCTGTTGCCCCGGGATCAATTCAATGGCGCAATCCGTGGGGCGATGGGGTGGTAGCTCATCTGCTTCCTTCTCGCTAAAAGCTAGTCTCAAGTCCCGATATTCCTTGGGAATCGAAGCGACTTCCTCGAGTGTGAGGCAAGCCCGTTCGTTTTGGGGGGGAGCGTGCGGCCCCCATTCGGGGCGCCAGTGGTGGTGTTCGCACCTCCAATCGGGGAATCGGACGATCTGTTCCGCCCACCTTATGTCGGGTTGGTGGCGGGCGAGCCAAGCCGAGCCCACCACCACATCGAAAGAGCAAGAGGGGGCGATTACGAAAGTTTCAATCCCCCAGTGCTCTTCGGTTCCTACCGGGACCGCTTGGGTCTCAAGAGTACACGGTTCCCCCCTCATGGGTCCCCCGTCCATCTGTTGAAATTGCATCGGTTGCGGTAGAGGCGAGGTGGCTAGTCCCAGTGCCTCTACTAAGCGGGGGGTAATTAAGTCTCTGTTACACCCTGAGTCGATTAACGCTCGGGCGTGCATGAACCGCTTTAAGTTTGGATTAAGGAGGGTGACTGCCATAAACAATAAACCCCCAGTGGCTCTCACCATGAGGAGTGCCGGCTGTTGTTGGACCTGCTTTGCGGCACCCATTAAAGCAGGTCGCTGTCGTTTCCCGCCGACTCGGTCTCGTCCGATTCTTCGGTTGATTCCTCCACGGCCGTCAGGTCGGTGGTAAAATCCTCGTCAGTCGCCAAGGAAGTGGCGACGGAGCCCCGACTGGGCTCCTTCGAGCGGCTACTCTTTTTCTTTTTCGGCCCCGAGGCGGCAGGTTTTGCCGAGGGTGGTGTTGCTCCTGCTTTAACGGGGCAGTTGGCGGCGAGGTGATCCGGGTCTCCACATCTAAAGCATCTGCGCGCGGCGGCGGGGGTTGAGGTCGCTGGGGTCTTCCTCCCTTCCGCTTTAGTCAGAGTGTGTTTGGCCCCCTTCTTCCCCAACTGCTGCCGACGCATCCCCACATGTTGGAGGTTGGTTTCCACCTCCCCGGCCAGTTGGATCCATCCGACCAGGGTGTCGGGTCTCCCTTGGCTGTAGCAGCGGTCGAGGATGTTCGGGTTCAAACCATTGCGGAACGCGGTGTACTTCATGACTTCGTTCCACCCCCGGGCCGCTGCACAATATCCCAGGAACTCAGTAGCATACTCGCGAGTAGTGCGGTTGCCTTGCTCGATGCGCTGGAGGGCAGCGATGGCTTTCTCCTCTCGAAGGGGGTCGCCGTACTGTCGGAGCATCGCGTGCAGGAAACCCACGACTGTTGCCAGCTCGGGCTTCCTTCCCGTGTAGAGCCCCACGTACCACTTGCGGGCCGGGCCCCTCAGGCGGGACGAAATATGGTTTACTCGGCTGGCCTCCGTCGGGTAGTCGGCACCCCAATGGGTGAAGAACGTGTCGCATTGTATCGTGAAATACTCCACGTCCTCTGGATTCCCGTCGAATGTAATCTTCAACTCTCTGCCCCTGCCGTCGCCCCCCCCGGGGGCCGCAGGGCCAGGGACCGCCGGGGGTCCCCCTGGGAGCGGGGCCTGGGGTACTGCCGGCGGCGGCACCGGGCCTGGCGGGGCAGGCAGCACCGGGGCGGGGTGGCGCCGGTTGCGCCGGAACGGGTGGTGCCGGTGGCACCGGGGCAGGCGGTGCGGGCGGTGGCAGAGCCGGCGGAGCCGGGGCGGGTACCACCGGTGGTGCTGGAGCTGGCGGGGCCGGTGGAGCCGCGGGCGGTAGCCCCAGCGGCAGACCTCCTCCTAACGGCGGGATCCCCAGGACCGCAGTTTGCAGGGTTCGAAGCTGGTCGTAGATCGCGCCCAGGTTCTGCTGCATGTCCTCCGCCATCGATACGCGGGACCTGTGCACGTCGTCGTGAATTTCCCGCACCCAGTCGAATAAGTCGTTGCGGAGGGTTCGGATCGGGTCGTCCCCACCTCGCGCCCCGGGACCTTCTCCCAGGTCCTCGTCGTCGTCTCCGGTTCCTCCTTCGCCCAACATGCTCCGGTAGCGCTGCTCCGCGGCGTCGATCGCGGCCGTGGACTTCCGCGGGCTCCAGGGTCGTGGGGCAGGGAACGCGTCGACCGAGAAAGGCGCCGGGACCTTAATTTTTCGCCGGACCCCCGTCACCTTCGGGTCGAGCGGCGGATCGTCTGTAGGGGTGGTGGGCTCTCCGCTGTCTGGAACTTTTGCCGCCATCGGACCAGGTTTCCAGTTCAGATAAGCCACGAAACAATGGGATCACTGTTATAATGTCAGAACTTAAGAACTTCAAACGGATCCCATACTTGGTTTCAAAGCTAGGATTTTATTAGAGAGAACTAAGTACTGGAAGAGACGAGATAACAGTGATGGCAAGGGCCACCACTAGCACAGTTTTATACACTAAAGCAAACACATCACAAAGCCACAATTCACCCCCTTGCGAGCACATCTGTCTTCCCACCATCCACTATCAGTAAGGAGGTTGCCTCCTCGTTCTGAAGGCCACACTGCTTGGCTTCAAAGGGCACTAGTGTGAGAATGTGCAGAGACACACCATAATTCAATCTACAGCCCTAAATATTTTGGATACCAGTAGGGCAAGGTTAATTGCTACATAGGCACTCGGGGTTGTTAAGAGGTTACAACATGGAGTCAGTTTGGTTCAGTTACAATCTGAGCATGAGCAATACTGAAAGTACAAAGCAGGTACTGGTTACATTACAGTTAAGCCTCAGCAGTAGTTACAAGTTCTGACAGTATGTTGGTTCCAGACTGAATAGAGCTCCAAAAGTCAAAACCAGAACCTTGAACTTGAACCAGTATTCAACTGGAAGCCAATGTGGCTGGTGAAGCACCATATGTACAGGTGCTCTTAATGGTGGTCCTATCAGAACATGTGCTACTGCATTCTGTACCAGCTGAAGTTTCCAGATCAGACTCAAAGGTAGCCCTTCATAGACCAAGTTGCAGTAATCCATCTTGTGACCATTGCAGGGGTCACTGTGGCCAGGTCCAGGGAAGAGAGAAAGGGAGCCAGTCACTTGATTTGGCAACATTTGTGACTTCAGCCTCCATAGATAACAAGGCATCCAACATCACATCCAGACTCTTCACTGTTGGTGCTCCCAGCACCCCATTAAGAGCTGGGAGTTGGATCCTTGCTCCCACAGAGGCAGGCAATGACAAATCACCAGTGTTTATCTCTTGTCTTGAAAACCCCACAGGGCTGCCAAAAGTCAGCTTGACAAAATCTTCCACCATCATTGTATGGGATATCTCAGAAACAAGCCTGCTCCAGAAGCCATATTCAGGTACAAACAATGAACAGAGGAATGTAGCAGGAACAAAAATGTTTGCCCACACCTCCCACAAAATAGGCTTCTAGCTCTTGATCAGGAAAGCTAAAACAACTACTGCTCCCAAATCACAGGGAGAAGATCTAGTGTATGCACACAGTGCATTTTTGGGAAGAAAAAGAAAGATATGTTTAATTTTTTGAGGAATGTGAAAATTTAACAGGGGCTTCTACAATAAACAAAAAATAATAATGGAGAGGCTTATTTCACCTGGCATGCTCCCCTTATCTCTGTACTGAAAAAAAAAGCCATTGAGTTGAGAAAGTGTATCTCTTTTTCATTTCATTTTAAACAAGCTAGTGTATCTTATTTCACTAATATAATTTATAATATATTAAACAACAATGCTGCTGTTAGTAATGCACATTGCATATCAAAGCTACTTTTAAAAATTCACTTCAAAATTTTTGAGTATAAATTCATGACAGGATTTCCTTCTACTAAGTGATGAGTTGACTGCGCTTTGTCTCTGGTATATCACTTTTATTACTTTAAATTATTTTCCATATGTTGCCTGTTGAGAACTATTTTTTACAAGTGTGCAACATTTCTTATATAAAAGTCTGATAGATCCCAAAACAGCTAAACAGTCTCATGTCTTTTACTCCTTGCTCTTTCCTGCCCTGGAGAACAGTTTTGGCTCTTGCATTCCCGCACCCCATTTGTAGATCTGATTCTGTTAAGAATTAGTTTAAAATTAGAGCTTTCAAGCTTCTTGGATGCCAGGATCATATTTGTAACATCTGCTGGATGTTTCTTCAGAAGAGGTACAGATTACAAGGAAAGCACAAGGCCAAGTACATGATAGCACAAGGATACTCCTGTGCATTAGCTGTTCACAGAATGAGGCTTCCTGTCACAAATTGAATTTCCTTCTCTTTATACTCTTCTAGATCTTGGAGCATATATAATCGGTTGAACAGAAGATATTTAAGACTTTTGGAAACCTGCAGGCCTTACTCAATTTCAGTTGCTCTGCCATGTTAAGAATGTTTTCCTCAAATCCTCTAGGATTCCTTTTCACAAATATCTTTCCATGTGCAACATGGTATCCCTATCACCTGCAAATGTACTGTAAATTCTGCCTGTTACTTGTTATTGGAGGTGTATGTGTGCACCCCACATGTAGATGCATTAACTCTATTTCTTTTAAAGGAACAGGATACATATGTTCCCAAAAAAAAAAGCCATGCACAACAGGATACTGGAATTCTAAAAATGGGAAGATAGGTCTTGGTGATGTTCCTGACCCCCTGGAACAAAGATTAAGGGTAGGCTGAAGTGGGAGCGGAAAGTCCTGCTCTGTGAAATGTATAGATGGTTGGATAAACACCTTTATTATGTATGATATGCTAAACCTCATCACTTTTGCCATACTTGAAAAAATGTATTCTAAGATGATCAATTTAAATGGAAAAATATAAAGACATATTATCTTAGACTTGGTTGCTGCAACCATACATTCTGCCATTTAGGGGCACCAACTGTTGTGACCTATCCACAACATACCCATTTCTTTTCTATGTAAGTCTAGATTGGAAATGTAAACTATGTGAGTCTCTAGCCTCTACCTGTTTTAGTTGATTTTCTAGAGCATTTCTGTAAAAGAAACATTATCTTGCTCTCAGCTGCTATCAAGAACCAAAAGCAATTGAAATGAGTGTGCAGTCCAGTCTTATACATACCTCAGAAGTAAATCCCACTGTGGCTGTGATCAGATGAGCACTTTGAACTGAAATAATTGCTGTTCCCTTATGGATTTAAAGTGCATGATCAGACAGCGACATCTCCCTCCCCTTCCCCAGTTGTTGGCACCCCATTCTGACCCACCTTCAAAACTGAGTTATTAGGCACTGGGGAAAGACTGGTTCATATGGATGTCAGTGCTTTCATCCTGCATTTCTGGGTGGCTGAGCACCCCAGTTGAGAATTCAAGCTAGTTGGGAAGGGTGAAACTTCTCATCCATTCCCCCCTTCTTTGATCTGGTACAGATGTGTGCATTAGCACATAATCACCCCTGGGGCATCAATTGCTGTTTGTGCATTGATTAGCTACAGTTTACAGGCATCTGTCAAGAGTCACTCCATCTTGTTCCTCTTGTCATGTGTATTCAACCAAGGTCAAAGAGCTGGAGGAGATGAGAACCATGAATTGATAGTGGGCACCTGTGGTGATGAGAGCTTAGCAAAAACCCCGTGCAAAACCCCCGATTTTGCTTGGCGTGCTTTGGCTTGAATTATAACGGTCAGGGCAAAGGTTTATAAGTTGGGGGAACTGACAGAGAGGTCAGTTCCGACAATGCCCATGAAGCTGGAATAAAGATCTTGAACTTCAACTGTCTTTTCCTTGACTCTGGGTCTGACATTTTGTTGGAACTGGCTTATCACCCTGGCCTAGCCTAACCCCAGACTCAGGATGGCTGGTGAACAGGATCAGGCTATGGGGATTACTAAAACGGACAGTGAGGAAGAATCCAGGCTCGAAGGGCCATGGGACACCCCAGTCACTGTGATGGTGTAGAGGAAAAACTGGGGCTCCTTGGATTTCCGGGAGAGTATTATCGGAGACCTGAGAGACGACCCCCAGCAGTACCACCGACTTTTGGGACTGCAATGCTCCTACCACCCGTGGGGGTTTCAGAGCTACAAAAGTCGAGAGGAGGACCCCCAGACTGGCAAGCTAGTGGACCCAACCATGGAGTGGATGCAAGAAGCTTTAGCCACTCAAAGTACCCAACTGTACGCATATTTACATGAAGTTTATATAATTTTCAGCATAGCAGGCTATGATGACCCCTGTCCAAATTCCTTCCCTCAGAGGCAATATTTTCCCTCCATTTCTCTTTTCCTGTCTGAGTGAGCCACCCTAGTAACATGTTTCCTTCTTCCTTGAAGAACTCTAGTTATTCCACCCTTTGTCAGTATATTTTACTGCTGGTTCAGCCCAGGAACCTGAGGGAAATTTGGGACTGCCATTTAACTTAAACCACTAAAAATGGCATGTTGTCAATGCCCTCTTCAAAACTAACTACCTGTTTGACTGGACAGGGAAATTCTCCTTTCATTGTCCCCTTTCTTTGGCCCGAATGGGAGTCTCTAACTACCCACTCATCCTTGCAAATTTTCTCCAGATCTCCTGTCTGTATTAAACTGCTCTCAATCGAGGCTAAAATTAGACTCAACTCAGTCAAGGCAGAAATCTGATTGACTCTCTCCTCAGCATGCAGCTTTCAAGTCTCTCTCTGCTCAGCTGATGCTAACCAATCAGATTGCTTGGAGCTACCTGTCACTCAAAGCTCTCAATTTATGTGAAGAATTAACCCTTCAGCCTTGACCTGCATAGCCCTGGCAAACCCAGTCTCGTCAGATCTTGGAAACTATGCAGGTCCAGCCTTGGCTAGTATTTGGAAAAATGGCCTCCAAGGAGTCATAACACAGAGGTTAGTGATGGTATGCCACCTCTGAATGTCCCTTTGCTTTCAAGCCCTCCTAGGGATCACCAGAAGCCAGCTTGACTTGATGACAAAAAAAAAATATTTTTAAACCCTTCATGGTCCTTGACAGCAGTTCTAAGCTTTTGAAAAGTGCATTCCAACAAACAGGCAATGACATGAGCAAACAATAATCCATTCTATATTTGGTATGTATTCATGTATGCATTGTTTGTTTGTTTTTCATATTATGCTCTATATATGATTGTTTAGCATGAGTTTTATGTGATAGTTTTATAATGGACAGCTGCTAGCTCATCAGCATTTCCAACAACAATGCTTTCATTTTTCCTATATCAGTAAATTGGCAAAACTACAATGTAAGTGCACTCTTCCCTAGTTCCACTCCTAACACAAACATCATCAAATCTATTAAACACTGGGCTGTACTTTAGAAAGCTGGATTTCTTCCAATGAAACAAAGAGCAATATAAAAACCAAGTCATTCACATCCAAGAAGTTGTTATAAAATTTTCTATGAAGCATCTGAGAGCTTCTATGAGTCCAAGGGAAACTTTTTAGTGAAATTCCAAGACAGAATGATGGCACTTTTTACACTATATCACTATGGAGAATTAGATTTTAAATGGGCAAGTGATGGAACTATCATAAAATCAAGTTACTTTACCAACAGCCCCAGTACTTTCCTACCTTGAAGAGCTGCAATAAAAATGTATTGATGCTGGGACAAGACATATAAAGGCTGCATGCATGAGTACATAGAAGGGATTCCTGAGTGTGAGACATTTTCATGCCAAATTATCTATAATAAGGCTCCTTTCCTAAGGAAATATTCTCAAATTGTAGTATCACTGTAACATTCATAATGTGTAATGCAGCAGAAAAATATTCCTTGCCACTGTCCAGTTCATTGAATTTTCCCCTGATGTAATTTCAGATGGCAAATGTCACCTCCTGTAAAGTATGAATCACATCTTTCTTTCTTTCTTTCTTTCTTTCTTTCTTTCTTTCTTTCTTTCTTTCTTTCTTTCTTTCTTTCTTTCTTTCTTTCTTTCTTTCTTTCTTTCTTTCTTTCTTTCTTTCTTTCTTTCTTTCTTTCTTCCTTCCTTCCTTCCTTCCTTCCTTCCTTCCTTCCTTCCTTCCTTCCTTCCTGGTCTGACAGCTCCACATTACCTTTGTGAACTGAAATGCTGTTATCCACCAAAGAGTTGTTGAAAAGTGTTGTTTTGATTTGATAAATACTGTAGGAATATAACCCAAAGGAATTCTACTAAAGGAAATATTTGATGCTACTTCATTTCACATTTTTGCTAGAACTTTGAAATAACAAGGCCCATCAGGGATACCAGTTCTGATTATGTTTTGACTGATAAAACTTTTAGATGTGCAGCATGCTAAGGGGTCCTTCCACTCTTAATACATATAAATAGGATCTTCATGCCAGACTTTAGATAGTCACCTTTATTTTTATTTATTTATTTATTTGTTGCAATTTCCTTGTTGCAAATCTGTAACCCATAAAGAATTCAAGGAAGTTATAGAGGAATTGCAGAATTCTATGCAATTGTATTTTGTGAATGCATTGAGTCAGGTGCAGGCAAATCTGACAGAACAATTACGGTAGATGGAGTAAATAAGAAATTAGCAATTGATGGAAGCAATTGCAATTGATGGAAGTAAAGGAAGAGATTCATGGCTTGACACAATCTGCAAAATATGTGGAAGGAAAGATGGAAGAAGTGAATGAAAAGTCTGAGGAGATTGAAGAAGTTCAGAAAGGCGAAGGGGACAGATTAGTGAGAATAGAAATGGTGCTGGTAATGCATATTTCAGGAATGCAGAATATTCCAGAGGATAGGTATGACAATATAAAGGAAGTGATAGTAGGGATCTTGACACCAGTTCTTGGTATGAAGAAAAAGGAATTGAAGAAAGATATAGAAAATGGCTATAGGGCTAGCCTTATTTATTTCAAGGAATACCTCTTGCTGAGAGAGGTTTATATAAGGTGTATTAAGAGGAAAATGAAGGAATTGGTCTGCCAGACGATGAGAGATAATTCATTAAAGTTATATCGTTGGCATATTACACCGATAAAACTGAAGAAAGTGCATTCTGAACTTGCTGGTTGCATTGTTGCAGGGAAACAAATTGATACTATGCAATTCAGAAACAAAGTAGGATGATTTGAAATGCCAATGGTTTTTTTTTTTGGACCACAGTGTAGAAGAAAGAAAGTTTTTTTTTTCCTGTTGGTTCTAGACTTAGCTGAGGTAGATACTCTGATGGAGGTATTAAGAGAAGAAATTAACAAATAGATAAATAGATAGAAGGAAAATGGAACTTACTGTATGAAAGTGTATTCCGAACTTGCTGGGGTTTTTTTTGTTGCAGGGAATTAAATTGATACTAAGTAATTCATAAACAAAGTAAGATGACTTGAAATGCCAAATGCTCTTTTGGATCACAGTGTAGAAGAAAGAAAGTTTTTTCGTTGGTTCTAGACTGAGCTGAGGTAGATACTCTGATGGTGGTATAAGAGAAGAAATTAACAAATAGACAAATAGATAGAAGGGAAATGGAACTTATTGTATGAATGGTTATGGGGGAAAGATAATAAGAATATAGTGTAAAAAGGGAGTAACTGTAGAATGTATGATTTGGGTTAGGTTAGAACAAAGGATTTTGTATTCCAATTATATAAGTATATAATGCATCCCGCGGTCTACATCCCTAAGTTGATGTTTTGTATATTTTTTTCTTTTTTTGTTAAATGTAATAAAAAGTTACCCCCCCCCCCCAAAAAAAAAAAAAAGAATTCAGGGAGCACCAGCAGGTGCTTTTTTGGAAGCTGTTGTTAGATGCGAGGATATAGAATGTCACTAAGAATTATGAGCATCATCTTCATGTTTTCTAACTGCTGCCACAGATGGCAAAGTAACTGTACCATCCAGCCTTTTTCAAAATGCAACCAGTGGGTGAAAAGATAGGTCAATAAATTCTGTTGTCCAAACAACATAACTCAATGAAATTGTTTTTCAGCTGAATAGAGAGCACCCAGCAAGCAGAATACTGAGTGTGGCACAGTGTTCCATGTGAAATGATACTTGTGTGTGAATAATAGCTTTTGCTCAACTCATATACTGCCACCCTCAGCACAAGGAGCTAAACAGGATAAATAAATGCAATTCAGCTGAAACTATTATATAGTGTTTCACTTACATGATTCCAAGGATAATTGTATGGGTGAAAAATAGGGTTGAGAATTAGCCAAATTTCATATCTGTGGGGGTTTTCACACTGGCTTAAAAACCTGCTTACATTGCCCAATGTAAGTGTGTGTTTTTCTCATGTTCACACAACTTCAAAAACATTCCACTGCTGTTTCATTCCTTCCTCATTTTTTTTCTTATTCTTAAAAAAAAAAACCCTTGGATTCTCCCACGCTTTTCTGTGGGGAAGTGAAATGTATTTGAAAAAGGTCTAGGATGGGAATCTGAACAAAGGTTTTTTGCATTGGTGTTCTGGGGCAACTTGCATGCTAAAGCCCCTCCTGAAGGGGTAGGTTTTGGTGTATTTTAATTTTAATTTGCATGCCAGCATTTTAGCACCAGAGGTTGCCTGCTTCTGCTGCTCAAGATTCAGGAATCAATTAACTTCTAAGGGTACAAAAGGAAAGAGGGTGCCTGGCAAAAATTCCATCCCCTTAGGGAGGCCCATGAGGCAATACCTCCCATAGGCACTTCTTTGATAAGTAATGCACAATCTTAGGCTGCTTTCAATAAAAACAAGCTGCTGGAATAAAATAAATGGTGATTGGCAGTCAGCCATTATCCTTGCAGTGGCGTGATGCAATGACCAGGGCTGGCCCTAGACTGTCTACGACCCTAGGCAAGGCTAACTTTGGGTGCCCCCCTTGCACTGATAACATCACCGAGTCACGTGGGTGCCCACCACCAGAAGGCCAGCATCCTAGGCAATCACTCAGTTTGCCTAGTGGCAGGGCCAGCCCTGGCAATAACTCACCTAATACAAGCCAGGTAAATGAATTCAAACTTCATGGAGAAGTCAATCAGAGTCCTGCTGTACTGTGGGAAAAGAGAGCACCAATCAGTCAAGGATACCTACTCCAGGTACAAGAATCAAGTGATGCATGAGGAGAGGAGTCTTAACAAAGCGCCTTCAATCTTGCTGGATTACTTCAGTATCCTAGCAAATACACACACACACACACACACATATACACACCCTAAAAACTAATATAATGTGAACCAGAATGGACAGAACGCTGACAGGAAAACGCAAGGAAAATTGTGAGTATGAACTGGTTGCGACATGAGTGTGATAGACAAAATCACAATAACAGTGGGAACTATTCAAAAGGTGGATACAATCTGAAGGCACCTGGGAAAAAAGGCTGAAATTTGGATTAAGTAGATGGTGACTCAATAGCAATTTTTCAGTGCAGGCTGACAAACTTCAGAAGCTCTTTTCAGGAAGCAATAAAAGTCAACCCATCAGTAGAGGCTGATACCATCAAAAGTGTTATTTTTCGCTCTGCACTAAATGCCATTCTGTCTCCCAAGCCCATACCTCTTGTCATCCATTCTCATTCTTCATGCCATTAATAATTTGCAGTGGTTTTGTTAATACATGTAAATAAAGCTAAATAACTGTAAAGAGATATAAATTGTGCCAACCCACTTTAACACTATCAAAGAATTTAACATAGAAACAGTCCAGAAACTTAATTGATGCCTCCTTACTGTGGGTCAGCTTATTCCCACATTGCCTGAACACCAAAACTTTGAGCCAGGGACTCCAGAGCCTTTTGATTTGTGTTATTAGGGACAGGTCTCTGCAGCCAAGCACTTCTGCTGCGGATGGCCAGCCAATTAATCACATTGTGCCTGCAGGGACCTAAGGATAGCTACAGCCAGGGCTTTTTTTGAGCAGGAATGCAGTTCCTGCCGGCTTGGCATCAGGGGGTATGGTTTAATATGCAAATGAGTTCTCTATTTCAACAAAAAAAGCCCTGGCTGCAGTGACTGGTCAGGATTACAGAAGGGTTCAGTAAGAATCTAGTTTGGAAGTATGCTGGGTCATTCAGTTAGAAGTATACATCTGAAGTATTTTGACTGAGGTAATTTTGCTGATCCTGGTTGTTGTTTTTTTTTACCTGTCTGTTTCCTCATGTCTTGCCCATGCCCTGTATTGCCTGACTTCTTACCTAATCTCTACCACATCCTAGCCAGCTTGTAGACTTCCTGTCTACAGATTCAAACTTTGGCCTATGTATCTGTCGCACCTTCTAAACCTGTTCTTTCACCATTACAGTATATGAGCTTTGGATTGCATTTGAAATTGTATATTTTTGACCAAAATAGGAAGGCATATGATTGCAGTACCATATACACCTTATTAGGGCACAAGGCAACATATGAAGCCTCTATTGTACACCTTGACCCACTGGTAATTATTATAGTTTTCACCAGGACTTTTTTTTGTAGAAAAAGCCCAGCAGGAACTCATTTGCATATTAGGCCACACCCCCTGATATCACCATTGTTTCACACAGCACTTTTTTTGTAGAAAAGGCCCAGTAGGAATCAGCAATCATTTCCCACCCCCTCAACAGTGTCATAGTGCATTGATCGGTGGAAAGAAGAAATTCTGCTCATGCAAATACCAATCAGGATGATCTTGTTTGTAAGGAAGGTTAGTTAACTTCCTCAAAGCTGCTATTTGGAACCCTTTGGAGTCAGACAGAAGTGTTTGGGTTGGTTTTAGATAGTGCAAAGATGGAAAGGCAGAAGAAATCCTTGCTTAGGGCCCATGAGGGATCTCAGCAGCCTTGACTCTCTTCCCCAGCTGCTCATTTCTTCTCTCATTGTTAGGGAAAATTATACTAGACAGTGAGGTTCTGGTAAAACAGCAGTACATAAAATTTTTAATTACTCCCAATCAGCAGCAATAATTCTGTTCAGATTTGGGGCTTTTGGTATATTTATGAATGGGCATGGTTTTCATGGAGAAATGTGAAGTTGGGCACATACCCAACAACTTCTATGATACTTCATCTATCTTATGATTTACTAAGGATTCTGTTATAATGAGCTAACTGAAAACCCATACTTTCACTTCTGGAAGAAAGAAGAGGAGGAGGAAGGTTTATACCATACCAAACCTTTAATGGCATAACAGTTGCAAATAAAAATACACAGAATATAAAAATTTAAACATTGGAAATAAAATCAAAATGAAACTGAGCTTACAGATGCATTCATACATGGTCATATTTAAATTTAAGGATGTCAGTCAAAAATTTTGCCACAGCCTTGCTAACTTCCCCCTCAGTATTGTTCAATAAATAATAACAGGGTGGCAGAATAGACAAATCTAGGGAGAAAGAAAGCTTGCAAAATAAATCTTTACGGAGATTAAGATAAAAGGAACAATCAAGCAATATATGCTGAATTTGAGTTGGGAATATTCGCTCCACAGGAACAGAGTCTGTCACCTAAAGGGACTCGATGATATCTCCCTTGTAAAACTTTGGAGGGAAACGCATTTAGTCTAGCCAACATAAATGCCCTGTGATGACTTGGAATGGTTAAGTCTGATAGATAATGGGGCATTTTTGCTGCAGAAAGCATAAAGACCTAAGGAAGCTGGGGAGCAAATATAAGGGTCTGTTGGCCGTAGTTTCATTTCCTCCAACTCCTACAGTCTCAATTTAATACATCTGAAGATATATGACACAATGCAAAGCAGCCAAGAAGGTCAGAGCGCCTGCTCCGGCTGCAACGCCACTGAGGATGTTCTCCACAGCTGAGAACGAAACGTCTGGAAGGAAAACTTTCTCCAGTAGAACACGGCTCTTGAGCCTGAAAGATTCTACAAACCCTAATGATGTTACCAGCCGTGAAAACCTGAAACCTTTGATAGTATAAGCTTTTGTTAATAAAATTGACTTCATGAGATGCCGTGTCTGATGAAGTGAGCTTTAACTTGTTGAAAGTTTATACTCTCAAAAATTCTGTTGCTTTGATGAAATCAAATGAAATTATATGTGAATCATCTCTAACTAATTTCTTTTTTATAACAATACTTTTGAAAGTGTGGAGGTGGTCTTCTCTTTTAGGCATGTCCTGTTGCCCAAGCAAGTTCAGTCTTGTCCCTGAACTTCTCCTAAATAGATGTCTCTCTCTCTCTCTCTTTTAAGCTAAATGTTACATATTTTCATGTTTTTGTGTTATTGATTACCAGTGGTAGAGTGACTGTGTATTTTGTACCATAAAACTGTGCTCTTGCACTTTAAAAATAATTATGAACCAAGGTAATTCTGTTTAATCTCCATTCTTTTTTTATGCTTGTCCCCTAAAATTAGGACATGAATGAGCTCTAAAAGCTCAGTTCTTTCTCTGTTTATATGCAGAGACTTGAATATGGCACCGTTACTGTTGGAATTTCAATATGGTAACAATCCCTGATTTAGGTCACTTAAACATAGGAGTACTGTTCTTAACTTGTGATGCATTTGCCAGTCAAAACTGAATTGAAAAATGCAGGTGAGTGATGCAATCAAGAAAAATGAAGCACAAAATCAGAACCGCCAATAAGCAAGGAGAATATAAGTAAACTAGCAGTGAAGCCCATTGTAGAAAGAAATACAATGGGCCCTAGCAAAAAAAATTCAAGAGGGGGGTGATGAATGTGTAGGTGGCAGGAAGGGAGGAAGACAGACAAACAGAATGAAAGAGAGAGAGAGAGAATGGTAGGGAAAAGTAGGGGAGAAAAGAATGAAAGGCCCTTTTTCCATTCAGCTTTGCTCCAGATCTACTGAGCACTGAATCCACCTGCTACAAACTCACATCATTTGAAATGCTTCTACATTTAAAATTATGCTCCTCACCTTTTGTGGAGTTTTATTTTTATATTTGAAAACAAGGAAGGCCCAGGAAAGAAATTTCTGCCCCCCACATGGCAGTACACACATTGCTGCCCTGAGCTGTCTCTTTCACCTGCCTGGGACCCAGGCAGCTGTAGGGGATGGCAGGGTACCTCTCCACCACTTGGAGGCTGCCTTCCTTTACCACCATCTCTTTCACTTGCCCAGGACCCTGGAAGGCCTGGTGCTAGGGCCTTGGGCACTGTGCTCAGGACCAGATCTACATGTTTTTAGAGGGGGGGCAAAATTAAAATATGACACCCCTTATGCTCTATTTTATGGTCCCATAGAATACAATGGACTCCATACTCAATTTGGCACCCCCCCTCCATTGGCACCCGGGGCAAGCACCCCCCTCTGCCCCCCCTAGATCCGGCCCTGGTCATGCTCAGAGAAGCCACGCTGATGCCCCACCTGGCTGCATTCACCTTGAAGGTAAGAGCAGTCAGGCTGGGTGCATTCTCCTCTGAGTTGGGCCTCCCTTGCAAGGGAAGCCCTGCTCAGGGAAGCTGCACTGATGCTCCGTGCAGCTGCCGTCACCTTGAAGGTGACAGCTGCCAGGCAGGGCACAATCTTCTCTGAGCTGGGCTTTCCTTGTGAGAGAAGCCCTGCTTGGAGGAGAGCACATGTCAGCACGGTTCTGAGCAGTGCACCTAGTGATTTCTTGAATCAGTGCTCTTCCAAGTGAACAATGGATGGGGCTTTGGGGAGAGTTTTAAAATTCAGAGGGAAAGTTCTACAATTACAAACTTAGATCCACATGTTAAGGAAAACTCCTGTTCAAAAGTACTCTTGAGACCTGCAGGACAACTGTATATTGTTTTTACTGTATATTGTTTTTGATGTTCTATGTGGTTTTTAAATGTTGTTAGCCGCCCTGAGCCAGTTAGGGGAAGGCAGGATATAAATTTTTCTGTTTTAAAATTTTTATTGGTTTTCAGTATAGAGAGGAAAAAATGGGGGATACAGAAGCAAAGAAAGAAAGGAATTGGGGGAAAAACAAATCAGAAAAGCAATAGATATAGATGTTACATGTCTACCTTTCAAACCTGATATTAATTTTTTTCTATCTGTAAGTCTTAATTTTAATCCAATACAACCATTACATTCTACAGTCATATTATTTTATTATACTTTTTTGCTATTTATGCTTATAATATGAATCTAAACTATTCATCTTTGATACCAACAAATGAGAAAAGCATCAAAGCCAATCACAAAATAAAAGTCACTAAGTAATCTTAACCATATTAGGGATAGGTACTAATTTTAACAATAATAACCATAATCATAAGCAGAGAAGATGAGTATAATCATTTTATTCTTAATACTACCTTAATTGTTTCCAACATAAAAAAAATAAAACTAGTAGACAGTACTTTATCTATTACAATATCAACAGGATCTATTATTAAAAAAATAAATAAATAAGCAGGAGCAGATTTTTAAAGCTTCCAAATACCTGCGTTGTCTAGATTATTATAAATTGACCCAAATTAGTTATTTATCTAAATTAGATATTTAAGTATTTAACTTTAAGTATTTAACTTCATTAAACTTTTTGGAGATTATATCTCCTATTTCCATATTACCCTAAGAGAGAAAGTACAACACACGCAAATGTAATAAGCAATGACAGCCTCATTTTCCCTACTTATTATTTTTCTTACAAAAAAAATCATATACTTTCTATAATCCACTCTCTATTAAAATACTCTATTTGACTTAAAAAAAAAAGAATCTCTAAATGAAAATGGCCTCCTCTCTCACCCTTATTTATTTTAACCCATAGAAAAAATCATACCTCTCTATAATCCACTCTCTATTAAATTGTTCTTTTTAACTTTAAAAATATACACTTCATAAATCAAATAGCAAGCAGAAAAGAAGCATTCTGATTTTAAGAGTCTCTTTGCCATTTCAAAGTCACGCTTCTCTGGAAGTCTCACTTGTCATTTCCGAGCCATTCAAGGCCGTACGCCAGTTCCCTTTTATTAATTCCATGTTAACCAATTACAAGAAAGAGCAACAATCTATAATCCCTTCTTTTTAAAAGCTTTCCACAACTTGATCTTCTTAAAGTAATCTGCCTTTTCTCTCTTTAGCACATATATCCATTTTATTGAAAACAATGAGATCTCCACACCGTCACTTCCTCCTGCAAAAACTTTAACCAGCTTGATTTCTGCCTCCTTTTTGTAGCTACACATAATGTCTCCATTTTGATTTCTTTCGACTCCTTTCCTACTGGATCTTTATCCAGCACTTTCGTCTCCGTAGACATCACTGGGATTCCTTTATCACTCCACTCGTATATTTTTTTCCATTTTGCTGTGTTTTAAAACAAAGATTTCCATCTTGTCCTGTATTAACTCTGCCAACAGACCGATTTCTTGCTTTAAGGAAGATATGGCAACCATAACATCTTTTTTTTCAAACGCTTCATTTGGTTGACTCGCCACCTTCTCTAGTTAAACTCAGTCTGGTAATTAAAGTTAAAAAACCAATTCCCAAGTCCCAGATAATCTATTTTTCTGAATCTCCTCTGGCTATGTGCTTTCCTCTTACAGTTCACTTGTAATCAGTTCCATCCCAATCAGATATTAGAAGTATTTCTCTTAAAAATATACATGAATTTTAATCCAGACCGTATTAAGATAAAATAATACTCTTATTGTAGCTTTTTAGTTGGAAGCCAAATCCATTCAAATATCCCTGTTCAGATCAATTTAAATTCTTAAGAGTTGTTAAGTTTGTTCTTTGTCTTTTTGAAGCCTCACTCAGGAAAAAAGAAGGGGGGGATATCCTCCTCTTCCCCTTTTATTTGAACAGTCCCAATTGGTGTTATACCAGAAGATCCATTAGTTGGTGGTAATAAAAAAAAGACTTACTTGCACTGTAACATCTTGTATAAATATGATATAGTATAGTAGAAGCTTGTTAGAAAAAGAAAGCAGTTGGGTATTTATCGCTTGCTGCCTTGATGGCGACTGCGACGAAGGAGCATAGGGGCAGACAGAAGAGACAGGGACTGGCTGCCACCGTTTCCCTGGCTCCTGAAGAGTCCTTTGCTATCAGAAGACCCCCTCCCCAGAGTCTTCCTTGAGGCACTCCTCCTGCCGCCCAGCTTGGGGGGGCTTCTGCGAGCAAGTTCTGCAGACCCCACGGAGCTCGAGATGCCAAAACCCGGAAATTGGCAAGATATAAATTTGATAAACAAACAAACTCCAGGATGAAGTGTTTTCATTGCCCATTAAAAAAAATGTAGAAAACTTAAGTAATTGCAAAGCAAGACAGAAGTGACAGCAATATACAATGTAAACAATTACTTTTAAAAACACAGAGAAATGATTTTCTGCCAAGTGTAGAAACAGCCAAAGAGAAATGGAAGGAAGGTAGACAGACAGAGGCTACAGTCACAGATGTTAAATAATGCAGTTTCAATCCACTTTCAAAGCACTTTCCATCTGGATTTTGCCAGTTCACATAGTAAAATCCAGTTAGAAAGTTCACTGGAAGTGGATTGAAAGTAGGGTTGTGAATCCCCAGGTGGGGGCAGGGGATCCCCCAGTTTGGAGGCCTTCTCCCTGCTTCTGTGTCATCAGAAAGTGAGGGGGGGGAAGTGAAATGTCTGGTGGGTACTCCATTATTCCCTATGGAGACCAATTCCCATAGGGTATTTTATTTATTTATTTCTGTCAATTTGTAGTCTGCCCTTTCCCGTGGTGGGCTCAGGGAGGATTCCAACATAGTAAACCATTAAAAATTACAACAAGCAAGCTAACAGATAATAGTAAAACAATCAAACTGTTAAAACAGATTAAAAGATTAAAAATAAAACAGTTAAGCTGCAACTCAGAGTTAGTTCAAGATAGCATGGATGGCGATTCAGTCATGGAAAGTGTGAACATATCAATTGAGGCATACTTGTCCCAGCCTAGGTGTCCAAAAACGTCAGCTGTATCAGCCCGATTTTAAGCAATCAGTGCAGGGAGGCCAATTTAGATGGAATAATAGGATAAGGACATCTGCTTGCCTCAGCCATAGGCCTGGTGGAACAGTTCTGTTTTACAGGACCTCCAGAATGGTAACAAATCCAGTAGGGCCCGCACCTCTACAAGGAGCTAATTCTACCAGGTCAGGGCCAAAAAAGCCCTGACCCTTGTCGAGGCAAGCCGGACGCCCCTTGGGCCAGGGATGGTCAGAAGATTTTGACTGGTCAACCGTATCAGATCCGGTGTTATCCCAGCTCCAAAGATCAAATCAAGCGTATGGCCAGCCTGGCTGAGTCCCAGTGCCTCCATGGATGACACAAGGTCCTGAGCCTGCAAGGAAGCTGCATCATCAACATGGACACTGGACTAATAGCCTGGGGAAGGCCAATGCCCAAGTCGATACTGCCTCCAGCAGGGCAGGCAGGCTCTCTGAGGGTGCGTTGGGCACCTGATACACCACCCAGATAGCCAAACTCTCCTCGGTATAAGGAGAATTGATCTATGGGTATCTGGGGCTAGGAATGTGCATTCGGTTCGGCCGAACAGTATTTACAGCCGAATCACCACTGATTCGGCTGCATACGGAATCGGCTGCAGCCGATTCCCATTTAAGCCCATTATACGGCAGCCGAATACGGCTCGCCGTATACTTCCGAATAGATATTCGAAAGTATACGGCTGTCAATGCAAAAGGCGGGAAAGTGGCTTCTGCAGCCTCAGGGGAGCTGCTTGCCTACTTTCCTGCCTTTAATTGCCTTTTCTCACCTCTCCCATAGCCTCCCTGGGATCGGGGGGGGGAGGGGGAAGAAGAGCCCCAGCAGCCAATCCAAAGCATGCATTTGCAAAATGCATTGCAAAGGCATGCTTTGAAGGGCTGTTGTGTAGCTGATGGCCCAGCCATCAGCAACATTGTTGTTTTTTTGATCTTTTGCTTACTTGGGTATCCAAGTAAGCACTGTTGTCTGGCCAATCAGAGAGCAGTGCTATTTTTTGAAATTGCTCTCTGTAGGGCCAGAGAACCTTTTTAAGAAGTCTTCCTGGCTGGACTCCTCCATTGCTGCTGTGTTGGTGTATGTTGGTTGGTGTGAGAGATTGTGCTGCTGCTGGCTGGCCCTTGGCTTCAGCTGCTGCCTGCTGCTCTCTCACTCAGCCTTACCAGACTTCCCTGGAGTAGAGAAGACAAGGTAAGACAGTTTTGGGGTTCTTATTTTTGTTTTCGTTGGTAAAAGGACTAGAGTCCGTTTACTTATCCAGATTTGGGTGGGTGAGTACTGGGTAGCGTATTTGGGGTTAGGTTCTGCTGGGGGTGGGGGGCTGGGGTAGGGGAGTTTGCTAATTTGCCCATATCTTAATTTAGTGAGAGGGCTTTTAAAAGTGCAGTGTCCTTTTACTTCTCCTGATTTGGGTGGCTTGGATTTCTTGGGATTAGGATGAAGGGGTTTTTTTGGGGGGGAGGGGGTGGCAAAGTTCCTGTATTGTTAAAAGTTAATTTTTTTACTGTTTTAAAAGTATTCAGTGTTTGATTTGTTGCTGCTGTGTTGTGCTGCTGCTGTTACTCTTCTCTTCTGGTTCTTGGGGGGGGGGGGTGCTGTTTGGCCTAATTTCCATTGTTTAAAAGGCCACTTTTGTCCCCCTTTTCCTGGTTCAGGTTTTAGGAGGGGGGGTGTTGTTGACTTATTTGGCCTGAGCTTTCTTGTTGGTGAAAAGACCACTTTTTTCACTTGGCCTTTTGTGATTCTGCTGGTTTTGTTTTGTGCTTTTTTTTTAAATTACCTCTAGTTGGTGTAGGGTTGGCGAGGGTGTGTGTGGGCTGTGTGGGTCACTTTCTTGTTTTTATAGAGTAGATTGTGTGTTCTGTGGCAGGGAAGCTGGCACCTGGGTGAGAGACCCAGAACCAGCAGGCTTGTTGTGGTTGGCCAGCTCTCCCCGTGTTGTTTGGGGCAGGGCTGGAGAGCTGGCATCTGGGTTTTCTGCAGCCAGGTCTGCAGAGCAGACCTTGAGCTGATTGTGTTTTCTGTGGCAGTGATGTTGACAACTGAGTTTACATTGGTTCCAGGCCTGCAGGGTTCATAGAGTAGATAGAGGGATGTACTGCATTTGGGTCCTATAGAGATTCTCTGGTGTGAAGTTAGGTTTGGCTTTGGGTGCCCGAGGAATTGCACCCCCTGGTCCAATTTTTTTTGGCCTTGTGGGTTTTGTGTGGGACAGTGCCCTGAAGCTGCACAGCAGTTTGGGAGGCTCTCCTCAAAACCCCTTGCTCCCCAGAGCCACTTTTCCCATGACAATTACAGTGAGGAAGTGGCTAATTGAGCTTTCCCCATCATTGTTGGCAATGGGCCTTTTGGGGAGCCCAAGGACAGGGACCCCCTGGCCCAATGTTTTTGGGACTTGGGGGTTTTGTAGGGGAGAGTCCCCTGCGGGTTCCCTGCAGTTTTTGGGGCTCTCCCTCAACCCCCCTGCTCCCCAGTAGCCTCTAATTATGCCCTATGTTGCCATTGATTTCAATGGCCCATAAGGTATAATGATGGAATAGGGGCACCCTCTTTTGGTGCCCCTGGAATGGGATCCCCTGGCCCAATATTTTTGGGACTTGGGGAGGGGGGTTGGAGGGGAGAGTCCCCTGCAGGTCCCCTGCAAATTTGGGGGCTCTCCCTCAAATCCCCTCCCCTCCAGGTGGCTTCAAATATACCCTATTTGCCATTGATTTCAATGGCCCATAGGGTATAATAGGGCCATATATTCGGAAATAACTGCACATCTACTGTATATGCGGCTATTCCGAATGCGGTATTTGGCAGTATACGGGGATTTCCCCCCCACACCCGTATACTTCCGAATCCGTGTAATACCGATTTTTTTTTTTTTGCACATCCCTATCTGGGGCTCTAGGGGTGGCACCAAATTTGAGGTAGAGGCACCAGATTTGCAGCATAGCATCTGGTGCCTCTCCTCAAAAAAGTGTCCAAGTTTCAAAAAAAAAAATTAGCAGGGGGTCCAATTCCCTGGCCCCCCTAATTGAAAGTGCATTATTTAGAGTATGTGATCACAGCCAGAATGAAATAAAAAGACAGAAATACAAAGATACAGAGAAAGAATGAGAGAAAGAACAGAAGGGAGGTAGAAAAATGAGGGGGGAAGGAGAGCAGGGGTCATTTTGTAGAAGAAGAGATGCCAGAGCTCATTAGCACAACTCATTTGCATAACTCTTTCCATATGCCACACACCCCTGACATCTCTGGAAGGTGTACTAAATTATATCAGCTCAGCATCTACTTTAACATGCTTCTTGAATTATAGTTGTCATCTTACTCCCATCATACTTTTAAAATTACCTTCTCCTATGTGGCCACAGTGGCATGATGACGATTTCCATCTGTCTGCTTTATATGTTTTAGTTATTTCCCCATTTTTTGTGGGGGAAAATATTCGAAAGTTTGTCAGATCTTAGAGTTCAGAAGAATTCTCACAGAAGGTTTGAACAATGGAGCCCAGAAGCAAGTATTTGGGAGGCAGGGGTTAAGAAAGAGAGCACAATAAAATTTAGAGGTTCTGGAACTCCACTTCTGTGAGCTCCTGTCCAAAATGAGGCTGTGAGAGAGGTAAAAAGGAGAAGGAAGATAGAATGAAAGAAAAAGACAGAGAAAGAATAAGAGGAATGAATGAAGTGAGAGTTATGTTAAAATTTGGGAGAAAGGAATAAAATAAAGGAGAAGAAAGGAAGGAAGACAGGGAGATAAAGAAATGACAGGAAGACAGGCAAGCAGGCAGGAAGGTAGAAAGCCATTAGAAGCCTGCCTTTCACCCTTTCCCACTTGCAGGTATTGGGAGCGAAAGGGAGCCTTCAAATGGCTTTCTGCCTCTTAAAGCAAGCAGCCCACTGTAGCCTAATTTGAATAGAAAGAGTGAAGACTATTTGTAGGTGGAAAGGGAGCTTGAGTATAGAGAATACAGAGTGTGGACACCTGTTTTTCTGCTCTGCTGAACTGCACCTCCTCCCGGTTCTGATGGAACATTCCTTTTCTGTTGAAGAGATTTAACTGTTTTCTGTCAGAGTTTGCTTCCATGTATATAGTTATGAAATGATGTTCAACGTTACTTAAGCAAGTATGTGTGCCACATGATATTAGTTCACACTGGATTCAACTACAGACTGTGCTGTAAATGAAGAGGTGGAATACTGCTCCATAAGGAGGATTTACTGGCATATTTATAAATATAAATGCCTCACCTCCCAAACAATAAAGGCAGGGGGAGAGTACTGGGCGAGAGTAGCTTAGGTAGGCAGTGTTTGTTGGAGGTGGCAAAATGGTGGCAGCATTGTTTTGGGGCAGGAAGATGGACTGAGGAAAGGCAGTAGTAATCAGTAAGACTCCAGGAGAACCTCTCAGCAGACAACTGTCTTCGTCAGAGGTCAGAAGCTAACCGATGGGATTCTGGCCTGACAGAGCTGGCAGTAGGTGGGTCACAGTGAGGCTATCCAATGACAGGGGGAGTGGTGACAGACAGAGTGCAAGACCACTCCTGTGGGAGCCACAACTTCCAATAAAAATTGAGGATTGAACCACCTGTAAGACTTTTATTATATCTATGATATACAGATAATCATTTGATTTTCTAACACAGAATAATACTTGTCCCCTCTCGCATATATTAGTATTACGAATACACTTGCCATTATGAGGAGCAAAATTTGAGCAGATAATGTACTTCAGCTGTGGACAGATGGGCAACTCCAGGTGTTCTCCAGTTCAATCCAGAGTGGAGAAGCATAAAAAGACGTGGCACCCCCACATGCCCATATATTGCACAGGGGTTGCATTGAAGCATCTACATCATCACAGTGTACAATCCATTTTAAAAGGTTTTTTTTTAAGAGCACTTGCTCATGAGCAAAAGCGCACAGCCAGACAAGAACGAACCTGGAACAGATTGGTGGGTTCACACCACCATGAGCCAATGTCTGGAAATGCAGGAGGAATGTGCTGGGAGCTGTTGCCACCAGATTTCACCTGGTGGCTATTTACTCCATCTAGGAGTCATTGGAGAGTGGGGTGAGTGCGAGAGGGGAATGGCTAACAGCTGTGCCTGTGCCTGTGACCTTTAAATCCATTTGAGACAAGTGGCTATGTTGGGCCAAAATGCCTGTATGAATGCAACCTTCCATTACATTCTTCCATTCAGTGTTACTTAGTCACTATGCCTTGAAATGCATGCACATATTGAACGTGAAGTTCTTTAAATTGGCTGTTGTGGCCTTGCACAAGAACCTTTAAAATGCTTTATTTTTTTAATATTTAGACTATTTATGATTTACTTTCCAGACTTTCAAATCTTAAGTCAAATTAAGTCAAGAGGAAACAAGAATCTTTTAAACTTAAAAAAATGTTAAGGTTTAATGTCTTGCAAATAAGCACATTTTCTAAGTAAATGACCTCATTGATTTTAATTAATCCTCCATGCAGAATTTTAACTTAGTTACATTCTGGAAGGTTTAGATTCTGACAGTCTTTGGGTCTGCCTAAAGCCAAACATCTCCAGCTTGACTGCATTCACTCTAGCAACTCTCTAATTAGTCATTCATTCATTCTTCTATCCATTCATTCACTTATTGCTGGTAATTCAATAGGAAAACGTATTCACGTGTTATATCTGCAACACTGACAGATCAGCTACAAATGATTTTACACGTTGCAGAGATGAATACCTAGAAACAACTGACATTGTACAATTAAAACAACAAATTCCATGCAAATAAGTTATTTCAGAAAAATTCAAAAGACTAATCATTTTGATTATTTTTTAATAGCAATGTGGAGCTCTGTATTTACCGCCTGATGGAACTCCTGAAATGCATTGTATGTCTTGAAAAGACATCTAGGCTTGTGAATGGGACCCTATAAACCTGATTTCAACAGACTGAAAACAAGATGTGACAAGCAGTTTGACACTGGCCCTCTACTAATTTCCGTTATTTGTAAAGAGGCATCATCTGAATGAAAATAGCTCAACAGAATGGGTCAGTATGGTTGAGGCCATGTCAGTTCACACATAAAAACCCAGTGCAGGGAAAAATAAGCGGCCATTGATTTCCAGAGAAAACCCCAGAGATTGTGGAAACCTGCCAAAATGAGGCACCAGCTGCTCTCTGCTGGAAATCTTTTGTGGACTAGAGAGAGCAGAGAGGGAAAGCTGGTGGGTCTGAAAGGGAAATGAGACAGAAACTAGGGTGAGAGAGGTGTTCCTGACTGCCTCAGCAATGCTTCATTCCCCAGCTTAACATTCTCTTTTCTGAGAAAATGTTAAATAAAAACTTCAGGAACAGTTCCACTGAGAATTTCTCATGCTCTTTCACATTCCCTGAATTCAATGTACTGCCTTTTAAAAAAACCTGTTCTGATCTAATAAATATATGCTTAAAAAATGGAACAAATACTCAGTGTGATTGCAGACCTTCATTTGCATAATTGCACTATGACAATGATTTTAGCAAGATAACAAATGGAGAGCATTTTGTTTGAAGTCTTTATGCCTTGTAATAAGAAAATCCTGCCCTCCTTTTCCTTAAGCACCTCAGCAATGATTTCATGGTATAATCGAGACTAGAGAAGAAAAATCTTTAAAGTTTCAGCAGTGAGTAATAAACTCTTTTGTTTCAAACCTAGTCACTCCAGGCAGTTTAGCCTGTGACTGTCTAAAAAACTGACAATGGAGCACAAAGTGAATGTGTAACTAAGTCTCAGATAACTTCTAGATTTTGAAATGGTTTGTACTCTTTGGAGGAAAAGGAGAAAGTGTGTTGTTGACATTGCTTTTAGTACTTGGAGGATGGCCTGGTTGGAATATTGAATCATCTGCGGCACATTACATTTATTATGTTTGCATTTATTTATTTATTTATTGCATTTATAGTCATCCTTTCCCCAAGGAGATTATGGCAGTTTACAAGGACATTATTCGGTTTTAAAATTACAATAACCTATGATTGGGCCAGAGACACCACAGAACTTGTATAGGTAAGTCTTGTATAAGTAAGTGTAATACACTGGATAGTGTTGTATAGGTATGGGGAAACCCAAGTTCAATTCCTCCTTAGCTAATCCAGTGTGTGACCTTGTGCCACTCTGTGTTAGATTTCTTTCTTTCTTTCTTTCTTTCTTTCTTTCTTTCTTTCTTTCTTTCTTTCTTTCTTTCTTTCTTTCTTTCTTTCTTTCTTTCTTTCTTTCTTTCTTTCTTTCTTTCTTTCTTTCTTTCTTTCTTTCTCATTTATATTAGGGCTGCCAAGCCCCTGATTGAGTCAGGGAATTGCCTACCTCAAGCAACCATTGTCTGCTGCTGCTCTCAGCAGCTGCAGAGGAGAAGGGAAAAGAAGCACTAATCTACTTTCTGAACATGATGATCTCACTTCAAGGCAAAATCCAGAAGCAACAGTAGTAGCTTGAGGAATCACTGGAAACTCTATGGTAAAGGTATAGAGTTTCTGATGATTCCTAGAGCTACCACTGCCACTTGCAGGTATTTCCTAGAAGTAATGCCATCCTATCTTATCCCTGCCTCTAACCCTCCCATCAGTTGCCAAACTCAATCTGGAACAAAAGGATATAAATCCCTGTGGTGCCCCTTTCCCACTCACACAGAGAACCTACCACCCTCTATACAGGGCCAGCTTAGGGCGGCAGCCCTCAGGGGGTATTGAACTAGGTGCCCCCATGTGACTCACAGTGGCATGGTTCCCCATATGTGACCTGGTGGTGGTGGTGGGGCAGCAGCAATGGCAGCAGGGAGGTACTCTTCTCCTGCTTGTCCCAACAGCAGTAGCCCTCGCAGCCCAGCCTGGACTGGTTGCAGCACGTGGTGAGGGCTGGGCTGGCATTTTAAGGCTGGGGAAGGGAAGGAGGCAAGGGCAGCATCGCTCATTGCTGCTGCGGTGGTTTTCCCACCCATCAGCTGATAGGCGGGGGGGGGGGTCAGCTTGGGAGGCACTTTACGGCCCCTTCTCCAGCCTTAAAATGGTGAAAACGGGGGAAGGAGGAAGCTGCGAGACTGCACGGGGGGGGGGTGAAGGAGGGAGTAGGAAACACTGCAGGGGGAGGCTGAATTGGGTGTCCCCACCCTGCCAGCCCTGGGGCCAGTCCCCAGGGCCAAAAAGGTTGGGGACCACTGAATTAAACTATACTCCTGTGTTTCATCCCCCACACGCTTGCTACCATTTCAAAGTTTCTGTGTGGACAAGGAAGTACTCTTTGGCCTGCTCAGCCCAAATGCAAGGTTTCAAAAGGTGCTCTACACTAAGAAAGGGGGCTGCAGCCCACGAGGTGGATCAGGCTAGAAAGAGCCCCAGAAATTCAGCTAAGTTGCTCAGAGGGAGAGGGGGAATCCTAATAACTAAATGCTTAAAAGGCATTTTAAAAAAACAAAAGACCTCTAGCCAGGGGAGGCCTTTGGGATATCGTTTCCCTGAGAGATGCCCAAAACCAGCAAGCATCTGTTCAGCCCCTACCAAGGGGATGGGGCTCAAATACTGTTCCAATCACTTGCTGCCACCATTTATTCCTATCTCATAATATATATGTATATACTGAGATATTAAAATTGTCTGTGTGCACATACTTCTTCCCTTTAGATGTGTAGCCCACAGGGTTAATCAAAACAGGAAACTTTTGTTTATAAAAACAAATTACTCTGAGAAATGTAAAGTCTAAGAAATAATGTTTCATTTCCATTGAACTTTTGAGCTAAGGTCCTGTACCTACAACTGGGACCTATTAGCTACAAATTTACTATTGTCAGCCTGTTCCAAGCAGCGTTTCTATACAGTTCCCCTCAGCCAGCAAACTCCTTTTCTCCTCATTTCTTAAACTGTCAGCTTCTCAGCTACTAACTATATTTTTAAAATTCCTGTTTATGAGTCTCCTTCTCAGCATTCCATATGCTCTTATTGGTTGCTTAAAGAGACAGGCAGAACCCAGCTTGTCCATCACATCGCCTTTTTTACTTCCCAGAATGATACAAGTTTGTAAAGGAGATCTGTGTTACCAGTCCTGTCCCAGCATGGCTCCCTGTGTCTAAAGGGTGGAGGGGAGGGTGTATGTGGAATTTGGATTGAGCTGCAGCAAGAAAGGGTAAATTTCTCCTTCCCTCACAGTCTTGCATGAGAAAATAACCTTTGCAAATGGAGCAAAAGCTTATTCAAGAGAGGAGACATCTCTGCCATTTCTCTTTTCTAGCTGCAGCTCCACCCTGTGTTGCTTTTTATGCTACCCCCCCCCCCCCAGAGTCTACCAATTGTTTGGTTTTTCTTTTTTTTCTCTCTCTTTTTTCTCTTGGTAAAGCAATTTTATTAGTAACATATGGGAATAAATCTATATCTATATCTTACATCTTTAAAAAATTCTTTTATCTACTTTTTATATTACTTTCCACCCACCCCTCCCCCGTTACTTGACCCCCGCCAGTGTTATTTACTTAAAAAAATATTGAAGGTACCCTTAACTATTAAAACAAGAATTTATATTCTTCTTTTAAAAAACTTATTATCAAAAATTGTCCAATGTCCTTTTATTTTCCACTCTTTTTCTGTATATCTTCTAAACTTTTCCCACTCCATCTTAAAAACTTCTAAATCATAGTCTCTTAATATTCTTGTTAATTTGTCCATTTCACTCCATGTCATAACTTTTATAATCCAATTCCATTTCTCTGGTATTTTTTCTTCCTTCCACAACTGCGCATACAATATCCTAGCAGCTGAAAGCAAGTACCAGATTAAAGTTCTGTCTTCTTTTGGAAATTTTTCCATTTGTAATCCCAATAAGAAAGTCTCTGCAACTTTCATTACTTCATATCCCAATATCCTAGAAATTTCTTGTTGAAACATTTGCCAATACTGTTTTGCTCTTTCACAAGTCCACCACACATGGTAGAAAGAACCTTCATGCTTTTTACATTTCCAACATCTGTCTGGCATCTTGCTATTCATCTTTGCTAATTTTTTAGGAGTCATATACCATCTATACATCATCTTAAAACAGTTTTCTTTAATACTTTGACATGTTGAAAGTTTCATAGAGTTCTTCCACAAATATTCTCAAGCTTCCATCTGTATTTTTTTATTTACATTAATTGCCCATTTGATCATTTGAGATTTCACTACTTCATCTTCTGTAGACCATTGTAGAAGTAATTTATATACTTTTGAAATGAATTTATCATTATCTCCAAGCAGAACTTTTTCCATTTCTGTTTGCTCTTTCCTTATTCCTTCAGTTTTAATATCATTCTCCACCAAGCTCTTTATTTGTTGCATTTGGAACCAATCATACTTATGATTCAACTCTTCAGCAGGTTTCAGTTCTATTTTGAAACTTTGTATTTCTAATAATTGATTATATGACTTCTGGGGGAGGAAAATGTCAAGCTGAGATGCTTCTCACACCGGGAGCAGGCTGGAATGTCTGTTCGGGGTAGTGGAAGGCAAATTAATGCCTACTTTTCTCAGTCAGAGATTATTTTTTTTTAATAAATATTTTTATGTTTTATTGACTCTTGTACAATTGGCCATTACAGCATATGAATGTTGGAATTACAAATAACCCTCCCCCCCCCCAACCCTCCCCATCTTCTCTTAGTCTTTTCCCCTCAGCCAAGGGCACAAAGTCCTGATCTTCCACTGAATGTCCTTCCTTGTTTCTCCTGAGATCCACTCTAAATAAGGGTTCCATCTGGTCTCGATTTCCTTGACTTTATCTTCCCACGTGGAATCCTTGTTGATTGTTGCCACGATGTCAGACTGTATGTAATCAAACAAATAGCTGTGCCAGATTTCTATTGACCATTTACTTTTATCTTTCCACCCCAAAGCGATAACCGCCTTCCCCACTAGTATCATTGCCTTAACAAGGTTTTGAGTGGGTCTACTTAGTGCCGGACTTCCTATTGTGCTTAACAACATCATATTAAAGCCAATGGTTAATGGTACATTGCAGACTTTTCTAATAAACTGAATAATTTCCCCCCAAAAGGGTTTGCCCCCCCAGTCGGAAGAACGAGACAACACGGTTTATGGGTGTAAAACAGGGCAACTTTATTGAACCAACAGCCTGGGGCAACCTAAACTAACCGGGGAGGCGAAGGGAACTCCAAAACCCTTCCCAGCCCCGATGGGGCGAGCCACCCAGCCCCCAGCAGCAGCCGGGCAAAACTAGCTGCTGCCAGGCCGGCATGGTCGGGTACAACCTCCGTATGGCGCAGCCGCACCCCCAGGGACGGCCCGCCAAACGAGGTAACCCTGCAGCGAGAAAGACAGCAGAGGGCCGTTTAAACCCAGCTGCCGTCCATCACCCGCTACTTCCCTTAAGGGGAACACCATGGGTGGTCACCAAAACAAACCTTCCTTAAAGTCCCGCCCCCTAAAGTTACCTAAGTTAAGCCCAACCTAAAAGCAACAGTACAAGGTAGGCGAAAAACATCCCAGCTCGGGCCAATCAGATGGGATGAAAAAATTCCTACCTGGCCCCGAAAACAACGGCGACCGGTGAAACCTGTACTATTGCAGGGAGGGAGGGTGGGCCGAAAACGGCCAGCGAAGTGCGTGGCCGGGGGCGTGGCTGGGCTAAAAAGCCCCCACAACCACGCCCCACCAGCATCCCCGGATGAAGGGGCCGTTTGCCTCGCTCCATCCGGGGAGGCAAACTCGGCCCCCGCCCTAAAGCCGGCTGCAGCCGGCGCGGGCGTGAAAGGGCCGGATTGCCCCCCCAGTCGGAAGAACGAGACAACACGGTTTATGGGTGTAAAACAGGGCAACTTTATTGAACCAACAGCCTGGGGCAACCTAAACTAACCGGGGAGGCGAAGGGAACTCCAAAACCCTTCCCAGCCCCGATGGGGCGAGCCACCCAGCCCCCAGCAGCAGCCGGGCAAAACTAGCTGCTGCCAGGCCGGCATGGTCGGGTACAACCTCCGTATGGCGCAGCCGCACCCCCAGGGACGGCCCGCCAAACGAGGTAACCCTGCAGCGAGAAAGACAGCAGAGGGCCGTTTAAACCCAGCTGCCGTCCATCACCCGCTACTTCCCTTAAGGGGAACACCATGGGTGGTCACCAAAACAAACCTTCCTTAAAGTCCCGCCACCACAATGCCAAGCCTCAGCTTAGGCACTTGGGCCCACCGGCAGGCCTAAAGCCAGCCGTAGCCCCAGCTGTAGGTCCAACAAAAACGCCCTGTTGCCCGCCGCGGACAAGTGGACACCGTCTGGTCGATAGAGGTCCGCCTTATAAGATCTAATGACCGGGTGTGGCAGGTAGATGCCAAGGCCCCCGGCGAGCGCCCTCCGCATCGCCCTGTTCGCCTTGCGTCGAGCCCTCTCGACCCCGGCAGGGTTCAATGCCGACCTCCACACCCGTCGCGGTAAGATGGCGGACCAAATAATCAACACATCAGGCCACCTGCTCCGCAACACCCGGAGGTCTTCGATCGCCTGACGTGACAGGGCCCTCCCCTGCACCAGGCCCAGATCGTTACCCCCGAGGTGAACCACCAGGATCCGAGGCGGAGGGCCCTCCCTCCCCCGGAACAGCAGTGGCAGGAGGCCGTCCCACCGTAGGCCCCGGCGCCCCTGCCATTCCACCTCTGCCCGCTCGCTGAGGCCCAGCTGCGAACCGAAGGGCGATCGCCGAGCAAAGTGGGCAGCCCAAAATATCATGCTGTGGCCGGCGATCAAGATCCTTGTCCTCCCGCCCCGCGCCACAGCACCTGAAACAAAACAAAGTAACACAGTGAGAATAACAACCATCCCTCAATGGGTAATGGGGCGAACATAACCTTTGTAAGCAGAGGACCTCCACCGTCCCACCTTCTGGATGGCAGGTCCAGGGTATCCCATGGCTGCGGCCGTCGATGCAGCCCCGATACGGAAAGAATGGGTCCCGAAACGAACCCCGCCAAGGCCAAGCTTATCCAAGGCCCTGCTGGTTATGGACCAAAACTGAAATTTGGTCAACGGCGACCCATCGCAGTGACGAAATAAAGGCCCCACCTCGTCACCTCGAACGGCGATGTAATCTTTCAAGGCCACCACCGGGCAGATATCGATATCCTCACACAGGCCCAAGGTAATGCACATACCTCGCTGTTTCTGGTCAGTCTTAGACTTGCGTATCGAAATGACCACGCTGTCGCCCTGGATCTTTACATCACCAGACTGAAGGGCCCGGAGGGAACGATCCTGCCGGGAGCTGACCACCAATTCACTCACTCTGAGTGCTCCAAAAAATGCAAGCATTGACGCTGCCTGAAAAAGCGCAGCCTCGAAACTGGAAGCACAAACTAAAGGCCAAACTGCCTTAAGCCCCTTCAACACCGCGGGGGAAAAGGGTTGCCTATTATCGGGTCGTGGGCCTCGCTCACGCGCCCAGCCCTCGAGCATTTTTCTAAGTCTGAAGTCATCAGACCTGTCGGGTAAACCCTTGATTTTCGACTGAAAAGCGAGGGCTGCCAACTTGGCCCTAATCGTCTTAGCGACCAACCCCTTACCTTTCAGGTGCACACAGAAGTGCATGAGGTGGGCCACCGGAATGGGCCACCGATTGGGCAACCCCGCCTGCTCCCTAAAGGCCTGGAACTGGAGCACCGAATGGTCGTAGGCCTTCCGGGTGGAAGGCGCCAGGGCTAGCTTCATTGCTCGGTCGGCCTCGAGTCTCCAAGCCGCCACATCTCTGGGGGCATCCGCACCGGCAGGAGATCGGCCTCTGGTGCAAGGAAGCGGAAACGCTCCATCTGCCGACGAGACAGAGCATCCGCAACTCCATTGCATACACCGGGCACATGTTTAGCAAGAAACAAAACATTTAACCGAAAACATCTCAACACGAACATCCTCACCAGGCGCATAACTGAGGCCGACTTGGAGGATAAGGTATTAATCACGTGAACGACCGCCAAGTTGTCACACCAGAAGTGGACAACCCGGTTGGCCAAGGCCGGACCCCATAACTGAAGTGCAACTACTATGGGGAAGAATTCCAAAAACGTTAAATTCCGGCAGAGGTCACTGGAAAGCCACTCATCTGGCCATTCTTCAGCGCACCAATGCCCGCGGAAATAAACACCAAATCCGACAGACCCGGAGGCATCAGATGTGACCTGGAGCTCTGCCTCGAGCTTCAGTTCCTCGCGCCAAAAAGAAACCCCGTTAAAGTCAGCCAAAAAACTCTCCCAAACCTGCAAGTCCTGTCGCATACCTTGAGTAATCCTAACTCGGTGGTGGGGGCGGCGCAAGCCAGACATGGCGTCGCATAAGCGCCGTAAAAAGGCCCTGCCAGGGGCCACCACCTTACACGCGAAGTTAAGGTGGCCCACCAGTGACTGAAGCTGCAGGAGCGACAACTTGCGCTGGCCCAAGGCAAAAGACAACATCTGCCTCAACCGGTTAATTTTTTCCATTGGCAACCTGGAAGCCTGCTGAACAGAATCCAACTCAATGCCTAAAAACGTTAACTTGGGCGCTGGGCCCTCCGTCTTCTCATGGGCAAGCGGCACTCCCAACTCAGCCGCTAGACCCAGGAAGGACTGGAGCAAATGGGCACATTGGCCCGTCCCGCGGCAGCCCACAAACAAAAAATCGTCCAGGTAATGGACCGTAGAGGCGGAGCCAGACCGCTCACGCAGAGCCCACTCGAGGAAAGTGCTAAAACGCTCAAATGCAGAGCATGAGATGGCACAACCCATCGGTAGGGCTCGGTCCATATAAAACTTCCCTTCGAAGGTGAAACCCAGGAGCTCGAAATCCCGCGGATGCACTGGCAACAGGCGAAATGCAGACTTAATGTCGCACTTCGCCATTTCAGCTCCCAATCCGCAGCTCCGGACGGCCCTGACAGCCTGGTCGAATGAGGTGTATCTCACTGTGCAGAGGGAATCCGGGATGGCATCGTTCACCGACCCACCTTTCGGGTAGGAAAGGTGGTGAATCAAGCGAAACTCCCCAGGTGCCTTCTTAGGCACCACCCCCAACGGGGATACCCGTAAATTGGGAACTGGGGGGGCATCGAAAGGGCCTAAAACTCGGCCCTCCCTGCACTCCTTCCGGATTTTCTCACGCACAACCTCCTCCATTCCAATAACGGACTGTAAGTTCTTGGCCATACAAGGGCCCCTAGGGCCTTGAAAGGGAATACGAAAACCATGGGAAAAACCGTCCAACAAGTAAACTCGGTCATGGGGGCGCGGGTAAGCTACTAACAACTTCCTAAGGACCTTCACCTTGATGGGACTGGGGCCCTTTTCCAGCTGCTTGGGTGTTACCACTGCCCCCTGTCCGCTTAGCCCCGGCTCTAGGCTTCGTTTTGCTGCATGAGGCCAGAGAATGGGAACCGCCGCATAAGGGGCACTCGTGCTTGTATTTGCACGGCTTCCTGCTGCAACCCCCTTGGGAGGAAAAATCCCAACACACCAGCCGGGGTTGAACCGGCTGCCCCGCTGAGGCGCGGGTACCGGCCGTCGCTGCATGCTTATTGACGAGGTGGCCACTGTCAGACCTGTCACCGGAGTTAGGTTTGGCCGGCGACATGAGCTGCAGCCACAGCTGCTGGTGAATGTGGTCCCAGGGAATAGAGGGGTTCAAGGCCGCCCTCATCCGGAACTCCTCGTCATACTGCAACCATGCAGCGCCGGAGAAGTCCGTGTAGGCCTTATAGATAATGTCCAAGTATTGGAAAAGAGGAGAGGCCCGTAGGGGTTGCGCACGCGCAATAACCCCAGCATAGATTAGGAAACCGGGCAACCAATTGGCCCAGTTACGCTCAACCTTGCGGCGCTTGATTTTTTCCTTGTCCTTCTCATCCAATTCGTCCTTGTCCTTCTTTTCCAACTCACGATAAAGAAGGCCAAAGACATCCACATATTCACCCCGGAGGATTTTCTCCCGGGTGGCCGCCGTAAGGTGGTCGCCTAAAGGCATGGCAGTGTCGCCATAAGGGCGGCAATGGAAGGGCACGGAGCCCATCAAAGTAGGTGGGAAGCCCCAGCCCCCCCACTGGTGGGCCGGCCAGCCCATCAGTTGCGAACCGCCCCATTGGTGTCCCCAAGGCAACGAACCAGGAGTGGGCAGCTGACCAGCAGAACCAGAGGGGGCTGCAGGTGTCGTCGAGGAACCAGTTCCCTGTGCGGGGGGCCAGGGCAAAATCTGCCCTTGGCCCAGCGAGCCTGCAAAGGCTGCCGCGTCGTGTGAAAACCCCGGGCCAATTGGGGGCCCCAGGCCGAAATTGGCAGACGATCCCGTACTTGGTGAGAACCACGGGGACCAACTTCCCCATGGCCACGAACCTGGATAGCCCGGACGCCCCTGCTTACCGTCAGGTTCCACGCCTGCAGGCGCCCCAGGTGGAATGTCACCGCCTGACCCGCCCGGCTGGGCCGGCAACTCTGGAGGGTTACCTTCTTCCACATCTGAACTGTCTTCACCAGGCTCAGGTCCCGCTCCGCCAGACGGCCCCGGCAAGGCAGCCATTTCCTGCAAAGACGAGAGACGAGCCAGGACCTCCTGCTCGAAGGCCCTGGTAGACGTTCTTGCTGCCTTGCGCCCACGCGCCGGGAGAGAAGACTGCGGATCAACCCCATGGTGTCGTTCCAAGGCCTCCAGGCTGGCCACAATGGCCTGCCTGGTTTGTGCCTCCTGCTCAGCTCCGGGGGGGCTGCCAGGACTGGGTCTCTTTTGGCTGCCCTTTAAGGGCTGTTTGCCCTTCGCTTTACCCTGCCCTTTAGGCATGATGATCCCAGGCAGTATTAGTAAGAAAACCCCACAGCCTCCACTGAACCAGGACCCTTTTAGTTGGAGATGCCAGGGAATGAACCTGGGACCTTCTGCTTCCAAGCAGATGCTCTACCACTGAGGAGGAAGGGCCTGAACCAAAAGGGGGGGGGGGGCTCGGAGCACCCTAAAAAAAGGGGGGGGGAGGAAGGCACCCAGCCGCTGAGACCCCCACCGCACCCAAAGCAGGCTGACAAGAAAGGCCTGGGCCCCTAAACCCTGGCAGGTCCCTGCCCCGAACGCAGAAGAGGGGAGAGGAAACCTGACGCGGCCGATAGCCGCGGGTGCAGAGCTCACGCCGCTCCAATCCGACGCCAGCTGAGGGGGGGAGGGGCGAAACTCTCGCCCGTTCAGGCCCGCTAAGCTCCAACGGCCGCTCCCGGACGAGGCCGAGAACGACGAGGCTGGACGGCCGCCAGCCGCTGGCGGGGCGAAACACACACGCTCCTCAGGCCCGCCGGGCCAAGCGACGCTCCGACGGCCGCTCCCGGGCGAATCCAAGCGACGGTCCTCGAAGACGCGGCCAAAGCCGCAACGAAGATCACGCTCCCGACGCCGGCTTGAAGATGACGCAGCACTTCGGAGGTAGGGAAGCGTGCTCCCTCACCCGAAAACGGCCAGCGAAGTGCGTGGCCGGGGGCGTGGCTGGGCTAAAAAGCCCCCACAACCACGCCCCACCAGCATCCCCGGATGAAGGGGCCGTTTGCCTCGCTCCATCCGGGGAGGCAAACTCGGCCCCCGCCCTAAAGCCGGCTGCAGCCGGCGCGGGCGTGAAAGGGCCGGATTAACCTCTTCACACTCCCACCACATATGTGCAAACCAACCCTTAAATTGTTTGCAATGCCAGCACTTGGAACTCATTCCTGGGAATATATTGGCTATTTGTGCGGGAGTTTTGTACCATTTTGTGAAAAATTTATATTCCAGTTCTTTAAATTTGATTACTTTAATCCTTTCTAGACCTTCCAAGATTTTCCCAGCCAACCCCTCTGTTAACTGACCTTCATGACTCCAAATCTTTTGTAAATGTACTATTATTTTATCTTTATTTGAAATCATTTTCCTGTATAGTAACCCCACTAGATCCTTCCTTTGTTTGGCCATTACTTTATATATCTCTTCCATTGGAGCGTCTAACCAAAGCTCTCCCTTTTCATTGATCTTCTTAACTCTCTTATGCAAGCCTGCTATGTTTAACCAGTATTGATTACCTAAATCTTCTATCATTTCCTGTAAGGGTTTTAGTTTACCACCCCTAAACATATCGTCCACTCTAAAATAGCCTTTGTTTTTAAGCCTTTCCCACCATTTTATAGCATGCACCTCCTTAACAATAGCTTCTAGGGGGCTCCACCTTGAAACCTTTCCTAGCCACTGTGGGTACCATTTCATCCAGGTTTCTAATGCTGCTCTTCTGGGCCCTATAGCTAATTTTAGATCTTTTGTCGACACTGTGGAAAAAATTCCAAATCTTCCAGTACCACTGTTGACTGCATTCTCGAAATTAATCCACTTCTGTACCTTATCCTCACTCAAATCTAGTAACGCTCTTAGTTGGAAGGCCTCATAATATTTACTTAAATCTGGGATTCCCCAACCTAATTCTGATTTAAGGTTGTATAGAATTCTCTTATGAAACCTACAGTTTTTATTATTAAAAATCCACACTTTGATTGCTTTATTCCATTGTTCAATTTGATTTTTCCTCAAACCTAAGGGCAACGTTTGGAATAAATACATTAACTTTGGTATCATGAACATTTTAAGAGATCTTATTCTAGATGATATCCCTAGTATTTTATGATTCCATTTATTCATATCTCTCTCTATTTTCTTCCATATTTTACCATAGTTCTCCTTTATCATTTTGTCCATATTTTTTTGCAGGACTATCCCTAGATATTTAAGTCTCTTGGCTCCCATTCCTATATTCGTAATCCTATTTATTTCCTGTTTTTCCTCTCTATTAACATTAAGGTATAGAATTTCTGATTTTGCCATATTCACTCCGAGCCCTGAACACTTTTCAAAATCATCTAAAATTATCTTAATCTCTTTAACTCCATCTTTTGGGTTAGACATAATTACTATGATATCATCCGCAAATAAATTAATTTTCATTTCTTCATTACCTGACTTATACCCCTCTATTCTCCCCGCATTCCTAATTCTCTCTGCTAGTTGCTCTATAGCTATTATAAATATGAGCGGGGATAGTGGACAGCCTTGTCTTACCCCCCCTTGAATTGGGAACACTTGTGAGTGGTCAGTGTTGACTCTAACTTTGGCCTTACCTCCGTTGTATATTTCCTGTATAGTGTGTAAGAACCATTCCTCTAAACCTATCTTCTTTAATATTTGCCACAAGAATTCATGTGAGAGAGTATCAAAGGCTTTATAAACATCCAGCTTTAACAGAGCTATTTTTTTCTTTTGGCCATGGTGCAATACATTTAAGATATTTCTAATAGGATGGGCAATAGATCTACCCTCAATAAAACCGTATTGGTCCCCTTTTATGATTGACGGGATAACTCTCTTAAGTCTATTTGCTAAAACCTTAGCAAAAATCTTATAATCTTGATTTAGTAAACTAATGGGCCTATACGAACCTACTTCTTCCGGATCTTTCTGGGGCTTTAATATCAAAATTATTTCTGTTTCCTTCCATGAGTCCGGGGCTTTCTTTCCTTCCAAGACTTCGTTAAAAACTACCTGCAATTCAGGTGCTATAATTTCTACCATTTCTTTATAAAAGTCAGAAGTAAAGCCATCCAGCCCTGGTGATTTACCCTTTTTGAGCGCTTTTATTAATTCCTTTATCTCTTGGAGTGTAATCTCAGCACCCAGTGAGGCTTTTGCTTCCTCCTCTATGATTAGCTTAGGTGCGTCCCACACCTCCGTTATATTCTTTTTCATATATAATTTTTTATAGAAGTCTTCAAATGCCTTAGTGATTTCCTTAGAGTTATGAGTTGTATTATTATTAATTTTAATAGTTCTAATTGATTGTTTTGCCTTTTTAACTTTCAAATAATTAGCTAACCTTTTTGCTGTATTAATGCTATTCCTCTGGAAGTCGTTCCTAACCATTATTTCCTTTTTCCACACTGTTGCCATATCTAGGGCCTCCAACTGTTTTTGAATGTCTTTAATTCTAATCTGTAAACTAGGATTACACTTTCCCATTATTTCTTTTTGTAACTCCTCCAATTCATTAAGTTTTGTTTGCCTTTTTTTATACCATTCACTTTTTATGTCTTTTTCCTTCCTAACCAAATGGCCCCTTATTACCGCTTTAGCAGCGTCCCATAATATATTAGTTGACACAGTTCCTCTATTTTCCTTAAAATATAATTTTAACTGTGTCATTAAGTATTCCCTATCCTCTTCTTTTGCCATTACCAGGTTGTTATACCTCCAAGGTCTATTTTTCGAGGGAAGATTTAATTCTAATTCAATACTTAGAGGGGCATGGTCAGAAATCAAAATTGGATGGGTCTTGATCTCTTTAACCACCATATTATTATTTTTTTCCAAAATTATATAATCTAAGTGGGATGCTGTTTTATGTCTACAAGAAATATGTGTCGGGCTGGGTCTCATATTGATAAACTCATGAGCGTCCTTCAAGCCCCAATCTCTTAGCTTAATACTATTGTTCTTGGTTATGTCCGTATTTAAATCGCCCACTACAATTAGTTCACCCTCTGAAAACTGTTGTATCTTCTTAAAAACCAAGTTTAAGAATTTCCTTTGTCTTTTATTTGGTGCATAAACATTTACTATAGTGATTTTTATGGCTTCCAGCTTAAACTTAACTAAGAGGTATCTACCTTCCTTATCTACTAATTTTTCCATGTTCTCCACCTTAATATGCTTACGAATCAATGTAGCCACGCCTCTAGCTTTGGAAGACCCTCTTGCTTCTGCTAAAACCTGCCACCTCAGATCTTTTATCAATGGTTTTCTATCATTTTTTTTTTTTGTGAGTTTCCTGTAGGCACAACAGATCTATTCTTTGTTCTTTAACCATTTTAATTACTCTGAATCTCTTAAGATTTGATGTTGGTGGACATGTATGTAAACTGTGTAAAGTGTTTTGGTGCACTGGGTTTAAATAGATTAGGAGGTGTGTTGGAGCAAGAATCTACATAAACCCAGTCTGACAGCTACAGTATGACAGCTGGCGATCTAGCTGCCAGGCTAGGTCACAGTGACCTGATCAGCAGACCGGCTTGAGCCGGCAGAAGCCAAGTGATGCAATCTGCTGAGTCAGCACGGCCAGGATTGGCTGCTTGGACTATATATGATCTGTGTGTGCATCACACAGGTCTCTCCCTGTGAGATGGTGGTTAGGCGAAGCACTTTGTCCGTGGAGGTGATATTGTATAGACTGCACAAGAGAGCACTTGTCGTGTATATATGTTAATACACCTTTTGGCACTAGTTGCACGCGTCTGCCTGATTTTCTTTCCTGAAGCCCTGTGTCGGGCAAGTCATCTCCCTCACTCTGCTACTCCCGCTCCGACATCACATTCAGTGAAAGGACTCTTAACGATCTATCCATTCTCTTTATATGTAACAAACTTGGGCTCTAATGGCTGAGGGTATTTTTCTATACTTCTTACTGAAAACCCCACCCCTATTCCCTTCCCCTGTGGCATAGACAACTTTCTGGATGAGACCATCATCCTGTCTTCCACCTTCCAGGGGGCACACATCCCGCCCTCCCCTTCTAGCTTATAGCTAAATTTAGCTCAAAATATTTTATACTTCCCTTTAGTAGTCCGTTCTTGGCCTTTTCTCTTGTCTACTTGAGCTTCCTTCTCCCGGGTCCACACCAAGCTCCACTGTTTCTTCTTCTTCTTCTTCTTCCTCTCTCGGGTCTCTCAGGTCATCTGTGGCAATGCCCAGGCGAGTGAGGAGATCTCTTGCTTCCTTAGGGTTGCGGGCCACCAGCCTTTTTTCATCTTTAAAAATAATTATTGAGGAGGGGTACCCCCAAGAGAATTTAATCTTATTGTCATATAATTTTTGCCCAAAGGGTCTCATTAGCCTTCTCTTTCTGATGGTTTCCTGGCAGAAGTCTTCTCTCACCCAAACTTTCCTTCCTCTAAAAGAAAGGTCTTTCCTTTTTTTCAAAGTCTTGAAAACTATCTGCTGAGTCTTTTCCCTTGAAAATTTAATTATGACTTCCCTTGGGGCACCCCCATCTTGTCTCCTATGAGCTCTCTCAATATCCTGAGATTGCAGAGTAACTCCTTGCTCACCCATCCAGTCTATAAGAGTTCCTTCCAGGAGTTTATTATTTATTTCCTCTGAAATTCCACCCAGGATCAAATTCACTCTTCTGTTACGATCAGAGAGCTCTGTAAGCTGCGAATTCAGCTGGAGTATTTTCTGTTTGTTAGATAAGGCAAGCTCATTAGCAGAAATTGCAATGTTCCGTGTGTCCTTGAGCTCTGCAGTCAACTCTGTAACAGCATCTCTGACTGATTTAATTTCAGATATTATCTGGTCCTGGGACGACATTATTAAAGCCTGGAAAGCTGTAATCTGCTCAGATAATTCTTTAATTGTCTTAGCCATGATGATTTTTTTCAGGAGTTACGCGCGACCACTGAGTAATTAACCTGGGCGTTGCCCCATTAATTTGATAGTAAAAGTTGTTTTCTTACCCTCTGGGACCCCAGAAAGGAGTTCTTATGTTCTTCAGACCTTCGTAAGTAAGCTCCTTCTTCAAATAATCTTGCCAAAGGGTTATTTACATTCTTTTGAGCTATTTAAAATTCCAATCCGAAGGGGAGGACGAGCAAACAGCCGGCTTGGTTAACGCATGCGTACAAACCCCTCAGTCAGAGATTAGTCCAAGATATGCACAGGAAACTTTGAGAAGATTTACCTTGGCTTAGAAGAAGTCCCCCGGGGGGGGGGGGGGGCTTCTTTGAGGGGTCTCTGGGAAGAGTTGCATTTCCTAACCTTCTTGGACATTGCTAAGCATCTAAAGCTTTGCAAGACCAGTGGAAGCTTGGATAATTGGAAGAAAAGGTACAGATGACTATCTTTCATTCTGGAACTATTTACAGCTTAAAGATACAAATTTAAAAGGTGGGAAAGGAAAATTTAGAGAGCTTAGAAGAAGAGGGGAGGAAGAGGTGAAATTTAGACTTTATAAATATAAAGGACAGTGTTAAAAACTGTTAAAAAGTGGAAAGGAATTTATTGTTTAGTCTACTTGTGGTTTTGGAAGAAAAAGCACCATCGTCATATTGGCACAGACCTGCAGTACATCTGAGTAAGACAGGAAGTACGTCAAGTATCGTGAGATCTCCTTACCAGTGTGAATGAGACTTCATGGCAACAAAAGCAGGAAGTAGTGGAAAGAAAACCTACTCAAGGAATATATACCATTGAGAAACATCGGTGGCCATTGCTGGGAGGCTAAAATAAAAATAATTTTTTTTTAAGAATTTGGGACATTAAAAATCATTGGAATTAATTGAGAAGATAAATATTATTGGTCATATTATTTGTGTTGTCTTCGAAAGTTTTTAAAAGGGGGAAAAATTGCAAGGAGCAGTAAAAAGTTGTAACCACCATTTTGGAAGATTTAAAAACTTTAAAAATAAATATCTTGACTCGGGGAGCTCCAAGGATGGTGAAATTGGGCTTATTATAAAAGGCAAGTCCTACTCTTTTGAACATGATAGTTGAAATGGAAATTGGTGAAGTTCAAAATTTCATTTTATTAAAGGGTTTAAAAGTTTTTTTAAAAATAATATCTTGGTCTAGGAAGCTCTGAGGATGGCGAAATTAGGCTCGTTATAAAAAGCAAGCTCTAATCTTTTGAATCTGATAGTTAAATTTGAAATTTGTGAGATTAAAAGTTTTGGTGTTTTGGTGTTTTTTCCAATTTTTCATTGGAAAAAATGCAGGATCAGTTAGAGGCAATGGAGGCCAGAATGATGAAAGGGGTGAGAGAGATGATAGATGAATCGAAAAAAGAAATTATTGCAGAGATTAGAAAAGACATGGAAGATCTCAGAAAGGAAACTGAGGAAACATCTAAGAAAGTGCAGGAGGTAGAAGGCAAAATGAAAGTATATGATTCCATCTTGTTGAAAATGCAAGAAAAAGTGACGACCCATGACTGCAAATTGATGGAGACCCAGATACGTCTGAAAGGAGTACCTGAAGGGGAGGATGGTGATTTAAAAGGATATATAATAAAAATAATTGCAGAATTTTAAGATGAAGACCCTGAAGAGACTAAAAACATGTATGACTATATGAATAGAGTGACTTCACTTTTTGCCAAGAAAAATAACCTTCCAAGAGATGTTGTTCTAAGATATATGACAAAGGAAATGGTGGGAAGGATCATGAATAAAAACTTTGAAAAGACATTGATTGCAGGAGGCAGTAAAGTGAGAATCATGAAGGAGCTGCCAAGGCAAGTGATAAGTGCTAGAAGAACATATAAAAAGTTGACAGAAAAATTGAGAGACAATGGAATGAGGTTTAGATGGATAATACCTGAAGGTTTGAGCTTTGAACTCCAGGCGAAGAGAATCACAATTACAAATGCTCAGGAGCTGTGTACATTTTTTGAAGAAAATAAAGAATTTACACCATGATGGATTACAAATTATTGTCTTGGAATGTTAATGGACTAAATTCACCACAATAAAGAAGGGCAACATTTCATTGGATTAAGAAACAAAACTGTAATATAATTTGTTTGCAAGATGTGCATATTAAACAAAAGGATTATAAATTTTTATGGAACAAACAATTGGGAGTAGAATTTTTTTCATTAGCTGAACAGAAGACAAGGGGAGTGGTTTTGTATATTAGACAAGAATTGGAGCCAAAATTAGTGTTTAAAGGTAAAGATGGAAGATTTGTTGCAGTAGAGACAATATTAAATGGGAAAAAAGTTGTTATTGGGATTGTATGCGCCTAATGGTGCAAAGGATGTTTTTTCAAAAGACATTACACAACAGCTTGATGAACTGACCTATGACCAAGTTTTGATAATGGGAGATTTTAATGGAACAGTTAAAAACTCATTGGATAGATCTGGAGGGAAATAAAACAATTGTAAAGAAGGAAAATTGCCAAAGTCTTTTTTTGAATTGGTTAAACAAGAAAATTTGAAAAATAGATGGAGGAAATTTAACCCTGAAGTTCGGGACTATACTTTTTTTTCAGCAAGACACAAAACTTTTTCTAGAATTGACATGTTGTGGGGAACAAGAGACTTAGGTCTTATAACAAGAAAGATAGAGATTTTACCTAAAATTGGGGCTGATCATAACCCAATAATGTGGATTACAAAATTGTCCAAGAAATTGAGAAGATGGAGATTGAATGAAGATTTGCTACAGAATAAAGAAACAGTGACATACCTAGAAAATGAAACTAAAGCTTTTTTCCAAGTAAATGATAAAGAGGATATTGATTTTCAGATGGTCTGGGATGCTTATAAAGCAGTAATGAGAGGAGTGTTGATTACTTTGAATAATAAAGATAAGAGAATGAAAGAAAAGCAGTTGTTGGACATTCAAAATGAAATAAAGAAAAAGGAAGGTGAGTTGATAAAAAGACCAGGGAAAAATAAAATTTTAAGGGAAATTACAATATTACAAACTCAATTGAGACATTTGTTAAATAAAGAAGTGGAATGGAGTTTGAAAAGAATTCAGCAGAAATCCTTTGAAGGAGCAAATAAACCGGGAAAGTATTTGGCTTGTCAATTTAAGAAAAAGAGAGAAAATAGAATAATTAACAGAATTGTGGTAGATGGAAAAGAAGTGGTTACTCAAGAGGGAATAAAAAGAGAATTTTTAAGTACTATGCCAAATTGTTTAAAGGTGTTAAAATAAAGAAAGAGAAGATGGATGAGTATTTACAAAAGATAAAAATAGAGCCCTTAACTGAAAATATGAGAAAAATTTTGAATGATCCTATTGAAAAAAATAGAGGTTGAAGCAGCAATTAATGCAATGAAAAATGGGAAAGCACCTGGACCAGATGGATATACAGCTAAATATTTAAAACTTTTAAAGATGAAGTAATACCAAAACTGCAGAAGTTGATGAACATGATAAGAATAAGAGGGAATGTACCAAACACATGGAAAGACTCTGTTATTTCGTTGATATCCAAGGAAGATAGAGATGTCACCAATGTAAAAAATTATAGACCTATTTCGCTATTAAATAATGATTATAAAATATTTACAAGAATCTTGGTAGAACGGCTTAAACAACATTTGATAAACTTTATAAAGGAAGATCAAGCAGGGTTTCTTCCGAAAAAACAAATAAGAGACAATATTAGAACTGTTGTAAATATTATAGAATATTATGAAAGACATAAAAAAAAAGAAGTAGCATTGTTCTTTGCAGATGCAGAGAAAGCATTTGACAATTTAAATTGGGATTTTATGTTTGCAGTAATGAAAAAAAATGGAGCTGGGAGAAAGTTTTATAAGAATGATAAAAGCAATATACTCTGAACAAAATGCAAGGTTGTGTATAAATGCAGACCTTACAGAAGGTACGAAAGTCAGCAAAGGTACCAGACAAGGCTGTCTGCTTTCACCATTGTTGTTTATAATGACTCTTGAAATATTACTGATGCAGATCCAAGAGGAAAAAGAGATAGAAGGTCTAAGAATAAAAGGATTTACTTACAAATACAGAGCTTTTGCTAATGATATAATGTTTATAAATGAAAACCCCATACAAGTTACACCTTTGTTGTTAGCCAAAATACAAGAATATGGGGAGTTGGCGGGACTTTGTATTAATAGAGAAAAATCAAAAATTCTGTGTAAAAATATGCAGGTGAATAAGCAACAAGATCTACAGAGACTAACGGGCTGTGAAGTCACTTCTAAGGTAAAGTACCTAGGGGTAGAGATTACAATGAAAAATATTGACTTGTTTAAAAATAACTATGAGAAGTTATGGCGTAAAATGGATGCTAAAATGGAACAAGCTTAAGTTGTCATTGCTGGGTAGAATAGCTGCAATTAAAATGAATATCTTACCAAGAATAATGTATTTGTTTCAAACTATTCCTATTGTGAAGGATGGCAAACAATTTGATAAATGGCGAAGGAAAATCTCAGAATTTGTGTGGGCTGGGAAGAAACCAAAGATTAAAATGAAAATTTTGACTGATGCAAAAGAGAGAGGTGGATTTCAACTACCAGATTTAATTGGAAGCTTGCAGCCTGCGGCGTAGCTGCTAGGCTGCTTCTGCATTGTTTGCCTCCCTGGGAGGGAGGAGTCAGAAGTCGCCCGTTTGGGCGCTCAATGTGAGGGGTGAGGTCTAGCCGCTTTAATGGCTAGCTCCACGTTCCCCTCTTGTCATTCCATCGTTGATCGGCTTCATCTTCGGAGCGTCGTCATGGTCGGGGCTTGGTGCAGCATCGAGGGCTTCCCAGTCGTGCTGAGGAGTGTCGGACAGCATTGTTTTAGCCAGGGAGTTTTTTCCGTTTGCATTCCCCCCCCCCCTTTTATTGCAGCTCTGGCCTTCTGTACGTTCTGGCCTTCCTTTAGATAGGTGTCTGTGCTGGGTTTTGACTGGGGGGGCTTTACTTGGGAGTGGGGGTGGTCTGTTCCCCCCCCCCTCTATTTTATCAGAAAACAGACGGCCTGGCAGGGGCTCAGTGGTAGAGCATCTGCTTGGTAGGCAGATTGTCTCAGGTTCAGTCCCTGGCATCTCCAGCTAGAAAAGGCTGGAGGGGGGGCTTTACTTGGCAGTGGGGGTGGTCTGTCCCCCCCATTTTATCAGGAAACTGACGACCTGGGAGAGACAGGCTCAGTGGTAGAGCATCTGCTTGTAGAGCATCTGCTTGGTAGGCAGATTGTCTCAGGTTCAGTCCCTGGCATCTCCAGCTAGAAAAGGGTTCAGGCAGGTAGTGTGGAGGCATCAGCCTGAGACTCTGGAGAGCTGCTGCCAGTATTAGTGGGCTGATAGGGGGCCATTGCTGTTTCCTGGTAATTTTGTCTCTGGGGAGAAAGGGGGTGGCGTCCATTTTATGCCCCTGTTTTGAGGTGAATGAGCCATTGAAGGCATTAGAGGGTGGCCATCTTGTGGCTCTTTCTTGCTGAAAGAGCGGCAGCCATTTTGGGATGCTGCAGTGGGGTCTTCTTTTTATTACAGTTTGTAGTTGGAGTTGCTGCTTGAGTGGCAGTCATTTTAGGACCCTGGAAGGGGAAGGATAAGGGAGAGAGGCAGTTGGGCAGACATTTTAAGTCCCTCCTGACTGCAGGAGGGTGGTGGCCATTTTAGAAGTGTTTTAGGTGTTAGTTGGTGCAGTTAATCCTGTAAAAAGATGGCTGGGGATAAGGGCTTAGGTAAGCCTAAAGGCAAGAAGCCTGTGCCAAGGCCACTGTACCTGCTAGGAGGCCACCTCCCCCGTCATCTTCTTCGGATGTGGAGGGTGAAGCAGCGGTGGATTCTAATATTTTAAGCAGGTTGAAGGCGCTGGAGCAGGCTTCGGGTGTCCCTTCTCTAAGTGGGGGGGGGGAGCGGAAAGCAATCTAAAAAGGCGAGGCAGGCGAATATTCTCGCCAGACTGTCTATTCTTGAGGGCAGGTCTAGTGGAGTTGTGCCTGGCAGGGATGGCGGTCCCTGTGGTCCTGATGCAGGTTCGGTGGCGGCGGCTGGGACATCTGGCGGCGGTTTGCCATTGGTGCCTGCTGGATTTGGAGGTAGGTTTGGTAATACCTGGCAATTTGGGTCCGGGCAGGTTTGGCCATGGGGAATATGGGGGCCTGCTTCAGCAGCTGGGCAGGGTACGTCGGGGGTGCACTCAGGGGTGCCTGCTTCTTCTGGGGCGGGATTACCGCAAAATTGGGCGTGGGCAGGGTATACCTTGGGCGTGTCCAGCTGCAAGGCAGATGAACTTGGCGGGTCCTGTTATGGGGGCACCTTCTCCATATGGGATGGTGCCTTTTGCAGCCTTGCCCTTTGGGGAGGTTGCTTTGCCGCTCGAGGATCATTTGCTACCAGCCACCAGTGAGAAAATTTTAAAGGGAGAATATGTGGACATTTTTTCTCTTCTCCATCGTGAGTTAGAAAAGAAGGACAAGGAAGATTTAGACGAAAAGGAGAAAGAGAAGTTAAAAAAGCGAAAGGTAGACAGGACCTGGCCTAATTGGCTTCCTGGGTTCTGTATTTATGCTGGGGTGATTGCCAGGGCCCAGCCGTGACGGGCAGTAGCCTTGTTCCAGTATCTGGACATAATTTATAAAGGCTATACGGCCTTTAGTGGTCCAGCCTGGTTGCAATATGACCAGGAATTTAGAATGAGGGCCGCCCTGTATCCATCTCTGCGGTGGGATTGGATCCATCAGCAGCTTTGGCTGCAGGTGTTGTCCCCAGCTAGGCCTAATATGGGTGATCGCTCTGATAGTGGTCACTTGGTAAGTAGGTCATCCTCAGCGGCTCCCGCTTCATCAGGCTCTCCCCGTGGTGCAGCGGGGCAGGCAGTTCAACCCTGCTTGTTCTGCTGGGAGTTTGAATCCCTTGGGTCTGCAACAGGAAAGTGTGCCAGTTTAAGCACGAGTGCCCCATGTGCAGGGGATCCCACTCATTTGACAGCTGCCCTAAAGCCTGGGGGTGTAAGAATGCAAAGAAGCCTGGTTGGGGGCGTGGAGGAACCTTTCCGGCTAAGAAAGGAACCCAGCCCGATAAGGGTGGGAACGCTTGAGCGGTGGCTGGCAAGGTATCCTAGAAGGGTTGATAGTTTGTAGTTGTTAGAAGGCTTTAAGTTCGGTTTTAGGATCCCTTTCCAGGGGTCTTGTGTTCAGTTTATATCTGGTAACCTTAAGTCAGTGCAGGGTTTGGAACAGGTCATTAGGGACAAGATCGCCAAGGAGCTGTCCGAAGGAAGGATTTTGGGTCCCTTTGCGCATCCTCCAGTGAGTACTCTTAAAATCTCTCCTTTGGGTGTGGTGCCTAAAAAGACGCCTGGTGAATTTCGTTTGATTCACCATTTGTCTTTTCCTAGGGGAAGGTCTGTGAATGATGGGATTCCGGAGCACGTATGCTCTGTCAGGTACACCAGCTTCAACTCGTGGGCACGGGTAGGAGTGAACCGGGATCTCTTGTTTCTCGAGTTCTTTCCCATTTTAGTTGTGGTTTGGCTGTGGGGGAAGGATATGGCCAATCACACCATTCATTTTTGGTGTGATAATATGGCAGTAGTCCATGTCATTAATTCCCTTTCATCCAAATCTGGGCGGGTCATGAGATTGGTGAGGGCCTTCACTCTGCGTTGTTTGCGGCTTAATATTTTGTTTTTAGCCAAACATGTTCCTGGGGTAAGTAACGGGGTGGCTGATGCTCTATCTCGTAAACAGATGGGGAGATTTTGTCAGCTGGCCCTGGAGGCAGACGGAGAGCCGGTGCCAATGCCCCAGGAGCTATGACTGATTGGAGAGCCGAAGCCTGCAGAGCGATAGGTCTAGCCATTGCGCCTAGCACTCAGAAGTCTTACGAACAGGCTGTGCGGCAGTTTGAAGACTTTAGGGCTGAGGTAGGGTATCGCAGGGTTTGGCCCCTTCCAGTGGAGGAATTGCTCCATTTCTGTGTGTCACTGAGGTAAGGGGTTGGGGCAATGCAATCCATTAGGGGGTGCTTGTCTGCTCTGGCTTTTGCCAGCAAGGCGCTGGGTTATAGGGAGGATACAGCAGACTTTTGTCTGCGAAAGTTGTTGGAGGGGTGGTCTAGAGAGGCCGGTCCCAGGGTTGATACGTGGAATCCTGTGTCTCCGTCGATTCTGCGTGGTTTGAAGAAGCTATGGGATATGGTGTGTGCTTCACCTTTCGAGGCATGTTTGTTTCACATTGTGTCCTTGATAGCCTTTTCCGGGGCTCTTAGGGTGAGTGAGCTGGTGGCTCAGTCTAGGAATGATGTCTCTGGTAGGGCTCTGTGGTTGGGGGATTTGTAGCTGCCTGGGGGTAAGGCAGTCATTACTGTCCGTTGTTCCAAGACTGATCAGTTGCAGCGGGGTATTGCGCTCAAGCTTGGTAGTTCAGAGCTTGAGCTGTGTCCTGTTACCACGTTGGCTGCTTATTTAGCAGTCAGGGGGCCCAAGGATGGTTTTTTGTTTATACATTTGGATGGTAACCCATTAACGAGACACCAGTTTTGGGCAGTGACATCCCTGGCTTTGGGTGAGCTGGGGTTGTCAGGAGTGCGGTTTGGGACCCACTCCTTTAGAATCGGGGCGGCTTCTATGGCGGCCGCTATGGGGTATCCTTCCACCTCTATTCAGAGGTTGGGCCGGTGGCGTTCATCGGCCTATAAGGCATATGTGCAACCTTTTTTCAGGCCATGAGTGCATCGGGGGTTGGAAGGTTATTGGTTCTGTTTGTGTTAACTGTTTTTTCTCTTTAGATGCTGTTGTTCCTGGCCAGAGGAGCCGGGGCCGAGTTCTCATCTGCGGCCATAGCCACGTGTTTTGGGCCGCTCTTCAGGCACGGAGAACCGTGGCTGGCTCTCAGCTGGGACTCAGGGGCGCCGGGGCCTTCAGTGCCTTTATTGTTTAATGGTAGAGCGGGTCCTCCTCCTCAGATCTTAATGGTTCACCTGGGAGGTAATGATCTGGGGTTATTGAAGGGTAAGGCCTTAGTTGTCATGGGTGCTGGGGGCCCTGCAGAAGAAGCCGAGCCTGCAGAAGAAACTGTGCCCCTGCCACCTGCACCAGTGCCCCTGCCTCCTGCTGGAGAAGATTCAAGCCCCCCTGCCTCGCCCTCTCGGGTGGCTCGTGTGCGTGACCGCCTTCATCAGGACCTCAGGGATCGGAGGAGGGGGGCACGCTCACAAGCAAGACGCTACCTGAGTCCTGAGTTTTGAAAGGATTCTGGCCCTTCTAGGAGTGAGGGTGCTTGAGTCTCAGCAGGATCCTGGCTGCCCTCTGAGTCAGCAATTAGCCCAAATGGACAACAGACAGCAGAGGGCTATATAGCTGTGGGCTTTGAGAGAAGGCTTTGTGGAAGCAACTAGTCACTTACCTGATGTTCTAGCATCCACTTTGGCTTCTGACTTCGGCTTCTGGACCCCCTGACTCTGGTATTGACTTCTGGACCCCCTGACTTCGGCTTCTGAACCTCTGACCTACGATACCTGGACTGTGATTCGGTTTTGGCGCTTTGGACCCTCCTTGCTACCCAGCTACAGATCTTGGACTGCCCCTGGACTTCGCCTGGCCTGGCCCAGCCCATGACATTAGTTTGGCAAGCCCGTGATGATTTCCAGCACATTCGGGAGCGATGGCCGGGGACCATCATTGTGTGGTCAGTCATGCTGCCCCACCTGGTGTGGCGTTGTGATCTGGATCCTGCAGCTATAGAGAGGGCCAGGTATAAGGCTAACAAGGAGATTAAAAAGGTGCTGGAAGGGGGGTTGGGCCACTTTTTGCCCCATCCTGACATTTTGGTGAAATTTCCTGACCTCTACAGGGGAAATGGGGTCCATCTCTCGGAAAAGGGTAATATGCTTTTCCTGAGAGATTTGCAACAAGGGTTGCGGATGGCTTTGGGCCTCCCGGTGGGCGCTAAGCCCTAAGTAGAGACTTGGCCTTAGTAGTGACAGGTTTTTGGGGTTTAGGACACTATGCGGTTAGGGGAGGACTGCGAAGCATCCCCCTTTTGGGGAATTTGGGGTCTGGCATGAACAACCTGGGGTTTGGAGACCCGGGTTTGGAGATTGCAGACTGTCCAGGAGGCTCGGCTAGAGGGTGCCTTTCTGGCGAGACGTGCGTCTGGCTTTGGGGCCCTCTGGTGCATGCTTCCCTGCTGGGTCTGCCTGGAAGGAGCTGAGTCACTTAGCTCCGGCTGAGGGGCTGGGTCTCTTGCCCGTTAATGGCAGGGGAGTGGTCGCGGTGACCCCTAGCCCTGGCCAGGCCGCTGGTTGGGTGCCCTTGCTGTTTATGCTGTTAGTTAATAAAGTGGCCCAATTTTATTCCAATGCATTGTGTCTGACTCTTTATTCCGACCTTGGGGGGCAAAATTATATCATGAAGCAGTTTGTTTAGTGTGGATGAAAGAATGGATAACGTTGTTAAATAAAAAAACTTTTATTTAAAGTTTGTTTAGTGTGGATGAAAGAATGGATAATGTTGTTAAATAAAAAATTTTTTGGCACTGGAAGGTCATGGAAATAAATTTGACTGGCACGCATATTTGTATTATGGAAAAAATAAGATGGACTTTTTTTCTCTCACCATTATATAAGAAGTAATTTACTAAATACATGGATAAAATACAATAAATATGGAGATGAGAGAAGACCATTATGGATAGTGCCAGCTGAAGTAATAAAAATAACGGCTGAGATAGGTGAAGAAAAGTGGTTGCCAATTGTTTGGTTTTTCAAGAGTGCAGGGACTATACTATAGAGGGAAGAATAGCTAAGGTATCTACTATGAGCTTGCTTTGCTCATGCAATGAATATGTGCCATTATCTCATAGCTAAAAAAAAAACTATATCCAATTATCCACAGACCTTGTGGAGCAGGATTTTCCCACATACCACTCTTGCTGCTGCCCACTGATCGCTCTGAAATTCTGTTCCTCAGGAATGTCATCGGGGGCAAAAGTGGAGATCCATAGAGGTGGTAGGAATCAGCAGAAATTCAAGCAAAAATTCTTCAAGCAAAAATTTAAAGCGTAGTTTGATACTTGCCACAATATCATTAACATTTGCTTTTGTTACTACATAGTGCTAAATCAGTGAATGACAAGCTAGCTCTTTCAATAAACAGATCTTCAGTAAACAAATATTAATTTCTTCACTCTTGCATGTTTATTACAGTTCATATACTAGCTAATGGGCCTTGCAACTGTATTCTGTATTTTGATTGTTATGTGAAAAATATGTGAAATAACCATACACAATACCCTCACCTCAAAACTGAACCATATGACTAATGTCTCATTAAGACAGATAGAAAATTCTGTTTCCTCTTCAGTTTACATATTTCTGTTCTTTTGCTTTTTTCTTGTAGCTTAAGTAACAGTTCACTATTGTAGTATTGTGTGTAAGTGGAAGCACCACCACAATGTATGGTTCAAATTACCAAGCCATTTGTTTGTTTAATATGTTGTTTCTGGGATGCATGGAGCCAAAATGGAAGAATTTCATGAGAAGGCACTGTCATCAAGGAGCAAGCTTTTGGGGAAACTCTTTCTCATTATATTCTTATATCCAGAAGGAGCTGAGTGATGAAAATAATAAACAGTATCAGGGATCATTTTGTAGAAAAATTGGTGGTGGAGCTCATCCAGGGATTGTTATGCAGCTGCACATACTATTCAATGGACAAGGAGGTGGAATTCTCAGATGGAAGAGGTGGAACTCTCAGAAAGATTCAGGAACTCCTGTGAGCTCCCACTGAATCTGAGGCCTGACTAGTATCACTAGAGTATGTACTATCATATGGACATGGAACATCTTACAGCATATAGTACATCTCCAAATCCTGTTCACTGTTTAAGAAATGGGACATGCTGTACATAGAGGTGTTGTAAATTAGACCATTTCATTCATAAGGGGTTGCTCTTTTGGAAATGTTTTTTTCCTCTCTACTTTGGTGGTTGTAAGACCTTTGACAAATTGTGTTGGTAAGTGAATGGGATTATAAAATATGAATAACTAATTGTTATAAGAAATGATTGGAATATGGATTGTAATTTGTCTTTAGACTGTGTTTACTACCATCAAATGCTGGCACAAATAATTTTAATTTTCTGAAGCAAATAAGGGAAGATACTATTCAGATGTTCTCTTCCATAAAACTAAACCATGTCTAGGAAGGCTTGAAGCATATCTGCAGAAAGAACTGTGAAGAGAAATTGCCAAGAATTTTATTTATTTATTTGCATTATTTATATACTTCCTTTCTCACAGGGACTCGAGGATTACACAGAGTGAATCAGAACAAGCAAAAAAAATGGACATTCAATAATTAATCTATAATGATTTTTGAATTCTGGAACTAGTAGAAAGTACTGAAGCAATAGCACGACACATTAAGTGATACAGAGATTACATTAGTAGGATCCTGCTACAATAAGGTATACACAGCAGTATAGGTAGGGTTGTCAAGCGTATGTTGGAAAATACCTGGAGACTTTAGGGGTGGATCCAGGAGAGGATGGGGTTTGGGGAGGGGAGGGGTCTCACATGGTACAATGCCATAGAGTCTACCCTTTAAAGCAGCCATTTTCTCCAGGGGAGCTGATTTCTGCCAGCTGGAGATCAGTTGTAAAAGTGGGAGATCTCCAGGCCTCAGCTGGAGGCTGACTACCCTAAGTTCTAATCATATATCTAGGCATATTTGTGTACTTGGAATTGCTGAATAGGGTCTTATAAAGGAAGGCTGTCCTGGAGATTTAAGTCCTGGTATGATCCCAACACTGAGTTGAATAACTCTTCATTGCTAACATTTGTTAACATCCAGACAGGGGTAGGGGTGTGTGTGTGTGTGTGTGTGTGATCATAGACACCATTTTGACAGGCAAACAATGCACAATTAATTGAATATTATCTGAAATGGAGGCTCTGGAATCTTTTTTAAAAATTGCATCCTTGTTCAGAAATGACAACAGAAGTGTCGTGTATGGTCACATGTATACAAGCTGCTCCTTCCTTTTCTCTTTGGATGTGATCCTAAGGGCAATTTCCTGAGTAAGTATCACTTGTTGTTGTTCAGTTGCACAGTTGATTCCAACTTTTTGCAACCCCATGAACCAAGTCACGCCAGACCCTCCTGTCTTCCACTATCCTCTAAAGTCTGCTCAAATTCATGTTAGTTACATCAGTAATGCTGTCCAGCCATCTCACCTTTTGCCATCCCCTTCTTCTTTTGCCTTCTGTCTTTCCCAGCATCAGGGTCTTCTCCAGCGAGTGCCCCCCTTTCATTTGGTGGCCAAAGTATTTCAGCTTCAGCATCTGAACTGTCATTGAATAGCTGCCAGAGAGGCTGTTGGGCCCTTGGATGACAAAGGAAGTATAAAGAACTGAGTTAAACTGAAGTGATGAGAGGTGAAGCTCTAGTCCTAGTGAGGAAACTGAAACATCTTCAGATCCTCATGACATATACCCAAAAGTTCTTAGGGAGCTCAAATACGAAGTTCTACTAACAAATATAAGTAACTTGTTATTAAAATCAGTCACTTTATAAAAAGTTAACATTATACCAGGTCCAGAGGGCAACCAGGAATGACAGGCCAGTTAGCTTAGTATCTTGTCCCAGGCAAATTAGAAGAAACTGTAATAAAAGACAGAATAGTTATGCACATAATGAAACAAAGCCTGCTGAGGGAAAATCTGTGTGGTTTCTGCAAAGTCCTGTCTAATCAAGTTATTGGAGTTCTTCAAGAAAGTGAACAAGAAGACTCAGAACACATTATGTATTGGGACTGTCAAAGGGTTTTTGACAAGGTATCTCATCAAAGACTCCTGAATAAGTCACAGGATAAGAGTATGGTCCTCTTATGGTTTAAAAATTGGTTAAACAACAGGAAGTAGTAAGTAGGAATAAAAGGACAGTTCTCTCTAAGGATAGGCATGAACCAGGAAAATGCAGTCCATTTCATGCTTTGTAATGTGCCCGGTTCTTGAAGCATGAACTGTCACCAACTTTTTTTGGCCAAACTGGTTTGATTTGTGAGGATCATGACTGGGTATAACAGCCCTATAGTGTCGTTTCTAATGTCAGACTTATGTCCATTTATTCTTTGTCATAGGGATTGGCCTGTTTGTCTAATGGAGAGGGTGGAAGGGCATTGCTGACACATGATGGCATGAATCATATTAGAGGATGAGCCTGAGATGGTACAGCTGATGTTGCCATGTCCACTGATGGTGTTGCTAGGTTCTATATGAGAGCAAAGTTGGCATCTTGGGTTTGCTGCAAGCCTTGGTACCCAAGTCCATGTTACTGTTAAATAGTTTATCATTGTAGATGAGAAATTGTTTCAGGTTAGCAAGCTGTCTGTGAGCAAGAAAAAGTTGGCCTCCCAGTGCCTTTATGTCACTATGCGGCATGGGCTATAGGTAATTAAAAATACATTGAACTGGCTTGAGTTGTGAGCTGTATATGACCATCTCAGGTTCACACTCCTGCTCATCCTCTAATGTGATTTATGCCATCACATGTCAGTAATGCCCTTCCACCTTCTACATTGGACAAACAGGCAAGTCCCTACAAGAAAGAATAAACTGGCTTAAGTCTGGCATTAGAAACCACAACATTTTTTTAATAAGTAGGGGAACATTTTAACCATCCGCAGCATTCAGTTGCTGACCTCAGAGTAGCAGTTCTCTTACAAAGGAATTTCAAAGGAAGATTAGAGAGACTGCTGAATTTCAACTGATAACAAAACTCAAGATAATCCTGGACAATCCTCTTGGACTGCATTGTGACCTAAATTTCCTGTATCATTACCAATGCTGATTTCTTTACTCCTACTACCCCTTTGCATACCACACCTAATCCAGTCAAGCCTGCAATTGTCATTCACCTGCTATTGTCATTCAGCATCTATAATCACTCTACTTTCCAATTGTAAGGACAAATCAACTCACATTCTAGCTGTATCTGAAGAAGTGAGTAGTGACTCACAAAATCTCATATCCTGCCACAAATTTTGCTAGTCTTTAAAGTGCCACTGAACTCTTGTTCTCTTTACTCAGTGAGTGACTACAATGTGAAATTCACTGCCAGGGAATGTAGTGATAGCTAAAGATTTAAAAGAATAGCTAGATTCATGGATTGGTCTATCAATGGCTACTAGCCACAGAATAAAGGGAATCTCCATATTCAGATGAACTAAACCTCTGGATACCAGTGCCAGAAGGTAACTTTCAGAGAAGCATAGAACTGACAACAAAACAGCTCTTAATATCAAACATGGCCATTCATTACATACTTCTGCAAATGTGTTTTAGTCTGTTTTGTGCAAGTCATTGTATGCTCTGCTCCAGCATGATGAGCTATGCACAGGTGGACAGAAGAAGCTCATTGAAGGAAGCCAAGTGGAGTCTCCTCGTGGATTCATGAATCACTGGAAGAATAGTGTCTTAGAAAATGAAAAACAGTAGAAATCCTTAGTAATCCAATTTTCTTCAGTAGTGCAAACTCACATTCACTGAAGCACTTCAATAAATAGGAATTACAGCTTATTCTCTCTCATTCAAGCTTCAGGCACTCTGTATACACAATTATATGGTTAGGAATGCTCAGTCAGTCTAGTGTAGAGGCTGTCTGAAAATCCTTAAAAATAATTCGCTCAAAAGCTACCTTTCTTTGTATCACTGGCTATGCTGTGATGAATGGTTTGCATTTTAGCTAAGCAACCAAAAAATAAAATCAAACTGAGCAGGTTCTCCTTCAGCAGACCTAAGCTACAAAGAAGAAATAGCCTAGATTTTAATGAAGAGGGAAGGTGTCTGGGGAACTCTGTTTCTGGTCATGAAAAAGTGATGAAACAAATACCAGAATAATAAGAAAAAGAGAGAGACCTTAATTGAAGCTTTCCATCTCATAGCCCATTTAGATGTGAAATGCACTAAAGTGACTGAGAATTAAACTATTTTAAAAAATCCCTAAAGTTAATTAGTTTAGAATTCTGTCTTTTTCTTATGTTCTTTTTTATTGATAGGGACATTAAAAAAAATCAAGAGCTATGTAGCAATTATCTGTCTTTGGAATGTTCTCTGCTTTCCCAGACAGACCGAGACATTGTGCCTGCCTACTGCTACTTATATCTGTGACTTGATGGCAATTTTTGTGGTGGGTGGATCTCCTTCAGCAATAGGCAACAGCTGATGGGTTTGGGGGCAATAATGAAATCATAGCTCAGGATCTAATTAGATTATCCAGTTGCCAGTCCGTCTCTCTTTGGAAGTTTATTCTTCCTTCCATGTCTATAGGGCAGTCTGCCACATCTTTGGCACTCTCACCTGCTTGGTTACCTCCTTCTCAGCTCCTTTCTCTTTCTCTCCATCAGACCTCTGCTTCCTTTCTTAGCACAGTTTTAAATCATCATGTTGGCTCTACCTGTAGTAGTTTAACCCCTCTCTTCCCCTCCTGATGATGAAGACAAATGTGCTGTTGAGTTGCAGCCAGCTCATGGTGACTCCCATCCATGGGACTTTCCAGGCAAGAAAAGAGTTGAAGTGGTTTACCATTGCCTTCTTCCACAAAGCAACCCCTGTCTCCTTTGGTGGTTTCTCATTCAAGTACTATCCATGACAACCCTGACTAGCCTTCAAACTCTGATGAGATCAGACTAAACTGGGCTATTTAGGCTGCTTCCCCTTCTGAACCCCACCTTATTTTAACTTTTGCCCTATTACTGATGGCCTAATTATGCCATTGCTGCAGTTCTTTGCTCTAACTTCGACGGCACTTTGTCAACCACCATTCCCAGCCCCCTCCTTTTTTTGTATTCCAGCTGCTGTATCCTCCCTCCTACTTCAGCTATTGATTTTGATTAGCCTAAATGGACCCTAGGTTGTGGCCACCTCAGCCAATGTTTCCTCATAAGAACATAAGAGAAGCCATGTTGGATCAGGCCAATGGCCCATCCAGTCCAACACTCTGTGTCACACAGTGGCCAAAAAAAAACAAGTGCCATCAGGAGGTTCACAAGTGGGTCTAGAAGCCCTTCTACTTTGCCTCCCCCCCAAGCACCAAGAATGCAGAACATCACTGCCCCAGAAAGTTCCAACAATACGCTGTGGCTAATAGCCACTGATGGACCTCTGCTCCATATTTTTATCCAATCCCCTCTTAAAGCTGGCTATGCTTATAGCCGCCACCACCTCCTGTGGCACTGAATTCCACATGTTAATCACCCTTTAGGTGAAGAAGTACCTCTGCTTATCCGTTTTAACCTAACTGCTCAGCAATTTCATTGAATGCCCATGAGTTCTTGTATAGTGAGAAAGGGAGAAAAGTACTTCTTTCTCTGCTTTCTCTATCCCATGCATAATCTTATAAACTTCTATCATGTCACCCACAGTCAACGTTTCTCCACGCTAAAGAGCCCCAAGTGTTTTAACCTTTCTTCATAGGCAAAGTGTTCCAAACATTTAATCATTCTAGTTGCCCTTTTCTGGACTTTTTCCAATGCTATAATATCCTTTTGCGGTGACCAGAACTGTACACAGTATTCCAAATGAAACCGCACCATCAATTTATACAGGGGCATTATGATTTGTTTTCAATTCCCTGGCTGATTTGTTTTCAATTCCCTTCCTAATAATTCCCAGCATGGCTTGGCCTTTTTTATTGCAATCGCACACTGTTTTGACATTTTCAGTAAGTTATGTACCAAGATCGTGGTCAGTCTCTGCTAGTTCACAACCCATCAACTTGTATTTGTAGCTGGGATTCTTGGCCCCAATGTGCATGACTTTGCACTTGGCCACACTGAACCTCATCTGCCACATTGACGCCCACTCACCCAGCCTCAACAGATCCCTTTGGAGTGCCTCACAATCCTCTCTGGTTCTCACCACCCTGAACAATTTAGTGTCATCTGCAAACTTGCCCACTTCACTGCTTACTCCCAACTCCAAATCATTAATGGACAAGTTAAAGATCATGGGACCCAGTACTGAGCCCTATGGCACCCCACTGCTTACCATCCTCCACTGCAAAGACTGCCCATTTATACTCACTCTCTGCCTCCTATTAATTAGCCAGTTTTTGATCCACAAAAGGACCTGTCCTTTTACTCCATGACTCTTGAGCTTACTAAAGAGTCTTTGATGAGGAACTTTATCAAAAGCTTTCTGGAAGTCAAGGTAAACAACATGTTTGTTCACCCCCTCAAAGAACTGTAACAGGTTAGTGAGGCAAGATCTCCCCTTATAGAACCCATGCTAAGTCTTCCTCAATAACTTGTGTTCATCAATGTGCCTACTCATTCTGTCCTTGATAAGGGCTTCTACCAACTTTCCCGGTATCTTATTCCATTAAGCTGTGGGTTCTTGTGAGCAAAAATTCTGCTTTGTGAGCTACTGGCATTAAAGTTGTGAGCTACTTCATAAATTAGTTTGCTCTGGGGCCATCCCTCCTGAGCTAAAACAAAAATGTGTGTGCCAGAGGCTAAAAAAATGCAAACTAGCTCATACTAACTCATCTTAGAGGGAACATTGCACCTTACCTCCAATCCCATTCTGACTGGTGGCCCAACTTGTTTTTTACTTAATTTAGTCCCCTTATTTGACTATAATCACATTTGTCTAAATATGCTGCCTCTGCTCAAACCACCCCTGCCTTTGGGAAGGTTAATCCTTTGACAGAACTCAATTCTGATGATGAAATGACTGCAGATGTTCTGACACTCATTGCCAGTTTTACAGATCCAGATGGGTAGCAGATTGGTCTGAAGCAGTAGAACAAAGTTTGAATCTGATGACACCTTTAAGGCCAACAAAGTTTTATTCAATGTATGAGCTTTCATATGCATGCACACTTCCTCAGATATACTATGGAATTTAATAGTCCATACATATAAGGCAGAGGTTGAACAGGAAATTAGCATACAACATAATGAAGATGTTTTAACAGATGCAAAGAGATGCAAGTTAGGTTTATAAGGTCACCATTCTTTGGATTTAATTCAGTGGAGTAAATCAATATACCTAAATGTCCAATATGGAGATAGATGTGCACTCCACAATTAAGAAGGATACATTTACATATCTGTCTCCAATTCTGACATATTTATATGCAAATGACCTTGAGGTGGCATACATACAACCAGCTCTAGATAGCATAAGGTATATGATGTCAAGAGTGCCCAAGCCATTTGAATTTCACATCATAGTTTACACTGTCCTGCTAATGAAGCCACTTTCTTCTTTCACATACCATTTTCTGATGTCAGCCACCAGAATTTTTATTATGACAATCTTCATTATCTTTTGAGTCTGAACATATCCCAAAGAAAACCCAGAATGAAGTAATGATATTCGAATGTATAGTCTTCCAAATTACCTTCTTTTTCAAACCAAAGATTGTCACATTCAGGTAGAGTTCCCAAGAACTCACAGGCTGAGACTTACATTTCCCATCATTTTTTTCTTACCCGATGGATGGTTCAATGACCAATGAACTTCTGTCTGAGCTTGGTTCAGTTACACATGCCCCTTTTGACAATGGCCCTTTTCAGACAGCCTATGTATTCCATTTTAGTAGCTACTCACTAACTGATCATGGGGTGTGGTAACATGTCCCATTAAAAGCGGGTGAATATTGATTAGACATGATCAGATGAACATCCAAGAATGTGACTTGTGCCGATATCATCCTGTTGTTGAACCATCAGACATACTGAATGCTATCACGCTCTTTTCTTGGAGCATGCGCACAACTGATCAAGCAGATCCAAAGTCATCTCACTCTCATTCAGTTGCTGAGCAATCATGCTGTGATTCCTGCCATGGGGTTTTCATTGAACATGTGCCCAACCATTGGGAGGTGGGGAATCAAATGTTGCTTTGGTGGTGGTGGGGGGGGAGTTCCAGGAATTAACATTGCTGATTCAAACTAGAGGAATAACAGGAACTACTTTCCTGGAAATGGACAGTAACAATGATATTTGGATATCCTCCACATTGAAAAAAGTCCCCCCCCCCCCCCGTTCTTCTGAATAGTGGGATAATGCTCCTGTGGATCCTGTGTTGATTGGAGAAGCAGAAGCTTCACCTCAGATTCCTGATGATCTGGTCCTGTGCATGTCTGCTGAGGCTTTGTTTTTTTAAAAATGTGGGAGGGGCAGATGGCAGGTGCCAAACATCCCAAGGGACAGTATTGCACATGAGCTGTCCAAACAGGAATAACCTGAATGTGGTTCCGCTTCTGAGGAAAGGGGCCAGACTTTCTCCAGTGTCAAATAACCCCAACATCAAACCAGGAAAAGTCGGGATGCTGACAAATTGCGTTCGAGGGACAGATGTGGTTGTCTGGACATGCTCATAAAATCCAAATGGGAAACCTCAGGTAAGACGAATCTAAAGATGCATGTGACTGCACCCATTCTCATCATTTCAGACAGATCTGCTTTAGTAACTGGCTGCTAATGGAATATATTTACCTATTCACACAATCCCACTTGTGTCCCATTAGCAGGCATGGCTGAGCCATTATAAATGAAAAGCAGTTTCTTCTGCTATCAAACCCTGCCTTGTGTTTCTGAATCGCTATGCTGAGCTTTGTGAAATGGCCAGCTATAACATTTGCAAAGCATCTCTGTGTGCGTGCACACAATCTTCCCTTCTTGTTTCTTTAAGGACATGTACTGATTAGCTGAGGCAGTCCTCCTCCTCCCCCTCTTCACTGTCAGCCACCTGGGACTGTGTCTTCAGAAAGGGCTGTTAACTCTTTAAGTGCTAGGTCTTTTTTGCTGGATGATTTTTTTAAAAGATTTCTCAGCTCAGGTGAGTCTCCCTGGGGGAGGAAAAAATGGGAGGCTTTTTTGGGAGGTTATGCTTTAAAAACCAGGCTCTCTGTGTCTGTGCATCAGCTGTAGCCTGAGCCCCATTGTATTTTTAAGTAAGGAAGCCTCAGTTGCTGGGAGCAGAGAAGAAGGAAGTGGGGTGGGGGAAGCACAAATGCCCCCCTCTCTTTCTAAAACTCTGTCTCCAGGAACCTTTTAAATAAAACAGCACCCAGGCTTTTAGGAGTTCTTTCTCCACAGTTTGAAAGGAGGGGTGGTTTGAGAAACACAGGCATGGTTTTTCAGCATTTATGTTTTTCAAACAGGGAGCTGAGAAGGTGAAAATGTTTTGGCTTCTGTGGAGAAACGCCATTTTAGTCAATGTTGGTGTTTCATTGGGAGGGAAAACATGAAACTCCTAAGCAGGCTTTGGCCTAGCCTTCCCCTCACTCCCCCCTCCCTTCCAGAGCCAAACGAACAACTCTAGGGGGAAAGTCTCCTAGAGAGGCAGGAAGTTCTTTTGTTCTCCGCATGTGAGTTAGGCAGGAAGAGAAGTCAGTTCTCAGCTAGCACTCAACAGAGAAGGATGTGAGCCTGGGAGCTCCTGCCTGGGAAAGAGGCCTATTTACGCAGGACAAGGCCCCCAGGTAGTCAGACCAAGTAAGTCATCCACAAGATAGGACCAGTTTAGACCAGGGACAATAGGATGCGTTTATAATCAACATTTCTTTGTTATGCTGTTTGCTGTGTGTGTGCTGTGCTGTGCTAACCATTTACAAGCAACTGTTTTTGTTCTGTTCTGTTCTTCTTTTCTTTTCTTTTTCTCTTTTAATTAAATATTTTTACTGTTTTAAATGCTGGCAGTCCATCTCTGTACCACATAGATCCCCAACCGCTTAGACCACGCTGTTTTAAGAAGGGTGCCCCGGGGAAGGGGGAAGGCATGCAGTTAGATAAGGTGCCAATCCCCCAGGGGTTCCCCAAAGAAGTGCTGAGGTCTTTGTGATACCCAAGCACAGGGTGGCAGAGGACCTTGAGGCCGGGCCTCATAGCTGGAGAGGGGGATTGGGAGTCCTGTTCCTCTCAATCTGAACCCCTAGACTGAGCAGGTGGTGGCAGCGAGCCCAAGTGGCAGGAGGAGAAATAGCTCCCTCCAGGAGTTGGCGACTCAATAGGGAGCTGACGGGACCGGGTCTGAAGGCAGAATCGGGCCGGTTCCGTCACAGCTTCATTTCCAGGGCTTCTGAGAAATGCATTTCTCTCTCTCTCTTTTCCAAAGGGGGGGGCTTCTGAGACAGACAGCACAACAAGCCTTTAAGTTTCTCCATTTTATTTGCTGTACTCGCCAAGGTTTGCAAAAGCACACGTTTGTACAAGGAAGTATTTAAAAATAAATAACAAACACCCCTTTGGCTTCCTTATCCCCCCCCCCATGCTTCCTCCTCCTGCCCCAACTGAGAAAACCTTTACAAATATGGCTCTATCTCCAATGGGGCATGTCTATGTAGCCACTATGGCACTGCACTGCAATATTGATTGAGTTAGCAATCTCAAAGAGGGGAAGTGGGTAATCATGCAGCACAAGCAGCAGTGTCTGAAAGGACAATAGCACTTCAGAGATGGTTCATTTGTGGAAGTAGAATTGCTGTGTGAAACTTCCAGTCTTTGTATCGCTTTATTGGATGATGGGACAAGAACGAATCCCATCCAGTTTAGAACGTTAATGTGAAAAGGACCAAAGACATGACTCATGGGTTAACTTTGGCAATGGCCTTTTGGTCAGCTTTTAACCTACTTGCTGATCACCACAAGGATTTCAGTATACTGGTATTTCATTTGCTAGATACTTTTATTTTGATAGAGTCATCCACATGAGCTGTTGGTATTAAGTATAACACATCAAACTTTTTAGCATATTTCTTGAGTGGGCTATTAAATTTGGCATCGGCTTTACTCACTGCCTTACTACTTCATTGTTGTTGTAGTAGTTGGCAGGTGAGATTCCATGGGATGAGCACAGTAATTTTTAATACTGGACTAGGAATTAGGTATATCGATTGTCTATGACAACATTAAACTCCTTTCCATGATGCTTACTTCTCTGAGTTATATAATGAATTTACTCACTTGCTATCCTGAACCGAAAGTTTAAACTTTAAGAGAGTCCATTGCATAATTCTTGATTTTTTAAAAAATGTCAAAGAATGTCAAATTTTGATTGATCATCTCAATTTTGCTTAAAAGATTGTTACTTTGTGCTACATTTCTGTAGGCATCTTTGATACTAAAAAGGAGTGACCCTCATCTTTTAATGGTATCACAACAACCACAAAGGATAAACTATGGGTTTGGGATAGGGTGTGTGTGTCTATTTTAAATGTGATTTCTTCTTGCTTGTGTGTTGCTGAACTGCATAAGGATATTGTTTGCAGTTTTGGTTTAAGTGTGTCTTTCTGGAGCTGATGATGCTTTCAGCCTTGATCTGAATTCTGGCATGCCAACAGTTTAACTTGTGACATGACATTCTTGTGTGTGTGTGTGTTTACTCCTTTTAGTTCTAGTTTTTCCTTTTTACTATCTCTGGGATGATATTTAGCAGGGGTGAATAAATTTACACAGTTCCACTCTGCTAATGATTTCATCATCTCAACTCCTGGAGATTTGATCTGAAAAGCTGCAACTGAAACAATCTTTCCATTCAAACACTGATAGAGAAGAAACTTCAGCAATGGACAGGGACAATCCTCTTTTAATCCATGTTCGCCAGTGTCATAAGAACATAAGAGAAGCCATGTTGGATCAGGCCAGTGGCCCATCCAGTCCAACACTGTGTCACATAGTGGCAAAAAAACCCAAATGCCATCAGGAGGTCCACCAGTGGGGCCAGCGTCTGTGCTCAAAGCTAGGCAAACTATAGGGATATTGATACTGCTTGGGTAGGAAGAGTAAGATGGCAGCTGCAGGTGGCTGGTGAGTGCTCTCCTCCAGATATTGTTCAACCTCTAGATATTGTCTTCTTTTGATATTCTTTTTCTGGGCATACTAGATATTCTAATTGCTGGGCTTGCCTCTTGTGTTTGGTTGAAGGTATCTGATGCTGCTTGCTAAAAATAAAGCTTAATGAGGGTTGGAAAATGCCCAAGAGATGTGGAAGGAATTTCCTCCCCTCCAGTTTCTAAACAGGAAAAAAAAGATAAATAATTGTCTTTCTGAAAGAGTTGTTTATAACATTCCTGTTTTGAACAAATATGCAATTTTAACATAAGAACAGGAGTAAATGGACAGAAAGAAATGAAGAGATGGAGGCTAAAGCAGAATTAAATAATGTCTCTTTAAAAAGCAATGAAAGCTATTGTGATCATGAAAAGGAGTTAGATAAGTTAATAAATTTGATGGCTAGGATGGTTGAATGTATTTTGAGGTATCTAAATGAAACTAATGAGAAGCCTGAAAAGTTTATGGAGATGATGATTGGGACAACATAAGAGATTAAGCTTTGTTGTCCCCATAGAGGATCTCAATATAGCTATATTAATGTATCAACTATGCTGGAGAACAAAGATCTGTTTTGCTGACTTCCCTCTCCTGTGTAAAAAGGATGATAGAAATTCTAAATTCCAGTTGATTGTTCAACCTAATAAAATTTGCCTGACTATTTGCAGAGAGAGGCTGGCTATCCCTATGGAATACAAAACTCAAGGTGCTAAGCCATCTCAGTGTGTTACTTAGGATGGGGATCTCTGGAATTTATTTTAGAGAGCTACGAGAAATGTGGAGACATCTGCTAGTTTGGCTTGTACCCTGTGGACCACTTGTAAACAGACACCTGATCATTTATTTATTTATTTAATCAGATTTATTCCCCGCCCTCTTCTGGTGGGCTCAGGGCAGCTAACAACAATTTAAATAATAATAATAATAATAAATTTTATTTATATCCCGCCCTCCCCGCCTAGGCAGGCTCAGGGCGGCTAACAACAGTTCAATAAAATTATACAATATAAAATATACAATATAAGGTGATTTAAAACAACATTGAAATTATACATTAATTTAAAACAACAATCTAAAACCAGTTCGAATGTCTGGGTCATTCCATAATTTAAACGGCGGTGATCTTCCTGATGTTATTCTGTACACTTATATTATGGCAGGGGTCACTAGATAAATCATTGGTGGATTAAACAGCCATCCTATCAACGTCTACAAAAGCCTGCTTGAAAAGGATGGTCTTACAGGCCCTGCGGAATTGGTCCAAATTCCGCAGGGCCCGTACCTCCTCCGGAAGTTGATTCCAAAGGCACGGGGCTATAACAGAGAAGGCCTGTGCCCGTGTACTCTGTAATTTTGCCTCCTTTGGCCCAGGGATAGTCAGCGTGTTCTTCCCTGCTGACCTCAGTGCTCTTTGGGGCTCATATGGGGAGAGACGGTCCCTTAGGTAGGCAGGTCCTCGGCCATATAGGGCTTTAAAGGTGATAACCAGCACTTTGTATCGGACCCGGTATGTAACTGGCAGCCAGTGCAGTTCACGCAGCCCCGGCTGTATATGCTCCCATTTCGGGAGTCCTAATAACAGCCTGGCCGCTGCGTTCTGCACTAGCTGCAGCTTCCGGGTTCGACACAAAGGCAGCCCCATGTAGAGGGCATTGCAGTAGTCTAGTCTTGAGGTGACCGTTGCGTGGATCACTGTTGCCAGGTCCCGGCGCTCCAGGAAAGGAGCCAGCTGCCTTGCCCGCTTCAGGTGGAAAAATGCCGACTTGGCAGTGGCCGCTACCTGGGCCTCCATTGATAGTGAAGGCTCCAGTAGGACTCCCAGGCTCTTGACCCGGCCCGCCGCTTTCAGCGGCGCACCGTCAAAAACCGGGAGAGGTATTTCCCTTCCCAGAGCGCCGCGCCCCACGCAAAGGACCTCTGTCTTCGTCGGGTTCAGCTTCAACCCACTCAGCCTAACATTAAACCACATAACATTAAAAAACAAGTTACACAATAAAAACAATCATACAATGATCAGTTCAATAGTTTATCAGTTTATTTATTTATTTATAATGTATAGTCTGCCTTTAAAACCTGGACTCAGCAGGTTACACAGAGTGAGTCAATACAATGGATGGGATGGAATATTCATTAAACAATATAATGGAGTTAGGGTTGTAGAACCAATCAGAAATCTAAAAAACAAAACAAAACGCAGAACTGAACGAAAGCATAAATCTTAAAATGATACATTAAATGATACAAAAATTTCATAGTAGTATCCTAGTTTCAGTAAGCTAAAAACAGTGGTATAGACCATGGGACCAAATAATTTATCAAAGTAACTGTGTGAATCATTTAGTATAGTTCAACTCTTGCCTGTGTAGAAAATCCCCTCTTAAATAATTCTGTTTTGCAGATTATGTAGAAAGCCAGGAGAGTGGGAACCCTCCTCTCCTCCTCAGGTAGGCCATTCCATAATGTTGGCACTGTAGAAGACCTTGCTCAGATGAGTGAAGCTGTCATAGTGATGCACAAGGAGAGAGGTGGTCTTGCAAATATGAGGGTCTTGGCAATATTTTCTACCAACCATGCAGTACAGCACAACTGCAGATCCTCACACAGCCAATTGAGTTCCAAAACCCCCAATCCTTGCTGCATAACTGTTCTGCTAAGAAGGCAGTTGTTTAAATAGACAATTAGATCACTTACAAATCCTATAAATGCTGTGTTTCAATAAAATCCTACCCTTCAGTATTTCTCTAAGTGGCCTTTGCTTATGTGAATGGTTGCCAATCAATCTGAATCAGCAGGATCATTGTGCATGATTAGTTTTAGGAAAACCCCAGTCCAAACCAATTTGGCAGGCATTTAGAGCTGCTCAGCTGAACAGACCAGAAGATAAGCTGACATCTGATTGCCACCTTTGAACATGGTAAGATTAAACATCAAATGTGTTTACAGCAAAAGACATGATCATCAGCTACTGACTGGCTGCCTTGCCAACGTGGGGATTCAGGGGTCCGCCTTACAGTGGTTGACCTCCTTTCTCCAAGATCGGAGAGAAAGGGTGGTGATAGGGGAGGAGTCATCCCAGAGGCACTCACTCACATGTGGTGTGCCTCAGGGTGCAGTTCTGTCCGCGATGTTATCCAACATCTATATGCCCCCTTGCCCAGATTGTCAGGAGGTATGGACTAAGTTGTCACCAATACACAGATGACACCCAGCTCTATCTATTGATGGGTGGCCAGTCCAACTGTACGCCGGAAAATCTGGACCTGGCTCTTCAAGCTGTAGCATCCTGGCTCAGGCTGAGTCGGCTGAAATTGAATCCGATGAAGACGGAGGTTATCTATCTAAGCCCGGGTGGTCCAAGGGAAGGGGTCCAGCTGCCGGCTCTAGATGGGGTGCCATTGATACTGGCCCCTAAGGTCAAGAGCTTGGGCGTGCTCCTTGAGTCCTCCCTTACGATGGAGGCCCAGGTAGCAGCCACTATTAGATCCACCTTTTTTCATCTTTGGCGGGTGTGGCAGCTGGCTCCTTTTCTGGAGCACAATGACTTAGAATAGATCACTGTAATGCTCTCTACATGGGGCTACCCTTGACGCTGACTCGGAAACTACACTTAGTGCAGAATGCTGTGGCACGGCTGTTAATGAGGCTCCCTCGATGGTAGCTGAAAGAGCTACACTGGCTACCTATTGTGTTCCAAATCCGTTTCAAGGTGTTGGTATTGACCTTTAAAGCCCTTTATGGTCAGGGACCTGTTTATCTGCGGGACCGCCTTTCCCCATAACCCCCCCAGAGAGCACTGTGTTCAGGGACAAAAAATCTGCTGTCCACCCCTGGACCAAAGGAGGCCAGATTGCATTTGACACGAACCAGGGCCTTCTCGGTGGCAGCACCAGAAGTATGGTATGCTCTCCCGGAGGCCATAAGGGCCCTGCGGGACCTTCCTACATTCCGCAGGGCCTGTAAGACTGAATTGTTTCAACAGGCCTTTGATGCTTAAACTGAGAGAGAGCTGCCACCTGACATCAGCTATACTTCCCGGTGACCAACCGTCTGAAAAGCAGAACTGCCAACATAGTAATGGTACAGCACTGTGGAATAGTTTTTAAATTTTAATTGTATTAATGTTTTATAGATTTTATTGACTTATTGTTTTAAATCGTGTAAACGACTGTTGTAAGCTGCCCTGAGTCCGCTTGAGGAGAGGGCAGGATAAAAGTCTAATGTAAATAAATAAAAAAATAAATGCATCTCTAGTGTCTGCACATACTGTATAAAATTGGGGAGGGGAAAGAAGGGAAGGATTAGTGATAGTTCTTTAAGTGCCTGGACAACAATTCAAAGGTTAGAAGTGTTTCATTTCTACATGCTTAGATCAATTTTCAGACCTCCAAGGGACACTTCTGTGCTCAGAAAATAAACACATGAGCTTATAGAAAAAATTCTGAGGGAAAGGAATTAAACTTCAATTTCAAACTCAGGCAAACCCAGGTTCAAATCCGTACTCTGCCATGGAAATTTCCTGGTGACCTTAGGCCAGGCATATTCTCTCAGCATAACCTACCTCAAGAAGTAGGGTTTTTTAAAAAAAATTTAAACAAATCCTTTATTTAACAGTTCCATATACAAAAGAAAACTATACATAAACTCTCTCTCTCTCGGCTTGGCTTCGCGAACGAAGATTTAAGAAGGGTGCAATAGTCCACGTTTGCTGCAGGCTCGCTGGTGGCTGACAAGACCAATGTGGGACAGGCAGGTCCGGCCACAGCGGCTGCAGGGAAAAGTCTGATTTAGGGTTGGTCCTGTAGCAGTGCGATTCTTCCTCAATCTCCTTTTGTCCTCAAGACCAGCTATGCGTGTGTTCTCAAAGGAAGAGACAGCCTGGTGGATGGTGTGCCTCCATGCTTTGCGATCTGAGGCTAGGTCAGACCACTGGTGATGGTTGATGTGACAGGTGCTAAGGGATTTCTTCAAGGAGTCCTTGTACCTCTTCTTTGGTGCCCCTCTATTTCGATGGCCGGTGGAGAGTTCGCCATACAGGGCAATCTTGGGAAGGCGGTGGTTTTCCATCCTAGAAATATGCCCTGCCCAGCGCAGCTGCGTCTTCAACAGCAGTGCCTCGATGCTGGTAACCTCTGCCCGCTTGAGGACTTCAGTGTTGGTCACAAAGTCACTCCAGTGGATGTTGAGGATGGTGCGAAGGCAGCGCTGATGAAAGCGTTCAAGGAGTCGCAGGTGATGACGGTATAAAACCCACGATTCGGAGCCATAGATGAGGGTTGTCATCACAACCGCTTTGTAAACATTGATCTTTGTGCCTTTTTTCAGATGCTTGTTGCTCCACACTCTTTTGTGCAGTCGGCCAAATGCACGGTTTGCCTTTGCCAGCCTGTTGTCAATCTCCTTGTCGATCTTGGCATCTGAGGAGATGATGCACCCCAGGTAGCTGAACTGCTGGACTGTCTTCAGAACTGATTCACCCACAGTGATGCAGGGAGGGTGATAATCTTCCTGGGGTGCAGGCTGGTGGAGAACTTCTGTCTTCTTCAGACTAACTTCTAGGCCGAATAGCTTGGCAGCCTCTGCAAAGCAGGACGTCATATGCTGCAGAGCTGATACCGAGTGGGAGATGAGTGCAGCATCATCAGCAAACAGTAGCTCTCGGATGAGTTTTTCCATTGTCTTGGAGTGTGCCTTTAGTCGCCTCAGGTTGAACAGGCTGCCATCGGTGCGATAGCGGATGTAGACACCATCGTCCTCATCTAGATCTACTGCGGCTCTTTGAAGCATCATGCTAAAGAAGATCGTAAAGAGAGTTGGCGCGAGAACGCAGCCTTGCTTTACACCTGTGCCTATTGGGAAGGGCTCCGAGAGGTCGTTGCAGTGTCTGACTTGGCCTCGCTGGTCTTCGTGTAGCTGGATGATCATGCTGAGGAACCTTGGGGGACATCCTAAACGTTCCAAGATTTGCCACAGGCCTTTCCTGCTAACGGTATCGAAAGCTTTGGTAAGGTCGACAAAAGTCACATACAGACCCTTGTTCTGTTCCCTGCATTTCTCTTGGAGCTGCCTGAGAACAAATACCATGTCGGTGGTGCTCCTGTTAGCTCTGAAGCCGCACTGGCTCTCTGGGAGGAGTTCTTCTGCAATGGTGGGCACCAGTCTGTTCAGGAGTATTCTGGCAAGGATTTTGCCTGCGATGGAGAGCAGGGTTATCCCCCGGTAGTTGGAGCAGTCTGACTTTTCCCCTTTGTTCTTGTATAGGGTGATGATGATTGCATCGCGAAAGTCCTGTGGTAATTTGCCTTGTTCCCAGCAGGTGACAAGTACTTTGTGAAGTGAGCTATGTAGTACTGTGCCCCCATGCTTCCAGATCTCTGGTGGAATTCCATCAACTCCTGCTGCCTTGCCACTTTTCAGTTGCTTGATGGCTTTAACAATCTCTTCTAGGGTGGGGATCTCATCCAACTCTGTTTTCACCGGTTGAAGTGGGGTGAGGTGGATTGCTGAATCTTGAACTACGCGGTTGGCACTGAAGAGAACCTGAAAATACTCCGACCACCGGTTCAGTATGGATGCCTTGTCTGTGAGGAGCACTTGGCCGTCTGCACTATGCAAGGGACTCTGAGCCTGATATGATGGACCATATACTGCCTTCAGGGCTTCGTAGAACCCTCTTAAATCACCAGTGTCTGCACACAGCTGGGTTCTCTCTGCAAGCTTGGTCCACCACTCGTTCTGAATGTCTCGAAGCTTGCGCTGGAGGTTGCTACATGCAGCGCGAAAGGTTGCTTTTTTCCCAGGACAGGAGGGCTGAGCAAGATGTGCTTGGTAGGCAGATCTCTTTTTTGCCAGTAATTCTTGGATCTCTTGATTGTTCTCATCAAACCAGTCCTTGTTCTTCCTTGTGGAGAACCCGAGGACTTCTTCAGAGATCTGCAGGACGGTAGTTTTTAGGTGTTCCCAGAGTGCTTCTGGAGAAGGGTCTGTGGGGCAACTGAGGTCCTCAATTCTTGACTGGAGTTTTGCCTGGAAGGCAGCTTTAACTTCGGCTGACTGGAGGCTGCCAACCTGAAACTTCCTCCGAGGGATACCTCCTCTCCTGGGTGTGGGTTTAAAGTGAAGACGGAGATTGCAGCGTACAAGACGATGATCCGTATGACATTCTGCGCTGGGCATTACTCGGGTGTGTAAGACATCTCGAAGGTCTCTCTGGCGCACCAGAATGTAGTCGATAAGGTGCCAATGCTTGGACCGTGGGTGCATCCAGGTTGTCTTCAGACTGTTCTTCTGCTGGAAGATAGTGTTAGTGATGGTGAGCTGGTGCTCCATGCAGAATTCTAGCAGGAGGCGCCCATTGTCATTGCAGTTGCCAATGCCGTGTTTGCCAAGTACTCCTTTCCAGGCTTCCGAGTCTTTACCTACTCTGGCATTGAAGTCGCCAAGGATGATCACCTTGTCCTCTGTAGGGGTCTTCCGTACGAGGTTGCGTAGATCAGCATAGAACTTGTTCTTTTCTGCAGGATCTGCTTGAAGGGTTGGGGCATACACACTGAAGAGTGTTGCATGCTGCTTGTTTTGAAGTGGGAGGCGCATGGACATGATGCGATCTGAGTGACCTGTTGGAAGGTTTTCGAGTTTGGAGGCAATGGAGTTCCTGACCATGAAGCCAACGCCAGAAAGGCGGCTCTCAGCCTTTGACTTACCCGACCAGTAGAGGGTATAGCCAGCACCGTGTTCTTGAAGACTACCTTCCTCAGGGAAACGGACCTCACTGAGAGCTGCTATGTCGATATTCAACCTGAGAAGTTCATGGGCAACTAGAGCAGAGCGTCGTTCAGGGCGACCACTGCCTACTGTGTCAAGCATGGTTCTGATGTTCCAACACGCAAGCTTTAGTCTTTGCACACTTTGTGAGGCAGGTGCATGCCTTTTCTTTGTTGTTATTTTTCGACCGCAAGTAAGGATGCCCGTTGACCGCGGCTAGCCAACTGGGGTGGGGGAGACGAGCTTTGTTTAGGCCACCTTTTCTAGGCCCCTCTCCGTGTGGAGCAAGCAGTGCTGTCCCTAGATAAGGCTGCTTGGTCGTTCAGGGTGCTGCCGAAAGATGCTTTCGTCTCCGGGTTAGCATCAGGCGACCAATATCCTGAACCGCCTACATGCAGGATCGGGACTGCGGCTTCCAGTGGCACCTTCCACCTGCCGTTTCGCCCCTTGCCTATCGCTGCAGGACTTGATGCGTTGTGGGTTGTGTGTGTGGATATGCCCTTCAGGCCTGCGCAGAGGAATTTTTTAGGTGAAGCGCAGTGTGCGCGGTACTGGCTCCACCCTTTCACCTGGGGGTCATCTGCCATGGCCCAGTAAGCCGGGACGCCGGCAGTGAGTCCTCCAGGTGGTAGGTGTTACATTAACGAGCTCTATCTGCCCGGGTTTGATGTTAGAGTTTTCCTTCTCTTAGGCTGACGAAGTTGGTGGGCCCAGCCTGCCCATCCGGTTATACCGCCGGACAATTCGGTCGCACCATGACGTAGCAAACTCTGTGAAAACGGGGGGGACCAGCGAGAAGGTGTTGCTACGGATGCAGTAATGCAGGAGAGGCCATTGCAGTGACCATCTGCCAGGCATAGCCAGACAGTGACCACGCGGCGTTCACTACACCGGGAGAGGAGAGGCTATGTATTGCGCATGCACTTTCCCTGGGGGGGTAGGATTCCCAGAGGGAGCCCACCCCCCACCGCCCCCCCCAACTATACATAAACATAAACAACCCACCACCCATCCCTCCAAACCAAGGAGCTTAAAAGGCTTCACCATAACACAGTTCCGACTTTCTCATAGTAAATCCCATGCTTTTTATCCATGCATATAAATAGTCCCATGTCCTCCTACAATCTTGTAGATTACCTCCTCTTAATCTTACAGTTAATGTGTCCATCTCAGCTGCTTCAAATAGTTTTTGTAAAAACTCATCTCTGTCTGGTAATTTAGAGACTTTCCAGTATTTCGCGTACAGAATTCTCGCGACAGTTATTATATACAACATTTTTTTTTCTTGTCTGGATAAACTCCCTTTACACACATTCAACAAGTATAATTCTGGAGTGTGTTGAAGCCTTATTCTTAATATTTTTTGTGCCAGAAATTAATCTGGGCCCAATATTTTTTTGCATATTCACACTGCCACCAAATGTGGTAGAGGGACCCCTAATACTTTCCTGCATTTCCAACATTTGTTTGAGTACTTAGGGTATATTTTACTCAATCTTTCAGGTGTTAAGTACCATTGATACTAGATCTACTGCGGCTCTTTGAAGCATCATGCTAAAGAAGATCGTAAAGAGAGTTGGCGCGAGAACGCAGCCTTGCCTATTGGGAAGGGCTCCGAGAGGTCGTTGCAGTGTCTGACTTGGCCTCGCTGGTCTTCGTGTAGCTGGATGATCATGCTGAGGAATCTCAGGGGACATCCTAAACGTTCCAAGATTTGCCACAGGCCTTTCCTGCTAACGGTATCGAAAGCTTTGGTAAGGTCGACAAAAGTCACATATAGACCCTTGTTCTGTTCCCTGCATTTCTCTTGGAGCTGCCTGAGAACAAATACCATGTCGGTGGTGCTCCTGTTAGCTCTGAAGCCGCACTGGCTCTCTGGGAGGAGTTCTTCTGCAATGGTGGGCACCAGTCTGTTCAGGAGTATTCTGGCAAGGATTTTGCCTGCGATGGAGAGCAGGGTTATCCCCCGGTAGTTGGAGCAGTCTGACTTTTCCCCTTTGTTCTTGTATAGGGTGATGATGATTGCATCGCGAAAGTCCTGTGGTAATTTGCCTTGTTCCCAGAAGGTGACAAGTACTTTGTGAAGTGAGCTATGTAGTACTGTGCCCCCATGCTTCCAGATCTCTGGTGGAATTCCATCAACTCCTGCTGCCTTGCCACTTTTCAGTTGCTTGATGGCTTTAACAGTCTCTTCTAGGGTGGGGATCTCATCCAACTCTGTTTTCACTGGTTGAAGTGGGGTGAGGTGGATTGCTGAATCTTGAACTACGTGGTTGGCACTGAAGAGAGCCTGAAAATACTCTGACCACCGGTTCAGTATGGATGCCTTGTCTGTGAGGAGCACTTGGCCGTCTGCACTACGCAAGGGACTCTGAGCCTGATATGATGGGCCATATACTGCCTTCAGGGCTTCGTAGAACCCTCTTAAATCACCAGTGTCTGCACACAGCTGGGTTCTCTCTGCAAGCTTGGTCCACCACTCGTTCTGAATGTCTCGAAGCTTGCGCTGGAGATTGCTACATGCAGCGCGAAAGATTGCTTTTTTCCCGGGGCAGGAGGGCTGAGCAAGATGTGCTTGGTAGGCAGATCTCTTTTTCGCTAGTAATTCTTGGATCTCTTGATTGTTCTCGTCAAACCAGTCCTTGTTTTTCCTTGTGGAGAACCCGAGGACTTCTTCAGAGGTCAACAGGATGGTAGTTTTTAGGTGTTCCCAGAGTGCTTCTGGAGAAGGGTCTGTGGGGCAACTGGGGTCCTCAATTCTTGACTGGAGTTTTGCCTGGAAGGCAGCTTTAACTTCAGCTGACTGAAGGCTGCCAACCTGAAGCTTCCTCCAAGGGATACCTCCTCTCCTGGGTGTGGGTTTAAAGTGAAGACGGAGATTGCAGCGTACAAGACGATGATCCGTATGACATTCCGCACTGGGCATTACTCGGGTGTGTAAGACATCTCGAAGGTCTCTCTGGCGCACCAGAATGTAGTCAATAAGGTGCCAGTGCTTGGACCGTGGGTGCATCCAGGTTGTCTTCAGGCTGTTCTTCTGCTGAAAGATAGTGTTGGTGATGGTGAGCTGGTGCTCCGTGCAGAATTCTAGCAGGAGGCGCCCGTTATCATTGCAGTTGCCAATGCCGTGTTTGCCAAGTACTCCTTTCCAGGCTTCCGAGTCTTTACCTACTCTGGCATTGAAGTCGCCAAGGATGATCACCTTGTCCTCTGTAGGGGTCTTCCGTACGAGGTTGCGTAGATCAGCATAGAACTTGTTCTTTTCTGCAGGATCTGCTTGAAGAGTTGGGGCATACACACTGAAGAGTGTTGCATGCTGCTTGTTTTGATGTGGGAGGCGCATGGACATGATGCGATCTGAGTGACCTGTTGGCAGGTTTTTGAGTTTGGAGGCAATGGAGTTCCTGACCATGAAGCCAACGCCAGAAAGGCGGCTCTCAGCCTTTGACTTACCCGACCAGTATAGGGTATAGCCAGCACCATGTTCTTGAAGACTACCTTCCTCAGGGAAACGGACCTCACTGAGAGCTGCTATGTCAATATTCAACCTGAGAAGTTCGTGGGCAACTAGAGCAGAGCGTCGTTCAGGGCGACCACTGTCTACTGCGTCAAGCATGGTTCTGATGTTCCAACACGCAAGCTTAAGTCTTTGCACACTTTGTGAGGCAGGTGCATGCCTTTTCTTTGTTGTTATTTTTTGACCGCAAGTAAGGATGCCCGTTGACCGCGGCTAGCCAACTGGGGTGGGGGAGACGAGCTTTGTTTAGGCCACCTTTTCTAGGCCCCTCTCCATGTGGAGCAAGCAGCGCTGTCCCTAGATAAGGCTGCTTGGTCATTCAGGGTGCTGCCGAAATATGCTTTCGTCTCCGGGTCAGCATCAGGCGACCAATACCCTGAACCGCCTACATGCAGGATCGGGACTGCTGCTTCCAGTGGCATCTTCCACCTGCCGTTTCGCCCTGACGATGGTATCTACATCCGCTATCGCACTGATGGCAGCCTGTTCAACCTGAGGTGACTAAAGGCTCACTCCAAGACAATGGAAAAATTCATCCGAGAGCTACTATTTGCTGATGATGCTGCACTCGTCTCCCACTCGGTATCAGCTCTGCAGCATATGACGTCCTGCTTTGCAGAGGCTGCCAAGCTATTTGGCCTAGAAGTTAGTCTGAAGAAGACAGAAGTTCTCCACCAGCCTGCACCCCAGGAAGATTATCACCCTCCCTGCATCACTGTGGGTGAATCAGTACTGAAGACAGTCCAGCAGTTCAGCTACCTGGGGTGCATCATCTCCTCAGATGCCAAGATTGACAAGGAGATCGACAACAGGCTGGCAAAGGCAAACCGTGCATTTGGCCGACTGCACAAAAGAGTATGGAGCAACAAGCATCTGAAAAAAGGCACAAATATCAATGTTTACAAAGCGGTTGTGTTGACAACCCTCATCTACGGCTCCGAATCGTGGGTTTTATACCGTCATCACCTGCAACTCCTTGAGCGCTTTCATCAGCGCTGCCTTCGCACCATCCTCAACATCCACTGGAGTGACTTTGTGACCAACACTGAAGTCCTCAAGAGGGCGGAGGTTACAAGCATCGAAGCACTGCCGTTGAAGACGCAGCTGCGCTGGGCAGGGCATATTTCCAGGATGGAAAACCACTGCCTTCCCAAGATTGCTCTGTATGGCGAACTTTCCACCGGCCATCGAAATAGAGGGGCACCAAAGAAGAGGTACAAGGACTCCTTGAAGAAATCCCTTGGCACCTGTCGCATCAACCATCACCAGTGGTCTGACCTAGCCTCAGATCGCAAAGCATGGAGGCACACCATCCACCAGGCTGTCTCTTCCTTTGAGAACGCACGCATAGCTGGTCTTGAGGACAAAAGGAGATTGAGGAAGAATCGCACTGCTACAGCACCAACCCCAAATCAGACTTTTCCCTGCAGCCACTGTGGCCAGATCTGCCTGTCCCGCATTGGTCTTGTCAGCCACCAGCGAGCCTGCAGCAAACGTGGACTACTGCACCCTTCTTAAATCTTCATTCGCGAAGTCAAGCCGAGAGAGAGAGACCATCGATACATTATCTTATATATATTTTCTTTGAACGCTGCTGACTTAGCTAATTTTAAGTTTTGATTCCAAATTTTTTCCCATTCCTCCATCTCAATACTATATCCAAAATCCTTCAACCATTTTATCCAGCTTTCTTTAACGACTTCGTTTTGCATTTTGATTTGTAAGAGCCAATTATAGATTTTAGAAATAAGTTTCTGATTGTCACGAATTATCATATCAAATTCATTTGGTTTTTTAACAAATCCTATTTCCTTATCTGATTGATATTTAGATTTAACTTGGTTCTTCAGACACCAATCCAGTTTCACATTATCATCCAGTTTTAAGTTGTTCTCTTTGTCCAATAGAAATCCATAATTGTAATTATTTTCCCAACAATATAAGTTGGGTTGGCTAGAAGCTTCTACTGGTGATAGCCAAGAAGGTGCATATTCATAGATCATATTTTTAACTTCATTCCATACTTTATATAACGATTTTCTTACTTCATGTCTGAGAAAAATATTTTTCCTTGTTGGAGGCTGATACCACATATAAGAATGCCAGCCTCTAACCAAGCCTATGCCTTCCAGTACCAATAACCTTTTATTTTCCAGTGCAAACCAATCTGTTAACCATACTAAACAGCATGCCTTATGATATGTATTCCAATCAGGGAAGGCTAGCCCTCCTCTTGTTTTGCTGTCTTGTAAAACCTTTAATTTGATTCTGGGTTTTTTGTTTTGCCAAATAAATATGGTGATCAATTTATTTAGTTGATGAAAGAATGTTTGGGACAAAATGATTGGTATCGTCTGGAATAAGTACAAGATTCTTGGTAATATATTCATCTTGATTGATGCAATTCTCCCCAATAAGGAAATTTGTAAGTCTCTCCATTTGTATAAATCTAATTGAATTTCTTTTAGGATCTTGTCATAATTATCTCTTTGTAATGTTTTTAAATCATTTGAAAAATAAATACCTAAATACTTGATTTTCTTTTCATGGCTAAAGCCAGATTTCATTTCTAATTAGGCAATTTCATCCTTAGTCATATTTTGGGTCAAAAATTTAGTTTTCTGGAAATTAACTTTGAAGCCTGATATTCCTCCATATTCTTCCAATCTCTTCATCAGATGTTCTATCGAAAAGATGGGGTCTTCTAATATCAGTAACACGTCATCGGCAAAGGATTGTACTTTGTATTTTTCCCCGTTGATCTTGGTACCTTTAATTCCATCATCCTCCCTTATTTTTTGTTATTAAGAATTCCAATGTTAAAATGAAGAGCAAGGGAGATAATGGACATCCTTGTCTAGTACCCCGTTCAATTCTTATCGCTTCAGTAAGATGTCCATTAATATTTATTTTTGCATTTTGTTTGGTAAAGATGGCTCTCACTAATTTAATAAAAATTTCACCACATCCAATAGCCACTAATGCTTTTAAAATAAGGTTCCAATTGACGTTATCAAATGCCTTTTCTGCGTCGAGGTCAATGCCTGCGAACTGCTTCTCAGGATGTATCCGATAGTACTCTAGAATATTCATGAAGAATCTTATGTTCTGTCTTATCATTCTCCCGGGAATGAACCCTGTTTGGTCTTCATCAATGACCGTAGATATGACCTTTTTAAGCCTGTTAGAATTGCCACAAATATTTTATAGTCGGCATTTAAAAGCGAGATTGGCCTATAATTACGAATTTCTGTAGAATCTCTCTCTTTCTTATGGATCAACAATATCAATGCCTCACTCCAGGATGGGGGAAAATTAGCTGTTTCTTGTATTTCCTCTACTACACTTTTATAAGGAATCAACAGGATCTCTTCAAATGTTTTAAAAAATTCAGTCGGTAGTCCATCAGGACCAGGTGACTTGTTACTTTTCTGTCTTTTCAATGCCTCTGTTATTTCATGTATGGTGATAACACTCTTTAATCCATCCCGTTGCTCTTTTGTTATTTGCTTAATCCCAACATTTTCGATATACTCCTCCTGAGGTTGTTGTGCGATCTCTTGCTTCTTATAAAGATTCTGATAGAAGTCTTGCACTATTATATTCATTTGGGATTTTTCTGAGATTTCTTCTTTATCTTCATTCTTGAGTGCTCTTATAACTTTTCTCTCTCTTTCCTTTCTTAATTTATATGCTAGCCACCTACTGGTCATTAGCACTTTCAAAATAATTTTGTTTTGTCCACTTCAACTTCTTCTCTAATTCTTCAACCAATAATAGATTTATTTCATGCTGTAGTGCATAAATCTTTACTGTTATTTCTTTTGTGTTTTTAACTTTTTGTTGTTTTTCCAAATGCTTTAATTCCGTTATCAGATCATTATAAGCTTTCCTTCATTCTTTTTTCCTTTTTGTAGTGTAGCTAATAGGATCCCATCCAATGAGCAGTTCACAGGATGGGGAGACCTTATTTTGATAATGAGATCCAGTGCTAAAATATTTTCACCTGCCACTTGTTCAGTTTGTATTCCAGTGATAAATCTGATATCCAGGTTATCAATTGAATATCAAAATCAGTTACAGTTTGTTATAGGTTAGAAAATTTATTTTGCATTGTCTTATGGAAACCTCCCCCAAAGAAAACAGATCCAGTAATGTTACTAATTGCTTTACAAATTGGATGATGGAACATCTTTGGAATGATAAGATGCAGCTTGAGAATTGTCAATTATTCTAGGCTTCAGTTGGGTTACTTTTTTGACCAGCTAATGGCATCTTGCTGTGTTCTGGATTAGTGTGTTCACCTCCAGCCCACTAGTACTGAGCCCAATATTATCTATAATGTTATTACAATATTATCCTTTCTCTTTTTTCATTAAATGTGCTGGTTCCCTGGATCCTGGATTGATTTATATATTAATGAATTTAGAGGCTGATACATGATGCTGGTAGACGACTGGGGAAGGCAATGGCAAATCATCCCATAAAAAAGTTTGCCGTGAAAACATGAAAGTAACGTCACCCGAGAGTCGAAAATGACTGGTGCTTGCAAAGGGGACTACCTTTACTTTTACATGATGCTGGGGTTCTGGGATTGGATCTGAGCTCTAGTAATGTACTTTAGTCCTTTGAAGAAGCAGTACATGTATGAGGGTATTAGAAAGGATCCAGGTCATGGGTGTAGATAATGGAGTGTTAACTATTCCCCAATACCATTTCCTTGATCAAAATTACCACCTAACTGCATTAAGCACAGGTAGGGAAAAATGGAAGCATGAGATGAGAATATTGTCTGCAGTGGTTTACTTTATTAATTAAACTGGCTAGATTTCCTGTTCTATCTGTTCTTTTATTTCATGTGGACAATGATTTTGTACACTTTCAGGATTTCTCTCTCTTTCTCTCTCTATTGTCTTCTGATGTGGTCTATATGAGATTGCATTTACCTTAGGCTTGTTTAAATTATTTGGGTATGTTTCCCCAAAGAAGCACTGTACAGTTAAGCCAACAAAACTGGTGGGTGCCATAGAGTAGCCACAGAGATTGACCACACCCCATTTCCTCAAATGAAACCACAAGGGGTTGAATGGCCTATTCAGATATGGCATGGGAGATCTAGCCAATCCGGGAGGTGACTGGCTGGCCAGGCAGGGCGGCAAATGCCATTACCGAATCAGTCTCTCCCGAAGCAAGCTTGGAAACAGACGTGCACATTGCGGATGGAGCTCTGGTCGGGCCACCACATAACCTGGCTGGATATCAACCCTACGCCTATATGGAACGCTCGCTTCCCCGGGGGGGGGGGGGGGTCATCTGCTACCTGACTCGAGAGCTAAGATTTGGAGGGGGGAATGTGTGGAGATTTTCATGCTATTATTCAGGGATGTGGAGCTGAAGGCAAGTGTCAAGGATGATCAAGAAGATTAAACACATGCAGATTGACAAGAACTTGGCTCTTGGCTTATACCATCTACATGGGGGTGGTGTTGGAGGCCTACCCCAACCTGGGGCCCATGTTGGCAAAATATCAGGACCTCATCCACAGGGCATACAAAGAATACTCCAGGGCAGCTTGGCTACGATATGATGAAATGTTCCGTTCACATGCAGCAATGAACCCTGCCCTCCCTTGGGACAGGGAGCACCAGCAGCTCTGGTCCTAATGCCTGGGCCCTGCAGCAGCGGTGCAGGGCAGATATACTGATAGCGGACACCTAGTAGCATGGTCACATGTTGAGGTGGGGTGAGGAGCTGGCAATAAGTCGTGGGTTGAACCCCGCCTCGTCTGTTGGGACTTCAATGCCATGAAGTGCTCTAGGAAGTCATGCAAATTTAAGCACAACTGCAGCACCTGTGGGGGCTATCACCCAGTGGCTTCATGCAGAAAGGGGGAGGGCTGACAAGCCAGCAAGGACAATGAAGGTGGCTCCAGGAAGGCAAAAGGGGGGCCCCTGGGAAGGGCAAGCAGCCCAATCAAGCTTGAGGTGTTACAAAATTGACTACGAGGGTACCCCTGGAGGAAGGATGCTGTTTACCTGGAAGAGGGGTTCCGGGTGGGGTTCCGCATCCCTTTTGAAGGGGAAAGGAAACACTACATGGCTAAGAACTGACGATCTGTAAGAGGGTTGGAACACATTGTACAGCAGAAAATAAAGAGGTTCTGGAAGGCAGGGAGGCTGGCCCCTTCACAGAACTGCCTATGACTACGCTGTGCATATCTCCCCTAGGGCTGGTGCCTAAGAAATCCCCAGGGGAATACCGGCTGATTCATCACTTATCTCACCCACATGGGAGCTCAGTGAATGATGGGATCCCAGAAGACCTGACCACAGTGTGCTACACATCATTTGATAGTGCAGTGGTGATGATAGCACAGTGTGGGAGGAGTGCACTGATGGGAAAATGTGATATCAAATCGGCATTCTGTCTACTGCCGATCCATACAGGGGGCTTTGAACTGTTGGATTTTGCCTTTGGGGGCAATTCTTCTATGACATGGCCCTGCCCATGCGGTGCTCAATCTCTTGTGCAGCATTTGAGAAATTTAGCTCATTCTTAGAATGGGCTTTCAAGCGCAGGGCAGGCAATTACCTGGTCATGCACTTTTTGGATGATTTCTTGTTCACGGGTGGGGAGGCGGGGACTAATCAATGTTCCAGTTCCATGGATATTTTTCAGAACATGGCCATGGAGCTGGGGGTGCCCCTTGCACAGGAGAAGGTGGAATGTCATACCTGGGCATTTTAATCAACTCTGAAAGGGAGCTCTGTGCCTTGCCGGAAGGCAAGATGGCAAGGCTGGTGACACTGCTTGAACAGGCTTGTTCATGGAAGAGCATGACCCTTAGGGAATGGCAGGTGCTGCTTGACCAGTTGAATTTTGCCTGCAGAGTAATGCGGGCATTCATGCGGAGGGCTTGCGGTGCCCTAAAAGTGGTCTCTAACCCTCAGCACAGAGTGCGAGTCTCTGGAGGGATCGAGGCCGATCTATACATGTGGCCCAGCTTTCTTAAAGGGTACAACGGGGTGTCTTTTTGCCACAGATCTGCATTGCTCGAGGCCTCCTTGCAGATATCCTCAGATGCCTAAGGTAGCCTGGGGTTCTTCATCTTTTTCTAAGAAAGCTGGTTTGCACGGTGCTGGCCACAAGACTGGGCAGTATCTGGCCTCACAAGGGATTTGACTTTTCTTGAATTATTCCCCATGGTGGTGACAGTACACTTATGGCATATCCAGCTTCAGAACAAGGTGGTTAAGTTCTGGTGTGACAACCAGGCCGTGGTGCAGGTGGTTAACAAGCTTACCTCGAGGCTTCTTTAGTCATGAGACTGGTAAGAGCATTTGTGTTGCGCTGTCTCCAGTTTAATATCCTGTTTGTGGCTGAGCATGTGCCAGGCATTCAAAACAACATTGCTGATGCCTTGTCTCGCTTTCAGGGGGAACGGTTCAGGCAGCTGGCCCCAAATGCAAATAAGGACCCAGAGTCAATGCCAGAGGAATTGTGGAGTCTTGGCAGGGTGAAGTCAAAAGGGAAGTCGCAGCATCGCTAGCCCAGGTACAAGGGTGACATACAAAGGGTATCAGAATGCCTTTAAGGGGTTCTGAAATAGTCAAGGGCTTGGGCAGCAGTGGCCAGTGCCAGTGGAACATTTGATGCAGTTTGTGGTTTTCTTGCGGAACAGGGGCCTGGCTGTCCGAACCATTAAGGGCCATCTGGCGGCAATAGCCTTTCAATCAAAATCCAGGGGTTTGGAAGAATGCACAGGAGACTTCAGGTTGAGGCGTATGCTAGAGGCTGGGTCAGGGAAGCACCACCAGTGCTGGATAATAGGCAGCCCTTTACCCCAGAGATTATACAAACACTGCTGCAGTTATCTGGGAACATTTGTACATCACAGTGGGAGGTTGAACTGTTTAAGGTGGCCACATTGGTGGTGTTCTTTGGGACACTGCAAATAAGTGAGCTTGTGGGTAGGTCACAGTGGGACAACAGAGACAGGGCCTTATTGACAACAGAGACAAGCACCCTGAGATATCAGCTATGGAGGGGGGTCCTCAATTGGGCTACCTAGAGGCTTGGCAGTCCGGGTGGCTTGGTTGGGGGCCTCTTTGGGATTGGGAGAGCATACGACCAGCCCTAAGGCTTTGCAGTCGTGGACTGGGGGCATGTGTGCCCATCCCCTCTATGCACTGGTGTGCAGGCTGTGATGGGTAGGGTCTGGAAGTTTCTGGACCTGGCCCGAGCTGGGGTGGATTTACCCTGTCAGAAAGCTTGCTTTGCGAGCTCAAGGCAACCCATGCTTTATGATGTATGTAATGGTGCAGATCAACTTTTGTGTAAATAAAGTCCCAGTTTAACCCATAACTTGTGTGGTGTTTCATTTGAGGGGTGGGTGGGCTAAAGCTGCCTGCCATGGCATGAACAAAAACAATGCAAACAGATATTGTAACATGTTTCCTTGCATATAGAGAGGTTCAATGTACCACATCTCAGTACCACATGTCATATAATGTATCTGGCCCATCTTGATTTTTTGAAGAATGTAACATGTCTGTTGTTGATCTGCAATAATTCCATTAAACCCCACCTGCACCCACATTTTCAACCTGGATTAGTGAGTATGATTTCAGGGCTGTTTCTTCTGGTCAGGCTTCATATAGGAGAGTTGGCCTTTTAAACAGTTTTAAACCTCCTTGGGGAGGCAAGTCAAGATCCTTGAAAGTTTTAAAATGGTCAATATTTTTCATCAGTTCTTACTGGAGTTCAATTATTATTCTGACTCAATTGTTATATTTGTGGTTTGTAATCAGAAATTCTATTTCATATAGTTAGGTTTAATCTACTCTGATCTTCTATATATTAGAAACAGTTTTATAATTCAGACTGTCAAGATCAGACTCAGGGTGATGCTTCCATTACATGGTAGATAATGATTGATATGACAAGGGGGGGATTTTGAATCCTGACTGCTGCCACCAATTATGAGATGGGCATGACCGATTTAACCAACACTCCACTAAATTGATCACTCTGTCACTATTTCTGTATTCAAAATTTACCCCTCAGACAATGGCACAGTAGACAAAGGGAAGGATTAAACAAAACTGTCAGAGAAGGGGGTTAATATGTATATAGGGGTTTGGGCTTTAGCAGATATAAGCAGAATTTTAAAACTGCATACAGAACACTTGTAAGGTGACTGGCTACACATATTATAGTGTTTCTCTGAAAGTTGCTTCACTTTTCTTAAAGATTTAAAGTATCTTTCTGGTTTAACTTTTCACAACTGGACTATATTTCTAGTTAACATTCCACTTCACAATTTCACACACACCTGAATGCCCTATGCTTTGTCCCAATAGGTAAAAGACCAAGGTCTTCACACTAGACATTCTCCTAGTAGCACTATCGTTACTATCTGCCCATTCAGACTAGTAACCTGGGTGTTTGGCTCCTTTTGAGGACTTTGTACAATTGCCTCAAAATTCCTTTTCCAAAGCCTGATCTGCCAGCCTTTCAGTCTCTCCCCCCTCCATCTTTGGACACTAAACTTCATAAAGGGACTGTTTTGCCCCTCAAGATGTATTTATCTGTGACAAACACAGAGACTGTTCTTCTCTTCTGAGAGCAGTCTCTCACCAGGGTCTCTAAGAATTAAAACCCCACTTCATTGGTTCTGCATTGGACTCTGTCTTGTGACTTTTGTCACTCTTGAGACCATCTCCAAAAGACCATTGCTCTCTTCAACTCCCTTCAGCTCCATGATTGATGTTTTCAACTGCCTAACTGCCACTCTCCCTTGACAGTTCAAAGCAGTCCACCAATGAGAGTGAGTTCTATCAGATGTCACTCAATGGTCCTTAGCATGCATATTGCTGCTGTTTGTCACTGTTGATGATTCTGATATTTTAATACTAGGCTGAGCCCTATTTCCCCAATCTTTTAAACCATGAAAATAAAGTTGCAGCCCATTTTAAAATCTGTTTATGCCTTAGTCATCTCGGGCAAATCCTTAGTAATGATGAACAAGACAAAAATAACTTTAAACAGAATAATTAGGTTTCTAATTTCATTGTATTTTGGTACATTTACATTTCACCAAAATAATTGTGCTTTGCCACTTTTTCTTTGACCAACATTTATATCCCAATCTTAGGATTTGTTTTCTTATTTAAAATGAGCTCTTCAAAGGAGTAGATGCCGTGCCACCGGCCATATCAAAGGTGGTAAGCCCAGATGCAGAGCGCTCTGATTGAAGGGGGCGGGGGGGGGGGCGGTGACACAACATAGTGCTGCCTTGCAGTGCCATGAAGGGTGGGTGTCAGTAGCAGCTGAGGCTAAGGCAGAGATGGCGGCAGGGGGTGGGGGTGGGCAGTCAGACTGCCTGGGGTGCCACATGCTCTTGGGTCAGTGCTGGTCTTAGTAGACCGTACATTGAACATGAGTCAGCAGTGTGATGCGGTTGCTAAAAAGGTAGATGAGATTTTGGACTGTATCAACAGAAGTATAGTGTCCAGATCACACACAAAATTTACTGTGCTCTGGTTAGACTTCTGATGGTAAGGAAGGCTTTTTTTCCCTTTGCCCTCCCTCCCTCTCTCTCTCTCTCTCTCTCTCTCTCTCCTTCCTTCCTTCCTTCCTTCCTTCCTTCCTTCCTTCCTTCCTTCCTTCCTTCCTTCCTTCCTTCCTTCCTTCCTTCCTTCCTTTTTTACTGAATGAAACTTTTCTGTTCATCATACTGTTATTGCAGACATAGGAGCTCTGCCAATGAAAACTTGGCACCCCCAGTTGTAGCCAGGTGACCTTCTATGAGATTTCTGTGTGAGTGAGTGAGAGTAAGAGGTGTGGGGCAGAAAGAGATTATTGGAGATTACTGCATTATATCTCAACAGCACTGGAAGAAATGGTACTATGAACGTGGCACCATTTTACTGGTTCTGCTTTTAACAGCTGTCTGACACCAAAATTTAATTCCTCCTGTAGATATTAAAAAGAATGAAAGTAGTTCACTGACTAAGTATCTGCACAACAGTTTGCTTTTAAAGGCATTGGAAACACAGCCAGTAAAAAGCTGCAAACCCCTCATAAATATCCTTTTTGGTATAACTGCAGAAAAGCTTGCATGAACATCATATAACTTGAAATTAATTCATTAATTCATGCAGTACAATTCTCTGCTACCTTTCACAGCAATTTCCTAGTGTTTCAGCCAAGGAAAAGTATGAAAAATGGCTGTCAAAAGATTTTCTTGAACCCAAGCAAGCTTGGTTGTAGCTTGAGGCAGGGTTCCAGTAGTAGCAGCTGAAGGAAGGGCCTACTAAATGTGTCAGCATATTTTGAGGTAGAGCAGCTGCCAGGGCCCAGTGTGGGTGGCACACAGTGCTGGCATTCCTGACGGCAATGGCAACAACACTCCCAATTGCATACACTGGCCAGTGCTGTTGAGAAAGGGATGTGTAGGTGGTGCAGGCAATTGAACATGGGCAGTAGGAGTGCTTGCAAGCTGGAGAAGAATACACAAACAGATAGGTGCATGCAGGTGTGGGGGTAAAAAGACAGGACTGCCCACTTTCCATCCCAATTTTGGCTCAGCATGAGTTTTAGAGAGATTTTTCTGAAAATGAATTTACTTACAAATAAGGCAGGTTTGGGGGAGTGCCCTGGAAGTGACATCACAGGAAAAGGTGGAGTTTTGGTTCAATGTGCCCCGGAAGTGACATCACTTGGTTCTTGACACCACCGAAAATGACATAATTCCTGTCTCCCAGCTCCATCCCCAAAGTCTCCTGGCTCCACCCCAAATTTTAGAGGGCCATGAAGGAGAAGTGTAAAAATAACTGGGCCACGGGAAAGAAAAGTTTGGGAAATCCTGACCTAGAGTATTGTGTTCAGTTTTGAGCACCACAATTTAAGAAAGATGTTGACATGTCCAAAGGATGTTGACAAGCTGTAATATGTCCTCCACAATTTAGAAATGACTTGCTGTTTAGTCAGTTCTTACATCATCATCATCACCACCACCTCCACCCAATCTCAGCCAAGGCCAGGTTCTGGGCAATGTTCAAAAAAATTCCACCTTTGAAATCAATTATATTAGTGGTAGTATAGAGATAGGCAATCAGTTCGAATATTGCAGTTATCCTCTACACATTATTCAGTGGGCTAGAGAGTGAGCAACAAATGTGAATATGAAGAATCTTTTAAATAATAGAAATAGGGAACAACAGCAGAACAGGATCACTTGTGCATTTCAGTATTCCACAAGGGCATATTCCATTAAGAAGATCATAGAGAATATTGGTGTGTTATGGAGGACATTCCTAGATCTCCAGTGGCACCAAAGACTTGATTTAAAAGGACCCAGAATATTTGGGATGTCTTGATAAGACTGGATTTCAGTTGTGCATCATGTAAACCTCCTGAACCTAGGGGACATTTTTGATGTCATTTGTGTACAGCATGGTCCATGAGTTTGTATCAGCAGGACCTCTGGTGGATGTGTAAATGGACTATGACTTGGTGAATGACTGTTTGTCATATGTGAATGACTGTCTTGGCTGGTTAAGACCTGTAGAGATGGAGTATGAGCTCCCCTGTATGAGATTGTTAATTTATCCCTGACATCAGGGGTTATCCCAGGGGAGCTGAGGGGGCAGTGGTGTGTCTGCTCTTAAAGAAGCCATTTTTGTGTATTGGTTAACTACTGCCCAGCACGGAATCTTCCATTTCTGGATAAGGTAGTGGACAGAGCCGTGGTCAAACAGCTGCCGGCTTTCCTGGATGACACCTTTATCCTTCTAGTCTGGCTTCTGCCCTGGCCATGGGAACAAGATGGTGCTGGTCACCCTTACAGGCAACCTCTGGAGGCACCTGAATTGAGATGGGTTGCTGCTGTTGCTACTTTCTGATCTGACAGCAGTGTTTGACACAGTCAACCATGATCTTCTGATCTACTGCTTCACCAACTTGGGGATTTGAGGGATTGCCTTACATTGGCTCTCCTTTCTTTAAGGTCAGGGACAGAGTGGTGCTAGGGGAGAGGGTCTCCCCACAATTTCCATTGGATTATTCTCATTGAGTTATTCTCTCCCTGACATTATTTAACATCTACATGAGCCCTCTCACCCAGCTAATCCAGGAGTTTGGGCCTGGGTGCCATAAATATGCTAATGACACCCAGCTATATCTGTTAGTATATAGTTGGCCAAATGCAGCCCCAGATGTCTTGGATTGGGCACTGAGGGCTGTGGCTGGTTGGTTGCAGCACAGTTGGTTGAAGTTGAATCCATTGCAGATGGAAGTCCTTTACCTGAGTTTAGATATGGGAATCTGGCTCCTGGCCCTGGTGTAAACCAAATTGCCCTCAAAAGAGGTTGGCGAATTAAAGTGGTGGGCAACTATGGCTCAGCAAGATACAGAATCTATGTATACAGGAGATGATCTCCAGAATTTCCCTTTAACTAACGAGAATATTTGACTAAAATAAAAATGATATTTATTGGAAAAATAAGTCAAGCATACAAGAAAATAAATTCATTCAACATTCATACAGACCTAGGAAAAGCAGTAAGAAATTGATAGGGGTAACACAGTCAAGGTTATACTATTACATATCGTAGTCTTCAGTTGAAGCTCTAATAGTGATGAAAAAGGAAGTGGGAAGCAAGACTAATCCAGTGAATCTTACTATTGGGTTAATCTATGGAGTTACTATTGGGTTACTATGGGGTGAATCTATGCAGCAGGGTAGGGATACTGTCAGATACACACCTGAGGAACCATGGGTTATACCTTTTAAGGACTATCCTGTGCCCTCAGGGTTGAGGTCAGATGGTCTATGACACCGGGTCAGGTGGCCTATGATGCTGGGACATGTGGCATGTGATTAAAGAAAAGGGGAGGCTCCATGATGACATTTGGAAAGTAACAGGAGATTATGGGATTAACTATACTAAACAAAGCTATCTACAGTGACAATATAGGGCCGAATTGTTATCTAAAGTGACACCCAACCTACACAATGGCATTGCTCTCTGGGTTGGGGTTGGCCTTTGTCTTCTTCCCATCTCAGCTGGCACAGTTTTTTGTAAGGTGTATAGCTTGGAATGTCTGCCAGGATGCACATAGAGAAAAGCTTGATTGGTTTATGGAAATGTCCGGATTGCACATTGAGTTTGTGGGGCTCCCGCTTTGCTCTCATGGTATCCGAAGATGCAGGAAGATGGCCGCTGATGTTGTTAGCCCTTGCAATGGCTCCCATCAGGAGGGCTGAAAACCGCATAGTTGGGCAGCTCATGGTGGCCACATGATCTCTTGTTCTGAAGAGCCGGGGACTTGCGCATGATAGCAGGCTGGGAGTCCTCTTGCCAGGTTTGGGCTCATCCATGAAGGCATTGCTTTTGGGACTTAAGCAACTCACATAGGCCTAGTAGCAAGCTGGTGACTCGGCCTATGCCCAAGTTTAGATGTGTGTAAATTGGAAGTCCAGGTGTCCTGGCACCCACGCCAGAAATCATGATGTCCATATAAGTGTGAGAAGGGGGCTGCGGCTGACACTGGGTGTTAGGCTTCCCAACCCTCCCACCCTGGCGGGGGACCCCAGGTTTTCCAGCCTCTTCCCCTGCTCCCCAAAAAAACGGAAGCGGGGGGAGGGGGAGGTAGAGATGAAGAGAAAAGAAAGAGACGCTCTTTGCCTTCCTTGCTGACGTCGTGCGACTTCCTCCCAGAGCGTGGAGCTCCGTTCACCCTGGGCTTCTGGGAAATCACTTCCCCTTCTGCTCAGAGTGGTAGCAGCGTGTAGCGCGTGCACGAAGGGGATCATGGGAGGTGTTGCTAGATCTTTGGTTGCCAGGCTGTGGCCGATATAATGTAGGGAAAGATAGTGCCGGTGGCTGGACTAGGGCATCTTCCCTCGAGCAAGCCGAGATAGTATTGCTGGGATGAGAAAGAGGAACGAGTCCGTCACCTTGGAGCATGAGCGCTTCGCCACTTCGGCGCTGGCTGCCACTTCTTCTCCTTCCCAATCCACGCAGTTGGACAAGGGCTTCAGCCTGAGACCGAGCCTGCGTCTGCCTGGCAGCGCCTGCCCCGCCGGAGATTCCGGCATGAAGCGACCGCTTGGCAGGTGAGGGACCCCTTCACAAGACTGCGTTGCTATAGCAACCCGGCCTTGCTCTCCTCCCTCCCTGCCAGCCTCCCTGGCAGAGCCAGCCTGACCTCGGCCTTGTTGTTTCCAAGGTGACGGGCGGCTAAATCGAAGTCACCACTCCAGCCTTCTTTCCTTTCCCACCCACCCATTTGGACCTTGGCATCGCTATGGCAACCCTTCCCAGAGCTCCATAATAGTTGCCTTTCGTCTAACCCCATTAGGGTGTCTTTATGTCATCCTCCTCTTCCTCTCGTCTCGACAGAGGGTAACTCTGGACGGTATGGGGTGTGTGTGAGGCCACCCCCAATTGTGCAGTGAGGCCTGGTCTGAGGATAATACACAGTTTCTGAACAGAGTGGCCTTGGCGACTTCCTTGTGTATCTTTCCCACAATGGTGCACTTGGTTTACAGGCTGCACCTGCAGACCCAGAATGGGGTGTGCAAGCCTGTGGTATCATGTAAGAGCTTTCGTTTTAGTTTCTCCAAGAGGGAGAAAGCAGGTTAAATACATATGGTTCTGTGTGTATGTATGTATATATATCGAGAGCCAGTTTGGTGTAGTGGTTAAATGCGTGGACTCTTATCTGGGAGAACCGGGTTTGATTCCCCACTCCTCCACTTGCACCTGCTGGAATGGCCTTGGGCTAACCATAGCTCTGGCAGAGGTTGTCCTTGGAAGGCAGCTGCTGTGAGAGCCCTCACAGGGTGTCTGTTGTGGGGGGAGAAGATATAGGAGATTGTAAGCAGCTCTGAGTCTCTGATTCAGGGAGAAGGGCAGGGTATAAATCTGCAATTCTTCTTCTCCTTTTCAGGTGTGTTTATGTGGATTTTGACATGGCTTCTGAACTCTGAAGCATCTAGAAATACCCAAATATAAACAGATAAAAGGGTGTTTTCAGATTGGAAAAAAATCCTAAATAAAGCCTTTACTTTATTGTCATTATTCCAAAGGAGTAATTGCTAGTTTGCTGTAGCAAAAATGAGTCTTGTGACACCTTAAATACTAACAACGGTTTTCAGAATAACTTCATTTTCACTGCTAAGGTTTGTTTGAGTATTGTAGCCTTTCATTATGGGTCATAAACCTCCTGAACCAGAGTTATGGAAGGGACGGTGGCTCAGTGGTAGAGCATCTGCTTGGTAAGCAGAAGGTCCCAGGTTCAATCCCTGGCATCTCCAAAAAAGGGTCCAGGCAAATAGGTGTGAAAAACCTCAGCTTGAGACCCTGGAGAGCTGCTGCCAGTCTGAGTAGACAATACTGACTTTGATGGACCAAGGATCTGATTCAGTATAAGGCAGCTTCATATGTTCATATATGTTTATACATATGGCTGGGCTGCTTAGGGCGGTGTGGCGGCATGGCTTTGGCCTTTCAGGTTGGGATGTGGCGTTGGCGCCATCGCGCCCTCCTCGGCGCCACTCCACTCTGCTCGGGCCGCAGTCTCCCGCGGCAGCAGCAGGTGAGTGTCCCTGGCTGGCCTGGTGGTAGTGGGGCCTTTAGACCACTTTCCACTCCTGACTTGTCATAGAAAAAGGAAAACCAGCAGTAATAGGATTGAGTTTGGGAGGGAGAAGAACGGAAGGAGACCTGTTGATTTTTACCTATGCAGAATAAAATAGGTCAAAATGCCTAAGATTTATCACTGTTTCCCCCCTCTTCATCTTGTCTGCTGTAGACCAGGGTTCCCCCCCCCCCCAATCTTGTTAAGCCTATGGGCATTTCTGAAATTTTGAGAATAGGGAATGCATACCATCACAAAATGGCTGCCAAAGAATACTGAGGTAATCTACTTCAGTTTTAATCTGCAGGATCTGCTTCAGTTCAGTTCAGTTCAGGACCAGGGGGTCCAATTCTATGAGCCCCAAAAGAAGGTGCCTCATCCTTCATTATTTCCTATGGAAGGAAGGCATTGAAAAGGTGTGCGGTCCCTTTAAATGTGACGGCCAGAACTCCCTTTGGAGTTCCATTATGTTTGTCACAGCCTTGATCTTGGCTCCGCCCCTAATGTCTCCTGGCTCCACCCCCAAAGTCCCCAGATATTTCTTGAATTGGATTTGGCAACCCTACTGGGTGTGGCATTATTGACGTGATCCCAGGTTTTAGAGCCTAGGTGTGATTCTGGATGCCTCACTATCGATGGATGCCCATGTCACAGCAGTTGCCAAATCAGCCTTTTTCATCTTTGGCAGGTTTGGCAACTAGTCCCTAACCTCTCTGCCTATGACTAAGCTACAGTGATCTATGCAACAGTCACTTCCAACTAGTGCAGAATGTGGCAGCATGCCTGCTGCCTGTGATGCTTCCATGGATGCAGATTCAGCCAGTGCTGTGCAGGTTGCACTGCCTGCTGATAGAGTTCTGGATCCATTTCAAGGTGTTGGCTTTAACTGTTAAGGCCCTGAGCTGCCAGGGACCACCTCTCCCCTTATGTACCCGAAGAACCTTATGATTGACTGACCAACATCTGCCGGTAATCCCTGGCCTAAAAGATGTCTGTCTAGCCTCAACCAGGGCCAGGGCCTTCTCAGCCCTGACCCCAACCTGGTGGAATGAGCTCCCCATAGAGATCAGGGCCCTGTGGGACTTGTTACAGTTCTGTAGGGCCTGTAAAATGGAACTGTTCCACCAGGCTTTTAGTGGATGTCCAATATGGTTGAACCACCATGAAACTGCTTGTTTGTTTGGCTCTGATAACTCGGGAACCCACTGATCATACCACAGTTATTTATTAAAATCTGAAACAGGCCCAGGGCTCACAATTTTAGAATGCCATCTTAATATTGTTTACTGTGATTTTAATTTATGTGATTAAGTTTATTTAGACATGGTTTATTGTATGAACCCTTCTGTTGTAACCCACCCTGAGCCCACTTTGATGGGGAAGATGGGATAGAAACTGAATAAATAAATAAATATTGTGGAATATTCCTTAATTGAGTTCTTGGATGTGAAATCCCCCCTCCCGTTTGATGATATTCTATTGTGAATTATTTGTTAAAATTGTTTGAATTTCATAAAAAATACACGATTTTTTTAAATATTAGAATTTACTGATAAAAATTTAGTTCTTTCCGTTTTTGTGAGTGGTTTTTTGTTCTTTGGTCCTAATATTTACAGTGTATCTCCCTTTATTTGATGCTATGAACTTAGGCAGATTATGAGGGGGTAGCAGAAAGGGTTGCATCATTGTTTAGTTCTCATGGCCCTTCCTTATATGCCCAGAGAAATGCAAATTGCCACTTTGAGGTCAGGAAGCAATTTTCTCCAGGCCTGTTTGGTCAGGGGTCCTGGAAGGGTTTGGAGTTTGGGTGTTTTTGGGGTTTTTTGCCATCTTCTGTACATGGATTGGGGTTACTGGAGGTCAGGGGGAGGGTAGTTGTGGATTTTCTGCATTGTTCAGGGAGTTGGAATGGATGACCCTGGAGGTCCCTTCCAATTCTATGTTAATCCACAGGCTAATAAATACATTTTAAAGGTTATTTAAATCTTTATCAAACCATAATATGTGAAATAGCCACTGGATAGACAATGACTGTGATCTTTTTGTTCTACAAGGGAGAACAAAAATACTCTCTGGAGTTAATTTGTTGAAGGGAAAATGCTAGCTTTTTCAAATAAGGGAATCTCTGAGGTCTCTGTATTTTTTAAAAAAATCATTTCTTAAAAGTTATTAGATGAAGACAGGCCAAATAAAATGTCACATTATAACACATGATCTCTAATTATTTTTTCTGCATCCTACTGCTCCTTCTTATACCACCTGATTAAAAACTCAGTACAAGGATACACTTAGAATTCCTAACAATTCATTTTGAAAAGCTGGTTTCTACGAATCATATTTATTTCTTTGCAGATAAATTGTTTGCAATTTTCCAGATTATACCTCCAAAACTAAAATAGCTGTCACAGTTTAATTGGCCTCCGCTCACTTGATATGTCCTCCTACAGAGGCGTCCTAAAGGCAGAGTCAAGGACAATAAAGGTTGAAGCATGAAACTTACCAACAGATCAGATCTATCAGAAAAAGAATCAGTTAACTGGAAATCTCTACATGATGTTTAACTATATCATTTTGCCAAAGAACTAAATAAAAGTTGAGCACTGGCTAATATGGGGATATCTCACACTGTGTTCTGGCTGTGTTCTATTCAATACTGCAGTCTGGCATTCTGGTTCTTCACTATGTGGCAGAATTCTTTAAGGACCAGAGAAGAGAGCATACAGATTAACACGATTTCCTAAAAAGGTAATAGTTTCAATCCAAGCATCAGTTTGTGGGGAAATTTATTCCATTTTACAATTTCATTGGGACCCTCAGGGCCAGCCCTAGGGTGCATAGTACCCCAGGCAAACTTACTGCCTGTGTGCCCCCTCCCCCTTGCAGCAGCACCCCTGGACCGCCCACTCCCCTCTTCTCTGAGGTGCTGCAATGCAGTGCCGTACTCTGCTCTGCCCATCAGCACGTTCTGAGAAGCAATACCAGCCTCGTGCTTACCAGCTTCAGTGGGCATCAGTAGAGTGCTCTCTCATAATAGAGAGCAAAACAAGGCTTCACTCCCCCTCCCTCCCTGTTCTGGAAGGGAGGGGTGAGAGAAGCCTCTTCCTACTCTCTAGTAAGAGAACGGTCTACTGCAATGCCCGCCAAAGCGAGTAAAGACTAGACTAGCATCGCTTCTCTGAGCACGCTGGGGGGGGGCAGTGGGCAGGCCACCTTCAGCCCCCCCATGGCATGCTCATAGGAGTAACCCTAGTCTCATCCTTACCCACTTCAGTGGGCATCACAGTAGACCAGTCTGTTAATAGAGAGCAGGAAGAGGCTTCGTTCACCCCTCCATTCCAGAAAAGGAAGGGAGGGGGGGGATTGAAGCCTTGTTCTGCTCTCTATTAAGGAAGAGTGCTCTACTGATGCCCGCCAAAGTGGGTAAGCACGAGGCTGGCCTCACTCCTTTGAATGTGCCAGCGGGGAAGGTGGCCTGCTGAATGCCCCTGCTGTGAATCTGCGACCACGGCAATTAGGCATTTGTCTTGAGTGCTGGGAGGGGGGAGAGTCCAATTCAGTGTCCCTTAGTGCCCTAGGCAAATGCCTAATTTGCCTAGTGGGCAGGCCGGCTCTGGGGACCCTCAAGGTGATTTACAAACCAAGACTGAAATCACTACACACAAACACACACCCTAACACCCCTACGTCTCTATATAATAGAGTTGCCATTGGCATGAGTAACATTTATGGTAAACTTTAATGGTCACTGGAACAAACTGGATACCAGAGTATCACCCGATGCATCAACTTCACTTTCAGTTTGCACCAAAAGTGGCAGTAGGAGCAATCACATGCAAGATTTGGCCTGACCAAGCCACACCTCCCCTCTGAATTTAATGTGCACAATCACATGCACACATCCATCTCCTGTGTCCCACTTGTACCTACCTTGTCTGAGGACCGGCTGGAACCAGATCTATTAGCGATCCCCAAGCTGAGGAAGGCTAGATTAAAGTCCATCAGAGAGAGAGCCTTCTCAATTGCTGCCCTCTATTGGTGGAATCAACTGCCAGAAGAGGTTAGGGCCTTGTGGGACCTCACCCAGTTCCGCAAGGCCTGTAAGACAACACTATTCCAGCAGACCTTTAACTGATCTGGAATGACTGATATGGTGTAACTGATGTACATCTAATATATACTGAATGTCATCTGAAGTGAGATAATACCAAATATGATTAGCACCAGATTTTTTAAATTGTTTTAATTTTTCAATTTGTTTTAATTGTTTAATTGCTTAATTGTACAATTGTTCTGATTTTACTGGTTGTGAGCCGCCCTGAGCCTGCTTCGGCAGGGAGGGTGGGATATAAATCGCTACCGGGAACTTTCTCATAGCAAACCTCTAAAATATATCTAGGGCACATTCCCTTGCTGTCTGAATGGCCAGGCATGCACTGCAGCTGCCCCATACTAGCCTGGCATGCCCAGGAGCCGTCTGAATGCTCCTCTTGTGCGTGTGCAGCCTGTAACTCTCCTGGCAGCAAGGTGGGGGCTGTGTGAATGCTATGGCATGGATCAAAGAGAACAGATTTTTCCAGAGTTGGGATACTGCTGAGCCAAATCTCTAGTGTGATCTCACCCAGTGTAACATGGTGGGGGAGGGGATGCCAATCCCCTCCTTTCCCCCCTGACTAGCAGGACAGATAACTTCCCTATACCTGGCCACAAACATATAACTTTCCAATAACTGGTCAGACACATTCCCATAATTATAGGTTCTCCCTTTCAGTCTGTTATGGTTATGGAAACAGCTGGTTCATACTACAGTTTATTCATTTAGTTGTCATGGATAAACTATGGTTACTGTTTTGTGTACACTGCCAGTTAATTTAGGAATGCCTGCAACAATGGAATTCCCACTGCTCAAACAGTAGAAAATTGATTTTGCTCTGATTCCCCACAAAATGGAGGCACCAGACTTGGGGACAGGGAGGGGAAAGAGGAAAGGGCTGCTTCCTGAAGAGAGAACAGAAGACTACTAAAAGCTATTCCTTCATTGTTTGGCATGTTAGTTTGCTGTGGAGCTCCTCACCTCTTCCCTTCCTGTGGCAACAATGTGGGATTAGCCATTTTCTTTCAGACCAAGAAGGGATTTTTTGGGGATCCTATATGATTGGCTGGGAAGGTTGGCAAACACCCAGAGGCATTCAGTTATGGGGTGAGGCACCCAAATCAGCCACTTATGGATGCTGCATAATAGATCACTGCTATCATCACTCTGCCTACATGACAAAGATGGAAGATGATGAGAGGAGCAAATCCCAGGAGAATAAGCCAGGCTGCAACTCAACTAACAAAGGAGGGTGTTGGTTCCTGCATTGTGCAGGGGCATGGACTAGATGACCCTGTAGACCCCTTCCAACGCTATGATTCTATGATTCTCCTTACACTAGCCAGAATATGTAGTTCCCATTTACTGAAATCACAGCACAGACAGCTGTACTTTTTTATGCTAAACTTCTCCTTCATTTGTAATAAGAATTATATCCAGGACAAAGAGTGCTATAACAAAAGAGCAGTATTTATAGGAGGTATTATTGCTCATAATCAGAGTTTAATAGAAATCAGTGTTTATAGGAGGTTTTGCTGCACATAATAAGCATTCTGTGCATATGAATCTTTTTAACTCACAGCAACACCACTGAGTTGCACTATATAATTCATAAGTGGTGGAATACCATCTGGTTGTCCCTAACATTTCAGGCAACCATGCCCCTTCATTTTTCCTTTCACTTGACAAGAGCTGTAAACTATGTACACATACTTGTATGTAAGCCCCAGTCAGTGCAATGTGCTGAACATTAAAGTGAATGCTGTTTTTATAATTCTCACAGGCATCTTTATTAATGTTAAAAACAATTTTTGTATTACCCTGGCATTTATGATTTGGCATACTTATTGGTCCACGGTGTTCTTGAGAGAGTTAATTTCTTTTACTGTCACGGTCATTAATCCCAAAAAATTAAACTTTCAGAGCCAAATCACTATAACTGGTACTCTTTCTGAATCTGAACCTAATCCATTTACCTTTATGCTGTTGAAGGCTTTCACAGCTGGAGTTCATTAGTTGTAGATTTTCTGGGCTGTCTGGCTGTGGTCTTGGTATTTTGAGACGTGACATTTCACCAGTAACTGTGACTGGCATCCTCAGAGGTAGAACTCAGAAAACTGAAGTTCTTTCTGAGTCAAAGTGAGAAGAAGATGGTAGGCAGGTAAATTATATCTACTCAGGAAGGTGGGGTAGGGCTGAGTCATTATCTTGTAGGAGCTTCCCAGGTTGTGACATGCTAATGGATGAGCTTTCCTGAGGAGGTTCTTTTGTATATGGATTGGCTAGTGGAATTCTAATATTATCTGTAGTGCTGTTGTAAGATGTAGAGCAAACTCAAACAGAACACTATATCTTATTCCAAGCAAGCCTGGCATTGGGGTTTCCAGTGCCCCAGGTCAAAACCTGAGCCCCCCCCTTTTATTTTAAATTTTATTTTAAATTTTTACCCCTATTCTTGGTCCTCTCCTGATCTGAAGCAGGAGAGCGCCGGGCACTTGGAAAGGCTCCACAAGGTCGGGAAGAGGCGCCACCTCCCCTGACTTTGCTGAGGTGGGGGGGCATGGCAAAGCCAGGAAGTTAGCAGCACCACCCACGGCAGCAGAGGGGGCATCTCTTGGTCCCCCTAGACCAGGTGACACCCCTAGGTGGTCGCTTAGTTGGTATACTCCCACGCGCTGGCCCTGATTCCAAGACACTGTAATGCTGGACAACACATCCAATTACCAGGTTAGATTACACAGGGAAGCCATTGAAATCCATAAACATAAACACTATTTCAACATGAAGGAAGAGAGTTTAAAAATGAATAAGGCACGGCTTTGTCCTGAAAACACAAAATGCTCTACATCACAGTACAATATTCTCTACTATATTTCTTCAGGGCTTTAGAAGATCATTTTAGCAAATAGAAATATAGAACACTTTGTAAGGAAAATAGTTTAAGTGATTTATTTTTGGCCACAAAATAGCTGTAGAACAATGAATGTACTATTCACCCATATTTCATATGTGGTGTGCATGAATGACAGACCTCATTCATTTCCCTCCTTCAGAGACTAGATTTCCTCTCCATTTTTCTGTCTCTTCACTGTCTGAGCAGCCCTGGTAATGTGATTTCTTCTCCCCTGAAGAAACTCTGGCTGTCCTACCCTGTGTCAACACTATATACTGGCTATTTGTTCAGCCCAGGAACCTGAAGGAAGAGATAGTATCACTTTTTAACTTAAACCCTTGAAAATGGCACTTGAGACACTTTTAAAATTCAAACATAACAAAAGGTTTTATTTAACATTGGCTGTGGTCACACTATAGGCTTGGCATGATTTTTGCCTATGGGTCTGTTTGTGGCATTGTGGGTTTTTTTTTCTTTTGACCTTTCATCCATGTGCATAAGTGTCTATCAGAAGCAGTGGTCCTTTTCTGATAGCTCCACAATCTCTCTGCCAGGTAATCCAGCCCTTCTCAGCCTCTTTCCTTCTCTTCCCTAGAATACATGGGGTGGTGGTGGTGTGTAAAATGCAGATTTACATGAGAGTACTCACACTGACATAAGTACATTTATTCTTGTGTCAATCATGGAATGATCTCACACAGCAACTCTGAAAAAAAACAAGAAAGAGGTGGGGGGTTTTTTGGGGGGGAGGGGATTTGTTGCTCCAAAACAAAACCTCTGGAGAGCTCCTGTTATGTTTGAATTTTAAAAGTGTCTCAAGTGCCATTTTCAAGGGTTTACGTTAAAAAGTGATACTATTCCTTCCCTCAGGTTCCTGGACTGAGCAAATAGCCAGTATATAGTATTGATACAGGGTGGGACAGCCGAAGTTTCTTTAGGGGAGAAGAAACATAACTGCTTGGACATACAAGTGGTGGCTGACAACACCAGGGGTGATTAAGCACTTTTGCACACATCGCTATCTGATTTATTTATTTTTTTAAAAAGAAGGCAAAAAGGAAGGGAAGGTTCAGACTTTCCAAATGGCTTGACTTCACAACTGTGGAGTTCAGACAGCTGGAAATGTGAGTTGAAAGCACAGGCATCCATAAACACTGGACTTTCCCTATTGCCAAATAACTCTGCTTTGAAGGCAGGTCAGAACGGGGTGCCAGTGACTGGGGAATGGGAGGCAGATGCCACTCTCTAATTTTGCACTTTAAATCTGGAAGGAAAAAGCAACAATATCAGGGGAAAAACTGCTCATGTGACCACAGCCATTGTGGGGAAAGATCAGGTGAAATAAGAGATTGAAAATACTGAGGTAAAATTAGTACAAGCATAGATTTTTTTTTTTGTTCTTATATATCAGGCTAATGAAAGGCTCTTAAATTATCTAAATTATTTGTTCCAGTGTTTTTCCAAACACTCCTATTTTATTTGTATAATTATTGACTCTTTGGTGCCCAGATACTCTTCTTTAAACATTAACAAACTTTTAGGTCTCCAAAGGCAGTTTCTAATCACATCAGAGCAGGGATCTCTGTACTTCTCAGAGATAACTTTCCCTGTTTGACTGGGTAGGGATTCTTCTTCAATCTCTAGAAGATCTATCCCCTTTTCTTGGCTCAAATGGAAGTCTACTACCCAAACCTTTGCCATACTTCCCCCAGTTCTCTGTCTGAGCTCTCAGCTAATGCTGACTTCAGACTGCATTCAGTCAAGGCTGAGATCTGACTCAGTCCACACAAAACCCTTTTTCTGTCAGGACTATTCTCAGAGGATCTCAGAACACTTCTATTCTCAGTTAAGTCAGGAACCTGACTGAATTCCCTCAGCATACAGAGTTCACAAGACTTTTTTCTGTTCGATTGTCTGGACCAGTCAGATTGCTTGGAACACCCTGTCACTCAAGGCTCTCTGGCTCCTTGAAGAATTAACCCTTCACAGTCTGGTAGTTGTATATATAGCACATTTAAGCCTCTTAAAACGTGCAGTCCATCACAACATGATTCACACAATAATGCCATAGTAGATCTGCTGACTTTAGACTGGCTTTTGTGCATACTATTTTTATTTGTTTTTTGTATCAAATTGAGTACTTGACAATTACTTGGATTATTCCAAACACAGAAATAGTGGGATCAAGTATCTCATTTATTCCTCCGTCTCTTAACTTTAATAGTGTTCTCTTAATTAGAAAATTACACTCACTGACAATTCCTGCGGGCAATTGAGATTTCATAATTTCAAGTGAAGCTATCTTACTTTCAAAAACTTCTTGAATTCCTTTGTGTCCTGCTCTTTCATCCAAATGCCCATGTTATTATTCATTTAATCTAATGCCCTGCTGCAAAACAATCATTTTAATCGCTTCAAAGTAATTAAATTAATATACATACATGATTGCTTCCATTCCCTTTTTTTACTTTTATCAAACCTTTGGTAGTGATAATTTCCTTCCTCTCATTTTTTTGTAGTTAATCAGAAATGGGATGCCTTGTAAATGGGGACCATGCAGTGAGTGTTAATACTTAGAAATAGCGTTTTCTTACTTTTTTAATTTAGAAAGATGTAGACTTCTGTTGGTAGAGAACATTTCAGTCAAGACTTGACGTTGTAGGTAATGTTTTATTTATTACTTATTCAAGCCCTTTAATGCAGTTTTACATCTTGAGCAGGGGTGGCCAAACTTGCCAAATGGAAGAGCCACATAGAATAAACATCAGATGTTTGAGAGCCACAAGACATGAACAAATATCACACATGTGTCTTTATTAAATCCCTTAATAGCTTCTTTGCACAGAAAGATAACATTTATATGAATGCACTTTACAACACAACCATGCTAGAAGAAGACTTTTTTTTAAAAAAAAAAGCTGAGAAAAATAGTCCCCATAAGACCAGCACAGGGAAAGGTTAGGGAATTGTTTTTTTGGCACCAGTGGGAGAAGGAAACACACATGTACCATATCAATCACTGACCACCGTTTGCATCATTATACATCTCTCTTTGCCTTGACACCAAGGTTATTAAGTACAACTCCTACAAGAGCTATGAAACTAAGGGGAAACCCTGTACCACCTTCTTTAATTCTGTCCCTCCTTCCAGTGGCTCCCTTTGCTCTTGTGCTCTCTTTCTCCTTGCTGGGTGTCTGGATGACTTCTGTGGTGGAGGAGAAGGGCTTGCAAGGCCTACCTATTTTCCCCTCCTTCCCTGCTTCATATATGGTGGAAATATGGGTTAGCACTTGGAGGCTGACTGAGGTCCTGATGCTAAGCACACTTACTTGAGAGTAAGCCTGCATTAATTTCCTCCTTGACCTCTGGGAGTCACACAACATGTGTGAAAAAGCCACATTTGGCTCCCAAGCTGCAGTTTGGCCACCCCTGCGCTAGAGTGAGCCAAGACAGTTTATTAAAATATCTTTAAATTACAAAATAATTTAAAGTAAAAAAATATTACAAACAAATCTGGGTCTTCCCTTGACTTTTATGCTTTGGTTTGTACCTAGACTCATGCCTCTGATGCTGCCCAAACTAACTGCAGTAAAGAAGAGGAGAAAAGAGTTTGTACAGCTTGCTGACCCACCTCCACCCTTGATATCATGGGATTAGCCAGTCACTGTTGGAGACCAAGCAGGAATTTTGGGGGGCCTTTTCTTTTATTGGCTCTTGAGCAGGGCCCTTTTTTGCCTGCTTTGTGATGTCCAGGCTAATGGTAATAATAGTTTAGTCTCACTGTTTAGGCCATAACTAGTTTAGCAGGGATAAGGAAAGTTGTTTATTTAGGTGGGAGTAAGTGGTGAGCACCCTGAGCTATCAGAATGATGGAGGATGTGTTCTGAACAGCCCATTACTTGCTGGAATGTGGGTTGGGACTTTAGAAGGAGCACCTTTGGTTCAAAGCAACATCTTCCCAAATCTGGTAGCGGCTTAACAGTGCATCAGGGTAGGGGGCTGAGGTTTAGCACTCTCGGACTGGACAAAGATAAGCAAGGCTGGTAGCAGCCACTGACCAAGTTTGGAGCCAGGGTGAAGTTGCCAGAACAAAGGTAGCTATGGACAGGCTGCCTAGCACAGCCTGCCCACAATTAAATATTAGCAATTGATGATGTAGATAAGCAGATTTGACTAAATTTAAATAAACTAGTTAAACCTACCCTGCTATTTCAAATCTTAATTTGGGATACTAGATAGGATTCAGCTTCTGCTAACTTGCTGACAGAAAGCCAGCAGGATCTTCCTCACTGCCCTGGTCTTCCCTCCTAATATGGAAGGTATCCTAGGAAAATATATATTCCTGTTTCCTTCTTATAACAATAGGGTTATAGTCTTCTTTGCATTCATGTAATGTTTTTCATTCCACACTCTCTGAATTCTCATTATCCCTTCCAAAATGCAGTCATGGTTGCCAAGTCTGGGTTGGAGAATTCCTGGAAATTGTGGAGGTGGAGCCTATGGAAGGTGGAATTTGGAGAAGGGGAAGAGCTCAACATGTATGTGATGTCATATGAACCGTACTCTGAAGCTGACACTTTCTGTAGGAAAACTGATCCTTGTAGCATGGAGATCAGATGTAATTCCAGGAGAACTCCAGTCTCTGTCTGGAGGATGGCAGTCATACTTGTAGTGGTGCCTCATTCATTGTAAATAAATTCCTTAATATTGTATGTTGATGCCCAGAATAGAGGCATTCATTTAAGTCAAACACAGAGCCTAAGCTAGCAGCTCTAAGGAGTGAGAGGTGGTTGAAGGATTTTCTTTAGGCACATTAAGAATGTGCCACAGATAGAAAGTGAGCCACATCCACACTGCCCCATAATCTAGGGTATATATATTTTTCTGGCCATGCAGCTTATAGCACATGAAATAAAATCAAGTTTGCACAACAACAACACACTATCCATCAAATTTGTCAACAAAAAGTGTAACTTTATTGCTGACCACTTTATTTAGGTTGCAATCACACATACTCAATAATTCAGTTTCAATTCACTTTCATTGTATTTTCCAACTGGATTTTACTGTGTAAACTGGCAAAATCCAATTGGAAAGTGCATTAAAAGTGGGTTGAAGCTGCATTATTTAGCATGTGTGATCACAGTCCTATTTTATTTAAAGAGTTTTAAACCCCTTTACAGATTAGAAAGCTCAAGGAATCCATTAGAGTTTAAATGTCATCCAATAACACTATTCTAGACATAGGCATCCAATAGCAAACTTTGAAACCAGAACTGCAACAAGCACATGCTAACAAGATGAGGTATTGTAACTGTAGAAAACAAAAAGATTGACTTTCACTCTCCACCCAGTTACATCATTCTTCTTTAGTATAATAATGAGGAAGATTCATTTGTTAAAAATACTCCTTAGCATTTTCTTCTAGGGCAGGAATGACAAAATAGGAAGACAGCATTCTGCTCAAAAGAAACATTTCACAACTTCTCAGTATTTTTGTGTATGAATGTTGTCATAAATGCACACTTCAGATCATTTAAATGATGCATTCTTACTGTGCTAGTAGAAAAACAACAACCTGCAAGTGGTCTGTGCTTGAGATTTAAGTCATTTATTGACCCAATCATGATCCTTCTTTTACCAGTAATTAAGAAAGTTTTGTCAACTGCCTGCAGAATCATAGAATCATAGAGTTGGAAGGGACCTCCAGGGTTACCAAGTCCAACCCCCTGCACAATGCAGGAAATTCACAAATACCTCCCCCTAGATTCACAGCATCTGCATTACTGTCAGATGGCCATCTAGCCTCTGTTTAAAAACTTCCAAGGAAGGAGAGTCCACCACCTTCCAAGGAAGCCTGTTCCACTGATGAACCATTCTGTCAGGAAGTTCTTCCAAACGGTGAGCTGGAAACTCTTTTGATTTAATTTCAACCTGTTGATACTGGTCCTACCTTCTGGGGCAACAGAAAACAATTCTGCACCAACCTCTTTATGATAGCTCTTCAAGTATTTGAAGATGGTGATCATATCACCTCTCAGCAGTCTCCTCTCCAGGCTAAACATGTCCAGCTCCACTCTGTCAGGAAGCTCTTCCAAATGGTGAGCTGGAAACTCTTTTGATTTAATTTCAACCTGTTGGTACTGGTCCTACTTTCTGGGGCAACAGAAAACCTTTCCTCATAGGACTTCAGACCCCTCACCATCTTTGTTGCCCTTCTCTGGACCTATTCCAGCTTGTCTATATCTTTCTTAAAATGTGGTGCCCAAGACTGAACACAATACTCCAGGGGAGGTCTTACCAGAGTAGAGTAAAGAGATACCATCCCTTCACATGATCTGAACATTATACTTCTGTTGATACAGCCCAAAATTGCATTTCCCTTTTTAGCCACCGTATCACACTGTTGGCTCATGTTCGGCATATGGTCCACCAAGACCCCTAGAACCTTTTCACAAATACTACTGCTAAGACAAGTCTCCCCCATCCAATAACCATGCATTGGATTTTTCCTACCTAAATGAAGAACTTTACATTTAACCCTGTTAAAATTCATTTTATTGGGTTTAGCCCAGTTTTCCAGCCTGTCAAGATCATCTTGTATTCTGTTTCTGTCTTCTACTGTATTTGCAACCCCTCCCAATTTAATATTGTCTGCAAATTTAATACGCATTTCCTCTATTCCTTCGTCCAAATAATTTATAAAGATGTTGAACAAAACAAGCCCCAGGACAGATCCTTGAGGCACTCCATTTATCACTCCTCTCCAAGAGGATGAGGAACCATTCAGAAACACTCTTTGGGTACAATCAGTTACAGATCCACCTAATGGTAAAAGGATCCAAACCACATTTTACCAACTTGTCAACAAGGATAGTATGTGGAACCTTATCAAAAGCCTTACTGAAATCAAGATAAACTATGTCTATAGCATTCCCCTGATCCAGCAAGATAGTAATTTTCTCAAAAAAGAGATAAGGACTTGTTCTTGAGAAATCCATGCTGGCTCTTAGTAATCACAGCTATCCTTTCTAAATGTTCCAGGACTGACTATTTGATGATTTGTTCTAAAACTTTTCCAGGTATAGATGTCAAGGTGGCGGGTCGGTATTTATCCGGATCCTCCATTTTCCCCTTCTTGAAGATGGGGACAATGTTTGCCTGCCTCCTATCTTCCAGCACCTCACCTGTTCTCCAAGAATTCTCAAATATAATGGCCAGAGGCTCAGAAATTACATCCGCAAGCTCTTTTAGTACCCTTGGACGCGGTCCATCTGGCCCTGAGGACAGAGCTTCAAAAGACCCTGAGGACAGAGCTTCAAAAGGTACTACAAACTGCAATTTTAATGTAGCTTATTTACCAAGATATGACCAGCTCTTGATCTTGAAGCATATGAAGAAATCTACACAGAAAATCTGTACAATTGGCTATGCACAGGCACAAAGCAGCTGAACCTCAAGCAAAAACATTGAAGCAATCTGTTTTGGGTCTCAAATTGCATGTTAAGGGGCATTTCAATAATGGTAAGTTTGAATAATGGTAAGTTTGTGGCATACCTTTTTCAGTCCGGCTTCCACCCGGGCCACAGGACAGAGACAGTGTTGGTCGCCCTCATGGATGATCTCCGGCGACATCTGGATCGAGGCAGTGTGGCGGTATTGCTGTTGCCAGACCTATCGGCGGTGTTCGATATGGTTGATCACCGGCTGCTGACCCGCCGCCTCACCGACGCAGGGATTCAGGGGTTAGCCTTACAGTGGCTTTCCTCTTTCCTTGAAGGTCGGGGACAAAGGATGGCAATTTGGGGAGAGCTCTCTTAGAGGCACCCACTTAACTGTGGGGTGCCCCAGGGGGCGGTTCTCTCTCCGATGTTATTTAACATCTACATGCGCCCCCTTGCCCAGATCACCCGGGGACATGGGCTGGGTTGTCACCAGTATGCTGATGACACCCAGCTCTATCTATTGATGGGTGGCCGGGCTGCCAACGTCCCTGTAGATCTGGACCAGGCATTGCAAGCCGTGGCTGATTGGATCAAGCTGAGCGGGTTGAAATTGAATCCAGCGAAGACAGAGGTCCTTTGCCTAGGTTGCAGTGGTCCGGAAGGAGGGATCCCCCTTCCAGCTTTTGACGGGGCGCCACTGGTACCAGTGAGCAAAGTCAGGAGCTTGGGAGTGCTACTGAAGTCTTCCTTGACAATGGAGGCCCAGATAGATGCCACTGCCAAGTCCGCCTTTTTTCATCTTAGACGGGCGAGGCAGCTGGCCCCCTTCTTGGAACGAGACAACCTGGCAACAGTGATCCATGCGACGGTCACCTCAAGATTGGACTACTATAATGCCCTCTACATGGGGCTGCCCCTGTACTGAACTCGGAAATTGCAGCTAGTGCAGAACGCAGCAGTCAGGCTACTAGTGGGACTACCTCGGTGGGAACATGTGCGGCCTAGGCTGCGGGAACTGCACTGGCTGCCAATCGTATACTGGGTTCGTTAAAAGGTGCTGGTTATCACCTTTAAAGACCTATATGGCCAAGGACCTGCCTACCTTAGGGACCGCCTCTCTCCATATGTTCCCCAGAGAGCACAGCGTTCCAGCTCACAAAATCTCTTGGAAATCCCTGGGCCTAAGGAGGCCAAACTAAAAACAACCAGGGAGCAGGCCTTCTTCATAAAAGCGCCCCAATGGTGGAATCAGCTGCCGGAAGAGGTGCGGGCCCTACGGGATCTTAATCAGTTCCGTAGGGCCTGCAAAACTGCCCTCTTCCAATTAGCCTTTTAAGATGGAACCAGAACTAATATTACGCTGTCTTGGACAAACAGAGATTGTAGCACCATTGTATTGTTTTAGCTTACTTTTAATATTAATTTTTATATTGTATTTATACCGTTGTTGATTGATTTTATTATCTGTTTATTGTTATACCATGATATTATATCATGCTTTGTAAGCCACCCTGAGCCTGCCTCGGCGGGGAGGGCGGGGTATAAATAAAAACTTATTATTATTATTATTATTATTATTATTATTATTATTATTATTATTATTATTATTATTATTATACCTGACTTAAGAATGTCTTGAGATCTTTTGTAAGCTTTATCATAGATGTCATATTTCTTCAGCAACAAGTACAATCTTAACAAACTATACTTCTTTAGATACACTTCCTTCTAAGTGTCACTCTTTATAATGAATCCCATAGTTCAACTTGTTCCTTGGAAATGGTGTATTTATAACCAGTTGTAAGGAACTGGTTTACATTCTCTCAGATATATAGTAACTTCCACATAAGAATGATAGCTTAATTATAATCAAAAAATCAAGTTATTATTTTATTTTCAATATCATTATTATTAGGTGCTGAATACTGGAGAACAGTTTCTGCTAAGTACTTGGAAACTACTGGCAATCTACATATAGCTTGACTAATCAAGAATTGATAACTTCTTTTTCATACAGTCTAAGCAATCTTCTTTTCAAACAGTCCTACTTTCTCTGTCTTCTCTTTCTGGCTTCAGTGATAAGAAAACTCCTCCAGGCTGGATTTGGATTAGAATGGGGCCATAAGGAAAAAAAAAATGAAATTCACTTATAATTGCTAGCATGCCCATCCCTCTTGTATAGCGGCTGATGGCATTCTAGCAACTGTTAAAAATTTGGTAGCAAGTAGGAATGCTCTCTTTCCTCCTCCTTCATGCCCTGGGCTTGGCAGCTAGAACAAGCGCTGCAATGGCAGCATCCAGGCACCCAAAGACCTGGGAAGTAGTTTTCAAAGAGTTCTAAAAAGTCTTTGTCTGACTATTAATTTCCCTATTAAATTCCAAATCCCAAGTTTCCTGGGAGATACTGCCATAGCAGAATTCTCTCCAGCAGCTATATTTATTTATTTTATCTTTATTCATTTATATTATTTATAGTCTGCTTTGCTCACTTGGGTTCAATGCCAGTTACACAGTGTGAGTCAATACAATCAAAAAGAAGGGGCATTCAATAAAAAACAAAATAGGATTTGGGTTGTAGAACCAACTAGAAGTCTAAAAAAAGAAATGAAGCAAGGCATAAGTGTTATCACAACACATTAAATGATCCAAAAATACACAACAAGATCCAACCTACAAGTTGCAACAATTTATAAACAAACACAGTCCCCAATAATTTACTCAAGTAACCTGAGGACACCTGTTAGACAGTGCTACCCTGCTGCCTAAGTAGAGAAGCCCTATTGAATAATTCAGTTTTGCCCACTTTGTGGAAAGCCAGTAGACTTGGAAACTTCCTGACCTCCTCAGGCAGGCTATAGAAAGTAAGAGCACAAGAAGATGGGAAGAGACCTTCCCTCTTTGTTCCACAGTTGTCACAAAAACAGCTGCCAGAACAGCTGAGATGGGTGTGAAAGAAAGGAGGTGTTGATTTTAACTAGCTCAGAGTTTATCTGGCTCAGATTTCAGTTGCTGATAGACAAACCTCCATCTGTTTGAATTATATCTGAGCTTCTCATTGCAAGCTTTATCTATACATGACTAGGGGTGTGCAAAAAACAAAAACAAAACAAAGGCCAGGTATTTTTGATTTTGGTATACATCCACCAGGCTGTCTCTTCCTTTGGGAACGCACGCATAGCTGGTCTTGAGGATAAAAGGAGATTGAGGAAAAATCGTACTGCTACAGCACCAATCCCAAATCAGACTTTTCCCTGCAGCCACTGTGGCCGGACCTGCCTGTCCTGCATTGGTCTTGTCAGCCACCAGCGAGCCTGCAGCAGACGTGGACTACTGCACCTTTCTTAAATTTTTGTTCGCGAAGTCAAGCCGAGAGAGAGAATTGAACTTTAAAAATATTTGTATTTCCCAATATTCCCAAAGTCCAATACTGGTATGGTATTTAAATTTGAGAAATATTCAGGAAATCTGAATTTTTTTGTCTCCATTATACTCTTTGGGGGCCATTAACTATAAAAGTCCCCATAGGGTATAATGCAGACAAAAAAATATCAGGTTTCCTGAATATTTGGGATATTCAGGGAGGCTGTTTTTTTGAGGCAGAGGCACCAAATTTGCAGCATACCTGCAGGTACTTCTCAACCCTTCTTTTAAGTTTTTAAAAAGATTGGACCAGAGACTCCACTTCTATGACCCCTAAAGAAGATGCCTCCATTGCTTTCAATGGTCTATGACCATTGAATTAAAGTCATATGACAGCAGCATCTTTGTTCTATTTTGCCTGATATTTTCAAATATACCATACCTGCTCAATTTTCTTTTTCATCACACAATTAAGCACAATAAACATTCCTACAGCATGTAGGGGAGGGAGAAGAAAATTCAGTTGGTACAGAAAATGTGCTTAAGCAGGATTGCACTACCTGGCTGGAATTAATAATTCATCAATTTTATCTCATTCTGAGCATTTTCAGAAAGTCCATTATACCTATATTTTCTGTACACTCAGTAAATTTTGCAGCTCTTAAGCCCCATGAAATGAAAAATAGACTTGAAAAGCCATAACACCATCAACACATTAATATTTATGTAGCTCTTTTCATGACAAACATTGCAAAGTGCTCTGCAGAAAAATAAAGTGAAATAAAGCATGAACAGAATGTGATGACTGCAAGTCAAAAGGTCATTTTGAATGGCAAGGTGGAGGAACTTACTTGGTAAAGTTATTGACCTGCTTACAGAAGCGATTATGCCAGAGCTTCTGCCCTAACCACAAGCTTAAGCAGGTCAGGTGTGGGAACCGAACTATCAATACTTGGAAAGCTGTCCTAATGAATGAAGTGCTCCCATCTGAAGCTGTTTCATGCCAAAGTGAGTAGCAGAAACTGTTTCACCTCATCTATAAACATCAACATGCGTGCTTCCTATTTCTTCTGTGATTTACATAACATTGCTAAAACAAGTTTGCTTGTTTGTTTTAAAGCCACCAAGTATAAAGGTAGTAAAAAAGCTGCCATAAAAATATTACAGTCATTTATAGTGGGATATTACTTGCTTCATATTTCATGGCATAAAATTGGTGATATAAATTAATTCCTTTCTTATAACATGATCATTCATGAAAGAAAAAATAAATAAATCCAGAAGACAAATATTCTCTAATGTGGACCTATTGATTTTATAATAATAGTTTGCTGGTGCCTAAGCATTTTTTTTTAAATGCACTTTGCTGACAAATATCTTTAGGGTGAATTCCGCATATTCTTAATGCTAAAATAAAACTCAGCAAATGAGGATGCTCATAAGCAGGTGTGATAAACAGATAGTCACAGTATAGATGTAGTTCTGGCCCATGTGACATTGTTTTCTATCATACACAATGTCTCAAGAGACTAACAATGAAATTTAGTCGCAGTGAAAGCCCACAAAACATAATAGTCCTTGCTTAATTCATCTCTGTGTGCTAGGCAAGGTGAGCATTTGTGGAATTTTTTGGTCTGAACTTAGAGAAGACAGGTAGCTTTAGATAAACCATCTGCTTAATTATTACCAGCTTTTTTGTAGACATTTCCACCATATAATTACTTATAATATGTTTTGGACATCTGTTTATTATCAGAGTACAATCTCTTAAAATATTTTAATGAATGTTAGCCAGGTGGCATTCATTTTAAGTGAAAATATTTTAATTATTCTCTGGAGAAACAGGATTTCACACTTCATGTAATTGTTCAAGCTACAGAACTATATTTTTAATGAAAGAATACTCTTAATTTAATGCTAGCAAGTTCATTTTAAAAAAGAATAAGATATTCATAACTCAAATAGGAAATTCAATAATCAGTGCAATATTCCTTGTGAAAGCAAAGAGCAAAATTTCTACCTTAATAAACCTGCTTATGTAAATTCCATGGGTTTCATATCCAATTGCTAACCTTTGAGGCTACAATTTAGAAGGAATCTTCAAATTGGGCAACAGAAATATCCATTCAAGACCTAAATGAGAGCTCTGCTATGTTTAGGCACCCAGTCTGGTAGTTAATCCCAAAATAATTTAAAGTGATTACACAAGGTGCACTTTTCCTTATTGCCTACTATTGTGGTGATAACACACCATGAAGCCCCTGTTCTCAGAGAAAACATATTCATATGGAAACTGAGCCATAAAATATTCTTGTAACATGCAAAGAGGATATGTTCCCCCATTTATGGAGACAAGTGGGAAGAAGAGTGATAACCATTTGCCCATCTGCCAAGAAGAGACAAAATAAATCACTTTTAATATCCTGAGTTGGAGACATAAGGATCAGGGCATGCAACATGTTATGATGGGTAATGGCAGAATGGTGGGAACTGATGAGGTCTCAGCCCATTATATGAGAGGCCCAGGGGAGGAATTCTAGCAGGAGCCCCTTTGCATATTAGACCACACACTCCTGATGTAGCCAATCCTCCAAGAGCTTACAAAAAAGGGTGTGTAAGCTAATATACAAAGGAGCTCCTGCTAGAATTCCACCTCTGAATAGGCCAAGCAATGGGAGGCAAAGAGCTAAATGGTTCAGCACACTTTGTGTGAGGCATGAAAGCCAAGAACTAGAAAACTGAGAAAATGAGTGAAGGCCGCAGCAGCCATCCTTCATGTAGGGTGATCTAGCTCCTTATTCCATCAATTCCTGAGACTCTGTATATCATATTTATTAATCAACATCAAATATGTATAAACAAATATTGTAGGTTTTGTTTTCTGTATCTAATCAATCAGAGTTTCCAGGAGCAAAGGGGACTCTGAGATGATGACTCAGAGGTAGATTTAGATACCAATAGATGTGGCGCATGTAAGTATTGCTATTCTATTTAAGGTGACAAGTCATATCTAGCCCTTAGCTGAAAAAAATTGACAAAAACTCATCATAATAATCCAGCAATTGTTTAGATGTAAAAATCCCCCTATCGGTCCCAACCTTCCATAAAAATACTTCTTCCATTTTTTTCAGATCTGGATTGGCCCACAATTTAGCATGTGAAGATAGATCAAATTGGTATTGTTGTGCCATTATACGCCATTGTTCTCTAGCTGCAGAAAATGCAGGAGGAATGGGATCCACTATAGCATAAATAGCCCCCAATGTGTTTCACTTAGAGACGGGCACCAGACAAGAGGTCTCCCAAAGAACCCAAGATGGATAGTCCAACTCCAAGGAGCAATTCCAATAATAAGTACAAGTTAACGTATGCTTGATAATATAGACTAAGATCAGAGAAACCAAATTCTCCTTCATTGAATGGAAGTTGCATCCTCTTTAAAGAAATCTGGGGTAGTGAGAAACCCCACATAAATTTCTGAAAGAATGTATTAATTTTATGACTATATCTCCAAGGTATATGCAAAGGAATTGCATGAAAAATATAAATAATCCTAGGTATAATATTTCTTTTGAGTGTATTCACTTTGTCTCATAGAGACAAGTTTAAAGTTACCCATCTGTCCCAATCCAAATATATACCAGCAATTAGTTGGTTAAAATTTGGCATCATCATCATCTGCATAATATCTCTAGGAATCAGTATTTCAAGATAAGTAACCACATCTGCACACCACCAAAATTGGCCATAGGCAAGTATACACCATGGCATTTTCACCCCAAGTTATATCAACCCAGATTTTGCCCAATTAATCGAGAGGAAGGTTGAAGGACAGACAAGTTTGAGTGGTGACAGAAACCTACATAATGATAAATAAAGAAGGACCAAGGTTTAAATGGGTTCAAGTGGAGGATCAGGACACTTACTACTATATTAAAACTCACTTTGTGCAGTCATTAATAGTGTCCAATCATGAAGTTTTAATAACTTATTGTCTATAAGCCATCTGAGCAATTGTGTACCGGACCTTGCACATCATTTGCCTATGTGAAATGTATCCAATGCTTCATTCTTATACTCTGCTTTAAATAATTCTTATATGTGTTTCCTTTTGTCAGAATCACCTTGATGTTGAAGAGTCTTCATTTTAAATCTGCGAATACACAGAAAAGGTGGGAGGAGAATCATTGTATCTCCATTATTATGACAGCTATGATAACATAGTTAAAAGATGTTAAGGCTTATCTTAACATAGATTTATTAAACCACTAATAATAACAACAATAGCAACAATCAGGGCTCTGTTTTGTAGCAGGAACTCCTTTGCATATTAGGTTACACCCTCCAGATGTAGCAAATTCTCCAAGAGCTTACAGGGCTCTTCTTACACAGCCTACTGTAAGCTCTCAGAGGATTGGCTACATCAGGAGGGTGTAACCTAATCTGCAAAGGAGTTCCTGCTACAAAAAAAGCCCTGGTAACAATAATTGTTAATGAAGACATTGTACACTCAGTTGGGAATACACCTTGTCTCGTCTCGGCTTGACTTCGCGAACGAAGATTTAAGAAAGGTGCAGTAGTCCATGTCTGCTGCAGGCTCGCTGGTGGCTGACAAGACCAATGCCGGACAGGCAGGTCCGGCCACAGTGTCTGCAGGGAAAAGTCTGATTTAGTGTTGGTGCTGTAGCAGTACGATTCTTCCTCAATCTCCTTTTGTCCTCAAGACCAGCTATGCGTGCGTTCTCAAAGGAAGAGACAGCTTGGTGGATGGTGTGCCTCCATGCTTTGCGATCTGAGGCTAGGTCAGACCACTGGTGATGGTTAAAGAAACAGGTACCAAGGGATTTCTTCAAGGAGTCCTTGTACCTCTTCTTTGGTGCCCCTCTATTTCGATGGCCGGTGGAAAGTTCGCCATACAGGGCAATCTTGGGAAGGCGGTGGTTTTCCATCCTGGAGATATGCCCTGCCCAGCGCAGCTGCGTCTTCAACAACAATGCCTCGATGCTTGTAACCTCCGCCCGCTTGAGGACTTCAGTGTTGGTCACAAAGTCACTCCAGTGGATGTTGAGGATGGTGCGAAGGCAGCACTAATGAAAGCGCTCAAGGAGTCACAGGTGATGATGGTATAATACCTACGATTCGGAGCAGTCTATGAGGGTTGTCATCACAACCACTTTGTAAACATTAATCTTTGTGCCTTTTTTCAGATGCTTGTTGCTCCACACTCTTTTATGCAGTTGGCCAAATGCACGGTTTGCCTTTGCCAGTCTATTGTCAATCTCCTTGTCGATCTTGGCGTCTGAGGAGATGATGCACCCCAGGTAGCTGAACTGCTGGACTCTCTTCAAAACTGATTCACCCACAGTGATGCAAGGAGGGTGATAATCTTCCTGGGGTGCAGGCTGGTGGAGAACTTCTGTCTTCTTCAGACTAACTTCTAGGCCGAATAGCTTGGCCGCCTCTGCAAAGCAGGACGTCATATGCTGCAGAGCTGATACCGAGTGGGAGACAAGTGCAGCATCATCAGCAAAGAGTAGCTCTCAGATAAGTTTTTCCATTGTCTTGGAGTGGGCCTTTAGTTGCCTCAGGTTGAACAGACTGCCATCGGTACGATAGTGGATGTAGACACCATAGTCATCATCTATATCTACTGCAGCTCTTTGAAGGATCATGCTAAAGAAGATCGTAAAGAGAGTTGGCGCGAGAACACAGCCTTGCTTTACACCTGTGCCTATTGGGAAGGGCTCCGAGAGATCGTTGCAGTGTCTGACTTGGCCTTGCTGGTCTTCATGTAGCTGGATGACCATACTGAGGAACCTTGGGGGACATCCTAAACGTTCCAAGATTTGCCACAGGCCGTTCCTGCTAACGGTATCAAAAGCTTTGGTAAGGTCGACAAAAGTCACATATAGACCCTTGTTCTGTTTCCTGCATTTCTCTTGGAGCTGCCTGAGAACAAATACCATGTCAGTGGTGCTCCTGTTAGCTCTGAAGCCACACTGGCTCTCTGGGAGGAGTTCTTCTGCAATGGTGGGCACCAGTCTGTTCAGGAGTAGTCTAGCAAGGATTTTGCCTGCGATGGAGAGCAGGGTTATCCCCCGGTAGTTGGAGCAGTCTGACTTTTCCCCTTTGTTCTTATGTAGAGTAATGATGATTGCATCGCGAAAGTCCTGTGGTAGTTTGCCTTGTTCCCAGCAGGTGACAAGTACTTTGTGAAGTGTGCTATGTAGTACTATGCCCCCATGCTTCCAGATCTCTGGTGGGATTCCATCAACTCCCACTGCCTTGCCACTTTTCAGTTGCTTGATGTCTTTAACAGTCTCTTCTAGGGTGGGGATCTCATCCAACTCTGTTTTCACTGGTTGAAGTGGGGTGAGGTGGATTGCTGAATCTTGAACTACGCGATTGGCACTGAAGAGAACCTGAAAATACTCTGACCACTGGTTCAGTATGGATGCCTTGTCTGTGAGGAGCACTTGGCTGTCTGCACTACGCAAGGGACTCTGAGCCTGGTATGATGGACCATATACTGCCCTCAGGGCTTCGTAGAACCCTCTTAAATCACCAGTGTCTGCACACAGCTGGGTTCTCTCTGCAAGCTTGGTCCACCACTTGTTCTGAATGTCTCGAAGCTTGCGCTGGAGGTTGCTACATATAGCGCGAAAGGTTGCTTTTTTCCCGGGACAGGAGGGCTGAGCAAGATATGCTTGGTAGGCAGATCTCTTTTTCGCCAGTAATTCTTGGATCTCTTGATTGTTCTCATCAAACCAGTCCTTGTTCTTCCTTGTGGAGAACCCGAGGACTTCTTCAGAGGTCAACAGGATGGTAGTTTTTAGGTGTTCCCAGAGTGCTTCTGGAGAAGGATCTGTGAGGCAACTGGGGTCCTCAATTCTTGACTGGAGTTTTGCCTGGAAGGCAGCTTTAACTTCGGCTGACTGAAGGCTGCCAACCTGAAACTTCCTCCAGGGGATACCGCCTCTCCTGGGTATAGATTTAAAGTGAAGACGGAGATTGCAGCGTACAAGACGATGATCTGTATGACATTCTGCACTGGGCATTACTCAGGTGTGTAAGACATCTCGAAGGTCTCTCTGGCGCACCAGAATGTAGTCAATAAGGTACCAATGCTTGGACCGTGGTTGCATCCAGGTTGTCTTCAGACTGTTCTTCTGTTGGAAGATAGTGTTGGTGATGGTGAGCTGATGTTCCATGCAGAATTCTAGCAGGAGGCGCCCGTTATCATTGCAGTTGCCAATGCCGTGTTTGCCAAGAACTCCTTTCCAGGCTTCCGAGTCTTTACTTACTCTGGCATTGAAGTCACCAAGAGCTCCATCTTGCAGGCCCTGCGAAGCCTTGATAAGTCCTGCAGGGCCTAGATCTCTATTGGGAGCTCATTCCACCGGGTAACAGCCTGGATCAAAAAGGCCCTGGTTCTTGTTGAAACCAGTCAGACATCCTTAGGACCAGGGACCACAAGAGGATGTTGAGCAGCAGACCTCAAAGTCCAGGGGGAGAGAGAGTCCCAAAGATATGCTAGACCCTGGCTGCAAAGGACCTTAAAGGTAAGGACCAACACCTTGACAGATAAGGTTGTAATTGACTGTGTCAAATGTTGCTGACAGATTGAGAAGTATCAGCAGTGCTGACCCGCCTTGATCCAGGTGCCATCTTAGGTTGTCTGTGAGAGGGACTAGGACAGTCTCCATCCCATGGCCCAGGCAAAAGCCGGACTGGAAGGCAGTCCAAGGCAGATGTCTCATCCAGGAAAACCTGTAACTGCTCCTCCACCGCTTTCTCAACTACCTTACCCAGAAAAGGTACATTCGAAACTGGGTGGTAGTTGGCCAGGACCCCAGGGTCTAATGATGTTTTTTTTCAAAAGCAGACGAACCACTGCCTCCTTCAATTTCTCTGGGAAGGTCCCTGTTGAAAGGGACAAGTTGACAATATCACCCAGAGAGTCCCTGATACCATTCCGGCAGGCTTTCACCAGCCAGGATGGACGGAATGTGTAAGTTCTGGATGGACCTTGGCAACATTTTAAAAGCTCATCTTAAAGAATATGCTTCCATGTTAGACCCATTTCAGTCTGGCTTCTGCCTGGGTCACGGGATGGAGATGGTACTGGTCGCCCCCATGGATGATCTTTTGAGACATCTGAATCGGGGCGGCTTGGCAGTGCTGTTGCTATTACATCTGTTGGCTGCATTTGACACAGTTGACCACCAGCTACTGTCTCACCACCTCGCTGATGTGGGGATTCAGGGGTCTGCCCTTCAGTGGCTTATGTCTTTTCTCTAAGGCCGGGGACAAAGGGGAGCAAACATTCCAGAAGCACCCATTTGTATGTGGTGTGCCTCAGGGGGCTGTCCTTTCCCCGATGTTGCTCAACATCTACATGCAATCCCCTTGCCCAGATTGTCTGGAGATGGCATTGCAAGCCATGGTGAAATGGCTCAGGCAGAGTTGACTGAAATTGAATTCAGTGAAGACAGAGGTTCTATGCCTAAGCCATGGCAGTCTGGGAAGAGAGATCCCTCTGCTAGCCTTTGATGGGGTGCCTTTTGCACCAGCTTCTAGGATCAAGAGCTTAAGGGCACTCCTGGAACCTTCGCTGACAAAGGAGGCCCAGGTAGCAGCCACTGCCAAATCCACATTCTGTCATCTTCGGTGGATAAGGCAGCTGGTTCCATATCTGGAGTGGGGCAACTTGGCAACAGTGATCCATGTGACAGTTACCTTGAGAATAGATTACCGTATTTTTCGGACCATAAGACGCACTTACCCCCCCCAAAAAAAAAGTGGGGGGGAAAGTGCGTGCGTCTTATGGTCCGAATACTAAAAGATGAGGGGGGAGGGGCCTGCAGCCCCCTGGAGACAAGCGGCGAGATCGCTCCCTCCGCCCCGATCACCAACCCAGCACTTCGCAGGGAGCAATCTCGCGCTTGTCTCCCAGCCAGGCAGGCAAGCGCGAGGAAAGCATGCCTGGCTGGGAGAGAAGCGGCAGGATCGCTCCCTTCAAAGTGCTGGGGTGGGGGTGGTGGTGGAGGGAGCGATCTCCCTTCAAAGTGCTGGGTTGGGGGTGGGGGTGGAGGGAGAGATCTCCCTTCAAAGTGCTGGGGTGGGGGTGGAGGGAGCGATCCCCCTTCAAAGTGCTGGGGTGGGGTTGGGGGTGGAGGGAGCGATCTCCCTTCAAAGTGCTGGGGTGGGGCTGAAGGGAGCGATCTCGCCGCGTCTCTCCCAGCCAGGCAGCCAAGCACGCGGAAAGCATGCCTGGCTGGGAGAGAAGCGGCAGGATCGCTCCCTTCAAAGTGCTGGGTTGGGGTTTGGGGTGAAGGGAGTGGAGGGAGCGATCTCCCTTCAAAATGCTGGGGTGGGGGTGGAGGGAGCAATCTCCCTTCAAAGTGCTGGGGTGGGGGTGAAGGGAGCGATCTCACCGCTTCTCTCCCAGCCAGGCCGGCAAGCGCGCGGAAAGCATGCCTGGCTGGGAGAGAAGCGGCAGGATCGCTCCCTTCAAAGTGCTGGGTTGGGGGTGGGGGTGAAGAGAGCGATCTCCCTTCAAAGTGCTGGGTTGGGGGTGGGGGTGGAGGGAGCGATCTCCCTTCAAAGTGCTGGGGTGGGGGTGGGGGTGAAGGGAGCGATCTTACTGCTTCTCTCCCAGCCGGGCAGGCAAGCATGCGGAAAGCATGCCTGGCTGGGAGAGAAGCGGCGAGATCGCTCCCTTCACCCCCACCCCCGCACTTTGAAGGGAGATCGCTCCCTTCACCCCCACCCCAGCACTTTGAAGGGAGCGATACTGCCGCTTCTCTCCCAGCCAGGCATGCTTTCCCCGCACTTGCCTGCCTGGCTGGGAGACAAGCGGCGAGATCGCTCCCTCCGAGGAAGGGAGGAGGAAGCCCCGCTACAAGCTGTAGCCAGGCAGAGAGGAATCACCCCCCCCTCCGCAAAGGCAGCACTTCGCCAAGCGCTGCGTTTGCGGGTGGGGGGGGCCCTTCCTCTTTTCCTGTTTGTGTGGCTTCAGCTTGTGCTGATAGCAAGGGCTGGGTTCGGAGGCAGGCAAGCCTCGGATCCCAGCCCTTGCTATCGGCAGAAGCTGAAGCCAGGCAAAGAGGAAGCCCCCCCCCTCCGCAAACGCAGCGCTTGGCGAAGCGCTGGGTTTGCGGAGGGGGGGGGGCTTCCTCTGTGCCTGTCTGCCAGGCTTCAGCTGCTGCTTCTAGCAAGGGCTGGGATTGAAGGCAGGATTAAGAGGGGAAAGGTGCCCAGATCTGGGTGCACAGCTTCAAAAAATTTTTTCCTGTTTTCCTCCTCTAAAAACTAGATGCGTCTTATCGTCCGGTGCGTCTAATAGTCCAAAAAATATGGTACTTTAAAGTCCTCTACATGGGGCTGCCCTTGACTTAAATTCAGAGGCTGCAATTGGTGCAAAATGCAGTAGCCAGGTTGCTACTGGAGCTACCTTTATGGAAGCACATTCAACCTGGAATGGAAACACTGCACTGGTTGCCTATGGCACTCCAGATTTGCTTCAAGGTGCTAGTCATGACCTTGAAAGCCCTATATGCCCTGGGACCTGTCTACCTTCGGGACTGCCTTTCTCCATATGGTCCCCAGAGAACACTATGTTCAAAACCTCCTCATGTTCCCTGGGTCAAAAGAAGCTCAGCTGTCTACCACCAGAGCTAGAGCCTTTTCGGTAGCAGCCCCCACCTTGTGGAACGCCGTCCCTGAAAACATCAGGTTTCTGCGAAACCTCCCACAGTTCCACAGGGCCTGCAAGACTGAACTGTTAAATTGACTTTCAACATCTAAGGGGAGGCGACCACCATTCCATAGCATTGACAATTTTAACCAACTCCAATATAACTCCAATGCAGAGCACCAAATAACATCCAGTAACATCAACAAATATAGCGCTAAACAATAATTAGTAATATCAATGTATGAAATGCTTTTATTGTATATTTTGTATTTTAACGTTTATGTTGTTTTTAACTGTTGTTAGCTGCCATGAGCCTATTAGGGGAGGGCAGGATATAAATATGATATAATAAACAAACAAAAGCAAACAAATACTCATTCTCTACTCTCCTGTGAGTTCTCTAAAACATGGAAAGATGCAACTGAGGTTTGATGCTCTGCTGCTGCTCTCTCTCAGTTACCTTACTTGTCAAGATTTATGAATATGTAGGTGGGTAAAAGAGAAGAAAACCAGGAGCAGAACATCCTAGAGTATAGCATACATTTTCATTATTCTTATCTGTAATAAATATGTTCAGATTAATGTTAGAAATATTTTAGAAATGTACAGGACTAATTCTACACATGAGTAATTTTCAGGTGAGCCTTATGCTTTGTGGTTGTTTTAGCTACTCAGCTATTGAATCAATATTGTAAATTAAGTGCTACAATTTCAGTGATCAAAAACCATTGTATGTTGATTTCATTTGATGGGTGACTGTTTTATCTGATGATGTAACAAAGGTTGAATATTCACTGTTGGGGAAGAAAGTTTCTGCTTCATAGGAAAAGAGCTAGAGATAATAATCAGTATCATTGCTCCATTTGGTTCTACTCAAGGAAGTGTTTCTGACTTGAAGCATTGAGAAAAAATTCCTCAAGCAGAAGCATGGGAAATGATCACTTCTCTGAGGGCAAAATTAATGCATAAGAAACATAAAAGGATGAGCCATCCATGTGAGAGGAATCAATATTCCACATGCAAATGCTGTCTCTGAAGTTTATGAACCAGTTCCATGCTTTACTGACTCAGCTTCAGATAATCACATGGAAGTTCAGCTCTCGTTTATTCTGCCAGAGGGAGATATTCATGCATTTCATCTGCATTTCTTGACAGTGTGGTGGGGAGAAACCCAAACTGTTAAAAGCTATGGTAACTAATTATACACATTCCTAACCCATATTTTGGAACTTGGTAAATAAGACCCAAGAGGAGGCTCAAGCATTTTGCACCTGCAAGTTAGAAACCTTCCCAGTAAACTGTACATTAGTGCACATTTGTTTTAGGACAGTAGAAACACATCATTCAGTTACCCTGGGAGGTTTTTAAACCTCAAAGGAGTTGCATAGAGATTGTTATGAGAAATACTGGGCTAATAAATAATGTCATTTCAGAACTGCAGCATGTCCTGTTGCTATCATGAGAAGGAAAATGAACTTCAATTTGCCTTTAAAAACAAATGGACCAGAAATAGTGTGCACTGCATTGGAAAAGTGCTAACATTTATAAGATTCCATTTTTAGCTAGAATGATATCTTTTTTGTTATTGGTAAAATAGATGTGTAGAAGGAGGGAGACAGGCAACAGAACATTTGTGCCTTCAAAAGCAAAGGGAATTGGTTTATATATGAAACCTTTCATCTGTAGAGCAATGAGCTAGAGGGTAGAGCAAGCTGTTTAGTCTAAAAATGAGCTTAAATGGCTATATTGAACTTATATACATTACTAAATGAACTTCATGGCATTTGATATTCTGCTTTCCCATTTTTTGATGGCTGCATTTGTTAAAGAATGGCTCTGTTCTTTATACAGCTTGAAAGTTTAGACCTAAACAGAGTTACAGCTTTTTGACTCCAGCAGAGTGATATCAAAGTGGTTCTTCACCATAAGGCTCATAGTTCAATTCACAGAGGTCTGAGAGGAGCAGAGCAGCTCTGATAGCTGAGACAGCTGGAGAAATTGCTGAGAATTTCTGAGTTTTGAAGGACTTCATTCTAAGGACTTCATTCTAAGGTTTGTGGGGCTGCCTAAAATTCTAAGGTGTGATAGCTGGGGAACTGCTCTTTGTTTGGTTGACTGGCCTAAGGGTGAAAGAGATTAAGAGTGATTGCTGCTGATTGCTGAGGAGTGCCTCTGCTCCACCCTCTTTGCATTTTAAGCTGCGCCTTGCCAAAGGCTGAGGACAATTCACAGAGGTCTGAGAGGAGCAGAGCAGCTCTGATAGCTGAGACAGCTGGAGAAATTGCTGAGAATTTCTAAGTTTTGAAGGACTTCATTCTAAGGACTTCATTCTAAGGTTTGTGGGGCTGCCTAAAATTCTAAGGTGTGATAGCTGGGGAACTGCTCTTTGGTTGACTGCTCTTTGTTTGGTTGACTGGCCTAAGGGTGAAAGAGATTAAAAGTGATTGCTGCTGATTACTGAGGAGTGCCTCTGCTCCACCCTCTTTGCATTTTAAGCTGCGCCTTGCCAAAGGGCGAGAGCTAAAGGGCTCTTGGCCTGTGGCTCTTCGCCTAGGGGCTCTCTAAGGGCCAGGAACCCAGATCCCTGATTTCCTTGTTCTCCAAATAAGGTAAGTTCCCAATAAGGTAAGTTGAGGTAAGGTAAGTTGACCCTCCAGAAGGCGAGCCACTTAAACAAACAGCATTTAAAGAGGACTGTATATTTTAATATATATATATATATATATATATATATATATATATATATATATATATATATATATATATATATATATATATATATATATATAATGAAGATAGAATGCCAGCAGGGGGTTGGGGGCTTTCCAGTGTTTTGCACTGAGTGTCACATGTATGACTATCTGCCCAAAGGACAGAAGTCTTGGGTGTGTGCTCGATGCAAGGAGCTCCTGGTCCTCAGGGAACGAATTCATACCCTTGAGGCCGAGGTGACTGCCCTGGAGAAGCAGAGACGGTCAGTTAGGCAATTGGGGAAGACTCTCGGGGGCGTATTAGATGAGCCCCGCTCTGAACGTAGCAGCCCCGTTGCTGCCAGAGAGCGAGAGGGTCGAGAGGGAACAGGGCACCGTGCTGAGGACAAGGGGAATGCGCCCTCAGAAGGGACCTCTTCTTCGGTTGGTGAGCGGGAATCCTTTCGCACCAAGGAACCATCCCTGAGCAGGGGGAGGGGGGGGTTTGGTAGTTGGTGATTCGATCCTTAGGCAAGTAGACAGCTGGGTGGCGAAACCGCATACTGACCGTATGGTGACTTGCCTGCCTGGTGCGAAGGTAGCGGACATTACGCGTGTAGTAGATAGACTGATAGACAGTGCTGGGGAGGAGCCTGTGGTCGTGGTGCATGTTGGCACCAACAATGTGGGGAAATGCAGTCGTGAGGTCCTGGAGGAAAAATTTAGGCTGCTAGGCGGGAGACTTAAGGCCAGGACCTCCAAGGTAGCCTTCTCGGAAGTGCTACCTGTTCCACGTGCAGGGCAGGAGAGACAGGCACAAATTAGAAGTCTCAATGTGTGGATGAGACGATGGTGTAAGGAGGAAGGGTTTAAGTTTGTTAGGCACTGGGATGCTTTCTGGAACAAGCGGGAGCTGTACAAAAGAGACGGTCTCCACTTGTCCCCGGATGGAACCAGGCTGCTGACGCTTAAAATCAAAAAGGTGGCAGAGCAGTTTTTAAACTAAATATTGGGGGAAAGCCGACAGGAGATGAAATGTCTCTGGTTCGGGAGGACTCGTCTCAAAGAGATGAAGGGTTAGCTGCTATTTTTCTACTGGGTAACGGACCAGAGTTGTCCACTGTGAAGGCGACAAACAATATGGACTGTCTGCCAGAGTCTCGAGGTGGCAGGAGGAAGGTGGCGGGCCTAGCTCGCCTGGGAAATTATAGATGTTTGTATGCAAATGCTAGAAGTGTTCGAAGTAAAATTGGTGAATTGGAATGTTTAGTGTTGGGAGAAAACATAGACATTGTGGGAATTTCAGAAACTTGGTGGAATGAGGAGAATCAGTGGGACACGGTGATTCCTGGATATAAGCTATATCGGAAGGATAGGGAGGGAAGGGTTGGAGGTGGGGTGGCTCTGTATGTCAGAGAGGATATACGGTCCAGTAAGACTGAGGTCAGAGAATTAGATTCACTTTTAGAAATGCTTTGGGTTGAAATAGAGGGCCCAAAAGGAAATTTAACTATGGGAGTTTGTTATCGCCCACCAAATCAAAAGAGAGAGGACAATTATAATATGATGGAAGGCTTAAAGATAGCGGCTAAACGTAAAAACTGTGTCGTAATAGGTGATTTTAACTACCCGCAGATTGATTGGGTCAATATGTGTTCTGGTCAAGAGAAAGAGATTGAGTTTCTTGATGCTCTCAATGACTGCGCTATGGAGCAGATGGTCTCAGAACCTATCAGGGGTGGGGCGATCCTGGATTTGGTCCTAAGTAATGCCCAAGACTTGGTGAGAGATGTAAAAGTGATTGCGCCGCTTGGGAGCAGTGACCATAATGTTATTGATTTCACCGTTTGTATAAATAGGGAGTTGTCCAAAAAGACCGCCACAACCACGTTTAACTTTAAAAGGGGTAAATACACTGAGATGAGGAGGCATGTGAGGAGGAAACTGAAAGGAAAGGTACATACTGTCAAAACCCTTGGGGAAGCTTGGACGCTATTTAAAACTATAATCCTAGAAGCTCAGATAAAATACATACCACAAGTTAGGAAAGGCACAAACAGGCATAAGAAAAGGCCTGCATGGTTAACAAACAAAGTAATGGAAGCTGTAAAAGGTAAGAAGGACTCCTTTAAGTGGTGGAAAACCAGTCCAATTGAGATTAGTAAAAGGGAACACAGGCTGTGGCAAATCAAATGCAAGACTGTGATCAGGCAGGCAAAAAGGGACTATGAGGAGCATATTGCAAAAAACATAAAGACCAACAATAAAACTTTCTTCAAATATATTAGAAGTAGGAAACCAGCCAGGGAAGCAGTGGGGCCCTTGGATGACCATGGGGTAAAAGGATTACTGAAGGAGGATAGGGAAATGGCTGAGAAGCTGAATGCATTTTTTCCCTCCGTCTTCACTGTGGAAGATGAGAACTTTTTGCCCGCCACAGAACCACTAATTTTGGAAGGGGTGTTGAAAGACCTGAGTCAGATTGAGGTGACAAAAGAGGAGGTCCTACAACTGATAGACAAATTAAAAACTAATAAGTCACCGGGTCCGGATGGCATACATCCGAGAGTTCTGAAAGAACTCAAAGTTGAACTTGTGGATCTTCTAACAAAAATCTGTAATCTTTCATTGAAATCTGCCTCCGTTCCTGAGGACTGGAAGGTAGCAAATGTCACCCCCATCTTTAAAAAAAGGTTCCAGAGGAGATCCGGGAAATTACAGGCCAGTCAGTCTGACTTCAATACCGGGAAAGTTGGTAGAAACCATTATCAAGGACAGAATGAGTAGGCACATTGATGAACACGGGTTATTGAGGAAGACTCAGCATGGGTTCTGCAAGGGAAGATCTTGCCTCACTAACCTGTTACATTTCTTTGAGGGGGTGAACAAACATGTGGACAAAGGAGACCCGATAGATGTTGTTTACCTTGACTTCCAGAAAGCTTTTGATAAAGTTCCTCATCAAAGGCTCCTTAGAAAACTTGAGAGTCATGGAGTAAAAGGACAGGTCCTCTTGTGGATCAAAAACTGGCTTAGTAATAGGAAGCAGAGAGTCAGTATAAATGGGCAGTCTTCGCAGCGGAGGACGGTAAGCAGTGGGGTGCCGCAGGGCTCGGTACTGGGTCCCATGCTCTTTAACTTGTTCATAAATGATTTAGAGTTGGGAGTGAGCAGTGAAGTGGCCAAGTTTGCGGATGACACTAAATTGTTCAGGGTGGTGAGAACCAGAGAGGATTGTGAGGAACTCCAAAGGGATCTGTTGAGGCTGGGTGAGTGGGCGTCAATGTGGCAGATGCGGTTCAATGTGGCCAAGTGCAAAGTAATGCACATTGGGGCCAAGAATCCCAGCTACAAATACAAGTTGATGGGGTGTGAACTGGCAAAGACTGACCAAGAGAGAGATCTTGGGGTCGTGGTAGATAACTCACTGAAAATGTCAAGACAGTGTGCATCTGCAATAAAAAAGGCCAACGCCATGCTGGGAATTATTAGGAAGGGGATTGAAAACAAATCAGCCAGTATCATAATGCCCCTGTATAAATCGATGGTGCGGTCTCATTTGGAGTACTGTGTGCAGTTCTGGTCGCCGCACCTCAAAAAGGATATTATAGCATTGGAGAAAGTCCAGAGAAGGGCAACTAGAATGATTAAAGGGCTGCAACACTTTCCCTATGAAGAAAGGTTGAAACGCTTGGGACTCTTTAGCTTGGAGAAACGTCGACTGCGGGGTGACATGATAGAGGTTTACAAGATAATGCATGGGATGGAGAAAGTAGAGAAAGAAGTACTTTTCTCCCTTTCTCACAATACAAGAACTCGTGGGCATTCGATGAAATTGCTGAGCAGAAAGGTTAAAATGGATAAAAGGAAGTACTTCTTCACCCAAAGGGTGATTAACATGTGGAATTCACTGCCACAGGAGGTGGTGGCGGCCACAAGTATAGCCACCTTCAAGAGGGGGTTAGATAAAAATATGGAGCAGAGGTCCATCAGTGGCTATTAGCCACAGTGTATGTGTGTATATAAATTTTTTTGCCACTGTGTGACACAGAGTGTTGGACTTGATGGGCCGTTGGCCTGATCCAACATGGCTTCTCTTATGTTCTTATGTTCTTCGTTCATCCCCAAAGCTCAACTCTGAATTCCATCAAGGGAACACACCAGTGCACATCTGTGAAGCTCTTTAGCAACACGTTGGTTACTTTGAATGATGAATTGTCTTCCCTTCCATATACCAATGAATTTTGAAGTCAATGTTTATGGAGCAATAATGCACAAAATCATATTCTCTCATGTGAGGCAATATTTAGACCAAAGAATTTTGCTTCACAAACCTACAGTCTTTGCGGAATTTGTAAGCAAAACAGGGACAATGATGTCATACTGAAGGATGGCTCCACCTGACAGTGGCATAGGCCATGATGCAACTGTGGACAATCTGTGAGGTTAACAGAGCTGACAGATGCATTGAGCATGCCGGTACCCAGTGCAGCATTTTGCTCTCTGCTCAGTTTTATGGATGCTACCATGGCATTCCTTCAAATGTATGTATTGTGCAAAGATGATTGCCATGGGATGAAGTATGTGAGATTGTGTCCTCCTAAACTCACCTCTGCAGAGCACAAGGCATCTATGTGGAATTGAGAACTCCAGGGTTCTGCACTGTGAAATGCCCACCCTCCTTGATATATGATGGCTGTCAAATGGGCTGCACAAGGCACTGTGAGAATAATACCAAGACTGAAAATCTGCCTGGATTATCCCACCAAAGGACGATTCTGTCCCCAGGAATTTGTGATTTTGGAGGGAAGCTGTGTTGATGGAAATGTCTGCACTCAGTGTAATAATTATAATTTTCAAATATACAAAAATATATTTTCTCAGTTGAAATATGACTGAAGTGGCCTGACATGGATAGCCCAGGCAAGCCCCATCTTGTCAGATCTTGGAAGCTAAATAGGTTGACTCTGGCAAGTACTTGGATGGGACACCTCCTTGGAATACGGGGGGGGGGGGGGCTGGCTTCATTCAGCCACCTTCCTGAATATCCTCCAAGCTCGCAGTAGGGGACTGTCACCACATAACTTCCAGGTGTACACACACACACACCTACACACATTAAAATACAAAATATGATGGCAGTTTCTTTCTCTTTGAAATTGTTTATTAAATAAAAAAAGAAGATAGGGTTGGTTACAGAAAATATAAGTGATTTGTTCCTACTTTCCCATTTACTCCCGCTTTCTGTATAACTTAAAAAGGTACTTGTAAAGCTCAGAGGAAATTTGGGAACAAAGTGATATTTGAGGGACAATCCATGGAAATCACAGAAGCCTCTTCCATTTGTAAACAGGTACCTTTTGATCCAAGAGCCCCATGGCACAGAGTGGTAACGCTGCAGTACTGCAATTCTAAGCTCTGCTCACAACCTGAGTTCGATCCTGGCAGAAGCTGGGTTTCAGGTAGCTGGCTTGAGGTTGACTCAGCCTTCTATCCTTTCAAGGTTGTTAAATGAGTACCCAGCTTCCTGGGGTGGAAGTGTAGATGACTGGGGAAGGCAATGGCAAACCACCCCATAAAAAGTCTGCCATGAAAATGTTGTGAAAGCAACATCACCCCAGAGTTGGAAACGACTGGCACAGGGGACTACCTTTACCTTTTAACCTTTTAATCCAACCCAGAATGGCTTGTTTTCTCTCTTGCCATCAACTTAATGCAAATAATTTCTCTGAGATTTTTTATATTTTTAATGTAATAGCTTTTAAAATTAGTCATTTATAAACCATGATGCAGAATTTCTGGGCAATTTTTATTTTGATGAAAATGCCAACTAAATTAGAATATAGCAAAATGTATATTAATTTGATTCTATTTTACATAGTCTACATAGCTATACTCATACCAGAGTTGAACATTCAGCTCTTCATCTAATACATTAAAGTTAATTAAATAACAGTAGAATTCATAATTGCTCTGCAAAAATAATCATATAACTTCAGCTGCAATCCTGTTACCTGTGAATCTTAATAACAGAGCTTCAAACCTATTGAATATAGTACAGTTTAGTTCTGTATATAGGAGGAGGCTGTTTATTGTCTTGAGGTTCTCTTTCAGTCCATTTTCCTACTACTTTAACTGTATCATACTGTGACACAAAACTGATTTCCCATTTTGCCACCAGCTCTTCCAGTATTGCAGACAATTTTTATCTCCTCTGTTTGTTTATATGTTGTTCTTTGGACACAAATAACTATGCAGTTAATCAATGTTCCAGGAAGAACCATCAAATAATCAGAACCCAAACTGAGTGAGACAGAATAATAACAAGACTCTGCTTTCTTCCATATCCTTTTCCCTTAAGATAACATTACAAGGAGGTTGAGAGAAGCAAGAAGCAATTTTTAGGAAAAAGGAATTTATATGATATATATTCTTAGGCATTTAGGCACAACAGGATATTTCAAGAGAATAACGGAGGACTTCCTGCCCTGTTTCACTTTTGGAAGAGATGGGTAGTATGTCATTCTTATCTCTTCATTTCCTGCTGTTTGCCACTTTATGCCATTAGCTTTCCATTAATTACTGTACTTTTTGATGGATGGGAATGCTTTATTATACTTTTGAATGAGTGTGCAAATAGCTTTTAATATGACTTTGCACCTGAATATGTGGCTGAAATAAGAAATATTTAATCAGTCACTTTAAACACGGCAGGCTGGCATGAATTGGCATGAATCATTCTTTCTCTATGAGTGATCCCTTGTAGAAGCTACACTCACTAGTATCCTTAATTCAGCCATAGAAGAACATTTTCTCAAGCTTTTTTTTTCATCTAGTTCTGCCACTAAATCTTTATGGCCCTAGCTGAAAATCAATGGTTTTAGTATGTGCAAAGTGTGTTTCTTCCAGGGTGAATTACAAAAGACAATTATGTGGAATAATAGGCTTGTTTATGACTGGTCTACTTCTACCCCCTATGTTCTCAGAATTTTTTTAATATATAAAACTAGGTTCTTGTTACCCTTTAGGATTTTTCTACATTCTTCTAAAGTCATGTTGGGTTATTTTTACATTGTGTTCATACTTTCTTTAGGGCTTTTTTTGAGCAGGAATGCATAGGAACGCAGTTCTGGCTGGCTTGATGTTGGGGTGTAGCCTAACATGCAAATGAATTCCTGCTGGGCTTTTTTGTAGAAACAATGGTGTGAAACAATGGTGATGTTGGGGGTATGGCCTAATATGCAAATGAGTTCCTGCTGGGCTTCTTCTACAAAAAAACCCCATGCATTACTTGATGTAAAGAAAATAGATACAAGAGAGCAAGAACATGACAGAACTTTCCTTTTTTTGTCTATAAAGTGCTGTCAAGTCACAGCCACCTGATGGAAACCCTATAGGGTTTTCAAGGAAAGAGACTAACAGAGGTGATTTGCCACTGCCTTCTTATGCATAGTGACACTGACTTCCTTGATGGTCTCTCACCCAAATACTAACCAGGACCAACCCTGCTTAGTTTCCAAGATCTGTTGAGATTGGACAAGCCTGGGCCATCCACCTCAGGGCATTTCTTTCTTGTGCCAAAACTGTTATAAATCAGATTTTTCTTTTTATCTCAATAAATGATTCATTGGAACTAACTTTCAAAATGAAAGCATCTAAATGACAGCTTCATATTTTTTTTCATGTGAGCTTTTCAAGAAATCTATGTGATATAATTATGGTTCTTCATTGTTTAATATGCTCCAATGGCTAACTTTGACAGCCTTATATATTTATATACTACACATAAATTAAAAGCAAGAGACAACTGAGGTTCTTAACACCAGAATTCACACCTCAGGGAAATGGGCTTTAAGAGGACTTACATCAATTACGTATTACATCAATCATGTGACTGATAATATTATGCATTTTCTTGGTAATTATGGTTTCATGACTATTTTATGGTTAAAGCAGAGTTGATTGAAATTGAATTCAACAAAGATAGAGGTCTTGGACCACAGGGCAATGGGGTTGGTGATTCAGTAAAGAGTTTGGGCCTCACCCTCAATGGAGACCCAAGTCACAGCAGTTGCAAGATCAGAATGTTTCCATTTGTGGCAGGTCAAGCAACTGATCCCTACCTCTCCTCCCATGACTTAGTTACAGTGATCCATGCAACAGTCACCTTTAGGTGGATTACTGTAACTCACTTTACACAGGGCTATCCTTGAGACTGACCCAGAAACTGCAGTTGGTCTAGAATGCAGTGGTGTGTGTCCTTACAGGGACACCACTGAAAACACATATACATCAGGTGCTAAACCAACTGCACTGGTTCCCAGTTAAATTCCAGCTCAAGTTCAAGGTTATGGTTTTAATATTTAACATCTATTGATGATTCATGGCAACAAGATATATGCTTAGCCTCAGCCAGAGCCAGCTCTGGTGTTGGCCTGGTGGAATATTTTCCCTATTAAGATCTGGTCCCTGAGGGATTTACCGCAGTTTCACAGGGCCTGTAAAATGGAGATGTTCCACCAGGCCCATGGCTGAGGTTAACTTATCTACAATTGCTTCTCCTGCTCTACTTTAGCAGCTGCTCTCCTCACCAACTCACTTACTTTGTCCTGCTTCATCTGCAGCTACGCATAATCAGAGTTTTTGTCAGCTCATAAAACTGAGCAGCTAATGCCACTTAATGTTCTATGTTTTAGTATTGTTCAGTAATAGATAGATTTTAAAGACTGTATCATATTTTAACTTTTGTATGTCTTAAGAGAATTGTAACCCACTGTGAACCTGCTGTGCAAGAAGAGTAGTCTAAAATAAAGTACATAAATAATCCTTTTTGGAAGCATATACCTGAAGTCAAAGCTGTCTTACTGATGCAGTTGCAGAGTTATGAATAGGGAATGACACAAACTGGGGAAATGGAGGTTCATTGTAAGCATGCTTACAAAATGTCAGCAATTTTTGTGTGACTGACAAAAGAATTTTCTTCTAATTACTTTTCAATGCTAGCAATTTGTTTGTGACAGCAAATTATGTTATGTATTTAAAATAAAAAAAGATATTCCATATAATGAAATAAAACAACACTTTTATTTTAGGGAAATGTGTAAGAAAGTCAGTTTACTTTTGAACTATTTATCTTCCTTCTTTAAATCATAGCATTCAATAGCACCTATTACTATTTTATGTAACTGTTTTATATGTTTTATTTATGATGCACTTATGTTTTATCTTGTTTTAATGTTGGCCTTGTGGCCTCCTAGTGTAAGCCGCCTTGAGCCTGCTTTGGCAGGGAGGGCAAGATATAAATCAAATCAATCAATCAATCAAGCTTTCCTTGAAATACCCAGAAGCAAAATTTCATTTTAAACATCTAATGAATTTAAACATCTAATGAGCTTATAATTGGACAATAAGAAGTCCTTTGTGAAGGCACTCTTGTTATAACCAGCATTTCAAATCCGCTAGTTCAAGCTGCACTGAAAACCTTTCTTTTTACTAAACACAACTTAAGATCAAAGGCAACATTTATTATTTCCATCCCTGTCACTGACTTTCAAAACTGTGGCTTTTGAACTAGAGACCTGCAAATGAATTTAGAACATACCCTATTTCTATGCTTTGAATGTATTAGTGCAGGGTAAAGACCAGAGATTACCCTGTGCCAATTTACAGCCTGGAACTTTTTTTTTTAAAGGAATATTAAAAATCCATTTCTAGAAACATGAAAAGTTTTTAGAAACAAATTCATTTAAGACTTTTTGATCCCTATTTCTTTAGCAACTAGGCAAGGGAAATAATCTCTAGGTAGTATTCTACAAAGGTCCTTTCAGAGAATGCATTATGAAATTCAGGAAAGATGCTTTTCCTGGGGAGAGGGGACCTTTCTACTAAAGAAGAATGATTTACTACCTGCTAAAGTGACATAGCACACTGTCTAAGCACTCATGAATTCTGTTTAGGTATTGCAATTGATATAAATTCACAAATGATCTCAGTTCCCCATAGTGTACAACTGGTTTCCTGTATGTGCAATGAACAAGGGTAGAACAAATGCACTTTATTCTTCAGGATGAAAAGAAACTATTAGATATACTTTTGGAGAAATGTTGTGTATTCATGTACATTCTGGCTGTGGTCAGATGACAGGTTAGCAAGTTTTGGCCATGCTTCTAATTTTATGTGTATTTATTGTGTCAGAAAGTTTTCCCCAAAACATCTACCCTTAATGTGCTGCACTTAGGGTGGCCATAATGTCTGAAGGCCAGCCAGGGACACTTTTGGGGGGGAGGTAGGGGTGCGCGCGCGCGAAGCGCGCGCGCGTCGCCGGAAACAGGAAGTGACGTCACTTCCGGTGACGTCACTTCCGGTGACATCATGCCACATGCCGGAAGCAGGAAGTGACATCACTTCCTGTGACATCATTTCCCCCGCGCCACCTGCCGGAAGCAGGAAGTGACGTCACTTCCTGTGACATCATTTCCCCCGCGCCACCTGCCGGAAGCAGGAAGTGACATCACTTCCTTTGACAGCACTTCCTGTGATGTCATTTCCCCCAAATATTACCACCCCCAAAATATACAACTTTAAAAAAGAAGAGAAACTTCACGATGTTCCCTGCTAAAGAAAAAAAGGCTCCAACAGCAATCCCTCTTGAGTCAGATTCACAGGAAAACAATCCACTATCCTTGATACCTTCTTGTGCTCACAAACATTTCAACAAGACTGTCCACAATATCAAAGGGTCTTGATCAGCCTAGTAAAAGCAACAAAGCAACCCTTATGTACAATCAAACTGAGATCAGAACTAAAACCACCACTGCCAGTCTGTGCCCCGTAGCCCAGCCTGAAGGCAGGCGGATACAGGTCTAGAAAAGCAGGTCCTCCCCAAGCAGCACACAAAAAGAAAAAGGTGTCACCAAAATACTAAAAATTGCAAAAGAGAAAGGAAACCAAGTTCTCTTCATATTATTAAAGTGATGGAACGAGCTGTCAAGTCACAGCCAATTTGTTCCTTACCTTCTGTTGTGTGATGGAAGTGATCTACTGTTGTCTGTGGTTGTTAGTTTCCTGAATGGAGCTTATCTGGAAAAAAAAGAAACACACTGTCAGCAGTTTAAAATTACTTTGCATCTTGGCAGCTCTTCCAACACACCCAGGAGGTGGCTGCCTAGTGTCGTTTTTTTTTTTTTGGGGTATCGCCATTAGCCCTAATCCCCAGTTTTGTTTTGTATTCCTTTTATAATTACTATTAAATTCTGGTCTTACATTAACATACGCCCGCACAGTGGAGCTTCTTGGACCTCGACTTCTCCCTGGACAAAGAACACGGCTGGTAGGATGGGACTTGCGTGCTGTGGGCCCAGGCGGTGGGCCCGCAGGTGTGGGCCATCCCGACTCCCACGCTGGACGAAGGGCTGTGGTGTGGAAGGAGCGACACAGGTTTCAGTCTTTCGCTTTTTTACTGAATTTATACTTCTCTGATTTCCCTGAAGCCTTGAGGATATCTTTCTTCTCCTTAATAAAGTGATAAAATTGATCACAATCCATATTAAAATTCAATCTGACTTGCAGCTCTGCTTTCACCAGGTCTATGCTACAACGATTCCTGGTGTCCGTCCAGTGAGCTGACATGAGGCTGAATACCCTCTCCACAAAAGCGTTTGAGCATGGGATACTCAGGATCTTGCTTACAAGAAGCAAGAGGTTTTCGCACTTCTGAGACCGAGTTCCCATCTCAGAGAATATGGCCACCCACTTTTTATCCACAGTGATTTCTGGGTCAACACAGGCCACTTGCTCATCCAGCAGGCTCTTGGCATCAGTGTATTCACTGTATAGGTGATCCAGGTTTATTATTTTCTCCATTTTCAGCTGCTCAGCAGCACACCGCAGGTGGTCATAAGTCACACTTTTTTTAAGAGAAAATGGTGTCAAAGCACACAGGTGATTTTTCTCAGAGAAATCAAACTTTTCTTCCAGATAGGTGGTGGTTCTTTCAAAGAACTTGAGGAAGTCCTGCTTCGCTTTCCTTGCCTTCGAAGGTGGCATTTTGCGCAGCGCCTTATCTGTCTCCGTTCCAAAAAAGGAGTCAGCTTCGCGTTGCTTAAGGCTGTTTAGCAACCTGAGCATGGTCTCAAACAATTCAGGTGCTGTCAGTGCATCCCGCTCCAGAATCAGTACAGTCTCCTCAATAGGCGTCAGAGTGGTCTGGAGAAACATCATGTAAGTTTGCGATGTACTGTAGTCCTTTTCTCCAGACTCATCGTCAATGTGGCGCCATATCAGAGTAGGACAGTGGTCCTCTCCCAGCTTTTGAAAGTACGCTTTAACGGCTGGCCAACACTTCAACATCTTGTTTATGGCAGGCAAGAAAGATAGCCATCTTGTGCGTACATGTCGAAGCAGGTGATCACCCTCCATCTCCAAAAAATCAAACATCTCCTGAAGTTCCTCTGAGCGTTTGGCAGAAACAGAAAAATGACCAAAAGCCTTCAGTATGAGAGACTCGATGTCGCAGGTGAGCATATCACATCCTTTTTTGGCAGCATTGTGCACAATGTGTGCAGGGCACCTGGCGGGCACGATGTCTTCACGGCCTCTACTCAGAAGTGTGTACACAGAATGGTATTTTCCAAAGTTTACATTCGCGCTGTCTGCTGAGTATGCAGACAGACGAGCTAAGTCCAGCTGGTATTTTGCCAAGACATCCAAAATCCTTCGTGTGACATTCTCAGCCGTTTCATTGGCATCTTCATAGAAATCAAGAAGACGATTTGAAATGCCGTCCTTCAAAGTGAAGTATTTAAGGCATAGGGGGAACATTTTCCTGTTGCCATGATTTGATGCGTCGCTGGAAACGCTGTAGAAACAATGTGCTGTGTCAAGATCTAACAGAATCAGTTCTACAGAGTAAGGTGCCAAGACATCGCTTATCAAAGCTGCACCCTTTGTTTTCCCAAGGGTCATCTTGGTCACAGTCTCGGAATCGGAAAATGCGGCTTTGCACAATTTGACACCGCAATCAAGAGACCGGTATGATAACGCATGCCTGTTATTGTGGTATGCCAAGGCTAGTTCAGCAGCCGAAATTCTGGCCTGAGCAGCGGTGTCTTTTTGGTAGGCGAAAAAAGTTGTGATGGATTTTGAAGTTCCAGCTTGGCTTGCCGCACTCCTGTGAGAGTCGGTGTCCTTATGAGCTTTCACATCATTCACTCCACCGTGACCAATTCCTATCTCCTTAGAACACATCGTGCAGAATGCTTTGTTCTTGTCCTTTGTCTCTTTTAGCCAGGGGTAGGTGTTTTTCCATTCAGGATTGAACACAACCAAACGTTTGGGCTTCTTTTTTGGTGGTTCCTGGGGCTGGTGACCTTTGCCACCCCCAGCACCTGATGCTGAAGCCATGGTCTGCTGTAAGGGCCTAGATGAAGAGGGCAGAAGAATCGTGATTAAGTCCTCGCCACTTCTGGAGGACGTGGGCCTTGGACTCCAAGCTGGGGAGAGAGGGCTTGTTCAGCCGGGGGCAGGATTAAACCCGTAGAGGCCCATAGGCAACTGAAATCTTGGGGTCTCCTCTCGCAAATTATCTCCAGTCCTAATGCATGGAGGCTGGGAGGGCAGCAAGCGGGGGGGGGGGAATGGGGGGTGAGGCAGCCTGGGGCATCTAAAGGCGTGGGGGCCCATAGGACGCTGCCTACTTGGCCTATGTGTTACTCCAGCCCTGCATGCAAGACTGCAATGAAGGGTATTGATGCAATAGGCATACACACACGTGTAATGCCAGTGTTTGTGCAATGGAAGAGGTAAAAGGTGGGGGGCCGCTGCCCAATGGGAGCCCCGTTCACACGTGCTTGGGGGACCCAAGCACAATGGGCGAGGCGCACACACGGAACCTGGTGCTGCTGCTGGCGCGTGGAAGCAGGCCTGGGATTCAGGGTCAGGTCAGACGCCACTGCACCTCGGCAAATGGGGGGAAGGCCACTTACTGTAGTCTGTAGGGGAATCCTTTTCTCTTCTTCTCCCCTCTCTCTTCTCCCCTCTCTCTTCTTCTTCTTCTTCTTCTCTCTCTCTCTCTCTCTCTCTCTCTGCAATGGGCAAGCAAAGCAGATCGAGTCCCGGTTAGGCCATCCCTCCACTGGAAATAATGAAGGATAGGGACACCTCCTTTTGGGGTGCATAGAATTAGACCTCCTCTACCTCAAAAAACAGGCGCCTTCCCCAGAGACCTGCATATCAGCTCTTCATTATAGCGTATAGGAATCGGTCACCATAGGGAATAATGGAGAGCCCAGCTTTCTGATGACCCTGCTTTCCCCCGCTTTCTGATGACCCTGAAGCGGGGGAGAGGCCCTCCAAAACGGGGGATCCCCTGCCCCCACCTGGGGATTGGCAACCCTATCTCATGAGCCTTGGATAACACAGAAAGAGCCAGAAGTGCACAGTCAATGGCAGGGGGCGATTCCACAGTGCTGTAAGAAACAAATCCAAATAAAAGATGTTGTTGCTAAAGGAAAACTGGTGCATGTTTGTTTGTCAAAGACTTAGGATATAACATACTGTTTGAAGTACCACAAAGCCAAAGCTGAAAATAACACAAAAAGGGGAACAGGCAAGTATTTATGGACTTTGAGAATGGGAACATAACTGTCCAGTGAAGGAAGTACACTGAACTGATATTTACAGGTCCCACAGAAAAATGGTCTACAGTAACAGAACTCACTGCTGGGCAGAAAGGCAAAGATACTTGCAGGCCCTGAGATTTCAGTGGCATGAAAGAAGCCCACAGTGCTGTTTGCAAGATCTGAAGCACACACACACACCAGAAGAAGTCTGAGTACAGTCAAATGGGGTAGCGGAAAAGTATGTCCAGATCTTCAAAAGCATAAATGCAGATCTTCAGAAGTCTTCCAATGGGCACTCTTCGCAGTGGAGGATGGTAATGCATGGGATGGAGAAAGCAGAGAAATAAGTACTCTTCTCCCTTTCTCACAACACAAGAACTCGTGAGCATTCGATGAAATTGCTGAGCGGTCAGGTTAAAACAGATAAAGGGAAGTACTTCGTCATCCAAAGGGTGATTAACATGTGGAATTCACTGCCGCAGGAGGTGGTGGCGGCTGCAAGCATAGCCAGCTTCAAGAGGACGTTAGATAAAAATATGGAGCAGAGGTCCATCAGTGGCTATTAGCCAGAGTGTGTGTGTGTGTATACAGCTCTTTTGGCCACTGTGTGACACAGAGTGTTGCACTGGATGGGCCACTGGCCTGATCCAACATGGCTTCTCTTATGTAGACATTTGCCTAAGACAGATGAGCTACAGAAGCATAACAATAGCGGAAGAAGCATTTGTTAAGGATCAGATGTGTTTGTGAAAGACTTAGGTTACAATGGTTGGCAATCCACTGGGAGGATTGGGGAGGACAGGGACAGGTGTACCAGTGTCTCACCAGCACACAAATACAATGCCATTGCTGACCAAGAAAACCACCCTGAAGTGATGTCATGATGTCAAGACAGTGCTCTAGGATACACCAAAGTTCTGTTTTGAACTATATAGTTTGAGGAAAAGCTTAGAGGGGCCCTCAGATGTCATTACTTCCCTTTTTCAGAGGAAGTGACATTGTACACTGGTGCACATGTTTGCACTCCCCCAACTCCCGTTCCCCCCCCCACACACTGGTTTTTGTAGCAGGGGGAAACAGGGTAAATTGCTATCTGCCTAACATTTGTACAATTCAGCATCAAAAACCCATTAAGTATAAAATCACAAATATAAAAAGCAGCACAAAGTATATTGATCCTCCTTGTTTCGCAATGCATGTACTTGTGACAAAACTAGTAGTTCTACCACAAAAAAGCACAGTATGTACGTGTTTTGCAGAGGTAAACCTGCCGTGGGTCCTAACTGAAGGCCATTAGGAATATTGCTTTCTTCATATTCTGCTGTTTGTTTCTGCTAATCCCCACAGTCTTCCACAATTTCCCCAACCCATCCTCATAAGGAAATATCAGTGAAACATCCTTCATTCAAATACAAAGCTTAAAGACTAATGTTCAGGGGCCACAATCATCCCAGGGCCACTTCACTTTAAAAGATGCCTGCATGGATGGCACTGTCACATATTTCTTTATGTTGCTGCTTGTATTAAAGATTATTATATGCCTCTTATGTAAAGCATTTGCAGTTGCTTTATGTCTATGTAGAATGATTCAAAATGTTTTTTTGAAAGATGGGGCATTAACTAGAAGTAGGCTCTATAACAGGGGTGGCCAGATTTGCTTGTCACATAGAAGAAATGTCAGATGTTTGAGAGCCGCAAGACATGAACATGAGGAAGAGAAAGTGATAGAGCAAGAGGGAGGGAATGAGGGAGGCAACTTTAAATGCGTTCTCCAAGCCCTCCAAGTTCTCCAAGATATCTTTTTAAAGAATGTGGAGGAGGAACACACTTTCCAGTGAGTGTCTCAATTCACAGCAACTCAGAAACTGTAATATAGATTGAACACAACTCAGCAGGCATGAAATGCACCCTAAGTTGCATATAAAATCCAATTTAAGATAAATTACAAGTTAAAATTTACAAATTATAACAAGATGGTAAAACATAAGAACATAAGAGAAGGCCTGTTGCATCAGGCCAGTGGCCCATCCAGTCAACACTCTGTGCCACATAAGAACATAAGAGAAGCCCTGTTGGATCAGGCCAATGGCCCATCCAGTCCAACACTCTGTGTCACATAAAAACATAAGAGAAGCCCTGTTGGATCAGGCCAGTGGCCCATCCAGTCCAACACTCTGCGTCACATAAGAACATAAGAGAAGCCCTGTTGGATCAGGCCAGTGGCCCATCCAGTCCAACACTCTGTGTCACATAAGAACATAAGAGAAGCCCTGTTGGATCAGGGCTTCCTATGGAAGGAAGACATTTTAAAAGGTGTGCTGTCCCTTTAAATGTGATGGCCAGAACTCTCTTGGAGTTCAATTATACTTGTCACACCCTTGTTCCTGGCTCCGCCCCCAGTGTCTCCTGGCTCTACCCCCAAAGTCTCCTGGCTCCACCCCCAAAGTCCCCAGATATTTCTTGAATTGGACTTGGCAACCCTACCATGAAGGCAATGGCAAACCACCCCGTTAAAAGTCTGCCATGAAAACTTTGTGAAAGCAACGTCACCCCCTTGCACAGGGGACCTTTCCTTTTCCCATGTTGCCTAGAATTGCCAGCTCTAGGTTGGGAGATTCCTGGAGATTTTTGGGTTGAAGTCTGGGGTAGAAAGGAGAAGGAGATAGGGTTGCCAACTCCAGGTTAAAAAATTCCTGGAGATTTAAGGGATAGAGCCTGGTGAGGGTGGGGGTGGGATTTGAGGAGGGGTGGGACCTCAGACAGGTACAATAGCATTTCCTCCTGGGGAACCACGGTTGCCAATCACCAAGTGACAGCTGGAGATAACTCAATGTTACAACGGCTCTCCAGATGGCAAAGATCAGCTCCCCCGGGGGGGGGGGATGAATACCCTCACTTGGGTGGGTGGGAAGAGGGGAGGCACTAGCCCAGAGGCTCTTTCTGGAGCCCATTCTATTTTTCTCTTCAACAGGCCTTATTCCTAGTTAACATATAAACATCTGAAATACTTCCCAATCACTCCCCAGGTAAAAAAAATTCAATATATATCTTATTACATATTCTTGATATTTTAAATTTAATATGGCCATGATATGCCTGATCTGCAATATAGGAAATTTTCAGTCTTTTATCAATTTATCAAATGTGCATAGTTTTGCCTCTTCCTATTGGCTGGCATACATTACTCAATGCACTTGGATCTGTCATCTCATAATAAAATATTTATACTAATGGGGATAATCCTGGACTCAATACTGGTTTCAATTTATTCACAGAACAAAGACCATTGCAATTTATGCTTCAAAGAACTGGCAGCATTTTTCCCCACTGTTTCCCTCCTCAAAACATCCTCACCTTTTCTGACTTTGGGAGAAATAAATCTCCTTTCTCTGTTTTCAGCTTTTCACTAAGCATCAATGGGAAGATGGGACTCTATAGACGCTGATAAAGCATTTTGCAAACTGAAACAGTGCTATTTAGAAGCAGGAAATAGTAACAGTAAGACAGCAGCCGTGTTTTAATATGAACTTGGAGCCACATTTCTCCATTGCTATTAAGACAGACTGAAAGAAACCTGCAGCATTACTTCCCCCACCCCCCACAAAAAATCACTCTGTGCCACATAAGAACATAAGAGAAGCCCTGTTGGATCAGGCCAGTGGCCCATCCAGTCCAACACTCTGCGTCACATAAGAACATAAGAGAAGCCCTGTTGGATCAGGCCAGTGGCCCATCCAGTCCAACACTCTGCGTCACATAAGAACATAAGAGAAGCCCTGTTGGATCAGGCCAATGGCCCATCCAGTCCAACACTCTGCGTCACATAAGAACATAAGAGAAGCCCTGTTGGATCAGGCCAGTGGCCCATCCAGTCCAACACTCTGCGTCACATAAGAACATAAGAGAAGCCCTGTTGGATCAGGCCAGTGGCCCATCCAGTCCAACACTCTGCGTCACATAAGAACATAAGAGAAGCCCTGTTGGATCAGGCCAGTGGCCCATCCAGTCCAACACTCTGTGTCACATAAAAACATAACAGAAGCCCTGTTGGATCAGGCCAGTGGCCCATCCAGTCCAACACTCTGTGTCACATAAAAACATAAGAGAAGCCCTGTTGGATCAGGCCAGTGGCCCATCCAGTCCAACACTCTGCGTCACATAAGAACATAATAGAAGCCCTGTTGGATCAGGCCAGTGGCCCATCCAGTCCAACACTCTGTGCCACATAAGATAAGGAGGGAAGGGAAGGGAAGGGAGGAAGGGAGGAAGGAAGGAAGGAAGGAAGGACGGAAGGAAGGGGAAAGAAAGAAAGAAAGAAAGAAAGAAAGAAAGAAAGAAAGAAAGAAAGAAAGAAAGAAAGAAAGAAAGAAAGAAAGAAGGGGAGGGAGGGAAGGAAGGAAGGAAGGAAGGAAGGAAGGAAGGAAGGAAGGAAGGGAGGGAGGGAAGGAAGGAAGGAAGGAAGGCCGCCCCCCCCCCCCGCTTTCGGCCCCCTTACCTTACCGACGAGTCCGGCGGCGGCGGCGGCGGCGGGGAGGCCGGCGCTGGAGGGCAGCGGCGCAGCCAGGCCCAGGCAAGCCCGGGGATTGCTCCGCGCCTGGGCCGGAGGGCCCAGCCGCCGAGCAGGTGAGCGGGCCGGGCGGGGGTCGGGAACCGGCGGATGGGGGGGGGTCGGGAACCGGCGGCCTCTGCAGAGGCCTCCGGCGGGGTAAGCGTGGCGGGGGTGGGTAGGGGGGGGCGAGAAGCGGCGGATGGGGGGGGGGCGGGAACCGGCGGCCTCTGCAGAGGCCTCCGGCGGGGGTAAGCGTGGCGGGGGTGGGTAGGGGGGGGGCGAGAAGCGGCGGATGGGGTGGGCGGGAAGCGGAGGCCTCTGCAGAGGCCTCCGGCGGGGTAAGCGTGGCGGGGGGTGGGTAGGGGGGGGCGAGAAGCGGCGGATGGGGTGGGCGGGAAGCGGAGGCCTCTGCAGAGGCCTCCGGCGGGGTAAGCGTGGCGGGGGGTGGGTAGGGGGGGGGGCGAGAAGCGGCGGATGGGGTGGGCGGGAAGCGGAGGCCTCTGCAGAGGCCTCCGGCGGGGTAAGCGTGGCGGGGGTGGGTAGGGGGGGGGCGAGAAGCGGCGGATGGGGTGGGCGGGAAGCGGAGGCCTCTGCAGAGGCCTCCGGCGGGGTAAGCGTGGCGGGGGTGGGTAGGGGGGGGCGAGAAGCGGCGGATGGGGTGGGCGGGAAGCGGAGGCCTCTGCAGAGGCCTCCGGCGGGGTAAGCGTGGCGGGGGTGGGTAGGGGGGGGGCGAGAAGCGGCGGATGGGGTGGGCGGGAAGCGGAGGCCTCTGCAGAGGCCTCCGGCGGGGTAAGCGTGGCGGGGGTGGGTAGGGGGGGGCGAGAAGCGGCGGATGGGGCGGGCGGGAAGCGGAGGCCTCTGCAGAGGCCTCCGGCGGGGTAAGCGTGGCGGGGGTGGGTAGGGGGGGGGGCGAGAAGCGGCGGATGGGGTGGGCGGGAAGCGGAGGCCTCTGCAGAGGCCTCCGGCGGGGGTAAGCGTGGCGGGGGTGGGTAGGGGGGGGCGAGAAGCGGCGGATGGGGGGTGGGCGGGAAGCGGAGGCCTCTGCAGAGGCCTCCGGCGGGGTAAGCGTGGCGGGGGTGGGTAGGGGGGGGGGCGAGAAGCGGCGGATGGGGGGTGGGCGGGAAGCGGAGGCCTCTGCAGAGGCCTCCGGCGGGGTAAGCGTGGCGGGGGGTGGGTAGGGGGGGGGGCGAGAAGCGGCGGATGGGGGGGGCGGGAACCGGCGGCCTCTGCAGAGGCCTCCGGCGGGGTAAGCGTGGCGGGGGTGGGTAGGGGGGGGGCGAGAAGCGGCGGATGGGGGGGGCGGGAAGCGGAGGCCTCTGCAGAGGCCTCCGGCGGGGTAAGCGTGGCGGGGGTGGGTAGGGGGGGGGGCGAGAAGCGGCGGATGGGGTGGGCGGGAAGCGGAGGCCTCTGCAGAGGCCTCCGGCGGGGTAAGCGTGGCGGGGGTGGGTAGGGGGGGGCGAGAAGCGGCGGATGGGGGGTGGGCGGGAAGCGGAGGCCTCTGCAGAGGCCTCCGGCGGGGTAAGCGTGGCGGGGGTGGGTAGGGGGGGGGCGAGAAGCGGCGGATGGGGGGTGGGCGGGAAGCGGAGGCCTCTGCAGAGGCCTCCGGCGGGGTAAGCGTGGCGGGGGTGGGTAGGGGGGGGGGCGAGAAGCGGCGGATGGGGTGGGCGGGAAGCGGAGGCCTCTGCAGAGGCCTCCGGCGGGGTAAGCGTGGCGGGGGTGGGTAGGGGGGGGCGAGAAGCGGCGGATGGGGGGTGGGCGGGAAGCGGAGGCCTCTGCAGAGGCCTCCGGCGGGGTAAGCGTGGCGGGGGTGGGTAGGGGGGGGGGCGAGAAGCGGCGGATGGGGGGTGGGCGGGAAGCGGAGGCCTCTGCAGAGGCCTCCGGCGGGGTAAGCGTGGCGGGGGTGGGTAGGGGGGGGGCGAGAAGCGGCGGATGGGGGGGGGCGGGAACCGGCGGCCTCTGCAGAGGCCTCCGGCGGGGTAAGCGTGGCGGGGGTGGGTAGGGGGGGGGCGAGAAGCGGCGGATGGGGGGTGGGCGGGAAGCGGAGGCCTCTGCAGAGGCCTCCGGCGGGGGTGAGCGTGGCGGGGGTGGGTGGCGGGGGGCGGGAGAGAAGGGAGGAAGGAAGGCTTACCTTCTTCCGGCGGGCGGGCGGGCCGGCCAGGAGTCCCTCGGAGTCCTCAGGTCGGGAGGCACGCAGCAGCGGCTGGTTCAGTGCTGCTGGCTGCGCTGCTGGAGGCGAGTGAGGGAGTCAGGCCAGCGTCCCTGCACGTGCGTACGACTGTGTGGCGGGCCCTACGCATGCGCAGAGCCCGCCACCCCGCCGTGCGCACGCGCAGGGACGCTGGCTCCCTCACTCCCCGCCTTCCCCGCCCGCTTGCGCGGCCAGCTGGCTAAACCGGGACGTTTTAATGGTCCCGGTATAGCCAGGGCGGGAGGCGGGAAACGGGGGCAAGACCCGGGAAAGTCCCGGGCAACCGGGACGGTCTGGCCACCCTAGCTGCACTGCATGCTCACCCTGTGGTTGAGCATGCAGGTTATTGCTGCGTACTAACCACAGAGAGGGTGGTCAGGCAGAATTCTTTTTAAATTTGTCTTTTGTGCATGTGCAGACATGTGTATTCGAAGCACAGCTCCTTTTTGACAGCTCAGCAATCTCTCCACCAAGTACTGTGATCTCAACAGTTGCTATACAACTGCAATCTACCACAAATCACTCTTTCCCGCCTGATCTTACTCTCTTTCCCACTCATCTTTGAAGCTTTCCCACTTCATGTTTTTATGCATGTGATAATGTCTGGTCATTTTTACTTACTAAATTCTGCAGCTTGTTTCAGGGTTCCTGTATTGTGTGGGGGTTCTATCCTTTAGGCATCATTATTGCAAAATGCACCTTCAATGCACTCTTATTCCACTTAATGCAGTTTGCAAGTAGATTCGTCTGTGTGAAACAGTTGCAAGTGATTGCTAAAGTGTATTGAAAGTACATCATCCAATGTGTTGGGATGTTAATTACCTAAGCTACAGTGACAATTTACAAGCAAGAAAATTATAAATCCAGTTGTATCACTCAGAGCCTCAACAACTTTCACAAAAAGTATTGTAACTGATGAAATCTGCAGAGAATTTTGAACTGAATTGATATATACACACAAACACATAGATATACATCACCAGAAATGCATTAGATACAACTCATTAATAAAAAAACTTTTTAAAACAGTGCAGTCATAAGGAGAGGAAAATAAGGAGCCTCTGCTCCTAAGCAGTCAGCTCCAGAATCTCTCCATGGATACTGATTCTGAACCACTAGAACAAAGGCAACTTCCCCATTCTCCACATAGGAAGAGGCATGTGCTGCTAATTTATATAAAAAGGAGGAGAGACATAAGGTTAGACAAGAAGAATACCTCGCAAACAAGGTGCGGATAAAGCTAACATGTGAGCAGAGAGATACGCTAATTGGCCCAATAACGATGGCCGAAACTGTAGAAGCTTGGAATAAGATAAAAAGTAATAAGGCTCCAGGACCTGATGGTATACCTCCAGAATTTTATATAATCTTTAAAGAAAATTTATTAGACCCATTTAAAAACTTATTGGATGAGGTCTGGTACCAGGCTAAAATTCCAGAATCATGGCGGCATAGTAATATTGTGCTCATACCAAAACCAGGTAAGGACGCTGATGACATCGGGAATTATCACCCTATATCCCTTCTTAATATAGATTATAAAATATTTACTTCGATTCTGGCTAACAGACTCAAAATGGTCCTGAGGGAATTTATCCACCCTGACCAAACAGGGTTTTTACCAAAAAGATATATGCGCACAAATGCCCGGATGCTGTTTAATTTTCTGGAATATTTTGAGTTTAATAGAGATAAACAATTAGCACTTTTATTTCTAGACGCGGAAAAAGCGTTTGATAATTTAGATTGGAATTTTATGTTGGAACTTTTAGAGAAGTCAAACTTTGGAGATAAATTTGTTAACAATATACGTGCAATCTATGACAGACAATTTGCTAGGATAATAATTAATGGAGAGTTGACAGAAGAAATATGTCTTAGTAAGGGTACAAGGCAGGGCTGTCCTCTATCCCCACTTTTGTTTATTTTCTCTTTGGAATTACTATGTGAAATAATTAGGTTTGATAAAAGTGTTGAGGGTCTGAAAGTTAGAGGTGAAGATTATAAAATACTATCCTATGCAGATGATATGGTTTTAGTTCTTCAAAACCCTCTGGAGTCAGTAGAGGTGGTTTTTAAACACCTTGAGGAATACGGGAAAGTTGCTGGATTGAAGATAAATAAAAACAAGTCGAAATTGTTAACCAAAAATATGACAGTTCAGGCAATTTGTGATCTTGAAATGAAAACGGGCTTCAAAAGGGATAAAAAAATCAGATATTTAGGTCTTGTGATTTCTGATAGGTGTAGTACTATTTATGAAGACAACTACGTCCCCTTATTAAAGGAAATAGATAATTTATTTAAAAAATGGGCTAATTTAAGACTTTCATTTATGGGAAGAGTGTCACTACTCAAAATGAATATCCTTCCTAAAGTTTTATTTTTGTTTCAAATGGCAAACTTTGCTGTAAAGGACTTCTTTTTTGTTAAATTAAATCAACTGTCCAAAAATTTTGTATGGCAGGGGAAAAAAGCTAGAGTCTGTTGGAAAATCTTAACAGACAAAAAAGAAAATGGAGGCCTCGGCCTCCCGGACTATGAGATTTACCATACAGCCTGTTCAACTTTATGGCTGAGAGATTGGGTAATGTTGGAAGATACTCGTTTATTAACACTAGAAGGTGCTGATCTGCAAGCCGGTTGACACGCAAATATGTGGTATATTCAAAAACCACAAAATTATTTTAAAAATCACTTAATTCATAAAGCTTTGTTGAAAGTCTGGACAAAAGTTAAGAAGAAAATATACGATAAAACGCCCAGGTGGTTATCCCCAGCGGAGGCAGCAATTCGACCGCAGTTGTGGTCTTATGGGAAGACAATAAGATACGCAGATTTATTAGATGAAACCAATAAAATAAGAAAGAAGGAGGATTTGGAAGCAAAAGGGATTAGTTTTGACTGGTGGGTAATGACACAAATCTTGGCAAAATACAATAAAGACAGGAAAGTTGGGTTTACTAAGAAAGACTTCGACTTTGATATGATAATAACAACGACACTTGGAAAACTGATTAGGAAGGTTTATAATTATTTCTTACAAATAAAACTTGAGGATGAAGTTGTTAAAAATGTTATGTTAAAATGGTCAAATAACTTAAAGATTAATATTACCCTGGAACAATGGGAGATGTTATGGAGAAATAACTACAAGATTATAAAGCCTGTCAATTTTCGGGAAAATTTTTTTAAGCTTTTTTATAGATGGCACATCACGCCGGTATTACTAAATAAAATTAATCATGTCATCCCACCTACCTGTTGGAAATGTGAAAAGAGGGTAGGAACGTATTACCACCTATGGTGGACCTGCAGTGTGTCTAAAAAGTACTGGAAGGAGATTCACAAAATATTGGTAGACATACTTAAAGTCAATTTTCCTCTCAAGCCAGAATGTATGCTACTCTCGTTAGTTAAAGAGATGGTCCCACGTGAGGATGAATTCATTACAGTATATATTATAACTGCGGCTAGAATTCTACTTGCCCAAAACTGGAAATCCAAAGCGCTCCCAAAGAGGGAAGAAATAACTCAAAAAATTATGCAAGTGGTTGAAATGGATATTTTAGCTAATGTGATAAAAGGTAACCCGAAGGAGGAAGCAAAAAGAAGATGGGAAAAAGTATATTTGTGGATGGAAGGAAATTAAAATTTATTTTGATAACAGTTTTATCAATCTATTGTACTATTATAAATATTATTATTAACCTAAATGGATATTTGTACTTAGGGAGAAAGGTAGAAAGGAAATTCATTAATTGCAGATTTGAAGATTATAATACCATAGTACTACCTCATTCTGTATGTAAGAAGTTGTTTTAGGATAATGATAATCCTATTTTGGGTCTGTAAATTATTATTGTAGATGATGATGTTATGTTTAGTTGTTTGTGATAACGTTTGATATCATTTTGTTTCTGTTTGTATGATTGGATTGATCCAATAAAAACATTACAAACTCAAAAAAAAAGAAAAAAAAAAGAAGTATGCTGTCTACCAGGTGTATACATCCAGGATGTGACAGAAAGTATAGGAAGACTCAAGCCCATAGATTATTATGACAGTTCCCAGTGTCAGGGAAGTTAGGCTGCAGTCAGCTAGAGCCGGGGCCTTTTCTGTTGCTGCACCTAGCTGGTGGAATGAGTTGCCGGAGGAGGTTAGGGCCCTGCAAGAGCTTTCACAGTTCTGCAGGGCCTATAAAATGGCACTCTTCCACCATGCTTTTCCATAATGGCAACTTCTACAGCAACAGATTAGGCCCATAAACCAGAAACTTAAACATCACTCTGGACTTCTTACCATGCTATGGCGATCTGGGCTCCCTTTGAAACACCTAATGCTGACCAGCCAGTTATGCTGCTACCATCAAAATTTTAACTGTTGTATGATTATTGCACTAGCACCTGTTGATATTGATGTTTTAATAATTGTTTTTATGTTTTATCTATGCTTTATCTTGTTCGGTCATTGTTTGACCCCAACCTGTGAGCCACCCTGAGCCTGCCTTTGGTGGTGGGGGTAGGATATAAATAAAATAAAATAAATAAAAATAAAATAAATTATCCTTTCTTGCTGATCCATGTGAGAACAAATGATACTGCCCGGCACAGCCTGGAACATATTAAAATAAACTATGTCGATCACTCTGGGTCAGAAGGTGAAGGAGCTGGGAGCGCAGGTTATATTTTTGTCCATTCTTCCTGTCAAAGGCTGTGGCTTAGGAAAGAGGAATACTGTAAATAAATGACTGTCTACATACATGGTTTGGATTTTTGGACCATGACTTATGCTTTCTATCAGGAGATGTTTTGCACCTCACAAAGCTGTTCTATTGGGTGATGGTTTGCACCTCACAAAGGTATGAAGAAATGTGTTTGGTAAGAGCCTTGCTAACCTAATAAGAAGGGCTTTAAGCTAAATCCTGTGGGGGAGAAAGACAATAATTCAAAGTCTAGTATGATGCCAATAACTAGATATAAGAACACTAAAGTTTGGGGAAGTGGCACATAGGCTAGGTAACATTAACTTGCAGCTATAACTTCAATATCATAAAGTCCAACTTCCAAGTTTGCAATTTCTCCAGGGGAATTGATCTCTATTACCTATCAGTTTTGATAGCAGGAGATCTCCAGCTATCACTTGGAGGTTTGCAAATAAAAAACCCGCTAAGAGACACCATAAATTTTAAACAAGACAGTGTAATGTAGAGGTTAGTGGTGTTCCGACAAAGCTTGCACATTGAACTTCAAATACACAAGAGCATGTAGCAAAAAGACATTCACAGAAGACAGTTCAAAAACAGTCTTTCCAATCATAAAGAAGTAACAATATTCCAGCCCTTCCAAAGACTTCTGTTCTAGATATCAAGACATTTCATCCGTCTTTCTTCAGTTTGGAGGCTTATTTGTCACTGGAACCCAATTTTTAAATACATTCGTAGAAGACCAACAAGGTTTAGAACATGTCTGTAAGATTTCCAGGTTCTACTCCCAGAAATTGTCATTCCACCCTGAAAGCTGTTATTGCAGGTCAAGGGCAGGTTTCTTGTAATTTGTTCTGCTTTTTCATAGCAGCTTTTATTTGCTGTAACATATTTTAGTGGAGCCTTTGCAAGTCAATAGATATCTCTGGCTCCCTCTCTCATTGTTTCAATAAGTCTTCCTGTCATTCATTTCAGTACATTTCTATAATGGCAGACCAACATGAAGGGATTGGGGTGGGGGAAAGATTTGCAAAGGAAGCCACTTTTATATTGTGAATGGAAACAAATAGGTCACAGCGAGGGCTGGTGGCAAATGTAGAACTGAAATTTGACTTTGTTTTTTTGTTTATATATATATATATATATATATATATATATATATATATATATATATATATATATATATATATATATATATATATATATATATATATATATATATATACTCATAGGCAATTTTTAGTTGAGTAATAACATATTGTCCTTTTATTTGCACCATTGACCTTGGCTTTATTTTTATCTCTCAGTAGCCTGTATGACCCTTTCATTTTATCCTTTCCACAAAAATGAAGCATATCTTGCTGTACCTTGTTTCTTTCAACACTTTTATCCCAACCCAGATATCAACCCATAAAAAGAGCCTGGGTAGGAGAAAATATGTTTCACAAACTGAAGTAAAATGTGGGACAAAGTTTAACTTTCCTAACTAGTATAGTCTATATTTGTTTAAAAATTGATTCTTCATTCCACTTTGTCTTCTAGAATGTACTAGTGAACAGGAGGTTCTGTCTTTTTTCCCTGTCTGAGCTAATTGCAATGGTATGTGTGATTTGTAACTGGGAAAAGGTATTTAGTAGGTTTCATTTAGTTAGATTTCATATAACCTGAGAGATGTTGTGGGATCTCAGATCCCAAACCAGCATTCTCTCATATATACAGAAATGATCAGATCCCTTCTCATCACCAGTCCCTCAAATGCCATCTGGTTTGTTGTTGTTGGGTGGTACACAACTTTACCTTGGTGGCATACAACTTTTCCTTGTTTTCTACCTACCTTTAATTATATTAGAAACATTGTTGAAAATGTAGTGTGCAATACCTTAAATAATATTCTTTCCCATTCATGCAGGGCGGGAGGATTGTCTATTACTGTTCTGTGTGAGAGAAAGAACTTGGGATCTGCCTTTATTTCCCCCAGCTTTATGGCCCTGCCTGTTTGTCAAATAGTACAAATGGATCTCTCAGAACATGACATCTGGCTGGCACTGCCCTCATTGAGGTAGAGGTAAGACATAGGCCCTTTTCACACTTACCAGTGGAAGCCGGAAGGGAGTTGGTATTGTGCCGCCTTGCAGTAATCCGAGACAGGGATGGGAGTTTTCAGACACATGTTGTTGTTTTTTTCCCGATAGGGTTCCATGATTGAAGCAAGCCATTTCACACTGTTCCGCTCTTATCTCGCTTCCACCAGAGCCAGCTGTTTTTGCCTGCCGGCTCGCGATCTCCAGCTTTTTTTTTTTTTTTGGAACGTCGGGCAAAAAATCGCTATAGCACTATAGCGCTATAGTGACGTATCACAACAGCAACACCATAGAGATGGCTAGGCTCTATTGAGATAAGGTACCAGGTTTCAGCGGCAGCGATATCTGGCATCTTAATGGAGCCCAGACATCCCTATGGTGATGCTGTTGTGATACGGCGCTATAGCGCTATAGCGATCTTAGCCCGACATTCCAAAAAAAAAAAAATAGCCGGAGATTGTGCGCGCCAGCAGGCGAAAAAGGGCGCGAAAACTGCTCCTGGGTTAGATACTGGACATTTCACACAGCATCCCATAGCGATTTCAACCCAGAAGGAGGGGTTGAAAAGTGGAAGAAGCTGCTCTTTGTTAGTAACGACTCAGGCATGCCTCACTACCGGGACAGCCACGGGACTGTGTGAAAATCTTGCTAGCAGATTTAAGTGAAGTATTTCTCTCTTTCTCTTCTGAGCCTATTGGGTGATTGGTACTTCAGTGCTCCCTGTTGCTTGCTGTAGCCTCTGTTCCCCTCTCCTTCCCTTTGTAATGCAGACAATGGAAAAACTCCACCAAGTGGGAGCCATAATAATATGAAACCAGGAAGTCTTCCCAGGCCAGTGTGATGAGACGGTCATTAGTGCAAATGCTGAGTACCAAAATGCCAGCTGGGATTATTCTCATTCTTTCTAAACTTCCTGCCTGCTGTGGCTTTGACCCACACCTAATTTTGCTTCAACTCTTTATAGTCCAGATTTTCCCTCCTGGTCTTTCTACATTTTCAGCTTGCTTCTCTCTTTCATCTGTTTATGCCATCGGTAGTGTAGGGCTGGTGTGATCCAGTAGGCCAGGTAGGGAGCAGCCATGGGGCGGGCAGTGAGTACCCTGCCACCCCCGTTACCCCTTCCCACCTCTGCCCACTTGTCCTTGATGCCATCTGCCTCTCCTCCACCTTGCTGTCCAGCCAGTGGGGATGTCAGTGTGTGTGTGTGTGTGTGCTTGGAGGCACCTCGAGCTGGCCCTCCTGGGTGCCGTTCCTGGGGAAGGGAGAAGAATGCCTTGCCTTGTCTCTAGCTTACTTGCCTGCTCTCTGTCTCTCACTCACACACAGTCGGGAAGACAAGACAGGCACACACATATGCACTCTGCTCTCCTCACCCCCCCTCCAATCCCAAGCAGAAGAGGGGCTGGGAATCTTTCTTGCAAGGGTGAGTGTCCAGCAAGTTGTAATCTTCCCTGACTTGAATTTACACCAAACATGCTTTTCAGTACACTTTTTAATAAGCTTTCTTTGGAAAATCTCTCTGTTGTTGAAGTTGCATCATTCCTGTTTCACAGTGACACAAAAACAAGCAGCCTACAATGTATTACATATCCTAGCAGGCATTAGGTGAGGGGAGGAGATATATCCTGTAAAGTGAAAAGTGGGCACATGACTTCTAGAGTTAAGCACTGTGAGGAAACAGTTCTAGTTCAGGAAAGTTCAGAATTTGGTTGAGACAAATGAAAGGAGCACAGCAAGAGCACTTTGAGTATATCTGGGGCAAACAGGAACTGACAACTGATTGGATCAAAATGGATGTAGGAAGAAAATGTGACAGGAAAGGGGGGCAAAAATTGAATGAGATGTGGAAGGGATTTTGCCCCCCAAGTCGGAATAAAGTGACGGACACAATTAAATTGGTGAAAATATGGGCCACTTTTATTAAAATAACTAGCAATGGCAAGGGCAACCGAACTGCGGCCAGGTCAGGGCCAGGGCTCTCCTTAGACCGCTCCCCTGCCTTTTTCAGCGGGCGAGAGACCCGGCCCCCCAGCCGGAGCTGTGAGCCACAGCTCCCGTTAGGCAGGCCCAGCAGGGAGGCTCGCACCGGAAGGCCCAAACACCAGACGCGAGTCTCAGCGAAAGGCACCCATCCAATCGAGTCTCCAGGACAGTCTGCATTCACAAACCTCAAGCCACACCCAAGGTTGATCCTGACAGACCCCTAACTCCCCAAAAGGGGGAGGCTAACCGGTCCTCCCCAGGCCGCATGGTGCCATAAACCCCGTAGAACCTGCCCTGAAAAGTGACCAAACTCTACCAAGGCACCAACCCTAAGCCAATTCCTCAATCCACTGAAATGCTATGCAAGGTAGGCAAAAAACACCCCCCAGTCACATGCCAAATCGCCGGGGAGTGAAAAATTCCTACCCGGCCCCTCCAAACGGAAGCGACCAGCAATTGCCTGCATAACAAACAGGGCGGGCGGGCCGAAAACGCCGGGAAGACTGCTGCGGCGTCAAGGGGGGCTTCAGCAACAGCGCTGAAGCCCCGCCCCCTCAGGACGCGCTCAAAAGCGCGCCAAAGATTCCGCTCTCCCTCCAAGGGGGGGCAAAACTTCCCCTTCAGCCACGCTGCGATGCTTCTTTGCCCCCCAAGTCGGAATAAAGTGACGGACACAATTAAATTGGTGAAAATATGGGCCACTTTTATTAAAATAACTAGCAACGGCAAGGGCAACCGAACTGCGGCCAAGTCAGGGCCAGGGCTCTCCTCAGACCGCTCCCCTGCCTTTTTCAGCGGGCGAGAGACCCGGCCCCCCAGCCGGAGCTGTGAGCCACAGCTCCCGTTAGGCAGGCCCAGCAGGGAGGCTCGCACCGGAAGGCCCAAACACCAGACGCGAGTCTCAGCGAAAGGCACCCATCCAATCGAGTCTCCAGGACAGTCTGCATTCACAAACCTCGAGCCACACCCAAGGTTGATCCTGACAGACCCCTAACTCCCCAAAAGGGGGAGGCTAACCGGTCCTCCTCAGGCCGCATGGTGCCATAAACCCCGTAGAACCTGCCACAACTAAGGCCAAGTCTCTATTTAGGGCTTAGCACCCACAGAAAGACCCAAAACCAACAAAAGCCCTTGCCGCCAATCACTCAGAAAAAGCACATTACCCTTTTCCGAGAGATGCACACCATCCCCTCTGTAGAGGTCGGGACATTCCTTAGAAATATCCGGATGGGGCAAATAGTGGCCCAAACCACCCTCCAGAACCTTGCAAATTTCCTTATTCACTCGGTGGGCAACCGAACTGCGGCCAGGTCAGGGCCAGGGGTCTCCTCAGACCGCTCCCCTGCCTTTTTCAGCGGGCAAGAGACCCGGCCCCCCAGCCGGAGCTGTGAGCCACAGCTCCCGTTAGGCAGGCCCAGCAGGGAGGCTCGCACCGGAGGGCCCAAACACCAGACGCGAGTCTCAGCGAAAGGCACCCATCCAATCGAGTCTCCAGGACAGTCTGCATTCACAAAACTCGAGCCACACCCAAGGTTGATCCTGACAGACCCCTAACTCCCCAAAAGGGGGAGGCTAACCGGTCCTCCCCAGGCCGCATGGTGCCATAAAAACCCCCAGGCACTGCGCCACACCAAGCGCGGAATCATGGCCGACCAGACTATAATGGTACCAGGCCATCTGTTCCTTGTACCTGAAATCATCTCGGGCCTGCAAGATCAATGCCTTGCCCTTAATCAGCCCGAGATCATTCCCTCCCAGGTAAAAAATCAATACCTGTGGAGGAGGGCCCCCGGACCCATGAAACAAAAGGGGAAGCAAGCCAGGCCACTGAAGACCCCGGCGCCCCCCCCCCCATTCCATCGTGACACGTTTGCTGAGCCCCAGCTGAGAGCCAACAGCAGTTCTCCGAGCTTGATGTGCCGCCCAAAACACATAACTGTGCCCGCAGATGAGAACTCTGCTCCTCCGGCCAGGAACAACAGCATCTAAAAGGAAAAAACAGACAAGTTATTCAATCCAAACCTCAAAATACCCCAGCTCCTAACCAAAACTTATTAGCAGAGCAAAGGGCAAATATAGCCTTTGTAAGCCTGAGAACGCCAACGGCCCAGGCGTTGAATGGACGAAGTAGGATAACCCAGGGCAGCAGCTGCAGAGGCTGCACCGATTCTGAAGGAATGGGTACCAAACCTCAATCCAGACAAACCCAACAAGGCAAAAGCCTTTTGACATCACAGCCCAAAATTAATGCTTTGTCAATGGACTGCCCCCAGCGTGACAAAACAGCGCTCCTTCGCAGCCCCCCCGCAAAGCCAAATAGTCGGCTAATGCGGAAACTGGGCAAAGCTCCACCTCCAAACACGGACCCAACTCTAGCACAGTCCCCGTGCCCTCTTGATCAGTTTTAGATCGCCGGATAGTAAGGACCACCTTACCCCCCCAGCAACGTAATATCCTTCAATAACAACGCCCTACCCGAAACATCACTCGTGGAGCTTGCCACCAGTTCACTAACCCTCAGAGCCCCAAAAAAGGCTACCAAAGAGGCTGCGTGGAACAAAATTGCCTCGAAATGAGACGCACACACTGCGCTCCAAACCCCTTTCAAACCCCGAAGAATATCAGGAGACAAAGGGACCCTAGTATCAGGCATAGGCCCAGCCTCCCTGGACCACCCTTCCAGCATCTTTCGAATACGAAAATCTGCTGTTTCCTCTTTAAACCCCAAGGCCTTGCAAGTGAAGGCCAGCGCAGACATGCATCCCCGAATTGACCGCACGGCCAATCCCTTACCTCTTAAGGAAACACAATAATGGAGCAACTGCTCCACTGGGCAGGGCCAAACAATGCGATACCCTACCTCAGCCCTAAAGTCCTCAAACTGCCGCACAGCACGCTCATAAGACTTCCTGGTGCTAGGTGCAATGGCTAAGCCTATCGCTCAGCAGGCCTCGGCTCTCCAATCAGCCATAGCTCCTGAGGCATTGGCGCCGCTTCCAGATCGGCGTCTGGGGCCAGCTGACGAAACCTCTCCATCTGTTTACGAGAGAGAGCGTCAGCCATCCCGTTATTCATCCCAGGAACATGCTTAGCCAAAAACAAAATGTTAAGCCGCAGGCAACGCAGAGTGAAGGCCCTCACCAACCTCATAACCCGCTGCGATTTGGACAAAAGGGAATTAATAACCTGAACAACCGCCATGTTATCACACCAAAAATGAACAGTGCAATTAACCATGTCACTCCCCCACAGCCAAACCGCAACTAAAATGGGAAAAAAATCCAAAAACGTGAGGTCCCGGCTCAAACCAGCCTGCACCCACGACTCAGGCCACTCTTCCTTGCACCAATGTCCACGGAAGTAGACCCCATGATTTAAGGTTCCTGGACCAAGTTGGTACTCGAGGACCTAGAAAAGGAATTCTAAAACCCAACGTAAAACCGTTCAACAAATAACAACTGTCCTCCCTACGTGGGTACCTACGAAGCCACTTCTCAAGAGGCCCCACCTTTATCAGGCTGGGACCCCCCTCCAGTTTGAGAAGGACCCACGCCTGATCTTTTCTGGCCCTTACGTGGTCGAACTCTAGGGCAGTTGTTGAAGGAATGTGGGCCAGCACACAGGGGGCATTCGTGCTTAAAGTGGCGGTCTTTACGACTGCACGCCCCCTGGGACCCATACTCCCAGCAAAGCAAGAGGGGTAGAACCGCCTGCCCCGCAACCCTGCGGGAGGAGGAGGACGCACCAGAAGGCGAAGAGGAAGCCCTAATCACTAGGTGACCGCTGTCAGAACGGTCCCCCAGATTGGGCCGAGCAGGTGACATCACCTGCAGCCACAACTGTTGGTGAATCCGATCCCAAGGGAGTGAAGGGTACAAAGCAGCCCTCATCCTGAACTCCTTTTCATATTGGATCCAGGCCGAGCCGCTGAACATCATATACCCCTTGTATACGATGTCCATATATTGAATCAACGCAGCGGCCTGCCAGGGCTGCGCACGTGCTATCACTCCCGCATATATGAAAAACCCCGGGAGCCAATTGGTCCAGGTCCGATCAACCTTCATCTTCCTAAGCTTTTCCTTATCTTTATCGTCCAGCTCCTCCTTGTCCCTCTTCTCCAATTCCCTAAATAAAAGGGGAGAATACGCCCACGCATTCCCCTTTTAAGATTTTCTCTCTCGTGGCAGGCAGCAGGTGATCACCCAGCGGCAAAGCCACCTCCCCAAAAGGCATAGCACGAAAGGGGGACCGCCTTGTATGGAGATGGGAAACCCCAACCTCCAGGCCAAGTCGCTGCCGATCCCTGCTGACCAACCCCGGGCCAATTACCAAACGGACCAAACTGACCCTGAGGCCACATCCAGTTGCTCTGCTGCTCTAAGCCTGGAGTAGAAGGAGCCCCAGCACTGCCCAATGGAGCACCCGCCCCACCAGGACCAGCAGACCCCCAAGCCCCCCAAAGCCACACAGGTCCAGGATGAGGCAAAGAGCCGTCCCCAGACTTACCAGCCGATAAAGCAGGCACCAAAGCTGATCCAGTACCACCCGCACCGGACGACGTGCCCGCACCAACATCCGAGCCAGCAGGCCCCACAGCTCCTCCAGCAGCAACTGCAGCAGATCTGCCCTCCAGAAGAGATAAGCGGGTCAATACATCTGAATGCAAAGCACGCTTGGACAACCGACCCTTCTTGGACAACTGAGAAGGTGGAAACCCCGATGCCTGCTCTAGTGCCCGCAGCCTGAAAAATTGCTGCATTAACTTCATTGTCCCCTTTATCGTCCGAAGACGAAGGGGGGGGGGCTTAGAAAGAGGCTTAGGAGCCTTAGGGGCAGGCTCTTTCCCTTTTGATTCTCCACTGCCTTTGCGACCCGACATGTTCGCTAAAGAGCACAGCAAACAGCAGACTTTCTTTAACTAGCTTAGCTAAGCCTGAGGCCAGCAAAGGAATAAAAGGGGGAAAACAGCCCTCAAAATGGCCACCACCCCAGCTTAGCCAAGCCTGAGGCCAGCAAAGGAATAAAAGGGGGAAAACAGCCCTTAAAATGGCCACCACCCCAGTGAACTGTAAAATGGGCTCCCCAAGAGCAAGGGTGTGATGAAGAAGAAGCGAGGCCAAAATGGCCCCCAAGCACCAGGGAGAAGTACAGCACCTCAAAATGGCCGCCCCAAGAGCAAGGGTGTGGGGAAGAAGAAGCAAGGCCAAAATGGCTGTCAGGCAGCAGGGAGACGTACAGCACCTCAAAATGGCCGCCCCAAGCACACGGCTTGAGAGAGAAGAAGCAAAGCTAATAATGGCTACCCAGCCTCAGGGAGAAGTACTCTTACCAGCAACCCTGAACTTCAGCCTCTCAAAACGGCCGCCCAACCCCGCTGTTCCCCACAGTCTTGGTCAAATAGCCACCCCGTCCCCTGACAGCACCACAGTCCTGAATAAGACACCTAAAAAAGGCTGCTGTGAAAAACGTTGAGAAAGCAACGTCGCCCCAGAGTCAAAAATGACTGGTGCTTGCACAGGGGACCTTTCCTTTCCTCCCCTCCAAGTGCTAACCAGGGCTGACCCTGCCTAGCTTCCAAAACTGAGCTAGTCTGTTACCCAGTAAGAAAAAGAGGGGGGGGGATCCCAATGGACTGCTCTTTACCCCCAAAAGGCGATGTTCCTATAGTCAGGACGCGCTCAAAAGCGCGCTGAAGATTCCGCTCTCCCTCCAAGGGGGGACAAAACTTCCCCTTCAGCCACGCTGCGATGCAGCGGGCTTCAGGAGGCTTCTTTACATTGCAAAGCAAAACAGCAGTGAAAGGAATGGTTCAAAGCATATATGTAGAAAGGGCCTCTGGAGGATGGGTCTCCAACTTCGACTAAGTAGATCAAATTGAGCCATTGGCACCATGCAACTGGGTCCAGCACCTGAGCCTGGCCTGGCCACTGGCACCACACAACTTGGCCTGGTTGGGATAGGAACCATGTTATTGATGTCACTACGTCAATTCCATGGAAAACCACTGTGTTCCAGTAATTTCTAGGGTTACACTGAATCACTTATTGGTTTCCCAGTGATGTTCTGGCATACACAGTGTCATCCTTTTTGGTTTTCAAACAATTTTATTAGTAACATATGGCAATATATTCAATTTCTTATAACATTAATAATTACTTTTTCTCTATCCTATATATTACTTTCTACCTACCCCTCCCCCCATTACTTGACCCCCGCCGGTGTACTATATTCAAAACATCATTATAAAAGGTACACCTAATTGATAAGAACCCAAATTCATATCCTCCTTCCACTTCTAGTTAATCATTATCAAAAATTGTCCAATGTCCCTTTATTTTCCATTCTTTTTCTACATATCTTCTGCACTTCTTCCACTCCATCTTAAATACTTCTAAATCATAGTCTCTTAAAGTTCTTGTTAACTTATCCATTTCACTCCATGTCATAACTTTAACAATCCAATCCCATTTCTCTGGTATTTTTTCTTGCTTCCACAACTGCACATACAATGTCCTAGCAGCTGAGAGCAAGTACCAGATTAAAGTTCTATCTTCTTTTGGAAAGTTTTCCATTTGTAATCCCAACAGAAAAGTCTCTGCAACTTTGTTAAATTCATATCCCAAGATCTCTATTACAAAGTCCCGCCAACTCCCCGTATTCTTGTATTTTAGCTAACAACAAAGGTGTAACTTGTATGGGGTTTTCATTTATAAACATTATATCATTAGCAAAAGCTCTGTATTTGTAAGTAAATCCTTTTATTCTTAGACCGTCTATCTCTTTTTCCTCTTGGATCTGCATCAGTAATATTTCAAGAGTCATTATAAACAACAATGGTGAAAGCAGACAGCCTTGTCTGGTACCTTTGCTGACTTTCATACCTTCTGTAAGGTCTGCATTTATACACAACCTTGCATTTTGTTCAGAGTATATTGCTTTTATCATTCTTATAAAATTTTCTCCCAGCTCCATTTTTTTCCATTACAGCAAACATAAAGTCCCAATTTAAATTGTCAAATGCTTTCTCTGCATCTGCAAAGAATAATGCTACTTCTTTTTCTGGATGTCTTTCATAATATTCTACAATATTTACAACAGTTCTAATATTGTCTCTTATTTGTCTTTTCGGAAGAAACCCTGCTTGATCCTCCTTTATAAAGTTTATCAAATGTTGTTTAAGCCGTTCTGCCAAGATTCTTGTAAATATTTTATAGTCATTATTTAATAGCGAAATAGGTCTATAATTTTTTATGTTCGTAACATCTCTATCTTTTTTGGGAATGAAATAACAGCTTGGTATATTCCCTCTTATTCTTATCATATTAATCAGTTTCTGCAGTTTTGGTATTAATTCATCTTTAAAAGTTTTAAAATATTTAGCTGTATATCCATCTGGTCTGGGTGCTTCCCCATTTTTCATTGCGTTAATTGCTTCTTCAAATTCTATTTTTTCAATAGGGTCATTCAAAATTTTCCTCATATTTTCAGTTAAGGGCTCTATTTTTATCTTTTGTAAATATTCATCCATCTTCTCTTTCTTTATTTTAATACCTTTAAACAATTTGGCATAGTATTTGAAAAATTATCTTTTTATTCCCTCTTGAGTAACCACTTCTCTTCCATCTACCACAATTCTATTAATTATTCTATTTTCTCTCTTTTTCTTCAATTGCCAAGCCAAATACTTTCCTGGTTTATTTGCTCCTTCAAAGGATTTCTGCTGAAGTCTTTTCAAACTCCATTCCACTTATTTATTTAACAAATGTCTCAATTGAGTTTGTAATATTGTAATTTCCCTTAAAATTTTATTTTTCCCTGGTCTTTTTATCAACTCCCCTTCCTTTTTCTTTATTTCATTTTGAATGTCCAACAATTGTTTTTCTTTCATTTTCTTATCTTTATTATTCAAAGTAATCAACACTCCTCTCATTACTGCTTTATAAGCATCCCAGACCATCTGAAAGTCAATATCTTCTTTGTCATTCACTTGGAAAAAAAGCTTTAGTTTCATTTTCTAGGTATGTCACTGTTTCTTTATTCTGTAGCAAATCTTCATTCAATCTCCATCTTCTCAATTTCTTGGACAATTTTGTAATCCACATTATTGGGTTATGATCAGCCCCAATTTTAGGTAAAATCTTTATCTTTCTTGTTATAAGACCTAAATCTTTAGTTTCCCACAGCATGTCAATTCTAGAAAACGTTTTGTGTCTTACTGAAAAAAAAGTATAGTCCCGAACTTCAGGGTTAAATTTCCTCCATATATCTTCCAAATTTTCTTGTTTAACCAGTTCAAAAAAAGACTTTGGCAATTTTCCTTCTTTACAATTATTTTTTTCCCTCCAGATCTATCCAATGAGTTTTTAACTGTTCCATTAAAATCTCCCATTATCAAAACTTGGTCATAGGTCAGTTCATCAAGCTGTTGTGGGACCGTCTCTCCCCGCATGAACCCCAGAGTGCTGAGGTCAGCTGGTAAAAACCAGCTGAATATCCCTGGGCCAAAGGAGGCCAGATTGAAGTCCACCCGGGATCGGGCCTTCTCTGTAGCGGCCCCCCTACTGTGGAACCAACTCCCGGAGGAGGTACGGGCCCTGCGATGCTTAGATCAATTCCGCAGGGCCTGTAAGACCTACCTCTTTTAAAACAGCCTTCACATAAGCCGAGCCAGAAAGTCCTGTTCGATACGACCTATGTTTTATGTTCTAATCACTGGAATTTATGAAAGATTTTAACTATAGCACCATAATCTTAACTCTAATGTAATTTTAAGGTTTTTAAGGATGATTTTATATTGAATTGTATATGAATTTATAATTGATTGCACATGGTTCTATTGTATACTGTATTTATGTGATGTGAGCCGCCCTGAGCCTGCTTGCGGGGAGGGTGGGATACAAATAAAAAGTTGTTGTTGTTGTTATTGTTATTATTATTATTATTATTATTATTATTATTATTATTATTATTATTATTATTATTATTATTATTATTATTATTATTATTATTATTATTATTATTATTATTATTATATCTTTTTAAAAAGCATCCTTTGCACCATTAGGCGCATACAATCCCAATAACAACGGGTTTTTTTTCCATTTTATATTGTCTGTACTGCTACAAATCTTCCATCTTTATCTTTAAACACTAATTTTGGCTCCAATTCTTGTTTAATATACAAACCACTCCCCTTTTCTTCTGTTCAGCTAATGAAAAAAATTCTACTCCCAATTGTTTGTTTCATAAAAATTTATAATCCTGTTGTTTAATATGCACTTCTTGCAAACAAATTATATTACAATTTTGTTTCTTAATCCAATGAAATGTTGCCCTTTTTTGTGGTGAATTTAGTCCATTAACATTCCAAGACAATAATTTGTAATCCATCATGGTACAAATTCTTTATTTTCTTCAAAAAATCTACACAGCTCCTGAGCATTTGTAATTGTGATTCTCTTCCCCTAGAGTTCAAAACTCAAGCCTTCAGGTATTATCCATCTAAATCTCATTCCATTGTCTCTCAATTTTTCTGTCAACTTTTTATATGTTCTTCTAGCACTTATCACTTGCCTTGGCAGCTCCTTCATGATTCTCACTTTACTGCCTCCCGCAATCAATGTCTTTTCAAAGTTTTTATTCATGATCCTTTCCACCATTTCCTTTGTCATATATCTTATAACAACATATCTTGGAAGGTTATTTTTCTTGGCAAAAAGTGAAGTCACTCTATACATATAGTCATACATGTTTTTAGTCTCTTTAGGGTCTTCATCTAAAAATTCTGCAATTATTTTTATTATATATCCTTTTAAATCACCAACCTCCCCTTCAGGTACTCCTCTCAGATGTATCTGGGTCTCCATCAATTTGCAGTCATGGATTGTCACTTTCTGTTGCATTTTCAACAAGGTGGAATCATATACTTTCATTTTGCCTTCTACCTCCTGCAATTTCACCTCTTCTTCCCCTCTTCTTCCAAGCTCTCTAAATTTTCCTTTCCCACCTTTTAAATTTGTATCTTTAAGCTGTAAATAGTTCCAGAATGAAAGATAGTCATCTGTACCTTTTCTTCCAATTATCCAAGCTTCCACTGGTCTTGCAAAGCTTTAGATGTTTAGCAATGTCCAAGAAGGTTAGGATCCTGCCGAGCTTATGTCAAATAAATGACTCTGAAAAACTTCTGCAGATGATGAAAATGCAACCCTTCCCGGAGACCCCTCAAAGCCTCAAAAAAGCCCCCCCCCGGGGACTTCTTCTAAGCCAAGGTAAATCTTCCTGTGTATATCTTGGACTAATCTCTGACTGAGAAAAGTAGGCAGTAGGCATTAATTTGCCTTCCACTACCCTGAACAGAAGTTCCAGCCTGCTCCTGTTGTGAGAAGCAGCTCAGCTCGACATTTTCCTCCCCCGGAAGTCCCACAGTGTCATCCTTTTTATTCTTCTTCTGTCACTGGGCATCTAAAGCTGCTGGTGGGAGGTCTGGCAGCCCTTAACTGAAGACAGTGGGGTAGACAAAGGGAGGTGGGAAGGAGAGAAAGAAGCAGGAAAAGAGGAGGAGAATTGGATTTATACCCCATCCTTCACTCAGAGTCTCAGAGTAGCTTACAGTTCCTCTTCCCAACAGACAACCAGGAAGATCCCAAGATCTTAGAGATTTTTTGCTGAATCATCTGCCAAAACATTTTAGCTCTTTCACAAATCCACCACATATGGTAGAAAGAACCTTCATGTTTTTTTACATTTCCAACATCTGTCTGGAGTTGTTATTCATCTTTGCCAATTTTTAGGTGTCATATACCATCTATACATCATCTTAAAACAGTTTTCTTTAATACTTTGACATGTTGAAAGTTTCGTACAGTTCTTCCACAAATATTCCCAAGTTTCCATCTGTATTTCTTTATTTACATTAATTGCCCATTTAATCATTTGAGATTTCACTACTTCATCTTCTGTAGACCATTGTAGAAGTAATTTGTATACTTTTGAAATTAATTTATCATTGTCTCCAAGCAGAACTTTTTCCATTTCTGTTTGCTCTTTCCTTATTCCTTCAGTTTTAATATCATTCTCCACCAAGCTCTTTATTTGTTGCATTTGAAACCAATCATATTTATTATTCAACTCTTCAGCAGTTTTCAGTTCTATTTTGCCACTTTGTATTGTAAGCCTAAATGCCCTCAAAACGAGGTTGGGGAATTAGTTAGGTGGGCACCTGGCTCACTAGGAATCTTTTTACCAATTTATACCAGGCTCAACCATCCAGAGGGTAATTGCTCAATAAAAGGACTCTAATTTAATAAAAACCAATTGTAATTTATTTAGAATAATAGTTCTTTCACACAAGATAAAAATACAAAACAATCACACATTCACACAGGTCTAAGAAACACAGATAGATTGATAGGGGAACATATAAGGGTAGACAGACAGGGTAATATTTACCTCTCGCAGACTTCAAGGAAGGCTCCGGTGGCGACAGTTGAGGGAATGGGGGAGGACCCGAAACTGATCAGGAATCGGGGATGGATCTATGCAGCAGAATGTGGGTTGCTGATAGAAGCACACATGAGTGGAGTTGGGTCAGAGGTTAAATAGGCTCCCTTAGACCCCTTAGGGGATGGGAGGGGATGGGGAGGAGAGATGGGAGGCTCTGTGATGACCATGAAGGCTGGACATTAGCAGAGCCAATGGTGAGTCCTTTGGTGACATCCAATTGGGTGTCAGCTTTAACCAATGAACTTCACCTTAGTCCTGTGAACCTGGAAACTTCCAGGTTGCAACAAGGCCTGGGGCGGCTCCAAGGGTGTCAGTATGGAAATGGCTAGGTACTTGGGATTAAGTGGGTTTATCTGGGAAGGTGACAATAGGGAATCAAATATTGACCTAGATATCCCCGGTGTGGACAAAAGACTTAGTTGTGACAGGAGATGTTCTTCCTCTTTTCTCATCATCTTCTGAGCAGCTGTCTTTGTTCTGGGTTTCGTTAGACAAAAGGCTTGAGTGGTCTGGCAGGGTATGCTTGGATAAGCTTACACAAAAGCTGAAGTAGATGCTGGAGATGGAATCAGGAAAGCAAGATGGATTCTGGTGGTGTTAGCCCTTGGTTCATGGAAACAGGCTGGAAACGTGGTGGCCTGGCTTCTTCCACTGCAGCGGCCAAGACTGGGAACACAAGGAGCAGAGCTCTGGCTAACACGCATCCAGAGGTGTAGAATGCAAAGCTGCCACATAAGCCTTAGAAGCTGTGGGCAAAGTCCACTTCTTAGAGCAGATGTGTGAGAGTCAAATCTCCAGGCACCCTGGCAACCATACTGGTGATCACAATGTCCATATGTATGAAAAGTAGGGGGCTTTTTCCTCACAGTATTTTTAATAATTGACTATATGACAACCACTTTTCTTCACCTATCTTGGCTGTTATTTTTATTACTTCAGCTGGTACTATCCATAACGGTCTTCTCTCATCTCCATACTTCTTATATTTCATCCACGTACTTATCAAATTATTTCTTATATAACGGTGAGAGAAAAAGCCGTCCATCTTCTTTTTTCCATAATACAAATACACGTGCCAGCCAAATTTATTTCCGTGACCTTCCAGCACTAAAAGTTTTTTGTTTAACAGCATTATCCATTCTTTTATCCACACTAAACAAACTGCATCCTGATATAATTTTAAATTCGGTAGTTGAAATCCACCTTTCTCTTTTGCATCTGTCAACATTTTCATTTTAATTCTTGGTTTCTTCCCAGCCCACACAAATTCTGAATTTTTTCTTCTCCATTTATCAAATTGTTTACTATCCTTCACAATAGGAATAGTTTGAAACAAAAACATTATTCTTGGTAGAATATTCATTTTAATTGCAACTATTCTACCCAACAATGACAAATTAAGCTTGTTCCATTTTAGCATGTCTTCATCCATTTTACACCATAACTTCTCATAATTATTTTTAAACAGATCATTATTCTTCATTGTTATCTCCACCCCAGATATTTTACCTTGGAGGTGACTTCACAGCCTGTTAGTCTCTGTAACTTTTGTTGCTTGTTTATCTGCATATTTTTACACAGAATTTTTGATTTTTCTCTATTAATACAAAGTCCTGCCAACTCTCCATATTCTTGTATTTTAGCTAACAGCAAAGGTGTAACTTGTATGGGGTTTTCATTTATAAACATTATGCAAAAGCTCTGTATTTGTAAATGAATCCTTTTATTCTTAATCCTTCTATATCTTTTTCTTCTTGGATCTGCATCAATAATATTTCAAGAGTCATTATAAACAACAATGGTGAAAGTGGACTATCTTGTCTAGTACCTTTACTAATCTTCATATCTTCTGTAAGATCTGCATTTATACATAACCTTACACTTTGTTCAGAATATATTGCTTTTATCATTCTTATAAAGCTTTCTCCCAGCTCCATTTTTTCCATTACTGCAAACATAAAGTCCCAGTTTGAATTGTCAAATGCTTTCTCTGCATCTGCAAAGAATAATGCTACTTCTTTTTCTGGATGTCTTTCATAATATTCTACAATATTTACAACAGTTCTAATATTGTTTCTTATTTGTCTTTTAGGAAGAAACCCTGCTTGATCTTCCTTTATAAAGTTTATCAAATACTGTTTAAGCTGTTCTGCCAAGATTCTTGTATATATTTTATAGTCATTATTTAATAGCGAAATTGGTGTATAATTTTTAACATTTGTGACATCTCTATCTTCCTTAGGTATCAATGAAATTTTGTTTCTTAATTCAATGAAATGTTGCCCTTCTTTTTGTGGTGAATTTAGTCCATTTACATTCCAAGACAGTAATTTGTAATCCATCATGGTTTAAATTTTTTATTTTCTTCATAAAATCTACGCATTTCCTGTGCATTTGTAATTGTGATTCTTTTCCCTTCAGGCACCAGGATGGATTACAAATTACTGTCTTGGAATGTAAATGGACTAAATTCACCACAAAAAAGAAGGGCAACATTTCATTGGATTAAGAAACAAAATTTCATTGATACCTAAGGAAGATAGATATGTCACGAATGTTAAAAATTATATACCAATTTTGCTATTAAATAATGACTATAAAATATATACAAGAATCTTGGCAGAACGGCTTAAACAGTATTTGATAAACTTTATAAAGGAAGATCAAGCAGGGTTTATCCATCTAAATCTTATTCCATTATCTCTTAATTTTTTTGTCAATTTTTTATATGTTCTTCTATCATTTATCACTTGCCTTGGCAACTCCTTCATGATTCTTACTCTACTTCCTCCTACTATCAATGCCTTTTCAAAGTTTTTATTCATGATCCTTCCCACCATTTCCTTTGTCATATATCTTATGACAACATCTCTTGGTAAGTTATTTTTCTTGGCATAAAGTGAGTTCACTCTATACATATAGTCATACATGTTTTTAGTCTCTTCAGGATCTTCCTTTCTGAGATCTTCCATATCTTTTTTAAACTCTTCAATAATTTCTTTTTTCGATTCAGTTATCATCTCTCTCATACCTCTCATCATTCTGGCCTCCATTGCTTCTAACTGGTCCTGCATTTTTTTCCAATGAAGTAGCCCTTGTACAGGGTTGCTTGTGTTCTGACATTTAAAAAACTGTGAAAATTTGGACCTCACCAATTTCAATTTCAACTATCAGATTCAAAATAATAGGACTTGCCCTTTATAACAAGCCTAATTTCGCCATCCTCAGAGCTCCCAAAGCCAAGATATTTATTTTTAAAGTTTTTAAATCTTTCAAAATGGTGGTCGCGACTTTTTGCTGCTCCTTACAATTTTTTCCCCTTTTAAAAATGTCTAAAGTCCACACAAATAATTTGTCCAATAGTACTTATCTTCTTGTCCTCTTCTCAATTAATTCCAACAATTTTTAATATCCCGAACACTTTAAAACGTTTTTTTAATTTTGACCTCCAAGCAATGGCCACCGCTATTTCTCAATGGTATTATATTCCTAGAGTAGGTTTTCCTCCGCTACTTCCTGCTTTACTTGCCATAAAGTCTCATTCATACTGGTAAGGAGATCTCACGATACTTGATGTACTTCCTGTATTGCTTGAATATGCTGCAGATCTGTGACGATGGTGATCTTTTTTCAAAACTGCAAGGTGACCAAACAATAAATTCCTTTCCACTTTTTAGCACTGTCCTTTATATTAACAAAGTCCAAATTTCACCTCTTCCTTCCTTCTTCCAAACTTTCTAAATTTTCATTTCCCACCTTTGAAATTTACTCCATTAAACTGTAAATAGTCCTGGAGTGAAAGATAGTAATCTGTACCTTCTCTTCCAATTATCCAAGTTCCCACCGGTCTTGTGTAGCTTTAAATGTTCAGCAATTTCCAAGAAGGTTAGGATTCTGTCGAGCTTATGTCAAATAAATGACTCTGAAAACTTCTGCAGATGATGAAAATGCAACTCTTCCCAGAGACCCCTCAAAGCCTCAAAGGAGCCCCCCCCCCCGGGACTCCCTTTTAGCCAAGGTAAATCTCCTCAAAGTTTCCTGTGCATATCCTGGACTAATCTCTGACTGAGAAAAGTAGGCAGTAGGCATTTATTTGTCTTCCACTACCCCGAACAGAAGTTCCAGCCTGCTCCCGTTATGAGAAGCAGCTCAGTTCGACATTTTCCTCCCCCAGAAGTCCCACAGTGTCATCCTTTTTATTCTTCTTCTGTCACTGGGCATCTAAAGCTGCTGGTGGGAGGTCTGGCAGCCCTTAACTGAAGACAGTGGGGTAGACAAAAGGAGGTGGGAAGGAGAGAAAGAAGCAGGAAAAGAGGAGGAGAATTGGATTTATACCCCATCCTTCACTCAGAGTAGCTTACAATCCCTCTTTCCAACAGACAACCTGTGAGTAGATGGGGCTGCAAAAACAGTTCTGAGAGAAGAACTGGAAGTGACATAGTGACATCAATAACATGCTTGCTGAAGTGCCTCTATGGATGTGCATGCAACCATTGCTCTGCCAGCTGCACTGGTTACCAATTGAGTACCAGATCTGGTTCAAGGTTTTGGTTCTGACCTTCAAAGCCCTGTACGGCCTGGGACCAACATATCTTCCCGAATACCTTTCAGAGAGCCTTAGGCACCATGGATCAACATCTCTGATAATCCATGGCCTAACAAAAGTTCACTCAGCCTCAACCCAGGTCAGGGCATTCTCTGTCCTGGACCCTACCTAGTGGAACAAGCTCACATTGGAGATTAGGGCCCTGCAGGGACTATTGCAGTTCCTCAGGGCCTGTAAGACAGAGCTGTTTCACTAAGCATTCAACTGAGGAGGTGGACATTTTGTTATTCTGCAGCCCTCCCTGCTGCAAAGACCCCGATGAAATAACTCTGTCAACCCATTTATCTTGTACCAGCTGGGTGATTTATGGAAGAAGTGAAGGCAACTGATACCACCAACTGCAGAACTGGAGTTTGTTTTTAGACTGTTATATTGTTTTTAGATTGTTTTATTGTATGTAACTGATTTTAACCTTGTATATTGACTGTTATTACTCGCTCAGAGCCCATTTGGGAAAGTGCAGGCTATAAACTGAAAATAAATAAATAAATAAATATGAACTGACCCAAAGTCACCCAGCTGGCTGCTTATGGAGGAGTAGGGTACTTCAGATTAGAGTCCGCTGCTCTTAACTGCTATACCAAACTGGCTCTCGAGCTGAATATTGAAATGGAAAATATTATCTTAATCCTACATCCTGTATTAAAGAGTTTGTATATACAGATATTTGTTAATATTAGACTTTTAAGGAAATCCATGGCAGAATATGTTGTTTCTGAGACAAGAGGAGTGATTATAAATTGATAGAGTGATCTTGTACAATTATTCTTATAATTGGGACCATGCCACTTAGCTTTGAAAAGCAATAAATCAAGACACCTGTGGGTTGAGCTTGTTGACAGACATTTTAATTCCACCCCCCCCCCCAGCATTTTAAAACCGATCACATCTTGCTTTACTTATTCCTAAAAACATCAATCAGACATAAAAAGCTGAATGTCTATACAAACCCATCTATTCACAATTTGCAGACGATTACATCTTCCACACATTTTCCTACATGCATTTTAAAAATGTGTGAAAGGGAAAAATAGACCTAAGTTTCAGACCTTTAACCCTTATAACTTCAGTGGAGATCCAACAGATGTACAAAAATATCAAAAGAGTTTTTGGACTTGTTTTTGGAATATCTCAAGGGTAAAATCAAAGGCATAGACATATGGAAAAAATTAAAAGTTTGGGATGGAAGTTTGTGTGATATTGACACTTCTTTAAAGTTATGGTTCTTTAAAGTTATGGAAATTCAGATCATGAGCTACTCATTGCAAAATTCAGGCTTAAACTGGAGAAAACTGGGGAAGTCATTAGGCCATTCAGGTTTGATCTTGATCACATCCCTTATGACTATACAGTGGAGGTGAAGAATAGGTTTAAGGAACTAGAGTTGATAGACAGAGTGCCTGAAGAACTATGGATGGAGGTTCATGACATTGTACAGAAGGCAGCAATCAGCACCATCCCAAAGAAAAATAAATGTAAGAAAGCAAAGTGGCTGTCTGATGAGGCTTTACAAATAGCTGAGGAAAGAAGGAATGCAAAAGGAAAAGGTGAAAAGGAAAAGTTCACCCAACTGAATGCAGATTTTCAGAGAACAGCAAGGAGAGATAAGGAGGCCTTCCTGAAGGAACAATGCAAAGCAATAGAGGAAAATAATAGAATGGGAAAGACAAGAGATCTCTTCAAGAAAATAGGAGAAATCAAGGGTAAATGTTTCATGCAAAGGTGGCCATGATAAAGGACAAAAACAGTAGGGACCTAACAGAAGCAGAAGAGATTAGGAAGAGGTGGCAAGAATACACAGAATAATTATACAAGAGGGATCTCAATGTCCTTGACAACCATGACAGTGAAATGACTGACCTTGAGCCAGACATCCTGGAGTGTGAAGTCAAATGGGCCTTAGAAAGCATTGCTAACAACAAAGTGAGCGGAGATGACGGTATCCCAGTTGAGCTATTTAAAGTCCTAAAAGATGATGCTGTTAAAGTGATGCACATATTACGTCAACAAATTTGGAAAATGCAACAGTGGCCACGGGATTGGAAAAGGTCAGTTTATATTCCAATCCCAAAGAAGGATAATGCCAAGGAATGTTCAAACTATCGCACCATTGCATTCATTTCACATGCCAGCAAGGTCATGTTAAAGATCCTACAAGCTAGGCTTCAGCAGTACGTAGATTGGGAACTACCAAAAGTTCCAGCCAGGTTTCGGAGAGGTAGAGGAACTAGAGATCAAATTGCCAACATTTGCTGGATTGTGGAGAAAGCATCAGAAAAATGTCTATTTCTGTTTCATTGACTACGCTAAAGCCTTTGATTGTGTGGATCACAACAAACTGTGGCAAGTCCTTAAAGAGATGGGAGTACCAGCCCACCTTACACGTCTCCTGAGAAACCTGTATAAGGGTCAAGAAGCAACTGTCAGAACAGGATATGGAACAACTGATTGGTTTAGAATAGGAAAAGGAGTTCAACAAGGATGTATATTGTCACCCTGCTTATTTAATTTATATGCAGAGTACATCATGCGGAATGCTGGCCTGGATGAAGCACAAGCTGGAATTACGATTGCCTGGGGAAAAATCAACAACCTCAGATATGCAGATGACAACACTCTAATGGCAGAAAGCGAGGAGGATCTAACAAACCTCTTGTTGAGGATGAAAGAGGAGAGCACAAAAGTAGACTTGAAACTCAACATCAAAAAGGCTAAAATCATGGCATCCGGCCCCATCACACCTTGGCAAATAGAAGGGGAAGACATGGAAGTAGTGACAGACTTCACTGCAGATGGTGACTGTAGCCATGAAATTAAAAGATGTTTGCTCCTTGGAAGAACAGCTATGGCAAACCTGGGTAGTATAATAAACAGTAGAGACATCACCCTGCCAACAAAAGTCCATATAGTCAAAGCGATGTTATTCCCAATAGTAATGTATGGCTGTGAGAGCTGGACCATAAGGACAGCCAAGTGCAGAAGAATAGATGCTTTCAAGATCCCATGGAGACACTGGGACTCTCTCAATTTGTCACGACTCCCACGCATCAGGCCGGGCACACATTGGACCTGATCTTTGCGTCCGGGATTTTGGTGAACGATATCGCCGTAGAAGCGGTTCCATGGTCGGATCACCTAGCCCTTAAGGCCCGTGTGGGGACGCTGTCCCAACCCTGTATGGGCGGAGAGCCTATTTTGGCTCGCCCTCGGGGCCTGATGGACCCGGAACGGTTCCAAATGGCCCTGAGGGATCCCTGGCCCACTGGCAATTCTCTCGATGACCTGGTGGAAACCTGGCAAGGCCAGCTATCCAGGGCTATCGACGAAATTGCACCTCGGTGCCCTCTGCGCCCTCGTGTGAGGCTGGCTCCATGGTACACCTTGGAGCTGCGCCAGCTGAAACAAGGGCTCAGATGACTAGAGAGGCAGTGGAGGCATACTCGGGACGAAGTGACGAGAACATCCTATAGAACGTTTATGAAGTCTTATGAGATGGCAGTCAAGGCTGCAAAGAAGGATTACTTTGCAACCAAGATTGCATCTGCAAACTCGCGCCCAGCACAATTGTTTAGAATAATTGGAGACCTTATAACACTGCCACAAGGCAAACCAAATGTTAGAGAATTAGAGATTGGCTGTGAGGCATTTGCGAAACATTTTGCAGATAAAATCTCGTTGCTCCGCCAAGACCTGCCTACCACATTGGATACAGTGAGTGAAATTGAGGCTCTGTGCCTGTCTTCGGGTTTAGTGCTGGACCACTTCGACCCACTCAGCCTGGAGGAAGTCGATAGAATCCTCTCTGCTGCTCACCCAACAACATGTGATCTGGACCCCTGCCCCTCTTGGCTGATTAAATCTTGCCAGAGGGAGCTCAGATGTCCTTTACGGGACATCATAAATAGATCCCTCTTAGAGGGGCACTTTCCAACACCTCTGAAAGAGGCTTTGGTCCACCCTCTCTTGAAAAAATGTACAGCAGACCCGGCCGAATTGGCGAATTACCATCCGGTGTCTAATTTACCGTTTCTAGGTAAAATTATTGAGAGGGCAGTGGCGTTACAGCTACAGAGGTTTCTGGATGATGCTTCCATCCTGGACCCGTGCCAGTCTGGTTTCTGGCCGGGCCATGGGACAGAGACGGTGCTGGTCACCTTGGTGGATGACCTCCAGCGGCAACTGGATCGAGGTGGCGTTGCGGTGCTGATGTTGTTAGACCTGTCGGCAGCATTTGATACAGTCGACCACCAGCTACTGACGCGCCGCCTCGCCGACATTGGGGTTGGGAGGTCGGCCTTGCAATGGCTTTCCTCCTTCCTCTTAGGCCGGGGACAAAGGGTGGCTATTGGGGATGAGCGGTCCCAGAGGCGCACACTGGATTGTGGAGTGCCTCAGGGAGCAGTTCTCTCCCCGATGTTGTTTAACATCTATATGCGCCCCCTTGCCCAGATTGCCCGGACGTTTGGGTTGGGTTGCCATCAATATGCAGATGACACCCAGCTCTATCTACTAATGGATGGCCAGCCCGACTCCGCCCCAAGGAATCTGGACCAGGCTTTACAGGCTGTTGCGACGTGGCTTAGACTGAGTGGGCTGAAGCTGAACCCAGCAAAGACAGAGGTCCTTTGTGTGGGTTGCGGCGCCCTGGGAAGGGAAATAGCTCTCCTGGCCTTCGATGGCGCACCATTGAAAGCAGCACGCCAGGTAAAGAGCCTGGGTGTTTTACTGGAGCCTTCACTATCGATGGAGGCCCAGATAGCAGCCACTGCCAAGTCAGCATTCTTCCATCTGAGGCGGGCAAGGCAGTTGGCCCCTTTCCTAGAACGTCGGGACCTCGCAACAATGATCCACGCAACGGTCACCTCAAGATTAGACTACTGTAATGCCCTCTACTTGGGGCTACCTTTGTGCTGGACCCGGAGGTTGCAGCTGGTGCACAACGCGGCGGCCAGGCTGTTGTTGGGACTCCTGAAGTGGGAGCATATACAGCCGGGGCTACGTGGACTGAACTGGCTGCCAATTACATACCGGGTCCAGTACAAAGTGTTGGTCATTACCTTTAAAGCCTTATATGGCCGAGGACCGGCCTACCTGAGGGACCGTCTTTCCCCATATGAACCCCAGAGAGCACTGAGGTCAGCCGGGAAAAATAAAATGACTATCCCTGGGCCGAAAGAGATTAAGCTTCAGAACACCCGAGCATGGGCCTTTTCAATCGCGGCCCCTGCCCTATGGAATCAGCTTCCTGAGGAGGTGCGGGCCCTGCGGAACCTTGATCAGTTCTGCAGGGCCTGCAAGACCACCCTCTTCAAGCTAGCATATACGGACTGCTGAATAAGGTTGTTAATCAAGGATCCGCCAACACGGTCCTGTCTAAGGACCTATGTCATTATGTAAATTGTGCAAACTGACAGAAACTAGCGTCAAAAATGCCATCGTCACTGTCAGATTAAGTTATAAAATTTTAATTATATTGTCTGGTTTTTAAATGATGTTAAACCTAAAGTTTTATATTTGTTAAATTTAAAGTTTTATATTTATCATTGTATGTTTATGAAATGCTGTTAGCCGCCCTGAGCCTGCCTAGGCGGGGAGGGCGGGATACAAATAAAATTTATTATTATTATTATTATTATTATTATTAGATGTGGTGCTGGAGAAGAATCCTGAGAGTCCCTTGGACTGCATTAAGATTAAATCAGTCAGCCCTAAGAGAAATCAATCCAGATTGTTCCCTGGAAGGTCAGATGCTGGAGCTGAAGTTCAAATACTTTTGCCACCAAATGAGAAGAGAGCACTCCCTGGAGAAGATCTTGATGCTGGAAAAGACAGAAGGCAAAAGAAGAAGGGGATGGCAAAAGATGAGATGGCTGGGCACGATGTAACAAAAATGAATTTGAGCAGACTTTGGAAGACAGGAGGGCCTGGCGTGATTTTGTCCATGAGGTCTCAAAGAGTTGGACTCAACTGTGCGACTGAACAACAACAACAAAGTTATGGTATCTTCCAGTAAATTAAAACTGAAACAATGGTTTGCTTAAAATAGAATGTTTATGATTTAAGCTTTCAAAGCACTGAGTTTCACCCATAATCATTACTTGGAAGAAGCAAAGTGAATTCTTTTGGCCTAATATCATGAGCCATGACATATCTGAGGCAGTTCATGGGCTGACTTTTCCACTCCCATGGACTTCTCAGGATCTACCCACTATTACTTATTGGGAAAACAAGCATAAACTCTGCCAATGAGAGTTTGTTTGTTTGGGTTTGTTTGTTTGTTTTAGCAGGAACACATGGGAATTCAGTTCTAGCTGGCTTGGCATCACGAGGTGTGTCCTAATATGCAAATGAGTTCCTCTGGACTTTTTCTACAAAAAAGCCCCGGTCCCTGTCCAAAGTTTGATTAAGGAGCACTCTAAGGAATAAAGGAAAACCTTCTTCATCACAGTCTGATAGGCCTGACATGGCTTGGAGCATCTGCCCCACAGACCCTTCAAGTTTACATAGTCTTACTGGGCTAGAGAGCTACTACCACTTTCTAGTTCTGGTTCATTTTGGGACATCTTTAAGAGATGTGGCTGAGAAAGAAGGGCTGACAGCTAGTTACCATTCAAAGGCAGCAATCCTAAACAGGTCTTCTCAGAAGCAAATCTCATTTTATTCAAAGGGGTTTAATCCCAGGACAGTAGTTTTAGAATTGCAGCCAAAATGGTTTTAGACTGTGGTCTCTTCTAAAGGGATAGAGAATATACTGACAAAATCAGGAAAAAACTTCCTTCTAGATAGGACAGAGTGTATATATATATGGAAAGAAATAGCCACAAGAGCAACATAAATGTTGTGCCTGTTTTGGCATCACAGTTTTTCTTCATGTGTGTTCTGACATTCAAAAGTAAGGGATTCTTTTCATATTTGTTCAGCTCTTTTCAATAAAATGAGTTAAACTAGCTTATCATTGATGTGTGAGAGCAGATTCAATCCCAAATTGTCTGCTGCCTTTTTGTCTGTTTCCTGCTGCCATGGGTCACATTTTAACAGTAGGTCTGTCATTGTGCTTAGCAGAAGCCTATGACTCTGTGCTAAACCAGCCACTTCAGAAGAAAACTGTGTGTCAGAGGATAGTCAAAGCAGCTGAATGAAAAATGGAAAATTTATCTCTCTCTCTCTCTCTCTCTCGGCTTGGCTTCGCGAACGAAGATTTAAGAAGGGTGCAATAGTCCACGTTTGCTGCAGGCTCGCTGGTGGCTGACAAGACCAATGTGGGACAGGCAGGTCCGGCCACAGCGGCTGCAGGGAAAAGTCTGATTTAGGGTTGGTCCTGTAGCAGTGCGATTCTTCCTCAATCTCCTTTTGTCCTCAAGACCAGCTATGCGTGAGTTCTCAAAGGAAGAGACAGCCTGGTGGATGGTGTGCCTCCATGCTTTGCGATCTGAGGCTAGGTCAGACCACTGGTGATGGTTGATGTGACAGGTGCTAAGGGATTTCTTCAAGGAGTCCTTGTACCTCTTCTTTGGTGCCCCTCTATTTCGATGGCCGGTGGAGAGTTCGCCATACAGGGCAATCTTGGGAAGGCGGTGGTTTTCCATCCTAGAAATATGCTATTAACAAAAAAGGGTGATGACAGTAACCAAAGTGAGTGTGGTCAGCTTTTGTTACAGCCTCCGAAGGAAAGTGTGAGGAGATGGTGGATACTGAAACCACAGAAGTCATCAGTGCCAGCAGCTCCATTATTGTGCAATCAGATCAATGTGAGTCAGGTGAGGGTGGGGGAGAAGCTACTTCTGATGTTCTCCTTTACTGCAGCCGTCCTGAAAAGATCTGAGATTGCCAGGAAAGCCGAAGATAGAAATATTGCTTTGGTTTCTCTGTAATGAAAAAAAAGATTAAAAAATTTAAGCAATGTATCCTGGGGAGATTTGTTTCTTTGCCAACCAAGGAAAAGGAAATGTACAATGAATCAAAACAGCTCTTTAATCTTACCAAGAAGATGCAAGTTAAGCTTACAGGGGCACAAGAAAAATAACCACACATCCATTATAGGGTAATTTGTCTCCAGCACAGATAGAAACAAAGTCGAGTGAAGATAGCATTTGATTTAAAGGTCAGACTTTGTATACAGCCAAAAGGATATCAGGAATCAGGTATCATGTGAAACTGCTGGGCTGAATTTTGAGTGTGGTTGGATATGTGTACTGATGCCTTCTGTGGTTAAAAAAAAAAAGACAACCAACACACTGTTGGAGCCTCCCCCCCATGAAGAATATTAGAAGTCTAAAACATACAATGGGGCATTTGTTATATTTTAGATGCTACAGATGTTAATGTATAATCATCTACATCTGGATTTAATCCAACTCCCTACAGCATATATACTTGTGGGAAAAGCAGTGGGTGGCTTCTTGAAAGTCACCCTCCACTTCAACTTGTAGAATAATTCCAAATACAGATGGCTCTTGAGGCAATGCAAAGATGTTTAGCCTAGCTAGGTAGCTCCTGCCACATGTTACTATGTATGAGTTAATACTTGCTGTTCTCTTTGCTTAGTAGAGCAGAGCTGTGCATCATTCTGCACCACAGATGCATAAACTGTGTTGTACAGAATTAATATTAGTAATAGAAGGGTTCATAAATGAACCAACGCTGTCTGAAAATTCTGAAATCATTATGAGCCAAACCTACCCCTTCAAATTTGCCTTGGCATGAAATGATTTGATACCAGAGCATTCATCTATTTCTTTCTTTCTGCCCCCATTACCACACTTTTAAAAAGTTATTAATTAATGTGGTGTGGTGAATATGGATAACAATAGGCAAGGTTAAAGCCAAGTTTCTAAGGCGTTCTTGCACTCAAGTTTTGGGCCAATGTGAACTCTGGAGGTCTAGTTTTATTATTTCCCTTAATACATTATCAAGAATTAGAAAATATCCATTTCATTCCCAGAGTTCCTATCAATAATGAAATGCTTGGCCATGCTTAGAAATCTTCATCACAGATATAGGGAAACTTCTGGAGAGCTTTCAGTGTTATAAGGCCTCTCAGTTAAACATTTACTCTTTGCCCATGGGAAGATAGCTGATGGTGTTCTTCCCAAGCTTTAAACAATTGTTAGAAGTCTACAAGAGTGGTAAAGCTGCAGTACTGCAGTTGGAGCCCTCTGCTCATGACCTGAGTTAGAGTCCAGCGGAAGCTGGTTCAGGTAGCCAGCTCGAGGTTGACTCAGCCTTCCATCCTTCCAAGGTTGGTAAAATGAGTACCCAGCTTGCTGCGGGGACAGTGTAATGACCGAGGAATGCAATGGTAAACCACCTCGTAAAAAGGTCTGCCATGAAAACGTTGTGAAAACAATGTCAGCGTCAGACAGGTTAAAATGGATAAAAGGAAGTACTTCTTCACCCAAAGGGTGCAGTGGCTATTAGCCACAGTGTGTGTGTGTGTGTGTGTGTGTGTATATATACATTTGGCCACTGTGTGACACAGAGTGTTGGACTGGATGGGCCATGGGCCACACATCCTCATATGTATAAATGAAGACGTTCCTAAGCAACAGATTGCATTCACCCTGTTCCAAATAAGCCTGAATAAAGCCAAACCCTGAAGAACATGCTGCAGCCTTTGCTTGGTTCTTATGTGGCATCAAAATAAGGGCATGCATATTATCCTCTTATGATCTTATTAATTCAAATTGCATCCTCCTGAGGCACTGTTTTAGTTCCCATATATACATTCTGTTAGCCGTTATCTATATAGGTGACTGTAAATCTCTGTTTGCTATTCCTAGTGTAACTTGACTCCTTTTCTTGATAACATATTATGTACTGTTTTGCATTTTCCTAATAAATTTTAAAACTTGAAAAAAAGCAACCAAGGACATGCCCTCAAAAATGGACAGTTGGCTTGAAAAAAAGTTACTTAATTTTTCCGTCACTCAGTAAGTGTAATTCTTCCAACAAAGAGAAATTTATCATCCATAGCAATCTCTCTTAAGGTGTCATGGAAAAGATTTGTCATTCTTATCCATTCTTGCAACATGAAATTCTATTGACAAGATGATAGTTCAAGGTGGGAAAAACAAGTGCAACACCAGATTCTCACCTGCAGCAAATTTGAGCCAATGTTTCAAAGGGTATTTAATATGATCATATTGTCAGGAGAAAGCTGTGCCATATTTCTAACACTGCCTGATCCATTCTGTGACTGAATAGAGAAATGGCAGCAGGACAATTGATCACCTGTGCCAAGAAATTTTCTTGTACTTAAATTGAGACCAAATCTCTTGTGCATTGTCCATGTTTGTGGCGGAAAGGTAGGTTGCTTACCTGTAACTGAAGATCTTCAAGTGGTCATCTGTGCATCCACACACTGGGTTTCCATGCCTGCATGAAGTCTTCACAAGCCTTCTTTTCATGATGGTTCCTTTTCAGCCACGAGAGGCATGCACTATCCATGTATGCCTGGTGCTGAAAGGGACTGCCTCCCCCCAGTTCCTTCCTGCACCACTATAAGATCCCTTTGAAGAACACCAAAGAGACCAGCAGTCGGGAGGCTGGGTGGGTTTGGATGCACAGATGACCACTCAAAGATCTTCAGTTACAGGTAAGCAACCTATCTTCTTCATGGTCTCTGTGCACCACACAGGGTGACTGACAAGCTAACTCGTCATGGAGGTGGGTGCTGGTTATGGTACAACACCAAAACACCAAGACAGTCAGATTCTGAACCAAATAACTATATTTCAGTAATGAACACAATGAACATCCACAAAGCTCAACATTGAAAAATAGATTTTACAACCATTTGAGCAAATTCTGCATCCTTATGAGCCCTGACATCTAAAGCATAGTGAGAGATAAATGTCAATGGATTAGACCATGTTGCTGCTGCAGATATTTTTGTCAGGGGTATCCCAGTCACAAAGGCTGCAGAAGTAGACACTGCTCTTGTTGAATGTCCCTTAGGTAAGGTTGGGAGCGGCTCACCGGAAACCTCATAACATAATACTATCACTAATGATACCCATCATGACAATCTTTGAGAAGAGATAGGTTTACCTTTACTGGGTTTAGCATATGATATAAACAAATGCTCACTCTTTCTAAAGGATTTAGTATGATCTGTATAATATAATAGTGCCCTCTTTACATCAAGGTTGTGTAGAGTACACTGACCCGCATCCATTGGGATAGGAAAAAATACCAGGAGTACAATAGACTGAGAAGTATGGAATACTGATACAACCTTAGGTAACAATTTCAGATCCAGTCTCAAAATCACTTTCTCTGGATGAAATACAGTGTAAGGAGGATCCACCCTCAGTGCACAGAGCTCTCTTGATCTGCGCGTTGAAGTAAATGTCACCAATAAAACTGTCTTCCAAGTGAGCAAACTGAGAACACGTTGCCACTGGGTCAAAAGGTTCCCCCACCAATCTAAATAGGACTAACAACAAACTCCACATTGGAAGCATTGACCACCTTGGCGGACACAAGTTCTCAAGCCCTTTTAAAAATGCCCTAGTCAATGGGAGAGAAAACAAGGTGGAGTTCTCCACTTTCTCATGGAAGGCCGAAATAGCCGTGAGATGGACTTTCAGATGATACATTGAGGCCTGAATGATGTAATTTGGCAGCATAAGTTAGAACTTGCTTGAACGGCATCTGTGTTGGTGAATGTCCCTTTTCAGCTGCATAGTCACTGAACTGCTTCCACTTAAATCCATACGAATGACGCGTCGAGGGTTTCCTAGCATGAAGGATTATGTTTGCCACCTCTGGCGGCAATTCTATATGCATATTCTCCACGCTGCTAAATTGAGGAAACCTGGATTGTGGTGGAGCACTCTCCATTCATCCTGAAGAAGCAGATCTGGAACTGGTGGTAATCTCAGACATACACTGCAACTGAGCTGCATTATTTTATTTATTTGATTTGATTTGATTTATATCCCGTCCTCCCCACCAAAGCAGGCTCAGGGTGGCTCACAGTATAAAAACCACAACAAACAATTTAAAATCGATACATATTATAAAAAAATTACACATTCAATAGTTAAAACAATCAGAAAAAATTTGGTGCTAATCTCTTGATATTATATGTTTTCAGTGGCGACGGTATTTCTTCAGTTTCCCTACGATAAAGGCTCCGCATCAGTTGAAAGCCAACCAGAAGAGAGTGGTCTTACAAGCCTTTTGGAACTGGACAAGGTTCCACAAGGCCCTCATTTCCCCTGACAGTTGATCCCACCAGTAGGGGGCTACGCTCAAGAAGGCCCTTTCTCTAGTGATCTTTAATTTGGCCTCCTTTGGCCCAGGGATTACTAATAGATTTTGAGATCCAGATTAAAGTACCCTCTGGGGAACATGTGGGGAGAGACAGTCTCTAAAGTAGGCAGGTCCTAGGCCATATAAGGCTTTAAAGGTAATAACCAGCACCTTGTAACGAATCCAGTATACTATTGGTAGCCAGTGCAGTTCCCGCAGTCCCGGCTGTATATGCTCCCACCTGGGAAGCCCCAATAACAGCCTGGCCGCCGCGTTCTGCACTAGCTGTAGTTTCCAGGTTCGGCACAGGGGCAGCCCCAAGTAGAGGGTGTTACAGTAGTCCTTTGGGCCTCTTTAAAACCAATAGCAGCTTTATTGTCCATCTTCACAAATCCGGTATACTATTGGTAGCCAGTGCAGTTCCCGCAATCCCGGCTGTATATGCTCCCACCTGGGAAGCCCTAATAACAGCCTGGCCGCCGCGCTCTGCACTAGCTGTAGTTTCCAGGTTCGGCACAGGGGCAGCCCCAAGTAGAGGGTGTTACAGTAGTCCTTTGGGCCTCTTTAAAACCAATAGCAGCTTTATTGTCCATCTTCACTATTATATTGGCACTGAGACCCAAACACTTTGAATGTTTCCACTTAACCAAGCTGTTTTGGAACACAAGGTTCCTATTTATATCAACAAACCCAATATCCAGCAAATAATATCAATGTTTTAGAAAGATAGTAATTTGTTTGGGAACAGAGCCTTCTTACTTGTATCAACAATTTAACAAACTCTAAATAGCGATAAACAGTATATTAAACAAAGCCTTTTTGCCAAAACAACCTTAAGTCACAAACACCAAACAGTCCAACTCACAGGAACAATTCACTACAATGTGCCTTCCAAATAGCTGGTTCAGTCAAGTCTAATTCTTCAAAAGAATGAACATCCAGATACTTCAAGATAAAAATTTATGAAACTTATATAGATTGTAATCCAAGGCTGGGTGCCAATTGCCTAATCTAAAAAAAAAAAAGCAGTTTAAAAAGAAAAGCCCCATATATCCAACAGGAAAAAAAAACAAAGCCCAAAACGAAAAGGGAGAGGGGGAAAAAAGGGGAAAAAGGCTCCAACAATAATCCAACCGCACGTTTGTAAATCCTCAGAAAAAAGAGCGAAGACAAAAAAAAGATAAGTGCCCCCCAAAAAAGAGAGAGATAGAGAAATCCCAAAAATCACTTTCAAACAACCACCTTCTTTTAATCCATTAAAATATGGAAAGACAGGAATACTGGAAACTATATTATACATCAAGAATTTGTAATCCACTTAAGAGCATCACAATTGTTCTTCCTAAAATCAACCATATAACAGCTTTTTTATAATCCACTGCACGTGCCAAGTGGGTCTGTGTATATATATTTAAGACTAGCAGAGTTTTATTCAAGATGCATGCCTTCCTCCAACCTCACCACAGAGTTCTGTTATATATTTAAGACCCACAAAGTTTCATTCAAAAAAATATCTTCTGGCCATTAAAAATAAGCTCCAGGAATCTTTCTCCAGCCTTGCAGGCTGGGCTCACAAACTTTGCAACAACTAGTCTTCTCAGCACAATGTAGATATAGCTAGCTTGCCACATCTGTAATTCAATGATGAGATCTTTTGCCCTTAAGTTCAATTCAGACCAATACAGCACAAATTTCAGTTCTTCTTTATCTTAACAAACTGGTGTGAGCTAAGCAATTATTCCAGAGCAGCACCATGAAAGTCTCCAGTTTAGGCACAAATCTCTTGGAAGCCGTTAAAAAGGGAAGGAGGAAGCCATATATCCCCCCCTCCTCTTTGCGATTGCCTCCTCCAAGCTCTGCCCACACTTTCACTTACAAACTCTCATCTTTTCCATAGTATTGTTTTAGAAGTTGCATAAAGTTGAATAAAAAAGGAAAAGAGACTTACAGTTCATCTGATGAAAATAGAAAAATGATATTAATCATGCAGAGTTACTACTTGAAAAGACAGAAGCTGGCAGTCAACCCCGATGCCATTTAAAATGGCAATCAGGACAGCGAGGCATGCAGCGATGTCGGGCTTGGGAATCAGCCGCTGTTGTCGATCCTGGTCCACAACATCAAGCCGCCCACCTTCTCGGACCCTTCCTGGGTCCCAGAGTTGAGTCCCCCATTATGGTGGACCCCTCAGCTGCCCGATTAGAGAGCGGCCCTGGGCGAGCTGGCCCAGGTCGCTCTCTAGCTTAGGTCGCCAAAACCGGAAGTCCATCAGCATTACAGTAGTCCAACCTTGAGGTGACTGTTACATGGATCACCATTGCCAGGTCACCACGCTCCAGGAAGGGGACCAACTGCCTCACCCGCCTCAGATGGAAAAAAGTGGATTTAGCAGTGGCTGCTATCTGGGCTTCCATTGCCAAGGCAGGCTCCAGCAGCACCCCCAAGCTTCTGATCTTGTGTGCCATTGTCAGTGGCCCACCGTCAAATGCTGGTTAGGGGATTTTCCTGCCCAGACTGCCGCGACTCAAGCAAAGGACCTCTGTTTTCGCTGGATTCAGCTTCAAGTGACAGCCTAAGCCATCCTGCCATGGCTTGCAATGCCAGATCTAGATTTTCTGGAACACAGTCAGGCCGGCTGTCCATCGGCAGATAGAGCTAGGTGTCATCAGCGTGCTGGTGGCAACCCAACCCATACCTCTTGGCAATCTGGGCAAGGGGGCACATGTAGATGTTGAACAACATCAGGGAGAGCACTGCCCTCTGAGGCACCCCACAATTAAGCATGTGCCTCTGGGACAGCTCTCCCCCAATTGTCACCCTTTGTCCCCAACCATCTATAAAAGAGGAAAGCCATTGCAAGGCCAATCCCTGTGAGGTGGCGGGTCAGTAACTGATGGTCGACCATATCGAACTCAGCCAATAGGTCTAACAACATCAGTACTACCAAGCCACCTTGGTCCAGATGCTGCTGGAGGTTATTCACCAGGGTGACCAGCACTGTCTCTGTCCCATAACCTGGGCAGAAGCCAGACTGGTGGGGGTCTAGGATGGAAGCATCATGAAGAAAACTCTGTAACTGTAGCACTACTGCCCTCTCAATAATTGTACCCAAAAAGGGTAAATTCGAGACCGGCTGGTAGTGTGCCAATTCGACTGGGTCTAATGTAGGTTTTTTCAAGAGAGGGCAGACCACAGCCTCTTTGAAAGGCATTGGAAAAAGCCCCTCCAAGAGAGATCTATTTATGATATCCCATATAGGATATCTGAGCTCCCTCTGGCAAGCCTTAATTAGCCAGGAGGGGCAAGGGTCCAAATCACAGGTTGTTGGGCGCACAGTGGAGAGGATTCTGTCAATTTCCTCCAGGCTGAGTATATCAAAGCAATCCAAAACTAGTCCAGAAGACAGGCACGGGGCCTCGAGTTCACATACTGTTTCCAATGTGGCAGGGAGGTCGTGGCAGAGCAATGAGATCTTATCTGCAAAAAAGTTCGCGAAAGCATCACAGCCAATCTCCAATTCCCTAAAGTTTGGTCTGCCTTGCGGTAGTGTTGTAAGAGTCCAAATTGTACTAAACAATTGTGCTGGGTGTGAAATCACAGATGGAATCACTGTTTTCTTTGTGGCTTTGACTCCCATCTCATAGGACCTCATAAACTCTCTATAAAATGTTCTTGTTGCTTTGTCTCAAGTATGCTGCCATTGCCTCTCTATCCATATGAGCCCTCATTTCATCTGCCAGAATTCCGGGGTGTACCACAGTGCTAGCTTAGAACGAGGGCGCAGAGGATGTCGAGGTGCGATCTCATCAATGGCTCTGGAGAGCCGGCCATGCCAAAACTCAACCAGGTCATCCAGAGAGTCACCAGGGGGCCAGGAATCCCTAGAGCCATTTGGAACCACTCAGGGTCCATCAGGCTCCGTGGGCGAGTCAAAATATGCTCACTGCCTAAATGGGGTGGGACATCCACACGAGCCTTGAGGGCATATTGGGCCAACCATGGCACTGCTTCAGCAGCAATACCATCCACTAAAACTCCCAAAGATCAAATCTAGCATGTGCCCCACATGGTGAATGGGCGTTGTAACAAATTGGGAGAGTCCCAGTGTCACCATGGATGACACTAGGTCCATCGTCTGACTGGAGGTAGCATCATTGGCATGGACATTGAAGTCACCCAGGATCAAGAACCTCGGTTACTCCAATGTCCAGTCTGTTATAGCCTCCATCAGGGATGGTAAGATGCCAGCTGGTGCATTAGGTGGATGGTACACCAGCCATATCGCCAACCCCTCCTCAATGTCCCATGCCAGACTGGCACATTCAATGCCATTGATCTCTGGGGCCAGGAGAGCCCGGAAGGAGTAAGCCTCTCATATGAATAGAGCCACTCCTCCCCCCCCCCCCGCCCACTAATCCATGATTGGTGAAGGACTGAATAACCTGAGGAAGCTATTTGGGAAAGAGCTACCATCTCCCGTTTCACACCCAGGTCTCAGTCACACAAGCCAGGTCCACATTCTGCTTGAGCAGGAAATCCCGAAGGACTGAGGTCTTATTATATATGGACCTGGCATTGCATAACACCAATGATGGAGGCGAGTAATTTAACCTGACCCCACTACCTGCCACCGTTGGTATGGGATGCAGACTGGAAGGGGGCTGAGCACCTCCATGTCTCAACCTCCTTCCCTTATAATGATGTCTGTTCACACCATCATAACTTCCCCTCCCCAGAAGTACTGGAATCCCCAGGCTGGTCATCCCCTAATGGTCTCTGTCACAGTTTCAGACCAGTTGTGCAAAACACAGCTCACCATCCTGCAACTAACTAACTAACTCAGCAACCCTCTCCACCCTTGCCAATCCAATCATCTTCCTAATTTTGTCTATACCTGCCAATTAATCTAGTCTAATAGGTAATTCATATTCTAAAACCCCAACCCCTGCAAATCTTCTCTTTAATTTATAAGCTAATAATAATTAAATTAATTCTAATGGCTCATTAATTGTAAAACCCGTGCAATCAAATTGATACACCCCTAATTAATTTGCCAGAAATACAATAATTTATATCAGATAGCCAATCAATTAATCAATAATTTCATCCAAATTAATTAACCAATAAAACAGTCAATTTAGCAGTCAAAAGTCTGATCCTAATTCACCCTTATAGATTAGCAGTTGGAGACAGTTGGAGGTAGATGTTATAAGATGTGGAGCAAGATAAAGTGCTGCAGTGCTTTACGTCAGATGTAATGTCTCTAAAGTGCAAGATATTAAATGCAACTGTCCTTAAAGTGTGGCAGTACAGTGCCACTTCCCAGTCCTTCCCAGCATAAGATTTTTCTGTTCCAGCTGACCCTATTGCACAGCTTAGCAGACTCAAGGGAGGTAAGAGCTCTCCTTGCATCTCCCAGCCATGGAACCAAGATCTTTGTACAGCCAAATGAACCCACAGTTGGCAACGACAGGCTGGGCAGCCGCCTGAAGGTGGTAGCACCAGCGACCACCTAAACAGTTGCCTGTGAAATTCACAGCCGTAGCAGGGGCTGTAGCAGGCAGCAGTCATAGCAGGCAGCAGGCAGCAGGCAGCAGACAGCCATAGCAGGCAACAGTCTAACAACTGCAGCAGCAGGACACACAGAGCCACCAATCGCCGATTGAACTTTCAGGTAGTCGTGGGGGCCCTCAGTTGCTGGCCAAACTTGTGAAGAAGACTGCAGATTTATACCCCGCCCTTCTCTCTGAATCAGAGACTCAGAGCGGCTCACAATCTCCTATATCTTCCTTCCCCACAACAGACACCCTGTGAGGTGGGTGGGGCTAAGAGGGCTCTCACAGAAGCTGCCCTTTCAAGGACAACTTCTACGAGAGCTATGGCTGACCCAAGGCCATTCCAGCAGCTGCAAGTGGAGGAGTGGGGAATCAAACCCGGCTCTCCCAGATAAGAGTCCGCACACTTAACCACTACACCAAGCTGGCTCTCTTGTGGACAGTCGCACCTCAACGGGTACTGGCAGCTGATAGAGAAGGGTAACTGCAGGGATGAATTCTAGAGGGGAAGATGCCGCATGGCCAGACCATGGCACGGTCGCTGATGGTGCCCAACCCGGCAGCTGTATTGAATGCCGCTTCCATGATGGCTTGGCAGTTCCCCACTGTTTCCTCCGGCAGTCCGGCAGCCGCTGGTGTCTCCCCTCCACATGCACCCAAGCTCAACCAGCTTTTGCCTGGGCTCCGCAGCCAACCTCGCTCTCTGAAGTCCATCCTCCGCCATCACCTTGGTGCTCCACCCACGGCTCGGCTTGTCCTGCACTTCAGCCTGTGGTCACGCTAACCTTCCACATCGGCACCAGGCCCAACCCGCCAGAATCGTAAGCGGCATTTCTTTTGTATTTTCGGGAGGCTAGTAGTCTGCAAAGTTCTTGAAATTCATGCCGCGCCTTCCCCAACCGCATATTATCAAGTCCACCTTTGAATATTGCTAATGCAGGACTGGGCTAGTCGTAGACTTTTTCATTTCAGGAGCCCATTAACAACAGGAACCATGGTTGGCGTGCCACCATGGGGCAATCAGATTGCAAGTAGTCCTGACTTGTTGTATCATTTGTAACATTCTTGGTATTAATGGTATCAGGGAAAACATATAAAGCAGCTGTCCCGTCCACTGATGCAGAAAGGCATTTCCTGTCAGGCCAGGAGATATGTTCCACCTGCTGAAGTACTGGGTGCATTTTGAATTCTGTGCATTGCGAATGCGTCTAGTGTTGGATGCCCAAAAGGTTGAAACACTGGCTGCAGGTAGCACGAATTCAGTTCCCATTCGTGATCCATGGAGTCTTTCCGGCTCAACAAATCTGCCTGTACATTTTGTACACCTGGGATATGAATTGCCATCAGATGTATGCTGTGGGCAATGCACCACTCCCAAATGTCCACTGCTAGCCTGCATAGGGACATTGAGGTAGTACCTCCCTGCTTTCTTATGTAGAATACTGATGTCACATTGTCTGATGCTATTTGCACTGTCCTCCCCCCTAGATTAGGGGCAAATAAGATGAGAGCTTTGTAAACTGCCAGTAGCTCCAAGTAATTTATGTGTAGGCACTACTGCCATGGAGTCCACTTGCCTTGAGCATATAGAGTCCCACAATGAGCTCCCCAACCCAACATGGAAGCATCTGTGAAGATTACTAGGCCTGGTGCCTTTACTGCAAAGAGGGCTCCTGTAAGGTTTGACATGTCTGTCCACCACTCTAGGGACTGACACACTGACTGGGGAATAAACAGATGCATTGTCTGTCTGCTTACATCCAATTTGAAATTGCGAAGAAACCACAACTGCAAGATTCTCATCTTCAGTCATGCCCATGGATGAACAGCTGTTGTTGAGGCCATCAGCCCCAGCAATTTTTGAATTGTCAAAGCAGTCTGCCTGGCATTCCTGATGCATGTGAGAGCCAAATGATGGATTTTCAAACCTCTGTCTCTTGGAAGGACTGCTCTGCATTGCGTCGTGTCCAGTTTTGCACCTATAAACTGTATGGGCTGCACTGGGTTCCAATGAGACTTTTAGTGGTTGACACAGACACAGTGCAGTCAGCAGACGAAGTGCTGTTGAAATGTCCACCATTAATTTCTCTGGAGAGTGAGCCACAAAAAGCCAGTCATCTATATATGGGAATATGGTAATGTCTTTTGTGCGGAGGTGTGCCACCACCACCGCCATACATTTTGTGAATACTCTGGGAGCTGTAGCAATACCAAATGGGAGAACCCTGTACTGGAAATGGTGCTGACCAATTGCAAACCGGAGAAAACGCTGATGCTGTGGGCAGATTGTAATGTGGAAATAGGCATCTTTCAGGTCTAGTGATGCTAGCTAGGCTTTTGGTGGTATGAGGGGTAAGATGGCTTCTGATGTAAACATGCAGAACTTGGATGTTGTTATGAATGAGTTCAAGTTCCACAAGTCCAGAATAGCCCTCTGACTGCTGTCCGCTTTTGGGATGACAACGTACCTGGAATTCTATGGAATAGTCCATTCGAACTATGGTCAAAACCCAGGCATCAGTGGTGATCCTCTCCCAATTTGTAGCAAAAGGAAGCAGTCTTGTCCCCCTTGATGGTGTGTAGGCTGTAGTGACTTTTATGTGGCTTGACTGACTCTCAAAAAGAAGTCTTTGGCTGCTGAGGAGGTTTCTTAGAGCTTGTAGGCTTTCCTCTCTGTTGGTAAGTAGATCTATTTGCCGCTTGGTGTGTCATGACTTTTCCATGTGTCATGACTTGCCTCAGGAGGCAATCTCTGCCTCTTATAATAAGGGTATTTCCATTGCTTCGATCTCAAAGTTCTTTGGATCTGTGGCTGGCTCACTCCTAAATTCTTTGATCTCTTACGACCTTCATCCACTGATTTCAAGGTGTCATCCATCGTGCCATGCAAAAGACCATCCCCATCAATGGGTAAGTCTTCAAATTTGCTTTTAACATCTGGCTGAAGTGACGTCGCTCTGAGCTATGCTTGCTGCCAAAGAGCAATAGTTGAAGCCATAATTCTCGAAAAAACATGCAATGGTATGCTTCACAGTTGAGATTTGTTGCTTAGATGTAATCATCAGGTCTTGCACCAATCCCAATGGCTCTGTCTGAGAAACTAGGTAACTGGGATAACACAGGTTCCAACTTTCTCAGCATGTTATGATTATATGCTGTGAAATATGACAAATAGGTTTGCATCTTGGCTGCCAAACATGTCAGGGAGTAGATTTTCCTAGCCATGGTATCAACCTTATGGCTTTCCCTGTCCTGTGGATATGGAAAGCGAGCTTGTTTTGTTCTGGAAGAAGAGTGCACTATGACTGAGTTTGGTTCAGGTTGGTTATGCAGGAACTGTGCAGATTTAGACTGAGCCCTATACATCACTTCATATCTTTTAGGCACTTGTGGAGTGGTACAGGGCTTCACCCAAGCCTCCTTCAAAGTCGCCACATGGACTGCCAGCATTGGTACTAAGGAAGTGCTGTCAAGGTCTGAGTGAAGTATATCATGGACCATGTCAGATACTGGTGGAGCCTCAGCTTCCAACTGAATGCAGTCATTCTTTGGAGTAGATCTAGAAAATATTTTGCTCCCTCTTGCTGGCAGACATTTAGATCCATTCCAGACGGCTCTGCTACCAACTCACTATCTGGTGGCTCTTGTACCTCCACCTCATGTTTCTCTTCCTCATCTGACTCCTGGACTTCAACGTCAGAATGTTCTGGGTCATTAAATCCATCCCTCATATCAGGTGACAGTGAGGGATTTGCAGGTGATCTTCCAGTGTGGGCTGTCTGTACAGGATCGGTGCCCTTCTGCACCTATCGAATTGCTGTAGTCACACCTTGCCTTCTCGTGTGAGCTAATGGACAATCATAATGAGGTGGTGCGGAATGGAAATCATGATATCTTGGTGGTGAATAACATCTCAACATGCTATGATACTGGTAGTGCCCCATCTGATGAGGCTGGCAATCCTGACAATGGCACATATAAGGCTCATAGGAATTCATGTACCATTCCCGCTCATAACATTCTGGGGAATATTCTTCATAGTAATCAGGGCTCTTTTTCTAACAGGAGCTCCTGTGCATATTAGGCCATGCCCCCTGATGTAACCAATCCTCCAAAAGCTTATAGGGCTCTTAATACAGGGCCTACTGTAAACTCCAGGAGGATTGGCTACATCATGGGGCATGGCCTAATATTCAGAGGAGTTCCTGCTAGAAAAAGAGTCTTGGTAGTAATTCCTATGATGATGGTGCTTGTTGGCCAAATTGTGCTGATGCGGAACAATAGGCATCCTATGCACATGCTGGAAATCCCTTTCAGAGAATGTATCAGGATCCAATTCCTCTGGCATCACTGGAGTATCATCCTCTGGGCCAGGTTCATTACATGCTGTAGACTCCTGACCTTCATTAACTTGAGCATCTGACTGCAGTATCTGTACTGGTGGCTCGTTAGGGATTGAAATAACAGCAGTATCAGATACCGATGCATCACTAGAGTCCTTGTTTTGCCCCCAACTCCGTAGCTCAAGTGACTCCAGATGCACAGGCTGCTTAATAATAGATGCTGCTGAGGCAAGCCCAGTGACCATTATGGGCTGGATTTTATAAGGCGCTGCGGCAGACATAACCGAAAGAGCATCGGATGCCTTCTTTGCCCATTTGGGCTTTGTTGGAGTGGATCTGGTGGAAGAATGCCATTTCTTCCCCCTCTCGGTCATTGTTTGGTTTGTCTGAGCAATGCTTTGACTTAGACTTAAGAGTTTTCGGTACCACAGCTGCCTGATTCACCTCCAAAGGCATCAGAGTTGCTGAAGCCGAGTCTCCCCAACTCTGCTGGGGGGGGGGGTGTTGTCAATCGGGTGCCTGAAGGCTGCTTCATTGGCTGTGTAAACACTGACTCTAAAAGGAATGTTTTGAGTCTGACTGCCCAATTTTTACTTGCCTGGCAACGAAACTGGGCACAGAACTTGCAAGAGTCCACCCTGTGATTCTCACCCAGACAAAATAAACACCTATCATGGCTGTCAGATGATGGTATTTTAGCATTACACAAAATGCAATGTTTAAAGAACGGGCTTCCTTCCATAAGCTTTCCACAAGATGAATGGTTATCAGGGAAGGAAGGGGGCAGGGAAGGGGACTGGGATAAACAACAAACGTGAATGCCCTTTCTTTTTCTTTTAAACTAGAAAAGAATAAACAGTTGGGATTTGTCACATAGATTTCAAATGGAGATGACCATTGGAAAGATGGAGAAACTCAACCAACTAGTTAGGTGGTAAGGAAGGAACTGGGGGAGGCAGTCCCTTTCAGTACCAGTCATACATAGACAGCGCATGCCTTGCGCAGCTGAAAAGGAACCACCGTGAAAAGAAGGCTTGTGAAGACTTCCAAACAGAGACACCATGCAGGCATGGAAACCCAGTGTGTGGATGCACAAAGACCACAAAGAAGATCAGGCACCTGCCCTCAGTCCTTGCAACTGTGCAGCCATCTGAGGCTTGCAAGCCCCGCTGCTGCCCTACACCACCCCTTGGTGGGGGTAACCTTTCCTTAGTTTGCTGCCACCACTCACTAAGTTTGTCACTGTTGTCTTAGAGGGACAGTAAGACCCCTCTGGCTGAATCTCCTTGTTGGAGGTGAAATCTCTAGCTTTGGGTTGGCCCTGGAGAGTTGACAACCCAAAAACAGGGCTCTCTTTTATCTTCCTAGGGTTTCCTTTTCCTTCTTGGTAATGTGCAGAGCAGGGGAGACTAAGTTGTCAGAGCACAACTCCAGTAGTTAATTCCAAAAATATAAGGATTTATTCAAACTATTTACATTACGAACAGGGAACACATATATTGATTGAGTTAGGCACACTACAAGGGAAAGCTTATACTGGGGACCAACAGGGCACAAATAAAACAGAAGAAAAATGCAGTCCTCTACCCCTACACACTTCCCTAACTACCTCTCTTCCTGGAAAGTTGCAGTGCAGGACATATCTCTTCTTCACCAGGCCTCCAGCTCTCCTTCACCTCTCTATCTAGAGAGAGCAGGGAAACCTCCAGTCTACTCCAGACTGGTCGCAGCTGAATGCCTTAGGGTTCCAGCTCTGACTTGCAGGGTTTTCCACCTCTGTGGCCTGGCCACCCTGCACAGCCCTTTCACTGGAGTCTCTCCCACTTCAGTGGGAGAACAAAGACTGCCTGCTTCCTGGTTAGATGGGAGTCTATATAGAGGTCATTCTACCCCTTGGGGAAGTTCTTTTTCCCGCACTTTTTGGTCCCAAGGGCTGCTGGGCCTTGTAGGTCAGAGGAGGAGGACATTTTAACATCTAAAACTACAAACAGCAACCATTTTAAAACCAGCCAACAGCCAGCACTTTAACCATTTTGATACAATGTTCATCATGGCTTCCTATTCTAAGTCTTTCGAAAATATTTTTACTGCTTCCTTATTGCCTACATTCTTTTCTTCGGCTGACAATCCTTGGGCCGAAGGAGGCCAAACTGAAGAGTACACAGGAAAGGGGCTTTTCAATTGCAGCTCCACACTGGTGGAACCAACTACCGGATGAAGTGCGGGCCCTGCGAAGTCTTGATCAATTCCACAGGGCCTGCAAGACTACCCTTTTCCAAATGGCCTTTGCTTAATGTGGATTGGTCTTCTATATCCAGCCATCATAAACTACCGAGGAGAACATCTAGAATATAGCACTGTAAATGTTAGTTTTTATTGTAATTTTATGGTTTAATTATAATGGTTTTAATTAGTAAATTATATATATCATTTGGAGGAAATGTTTTATATTGTAATTTGTAATTCTTACATGTTATGAGCCGCCCTGAGCCTGCTTCGGTGGGGAGGGCGGGATATAAATAAAAGAAATGAGTGGAAAATCAAATCTAGTCTATCATTGCTATCAAGAGCCCTTTCTGTTTTTGTTTTTACTGTGACTATTGTTGCTTCAAAACCTGCTTCCATATTCACTCATACACTCACCCCACTCTCCCATTGGATTTTGAAATTCCCTCTACATTCTTTTCCCAGCATTCCGCTGTCACTTCCCTGTATCTCCATAGTTTCCAAGAGTGATTTTTCAGAGCAGTATTCCCCCCCTCCTCTTAATTCACTTCCAAGCCTTTAAACGTAGAAACATTTCCTCGGACTTTCCACCTCCCCTCCCCTGGCAGGCTAATTGGTCTGTTCTTATTGGTCAGTTTCACACTAGGCATGTTTTTTGAAGTAGAAGATTAGGAAAGTTATTGCCTTTGTCTGACTCATTTGCTTGGCTGGTTAAAATGCTGAGCTAGTGCAGCAACTTTGATTCTTCTTTGGGGCAATTTTGTATTTGAAAAAAAAAAGTTTCCTTTTAAATTGATTCTGACCACAAACATTTCAAACATGAGGATAATGCTGCAGGAACCTACTTTGTGGGAGTAAAAAGGTAAAGGTAGTCCCCTGTTCAGTAGCAACATTTTAAAAAAAAGTTTGGTCCATCTCAACATCTCTTCGCCTTTTGTCATCTGAATTCTAAATAAATATAGAATTGCCATTTCTGAAACAGGTGGGATTCAGTAAAGGACTTCCTTTCCTCCTTTAGAGAGAAATGTATAGTTTTTGTATGTATACCCCTCTGTCTTATCTTTATATAGGCTAATGTTTTCTGTGTGTTTTGCAAAAGACTTAAGACTCGTTATGACTAGTTTTTCAAAATCACAGCCTTTTACAGTCTCCTAAAGGACTTGTCAATTTGGTTTTGGGAATTGGCTACCCTTTGACAATGAGGGTTGTTTTCCCACTGTTCAGAGAATGGCTGGATCTAGTCAGCTGAAGAAGCATCTGAGCTTAATTAAATCTGGATACTATAAAGTTTATTATCCATCTCCCTTTCAGGGAAATTAATTCGAATTATGGTAACACAGTTCCACACTAAGCAGATGGGAACAGCATTGTGTTAAAGTTATTAAGTAGGCAATTGGTTATTGTTTAGTCACCTATATACTGTTGTACATTATAATGTTATACAAATAACTTGATTCTTATGATAATGTAATTGCTGTTAACTTTAATGACCTGCAATGCCTCCACTATGATCCCTTGAAGAGTAACCAGTTCCAAGCACCTAAGGAAAGTAGCAGAGTACCTCAAAGACCAGCAGAGACTAATTGGAATTTGGTGAGAGATTTGTTAACTGTCTCACATTTTTCAACTGCAGAAGCATCTGAATCAACTATTTTCCCCAATACAGTGCTATATGAGAAGAGATATATATAATGTATTAGAGACATGGGCTATGCAACAAGATATTGTATGAAGTTTAACATTTATATACAAGTATCTGCTACAGGTATACAGGATCACCATGAATAAAAAATAATTATAACTTTCGATGTCACTCTGCTTTAATTAGTCATAAATATATGTGTTATATACATCTATATTAGTTTATATATTGTGTTTATCATCAATCCTTGAGATTGTATTTATCATCAATCCTTGAGAGAGCCAGTTTGATGTAGTGGTTAAGTGTGCGGACTGTTATCTGGGAGAACCGGGTTTGATTCCCCACTCATCCACTTACAGGTGCTGGAATGGCCTTGGTTAGCCATAGCTATTGCAGGAATTGTCCTGTGAGAGCCCTCTCACCCCACCCACCTCACAGGGTGTCTTTTGTGGGGGGAGAAGATATAGGAGATTGTAAGCCTCTCTGAGTCTCTGATTCAGAGAGAAAGGCAGGGTATAAATCTGCAATCTTCTTCTTGCAGCAGCTGTCAAGCAGAGGCTAAATCTACTTATTCTCTTAAAATGGGCTGGGAAATTTTGTAATGTTAACATCATATGGGAAGGAAATTACACACACTCATAGGAACATCTTGTAACTGTCACTACTCAGACATATTCATCCTGTGGGATTAGATAGTTTCTTCAGGATTCCAACCAGTTCAGAGACACGAGACAATTCGTTAAAGTCCAGAAAACTCTTGGGTAGTATTGGTTCTTGTAATAGAGAACTTGGCTCATAAGTATCTGTAGGATAGTGAAATGTGGTCATCAATAGATAATATAAGGAATTCTGCTTAATTAGGAGCAGAGACCTCCCAGGAATAATATTGTATAATAGATAGTTATTTATAGCTATTTTAAAAACTTAAAAAGCCCTTTGGTGTGTTTGTGGGTGGGTGTGGCTATCACAGGGATTGAGTTTAGGAAAATGTTGCTATTGTAGGAGGGATTTATTTATTTATTTATTTTATGATTTATATCCCGCCCTTCCCAACAAGTGGCTCAGGGCGGCTCACAACATAAGAACTTGACATAAATAGAAATTAAGCATAAAAACAGTTAAAATAATGAATACATTTAAAATTTTAAGACATTTAAAACATTTAAAACATTAAGGACAGCAGACATCTAGTGTAACTACACTCAGTTTCTTGTACCAGCTAGTCATAGGCCAGCCGGAAGAGGGTTGTCTTACAGGCCCTGCAGAACTGGGCGAGGTCCCGCAGGGCCCTCACCTCTTCTGGCAGCTGGTTCCACCAGGAGGGGGCCGTAACAGAAAAGGCCCGGTCCCTTGTAGATTTTAAGCGGGCTTCTTTTGGCCCGGGGATAACTAGGAGATTTTGAGTTCCCGATCTCAGTACTCTCTGGGGAACATGTGGGGAGAGACGGTCCTTCAGGTAGGCAGGTCCTAGGCCATATAGGGCTTTAAAGGTAATAACCAGCACCTTGTACCGGACTCGGTAAGCTATTGGCAGCCGGTGCAGATCCCGGAGCCCTGGCCGGATGTGCTCCCTTCTTGGGAGTCCTAACAACAGCTGGGCCGCGGCATTCTGCACTAGCTGTAGCTTTCGGGTTTGGCACAAAGGCAGCCCCATGTAGAGAGCATTGCAGTAGTCCAACCTCGAGGTGACCGTGGCATGAATCACTGTTGCTAGATCGTCGCACTCAAGGAAGGGGGCCAACAGCCTTGCCCGCCTAAGATGAAAAAATGCGGACTTGGCAGTGGCTGCTATCTGAGCCTCCATCGTTAAGGAGGACTCCAATAGTACCCCCAGGCTTTTGACCTTGTCCGCCGCTATCAGCGGCACACCCTCAAAAACTGGTAGGGGGATTTCCCTCCCCAGACCCCGACGACCCAAGCAAAGGACCTCTGTCTTTGCCGGATTTAGCTTCAGCCCGCTCAGTCTGAGCCACCCAGCCACTTCCTGTAATGCCCGGTCTAGATTTTCTGGGGCGGAGACCGGTCGGCCGTCCATAAGTAGATAGAGCTGGGTGTCATCAACATACTAGTGACAACCCAGCCCATACCTTCGGGCAATCTGGGCAAGGGGATGCATATAGATGTTAAATAACATCGGGGAGAGAACCGCCCCCTGAGGCACTCCGCAATCAAGCGTGCGCCTTCGGGATAGCTCACCCCCAATCGCGACCCTTTGTCCCCGACCTTCGAGGAAAGAGGAAAGCCACTGTAAAGCCAACCCCTGAATCCCCACATCGGCGAGGCGGCAGGTCAGTAACCGATGGTCAACCGTGTTGAACGCAGCCAACAGGTCCAACAACATCAGCACCGCTGAGCCGCCCCGATCCAGATGCCGTTGGAGGTCATCCACCAGGGTGACCAACACCGTCTCCGTCCCATGACCCGGGCGAAAGCCGGCCTGGAGTGGGTCGAGGACGGAAGCGTCCTCCAGGAAAGTCTGTAACTGCATCGCCACTGCCCTCTCGATAAACTTGCCCAAAAAGGGCAAGTTTGAGACCGGCCGGTAATGCGCCAATTGGGCCGGGTCTAAGGTTGGTTTTTTCAAGAGGGGGCGGACCACTGCCTCTTTGAGCGGCGTTGGAAAATGCCCTTCCATCAGGGATCTATTTATGATATCCCGTATAGGATATCTAAGCTCCCTCTGGCACGATTTAATAAGCCAGGAGGGGCACGGGTCCAGATTACAAGTTGTTGGGCGTGCAGATAAGAGGATCCTGTCAACTTCCTCCAGGCTGAGAGGACCGAAGCCATCCAGAACACAATCCGAAGACAGGCCCAGAGCCTCGGTTTCACTAGCTGCCTCAAATATGGCCGGGGGGTCGGGGTGAAGTGATGCGATCTTGTCCGCAAAAAATTTCACAAAAGCCTCACAGCCAATCTCCCATTCAATAGAATTTGGTCTGCCTTGTGGCAGTGTTGTAAGATTCCGAATTATATCAAACAATTGTGCCGGGTGCGAAGTTGCGGACGCAACCTTAGTCGCAAAGTATGTTTTCTTTGCGGCTTTGATTGCCATCTCATAGGATTTCAAACTCTCTCTATAGGATGTTTGAATCGCTTTGTCTCGAGTACACCGCCATTGTCTCTCTAGTCGTCTGAGTCCACGTTTTTGTTGCCGCAGCCCCTGGTTAAACCAAGGTGAGGGCTTCGAACGAGGATGCAGAGGGCGCCTAGGTGCGACCTCCTCAATGGCCCTAGAGAGTCCATCATTCCAGGACTCTACCAGGCCATCCAGGGAGTCGCCAGTGGGCCAGGAATCCTGTAGAGCCGTTAGGAACCGTTCTGGGTCCATCAGGCTCCGTGGGCGAGCTAAAATACGCTCTCCGCCTAAACAGGCTTGGGGTGACACATCCACACAAGCCTTGAGGGCATAGTGATCCGACCATGGCACTGCTATAGTAGCAATATCATCCACTAAAACTGCCGCCACGAAGACCAGGTCTAACATGTGTCCCGCCTGATGAGTGGGCATTGTAACAACCTGGGAGAGTCCCAGTGTCGCCATGGATGACACTAGGTCCAACGCCTGACTGGAAGCCGCATCGTTGGCATGGACGTTGAAGTCACCCAAGACCAATAGCCTAGGGTACTCCAACGCCCAGCCCACCGCCGCCTCCATCAGGGATGGTAAGGCGCTAGCCGGTGCATTAGGCGGTCGGTACACCAGCCAGATTGCCAACCCCTCCCCAATGTCCCACATCAGGACGGCACATTCCACGCCTGGAATCTCCGGGGCCGGGAGAGCCCTGAAGGAGTAAGCCTCTCGTATGAGCAATGCCACTCCTCCCCCCGCCCGCTAGTCCGGGACTGGTGAAAGACCGAGTATCCTGGGGGGGCCATCTGGGAGAGAGCCACAATCTCCCCATCCCGCACCCAGGTCTCGGTCATGCAAGCCAGGTCTGCATCCTGCTCCAGCAGGAAATCCCGAAGGATCATGGTCTTGTTATTAATGGACCTGGCATTACATAACACCAGTGATGGAGGCGAGTACATTCGTCTGGCCACGCTACCTGTCACCATCGGGATGGGACACAGGCTGGAAGGTGGCCGAGCACCACTACGTCTCGGCCCCCTTCGCCTATAAATCTGCCTGTTCCCACCGTCATACCTTCCCCTCTCCAGGAGTACCGGAATCCCCAGGCCAGTCATCGACTCCTGGTGGGCACCAGCTCTACAGCTGGTAGTAACAATACCTCTGACCTCTTTTAGTTCTTATGTTCTGATCTATCAGAAAACTGTACATCTTGACTTCCGGGTTTTGGTCATGGCAGACTGAGCTACTTCTCGGCTGAGGAGCAAACCAGAACCTCTGTTCTGGGCAGAGAAGATGATCACAGCGCCTGTTGCCTACTTCTTCCAGGCAGGGAGAAGGCCCAGATATGCGTATGAAGTTCTGAGGGGATTTACTTTGGCTGATGAGGGACTTCATTGGGGTTCCTTTTTGGCTTTGAAGAGCCCCCAGAGAAGGACTGCATTCAATCATCTACAGAGGATTTCTGAAGTCATTAAGTTGACTTAAATTCACCAAGATTCAAAGCTTCTTTGGGACTGATTAACATCTATCTTTGAAAAGAGCAGTGTGCAGAAGGATATCGGCATTGAAGGTAAAAGATCTATATCTATCACTCCGGGACTAATTTAAGACTAATTTAAAATAAAAGCAAAGGTCTGGATCCAATTCTATAATCTTAAACTAAGGAAGATAAAGGAGGGGGTATTATTGGTGAAATTGGAGGAATAAGACTAAAAAAGAAAAAACAATTATTGTTTTGAATACCTGTGGTTGAGAGCAGACAACCCCCTTTGAAGAGAACTGCTGACTTGGTGAAGACGACACAGGAAATGGCGTCATAGAAATAATGTGAGACTTCTTTACCATTGAAAATGAGACTTCGGGGCAAGAAAGGAAGGAAGAAACCATTAAGAGAAGGGAAAACAGCAAGCCTCCCAGCCCTCTCTAGGACTTTAAATCATAGAGAAGTATTGGCGGTCATTAAAAGAAGGTCAAAATTTAAAAAATTAATTAAAAGAAATCCACTTTAAAAATAGTGGAGCCGGCAGATATTACTATTAAAAGGTGAAATCTATTGGATTATATGTTCAGAATCAACTTTGGTACAGTTTTGGAGAAAAAAGAAATTTTTTTAAAGGGGACAGAAAAGCCACGGACACCATTTTGAAGGAATAATTTTTTTAAAAAATTAATAACTGGACTTAGGAGCATCAGGGAACAGTGATTTGGGGCTCATATAAAAGGGCATGGTCCAATCTACAAGACTGTGTATTTGAAAATGGAATTTGTGAGGTCAACTTTGGAGCCTATTTAATCAATGGACAAATAGGGATGTCTGTGCAAAAATCAGCAACAAAGCAGATTCGAACGAGAGCTGGGTCACTTGAAGAAGCAAAAATGGCTAAATAGCAGGAGGCAATGGATGCTATGGAAGCAAGACTGGTAAAAATAATAAAGGAGTCAAAAATAGAAATAAAGAAATAAAGAAAAAAAGATATTGAGTCCAGTGCAGAAGAGGTTTAAAAGGAAATTACAAAAGAAATTTAAAAAGAAATTGAAGATCTTAGAAAAGATTCTCAAGCAGCTATAAAGAAAGTTCAAGAGGTGGAAGAAAAGGTGAAAGACCAAGGTACAAGAATAGATATAGTGGATTCCACTATTCAAAAAATGCAGGAGAAAGCACTACTACTTGACTGTAAACTAATGGAAAACCAGATACGGTTAAGAGGGGTACCTGAATCTATTGAGACTGATTTAAGGATATATATAATAAAACTCTTTGCTGAATTTTTAGATGAAGACCCAGATGAAACTAATCATCTCTACGACTACATCTACAGAGTAAATTTGGAATATGCCAGAAGAAACAAACTACCAAGAGATGTGGTAGTAAGATTTGTGACAAGAGATATGGTGGGAAAGATTCTGAGTAAACAATTTGAGAGCACTTTGGAGGTGGATGGCAGCAGTGTAAGAATCATGAAAGAGTTGCCAAGGAAAGTCATCAGCGACAGGAGACTATAAAAAGTTGACAGAAGAGATGAGAGAAAAAGAAATGGGATACAGATGGGTACTCCTAGAGGGTTTAAGTTTTGAATTAAAAGGATGGAGATTCACCATCACAAATACTCAGGAAATGACAAAGTTTTGGGGGGAAGCATAAGGACTTTGGGGAAACATAAAAAAATCATTATGGATTACAAATTAATATCTTGAAATATAAATGGACTAAATTCACCACAAAAAAGAAGGGCAACTTTTCATTGGATTGGGAAACAAAAATGTAACATAATATGCCTTCAAGAAGTACATACCAAACAAACGGATTATAAATTTTTGTGGAATAAACAACTTGGGATGGAATTTTGTTCATTGACTAAGGAGAAAAAAGGGGTGTAGTTTTTTACATCAAACAAGAATTAGACCCAAAATTAATTTTTAAAGACGATAATGGCAGATTGCGGTGGAAGTGACGTTGAGCTATAAAAGAACTTTGTTGTTGAGAATATATGCCCCAAATGGAGCAAAAGACTCTTTTTTATAAGATATTATGCAACAATTAGACCAAGTGGTGTATGAACAAATTATGATAATGGGAGATTTTAATGGAACAATAAAAAATACACTGGAAAGGTCTGGAAAAAAAATAATGAAGGAAAATTACCAAAGTAATTTTTTGAGCTGGTAAAACAAGAGAGTTTAGAAGACATTTGGAGGAAATTAAACCCCAAAGAATGTGACTATACTTATTTTTCAGCAAGGCATAATTCTTTCTCGAGAATTGATAAGATATGGACTACAAGAGATCTTGAATTATTAATGAAAAAAATAGAGATACTTCCTAAAATAAGGGCAGACCACAATCCAATAATGTGGTCTGCAAAATCAGGGAATAAGACTCCAAGATGGTGGATAAATGAGGATTTGCTATAGAAACAGGAGATAGTGGTGTCTCTGGAAAAGGAAACTCAATGCTTCTTCCAAATAAATGAAAATGAGGATGTGCAATTTCAATTGGTGTGGGATGCCTATAAAGCGGTAATGAGAGGCATTTTAATTACAATGAATAATAAAGATAAAAAACCCAAAAATAAGCAAATAATGGACATTCAGAAAAAAATTGGAAAAAAGGAGGAGCTTAAAAAGTGACCTGGGAAAAATAAAATTATAAGAGATATTCCAATATTACAAAGCCAATCGAGTCATTTGTTAAATAAAGAGGTGGAATGGAATTTAAAAAGACTCCAACAGAAATCTTTTGAAGGAGCAAATAACCCTGAAAAATATCTGGTTTGGCAAATGAAAAAAAGAAGGGAGACTAAAGTAATTAGCAAAATTGTGTCGGGAGGATGGATATTGTTGATCATGAAGGAATTAAAGGGAATTTTATAAATACTATGCCAAGCTATTTAAAAGTCAGTGTGGATGGAAAAAAAATTTGATGCATATCTACAGAAAATTAAGGTAAATCCCTTAATAGAAAACATGGAGAAGGTGTTGAATAAACCAATTGAAAGAGGAGAAATAGAGGAGGCAATTAACTCAATGAAGTTAGAAAAAGCACCCGGACCAGATGGCTTTATGGTAAAATTTTATGAAGTTCTCGCAGAGGTTTATTACCAAAACTTCAGAAATTGATGAACAATATTAGGACAGATGGGAAGATTCCCGATACATGGAAGGAAGCAGTAATTTTGAGACCTACAGAAGAAAGAGATGCTACAAATGTAAAAAATTATAGACCAATTTCATTACTTAACAATGATTATAAAATATATGCAAGAATCCTGGCAGAACGCCTTAAACAGCATTTGAGCAGTTTTATTAAAGAACAAGTAGGATTTCTTTCCAGAAGACAAATTAGAGATAATATCAGAATAGTTATAGACGTTATTGAATATTATGAGAAACATCTTGAAAAAAAAGTAGCATTATTCTTTGCAGACGCAGAGGAAGCATTTGATAATGTGTATTGGGAATTTATGTTTGCAGTAATGGAGAAATTGAGATTGGGAGAAGAGTTTATAAGAATGGTAAAGGTGATATATTTTGAACAACAAGCAAGGCTCTGTATTAATGCAGACTTAACGGAAAAAAATGATAATAAGTAAAGGAACAAGACAAAGGTGCCCTCTATCTCCACTGATATTTATAATGACTTTAGAGGTTTTGCTAATGCAAATTCAAGAAGATAAAGAGATAGAGGGACTGAAAGTGAAAGGTTTTTGTTTTAAGTACAGAGCATTTGCAGATGATATAATGTTTATTAATGAAAATTCCACTCATGTAACGCCATTGTTGCTTCGTAAGATACAAGAACTTGGAGAATTGGCAAGTTTTTATATAAACAAAGAAAAATTGAAAATTTTGTGCAAAAATATGCTAAAGAGCAAACAGGAAGAACTACAGAGGTTAACAGACTGTGAGGTTGCCTCTAAAGTAAAATATTCAGGTGTGGAAATAACTAAAAATATTGATTTGTACAAAAATAATTATGAGAAACTCTGGCGTAAGATCGATGGAGATTTGATAAAATTGAATAAATTGAATTTGTCTATGCTGGGCAGAATTTCTGCAATCAAGATGAATGTCTTACCGAGAATTATGTTCCTGTTTCAAACAATTCCAATAGTGAAAGACAACAAACAATTTAGTAAATGGCAAAGAAAGCTTTCAGAATTTGTATGGGCTGGGAAAAACGAAGAATCAAAATGAAAATCCTGACAGATGCGAAAGAAAGAGGCAGATTTCAACTACCTAATTTAAAGCTGTATCATGATGCAGTATGCCTGGTGTGGATTAAGGAATGGATGACATTACTAAATAGAAAATTACTAGCATTAGAAGGTCATGGAAGTGTTTTTGGATGGCATGCTTACATGTACTATGGGGAAAATAACATGGATGGCTTCTTCTCACATCATTATATAAGAAGTGATTTGTTAAATACTTCGTTAAAATATAAAAGATATGGAGATGAGAGGAGACCGCTTTGGATTGTGCCAACAGAAGTAATTAAATTGTATTCTGATATTAAAGAAGAAAAGTGGTTATCATATAAACAGCTTATAAAAATTCAAGGAGGAAAGGTGGAATTAAAATCGGCCGAGGAAATACAGTATAAATATAATTGGTTTCAATTGCAACAAATAAAGAGTTTGCTTGAACAGGACATATATGGAATAAGACAAGAACAAACAGAACTGGAGAGAATGCTGTTTAGGGAGAATGAAAAGTTGATTTCAAAGACATATAAATTATTACTGAAATGGTCTACAGAAGATGAAGTAGTTAAATCACAAATGATAAAATGGGCGATAAATATAAATAAAGAAATAGAGATGGAGTCATGGGAACATTTATGGAAGAACTCTATGAAAATATCTACATGTTATAAAATTAAGGAAAACTGCTTTAAAATGTTATATAGGTGGTATATGACACCTAAGAAATTGGCAAAAATGAACAATCAGGTGTAGGATAGATGTTGGAAATGTAAAAAAACAAGAAAGATCTTTCTACCATATGTCGTGGATTTATGAAAAGGCAAAACAATTCTGGCAAATGATTCAGCAAGAGATCTCAAAAATTCTGGGATATAATATTAAGAAGGCACCGGACATTTTTTTGTTGAGATTACAAATGGAAACATTTTAAAAACAAGATAGAATGATAATTTGGTATATTTACTTATTTCATCCGATTTATATCCCGCCCTACCCCACCGAAGCGGGCTCAAGGCGGCTGAGCGATATATGCTTTCAGCTGCACGGACATTATATGTGCAGAGGTGAAAACAAGACAAATTACCAGAAATGTGGGAGTGGATTTTGAAAGTTATGCATTGGAGTGAAATGGACAAGCTTACAAGAATCTTAAAAGAACAAGACTTAGAGAAGTTTAAAAATGAGTGGGCAAAGTTCCAAAAGTATGTTGAAAAACAATGGAATGTTAAAGGATATTTGGCGATTTTTGACAATGGTTGATCTCTAAAGAAACTTTATATGGATTATAGTAAAAAGTGAGATTATTGGAATATATCTTTTTCGGGGGGTTTTGTAAATGATTTAAGGACTTCTATGAAGATGGATTATAATTACAAACTATGTTTTTTTCTTTTCTTTTTGATGTTCTATGAAGTAAGATTCTTTAGTAGATACACTTTTACCTTTTTTAACAAATTAAATAAAATACACTGCTGGGGGTCACCAAAAGGGGGGAGGGATGGAGAAAATGTAATGTATATGTATTAATTTTTAATAACAAATGATAATGTGCTATTACAATATATTACAGTATAATAAATTGGTTTTAAATAAAATGGAAGTGGGCCCAGAGGGCTCATCCAGGCAAAAAAAGAAAAGAAAAGAAAGAAAACTGTACATCTTGTGCACACAGTGTGCAACGATGCTTTGACTGTGGGAAAGATAGCACCAAAGCAAGGGAAAACATGACATTATATATGTGAAGTAGAATATCTTTGTGGAAATAGCCCTGAATCAGTTCTCAGTAGTTCCCATTAATATATATAGGACAAAGTTAATACGCCACAGTCCTAGACACAATGAGAAGGAGTAAATCTGTTTCTACTGCATATTCTGTTTTGGATAATCAAATTTTCCACTGATGGAAGAGGGGTAATTTCCACTATCTTCCTTCTTTCTGCTGCAGGATCCCAACTGACCTTTTGTGCTGTTTTTGAAAGTCTCTTGTGTCTCAGAGCCCTCTTCCACACTTGGACCTCCACCTGGGTTTTCTCTGAGTTTGTCTTGCATTCATTTACATTGCAGGAAAACTCTGAGCAAAACAGCATCCATAAATCCTGGACAATCCTGAGGCAAAACTAGGGTGAATTCAGTGTAATGTGGAAATGAAAAAAAACAAAACAAAACCCTGAGATAAAAACGGAAATGGGGGGGGGGAGGAACTGAACTAAAAGCAGGGGTGAACTCAAGCATAGCATGGCATGTCATTTCAGGGACAGGGTTGAACCAGGATTAAAATCTAGTGTGGAAAGGGACAGAAGCAGCGTTTCAGGAAGATCAAAATGCTGCAGTTGAAGTAGGAATGTTTTAAAGTGCTTTGAGTGTGTGGAAAATTTAGTTAGTATCCAACTCTCTGGATCCAGCCCAACAAAGGTAAATGTTCCTGAGTTTGTTTTCTTACCATAAGCAGATTTAACTTCCCCTGAAGCTCCATTTGCTGAGAACTCAAGGATAAAGAAGGGAATCTCAGATTATGCCATTAATGTTGACCTGAGCTGTTGATAAAGGGTTATAATTATATGAGATTGATGAGAGATGAAGGTATATTATAAGGATGCCCCCCCCACACCAGATACTTGGAACCAAATTATTGGTCTTCAGGTATAGACACCATGGTTAATGAAAAAAGCAATCCATTTTCAGTATTGTGCACTGACTTTTTTGTTACTTGGATTTGTTTCCAAGCACCTTCTTCCTGTTCCTTATTTGATTGTTATGCTATCCCAGCATAGCAATAAACTTGTCATCCTAAGTATATGAGCTGTATCACCCTGCACTGGTATTATGTATCTGTTTATAATGTTCTATTGTCTCTGTAAACATGATTCATAGTACTAATTAAGATATAAGACAAGCCCAGCATCTTTCTAGTTTTCCCCATAATGCTGAAGACTCACTTTGTCCTTGAAGGTTGGGTATTTCAATGAATGTATTTCAATGTGTAGCTGTTTAAAGAGAGCAAAAAGTGCAATGATTTCTTCCCTGTTTTTTGTATTAATAATCCCCAACATATGCAGTGTGCAAAGGAATGCAAACAAGCAAAAGCTTCAATTTCGTCCATTTATGAAACTAAAGTAAAACATCTACATTTTTGATAGGCAGTCACATAAAGCCAAATCCTAAATACCATTGCATATCAATAAAATACTATATGGATGATAACAGACAGCTTGAAGCTGCCCCAAATAAAGCCGGCTGGAAATAGAGTGCCCCAGAGCTTCCAGGTAGCGCTTGGGGAAAGAGGCAGGCCATGGGTGCCTGGGGATCAACAGGAAAGCTCATGCGTCTACAGCTCCCTGGGCGCTCTCCAGGTGCTTCTCAGCCTTCCAGTTGGCCAGGAGGTGCCTCAGAGGCGCCCCAGCAACTGGGGATCAACTGAGCCAGGTGGATCAGTTTTCTGCTGAAAACTGTACTTGCCATACTTACCTGTTGGGATCCATTGTTTCCTTCCCCAAAATAAAGAAGGGTTTGTGGAAAACCTTGTCCCCTGCTCCACCACTGCAATAGCTGAAAAATATTCTTTTTAAAAATAGAGCATGTGTGTGAGTATGTGGGTGCATTTGCATGTGATGAATTGCTATGAGATTCTTGTCTTCTCGTCGCCACTGTAATGTAATAGGCACTCCAGGATAACCCCTACCCAGTGCCTGTAGTCAGCCACGTTTTGGCAGCCCTGGCGGGGTCAAAGATTTTCGGGAAGCTGGACTTGGCACAAGCCTACCAACAGCTCCCGGTGGACGCCAAAACGGCAGAGGCCCAGACTATAGTGACCCACAGGGGAGCCTTCAGGGTGCGTAGACTACAGTTTGGGGTCAGTGTGGCTCCGGGGATTTTCCAGAGTATAATGGATGCTCTCCTCAAAGGGATCCCCGGCGTCCAGCCCTTTTTCAACGACGTTTTAATCGCCGCCCCGGACCCCGCGGAGTTCAGCAACCGCCTCAGGGAGGTGCTCCGTCGTTTTCAAGCGGCTGGACTAAAAGTGAAGAGGGAGAAATGCTTGCTGGGAGTGCCGCGGGTGGAGTTCCTGGGCTTCGCAGTGGACGCGGAGGGCATCCACCCGACCGAGGAAAAAACCTGGGCCATCGTTCAAGCCCCGGCTCCCACGTGTAAAGCAGAGCTACAGAGCTTCTTGGGGGTGCTCAATTTCTATCACACATTCATACCCCACAAAGCGGCCATTGCTGAACCCCTACACCGGCTACTGGACAAAAAAGCTCCTTGGGTGTGCGGCAAGCGACAAGCCGCCGCCTTCCAGGCAGTGAAGGACGTTCTGGTCTCCAATGCAGTGCTGCATCACTTCGATGAGCGCCTACCGGTAGTCCTGGCCTGCGACGCATCGCCTTATGGGGTGGGCGCAGTCCTGGGGCACCAGCTACTGGACGGCCGGGAGGTACCGGTCGCTTACTACTCCCGCACCCTCACATCGGCGGAGCGTAATTACACTCAAATAGACAAGGAGGCTCTGGCCATCGTAGCGGGGGTTCACAAATTTAATGATTATCTATATGGGCGACGGTTCACAATAGTCACAGACCACAAACCACTCTTGGGTCTGCTGGCCCCGGACCGCCAAACCCCCCAAATCCTGTCCCAAAGGGTGTTGAGGTGGAATCAATTCCTCAACTCCTACACATACACCTTGGTACACAGAGCGGGCAAAGCGATGGGCCACGCGGACGCGCTCAGCCGCTTGCCGCTTCCAGACATGGGCCCCAATCCAGCCCCAGCACACCATGTCATGTCGGTCGAGTCACTCCCGGACCAGCCACTCCACGCCGCAGAAGTGTCCAAGGCCACCGGGAAAAACAAGACTCTGACAAGGGTTCTCGACTGGGTGGTGAGGGGGTGGCCGGAAGGGAACATGGGGGAAGAGTTCAAGCCCTATAAAATGAGAAGGGAGGAACTAGCAGCCCACAAGGGGTGCCTGCTATGGGGGAGCCGGGTGGTAGTCCCCCCCCCTCTACAGAAGCGGGTCCTGGAATCACTCCACGAAACACACCCCGGCACAGTTAGAATGAAGGCCTTAGCTAGGAGCTATGTTTGGTGGCCTGGAATGGACGGGGAGATAGAGAACTGGGTCCGGAGATGCAGCGCGTGTCAGGAGTCGCGGCTGGACCCCCCCAGCGCCCTGGCCACACGGTGGGAAACCACAAGGAAACCTTGGTCCAGGCTCCACATAGACTTCGCGGGGCCATTCCAGGGGCAGATCTTCATAATCATAGTAGATGCATACACAAAATGGCTAGAGGTCATTCCTGTGGGGTCCACCTCTTCCACAGCCGCTATCCGAGCCCTGCGCAGGGTCCTGTGCACCCACGGCATCCCAGACACCATAGTCTCGGATAACGGGGCAGCCTTCACCTCGGGGGAATTCCAGGCGTTCCTCCAGAGGTACCTCATAAGACACATAAGGTCTGCTCCCTTCCACCCGGCCACCAACGGCCAGGCGGAGCGGATAGTCCGTACGACCAAAGAGGCCCTGGGCCGAATCGTGCAGGGCGATTGGGACCACAGATTAGCCGCGTTCCTCTTTGACAACAGAGTCATCCCAAACCCAGTCACCAGGGTTAGCCCGGCAGAGCTTTTCATGGGGCGCAAGCTCACAACAAGGTTGGACCGGCTGCACCCCGACCGAGCCTCTGACGTGCGAGGGTCCCCAGAGGTCAGAGACGCCGCTAGGGGGTTCTTCGCTGGGGATCCAGTATTCACCCGCAACTACGCCACGGGACCTGAGTGGCTAGCGGGGCGGGTACTACGGGTCGTGGGATCCCGCCATTACGAGGTGTCCACCGAGGGGGGCCAGATCCTACGCAGGCACATCGACCAGATGCGCCGCCGGACCCTACCAGAGGTACCCACTGAAGCGGAAGAGGAGGCAGGGTCCGGAGAGCCACCAACGACCACTGCACCAGCACCGATTCTGCCCCCACCAGCAGAGGCGAACCAACCCCCCGAACCAGCCCTGCAGCCCACTGACGCTCCAGCCCCCGGAGAAACCCCAGAAGCCGAAGCCACCCCGGCACTGCAAGCAACCCCAAGGCGTTCAACACGGGAGCGCCGGCCTCCCGCCTACCTCCGGGATTATGTACATCAACTAAGGGGGGAGGAGTGTAGCATATCGCGTTCGCAGAACGCAACCATTTCGTTGTAACGAAACCATTTCATTATAACGCAACATAGAAATAGCGTTAGTCCGCGCCAGCAGCGGAGGCGACTGGGGACACCCAGATGCCTCCGCGCAGAGCGCTGATCACCCGCCTATCGCCACCAGTGGCAGGAAATAGGCTGGCCAGGATTGGACTGGCCAGCCTGGAGGATGTTCCGGGCGATGTATATAAGCGGGGCCCGGGCCGCGTGCTCTCTCTCTCCATCTTGTAATGTACCCTGAATAAAGCATGTTGCCCTACGCTCGTCTCTCAGCCTGGTACATTACAGCTTCATGCTGGGCACCCACTATAGGAATACCTTAATTAGGATTCAAGAAATATTTGGGAAACCAATCTCCATTGCACCCTAAGGGTATAATGTATAATGGAGAATCAATCCAGAGGTAATTGGGGCTTGGGAGGTTTTTTTGGGTTTTTTAGATAGAGGCACCAAATTTGCAGTATGGCTGCTGATGCTTCTCCTCAACTTCTCCAAGTTTTAAAAAGATTGGACCAGGGAGTCAAATTCTATGCCCCCCCAAAAAAAGGTGACACCATCTTTAACTGCTTTCAATAGAGGGGAGAAAGGATTTAAAGAGTCCACAGTCTCTTTAAATACTTTCTGCAGCTGTGGTGTGATTTGGCAAGTGAACTCAGAATGAAGGCATTTAAAGAGATCATAGTCTCTTTAAATATATTCTCCAAGCTGTGCAGCAGCATGACTCAGTGAGTGAACTTGGAAGTCATTTAAAGAGACTGTTCTTGTTGAATGCCTTCTTCAATTATAATAGTACAATAAGTAGAGTGTGACTTGTTTGTTCAACTTGTTAGTATTCTTCTACTTGTAGAGCTTCTCAATTACTGCTCATATTTTGCTGTTCCTTGCTATAGGCATGCCTTTTTGTTGGTATGCCTTTATGCCTTACCATCTAGAGTTGCACAATCTTAAGATACCACACTCTGACTGAGTGTACAACAGTGGTGCAGATATTGTAGGTGCCCTGTATCACTTGACCTTGAAATGTAATTACTTTTCTGAGCCTAGAAGTGTTTTAATTCTTCCTTTTCTCCAATATATATCTGAAGATATTACTTCTTTTATTAGATGATGATAGTAGACCTATCATTCCTTGTTGGGTGACATTTCATGCATTTGTGATAGATTTTCACAGCTGTTAAAATGGTTTTTCCTATATTTTAGTATTTCACTCAAAACTAATAAATTAAGAAGCAGTTTGAGATGATAGACAGACAGATAGATTTTCCTGATCCCAAGGAATACCCAGTGAGAAATTTGCATAAATCTGAAGTTGCATGTTGAGTAGTCCAAGCATGTACAGCTCAACACAGACTTCTCTGTGGAAATTCCTTCTCTGAGGCTTGTCTCCAAAGATGATTAGCTGGGATGACTCACCTCTCAATCATTTGCAAGGATCCAGTTGAAAGGAAGAAATGCTGCTGCTTGGGAAATCATGAGAATCAAAGCAAAAAAATGCACCTGCTGGTGGTGGCGGCAGTAGGCACTTGAACACACACACACACACAAAAAGTTGTTTTGAGCTGTTGATGTTTTCTGTAATGCCTAAGAAACCTAGATGTGATTTTAATGTATATTTTCAGGTCAGAAAATTTGGAGTGACACTTGTACCAGAGTTAAGTGATAAATTCTTATCACCATCATAGAAGAACTAGTGTGGTATAGTGGTTAGATTATAGGATCAGCTTCTGAGAGCCCCAGGCTCAAATTTGCTATGGAAAGCTTGCTAAGTGGCCTTGGACCAGTCATACACTCTCAGCCTAAACTACCTCATGAGTTATTGAGAGGATAAAATGGAGAAGGGGAGATTGTGGAAGACATTTTGGGTCCCCATTGGGGAGAAAAGTATGGTATAAATGAAGTAAATAAATAGATAAATAAAATTATGATTATCCCAGTACTCTGACTATATATAATACAGACTACTGTAGAGCTATCCCTGTCTCATTGTCCATCTATGTCTAAAACAAACATAACTGTAATTATTGCCTATATACATTCCAAGGCCAATCTTTCCCCTGATTTCTTTATTACACAACTTTTGGCCTCACCTAATATTGTTTTTCTTTTTTTATTACAGCTTTCCTAGTATGTCATGCATAGAATGCACTTATTCACCATCTGTTCAGTGTGTATTTTGAGGTGATGAAAAAATCATCCTGATCTTTTGACCAAAACATGGAACAAAACATCACCACAGGGGGGAAAACAATCATCATCAGTAAATAAAGTTTAGCACTTGGGTTCGTGATTAGGGGTGTGCAAAAAAAAAAAAAAATCAGAAATAATCGAATTCGGAAATATACAGGGCCAAAATATTCAGAATACCATATATTTCTGAATTCTGGTACTCGGTATATACGGTAGATGTACAGTTATTTCTGAATATACGGCCCCATTATACCCTATGGGCCATTGAAATCAATGGCAAAATAGGGTATATTGGAAGCCACCAGGAGGAAAGGGGGTTAGAGGGAGAGCCCCCAAATTTGCAGAGGACTTGCAGGGGACTCTCCCCTACAAACTCTCAAAGTACCAAAAAGATTGGGCCAGGGGTTCCCATTCCAGGGGCACCCAAAGAGGATGCCCCTACCCCACCATTATACCCTATGGGCCATTGAAATCAATGGCAACATAGGGCATAATTAGAGGATACTGGGGGGCAGGGGGTTTGAGGGAGAGTTCCCAAAACTGAAGGGAACCCGAAGGGGACTCTCCCCTACAAAACTCCCAAGTTCCAAAAAGATTGGGCCAGGGGTCCCTGTCTTTGGGCTCCCCAAAAGGCCCATTACCACCAATGCTGGGTAAAGCCCAATTAACCACTTCCTCCACTATAATTGGTGTGCGGAAAGTGGCTCTGGCCAGGAGTTTGAGAGAGAGGCCTCAAAACTGCAGGGCAGCTTCAAGGGACTCCCCCGTATGCAACCCCCCTGGCCCAAAAAGACTGCACCCATCTGTGGGCACCCCAAAAGGAACACTGTTCCCAGTAGTGAGAAAAAACCAATTGGAGCCACTTCCCCCACAGTAATTATCGTGGGAAAAGTGACTCTGGGGAGCAGAGGGTTTTGAGGAGAGCCCCCTAAACTGCTGTGCAGCTTCAGGGCACTGTTCCACACAAAACCCACAAGGCTAAAAAAAATAAATTGGACCAGGAGGTCCAATTCCTGGGGCACCCAAAGCCAAACCTAACTTCACACCAGAGAATCTCTATAGGAACCAAATGCATTACATCCACCTGTCTACTCTATGAAACCTGCTGGCCTGGAACCAATATAAACCCAGTTGCCAATGTCACTGCCACAAAAAAACAATGTGCAGCAAACCCAGATGCCAGCTCTCCAGCTCTGCCCCAAAGAACGCGAGGAGAGCTGGCCAAGCACAACAAGCATGCTGGTTCTGGGTCTCTCACCCAGATGCCAGCTTCCCTGCCACAGAACACACAATCTACAGATGCCAGCTCTCCAGCCCTGGCCCAAACAATGCGGGGAGAGCTGGCCAAGCACAACAAGCATGCTGGTTCTGGGTCTCTCATCCAGATGCCAGCTTCCCTGCCACAGAACATGCAATCTACAGATGCAAGCTCTCCAGCCCTGGCCCAAACAATGCAGGGAGAGCTGGCCAAGCACAACAAGCATGCTGGTTCTGGGTCTCTCATCCAGATGCCAGCTTCCCTGCCACAAAACATGCAATCTACAGATGCCAGCTCTCCCCAAACAACACAACTCTCAAACAAGAGAAGCGGTGGACCACACCTAGCTCCACATCATTCTGTATCTGACACAAAGCAAGAAGCATTTAGACTTACCTTGAGTGATGGATGGTTGGCTGGCCCAGGCTCTTTTGCATTACCCAGGGTGCACCACAAAAAGGCAAGCCAGAGTTGCACCCCAAATGAGGAAGATCACTGGGAGGGCCTCAGATTGTGTGAGAGGAAGGGAACTATTCCTTCTCTCCCTGCTCAGCAGCAACACACCAGCTATCACTATCCCATTGAGGGACCTCAGCATTGGTATGGCTGCTGGCTGCCTGTCATCATCACTGGCACCTCCCTCTTTCTTTCTCCTACCCCTGAAAAAAAAATTGGGTTATCCTGGCTGGGCCTCTGGGTGCTGTCAGGTACGGTTTGGGGCTGCAATGGCCCTTTCAGTATTATTAGGCATGTGTGGATGGGAACTGGGGAAATTTGGATTGCTTTGCAGATTTTAAATCAGCATTCACTTTTGGTTTGGGGATGGATGAGGGGTGGGGGGGGGCACTGTCAATCAATTTGTGAGTGAGTTTTTGGGCTGTCTTTGGACTCTATGTTTAGTGAGAAAGCATTTTACAACCACCTTCCAAATGCGGGCCAAGAGAGGATGCAGGCTGTAATGCATTGAGTTACTAGACTTGAAGAAGGCAACATGCTTTATTGGCAAGTACATCACAAAGAGAACATGGCGGGGCCGGGTCCCCGATTATATACATCTCCCGGAACAACCCTCTTAACTGGCCAGGTCCAGTTAACTTCCCGCCACAGATCTTCATAGGTGGAGTGTATTTACGTCATTACATCCGGTGACCTGTGGTCTCCCACTGGTTACCTCTGCGCGCACGCACACGTGCTGTGTTGTGATTTCAGGGACCGAATTGCAAGACACAACACTCCTCCCCCCCCCCTAGTTCAAGAAACATAGTCTTTCAAGTAAGCCAGTGTCCTTCGTTCCCTACTCGACCTCCTGGGTTTTATCTGGGGAACTGGAGCAGCTGCTGTGGCTTCAGGGGCCGCTGGTTCCTCATTGTGGGGTGAAGCTAGAAGAGTGCTGTCCGGTGCCTGCAGCTGCTCTGGGGCCTCTCTTTGCACCCCCATGGGGGAGAGGTTGCTCCAGCTGCTGCTGGGCTCCTCTGCCCGCAGAGCTGGCATGGCCGGAACTGGCTGGGTGACTTCTGGTGGCGTTACTGCTATTACCCCGCTACCTGCTCCCCCGGTCTCTGCCTGTTCTTCCAGCAAGGTGCGGCGGTGCAGCTGATCAATGTGCCTCCTAAGGATCTGGCTCCCCTCTGACGAGACCTCATAAGAGCAGGACCCTGTGACCCACAGCACCCGGGCTGGTAACCACTCCTGCCCGCTTGCAAAGTTCTTTGCGTAGACCAGATCCCCTGGAAAGAACACCCTGGCGGCTTCTCTTCTCTCAGGGGAGCTGCGGAGGTCCGGGGTCTGGATGCAACCTATCTAGCCTAGTAGTCAACTTCCTCCTCATGAGCAGTTCTGCCGGGCTTTACCTGGTGACTGGGTTGGGGGTGATTTAGTTCCCAAATAGGAAGGCTGCCAGGCTGTGGTCCCAATCTCCCTGTACTATGCGACCCAGGGCCTCTTTGGTGGTGCACACCATGCGCTCTGCTTGGCCGTTGGTGGCTGGATAGAAGAGAGCGGACCGTATGTGCTGGATGAGGTACCTATTCAGGAACTCCTGGAAGTCCCACGAGGTAAAAGCGGTCCCTTTGTCCGTGACTAAGGTCTTGGGGATCCCGTGGGTGCAAAAGACTCTCCGTAGGGCTCTGACCATGGCCGTGGTGGAGGTTGAAGCTACGGGAATCACCTCCAACCACTTCGTGTAGGCGTCCACCAGGATAAAGAATATTTGGTCCTGATATGGCCCCGCGAAGTCTAGATGTAGCCGGGACCACGGCACACGATTGGACTCCTAGCAGTGGACGGGGGCGCTGGGCGGATCTGGCCGGGACTCTTGGCAGGGTATGCACCTTCTAACTCACCCCTCTATCTCTTCGTCCATCCCCAGCCACCATACATAACTACGTGCCAGGGCCTTCATACGCACTATCCCCAGGTGCGTCTCATGCAAGGCTTCAAGCACTTGCTTCTGAAGTGGGGGGGGGGGAACCACCACACTGCTACCCCAGAGAATGCACCCCTTGTGTATGGACAGTTCTTCCCGGTGGCTCTCTGAAACACGGTGACTTCATTGAAGGTGAGTTGGAGGGTCAGCTCTTCCTTTGCCAAAAGCTTTTGCTGTAGCCTTTCGTCCCAGAGGCCCCAGACAAATCAATCTCTCAGGGCTTCCTCCAGCTTGTCGAAGCTGCAGTTTCCCATGATTTGGTGAAGAGCGGCCAGGTAGACAATGGCCGTCTCTCCCACCCCTTGATCTCTCTTGTGGAACAGGAATCGGTGGGCAATGATGGATGGCTGGGGCGAGAAATGCCCAGTCAGGAGTTTGACTACCTCCTCTACTTTTTCGTGGTGACCTTCGCGGGGGCCGAGAGACCTTTGGCAATCTCGAATGTGGCATCCCCACAGACACTCAGGAGCATGTCTTGCTTCCAGCTGTCATCCGTAATCACGTTCATTCGTAGGTAGCAGGCGACACACTCTGCATAGGTCTCCCACCTTTCAGGTTTGGCATTGTCAAACTCTGTGATGTGGCCCGTCATCCCACTTGGGTTTGCCATGGCAGCACCGGGCGCTTCTGCCTCTCTGGGCTGCGTGCCTTCTTCATCTCCAACCAGGTCGGCAATTTCCTGATGGAGAAACTACCTGGCTAGGATACCACTTTTGTTCCCAGTGTAATGTACTGAAGAAGAAGGCAACATGCTTTATTGGCGAGTATATCACAAAGAGAACATGGAGGGCCTGGGTCTCCGATTATATACATCTTCCGGAACAACCCTCTTACTCTTGTCATCCAATCAAGACATGAAACTATGACACCCAATTCAAGAACTATACATCCCAAAGGTTTTACATAGAGATTGTCAGATACTATTTTCATTTTCTTTTTGTTGCTCACAATCTGTGGCTTAAAGGAAGGATAGCCTATATTTGTTTTTTCACAAAAATGCTGAGATACTGTCCAGTCATTTACTTTGTCAATAGGGGACCTGTTTCCTTAAAACCTAGCAAAGTGTTTTGGTTTATTGTGAAGAAGAGGGGATGATTTTATCTCATATATTTGCTTTCCAGTCAAAGAAAATGATTTAGCTGTGATATTGCTCGGCTGAAAATAAAGTCCAAGATATTGCCCAAGATCTTTCTTTTCCCTCCAACATTTCCTTCCACATTTCTAGTATAAGAGAAAACTGCCATTCTCTCTAGTAACCTGCTTACTTCTCTAAATTGCCACAAAAGGCAAGAGAGAAGGAGAGACATATATGGTGGGGTTTTCTAGAAGAAGAGTCTCCCATATCTTCTCCTAACCATATGATAAGCTGTTTTCTGCATATTCTATTGCAGTAGTATAAGACCAAAGACTCCTAGACTTGTCACAGAGCTTTCTTTCCAATTCTGTGATTTATTCAAGCATAGAAGCAATACAAGTGAAAGTGAAATAATGCCTTTTGAAAACATAAACCCAAGTTCCAGTAAAGCAAACTTTACATCATATTTTCATCAAACTTTTCATCGTATTTTCATCGAACTTTTCATCATATTTGTGGCTACAGATTAAGGAGGAATACTAGAGCAGGTAGGTATATAACAGTTACAAAAATCCAGGGCTTTTTTTGTAGCATGAACTCCTTTGCATATTAGGCCACACACCCCTTATATAGCCAATCCTCCTGAAGCTTACAGTAGGCTCTGTACTAAGAGCCCTGTAAACTCTTCTACAAAAAAAGCCCTGCCAAAATCTATCACTTTTCCAATACATTTATGAGTTTTCCATAGTCTGTGACTAACAGCCAAAGCCACTAATATTTTCCTAAGGGTCAATTAGACTTTGCACTTGGTGCTGTGATACAGTGAACAACATCTTAACCTGATTGGAAAGGAAAGGTCCCCTGTACAAGCACCAGTTGTTTCCGACTCTGGGGTGATGTTGCTTTCGCAACATTTTTATGGCAGACTTTTTTACGGGATGGTTTGCCATTGCCTTCCCCAGTCTTTTACACCTTTCCCCCAGCAAGCTGGGTACTCATTTTACCAACCTTAGAAGGATGGAAGGCTGAGTCAACCTTGGGCCAGCTACCTGAATCCAGCTTCTGCCGAAATCGAACTCAGGTCATGAACAGAGTGTTTAGACCACAGTACTGCAGTACTGCTGCTTTACCACTCTGTGCCAAGGGACTGCTTCAACCTGAGAAGGAAGGTGCAAAAAAGGTTCTGGCTTGGATTAACGGCATCTGTTTTGGCAATTAATTAGCAATGGTTGCTTGTATTGCTAATATAAGATAAATAATTACAAAAACTTGCTTGATGGGAATAATGATGGATCCTCTGAGCTCTACATAGAAGAGTGTGTATGTTATAGACTTTTGAATCACTCAGACAAGGAATGGCAATAGTAAAAATGGATGTCTTTACAGGTGTAAATGCTGGAAATCCAGATGAACAAAAGTGAGAATGTTATAGGGAACTCCAGTCAGCACAACCCTTACAAACATTTATCAGCTTAAACAGATGAGAATGGGTGTTTATCATAGACTCTTTCACCTTTTGGAGAAGCTTAGGGTAGCTTGCATGAAGTGATATCCACCAGAACTGTATCTGCTTTGCAATCCTAAGGGAAAGAAAGGGCACTAGGAGAGAAAAAGAAAATGAGGCACAAGCCTCTATGTGAAGCCCTGTGACCACCCCTGAGCTGGCACCCAACTGCAAGAGTCTGACACCCAAGACCCCTGAAGGAGCTCCCCAACCTGAGAGTTGGGCACACAGGCTGGTGTTCCCCAGATGGATCCAGGCCAATGCGTAAAACTGCCAGAAGCTGTGACACATGGTCCATTCTTATCCTGGAGCCCAGCTCTGCGACTGCAAAATAGCCACGTGGTAAATCCGCAGCTAAGGCAGCAATCAGCACCATCCCAAAGAAAAAGAAATGCAAGAAAGAAAAGTGTCTGTCTGATGAGGCTTTACAAATAGCTGAGGAAAGAAGGAAAGCAAAAGGTGAAAAGGAAAAATTCACCCAACTGAATGCAGATTTCCAGAGAACAGCAAGGAGAGATAAGGAGGCCTTCCTGAAGAAACAATGCAAAGCAATAGACGAGAATAATAGAATGGGAAGGACAAGAGACCTTTTCAAGAAAATTGGAGCAATCAAGGGTACATTTTGTGCAAAGATGGCCATGATAAAGGACAAAAACGGTAGGGACTTAACAGAAGCAGATGAGATCAGGAAGAGGTGGCAAGAATACACAGAATAATTATACAAGAATAATTTCAATGTCCTTGACAACCATGACAGTGAAATGACTGACCTTGACCCAGACATCCTGGAGTGTGAAGTCAAATGGGCCTTAGAAAGCATTACTAACAACAAAGCGAGCGGAGATGACGGTATCCCAGTTGAGCTATTTAAAGTCCTAAAAGATGATGCTGTTAAAGTGATGCACAAATTACATCAACAAATTTGGAAAATGCAATATTGGCCACAGGATTGGAAAAGGTCAGTTTATATTCCAATCTCAAAGAAGGGTAATGCCAAGGAATGTTCAAACTATCACACCATTGCACTCATTTCACATGCCAGCAAGGTCATGTTAAAGATCCTACAAGCTAGGTTTCAGCAGTATGTAGATTGGAAACTACCAGAAGTTCCAGCTGGGTTTCGGAGCGGTAGAGGAACTAGAGATCAAATTGCCAACATTCGCTGGATTATGGAGAAAGCATGGGATTATCAGAAAAAAACGTCTATTTTTGTTTCATTGACTATGCTGAAGCCTTTGATTGTGTGGATCACAACAAACTGTGGCAAGTCCTCAAAGAGATGGGAGTACAAGACCACCTCACATGTCTCCTGACAAACCTGTATAAGGGTCAAGAAGCAATGGTCAGAACAGGATATGGAACAACTGATTATTTTAGAATAGGAAAAGGAGTTCGACATGGATGTATATTGTCACCCTGCTTATTTAATTTATATGCAGAGTACATCATGCGGAATGCTGGCCTGGATGAAGCACAAGCCGGAATTAAGATTGCCAGGAAAAACATCAACAACCTCAGATATGCAGATGATATCACTCTAATGGCAGAAAGTGAGGAGGACCTAAAGAACCCCTTGTTGAGGATGAAAGAAGAGAGCACAAAAGTCAGCTTAAAACACAACTTCAAAAAAACTAAGATCATGGCGTCCGGCCCCATCACACCTTGGCAAATAGAAGGGGAAGACATGGAAGTAGTGACAGACTTCACATTTCTGGGATCCAAGATCACTGCAGATGGTTACTGTAGCCATGAAATTAAAAGACATTTTTTCCTTGGGAGGACAGCTATGGAGAACCTGGGCAATATAATAAAAAGTAGAGACATCACCCTGCTAACAAAAGTCTGTTTAGTCAAAGCGATGGTATTCCCAGTAGTAATGTATGGCTATGAGAGCTGGACCATAAGGAAGGCCGAACGCAGAAGAATAGATGCTTTTGAGCTGTGGTGCTGGAGAAGAATCGTGAGAGTCCCTTGGACTGCAAGAAGACCAATTCAGTCAGTCCTAAGGGAAATCAACCCAGACTGTTCCCTGGAAGGTCAGATGCTGAAGCTGAAGTTCAAATACTTTGGCCACCAAATGAGAAGGGAGCACTCACTGGAGAAGATCCTGATGCTGGGAAAGACAGAAGGCAAAAGAAGAAGGGGACAGCAAAAGATGAGATAGCTGGACAGCGTTACTGATGTAACAAACACGAATTTGAGCAGACTTCGGAAGATGGCGGAAGACAGGAGGGCCTGACATCACTTTGTCCATGGGGTCGCAAAGAGTCGGACTCGATTGTGTGACTGAACAGCAAAAAGTCCACAGCTGCCATTTACTTTAACAGTATCTCATGCGCTCCTAGATCTGTCATCTTCATGGGGTCTAGAACAGTAGTCAGCTCTTGTAGCAGCCCTGAAAATTAGGTAAATTTGAGAGATAATTACTTGTAAGTAGCTGCTCTGAGCTTCAAGATTGTATGGGAATTCAAACCCAGGATTTATTTCAAAATCTGCACTAATCTAGTTTTTCTTTTCTTTTTTTAAGAACATGTGTTGCTGGGAGATCCACAAGTGAGGTGTTTTATTTCTTATTATGCTTCATGTTATTGGTACATAGCAAGAAGACCATCATGAAAACTTTAGGGACCTTTTGAAGAAGAAGAAGGAGGAGATTAGATTTATACCCTGCCTATTACTCAGAGCCTCCGAGTGGTTTATCATCTCCTTTCCCTTCCCCTGCCCAGAATCCACACCCTGTGTGGTAGGTAGGACTGAGGCAGCTCTTGAGAGAACTGCTGTTGAGAGAACAGCTCTGAAAGAACTTGTGATTGACCCAAGATTATACCAGCAGCTGCATGTAGAGGAGGGGGGGGATCAAATCTGGTTCTCCCAAATTAGACTCTGTGCTCTTAACCACTACACCATACTGGCTCTCTCTTTAGCAGATGATATGAGAGTTTATGTACAGATAGAGATGTTCATAAATTGTAGGTGTATCACATTGACCTGGAGATAATATATCAGTCTGACAGACTGAAGATGCTGTTGACTTGAGGGGAAATCTGGCAGCAACACCAGATCTCAATCAATGTTGTTCTCCAAGAGGGAGTGCATATCTTTCAAGTATCTTTAGAGGAATTATTGTCAAGAAAATGTCTATAAGGCTGTTCTTGTAACCAATATCCCTCCAAGCTCTGCCTTTTCTTTACAGATTGGTCTGAACCTTTCTATGACCAAGCAGTTTCACAAATACTTTGCACTGAATTTTTTGACTAGTGCTATTAAAAAGCACTCTTCCTTTAGAAATTGCCAGTCTGTTTTTGTAGAAAACAGTTGATTGGCCCTGAGATTGCAAAAACTTACCATGCTGTGTCCCAAGAACAAGAGCTCCCTGTTGCTACTGCCAATTTTCAAATTCAGCAGGATCTGGTCATCAAATAGGACACCGTTACTTCCTCATTTTTATCCTCTTATTCACCATGGATAATGTAAGATTTAAGTAACTGCAAGTTGCCAAACAGGATTTTCTGAGTCATATAAAAATGTGGGGGGTTTTCCCCCTCAAGAGACAATGAGTATGGTTCAGGACCTCAAAGGGAGGAGGAATGGGGGAAGTTTCCAGAGCATGATTCACCTGAGGAGACAGACAAGGCATAGCTGATGTCCAGCAGTCCCTTTATTGAAAGGAAGGCAATGGCATAATGAAATATTAGGCCACTTACTATCCTATCCTAACCAGCTTCACAAAAAAATTGTTGTGTGAAGAAGAGGAACAAACCAAAATAAAATTCAAGGAAACCCACATCAATCTTCTAATCAGTATAATTATGGACAATTCCACTGACTATACATGTTCACCTTTTTTTACATATAATACAAGTTGGTGTGCATACTGGGAAGCTCATAACTATCTACTGAACATGCCTGGTTTTAAATTCATGCTAAAGCCATATATCCAAGAATGAATGATAAATAAATTAACAAGTTTTAGAGTCCCTGTATGTTGTTTATGCTTCCCCAATATGGAAAAATAGCAGGGTCATTTTAGGTGTGGAGAATGGCCCATCCTTCATGACACAGTCCTGATGTGAAATGGGCTGGCGTGTTTACAAATTAAATTTAAACTGAACTACAAAAATTAAGTCTGGCTTGGCCTTTGGATGCAGACAAGTATAGATTCAAGCTCCACCTGTGTTTTGGGATCATTCCATTGATCTTGAACAAAGTTTGGTTTGTCAGTTTCATTTCCATATTGGGAATACTAGCTATCTGTTCCACAAATTAGCATGAAGATTTTATAGGACTTCATAAATTGAAAGATTCTAAAAAGAAATGTAGATGATTTGCAGATTCCATAATAACAAAGAGGGAAGGGGCTCAAAGGATGGCTGTGGATACTGAGTTTTGTAGAATAGTACTGTGGGAGCAGAAGTATAATTGAGTCAGCTTAGAAGTTAAATCATGTAATTTAGAATCTATGCTTTCTTTCTAGTAGCAAGTCAAAATGGTAAAATTTATTTTAAATTAGTCTGCATGTTCCTGATACCCATAATGCCTATGTTGAACAGGTAACTTTGTATTTTATCTTTTCTTTGGTGCCTCAGCATGTAGTCAAAATCAGGACAATCCCACATTCTTTCATATCCTTTTAGAAGGGTATTTGACAAAATACACGAAGAGAATTAATTTCATAAAAGAAACAGACCGCTTGAGCCACAGTTGGCTGGATGAATAACATGTGCAATGTCAGTGGAAATAGAGCAGCCAAGGAAAATGTAGTATAGAATAAAAATAACAAACAAGCCACTTCATAGTTAAGATGGGAAGGCAAATGTTCCCCAAACAATCTCAAATAATTTACAACACACTAATTTTAATGAGGCAGCCCAGAGCATTAAAATAGATGATCTGGCATTTGTTCTAAATAATGGATGGAACCTATAGGTAATATAATATGATTTGTGCTCATGAATATAAAAATATCATAGATTTTCTTTCTATAAAATGAAATTTCTCTAATAGTTATTCATGTCAGGATAATGCAAATAATATATTGAAATTCAGCTTTAATCTTGAACTGAAATATAAGTCTTTCCCTTTTTTGCCATGGAATAACTTAACCTCCTAGCTTTGGAGTACCAAAAAATCTTCTGAGTTAGTTTCAGAATATTTTGTATCTATTTTTGTAACTCAGAATACCAATCTTAACTATACCAGATTATAGATTTAAGCAAAAAAAATGTTATTCTTCACTATAACATGCCATGAAATGCACAACATACTGAGACAAAACTTTTGAACATTTTTGTAGGTGGGATGGGGAAAAAATCTTTCAGTTATTTTTTTCATTATTCCATGCAAAAATATTTGCCAAATCAGGTGTAGCTGTCAAAGTTCTTAAACTTGATTATCAGATGAGTGAGGGACTGGGTAAATAAATTGAAGCTAAGCCCAAGTTAGAAATGCTAATGGTTGGGAGGATGTGAGCCTTAGAGAAGTAGGTTTCCTTGTTCTAGGCAGGATCCTGAAAAATCAAGTTCCTAACATTTATAGGATCTTCTATTTCATTATGATTGCCAGTAGGGATTGAAATGGACTGGAAAAAATTGAGGTTCATGGTTAGTGAGTTTCATGAATCACAAACTTCCACAGACTTCCCTGGTTTATGAACCAGTTCATGGTTTGTGGGGTCCATGATGCAGCGCAGTGCAGAAGTGGGTCCAGAAGGCATTTTAAAGCCTTCTGAGCCCACTTTGGGTTTTAATAAACAGTTACTTGACTTAAGCCAAGGTCTGTGAGTGGGACGGGGCTTTAAGAAAGGAGGCCCTAAATATTGAACTCAGTCTTATTTACAACTCCTGGGTTAGCTTATAGCTCCCCCCCCCACATAGTGCAAACAATGGAGTTTTCAGGACATCCCAGTGTGTTGTCTCTATTTGATGGACTGCAGAGGGACCTGGCTTGCCACAAACTAACACTGGCTAATGCACAGGCAGGTCATCTAGAGATGAAAAAGAGGAAATATGAGGCATTACATGACATGGTTGTCACTTCTATGCAGCATTATGAGCAGGTGGAAGATAAACTTAATTACTTAAGGAGATTGGCTAATCTGCAATGAAGAATTATATCTGAGTCATTGTTGTTAAATAATTGTTGCTTTTACTATTAGGGTTAAGTAGACTTCTTGTCATGGTCACTGGGTGTACCACAAAGTAAAAGGAAATTGAGCTAGGAAATTGGCTTATTTTAATGTTATCTTATGGTTTTGTTATCTTATGGTTTTAATTGTTAATAACAAAATAAGTAAATAATATAAATTATTTGAATAATTTAAAGCCATATAGATGTTCAAAAGCTGTGTGTACTAGACAGTCTATACATAATTTAACATCTTTCTGTCTTTACTTTAGAAATTACTTCATACCAACATTAAAAAGGTTGACACATTGTAAATTAATAAATTTAAAGTATTTAATTTTATTAAAATATTTCTATATATAGTTTAATTTCTGTTATTATTGTTTTTTCCTTCTTAATAAAGTTCATTGATAACAAAATGGTCACTTTTATTTCCTATATTTTCCCTTCCAAACCTTTACACTCAAGAACATTAAAGCCCTCTTCATACAGGCCACTTTTGTATAGTAATGAATCAATTACTAATAGCATAGCAAAATTATTATTTAATCATACTTGATAAAATTCAACACAAATTTTTGCATGTTAATATGATATATTTTAATCCTAAAATAACAACATTAAAATATAGGTAATACCTGTTTAGGAGCCCTGTGGTACAAAGTGGTAAGCTGCAGTACTGCAGTCCAAGCTCTGCTCACAATCCTGGCAGAAGATGGGTTTAGGTAGCCAGCTCAAGGCTGACTCAGCTTTCCATCCTTCTGAGGTCAGTAAAATGAATACCCAGCTGGGGGTAAAGTGTAGATAACTGGGGAAGGCAATGGCAAAGTACCCCGGATTCACTACAAGGCACTGGTCATTACCTTTAAAGCCCTATATGACTGAGGACCTGCTTACCTTAGGGACCGTCTCTCCCCACACGTTCCCCAGAGGATACTTAGATCTGGATCCCAAAATCTATTAGCCATCCACAGGCCGAGGGAGGCAAGACTAAAGTCCACCAGAGAGAGAGCCTTCTCAATAGCAGCCTTCTACTGGTGGAACCAACTGCTGGAGGAAGTAAGGGCCTTGTGGGACCTCGCCCAGTTCCTCAATACCTGTAAGACCACACTCTTCCGATTGGCCTTTAACTGATTCTGAGTTACCATTATTGTAGGAGAACATTTAAGAAATACTGAGGCCATCGGAAGTGAAACAACACCAAATGATGTTAGCACCAGATTGTTTTTAACTGTTGAATTTTAAATTATGATGTATTAATGTTGTGAAATTTTAATTGTGATTGTGATTTTATTGTTGTAAATCACCCTGAGCCTGCTTCGGCAGAGAGGGCGGGATATAAATAAAATAAAATTAAAATGGCTGTTTTGGAAGGTGGACTCTGTCATTATACCCTGCTGAGGTCTTCCTCTCCCCAAATTTCACCCTCTCCAGGCTCCACCTCTAAATCTTCAGGAATTTTGCAACCTAGAGCAGGGAACCCTATCTTGCTTTGTGATTAACAGATAACAGCTCTGTATTTTAGCATCTTCAGTTATTAAGTCAGCTGTGACCCTTATTCTCACATTTGCTCCCATTACCTGTATTTCAGGGAGCTCCTGCTTGGATTCTAAATGGAGTTGTCCCTGATAGCTGCTGATTCAGAAATCCATAGATCAGTTTTAAACTGGAATAGCTTTTTAGGAGTATATTACATCTGTCCTAGCTGCTGGTTAGCTTCCAGATCCAATTCAAAGTGCTGGTCTGTCAAAGACCTACACTGCATGGGACCCTAGACAGGGCTCTTTTTTGTAGCAGGAACTCCTTTGCATATTGGGCCACACACCCCAATGTAGCCAATCCTCCAAGAGCTTACAGTAGCGCTGTAGTAAGAGCCTTGTAAGCTTGGAGGATTGGCTACATCAGGGGTGTGTGGCCCAATACGCAAAGGAGTTCCTCCTACAAAAAAAGCCCTGCGTATAGATATGAGTACTTTCTTTTGCTTATGTTTTCCTGCCTTCTAAACTCAGCAAGGGAAGTTCTTATGAGGTGTTCCTCCTTTCCAAAGATGAGAGTGGTGGACTGTGGAGAAACAGCAAAAATCCTGTGTGGAAAGTTATCAAATATATTTATCAAAAGTGTAAATAATAATTCTATCTAAAAAGGTAACATCCAATGTAAAAAATGTAAAGTTGTGAAGTAAATGTGAGTTTTATTGTATTTATCCGAGAAAACTAGATCTGCTGAATATATATGCCTCTGGGCAGCCTACAAAACCACAAACTTATTTATTTGTTTAATTCATGTATACCCTGTCTTTCTCCCCAATATGGACTGAAAGTGGCTTACATCATTTTCCTCTTCTCCATTTTATCCTCATAACAACCCTGTAAGGTAAGTTAGGCTGAAACAGTGTGAAAGACAAGGTCACCCAGCAAACTTCCATGGCACAAGTGTGAATTCAAACCCTGGTCTCTCAGATACTAGTCTGACACTCTTAACCACTACACCACACTGGTTCTCTATTTGATACCTAAATACCTAGCCAAAGGAGTAGTTTTCTCTCTATGGTTTTCCATAAGTCTCATATTTATATTAGGCAGAAGGATTCAAAATGGATCACATCTGATTTTTTTTTTCTGCTTATGATTGTTCAGTTAGTGGATTATCTAACCACTTGCACTGACCCTTAAATTAGAACCAATGAGATAGAGGCTAATACATAGTGATAAGAGGAACTGTAATGAAATGGACACTGGAGGCAAGAGAAATCTGAAAGCATCATGTGGGAGATTCTTCCAGGTGCAGTACCTTGGTGCCCATATTATTTATTTATTTTATTGTTATATTTCTATTCTGCCTTCCCCCACAAGTGGGCTCAGTATCCATTACTGAGCAGTCCTGTCCAGAAGGAAATCATTAGCTTCAATTTGAAGAGTCAATTTGAATCTGCAACATATAGAGATGGTTTTAAAAAGGAATTAGATAGATTGCCATAGAACAGGTCTAACAACTAGCCAGGATCACCAAAGGCAATCTCTATGTTCAGCAGGATACCTCTGCGTTATGTATGTGGACTCAAGTGAAGACTTTGGGTGTTCCTGCCTGGCTCATTGGAGCCATACGGACTGAGCTTGGGGACTTGGGAACAATGGGCTGCAGGATCCAAATCTCTGCAGCCCTGGATCAATCACAAGCCCCCACCAGTTTGAATGACCCAATAACATGCTTGCACGGGAACCCAGAGATGTATATAAGTTTGATCCTGTTGGCCCAGTACTCAGTCTTGTAATGCAGCTATCTACTATGCCAGGGGTGGCCAAGGGTAGCTCTTCAGATTTTTTGCCTACAACTCCCATCAGCCCCAGCCAGCATGGCCAATGGCTGGGGGTGATGGGAGTTCTAGGCAAAAATAAATCTGGAGAGCTACCCTTGGCCACCCCTGCACTATGCTGTGCTTAATAAAGTTCTTGTTATCACTGTTCCTGAGACTCATCAATGCATAGAACCCACTATACGATACTGTCATGTTCTCAGGGTGCAGGCAGGCAGGAGTCCAAAGCCAGTCCAAGGTCAAAGTCCAGGAAGTCAAGCAGGAGCCAAGTCACCAATGCAGAATTACAAATTGGAATCAGAAGTCAATGTCCAGAAGCCAAAAGGTCAGGGTGCCAAGGAAATCAAGCAGGTCAGGATCAGGAAGGAGCATGGATGCAAGCCAGAGAATAGACTTGTTGCTTCCACAAAGTTACCAGGTCCTGGGTGGGAGCTATATGGAAGTCTCAATCAGCCTGCTCCCTGGGTGGCAGTGACTCTGCTAGAACTCAGGGCTGAGAGATCTGAAGCATCAGTGTGTCTCACGTCTTTGCTCTGAAAGTACTTTCCGGAGCCTGTTTTGAACTCTTGGGATGGGAGGAGGACAGCTTGGAGGAGGTTGATCATCAACAGCTGACACTGGTGCCTGGAGAGTGATTGATGGGCCAGCTGCTGTTTGTTCAGCTGAGGAACTGGCTGGCAACTCTTCCAGGTTTGTTAACCCTTCCAGCTCCACCTTGTCAAGGCTCATGACAAATACTCTGAATACTGGAACTTGGAGGCAACAACATGGAAAAGCTGTTTCTTGGCCCTTCAGGGCAGCTGGTTGACCACTAGGTGGTCCTTAAATTCTTAAGATGCCTGACTAGATGGACACCACCAGATGTTGTGTCAAGCACGCTTATTTCTGTAACATGATGGTTCCTTAGACAATGAGCAGGTCACCGGCTCTTTACTGCTCCCCCTTTATTTACAGCCATTGGGCAAGTAATAAATCCATCTGACCCAAGGATGTTTATGCTACAACCTGGCTGGTACCACTTTCAAGCTGCCTCTCCCACAGGTTCACACAGACCACTCTTATCTTCTACTAGAGAAGTGTGAGAATGGGAGATGTTTTTAATAGCCCAAATTCCTTAGTAATAAAAGAGATAGTGTTTAGCAACCTTTGAACCCGTGACTCAAGTATGCATCTGTAATGTAACCTTTGAAGATATTCTATATAGCAACTGTGTAACTTTGTATACATCATTACTTTCAAGGTTTGTGTCGTTGGTACAGCTTCTGAGTTTCTAACAATAAAGCAGCTTTGATTTAAAGACAAAAGACTGATTATTGAGAAATATCAACGCTTGACATTTTGGGAGTAATCTCACTTGGGGACGTAACTGAATTGGACACTTTCTACCCAAATGGCGGAGAGTGCTCTAGATAATGGAGAAGCCCCTGAAGACCAATTGGTGAAGATCAAGGACCCGACACAGCCCCGACAAACTCTGTGGCACGTACTCGACGCCAGGAGGCTGGTTGGGTGAGGGTCTCCGCTGCATATACAGCGGCTATTTATTACCCTGAGGGACCTACAACAGGGGCCTAAAGCAGTGCGAGAGTATGCAGCCGAAGTGCGAGCCAGTGTAGCCAAAGTGCGAGGGTGGAATGAACAAATGAAGATCAAGCAGTTCCAGAGGGGCCTGAATGCCAGCGTACTGAATCGAACCCTCCAACAGGCTCGCCTTACCACACTGGTAGGGTGGGTGCAACTGGTGGGTGAGGTGGAAACCAACATGAAGAGAGTGGCTCTCCAGTGTCAATAGCAGCAAGCGGTTAAGGGGGGGGCCTGAGTCTCGGCCAGGGGCTAAAGCAGAAGGGCGGAAAGCAAGTCAGTCTAGGGGAGCAACTAAACCAGCCACCCCTAGACATTGCTTTCGGTTACCCAAACCATATGGCGGCCAACTGCCCTGAACGGCCTCGAGGCCCCCTCCTCACTCTGAAGAGACCACCGCACCCAAGGTGAAAAAGGCGGAGGGGAGAGCAAAAGAACCTTCGAAGGGCAGTTTAGTGTCTGCAACCCTATGGGAGGAAGAGATCATCATTGTTGATGAGCTGGGATAAGACGACTGGGGAGATGAGCCAGCGGGAAATGAGGGCGACCTGCACTGGGAGGTGCCGAGCAGCTGGTCGTGGAGTTAACAGCACTGCTGATGGTGAGAATTATGGGGATCTTGTTTTTCATCCCACTGACTTTACTAAACTCTAACCTCAAACATTTTATACATGCCAGAGCACTACTAGATTCTGGGTGTACCAGAGACATAATCACACCCAAATTAGTAGAAGCTCTGGGATTCCCTATGAGTCCACTTCCCCACCCCATACAATTTGAGCAAATGGATGGGACAGTGATGAAGGGGGAACCTTGTACGGAGCAAACCCAAGGGGTACCGATGGAAATAGAAGACCACTGGGATACAGAAAATTTTGTTGTGGTCCCCTCATCATCATTTGATATTGTCCTGGGAGTTGGATGGCTGGCAAAACATGAACCCAACATAAAATGGGGGGACCAAATCATAGACTTTAGAGATGGGAGGTGCAAATCCCACCAATGGAACGGGGAGTGGGGACCGGAACCACCCCCCTAAATGAAAAGCTATGCCTCACTATAGAAGAGGTGAAATCGATTCTCCATGAATACCGAGACATAAAACAAGTGTTTAGTGAAGAAGAAGCGAATGAGCTTCCCCCGCATTGAGATACAGACTGTGCTATAGAATTAATTCCAGGGCAGAACCTCCCTCGAGCTAAACTATATTCCATGGTGTGGGCTGAGAAAGCAGAACTCCACAAGTTACTAGACAAGAACTTAAAACGGGGGTTCATCAGACCGGCTACTGCCCCCCATGCTGCCCCTGTACTATTTAGGAAGAAGAAAGAAAGACGGGGGGGCGGGCTCAGGCTTTGTACGGATTTTCAGGGGATCAATGCGATTTTGACCTCGAATGCGTACCCCATACCCCTAATAAAGGATTTATTAAGCACCGTGTCAGAGGGAAAGATTTTCACCAAGCTGGATCTGAGAGATGCTTACTTCCGGCTGCGCATAAAGGAGGGAGATGAGTGGAAGATGACGTTTAACATGCCGATGGGGCAATTCAAATAATTAGTCATGCCATTCAGAGTACAAGGGGACCCGGGAGTCTTCATGAACTTTATAAATGAGGTCCTGCGAAAACATTTGTACCAAGGGATAGTGGTGTACCTGGACGATATAATTATTTATTTGAACGACCTCCCCTCCCATGTGAAATTTGTGAGAGAAGTATTAACAACTCTCTATGACAATCAATTGTATGCAAAATTATCAAAATGTGAATTCCATAAGACTGAATTGGACTACTTAGGTTACAGAGTGCGGGGGAAGGGTTTGGCAATAGACCCTGCCAAAATACAAGTAGTACTGGATTGGGAACCCACGAGGACACGTAAACAGCTCCAATCCTTCATCAGATTCGTAAACTTTTATCGTAATTTTTTACAAGGGTTTGCACACACCATGCTCCCCTTGATGGACCTTCTCAAAACAAAGGGGAAAGGTCCAGAGGCCAAAAGGCTGGGAGCAAAGTTAAATTAGACAGCAAATTGTCAGGAAGCCTTTAACAAATTAAAAAAGCTGTTCACCAGTGAACCTATTCTAATTCACCCCAATAAATTAAAACCCTTCGTGGTTCAATGTGATGCCAGCGATGTCACTGTGGGGGCAATTCTCATGCAAGCAGACGAGGTGGGGTCCCTAAAACCATGCTCTTACATCTCTAAGAAATTATCTCAAGATCAAAGGAATTTGTCAGTGTGAGACAAAAAAGCTTTTGCTGTAACATTCGCCCTAAAGACATGTTGTTCTTGGCTAGAAGGGGCGAGCATCCTGTTTGAAATATGAACAGACCATAAGAATCTGGAAGCCCTTACTGGTCGTAGGAAACTGACTGAGAAACACATCCTATGGGCGGGATTCTTTGCTAAATTTGATTTTAAGCTGAAGCACATCCTGGGATCTAAGAATTTTCTAGCCAATGCATTGTCCAGGCTTGTTTTTAAAAACAAAAGACTCTCTCGGCTTGACTTTGAGAACAAAGATTTAAGAAAGGTGCAGTAGTCCACGTCTGCTCCTTGCTCGCTGGTGGCTGACAAGACCAATGCAGGACAGGCAGGTCCGGCCACAGTGGCTGCAGGGAAAAGTCTAATTTGGGGTTGGTGCTGTAGCAGTACGATTCTTCCTCAATCTCCTTTTGTCCTCAAGAACAGCTATGCATGCATTCTCAAAGGAAGAGACAGCCTGGTGGATGGTGTGCCTCCATGCTTTGCGATCTGAGGCTAGGTCAGACCACTGGTGATGGTTAATGCAACAGGTACCTGCTAACAATATCAAAAGCTTTGGTAAGGTCGACAAAAGTCACATATAGACCCTTGTTCTGTTCCCTGCATTTCTCTTGGAGCTGCCTGAGAACAAATACCATGTCTGTGGTGCTCCTGTTAGCTCTGAAGCCACACTGGCTCTCTGGGAGGAGTTCTTCTGCAATGGTTGGCACCAGTCTGTTCAGGAGTATTCTAGCAAGGATTTTGCCTGCAATGGAGAGCAGGGTTATCCCCCCAGTAGTTGGAGCAGTCTGACTTTTCCCTTTTGTTCTTATGTAGAGTAATGATGATTGCATCGCGAAAGTCCTGAGGTAGTGTTTCTGGAGAAGGATCTGTGAGGCAACTGGGGTCCTCAATTCTTGACTGGAGTTTTGCCTGGAAGGCAGCTTTAACTTCGGCTGACTGAAGGCTGCCAACCTGAAACTTCCTCCGGGGGATACCGCCTCTCCTGGGTGTAGATTTAAAATGAAGATGGAGATTGCAGCGTACAAGACGATGATCCGTATGACATTCTGCACTGGGCATAAGACATCTCGAAGGTCTCTCTGGCGCACCAGAATGTAGTCAATAAGGTGCCAATGCTTGGACCGTGGGTGCATCCAGGTTGTCTTCAGACTGTTCTTCTGTTGGAAGATAGTGTTGGTGATGGTGAGCTGATGCTCCGTGCGGAATTCTAGCAGGAGGCGCCCGTTATCATTGCAGCTGCCAATGCCGTGTTTGCCAAGAACTCCTTTCCAGGCTTCCGAGTCTTTACCTACTCTGGCATTGAAGTCGCCAAGGATGATCACCTTGTCCTCTGTAGGGGTCTTCCATACGAGGTTACGTAGATCAGCATAGAACTTGTTCTTTTCTGCAGGATCTGCTTGAAGGGTTGGGGCATACACACTAAAGAGGGTTGCATGCTGCTTGTTTTGAAGTGGGAGGTGCATAGACATGATGCGATCTGAGTGACCTGTTGGCAGGTTTTCGAGTTTAGAGGCAATGGAGTTCCTGATCATGAAGCCAATGCCAGAAAGGTGGCTCTCAGCCTTTGACTTACCCAACCCGTAGAGGGTATAGCCAGCACCATATTCTTGAAGACTACCTTCCTCAGGGAAACGGACCTCACTGAGAGCTGCTATGTCGATATTCAACCTGAGAAGTTCATGGGCAACTAGAGCAGAGCGTCGTTCAGGGCGACCACTGTCTACTGTGTCAAGCATGGTTCTGATGTTCCAACACGCAAGCTTTAGTCTTTGCACACTTTGTGAGGCAGGTGCATGCCTTTTCTTTGTTGTTATTTTTAGACCACAAGTAAGGATGCCCGTTGACCGCGGCTAGCCAACTGAGGGGGAGGAGACGAGCTTTATTTAGGCCACCTTTTCTAGGCCCCTCTCCATACGGAGCAAACAGTGCTGTCCCTAAATAGGGCTGCTTGGTCGTTCAGGGTGCTGCCGAAAAATGCTTTTGTCTCCGGGTCAGCATCAGGCGACCAATACCCTGAACCGCCTACATGCACTATCGGGACTGCAGCTTCCAGTGGCATCTTCCACCTGCCGTTTCGCCCCTTGCCCATCGCTGCAGGACTTGGTATGTTGTGGGTTGTGGATGTGGATACCCTTCAGGCCTGTGCAGAGCAATTTTTAGGTGAAGCGCAGTGTGCGCAGTACCGGCTCCACCCTTTCACCATGGGGTCATCTGCCATGGCCCAGTAATCTGGGATGCCGGCAGCGAGTCCTCCAGGTGGTAGATGTTACATTAACGAGCTCTGTCTGCCCGGGCTTGATGTTAGAGTTTTCCTTCTCTTGGCTGGCGAAGTTGGTGAGCCCAACCTGCCCATCCGGTTATACCGCTGGACATTCGGTCGCACCATGACGTGGCAAACTCTGTGAAAACGGGGGGGGGGGGGGAGGCAGCGAGAAGGTGTTGCCACAGATGCAGTAATGTAGGAGAGGCCATTGCAGTGACCATCTGCCAGGCATAGCCAGACAGTACCACGCAGTGTTCACTACACCGAGAAAGGAGAGGCAATGTATTGTGCATGCACTTTCCCTGGGGGCGGGGCAGGACACACAGTGGGAGCCCCCCCACCCCCCCAAACAAAAGACTGATTATTGAGAAATATTGACGCTTGACATGTTGCCATGATCCTCCTGCCTCAATTCTGTTGCCTTTGTCCCTAGCCTAGTTTCTCTGCCTTCTTGGAGAAATTCTGTAGTTGCTTCCATAAAAGTTAGGAAAGGTTCAGCCAGAGAATGTGTGTGAAAGAGATAAAGAAGGTTAGACTGGACGGGGAGGCAAGAGTGAATCTCATTTTCACATTTCAGATTCAGTTTTACTCATGGCATGTAATAGCCAGCTAACTCAGCAATAGGAAGGATAAGACAGAGAGATTAATCAATCAAGCATTGTATGTATTATTCTAGGATGATTCAGTTCAATCAAAGCACCATGCCTTGATTTTATCAGCTTCAATCTAGTCTAACAAAAGGGGCTTCCAGAGACAGAAAAATTTATAAAGAAAGGAGACTATTACAATGGTGACCTGACTGTCTGGTTCTAGGCATCCTTGGAAATCATTCCTTGACTTCCGGTTTCGGCAACATGCCTGTAGCAGCGGCTTGGACCGGCGCGTCCAGAGCCTCTTCTACATCGGACATCCAAGGGGTTCCCCACAAAGGGATCGCTGTTCCGATCACCATTTTTAAATGGCACAAGGGTTGACTGCCGGCTTCCTAACTTCCCTTTTCTGTTTTGAGAGATTCTTCACTGGTAATACAAGCTGCATCTATACTACTTGAAATGTAAGTGTCCTTTCTTTCTTCTATGCTGATTCTTAAGGCATCTTCATTTACAAGCAGGAAAACGGAGATCAGCGGCTAAAGCAGAATTTATGTGGAGACAAAAGACAGAGAGTGTGTGTGGGGGGGGAACTCCTTCAAGGCTTCTAAGAGTTTCTGCTAATCTGGTGATTTAATTATACCTGCGTGAAGAAAATGCACCAATTCTTAGTTTCAGAATAGACTTGATGGCTGAACTTAATTAAGTTGTTTTAAATGAAAGTTTGGAGAGAAAGACTTGACTTTGGGAAGGTTGTGTCTAAGCATACACAGATGTGAAGGACAGCTGACTTAAGTAACTTCCAGTTGGAATTGAAGTGCTCTGAACAAATATATATGAGCCTTGATTTGACTTTTAAATTCTAGTGGGTATTGGATATTAACCCATAAAGCATAACAGGATTCCTGGCTGAAAGAAGAACATTTGTATCAACTTTTAAAGTGGATTATAATTCCCTGTTTTGGATGTTATGGATATAACTTTTTAACTTTGTTTTCATTTTGGGGTTGTTGTGTGTGTTTTTTTGCATTCTTGGTTGGATTAGTTTTGATATGGTTTGAATACTTCTGGTTCTGGATCTATTTTGTATTTATTTTTTTTTCATTTTTTCCCTCTTTGCCTATTAAAGTTGGAGTTTTTCTTATTTTTACTATCTTTTTGCCTTTCTTTTTTCATTGGGACTGCATGGCTTTATCTTTTCCTTGAATTATGGGTTTGATTTTTAACTTCTGATCTTATTTTTGGGATTACAAATAGGGCATTCACCCCTGGATTATAAATTTGTACTCTGAAGTTGCTGAAAGATTTGACAGTGACTTGAGCTTCAAGTGCACTTTCGTTGGCAGAGGACTTGTTATAGTGAATTGCATTTGTTGTAGTGAGCTGAATTGTTGAGGTTTTGTGGTATCAACTGTGTTTTTCTATAAAGTCTGTTTATTATTAATGACTATTGTTTTGGGTACAGCAAATTGTGGATGAAAACTAGAAGGTTGTTTTCCTTTTTAAACTATTTTTAACAAGGCGCTGTCTGGCAGAAATTAGCTTATCAGTTATAAACAGTATTACTGAGTTCCAAAACAAAATGTGAAGAGGCAATATACAGATTAGGTGCTGTGACTGCAGTTAATCTAATAAGAATGGAAAATAAAACTGTGATTGGTTTTGAAGAAACAGTAAAAAAAAAAAAAGAAAATCGAGAAGGAAAGCCACCAATGTCTTCACTCAGCACTCCAGCTGGGCCAGGAAAGTTCACAACTATTCAAGGAGACATGAAAGAGATGCAAAACACCCTACTGACTGCCATCACACAACTGACTAGTAAAGTAGAAAATATTGGTGAACAGATGGCAGAGATCAAGCAAGAACTTTTGGAGAATAGTAAACAGACTGCAGAGACTAATAAAGCCTTAAAAGTATTAGACCTTCAGGTGACAGCGAATACACAAAAGGTGGAACAACTGGGAAAAGAACAGAACATACATGAATCTAGACTTTTGCAGTTGGAAGTGGAGAGAGCTGCCTATATGCTGAGATTTCAAAACATACCAGAAGAGAAAACTGAAGATTTACAGAAAATATTAAGTGAAGTCTTGGTTGAAATTTTACAGGTGACCCCTCAAAGGATGGAAGATGAGTTTGATCAAGTAAAATGGGTGCCATCAAGCTATACTAGAAGGAACAAACTACCTAGTGAAGTACACCTGAAGCTAACAAGAAAAAAGACTAGAGAGGCTATTTTGAAGCAAGCAAGCAATAAACCTGTGATGATAGCGGGAAACGGGGTGTAAATTTTAAGAGAGCTGCCTTGGCCAGAGAGACAAAAGAGGAGAGAAAATCAGGCATTAACAGATTTTTTGAGAGAAAAAGAAATACCATACACATGGCTAATGCCGGAAAGCCTTCTTTTCACCTATCAGGAGAATAGGTACAGGATCAATTCCATTTTCAAAGCTCAGAATTTTTTGGATAGAGTGAAGGAAAAATAGGGCAAGAAAAAGAAAGATGATGAAGAAGAGGAAGAAAGTTCTGATGAAGAGAACCCAAATGAACCATGGAGATATCGGACAAGACAGCACACCAAAAAAGATAAGAAAGATAGTGATAAGGAAAACCCATAATGGCTTCAATAGTATCCATTAATGTGAACGGACTTAACTCCCCTGCCAAAAGGAGAAAGACTTTCAGATACTTGACAAAATTGGAAATGGACATAATTTGTTTGCAGATTTAGAAGATTATATTAAACAGAATAATCTTAATAAATTTACAAAGGAGCAGCACAAAAATTTAAATGAACCAATAACAATAAGAGAACATGGAGATGTAATGGCATCTCAAAAGAATGGCAAGGCTCCGGGCCCAGATGGACTACCTGCAGGATTTTATAAGGCCTATGAGGAATCCTTACTGTTACCATTTAAGCATCTTTTGGAAAAGATTTAAGATGAAGGCCAAATAGCGGCTTCCTGGCAGGAAGCTACAATATCTTTAATTCCAAAAGAAAGTGCTGATTTGAAGGATAAAAAAAACTATCATCCAATCTTTCTTTTAAATGTGGATTATAAAATCTTTGCTGCAATATTGGCTCAACTTTTGAAGAAATTCTTACAGTCTATAATACATCAAGATCAAGCTGGGTTCTTCCCAAGAAGATATTTGGAAGACAATGTTAGAACAGTTTGTAATATTTTGGAATATTATGAAACTCATCCAGAGAAACAATTGGCTTTAATCTGTTTGGATGCAGAGAAGGCCTTCAATAATGTTCGTTGGCAATTTATGTTACAGCAATTGAAAGGTATGGAGTGTTTTGAAAATTTTCTGAGAGAAGTAGAAGCAATATACTGTCTTCAAAGTGCAAGGGTGACAGTGAACAATGAATTAACAGAAGCAATTAATATTCAAAAAGGTACAAGACAAGGCTGTCCGCTGGGACTTCCGGGATCAGAAAATGGCGAGCTGAGCTGCTTTCCTTAACGGGGGCAGGCGGGCACTTCTGTTTGGGGTAGTAGAAGGCAAATCAATGCCTACTGTCTACTTTTCTCAGCTAGAGAATTGTCCAAGATATGCACAGATACTTTGAGGAGACTTACCTTGGCTGAAAGGGAGTCCTGGGGGGAGGAGGGGCTCCTTTGAGGCTTTGAGGGATCTCCGGAGAGAAGTTGCATATTCATCATCTGTAGAAGTTTTCAGAGTCATTTATTTGACATAAGCTCAACAGGATCCGAATCTTCTTTTACAACTTTAAACGTCTAAACTACAAAAGACTGGTGTTGATCTGGATACACTACAAGAAAAAAGGTACTGATTGCTATATTTCACTCCGGGATTAATTAAAGTTAAACAAAACAAAATTAAAAGGTGGGAGTTGGAAATAATGGAAGCCTGAAAGGAAGAGAAGAAAAGGGGCTAAATTTGAACTTTGTACATTTAAAAGACAGTGCTAAAAGGAGAAAGGAATTTATTGTTTAGTCTATCTGCGGATGAGGAGGCTGCCCCATCGTCATAGATCTGCAGCACTCATAGTCAACACAGAAAGTATGTCAGACATCGTGAGATTTCTCTACCAGTGAAACGAGACTTGGTGGCAAGAAAAGCAGGAAGTACCAGAGGAAGAAGAAGGAATCAAGAGAAGTAAACAGCCTACTCTAGGATTATAATATCAGAGAGAAACATCGGCGGCCATTGCTGGGAGGACAAAGTTTTAACAACAAAAATAATTGCAGAATTTTTGGAGGAAGATACTGAAGGGAATACACTATATGTATAGAGTGAACTCACCCTATGCCAAGAAAAATAATTTGCCAAGAGATGTTGTTATAAGATACATGACAAAAGAAATGGTGGGAGAGATCATGAATAAAAAATTTGAAAAGACATTGATAGTAAGAGGCAGCAGAGTAAGAATTATGAAGGAGTTGCCAAGGCAAGCGATAAATGATAGAAGAACATATAAAAAACTGACAGAAAAATTACAGGACAATGACACGAGGTTTAGATGGATAATACCTGAAGGTCTGAGCTTTGAACTTCAGGGGAAAAGAATCACAATCACAAATGCACAGCAACTGCGTACATTTTATGAAGAACATAAAGAATTTTCACCATGATGGATTACAAATTATTGTCTTGGAATGTAAATGGACTAAATTCACCACAAAAAAGAAGGGCAACTTTTCATTGGATTAAAAAACAAAACTGTAATATAGTTTGTTTAAAAGAAGTGCATATTAAACAAAAGGATTACAAATTTTTATGGAATAAACAATTGGGGTTAGAATTTTTTTCATTGGCTGAACAGAAGAAAAGAGGAGTGATTTTTTTATATTAAGAATTGGAGCCAAAATTAGTATTTAAACATGAAGATGGAAGATTTGTTGCAGTAGAAATAATTTTAAATGCAAAAAAAAGTTGTTATTGGGACTGTATGTGCCTAATGGTGCAAAGGATGTTTTTTAAAAGACATTATACAACAATTTGATGAACTGACTTATGATCAAGTTTTGATAATGGGAGACTTTAATGGAACAATTAAGAATTCACTGGATAGGTCTGAGGGGGAAAGAAATAATAACAAAGAAAGAAAATTGCCAAAGTCTTTTTTTTAACTGGTTAAACAAGAAAATTTGGAGGATATATGGAGGAAATTTAACCCTGAAGTGCGGGACTATACTTTTTTTTCAGCAACACATAAAACTTTTTCCAGAATTGACATGTTGTGGGGTACTAAAAACTTAGGTCTTATAACAAGGAAAATAGAAATATTACCCAAAATTGGGGCTGACCATAACCTAATAATGTGGATTACAAAATTGTCTAAGAAGCTGAGAAGATGGAGATTGAATGAAGATCTACTACAGAATAAAGAAATAGTGACATATCTAGAAAATGAAACTAAAGCTTTCTTTCAAGTGAATGACACAGAGGATATAGAATTTCAGATGGTCCGGGATGCTTATAAAGCAGTAATGAGAGGAATATTGATTACTTTGAATAATAAAGATAAGAGAGCAAAAGAAAAACAGTTGTTGGACATTCAAAATGAAATAAAGAAAAAAGAAGGGGAGTTGAGAAAAAGGCCAGGGAAAAAGAAAATTATAAGGGAAATTACGATATTACAAACGCAAATGAGACATTTGTTAAATAAAAAATTGGAACAGAATTTGAAAAGACTGCAGCAGAAATCTTTTGAGGGAGCAAATAAACCTGGAAAGTATTTGGCTTGGCAACTGAAAAAAAAAAGGAGAGAATAAAATTATTAATAAAATTGTGGTAGATGGAAGAGAGGTGGTTAGCCAAGAGGGAATAAAAAGAGAATTTTTTAAGTATTATGCCAACTTGTTTAAAGGTATTAAAATAAAAAAAGAAAAGATGGATGAGTATCTATAAAAGATAAAAATAGAACCCTTAAAAGAAAATATGTGAATTGTTTTGAATGATCCAATTGAAAAAATTGAAATTGAAGCAGCAATTAATGTAATGAAAAATGGAAAGGCACCTGGGCCAGATGGATATACTGCTAAATATTTTAAAACCTTTAAAGATGAGTTAATACCGAAATACTTTAAGAACTGCACCTAAGAACTGTCCTCGCACCTTAAGAACTGCACCTGAACTTTAAGAACATTACGAAGCACTACCGACATCTACAAACTTTGGCACTCAATTTTAACTTTTTAACATCAATTAACAGCACTTAAGAACAATGTCCTACTCTACCTTCCTTAATTTATTATCCTCGTTTCCTATCTGTTAATGACCATTAATTAGAATTATTATTAATTAATTAGAGATTTGTACTTTGATTAGCAACTGGATTTTTATTATGTATTATGTATTTATTTATTTAAATGCATATCGATCTATTTATTTATTTATTTATTGTATTAGCATTTCAAATTGGATAGGGGACTCTATTTTATTGAGGTGCTAAGAGAGATATTACTTGACTAATCAATTAGAGGGAGGATTAGGGGGTCTTAATAAAAATAAAACTGACTAAACTACAGCGAGTCAGACAATTAGGAACCGAGGGTGGAGGGTGGACTAGGGACTTGTGCTGTGAACTTAGATAACCTAGTTAGGTGAGTACGGCCATTCAATAATATAATACCGGAGCATAGGTGTGGATGCCCGGCCAAGGGATTCCAGTGCTCCTGGGGAGGGGAAGGTATGACGGTGGGAATGGATGAAGGTGTAAGGGAAGGAGGCCGAGACAAAACAGTGCTCGGCCCCCTTCCAGTCTACTTCCCATCCCAATGGTGACAGGTAGTGGGACCAAGAGGAATTGCCCGCTTCTGACATTGGTGTTATGCAATTCCAGGTCTGTAAATAATAAGACCGAGACCCTTAATAATAATAATAATAATTTTTTATTTCTATCCCGCCCTCCCCGCCGAGGCAGGCTCAGGGCGGCTCACAACATAAAATACACTGTACATCAATTATACTTAGCGACTTCCTTCTCCGGCAGGACGTAGACCTGGCTTGCGTGACCAAGACCTGGGTGCAGGAGGGGGAGACGGTAGCTCTCTCCCAGATGAACCCCCCCTGGGATACTCGGTTTTCCACCAATCGTGGATTAGCGGGCTGGGGGGAGAGGTGGCGCTATTCATATGGGAGGGTTACTCCTTCCGGGCTCTCCCGGCCCCAACGATTGATGACATTGAATGTGCCGGCCTGGCGTGGGATGTCGGAGAGGGGTTGGCGATCTGGCTGGTGTACCGTCCGCCTAACGCACCAGCCAGTGCCTTACCATCCCTGATGGAGGCGGTGTCGGGCTGGGTGTTGGAGTACCCAGGGCTTATGGTCCTGGATGACTTCAATGTCCATGCCGATGACGCGGCCTCCAATCGGGCAATGGATCTAGTGTCTTTCATGGTGACACTGGGACTCTCTCAATTTGTTATGACTCCTACGCATCAGGCGGGCCACACATTAGACCTGATCTTTGTGTCCAGGATTCGGGTGAGCAAAATCACAATGGAGGTGGTGCCATGGTCAGATCACCTAGCCCTCAAGGCCTGTATGGAGACGCCACCCCAACCCTGTAAGGGCAGAGAGCCTAATTTGGCTCGCCCGCGGAGCCTGATGGACCCAGAACGGTTCCAAATGGCTCTTTGGGATCCCTGGCGATTCCCTTGATGCCCTGGTTGATGCTTGGCAAGATTGGCTGTCCGGGGCAATCAACGAGATCGCACCTCAACGTCCTCTACTCCCTCGTTTGAGGCTGGCTCCATGGTACACCTTGGAGTTACACTGACTGAAACAAGGACTCAGACGACTAGAGAGGCAGTGGCGGCGCACTCGTGACGAAGCGGTGAGAACATCCTATAGATCGTTTATGAGGTCTTAGGAGATGGCAGTCAAGGCTGCAAAGAAAGATTACTTCGCAGCCAGGATTGCGTCTGCAAATTTGCGCCCGGCACAATTGTTTAAAATAATTGGATATTTAACTACTTCCCCAGGGCAGGCCAAATGTTAGAGAATTAGAAATAGGCTGTGAGGCTTTTGCAAAAATTTTTGCAGACAAAATCATGTTGCTCCGCCAGGACCTGCCCATCACATTGGATACAGTACACGAACTGGAGGCTCCGTGCCTGTCTTCTGGTTTAGTCTTGGATCACTTCGACCCACTCAGCCTGGAAGAAGTTGACGGAATTCTCTCCTCTGCGTGCCCAACAACTTGTGATTTGGACCCGTGCCCCTCTTGGCTAATTAAATCTTGCCCGAAGGAGCTCAAATGTCCTTTATGGGACATCATAAATAGATCCCTCCTGGAGGGGCATTTTCCAATGCCCTTAAAAGAGGCTCTGGTCCGTCCCCTCTTGAAAAAAAGTACAGCAGACCCAGCTGAATTGGCAAACTACCGACCGGTCTTGAATTTACCGTTTTTAGGTAAAATTATAAAGAGGGAAGTGGCGCTGCAGTTGCAGGGTTTTCTGGATGACGCTTCCATCCTAGACCCTTGCCAGTCTAGTTTTCACCCGGGCCATGGGACGGAGACAGTGCTGGTCGCCTAGGCAGATGACCTCCAACGGCATCTGGATCGAAGTGGTGTGGCGGTGCTGATGCTGTTAGACCTGTCGGCTGTGTTCGACACGGTCGACCATCGGCTACTGGCCCGCTGCCTCGCTGATGTTGGGGTTAGGGGGTTGGCCCTACAATGGCTCTCCTCCTTCCTCAAGAATCGGGGACAAAGGGTGGCAATCGAGGGTGAGCTGTCCCAGAGGCACACACTACATTGTGGGGTGCCTCAGGGAGCAGTTCTCTCACCGATGCTATTTAATATCTACATGCGCTCCCTTGCTTAGATCGCCAGGAGGCATGGGCTTGGGTGCCATCAGTATGCAGATGATACCCAGATCTATCTGCTAATGGCCGGCCGGCCTGGTTGCACCCCAGAGAACTTGGACCTGGCACTGCAGGCCGTAGCAACTTGGTTAAGGCTGAGTGGGCTGAAACTGAATCCAGCGAAGACAGAGGTCCTTTGCCTGGGTCGGGGCGCTCTGGGAGGGGAAATACCTCTCCCGGTTTTTGACGGGGCGCCATTGAAAGCGGCATGCCAAGTCAAGGGCCTGGGAGTTCTACTGGAGCCTTCACTATCAATGGAGGCCCAGATAGCAGCCACTGCCAAGACAGCCTTTTTTCATCTGAGACGGGCAAGGCAGTTGGCCCCCTTCCTAGAGCACCAGGACCTGGCAACAGTGATTCATGCAACGGTCACCTTGAGACTGGATTACACTAATGCCCTCTACATGGGGCTGCCTCTGTGCCAAACCCGGAAGCTGCAGTTGGTGCAGAACGCGGCTGCTAGACTGTTGCTGGGGCTCCCAAAGTGGGAGCACATACAGCCGGGGCTGCGTGAACTGCATTGGCTGCCAGTTACACACCGGATTCGTTACAAAGTGCTGGTTATTACCTTTAAAGACCTATATGGCCGAGGAGCTACCTACCTTAGGGACCGTCTCTCCCCATATGAACCTCAGAAAGCACTGAGGTCAGCAGGGAAGAACCTGCTGACTATTCCCGGGCCGAAAGAGGTAAAACTACAGAGTACCCGTGCCCGGGCCTTCTCTGTTGTGGCTCCACACCTATGGAACCAGCTTCCGGAAGAAATGCGGGCCCTGCAGGATTTTGAACAGTTCCGCAGGGCCTGCAAGACTATCCTTTTTCGAATGGCCTTCACTGACTAAAGAGAGAGGCTGCTAAGTAAACTTACCATCTGTACAATAGCACCAGCATATTAATATTAATTTTATCATTTTAGAATTTTAATATAATTTTAATTAAATTGTTAATTTAGTCTTGTCAATTACTGTATAATGAATGTATTGATTTGTGTTGTTAGCCGCCCTGAGCCTGCTTCGGAGGGGAGGGCGGGATATAAATAAAACGATGATGATGATGAAATTGCAGAAGTTGATTAATATGATAAGAATGAAAGGGAAAATACCAAATACATGGAAGGAAGCTGTTATTTCGTTGATACCAAAGGAAGATAGAGATGTCACGAATGTTAAAAATTATAGACCAATTTCACTATTAAATAATGATTATAAAATATATACAAGAATCTTGGCAGAACGGCTTAAACAACATTTGATAAATTTTATAAAGGAAGATCAAGCGGGGTTTCTTCCCAGAAGGCAAATAAGAGACAATATTAGAACTGTTGTAAATATTGTAGACTATTATGAAAGACATCCAGAGAAGAAAGTAGCATTATTCTTTGTGGATGCAGAGAAAGCATTTGACAATTTAAACTGGGACTTTATGTTTTCAGTAATGGAGAAAATGGAGCTGGGAGAAAGCTTTATAAGAATGATAAAACTAGTATATACTGAACAATGTGCAAGGCTATGTATCAACGCAGACCTTACAGAAGATATGATAATTAGCAAAGGTACAAGACAAGGCTACTTTCCCCATTGTTGTTTACAATGACTCTTGAAATATTACTGATGTAGATCCAAGAAGATAAAGAAATAGAAGGATTAAGAATAAAAGGATTCACTTACAAATACAGAGCTTTTGTAGATGATATAATGTTTATAAATGAAAACCCCATACAAGTCACACCTTTGTTGATAGCTAAAATACAAGAATATGGGGAATTGGCAGGACTTTATATTAATAAAGAAAAATCAAAATTTCTATGTAAAAATAAATAAGCAAATATGCAAATAAATAAGCAACAAGAATTAGAGAGGTTAACGGGCTGTGACGTCACCTCCAAGGTAAAATATTTGGGTGTGGAGATAACAATGAAAAATATATTGATCTGCTTAAAAATAACTATGAGAAGCTATGGTGTAAAATGGATGAAGATATGTTAAAATGTAATAAACTTAATTTGTCAATGTTTGGTAGAATAGCTGCAATTAAAATGAATATTCTACCAAGAATAAAGTGTTTCAAACTATTGCTATTGTGAAAGAAAGTAAACAATTTGATAAATGGCGAAGAAAAATTTCAAAATTTGTGTGGGCTGGGAAGAAACCAAGGATTAAAATGAAAATTTTGACAGATGTGAAAGAGAGAGGTGGATTTCAACTACCGAATTTAAAATTATATTAGGAAGCAGTTTGTTTAGTGTGGATAAAAGAATGGATAACGCTGTTAAACAAAAAACTCTTAGTGCTGGAAGGTCACGGAAATAAATTTGGCTGGCACACATATTTGTATTATGTAAAAAAGAAGATGGACGGTTTTTTCTCTCACCATTATATAAGAAATAACTTGCTAAATACATGGATGAAATATATGGGGATGAGAGAAAACCGTTATAGATAGTGCCAGCTGAAGTAATAAAAATAACGGCTGAGATAGGTGAAGAAAAGTGGTTGTCATATAATCAATTATTAAAAATACAAAGTGGCAAAATAGAACTGAAAACTGCTGAAGAGTTGAATAATAAATACGATTGGTTCCAAATGCAACAAATAAAGAGTTTGGGGGATAATGATATTAAAACTGAAGGAATAAGACGGGAACAAACGGAAATGGAAAAAGTTCTGCTTGGAGATCATGAAAAATTAATTTCGAAAATCTATCAGTTACTTTTAAAGTGGTATATGGAAATTGAAGTAGTTAAATCTCAAATGATTAAGTGGGCAATTAATGTAAATAAAGAAATACAGATGGATACATGGGAATATTTGTGGAAGAACTCTATGAAACTCTCAACATGTCATAGTATTAAAGAAAATTGTTTTAAGATGATGTACAGATGGTACATGACTCCTAAAAAGTTGGCAGAGAGGAACAATAAGATGCCAGATAGATGTTGGAAATGTAAAAAACATGAAGGTTCTTTCTACCATATGTGGTGGACTTGTGAAAGAGCGAAAAATTATTGGCAGATGATTCAACAAGAGATTTCTAAGATCTTGGGATATGAATTTAAAAAAGTTGCAGAGACTTTTCTGTTGGGATTACAAATGGAAAAATTTCCAAAAGAAGATAGAACTTTAATCTGATACTTGCTCTCGGCTGCTAGGACATTGTATGCGCAGTTGTGGAGGCAAGAAAAAATACCAGAGAAATGGGATTGGATTGTAAATGTTATGACATGGAGTGAAATGGACAAGTTAACAAGAACCTTAAGAGACTATGATTTAGAAGTATTTAAGATGGAGTGGAAAAAGTTCAGAAGATACGTAGAAAAAGAGTGGAAAATAAGAGGACATTGGACAGTCTTTGATAACGATTAAATAGAAGGGGGAGGAGGATATTAAATTTGGTTCTTATTAATTAAGAGTACCTTTAATATTAGTATTTTAAGTATAGAACACCTGCGGGGTTCAAGTAACGGGGTGGGGGGGTAGAAGTAATATATAGGATAGGAAAAAAGTAGTTATTAATGATGTAAGAAATTGAAATTTATTACCATATGTTACTAATAAAATTGTTTTACCAACAAAGACAAGGCTGTCCGCTGTCACCACTACTTTTCATTCTATCCCTAGAGTTACTAAATAATCAGATAAGAGAAGATACAAGTATCAAGGGAGCAGTGATAAAAGATGAACAATACAAATTGAGAGCTTTTGCAGACGATCTAGTTTTTATATTAGAGCAACCAATATACTCAATAGACTGTCTTATAAACAAGATCACACAGTTTGGGCACTGGGCAGGACTGAAGATTAATTATCATAAAACTAAGTTCTTGACAAAGAATATGACGATGGATCAAATTCAGATTCTTTTTCCCTTTTTAAACAATTTTATTGATAACATATGGTAGCAAATCTATATCTATATCTTACAACTTAAAAAAGGAAAGATTTACCTACCCCATATCTTACTTTTCCCCCACCCCTCCCGCCGTTACTTGACCCCCGCCAGTGTTATTTACTTAAAGAAAAACAAATATTAAAGGTACCCTTAACTATTAAAAAACCAAAAGTTATATTTCTGTTTTAAAAAACTTAATCATTATCAAAGATTGTCCAATGTCCTCTTATTTTCCACTCTTTCTACGTATCTTCTGAACTTCTTCCACTCCATCTTAAAAACGTCTAAATCGTAGTCTCTTAATATTCTTGTTAATTTGTCCATTTCACTCCATGATATGACTTTTATAATCCAATTCCATTTCTCTGGTATTTTTTCTTGCTTCCACAACTGCGCATACAATGTCCTAGCAGCTGAGAGCAAGTACCAGATTAAAGTTCTATCTTCTTTTGGAAATTTTTCCATTTGTAGTCCCAACAGAAAAGTCTCTGCAACTTTGTTAAACTCATATCCCAAGATATTATACATCTCTTGCTGAATCATCTGCCAAAACATTTTAGCTCTTTCACAAGTCCACCACATATGGTAGAAAGAACCTTCATGCTTTTTACATTTCCAACACCTGTCTGGCATCAAATTCAGATTCTTCAGCAAAAATCAGGGTTTTTGTATGATAAAAGAATTAAATATTTAGGTTTTAATTATCTCATATAAGTGCAGCAACCTAAAGATAGACAATTATGACAAACTACTTAAAAAGATTTGGAAAAATGGCATGATTTGAGCTTATCCCTAATAGGAATAGCCTCAATAAAAATGAATATCCTTCCAAGGTTATTGTTTTTATACCAAACTATTCTAGTATTCCTAAATAGTGGTTTTTTTCAAGAACTGAATAAGATGATTTCCAAATATGTTTGGCAAGGCAAGACACCAAGAATTAAACTAAAGATATTGCAAGATTCCAAATCAAGAGCTGGCATGGGCCTACCTGATTGGCAATTGTACTATAAGGCTTCTGTGCTTCTGTGAGTAAGAGACTGGAAATTGAGCAATAAGAGATGTTGTTAGAGGGGCATGACCTCACTATGGGGTGGCATGCATACCTATGGTATCAAAGACCTGAAGGACATTCTTACTTTAAAAACCATTGGTTTCGAAAATCTTTGTATCATACATGGTCATGGTTAAAAATGAGAATTTACCAAAAAATTCCAAGATGGGTCTCCCCAATGGAAGCATTTACTCATCCAAATCTATTAAAAACTAATCAGAGTTATAGATATGATGATCTGTTAGGAAAAGACAATCAATTGAAAACTAAAGAAGAGTTGGAAAGTATGGACATTAAAATGAACTGGTGGCTGAGAATGCAAGTTGAATCTAGATATACTAAAGACAAAATGACAGGTTTAATGCTGAGCAGTATCCCTTTGATAAAAAAAAATTGGGTCCTCAAGAAAAATTAATCTCTAAACTATATGCATATCTATTGCAGATGAAGACACAAGATGAAGTTGTAAAAGACTGCATGGTCCAATGGGCGAAAAATTTGGGTCATAGCATTACACTAGAAGAATGGGAGAGATTGTGGAAGTCTAATGTTAAATTAACTAGGTCGGTAACTTTCAAAGAAAATTTGTATAAGACGTTTTACATATGGTACCTGACCCCACAGAGACTGTCTAAGATTTATACTAATATGTCTAACAAATGTTGGAAAAGTACTAAACAAGTTGGCTCTTTTTATCATATGTGGTGGACATGTGAGGTGGTGAAGGACTATTGGATAATGGTTCACAAACTACTTCAGAAAATTATGCAGACACAGATTCAATTCAAACCAGAATTGTTTTATTGAATATTTTTCCTGGGGATTATTCCAAAGAAATGAGACATTTGTTGGCACATTTCAACACAGCAGCCAGGATGCTCCTGGCACAGAGATGGAAATGTCAGGAAATACCCACAAGAAAGGACTTGATGGGAAAAATTCTGGAAACAGCTGAGGTGGATTTTTTGTCCCAGCTGATGGCTGGGAAATCTAAGGAAGAAGCAAGAAAACATTGGATGAAATTTTATGCCTGGCTAGATACTCAAGACTCTTAAGATTCTTTGGTGTGAACTTTTATCTCCTTTTTCCCCCTATACATTGTATTACAAGATTGCCTTTATTGGATTTGTTAAAATTTAATAGATACTTTAACTAAAGGATTTATAATATAAAATACTATAATATGGATGATATATATTATAGAAACTTATAACATAAAATATTATAATGCTGATGATATATAGTCTATAGATAATAAGAATTGATAATGTATGTATTCTAAGAAAACATTTCAGATGCATATTTGTATTTTTGAAAGTATTTTTATATAGAAAAAGAATAATATGTATTTTCATTTTCTATCCCCTTTATCCCCCTATCCCCTATTCTCTGAAACCAATAAAACTTTTTGAAATAGGAAATCATCCCTCATCCTCACAAGCAGCCTTCCAGTCTCACGCCACATATTCTACCTTTGAAACCTGCTTAGAATTATTGCTTGAAATATCTTTGTCAAACAACCCTTTCTGGAATTCCTAAGCTTTGAGTTGGTGTAGATTTAATGTCCACCTGAATCATCACATCCTAGAACACTGTAAACTACCTCAAATGATGTCTGATTTTGAAAAAAGATGCATAATCTTCCTGATGTCCATTATCTTTTTCTCACTCTCTGAGATATGTACTGCACAATAAATATTGTGTCAGTTCTGGAATTTGTTAATATTGTTATGTATTGTCCAATACCTGAATTTTACACTGACTGCACAAGTATATCTCTGGGTTTCTTTCAATAAACTTTATCTGCTATATTCCCAGTTTTCCATTCAATCTTGCACTGGAGCCCTGTCACTTTGTAAAAACAAAACCATAAACAAACAAACCTAAATGAACATGTGGTGGTCTATGTTTGGGGGCATATTTGTTGATGTATTGAGTCCTCCTTCCACAGCATGACAGGAGCAACAAAGAAGCAGGTGGATCTATCTGACAGGTCAGGTCAGATTAACCTTGTCAGCAAGCCGGTTCTGGCTGGACTGTGACTAAGGGAAAGTACCTGCTGAAGTCAGCAAGTATATGGACTGCCGTGATTGGCTGACTTGTATATATAAGGACTGTAATGCCAACCTGTATTTCTCTCAGTCGAGAGGTGGATCCTGGCGGAGCACTTTGTCACTCAGATTAAGAATATTCACCTCACTAGTTGCACTGTATATAGACTGTAAATACACTGCTTTTATACTAGGTGCTGGTGTGTGGCTCACCTTCTTTTCGGAGTATACTCTTGTACAGTTCTCTATTCCTCCCTCTGCACACACACGCGCCGATAATATTCCCTTCTATTCAGGTTTTATTCAGCAGCTTCTTCCAGGAAAGAAAGCTAAATGTGGCAGAGGAGAGGTTTCTCTACTATGCTTTGCTATTTTTTGTTATTTAAAGTCCAATTTGGAAAGTACTGAGCTGATCTACACAAGATATGTCTGTCACATTTCAGCACAAATGACCTGAACACCCAATAGATGAGCTTCCTGCTGAGTGTTTTAATCATCACACATACCAGTACAAGAATTAGTCATTATCCCTGGTGCTCCCCATTTCTCCACTGACTTTCTGTCTCTCTGTCAGGGCAAACGGTCTTGGGGTCGACTTCTTGGTCCCATGGTGTCAATGCATAATCTTCTTCCAGGTACTCTGCTTTCCTCTCTGACTACCAACCCCCAGCTGCCTTTTGTTCAGCCTCAAATCTCTGCCACCCAATGAAGGTCCCCCCTTTTCTTCAAGTGCCCACACCCCCATGCCCAGTTCTTCACAATGTCTAATTGACACATGTACAGACCATACACAAGGCATCTCTTGAGTTCTTTCTACTAACACTGACAAATGATACTTTTTGATTTAAATCTTATGTGTGGGATTTATTTTGCCTTCCCATTTCTTCTCATTCTATAGAAATCCCTCTTGCTGTGGAGATTGATTTGGAACTTTTCTCCCCATAGTTATGAATTTGCCAACATTACATTTAGCATTTTGTAGAATACTTGAGTTATTATATCTGGTTTTCTTGCTTAGTACCATGAGTGTTACAACACAGGACCCCAGGCTGACTCTGTTTTGATTATTCAGGATTACATCCCAGGTGTCTAAAGAGTGGAATGCTGTTCTCTATCAATAAGCATTTTGTAAAAATAGTAAGCATCATGTTGTGCCTATCATTCATAATAAGTTTATAATGGAAGTATAGTGTATAATACTCTGGAAGCACTGAAATTATATTTGAGTTATTTCTAATGTAGTAAGGAAGATGCTTGATTATACGTTCTTATTTAAGAGCACTGTTAATCAAGATATTTTATAGTAAGTTTTACAGTAAGGTTTTTCTGATGCTGAACAAAAATGATTTTTATAGTCTACTAATTAAAGTGGCTTACATTCTATGTTTTTACTACAATACCCAGTAGCCAGTTTTTGAAGGTCAGACATCTGCAACATTAAGTTCTTTTCCTTGTGAAGCAGTTTTGCGTGGTTTTCCTCCAGGTGTGCTGGCATAAACTGACTAATTAAAATAAAGTCACATAAGGATGTCAATACACTAGTTCCAAAAAGGATGATAAAAAGAAATAAACTATCCATATTGGCTCCAAGGCCCAGAATCCACACAGGCAGATGTAGTTTCCTACTAAGTTGGGAGGGGGGACTTATAGCAGACATTTGTTCAACTGAATGACCTTTATCGTATTTCCAAGTCAAGTTCAACGCCCTTCAGATCCAGGGCCAATTTAAATTCAGGTTGACATCTCTCTACCACAATATACCCAGGCCACATTATCAGTTTCATGTCTTTCTGAAGGAATGTGGAGAAATGCCCCTGTATAAATCTATGGTGCAGCTTCCTTTGGAATACTTTGCATAGTTCTGGTCACATACCTCAGAAAAAATATTATAGCATTGGAAAAGATGAAGAAAATGGCAATTAAAATGATTAAGGGGATGGAACACCTTCCCAATGAATAAAAGTTACAGAACTTATGGCTTTTTAACTTGGAGAAATTATGATAACAGAGGTTTACAAAATAATGCATGGGATAGAGAAGGTCGAGGAAAAAAAAGTTCTTTTCTCCATTTCTCACAATACAAGAACTCAATGGAATTAATGAGCAGTGGTCTTAGAATAGATAAGAGGCAGCACTTCTTCACTTAAAGATTAATTAACGCATGAAATTTACTGCTGCAGAAGTGGAGGTGGCCACAGGCTTAAACAGCTTCAAAAGGGGATTGGATAAGCATATGGAGCAGAGTTCCTCAGTGGCTATTAGCAACAAGGTATAGATGGAACATTTTGTCTGTGGCAGTGATGCTCTGTATTCTTGGTGCTGGGGGAGGCAACAGTGGGAGGGCTTCCGGAGTTCTGGCCCTGCTGATTGACCTCCTGATGGCATCTGGATTTGGGCCATTTTGTGATGGAGGGTGCTTTCACACTTGGAAATTGATCCGATATCATCTCATCCCCAAAAAAACCACTTTAGTTAGGTCCGTTTCAGAGGGATCAGACAGCCCCCGTTGAAGCAGTAGGATCCTGGCAGCAGTCCATGATTGTGCATTCACACTGCTAGTGTGCCTCAATCATGGACCTACTGCAGAAAGGTGTTTTTTTAAAAAAGTCCCCCGGTGTGTGTGCTGAAGCAGAGAAATGCACAAGCGCTCCTCATGGGGGGGGGGTGGTTTAAGAAACAAAAGGCACAATGCTCTTCCACTTATGAGTCACACCAGAATGAATATGTGACCTGAATGCGATTCAGGGGACGCTACCAGGAAGATCCAGGTGGCTTTTTAATCCACATAGGAGGCATCTGGAAATGGGGTGAGAATGTGTGAGGCTCAGAGGGCAGATGTGCTCATGTGGTTGTGCAGATCTAATTCAAATGGGAGGTGTGGCTAGGTCAGGCCAAATCTCTTGTGTGATAGCACCCATAGAGTGCCAGACTGGGTCAGCCATTGGCCTGTTTCAACATGGCTTCTCTTATGTTCTTAAACTGGCCATGGAAAAGATACAGTGAACTTTGGGAAAGCCCTGAATTCCTTGTGATTTCCCCATCATTTTGGTGACTTCTCTGGCCTACTGCACAATTCTTCAATGAGTGACCTTTGATTTCAGAACAGCTTCTTGGGTATTCAAGACATACGCACACACAAACAGCCATGTACGTAATGGAGATTTGTATCCTCACTGGAGTACCTTCTTCTCCTGAGTAGACCTTCATCTCCTGTGTAGACCTTCATCTCTTGTGTAGGTATATAGGCAGCAATGCTAAACAGAAGTAAATTCCATTTTATTCATTTAACTCAGAAGTAAGTTCCATTTTATTCAATGAGGCTTGCTGCCAGGAAAGTGTTCTTAAGTTTGCATTCATATCCCTTGAGTGACCCCATGCCAACCTTCAATCAGAAAATGAGCACAGACACAGTTTAAATATAGGCACTGGCACAAAATGTATAAAGCTTCCTCCCAGGGAACTTTGGTGTGCCTTTTCTGACCACTCACCCAAGGTGGGCTGCTGGTGATGGCTTTCGTACGCTCAGGCAGGGACCATGAGTTTTCCAAAGGGATCCACAGACTGGACTGGGAAATCAGTATATGAACTAGGGATCAGTTCACCCCTTTTCTGTCTTGAATGGAATCATTTGCCACAGCATACACCCCCTGCAATGATGACACAAGGTAACAAAATGTGGATTCAAATAGTTTATTTGAATTTATTCAAATTACTCAGATAGATAATCTCTGCTTATTTCAATAAACTGGTGATGAGAGTGAGTTGTGAAGGCATCCCCATAACCTGCCTGTTGGACAGATCCACCCCATCTCCAAACTCAGCCATTGTTGCCACTAGTCTTGCTTATCACTGTATGCACAGCTGTAAGTACAGAGAGGTTCCAAGCTTCATCCCTCTCCCCTGATGAGTCACAAGGCTCCTACAAGGTTTAAAAAATGCTACTCAGCACCAAGGGCACTCCTTCACAGTGCACCAAGCCACAAGGCATGTGATGTCTGTTCCAGACAGTCTGCCCATACTACCAGATGTCTCAGGATGCTTGTTGATTACCCCTACCTATCTTTAGCAACCTGACCTATTCCTACCAAGTAGATATGGCCTAACTAATTATTATAGCCAAGCTTATTTAATAGGGGAGCCCAAATATATAAATAGCCTGGAGCAGGTGAAGAAAGGATTTTGTGCTTAGAAAATCACACAAAACTCCTTAAATTCCTGCTCAACCCTAAATATAGTGGCCAGCCAATCTCATGCTGCCCCTAATGAGGGTGGGTGGGTCAGCTGCAGTAAAAAGCTGTAGCTGAGAGAGAGCAGCTTGTAAAGTAGCCTGCTGCACTCTCCTGACTGGCTGACTTGATTTACCATAAGCCAATTGTGCCTTGTGCTTCAGGTTAAAACGGATAAAAGGAAGTACTTCTTCACCCAAAGGGTGATTAACATGTGGAATTCACTGCCACAGGAGGTGGTGGCAGCCACAAGCATAGCCACCTTCAAGAGGGGTTTAGATAAAAATATGGAGCACAGGTCCATCAGTGGCTATTAGCCACAGTGTGTGTGTATATATAAAATTTTTTGCCACTGTGTGACACAGAGTGTTGGACTGGATGGGCCGTTTGCCTGATCCAACATAGCTTCTCTTATGTTCTTATGTTCTTATTTGAAGTTAATGGGGCTGGAGCAAATTAATCACCAAATGATCTATGTCTATTATTAAAGATTTTAAAACTCTATGGAGGTGTTTAATATCTCAGATTTGGTTACTTATCCAAGTAATACCTTCTTTATGATAAAAGAAGCACTGCCAGATGAATTAAAGGGGAAGGGGTGATCTTGACTTTCTCAGATTACCACAAAAGCAGATTGATGTCAGGGGATTATTATACCAAGTGCTAATATGTGGGGTCCTTCAGGGGGCACTTCTCTCCTCAATGTTGTTTAACATCTATATGCACCCCCTCACCCAGCTGGTTTGGAGCTTTGGGCTTTGGTGTCATCAGCATGCTATATGTTATTAGATGACCACCCAGATTCCACCCCACAAAATCTGGTTGTGCATCTGGAGGCCATGGCTGGGTGGTTGAAAAAGAATAGGTTAAAATTGAATCCAACTAAGATGGAGGTTTTGTGGCTTGGGGGGGGGCTTCATAATTGGGGCATAGGTTGCCCACTCTTGATGGGATGCCATTGATATCAGTGCAGTCTTTTAAGAGTTTAGGAGTGACCTTGGATCCCTCTTTGAATATGTAGGCCCAAGTTATGCATTCTTCCAGGTTGGCATTTTTTCATCTGTGCCAGGTTTGGCAATTAGCCTCTTTCCTGTCATGCCCTGACCTGGCCACAGTAATCTATGCAATGGTCACCTCCAGACTAGATTACTGTATGCTGGCTCTATGTTGGCTTGCCTTTGAGACTGACCTGGAAGCTCCAACTGGTCCAGAAAGCAGCAGTGTGAGTCCTGACAGGAACATCATGGATGGCACCTATACATTTGGTGCTACAGCAGCTACACTGGCTTCCAGTGGAATACCAAGTCAAGTTCAAGGTTTTGGCACTGACCTATAAGGCACTGAGCAGTCAGGAACTGACATACCTATGGGACCATCTCCTCTCTTATGTCCTTGGGAGAGTGTTATGCTTTTCAGACAGCAATCTACTGGTGGTCTTTGGCCCAAAGAAATCTAGCTGCCCTCCACCAGGTGAAACTCTCTGCCACATAATATCAGGGCACTGCGATATCTTATGCAATTTCATAGGGCCTGCAAGGCAGATATATTCCGCTATGCTTTTGGCTGAAGACAGCAATGGTTTCCATTTTGGCTGGCACTCTCCTCCTCTCTCTACATCTGTTTTGCCTCTTCCCTCTGCCCACAAAGTAACAGACAATCTGAAATAGGATCAATTGATACTCATCATCTGTTTTTAAAATTTATTGTTATATTCTGTTTTATCTTACTAATATTGTATATTGCCTAGAGCCCTGAAGTAGCAGGGATTGGGTGATATAATAATAATGATAATGATAATTTATTTATTTAATTTATACCCTCCCCTCCCCACCAAAGGCAGGCTCAGGGCAGCTCACAAATCAAGGATCAACACAAACACATTAGTGTGACCGATACAATAAACAACAATAAAAACGATCTAAAACATTTGTATGTGCTACTATCATAATTTCAGGCAGCGATTTAAATTATGTTGGTTAGCTATACTCAGAGGTATCAGGATCACCATAGCATAGTGAAGTAGGCAATTGATGGTGTTCTTATGGGCCAGTCTCATTGCTGCAAATGTTACCATTCATGTAAATGCCTGGTGGAAGAGTGCCATTTTGCATGCCCTGCAGAACTGTAAGAGCTCTTGCAGGGCCCTGACCTCCTCTGGCAACTCATTCCCCCAGCTGGGAGCAGCAATGGAAAAGGCCCTGGCTCTCGTTGTTTTGAGCTTCGCTTCTCTGATGTTGGGAACTGTCAACAGGTTTTGAGACCAGGACTGAAGTGCTCGCTGGGGCATATGCAGGGAAGGCAGTCCCTAAGGTATGCAGGACCCTGGCCATATAGGGCTTTAAAGGTAATGACCAGCACCTTGAAGTGAATCCGGTACCCTATTGGTAGCCAGTGCAGCACTTTCAGCACAGGCTGGATGTGTTCCCGTAAAGGAACTCCCATTAACAGCATGGTTGCAGCATTCTGCACTAGTTGAAGTTGCCAGATTTGAGACAAGGGCAGCCCCATCTAGATAGCATTACAGTAATCCAGTCTCGAGGTGACCATTGTCACCTCGGATCATTGTTGCCAAGTCTTCACATTCTAGAAAGGGGACCAACTGCTTTGCCATCCACAGATGGTAAAAGGCTGACAACAACAACAACAACAACAACAACAACAACAACAACAACAACAATAATAATAATAATAATAATAATAATAATAATAATAATAATAATAATAATAATAATAGCAATGTCTCTGCATCTGTTTTGTACTGTGGTATTTTACATACATGTCTTCTTTAATGTACAATATTATTGAGTTGATCTTACAAAGAAGATTTTTGCTTATTAAATGTTGCTTGCTGGAACTAAACATCTGCTTGACAATTCTGATCTACTTTTATAGTCTTCACTTTGGGGAAATACTTTCCAACATAATTTTTCTAGGAAGGTTTAAATCTACCTGCTTTGAATTACTGAATGTTGATAGGGCTGGGCAAAACCTAGATGATCTGAGGGTGAGCCTTGTGATCTGAATGTTTCCATTCCTTGCCAAATCTCTGGAGGGAATGTTTAAAGGAATGTCTGCATCAGCAGTCACCATGTCCTAATTCAACCCTCTTTCAAAACATGTTTGGGAACACTGAGTCTCTGGGCAGAGGTCTAGGACATACAAAACTTTTGAATATTTCAGTTTTTTTCAGTGTTGCAGGATGGAGATGTGGGGACCTTCTGAGAAAATAATTCAAGCTAGATAAAAATCTGGAGGAAGACATAAGGTTTAAATATAGGCAAAAGAAGCCCTATGCATGTTATAGTGAAGATATGTACAACCTCCATGTACATGTGCATGTCTGTTTGTAAGAAAGAACAAGCTCATATTCATTTTCTAAATGAAAATGGGGACCAGGTGAATAAACATGGGTTTTCAATCACATGAGAATTATTCAACATGGAGAAAAATCAAGTGTACACTGTACATTGATTCTACATGGTTTACTAAAACATGTGAACAGGGCTAGTGTTAAACAGCCTTATGGAACTATTAAACGAGTTAAGCTGCTAAATATGTTTGTGCATTTATTCTGCTGGTAATTCCACAGATGCAAATCTGTTTAAAACTTCTTTCTTAGGCTAGAAGAAGTCCTGTTAAAGGAAAAGTCACTTAAGTTGGAGGAAGACTGCCTCTACTGGAGGAAGGCTTCTAACTTTGGTTGGTAGAGTAATAGAATCCAACAAAGAATCTAAATATGAGAGGAATGTTGTAGAAAAAGCATGAAACAATTAACAGAATAGAAAAAGAAGTCTGTCTCTACTCAACGTCACATAAGCAATAGAACAAAGTTGGTGTCCAGTGGCACCTTTAAGATCATCAAAGTTTTGTTCAAAGTGTGAGCTTTTGTGTGCATTCACATTTCCTCAGACATACACTCGAAAGTTCACACTTTAAATAAAACTTGGCTTCAATGGTTATGCAGGGGGTTCCACTCCTGAATAATAAAAAAAAAAAAGTTACCATCCGCTCTGAGTCAAATATGCTCCGAACTAGTGGGATAGACAATTACAGATAAGAATCCACACTCAAGAGAGAAGGAGCACTTGTCAAATATGGAACTTGATGACCATTTCACTGCCTTCATCTGTACAGAAATTCATTAATGTATATGGATCAATGCATCACCGTGTTTCTGCACACAGAACTGTGTGCAGAAACATGAAGGTGATGCATTGATCCAGATATATGAGTGAATTTCTGTGGCTCTGTGAAGAATAATTTTGTCATGAAAAATAGAGCAGATGAAGGCAGTGAAATGGTCATAAGTTTCAGATTTGACAAGTACTCCTTCTCTCCTGAGTTTGTTTTTCCTGTGGATTCTTATCTGTAATTGTTTATCCCACTATTTGCAGCATATTTGACCAAGAGCGGGTGGTGGCTGCAGGATTCCTTCTAGGCAGCTGGCTGCAAGAGTGACCCTTAGGCATGGGGCTATAAAACCAGCCAAGAGAGGCTGTTAGACATGGACACAATGAGTACAATAGATGCTAAGCCACCAACTCTGCCTTGCCTAACTTCTGGACCCCCAACCTTGGATTGAATGACTCTGCCTTGCCTGACTGCTGGACCCCTGACCTTGGACTAAATGATCCTGTCTTGCCTGACTTCTGGCACCTGGTACTTGGAGCCTGGAAGCCACTACATATGTCCTAGAAAGAAGAATTTTGTAAAAAACCAACAACAACCAAAAGTCATAATTCAAATCAGGTTTTAGTTATAAATCTGCAGACAGAGAGAGGAATGAAATTTAGGTAAAATGAACAAGGTTATTTAATGTTGTGTTTGCATTTAAACTTTGCATAATCCATCAGTTTCGTAGGCAAGACTGAGGCTGTGAATATTTTATCTGCCAGTCAAATCCTTTCCACTCTCTACTTGAGGCTCAGTTCTGTCCATAGCAGATGATTTAAGGCATATTTCTGCTTCCAAGGGATGATGGAGTCATAAGTATCTCTTCCTGATACCCATCAGTCTGGCCTCAGGGTTGCCTCACACATGCCAAAAGAGTCGCTTGTTTACCAGAGTGATTCTTCATGATTTAGAGATCTCACACAGACAATACTGCACTTTTTAGATCTGCTGCTCCATTGGCTTCTTTGCTTGAAGCAGTTTTGAATTTGCCTTTGCTTCACTGGAGCTGTACTTGACAATACCTTTCATGTGCTTGCTCTTCATCTGAAGAAAAATAGCTCCATTCAGACTTGCAAGGGTGAACAATCTGCGGGGGGGGGGGGGGAGAGGGAGGGATAGCTGCAGATCCATATTAGAGTTCCAAGAATGCTTGCTGACAGCTCACAGCCAGACCATCTAGATTTACACAACTGAACTCCATACTACATAATAGCACAGGGGTTGCCAAACTATGGTTCGGGAGCCACATGTGACATTTTAACACATATTGTATGGTTCTTGAAGAGTGTGTTGGCTGGCTTGGAGAAGGCATTTGTCTCTTTAAATCACTTCTCCAAGCCAAGCCAGCTGGCAGCTTGGAGAATGCATCTAAAGTTAAAGTTCCTTTCTTTCTACCTCCACCTCCCTCATCTATTTTTTCCTTCCTTCCTTCCTTCCTTCCTTCCTTCCTTCCTTCCTTCCTTCCTTCCTTCCTTCCTTCCTTCCTTCCTTCCTTCCTTCCTTCCTTCATTGTGGCTCTCAAACATATGCTGTTCATGTCTCTAACATCTGCTGTTCGTGTCTATGACATATTTTAATTCTAAAATAACATCAAATATAGATAATACTTGTTTATTTTCATAACTGGAGATGAATGCTTATACACAGTTATAAATATCTATGGTGCTTTACATGGTATTTTTTCCATGTGGGCTTCATTCTGTGTGGGCTTTTTTCTGTATGGAATTTTTTCCATCTGGATGTTTTTCTGTGTGGACATTTTCCCATTTGGGCATTTTTCCATGTGGGCTTTTTTCCCCTGTGAGTATTTATGACCACGAGGGTTTTTCTGTGAGCTTTTTTCCTGTGCCCTTTTTTCATGGAACCAGGAAATACAAGGCTGCACAGCCAAAAGCCCAATCTAATATTAATTTTATTATTTAGAAATAATGTCTTACCTACTTCATATGAAGCTTACCATATCCCTTTAGTACTATACAAACATAGTGCCTTTTAAACATATTTTCTGAATAAAGTGTGAATCCAGTAGCACCTTTAAGACCAACAAAGTTTTATTCAGAATGTAAGTTTTTGTATGCATACATACTTCTTCAGACAATGGAATGGGGTACAGTGAGCAGAACTATATATAACCGATGGACAGTCGTTAAGAATGAAAAGTGATACAAGGTTAGAATATAAGTGAAATTAACAAATTGAAAGAACATTTGGTCTGGATAGCATTTGCGTCAGAAACTAATAAAAGGTAATTAAAGCAGCCTGTTAATTGCTCTATTGCTACAAGTCTGGGTTAAACAAAGGACATTTTTCCCTAGTTTTTCCTATATTTTCTGAATGCCAGAGCGATTTACTAGTTAATGTTGAATTTGTATTGGGCAGATCTGGATTCAGATCCTTACTCATGGATGAAGCACACTGGTTGACCTTGGACCAATCACTTTCTGTCTTAGTCATTATGGGAAAACAAAGTTTGAGTCCAATGGCACCTTTAGGACCAACAAAGTTTTATTCAAGTTATAAGCTTTTGTGTCAGATAATGTGAAACAGGACATTGTCAGTCATTACATATAGTTAGAGGGGATTAGTTATGTTATGCCTGAGTTGATGTGGGTGATGTTATTATGTCCAGTGATTGTATTCTCTAGCAACTGACCTATCTTGCAACAGGTTTTCTCTGGGTACCATTCTGGCTTTGTTGATCTGTTTCTTGACTTCTTCAGGTGGATGCTTTAGTTCAGAAAAGGTTTGCTGTAGATCCCTCAGGTGAGAATTTCTATCATATGCTAATATACTAGCAGATATTGCAGTAGTATAGAGCCTGATTGTACACAATGGATCATTTGATATATTTAGGATGGTAGCTGAAGGCATGTCAGTCAACAGGTTTCTGATATAAGGTGGTGTCTAAACGCGTATTTTTACAGTAGTGTCTAGAAAATGTATTTTTTGCATTGATTGATTCATTGTCAAGTTGATGGCACAAGATAGGTCCAAAAGAGACAGTAACAGAATACCATTGGTGATCAGATAACAGTTCTCAACCGTGTTACTAGAATTGTGTGGGTCTACTCTTTTAATGGGGGAATTAGCAAGAAATAGACCATAGGTAAAGCTATTTTTGGAGTGGGTTCTCTCACTAATAATATGAAGGTCCAGTATCAGAAAGAAGACTCCAGATTTAATTGTTTAAAATATTTACTTAGAAAAATATGTAATAATACAATCACACATAACCAATCAAAATACACACAAACAAGAGACTAGGAAAATTAGGGGTGAGGAACAGAGACATTTAGAGATTGTTACAGAGGTGATATTTATCTGTCCAGATGTGCAGATGTCTGTTAAGAGAAAAATTGAGATGGGAACATGCACAACCAGCATAATGCATCAAAGAAGCCCAATCACATAGAGTAACAGGGGGTGCAGGATGTATGTGGCACCACAGAATGCATGATGGGGCCAAGCTTGCTCTCATGTTTTATACTGTTCGGAGGGAAGGTTCCTCCTCCTGGAATATGACCAAGTTAACGATAATGGATGGTCTTTCCTGGGTACCCTGCATAGATTCCCATTTTAACATAAAAGGTGAGAATGGGTTCCTGATGGGTATCAGGAAGACTCATAATGGTTTCATAGTTAATCTTGGCACTCTGGGAGGAGACATGAAGAAAAGGGGGTTGTGCAAGGGATTTGCACATTGGCATAGAACAACACAGTAGGTATCAGGGTGGGGTTGGAGACAGTTAGGTAGATGTTGCCAGACACCTTTAGGAAAGGAGATACTTTTCAAGAAATCTCTTGCCATGAACTTCCATTTTCTATTGCCTCTGCTTGCGCTGCCGCTATCTCTATGTAACAGTTGAAACAATCCCTTCTGTCTGGTCTCAAGAGTTACCAAGGTCGCTCTTGCCTGATTACTTGCACAGTCCTGCTAGGGGCCTGGGAAGAATCTTGAGGGGAGGGACTGCTTGCTTCCCCCTTTGCTTGCTTCCCACTTTTCTTTAAATGTATAACAGTTTGAACCAGGGACTATAAGGTATTCTTGTAATGGACTGTCTCTGATCATTGAACTGTCAGGGTCCTGACATATTACAAAAACTGCTTTTTATCTCCTTGGCACCTCTTACTATCACCGACCATGATGGATGACAAGAAGACGAAAACCAAGGACTCTCAAACGAATCCATTCGAGCCAGAAAAACCCCTCCCTAAGGGACCCAAGCTGGTGTCCAAGTTTATGACAACCAGACGGGACGAGCGGGGCTCGAGAGGCTTCGTTGAATGGGAAGAGCGAGGAGCCACAGCCTGGCGCTCCTGTTCATCAGTACTTCGTGGTGTGTACCAGGCTTGGGGCTCAGACAATGAAGGAGAGAGCTCTGCGGAGACCCTGGACCTGACCAGAGGAAGAAGTGTCCGACTGGCTGCAAGAGAGCCTAAGGGTGCACAGCCAGCAACTACACAATGAGATGCTGAACATGAACAACTACTTCATGTGGGAGGTGAGAACTCTCACCTGTCAGCTACAGGATATAGCTGTTCAGGTCACTGGGGCACTTCCCAAACAACAACCAGCCACCCCCCTCCATCTCCGCTGGATGAAGGCGGGGTGCCTCCACCTGCACCAGATGGGAGAGGAGTACCAGTGCCACCAGCCACACCACTTGGACACCCACCAGAACCACACACGCCGGGGGAACCGAAGGTACACAAGACTCAATTTGACAACAACCCCACCAAGCTCGGGTACTTTTTGGTGCAAGTGAGCCGTTACCTCCGAGACTGGGCTGACAATTTCCTGATGGAAGAAGCCAAAGTGATCTATATTGGGTTCTGCCTAGATGGAGCAGCAGCAGACTGGTATGTGATGCTCTACAAGACGCAGTCCTCTGCCCTAGGGATAGCCAGAAACTTACTTTGTGCACTCCGGGTACAGTTCGAGTACCCACTCCAGGAGACCCAAGTGATATCAACATGGCAAGGGTTGAGATCAGTGTGAGAATACATTGTGGAGTTCTGCATCCAGGATAGCTGAGTACACAGCTGGAACGAACGAACAAGAATTGAGCAATACAAGAAGGGACTCAACTCATCTCTATTCACCCAATCCCTGGCCACCAGGAATCCACAGACTCAGGTCAGGTGGATCCAGTTGGCTTGCAAAACTGAAGACCAGCAGAAGGTCTTCCACCCTCCACCAAAAGCAGCAGAAGGAGGGAACCAGCAAAAAAACCAAGGATAAAGGCAAAGGAAGGGGAGTTCCCCAGAAGCAATTCATCACCCCGAGAGAAAGAGCAGCAAATTAAAAAATGCTTGTGCTTTAATTGTGAGGGGGGGGGGAGAACAGCGAATGTCTAAACACCACTTAGAGTGCCCCAGCATTGGCCCCCCAAGAAAGGGAACCCCAAAAAGAAAGGCCCTCCACTGAAACTGGAGAAGGGGAGCGCTGCCCTCCTACATTTCCTAGGGCAGTGCAGCAAGACCTCAGGGGAGGAGAGCACTGAGGAGCAGCCGGCAGGAAATGCCAATGACCTGCTGTGAAGGTATACACCAGCAGGTCAGCACCACCGCACCACTATGCGGTGTTTCTGGAACGTTGTATTTTAACCCTGTCACTCTGGTAGACCTGTTACTAGGAGGTTTGTGAATGTACAAGCCCTATTAGACTCTGGGTGCTCCCAAGATTTGTTGTCCCCAGGACTGGCGGACACCCTCGGGTTAACCCGGACCAAGTTACCTACCCCACTATTATTTGAACAAATGGATGGGGAATCCATGAAAGAAGACGAGGCCCTACACCATGGGGGTGGGAGTGCATTGGGAAGAAAGGCCATTCGTAACTGCCCCTTCCACCTGTTTCTAAGCGGTATTGGTAATCCAGTGGCTGGCAGACCATGACCCCTTTGTGAAATGGAGCAGCCACACCATATATTTCCAGGATGAAAAGTGTGATAATGTAGCAGGAAAAAATCATACGTTACCAATTTCAGTCGGATCAATAACAGAGGCAGCGTGAGGCGTAGTCAGGAAAACAGCTTTCTTTATTTAACGTGTACATGGGCCCTGTACACGGGCTTCAGACCCGAGAGTCTGAGCAAAGGACACAGTGAACACACGCATTTTATATCATTTCCAGCCATTCGTGCATTTATAGGTACATTTATAGGTCATGCATAGGTTAGTGCATAGGCTATGACCTTGTTCACAAACACAGCTGCGAACTAGGTTATGAACTTGTGTACAAACATAGTTACAAACACATCAGTTCCGGTTAATTCCGGTTAGTTCCAGATCCCGTCCATTGGTTTGCATGGGGCCTTACAATTCAGCGCACAATTACAGTAAGTATTGCACCCACAGTTTCCCTATTTCTTAAACGCCAGCTCGCTTTTGATAGCCCTGGTGCTTGCTATGGGTTCTTATGTGGTAAGGTACATCAATGTTTTCCGGCTCAACCCGGCTCAATCCGGCTTTTTCCCACTGCATACAAAGGCTCTGAGTACACAGACACAGGAACACATCTATTGGGTATTATAACCTATCTTGTGGAGCACTATAAGCTATACACATACTGTTGGTATTTCAGGCTGAAGCCTTTTCAATTTCCTATTAATAACTCTGGGTGTTTTCCCAACCGCAAGCCGAGTCACTTCTGCTGAAACTTACATATTTAGCTACTAAAGCCTACATGGTGCTGCTCTCCTTACTGTGTGCATCAATTTACCAACACATGGCTTCCTGCCCACCGGTCTTGTTTTCGCCTTAGTTACAATGGTGTCGCAAGCTGCTCCTACATAGTTCCTCTTTTCTATCAACATGCAGAAGCAAACATACAGAAGCAAAGAAGGCATTCCTGCCTGCCTGTTTTGTTAGCTCAAATCTTTTATGCATAGATATATAGTTCCCAAGCGCATCCTAATATCTACCTCTTGGCTGCTTTTGGCTGCCTGCCACAATAATCATGTACAGAAGGGAGTTCCGAACCTCCCCCTCCCCAAGTAGTGGAAAGGAAAGGTCCCCTATGCAAGCAACAGTCATTTCCGACTCTGGGGTGATGTTGCTCTCACAACATTTTCACAGCAGACTTTTTACGGGGTGGTTTGCCATTGCCTTCTCCAGTCATCTACACTCCCCCCCCCCAGCAAGCTGGGTACTCGTTTTACTGACCTCAGAAGGATGGAAGACTGAGTGAACCTCGAGCCAGCTACCTGAAAACCCAGCTTCCGCTGGGGATCGAACTCAGGTCATGAGCAGAGCTTAGGGCTGCAGTACTGCAGCTTTAACACTCTGCATCATGGGGCTCTCTATGCTTAACTAGGGAGGAGGTAGCCACCATCCCTGCAGAGTACTAAGACCTGAAAAGGGTCTTTGAAGCCACAGAGGCTGATGAACTCCCCCTCCCACCAATCCATGGACTGTGCAATCAAGCTGATAGAGGGGGAGCCACTGCCCAAAGCAAAGTTGTACTCCATGAGCCACCAGGAGCAGGAGGAGCTAAAGAAATTCATTGAAATCAACCTACAGAGGGCTTTCATCTGGCCCGCCCAGTCCCTGCATGCCGATCCAGTATTCAGAAAGAAAAAGGACAGGAATCTCAGACTGTGTACTGACTACAGGGGCCTGAATGCTATTTCCATGAACAATGCATACCCCCTCCCACTTATAAAGGACCTTCTCAGCGAGGTCCCCCAGGCCAAGATTTTTTCTAAGCTGGACTTGAGGGATGCTTATTTCCAAGTTCCATAAAAGAGGGAGACTAGTGGAAAACCCCTTTCAACACTCCCCTCAGCCAGTTTGAATACCTAGTAATGCCAGTTGGGCTGAAGGGGGCTCCCGGGGTATTCATGAACCTCATTAATGAAGTTTTACGAAAGCACCTATTTAAGGACGGGGCCTGTTATTTAGATGAGGTTTTGATTTATTCAGAGGACCTCCCCTCTCACATAGCCTTGGTGAGGGAGGTGTTACAGACCCTCCATGACAACGAACTATTTGCCAAGCTCTCCAAATGCAAATTCCACAAAATGGAACTGAATTTCTTGGGATATAGATTCTTGGCAGAGGGGTTGGGGATGGACCTGGCTAAAATCCAGGCAGTGGTGGACTGGGCCCCTCTCCAAACCTGGAAGCAACTACAGAGCTTCCTTGGTTTGGCAATTTTTTATAGAAATTTCATAAACAATTTTGCAGCCATGGCCCTCCCACTCACAGACCTGCTGAAAACAAAAGGGAAGGGTGTAGATGCAAGGAAACCAGGGGCGCGCCTTAACCAAAATGCCAATCAGCATTCGATGAACTAAAGTGTTTGTTCACATCAGAACCCATACTCATTCACCCAGATGAAAATAAGAAATTTGTGGTCCAATGTGACACAAGTGATGTTGCCCAAGCTGGAGTACTCTTACAGGAGTGGGAGGATGGAAAGTTGCACCCATGTGCGTATTTGTCCAAGAAATTTTCTGCCATAGAGCACAACAAGTCCATGTGGGATAAAGAAGCTTCAGTCATCAATTGGTGTTGGAAACCTGGCACCACTTCTTAGAAGGATCCAGGGTACCTTTTGAACTATGGACCAATCACAAGAATCTAGAATCCCTAATAGCCACCCAAAAAATTGAGCACTAAACAAATCCAGTGGGTGGGATTCTTCTCTAATGTTGGGTCACATCCCCAGGAAACAGAATTTTTTGGCAGACACGCTGTCCTGCCTCCCCCAGCATGACAGTAAAAGGGAAGTTGTAGTAGACTCTCTCTTCTCCCCATCCCATTTGGGTGTGATGGTCACTACATGTCTGCAGGCACAAAAAGTCAACAAGGGCCCCGCCCCAACTGACTACTTCCTCTCTTCTCTGTGGGAGGAGTTGGCCAGCAATCCCCCAGGACCAGAGGGGGGGGGCTTTTGCAAGGGTCCAATGGACTCTGGTACAAGGACTCAAAACTGTTTGTGCCTGATCAGTTTCATCTGACAGTAATGAAATGATCCATGATTCTAAACTTGGGGCTGCTTCGGCTTAGTAAAGACGCTCCATCTCATCCAACGACAGTTCTGGTTGCCGGGGCTGTGCAAAGATTTATCTCAATATATAGCTAGTTGTTCAATGTGCCTTATGGTGAAAAAAGTGGGGGAACCCCTGAGGGAGCTCCAACCCCTAGAAATGGCCACATGGCCCTGGGAGTGCATTTCTATGGACTTTATTACAGACCTGCCCCCCTTCCAAGGGAAGTTGGTGATTTGGGTGGTGGCGGACACGTTTTTCCTACAGGCCCACTTTTCCCCTTGCAAGCAGTTACCAACTGCTAAGAAATTGGCTGAGCTGTTCCTCCAAAACGTAGTCAGACTCCATTCATTCCCAGTCAAAGTAATATCTGACTGTGGGCCGCACTTCGTTGCTAAATTCTGGGGGGAGCTATGCACATTAATGGAGATTGAGCAAGAGTTCAACTTACCACCCACAGACAGACGGCCAGACAGAATGCACCAACAGTGTGCTAGAACAGTTTTTACGCTGCTATGTGTTGTATCAATAGGACAATTAGGTGTCCCTCTTCCCCTTCACGGAGTATGCCTATAATAATAGCATCCACAGTTCAGCTAATGCCAGCCCATTCCTCATTGCCAATGACTTTGAAGAGAAACTGTTCCTAGAACTTCTGGGAGCTCCATCGCCAACTGGTTCCCCTGAATTCTCGGAGTGGTGGGGGGGCCATTGCTCGAGGGTGGTGGACCATCCAAGCAGAACTAGAGAAAGCTAAGGAATCATACAAAAAGCAGTATAACAAGAACTACTCTAAGTTGTGGGACCTGAAAGTGTGCGACACGGTGTATATTTCCACAAAAAACCTGCCTAACTCACAGCCCTCTAAAAATAAGGTCTTGGGTCCCTTCCCCATCAAACAGATTATAAATAAAGTGCCTGTGGAATTGGAATTACCTAAGGCTCTAAAACCTGTCCATCCCTGTTTTCACTCTAGCCTGCTCAAGTGTGACTCTAGATCCTCACAGTGGCACCCCCTGTCTGCAGTACCATCACCTATCTTAGTTCAGGGACAGATCCATCATGAGATCCAGGACATTCTTGACTTGAAATGGAAGTGTGGAGAGCTGTATTACTTGGTCAAATAGACCCACTTTCCTATCAGCAAATCATAATGAACATATGAAGCTGCCTTATACTGAATCAGACCCTAGGTCCATCAAAGTCAGTATTGTCTACTCAGACTGGCAGCGGCTCTCCACGGTCTCAAGCTGAGGTTTTTCATGCCTATTTGCCTGGACCCTTTTTAGTTGGAGATGCCGGGGATTGAACCAGGGACCTTCTGCTTACCAAGCAGATGCTCTACCACTGAGCCACTATCCCTCCCCTAGGGGTGAAGGCTGTTGACATACAGGCCCAAAAACTCATCAATGCATTCCACCATTGCTTCCCAGACAAACCAGGCGGTGGGGGGTGGGGTGAGGGGCTTGGGGGGCAGTATGTCAAGAAGTCTCTTGTCATGAGCTTTCATTTTCCATTGCCTCCACTTTCACTGCCACTATCTCTGTGTAACAGTTGAAACATCCCTTTCTGCCTGGTCTCAAGAGTTACCAAGGTCGCTCTTGCCTGATTAAGTGCACACCTGCTAGGGGCCTGGGAAGAATCTTGGGGGGAGGGACTGTTTGCTTCCCCCTTTGCTTGCTTCCCACTTTTCTTTGAATGTATAACTGTTTGGACCAGGGACTATAAGAGAAGGGCAAAAGCCTGCCAAAGCCAGTTTTCACAAAGGCCGTCTTGCTCTGACCTGTCTTGTAATGGACTGTCTCTGATAATTGAACTGTTGGGGTCCTGACAATACTTACCTGGTAGAACTCACAGATACAGACATTCCATTGCAGGATGGTGGGGGAGAAAGGCAGGATACTGGAATTAGCCTTGAACAGGGCTGTACAAGCACTGAGTCATTACTGACCCAAGGGGTGATGTCACATCATGACATATTCTTGGCAGACTTTTTATTATGGGATGGTTTGCCACTTACTTCCCCAGTATCTATATTTTACCCCCAGCAAGCTGCATACTCATTTTACCAACTTCAAAAAGATAGAAGACTGAGTCAACCTTGAGTCAGCTACCTGAACCTGCTTCCACTGGGATCGAACTCAGGTCATGAGCAGAGCTTGGACTGCAGTATTGCAGCTTACCACTTTGTTCCTCGGGGCTCCTCTTTCACAAATACTGGGGGACAAACCTTTTCTTGAATACCGACAGCCCCCCAATCTCGAACAACTCCTCACCCACAATAATACAAAATCTAATTTGACCATAACATTGGCATCAGAACTTGTAATAAATCCAGATGCCAACTTTGCAGCCACATACACTCAGACAACACAATCAACTATACCATCTCAGGCATATTCACTTAGTCATCTTCTAACATTGTATATGTCATTAAAGGTCAACAGTGCTGTTCAGTTCTCTGCATAGGGCAAACAGGTCAAATCCTATGCCGAAGGATGAATGGATATAAATCTGACATCAAAAACCACTAAGAAACCTGTAGGATAACATTTCAACCTCCCAAGGCACTAAATGGGGTACCTCAAAGTATCTGCTTCATTACAAAGAGATTTCAGAAAAAGATTAGAATGGGTGATTGCTGAATTACAAATTATTACAACATTCAGGGCACTGGAACCCCCAGGGCTTAAAAGAGTTAATAGCTTCTTATTTCACTATGCATACCAAATCACTCAGTTTTCGCTTATACCTAAAATTAACCTTTGTTGGTCTTAAAGGTGCCACTGGACTCAAATGTAGTTCTCACATCCGTTGTTAACTCTTTTATATTCTGAATGCCAATTTGCTGATATGGTCTTACCAATTTGCTGACAGGTCTTACCAATACATTATTCCAAGATGTATTTATTGCTCAGTTTTCTTTACTATTATTAGCTCTTCCTGGCAACGAACCACCCCCCCTTACCTATCTGTAATGTTTAAGAAAATCTGTTTTAATGTATCTAAGAAGTATGCATCTATACATGCTAAGTCTCTGTATTCTTACTTATACCCAGAACTGAACTTTGTTGATCTTGGAAGTGCCACTGGACTCAAACTCAATTCTCACATATTTGTTAACTCTTGTATTTGTATACTAATTTACTGCTATTCACAGACTGTGAAAGGAAAAGTATAGATTGTAGATTTATTGCAGATTTGTTGCAGTTTATACATACACTTCTGATTTAGGCTTGGTGTAAAGAGTGCTTCCATCTCAGAAGAAAATGGAAAGCTTTTGCATGTTCACAGAGCCAACCCTGTCAAGATACAGAGACAATTAAAGTAGACAGAATTATCATACATATTTAGAGCTCATCTCTGTTTCATTTCATCTAAAGTATTCAATAGATAGTATTGCTATTCTTCTTATGAATATTTTTCAAGTTTCATATTTAGATTATTACAAAGCCTGAAATATACTGCTGCTTGTTGTCTCAGCTTTCTAGAACTTTACCCATGAGATGGTTCTCTTATTTACATCAGCCAATCTCTAAACCATGTGATGGGATAAGAGTTAGTGTTCAAGCTGTTTTGAAGTAATTTTTCTAGTGATATTCCTTGAGGGGATGTATCATATGCTAATATGCTCGTTAATATTGTTACAATGGCCTGTCCTACCTTCACTAACTTTATTTTAAAATGAGTAATGGTTGCTAAGATGTGTTACATATTTTAATACGCATAAGGAGCTTAATCTTTCTAATCAGTTTTCCAGCATTTTATTTTGATAATTGCAGCAATGACTGTGCTACTGTAGCATTGTATATATAATACATTTTTTTGCTTATATATAACAGAACTTCCTAATGCTATTTAGCCTGAGGCTACTATCTGGAGTGTACTTAGCAGGAATTCAATCCCATTGAACTCAGTAGCAGTTCTTCTAAGCAAAAATGTTAGAATAGTGCTGAAAGAATTGTATGGACAAACTCGATATTGAATTTTCCTTGGTAAGTTCATTGAAAATACCCGAGAGGTACAGCTCATCTAATAAAAAAACTTGTATAAGCAGATTACGTTAAGGTATTTTGCCCCTGGTACAACCAGAAACATCTTCCTTTTCACATGGTGCAATGGAGAGTTTTCCTGGCAGATCAGGAAATCAAACAGATTTAAAAGCCTTACATCTTACCATATACAAAATAAAAAGAAAATGAATGTTGTGATTACATTTTTAAACAGAACAGGGGCTAGGCAATTCCTTGTCATTGTGTATTGAGGAAACATGGTAAGGAATATGTTTTCCATATTGGGGAAAATAACAGGAAAATGATGCTGAGGAAAAAGGATAATAAATTGTAGTCCCAGTCGTAAGAGCTGCTTGACCCAATCACTGATGTCTAATATCTCTGATTTAGTTTAGTACTATTTTCTCACTAGCAGGCTTCTGATTTCCCCAGCACAAACAATCAATTCCCCACCAGTTGCTGCGTGAGCACATTTTGATCCATGGCTCCCTCCAATTTCCCTTGTCATTTCTTGCTCTCCAAAAAACAAAATCAGGGAAACTGAAGGGAGGGAAACTGAAGGGAGTTGTGGATCAAAATGCACCAGAGCAGCAACTGTTGTGGCACTCACAATGTGAATTTGTGATTGAGGATAATTTTGAATTAGGAATGTCACAGCTACTATGATAACCAGTCATTGGGCCATTATTACTAAGTTCTTTATGGCTGCAATCAGATACACTAAATAATGCACTTTCAATCCATTTCCAGTGCCTTTCCAACTGGATTTTACTGTGTGAACTGGCAAACTCCAGTTGGAAGGTGCATTGAAAGTGGATTGAAAGAGCATTATTTAGTGTGTGCTATTGCAACCATTAGGGATGTAAAGTTTGTGTGTGTAGTGGAATGCTAAACAGGGTAACTCTACTTAGAATTGCATATGAAGAGCTGGATCTGGGAAAGGAGAGGCCGCTTGCTACCTTGCTCTTCAGATCATCATCTTCTGTTTCTAAATGTTGTTATTCTTATGTCTGTATGGGTTGTTTCTTGCTGGTGTGTTTTTTCTCCTTTTTGTAACAAAGGTGTGAACAGGACACATTTTGGTGTATTACTATTTTCAGTTATTTATTTAATTTTTATTTTATTCAATTTTTAACCTGCTCTTCCTGTAAAACAGGCTCGGGGTGGGTTACATTATAAAAACAATCAACAATTAAAACAATTAAAATATATAAAATATATAAAATCTAAAATTGCAGAATAACAATGGTGGAATATAAATATATTTATAATAGATTTTTTTTTCTGCCATTGATGTTAGTAAGCCACTTTGAGCTATGTGTTTCAGTATAAAAATGACATGTGAATATGCTAAATAAATACATTGTCAAACACTTCAAAGAGAAAAACTACTGTGGATTCTGCAAAATTAGGTTGGACTTTAAAATCAATGAGTGAGTCATTTGAAGATGCATCTGTGATATCTGAACATTTAAGATCCTCTTGGAAGACTGCAAAGTGGTCTGGTGTACAACTCTTTCTTCTGGGTCACTATAGATCCCTAGAAAGATGAAAATGTATAAGATGTAACATTTCATTAGGGAAAGGATAGCTATCATTTTGAACCAGTAGCATCCTTTATTCCTTATTTTTTCTTCATTCTACATTTTGTTTCAGCACAATCTAAAATGCAATATCTAATTTTTTCTTATTCTATAATTTTGTATTTTATTTGATGCAAGAAAAACTTTTATGAGCAAAGATATGTGTGGTGCCTGATATGAACTGACTGGAGGCAGGAGGAATTAACGATGTGTAAGGAGCCTGAAGACAGAAAAACTTTAAATATATATATATTTTTTATTGTATCATATGGAGTCTCAATTAATTAAACCTTCCTACTTTTGATTTCATAGCAGGGGTGGTTAAACTTGCTTAATGTAAGAGCCACACAGAATAAATGTCAGATGGTTCAATGAAGCCACTGCATTCGAGAGAGCTGCCAAGGTTCACTCCAGCCCTCGAGCGGAAGCCGTCCACCATGAGAAGATGGTGTCGGGCGACCCCGAGAAGGAAGAGGCACACCAGCTCTGCCGCCAACCAGGAAGCGAGCTGAAATCTTCCACCCGGTCGCAAGCTACAGAGAGGCCCGTCAGCACAAAGTGCTCCAGCTGTGGAGACCCACATGAGCAACGGGACTGCCCCTATCGCAACGTTGATTATAGGAACTACGGAAAAGTGGGGCACATTGAGTGTGCTTGCAGAGCCAAGACCAATCGCAGGTGCCAGTCCACTCACCACGACTCAATTGATGCTCGCATGACCACATCGACCAGCATCCAGGTAATGAATTTGCCCCTAGACACCCCTGATAAGGTCAAGGTGTCGGTCCAAATCGAGGGTGCTCCATCCATAATGGAGCTGGACTCGGGATCCTCCATCTCCATAATCTCGGATGAGTCCCTAAGAAAACTCTGCCCACACGGCTGGCCCTGGTTGTGACCTGCTGATTTCATACTGCAAGACTTCCAGAAAAACCCCGTACGGATTTTGGGATGGGCCAATGTGAGGGTAGAGTTCAACAACTTTAAGGGTGCACTGGACATACTTGTGGTCAAGCGCCAGCTCACCACATTACTGGTTTAGACCTCTGGGCATACAAATAGTCGGGGTGCAGCAGATACAAACACACAATTTTGAAAATGTGTGCCGGGAATTCCCAAAGGTATTTGATGGGACTCTGGGATGCTACAAGGGGCCTCCCATCACCTTACAGCTCGACCCCCACATGAGACAAATAAAGCTGAAGGCCAGGCAAGTTCTGTTCGCTCTTAAACCAAAAATTGAAGCAGAGCTGGACCGCCTCGTGGCCCAAGTAGTACTAGAGCAGGTATCCTACGCTGCATGGGAGATCCCCATAGTCACTCCAGTGAAGCCAAATTAGAACGTGCGCATATGTACAGACTATAAATGCACAATAAATAAAGCGCTCCAGGACAACCCATACCCTGTCCCAGTGGTCAGCCACATCCTCGCATCCTTAGCTGGCTCTAAGATTTTTGGGAAGCTGGACCTGGCCCAAGCATACCAGCAGCTCCCAGTGGACACCAAGACAGCTGAGGCTCAAACAATAATGACGCACAGGGGAGCTTTCAGGGTGCGGCGATTACAATTTGGGGTTAGTGTGGCTCCGGGAATCTTTCAGAGCATAATGGACTCTCCTCAAAGGGATTCCTGGAGCACAACCCATTTTTTATGACGTTTTGATCGCTGCCCTGGACTCCGAGTTCAGCTGCTGTCTACAAGAGGTACTCCACTGCTTCTAGACAGTGGGACTTAAGGTGAAGCGGGAGAAGTGCTCTCTCAGGGTGCCAAGAGTGGAGTTCTTGGGGTTTGCAGTGGACGCCATGGGAATACATCCGATGGCCGACAAGAACAGGGTGTGTACAAATTCAATGACTACCTGTACAGCAGGCGGTTCAGGATTGCCACAGACCACAAGCCACTGCTGGGCCTCCTTGCCCCGGACCACCAAGAGACACCGCAAATCCTTTCACAGCGCATCCTGAGGCGGAACCAATTCCTCAACTCATACACGTATAAGCTAGTCCACCACCCTGGCAAAGCAATGGGACATGCAGATGCCGCAGATGCCTTCCGCTGCCTTCAATGGACCCCTGCCCACCATGTGATGCTACTGGAGACTCTACTGGAGAGGCCCCTCCATGCTGCTGAGATAGTTTGGGCCACGGACAGAGACTGCATCCTCGCATGCGTTTTGGACTGGGTGGAAAGGGGGTAGCCCACGGGCAAACTGGAAGCTGATTTCAGGGCATTTGCATCCTGCCTGGAATAACTGTCCATACACAAGGGGTGCATTCTCTGGGGTAGCAGGGTGGTGGTCCCCCCCCCCACTTCAGAAACAAGTGCTCGAAGCCTTGCACGAGATGCATCTGGGGATAGTGTGTATGAAGGCCCTGGCACACAGTTATGTAAGGTGGCCGAGGATGGACAAAGAGATAGAGGGGTGGGTTAGAAGGTGTCAACCTTGCCAAGAGTCCCAGCCAGATCTGCCCAGCGCCCCCATCCACTGCTGGGAGTCCAATCGTGTGCATGATCCTGGCTACACCTAGACTTTGCAGGGCCATACCAGGGCCAAATATTCTTTATCCTGGTGGAAGCCTACATGAAGTGGTTGGAGGTGATTCCCGTAGCTTCAACCTCCACTGCAGCTGCGGTCAGAGCCCTATGGAGGGTCTTTTGCACCCACAGAATCCTTGAGACCATAGTCACGGACAATGGGACCACTTTTACGTCCCAGGACTTCCAGGAGTTCCAGCACATACAGTCCTCTCCCTTCCATCCAGCCACCAACGGCCAAGCAGAGAGCATAGTGTGCACCACAAAGGAGGCCCTGGGTTGCATAGTATAGGGGGATTGGGACCACCGCCTGGCAGCCTTCCTATTTGGGAACTGAATCACCCCCAACCCAGTCACCTGTTTAAGCCCTGCAGAGCTGCTCATGGGGAGGAAGTTGACCAGTAGGCTAGATAGGTTGCATCCAGACCGGGCCCCGGACCTCTGCAGCTCCCCCAAGACAAGAGAAGCCACTAGGGGGTTCTCTCCAGGGGATCTGGTCTACGTGAAGAACTTTGCAAGTGGGCTGGAGTGGTTACCAGTACGGGTGCTGCAGATCACCGGGTCTCGCTCTTACGAGGTCTCATCAGAGGGGGGCCAGATCCTTAGGAGGCACATCGATCAGCTGCGCTGCCGCACCTTGCTGGAAGAACAGGCAGAGATCAGGGGAGTGGGGTAATAGCCGTAATGCCACCAGAAGCCACCCAGCCAGTGCACGCAAGGCGACCAGTGGGAGACCGCAGGTCGCCGGACGTAAGGATGAAAATACACTCTGCCTATGAAGATCTGTGGCAGGAAGTTTAACTGGCCAGGATTGGACCTAGCCAGGAAAGAGAGTTGTTCCGGGACATGTATATAATCAGGGACCCGGCCCCGCCATGTCCTCTTTTTGATGTACTCGCCAATAAAGCATGTTGCCTTATACCAGTCTAGTAACTCAGTACATTACAGCACTGCTTGGCTGTTTTGGTCTGCCTATCATGCAGGATTTGCTGGCAAACAGCTATATGATTGGTGGGTAGTAGTGGCGTTACTATGATCTCTTTGTGCCTGGTCAATGGTTTACATTTCACATATTTCCCCTCCACTGTGTGAACAAATAATACCAATTAATAGCATCAGTGCCATGCCAGCATTAGCAATGTATCAGCACTGGGATCTTAGGATGAAACAGTAACATCCCTTTCATATGTGTTCTTTAACCCATTATGGCTTTGAAGACAAACAGAGTTTTTAAAGGTTTTATCTGGGTTTCCAAAATCTGTTTTGCTTTGATGTTTTTAATTGTTGTTGTCATTGCATTTTATCCTTACATTGAGTGAAAACATTTAAAACTTTTGTTTTCAAAAACCCGTGGGTTAAAGAGCTCATATGAAAGGGACCACTGCAACATATTTATATTCCATTTTTAAGACTCTGTATATGACAGTCTAGAGTTTTCCCCACCAAATATTTTTTTTCTCCCCTTTTCTCTTCTGTTTTTGAGTTTCTATGCTGGTCATCCAGCTTGATGGAAAGTTCTGAGAGACTCAAAAGTTTGATCTTCTGTAACATTTTGACTGCTCCTAATGAAAAGTTATATTGTATGGATTTTTTTAAAAGGATCAGAACTAGGGATGGACATGAACTGGGAAAATGGTGGTTTGTGTTGATTCATGATTCATTTGATTGCCTGAACTGGTGGAACATGTTAAGTTCATGGTTTGTTTGATTTCCTGAACCAGTTCATGGTTTGTTTGTTTCATTTGGTTCAGGAGGTACAGAACAGCCTTCTCATGAGTTAGAGATGCCAAACTCACTGAGAGTCTTCTGCAGGCTCTCCTCCACCCACCCTTCTAGTTTTCAAACATTGGATTTGGAATGCCCAAGTTATAGCCCCCCAAAGCAGGTGCCCCCATGTAAGCTTAGCTTCAGCTCTCTCATGACAACTAACTCTTCTCTTTTCATGCTGCAAAGTGAAAGCAGCTGAGTCATGGTGTCTGCTCCCATAGGGCAGAATGGCAGCTCTGTGATTGACTCCCAGAGTTGCCAATCAAACTATGAACAACTGCTATGGGTGCTTCTAGGGCTCCCAGAAGTCCACCCCCAATTTTCCTAGGAGTTGATTGAATCAGTCAGGCAGTCTTGCAAATGAACCACAAAAATGAAACAAATGATACACTGCAAAAAAAAAAAAAAAGCATTTTGGCTTTGGATTAGAGACAATGAAATTCCATGAACTGGTTCTAAACAAATAATGAATCACAATTTGTTTATTGGTTTGTGCCCATCCCTAATAAGGACAGCTATTGTGGGGGGTGTCTCCAGAGATCTCCCCTCCAGGCATTGACTACTCCAGAACCAGTCCTGCTTAGATTCAGCATTAAACGCCAACCTCCTGTAGTATGGAATGTTAATGAAAGAGCATGTAAAAAACTTCACAAGCACTTAGTTAAGAGGACTATAGCTCATTAAAAAAATTGTAGACACTCAAATTATTTTTCTTAAAGCAAACTAAGATTTTTTTTTTTTTGCCTTTAAATCATGGTTCTTCAGACACCTTAATTCTAGAGTCAAAAGCTCAAAGTTTTCTTGGTCACGAAAAAAAAAAAGCTCAAAGTTTTCATATTTAATAGCCCCCCCCCACACCCAGCAACCTGGAATCCAACGCCTGACTCTCTTTAAATATGAGAGTATTTGCCAGCATACTTGCCTCTGGTTAGGAAAGAGCTACAGGACTGGCTTGCTCAAAAATTATACACTTGTGGCATTGAGAGCATTTTGCCATCAATCAGGAATGGCTTGCTCCAAATAAAAATGGTAGAAAGCATTTAGTCAGCGAAATCCAGAAGGCTTATGCATCTGGTTAGAGAAGAGACTCACAACTGGCTTGCTCTTATATTAATATATGAATTGAGAGCATTTTGCAATAAAAAGAAACGGCTTGCTTCTAATACAAATATTATAGAGAGCATTCTGCCAGAAGGCTTTTGTACCTGGTTAGAGAAAAGATGTTCAGGACTGGCTTAAGCTCCTAATATAAATATATACACTTAAGTGATACTGAGAGGATGAGGGAACTTGAAGAAAATAAAGATGTTTCAGACAGTATTAACATTGAATTGCAACAAGAGATTGATAACCCTGACGGAAATAGGGAGGAATACTCCTTAGGAAGTTTTTTGACAAAATGAGCCTATATCTGGGTGCTCGTTAATGGACCTTTCTTGTAATATTGTAATACTGTAATGTACAAAAAGATCGGGGGGGGGGGGGAGGTTTAAGCAGGAATGCACGGGAAAACAGTTCCAACTGGATTGGCATCTGGGGTATGGCCTAATATGCAAATAAGTTCCTGCTGGGCTTTTTCTATTAAAAAAGCCCTTAAAAGATTATGATATCTTTGAAAAGTTTTACTAAACATTGTTAGCCAGTACATCACAGTGCTTGTTTCTTGTATTGTCTCTTTAAATATGGACAGGGCTTTTTTTGTAGCAGGAACTCCTTTGCATATTAGGCCACACACCCCTGATGTAGCCAATCCTCCAAGAGCTTACAGTAGGCCCTGCACTAATATGCAAAGGAGTTCCTGCTACAAAAAAAGCCCTGTGTTGTCTAAATTGTCCCTTATTGACAATTAGTAACAATGCTGTCAAATGTTAGTAATCATAGGAAAATGTCACTCATTTAATTCTAATAGGCATGTCACTGTGGTTATGAAAATTTTAATAAGCTTTTGTGATTTATGGACCAGTCATTTGTATTTTTACCTCAACATAATGACCAAATTTTTGCTGGCAGCATATATTTGCAATCTTTAAACATCTAAAGCAGCTAAAGTGCCAGATTCATTATTCAAAAGTTTCTGATAACCTTTCAGATAATTAGCAGATGTTCTGAATTTTGAGGGCACTATTGAAAAGGTCAGTTTTATTAATTAAAAATGCTGAGTTGGACACCAAACTTTTAATGAAAGTACAATTAAGTAACTCATCCAAAACTATGAGAAGAAACAGTTAAAATATCTTTGATGGAACAATGAGGAACACCAGTGAAGTTTGCCACAGCAGTAAATTAATATGAGGTTTGATAGAATTTTGCATTGTGTCATAAGTTCTTTGGACATTACATAGCTATGAATATACAGATTTACTAGACCTTAACCTGAGGACGATGGTACAATCTGTATCTCAACTGTACATCAGACTAGAATTTTGTAGGAAGAGTTTCTTAGTCATATGGCATTGACATTAGCCCAGATAGACTTGAAGCAGACAATTCCCACCAGTTTAGCAGAAGGAAAACAGCTGGTTCTCATAAATCCACCACTATCAGCAGGTGCTCCTAAATCTACCACCCTCGGTTTCCTTTTCAGGAAAAATACATTCAGAGTTGTTGTTTTTTCTGCATGGAGAAATCATGGCTGGAAATTTAATTAGAATAAGTTTGGCTCTCACTCACAGAAGAGCAAAATAGTGAAACATTGATAGAGAGCTGAGCAGAGGGAGAAAAAGGAACAAATGGATAGGGCAGTCAAAACGCATGGCAAAGGAAATACAGTGATAGTTAATTTTTTTCCCTGAGTTTTTTTTTTTTTTTGCACAGTTGACGGAACTACAGTAAACTCTTTTATAAAATCATTTAATGAATATGCTTAGCTGCTATAATGTCATATGGAATTTGCCTGTATTTTATTGGCAGGCAAGTATAGCAGTAAGGAGAGGAGAGGAGAAAACCCTAGAGTTCCACAGGATATAGTAGCAAAATGCCAAAATGACCGTGGGATATTAACGAGACTACTACAATGTAAACACACTATCAGTGATTAATTTCTTCAATGAAGGATATTAATCACTGATATTGTTTTTGTATTGTAGTACATTGTTTAGATTGAAACAGCCTCAACAAACATTCAAGAGAGCCAGTTTGGTGCAGTAGTTAAATGTGTGGACTGTTATCTGGGAGAACTGGGTTTGATTCCCCACTCCTCCACTTGCAGCTGCTGGAATGGCCTTGGGTCAGCCATAGCTCTCATAGGAGTTGTCCTTGAAAGGGCAGCTGCTTGTAACAGCCCCACCCACCTCACAGGGTGTCTGTTGTGTGTATGTGTGTGGGGGAAGTTAAGGAGATTGTGACCGCTCTGAGATTCAGAGTATGGGGCAGGATATGAATCCAATATCTTCTTCTTCAAAAACAACAACAATAATACAGTGTGAATACCATATACTATAATACTATAAATAACATGACTCTAGTCTGCAGGCATGCATGTGAGGGACCCAGTCCGAGTCTACTTGGGAGGGTGATCACTTTAAATTTCTCCCAGCCACCTTCCCTCAGTCACTCTCACAGAAATCCTGTCAGAACTCTCAAAAATTGGCATCAGATGTTTTTAAAATTCTAAACCACAAAAGGCAAGGGAGTAGGCTAAAATAATATTGATTATAACTGTTCAATATTCAAAAGGCAAATCAGTTGGCAGATGGATAGCAGAATAAATCAATTCTCAATTCCCAGAAATTGGTCAGGCTAAAATATATGTCTAAATAACCCTGGCAGAAGATCCTTACAACAATCAACAGGCAGGCTTCAGAACTCTACTGAATTCTATTTCAGGGAGGCTGTCTGTGCCTTCTGGGCACTTAGAATGTTGTTAGTTCAGTTGTTTAGCCCTAGGCTCCAGCTACTCCAAAATTATAAAAACAACAAACAGACAATCACTCTTTCTACACACACATAGAGAACTCCTGTCTGGTGCCAGTATATTCTCCCTCACAGACCCTCTCACACTAACTTCCAGGACTCGCACCTCGTGTGTCACAGCCCTAACTAGTTTCCTGGTCTGAGTCTTGGATAACCCTGCTGACCACAAGAATCCAGTTCCCCTTTAGTGTGTCTTGTTGTGATCTTGGTTTGTACATGGAGACTGCCTGATGTGCTGGCAAATCTCCCTCAGAGAGTTTCCTCTACACAGAAGGAGCCTGGTGTTTGGCCCCCTTCTGCCTTCAAACTCTCTCCTTGAGACAGAGACTGCCCACAACTCTGTCTCCCACAAGAAGCTCAGCCTCACTGGCTGTTTTCAGCCCCTTGTCCAGTTGTTTTCATAAAACTGACCGGCCTAAGCCCACTGTCTTCACTTCAGACTCCTTCTCTGAAGACTCCCCCAGCTAAGACTCCAATCTTGAGGTGTTCCACTGCTAAGCAAACCTTATATTGTTACTTTTTCGTTGCTAGGGCAATGTTCCAGCCAATAGTTGCAAGCCTGTTCCCCAGCTCTCAGGCTGAGTCTGTCACAGAGGGCTCTGTGAAGCTTTGGAAGTTTGTCTGTGAAGCTTTGGAAGTTTGAATGGGGACAACTTTTGCACACTTGTATATAGACTAGAGAGTCATGTTAACTTTATAGTATTATAGTATATGGTATTTACACTGTGTTATTATTATTGTTTTTTAATATTTGTTGTGGCTGTTTCAATCTAAACACTAATGAAAGATATTAATCACTTATAGTGTATTTACAATGTAGTAGTCTAGGTATAGAGTAAGCCCTATTGAGAACTCTCCTAAGATGTGGTCCCATGGAGGGACAAATCTATATGCAACAAATCGTGAAAAAAGAACTAAAATGAAATCCCACCCCCCTTTTTTCCCTCTCTGAACCTTTTTTACACTTCATTTGAGCTTGCCTTTTTTTGATTGATTTTTTTTGCAGTATGCTCGGTCCCTGATACAGTATGTGACAAGTACAGTGTAGCAATCTGAGGCTTTTTAAATGATTTACTGCTGGAGGATAACCCACTGAGACAAGAAGGCCAGGACCTCTATTTGGCATGGGTTGAAAAGTCACTTTTACATTCTACCTGGAGCTAAACTCCCACAAATGATCTCTCTATGGAAGAGTGGACAAGAGACATTAATATGACAATGTTTAACCAAGAAACTTCCCTAACCAAAGATCCAGTATAAAGCAAACAAATTCTTAATATATTATTGGGAAGTCCTTTTTAAATGCGTTCATTCAATTTACAACTTAAAGAAAGTAATAAACATAACATTCAATAAAAGACCTGGGAGGTTTTGGGGGCTCTTATCTGCTTCTTGTCTCAGTGGGAGGTCAGAGTTTCATCCCCATCACTCCAGACTCTTATTTATTGGGGGGGGGGGGGGAATACTCTGCTGCCTTCTGCTAAGCCGTCAAAAGAAAGGGGGGGGGAGAGAAAATCTTAAATTCTAGTGTTGCTGTGTGGTCCTATGCTCACTTTGCAAGAGAGACTTTCTCCTATCTCTCTGAAGTTTGACAATAAATATCCCCTGGGTGGGGGCTAAAATCCCTGAAAATGTTATTCTCCCCCCCCCCTCCTGAAACATGTTTATGAAGAAATTGATGGAAATTATTATCTGATTAAGAATTCCCATATTAATGAGAGGCAGTATGGTTTGAACTGGGATCTGGTGGTGATTATACACCACTCTGATTTTGTAATTATTACAACTAATAGCAAAATAAATGCACAAGTCTATTATCTGCTAATATGCTGGGAGAACTCCATGTTAACAGATCCTCCAGTGTAACTCATATTAGGCAATTATTTGACCTGGATTATGACACAAATGAGGAACTATTTCTTGGTACTGCTTACTATAATGAAGGTTTTTTGGGGAAGGGTTTGCATTTTTCTGTAACATAAGCAGCTATTTGTAATAAATATGTATGGTATAAGCAGAAGGCATTACCACATTCCCCCCTCCCCATTGTAATGTCCAAATATATTGCGGAAAGTCTGTGCAGCACCATCTTTTGCTATAAAATGAAATAACAGCTTTATACGACTTTGAGTGGAACGTCCAAGCAATATAATATAGTGACAGAGCATCTGCTTTTCCTGTTATATTTCCTAAGGGATCAAACATCAAATTCAAACATGGAATGAATATTTGGCTACTATTGAATTTAGTGGCAACTTTACACAAGTATTAGAGAGTGCAGTTTTGCTAATACCACATTTTATTGCATCAATTCTTCATGGTGTTCTCAGGAAAGAAAAGTTACCTAATTTATCCTGGGAAAACAATGCAAAGCAAAGCAAAGCAAAGCAAAGCAAATTTTATTTTTATATCCCGCCCTCCCCCACCAGAAGGCGGGCTCAGGGCGGCTCACAGACATGACAAGCATGATTCGGTTAAAATAGACAGCAATGGTTTAAATAATACAATTACATGAGTTAATAAAGTTTAAAAATATAAAAATAAGAGAATAGGAGATTAAAAGATATAAAAATATAAAGTAGGTAGAAATAGGTGCTATATTTCTGTCGGTCATAGTTTACATATTGTCATACATCAGTTCCAATTTCAACATAAAGTGGCTAAAATTACGATAGTTAGTCAGTTTGGTCAGGTCCTGTTCCAAATGAGAGCTGAAAAAGATGGGTTTTGCAAGCCCTGCGGAACTGATTCAGATCCCGCAGGGCTCGCACCATCTCTGGGAGTTGGTTCCACCAACGAGGGGCCATTAGTGAAAAGGCTTGCTCCCGGGTTATCTTAAGTCTGGCCTCTTTTGGCCCAGGGATTTGTAGAAGGTTTTGGGAGCTGGATCTTAGTGCTCTCTGGGGAATATATGGGGAGAGGCGGTCCCGTAGGTAGGCAGGTCCTCGGCCATATAGGGCTTTAAAGGTGATAACCAGCACCTTATAGCGAACACGGTAGACAACCGGCAGCCAATGCAGATCCCGCAGCACAGGCTGCACGTGTTCCCATCTAGGTAGTCCCGCTAGCAGCCTGGCCGCCGCATTCTGCACTACCTGGAGTCTCCGCGTTCGACACAAGGGCAGCCCCATGTAGAGGGCATTGCAGTAGTCTAATCTTGAGGTGACCGTTGCGTGGATCACAGTTGCTAGGTCGTCGCGTTCCAAGAAGGGAGCCAACTGCCTCGCCCTTTTAAGATGAAAGAAGGCGGATCTTGCGGTGGCGGCTATCTGGGCCTCCATTGATAGCGAGGATTCCAGTAGCACCCCCAAGCTCTTGACCCTGCGCACTGGTATCAGTGGCGCACCGTCAAAAGCCGGCAGAATGATCTCCCCTTCCGGTCCGTCCCGGCCCACGCAAAGGACCTCAGTCTTCGTTGGATTCAGCTTCAGCCCACTCAGCCTGAGCCAGTCAGCCACGGCCTGTAACGCCCGGTCCAAATTTATAGGGACATCGCCAGTCCGGCCTTCCATCAATAGATAGAGCTGGGTGTCATCAGCGTACTGATGACAACCGAGCCCATACCTCCGCGCAATCTGGGCAAGGGGGCGCATAAAGATGTTAAACAATATCGGGGAGAGAACTGCTCCCTGAGGCACCCCACAGTGCAGAGGGTGTCTCTGAGACAGCTTCCCTCCAACTGCCACCCTTTGTCCCCGATTTTCGAGGAAGGAGGAGAGCCACTGTAAGGCTAGCCCCCGAATTCCTGCGTCGGCGAGGCGGCAGGCCAGCAGCCGGTGGTCGACGATGTCGAACGCCGCCGACAGGTCGAGCAGCAGCAATACTGCCGAGCCACCCCGATCCAGTTGCCGCCGGAGGTCATCTATGAGGGCGACCAAGACTGTTTCCGTCCCATGGCCCGGGCGAAAGCCGGACTGGCATGGGTCCAAGGTGGAAGCGTCCTCCAGAAAGCTCTGCAGCTGCAACGCCACAGCCCTCTCAATAATTTTGCCCAGAAAGGGCAAATTTGAGACCGGCCGATAATGTGCCAATACGGACGGGTCTGATGTAACTTTTTTCAAAAGAGGGCGGACCACTGCCTCTTTCAGGGATGTTGGGAAAACACCCTCCGAAAGGGATCGATTTATGATGTCCCGTATAGGACATTTCAATTCCTCCTGGCAGGCCTTAATTAACCAGGAGGGGCAAGGGTCCAGGTCACAAGTTGTGGGTCGTGCAGTGCCAAGAATTCTGTCGACTTCCTCCAAGCTGAGTGGGTCGAAGCAGTCCAAGGTTAAATCTGAAGACACGCATTGGGCCTCAAGTTCACTTACTGCATCTAAGTTGGCGGGGCAGTCGTGGCGGAGCGATTGGACCTTCTCTGCAAAAAATTTCGCAAAAGCCTCACAGCCTATCTCCAATTCCTTAGCTTTTGGATTGCCCTGTGGCAATGAAGTAAGATTCCGAATTATTCTAAATAATTGGGCTGGGCGCGAATTTGCAGATGCAATCTTGGTCGCGAAGTATGTTTTCTTTGCGGCCTTGATTGCCATCTCATAGGATTTCATAAACTTCCTATAAGATGTTCTAGTCGCTTCGTCGCGAGTACGTCGCCATTGCCTCTCTAGCCGTCTAAGGCCTTGTTTCAGCCGGCGCAATTCCGGGGTATACCACGGAGCCGGCCTAATCCGAGGTCGCAGAGGGCGTCGAGGTGCAATCCCCTCGATGGCCCTAGCGAGCCGGTTATTCCAGGACTCAACCAGGTCATCGAGAGGAATGCCAGAGGGCCAGGGATCCCGCAGAGCCATTTGGAACCGTTCCGGGTCCATCTGGCTCCGCGGGCGAGCCATAATAGGCTCCTCGCCTAAACAGGTTTGGGGAGGCATATCTACATGGGCCTTGAGGGCAAAGTGATCCGACCATGGCACCGCCGTGGCGGTTATATCGCTCACTACAACCCCGGCCGCAAAGACCAAGTCCAACATGTGACCAGCCTGGTGAGTGGGGGTCATAACAAGTTGAGAGAGTCCCAGTGTCGCCATGGAGGACACTAGGTCCGTCGCCTGACTGGAGGACGGGTCATCAGCATGGACGTTGAAGTCACCCAGGATTATCAACCTTGGGTGCTCCAGCGCCCAGCCCGTCGCCGCCTCCAGTAGGGACGGTAAGGCGCTGGCCGGTGCGTTAGGCGTACGGTACACCAGCCAGACCGCCAACCCCTCTCCAGCCTCCCACGCCAGGCCGGCACATTCGATACCCTCAATCTTTGGGGCCGGGAGTGCCCTGAAGGAGTAAGCCTCCCGTATAAATAATGCCACCCCTCCCCCCCGCCCACTAGTCCGTGATTGATGTAGGACTGAGTAACCCGGGGGAGTTGTTTGCGAGAGGGCTACAGTATCATCCTCTCGGGTCCAGGTCTCAGTCACGCAAGCCAGATCCATGTTTTGTTCGAGAAGAAACTCTCGAAGAGTTGAGGTCTTATTGTTGATGGACCTGGCGTTGCACAACACCAATGACGGAGGTGGGTTATTCCATCTAGCCCTACTACCTGTCACCCTTGGGATGGGACGCAGATTGGAAGAAGGCCGAGCACTGTCTTGTCTCTGTCCTCTTCCCTTATAATATCTGCTCCCACCGCTATATCTCCCCCTCCCCAGGAGCACTGGAATCCCTGAGCCTGCCATCTCTCGTTTGGTGGCAGCTGCTATGGTCACCACTATCAGGCTGGAGTCAAAGATGTTTCTGTTTCTTCGTCCCACTAGGTCCTAATATTCCAATTGACCCAAAAATTCAAAGATCTACCTCCCCCAATTTCTTATATATATTTGGTAAATTAACTCCTATAGCAAATTAATTTAGTCCCTCTTGATTGCTTTAAATCACTCAAATTAATTTAATCCCTCTTGATTACTTTAAATCAATCAGCTAAAAATTCATACAGTCTGATCCAAATATATAGTAAATTAGTCTATGTGTCAATTAATAACTAATCCAATTTAAACCAGTAGGTTACGAAGTGCAGTTGTAAAGTGCAATGCAAAAATTCTCTTAGGAGGTAGTGAGGTAACAGCGGGGTGTTGTGGGTATTGCTGATAAGATGTTTAGCAGCCAGTGCAAGTTAAAGTGCAAATGAATGATGACATAAATATTATTTGTGAGTGATTCCCCGCAGTGAAAATTTCCAAGGGAGTTACAATGCAGGGTCATCATTCAGAAATCTTCCAAAGAAGCATCCTTAAGGTAAAGGTCAGAAGAGGTAGGATTTGTAAGATTTAGAGAGTGTGATGGGATATAAGTTCATATTACCCTAAAGCAGGAGTAGTGAGGGATCCTGAGAGAAATAACTTTTACAATTTTATTACATGAGCGCTGGGAATAGGAAAGAAAATAGAGAGATGAGAAAAATAAGCTAATTTAAAAAGCTTGCAAATTTATGACCTTGTAGAACCTTCCCCACCCTGCCCCAAGTCAGGCTTTGATGCAAATGTAGCTGTTATTTTTAATTCTTCACAGTTTATAGTGATGCTGGTATCAAATTATGATTCTGTGCATTTCTTTAAATACCCATCGATGTAATATAACACCATTTGTTCATAGCTCATGAAAAAGTCAATAAGTTATTTGTAATTTATTGAGATATGAGTTGCAGGAGCATTTTGTGTTCATGGCAAGGCCTTCCATTGTTGTAGAGTCTATTGCTGAGACACTTCAAGAAGTTTAGTTTAAGTAATCAATACATTTCTATATTTATAAGCCTAATCAAGGCACATCTGCTTTTCTACTAAAGTACAGTTCAATAAAAGGGAAACATAATCAAAATTATTAACTGTGGTACATTGATTTTGTTTGTTTTGCTTGCTATTTAGATCTAAAAATAATTTAATATTTTCCATTTCATAACTATAATCAGACACAAAATCACTTTACAATTCTTAGGGCTATGGCATTTTAAAGATTCTTGGATTATATTATATTCCAGGAATTTTTTTTGTTGTTCTACAAGAATTCTAAAAAAGAAAGAAAGAAAGAAGTTCCAAAATTATATCAAGATCTTTAATACCCTCAGATGCAATTCATCTGGATCTGAGGACTTAATTTCATTTAAAGAATCTAAGTGCTTATGTGCCACCCCTATCTCTATCCTAGGCTGCAACTCTCTTCTTTCATGTGTTCTCTTTTTGCCAGGCTGAGCACCATTTCACTTGCAAGAGAATACTGAAGCAAAGTAGGAATTGAGCAGTTCTGCCCTCTCTTTATCACAAGTTAAAATTTCACTTTCCTCTCTCTGCTACTTCCTTGTCCTTTTTCTTGTTCCAAGCATAACCAAAGAACCTTTGTGTGTGTGTGTGTGTTTAGCACCTCTTGCTAGCCTTAGCTCATTCTGAGATTTAACTTTTCTAGCACTCTTTCTACAAGCACTGGCTATTTGTTTATATTCATCCTTGGTTATATGGACCTTGTTCAATATCCTAAATGAATCTTTTAAAATTCTCAGATCCTTACAAAACTCTTTATGGAGCCACTTTGGCTTCCTTAGGTTCCTTCTGTTTTTAATTCTCATTGGAATTGTTTGTGTTTGAGCATTCAATATTTCTCTTTTAAGAAAGTCCCGCCCATCTTGAACTCCCTTCTTAAGTATTTCTGACCATAATTTGAAGTTTGTTAAAATTAGCTTTTCTAAAGTCTAACGTATGTCTCTGTATCACTTTTCCCTTACCCAACATCATAAATTCCAAAGTTGTATGGTCACTATTAGCCAGGGTGCCTACTAATTTCACCTCATCAATTTTATTTAAAAATTACCATGAGACTAAAACTGGATCAGGAACATTGTGCTGGGAAAGAAGAAAATGTGGAAAGTCAGGCAATCTTTCTTGGTTCAACTGCTGATGGAGATATTCTCATGCAATGTAAATGAATGTGAGTAACAAGTGAATAAAATGGAATGAAGAAGAAACTTTAAAAAAAAAAATGAACACACACTGGATTAATATCTCTTTAAAACTATCAATTTGCCTAGGCATTGGCTCTCTGTTATTACTTCAGGCAAGAAATAGACCAAATTTAGCTACTGGTTAAAGCACATGTCCAAAAATTCAGAACCATTTTTTTTTTGTTACTAGCTCAGTACCTCTGTCTTAGCTACCTGTCACCTACCTGCTCCTGAGGATTTTGATGTGTGTGTATGAACCTCCTTCCATGGGTCATAAAAAGAAATTGGAGAGTAAGGGTTTCTTCTGTTTTTTATGCCTGTGTATATGAACAACCGCACGATTATCTGAATAAAAAATTAAGATATCCAAACGCAACTATTAGCCATAATGTCCACCAAAAACCTTACTTATTGCTTGTTGCATCACAGATACTTATGTGAACTCTTATGATCAGGAACTTATCCAATCCTTTTTGCTTTCCAATTTTTAAAGCACTCATATCTGTCTAGAATTCATATGGACCTCTAACTAAATAATATATATGCATATATTGTTGCTAAGAAGTGCTGCCTGATTCATGGAAGCACCCCCAATACACAATGGAGTCCTCATGTCTTTAACCTGAACCAGAGATCCTGCAAAAACAGGACAAGTGAGAACACTTTCTGCTTGGGCCAAAAAGCCTGCCAAGGCTCTCCAAAAGGATTTTTGTTTTAAGGTTGGAGAACAGACACCCTCAAAGCTAGTTCCAAGCTCCTTCCCCCTGACCCTGTGATGGAATGTCAAGAACAATGAGTTCTACCAGGTACAGTATATGCATTTCTATAGCTGGCTACCCACATACATCCAATCCCCTCATATATTCAAAATCCCTATCCATTTTGTTTTACCATATGTTAATGTGCAAAACCCATCACACAAAACCCCTTTCTGTCCTCCCTCTTTCCCCAGATTATCGAGATAAAATTAAATCTCAAACACCATTATCGCCCTTCCTGAGATTCATCAGGAATCCATTTCCTCCTTTTGTTTCAGCCTGGGAATCCATTCAAAACACCTTGGAAAGCCCATCAAAGATTGTTAGTCATTTTCTAAGAAGGAGCACCACTCCTCCAAACTGTATAAAACATGAAAGCAAACCTGGCTCCTTTGTGCAATCTATGGGTACCAAAATAGGTTGTACCCCCTGTGTAATTGGGCCTCTTTGATGTGTCACATTGGTCATGCATGTCCCCATCTCCATTTTTCTCTACACAGACATCTGCACATCTGGACAGGTTATATCACCTGTGTAACTCAGAGTCTCTATTCTTCACCCCAATTTTCCTAGTTCTCTCGCTTGTGTGTGTATTTTTGATTGCTTTAAGTGTGATTGTATTGCTACACATATTTTTCTAAATAAAACATTTTAAACTATTTTAAATTTGGAATCTTCTTTCTGGAATTGGGCCTTGGTATACAATTGGTTAGATACCACTCCAAAATAGCTCTACCTATTGTCTACCTCTGCTAATTTCCCTATAAAAAGAGGTGACTCTGTAGGGTTTTCAAGGTAACAGATGTTCAGAGGTGAATTGCTATTGCCTGCTTCTGCGTAGTACCTCTGACTTTCTTGGCAGGCAGGCTGCCACCCAATTACTAACCAATGCTGACCCTGCATAGCTTCTGAGATCTGTATATGGGGACTGCCAGGAGGAGAAAGAGGAAATAGTGCAGGGAGGGTGATACAGAGAAAATGAAGTGTCCTCACAGGTCCTTGAGGGTTCCCTACTAGGTAAGTGGGCTTGACCCAGCAGCTGGTACCACAGAACTGTGCCATAGTTTTCCTAGCTAAAGGCTGCTGGGGTGGGGGAGAGGGAAAGCTGAAGATGAGGGGGCAGATAAACATAGGTTGGCTGTTGGGCAGGAATAAGGGAAAGAAGCAGTCAAAGTGGAAAGGCTATGGGGGCTTTCAAGGAAGGGGAAGAGGAGGAGGGAGGAAGTGTCAATGTATCTACTTGTCAATGTATCCAATTCATAATACGACTTTATTGGTAAATTCTTAAATCTGGAGACTGGAGCCATGAACAGATAAAACAGATTTTCTACAAACCTGATAAAAATCCTAGGCCTGCATAAAAATCTGAATCTGAAAAAAATACATTGGGTGGGGGTTTTTTAACACCCTCCAAAAATAACAGACCCAAGCACCTATATCTATGAATGCCTTTGTGGCCATTGTGAGGGTTGCTGTGCAATAACAGCACTGCCAGTGGACAAGACTTGGTTTTTCTCAGTGGAAAAGGGGAAAGGTCCCTTTCCAGGACTACCTTGTCCTCCCAGTCCATATTGCTCCTCTCCTTCATGAAGGGAGGATTCATCAGAGCTAGGGACAAAAGCAACCATTTGGCAATTTGCTACCAGATGTGGTGGGGCTACCAGATAACATAATGCCACACAATTCACCTGCTGCCATCAGAAGTCTCCTCGCACTGTCACTTGGCTGTGCCTGGCATTGATATCACACACTTGAGTTACTTGCTACTATACAACTTGGCCAGACTTTTCCCAGGGAGAGGGAAAGGGTGAGGAAGGAAGGGAAAGCTAAGAGTCAATATGGTGTAGCAGTTACAGTGTCAGACCAGGATCTGGGAGACACAGATTTGAATCCCCACTCTGCTTAGAAAACTTGCTGGGTAACCTTGGGCCAGTTACACACTCTTAGCCTAACCTACCTTACAGGATTGTTGTGAAGCTAAAATGCCAGAGAATTATGTAAACTGGTTTGGGTTCATTTAAAGAAAGCCAGGGCATAAATATAGTAAATAAGTAATACATATAGCTGAAGATGGGGGCCAGAAATGGTAGTTTGGTGGGTGCATGTGAAAGAGAGAAGGAAGCAGGAAATGTGAAGATATGGGGGCTGCCAGGAGGAGGGAAAGAGAAAATAGAACAGGAAAGTGGATACACAGAGGTAAGTGAGTTGCTTCCCACATGTCATTATGAGTTCCCCACTACACCATACAACTGGGCCTGGCTTGGTGGCAGGCACCTCATAATTTGGCCATAGTTTTCCCAGGGAAGGAGGGAAAGCTGAAGGAAAGGTAAAAGGTAGTTTGCCTGGAGAAGAAGAAGAAGGGACTTCTGGGCTCCGTCATCTTGCCTTCAGAGGTATCTGCAGATCGTCCTCCTGTGGTGCCTCTGATTCTGGCTGTTGGAGGGGGGTCACTGAAGTGGCACCCCCCTGGAAAAGCCCTGGAGGGGTTTCTTCTTCGGCATGGGACTTTTGCGGGGAACTAGGGGTTCAGTGGCGGCTGCCCCTGTGTTTCCTGCATGTCCCGAGGCTCCGCAGCCATGAAAGCTGGCATACCAGCAGAAAAAGATGAACACCCGACTGCTTTCTTTCTTTCACTTTTCTCAGTACGCCTATGATGTAGCATCTTTCTACTCCTAATGTGGCAATTCTACTCGACAAGTAAGTGACTTTTCAATACCACTGGCTAATGGGTCGTTTTGCATAACAATTAGAGGCTAGCTCAAAGGAAGAGAAATGAGGCCTCGAAAAGTCTATGAGCAATATTAAGTATCGCTAACTATTTAAATTGGATTGAATACAAATACTAAAATTGACCTGGATTACTATTGGACATATGCAAAAGAGACTATCATTAGACTGCAATATGATCTGAACATAAAGGAGATATATTTTAGAGAAATCTGTCTCTGTCGCCTGACTGTATTTGAAATGAAAACATTTGAAATCTTAGCTGGAGCTCTTGTGGAATGTGGATTTAACAGGACCCTGAAGCTTCTTTTCAACTTGGATTAAGGGACTGAGTTTGCTGCCAGAGAAAGTGGCACTGCCTAGCGAATTGTCTTATAAAAAAGATTTCTTATCCAATATCAAGTCTCTGAAACAGGATCTTGGCTCATTAATGCAGCTTATTAGAGAGCAAATAGGTATTCTTATGCTGAAAGCTAGTGAAATTGAAAATCTACAGGAGTTGAGCATTAAAGAGATTCATCTTACATCCGTGGAATTGGAAAGGGAAAGTGCTACGCTCTGAAACCAGCAAAAGAAAACCAAAATGGATCCCTATGCCTCAGCAGTAGAACAAGACCGGAAATTAAGATTCAGCGAAGTTATGTTGAGAGGGGAAAATGGTGTTGAATTCTTCCTCTTATTGTCGATGGGGAAGGCCACATTGAGAAGAGAAAAGGTACATCCCGACCAGCAAATTAAGATGTGGAAAGCTTTCAGGAAGAAGGATTTTGAACTTTTCTCATTCTTGTGAAAGGCTGGATATGGAACTCTCACTAAGAAGTGACATACTATTTAAAAAGGCAAAGTGTGACGTATGGGTCGCATTAAGTAGGTTGTCTCTGGTGTAATATGAGTTAAAGGAATCTAAAAGTGTTTAAATTTTGGGAGGAAGCATTCCTGAATTCTGATTTTTCTTTCTTTTTTGTTGGTAAACAAATATGCAATTATTAATAATGAATAGATACGTGATTTTAAAAGAACATGGGAGATCCTAAAGAAGGAAGTGAGTGCTTGAAACTTTAATTAAATACATACTTAAATTGGATCGATGCTAAAGAGTACAGATTTTATATATATATATATATATATATATATGAGTACAGATATAATATATATATTTATATAGCAGATTTATTCATAGTATGTTTAATTGGTGAAAATATTCACATTGATGTAAGAGTTGGATTAATCGTTGAAAAGGTAGATAGCACAATTGTTTTATAATCTGGTAGATTTGTTTCTAACATACTTCTCTGGAGAAACTGTTTAGACTAAGATAGACAAATTATTAAGTTGTATTTTTTGTAACTTGTTAAAGATAAAGATATGATTTCTATGTATCTATTTTAATAAGGATTTTGTTAAACCAACAATTTAATTTGTGCTTATAATAGGACTAAGCTAAATTAGGCAAAATTGGTGCTGAGTTGGTTTTGAAATTTTTTTTCTTCACTTTATACACTAATTTGTGTTCAAGAAGAATTGTTTAGATTCATATTGCTAGTATTAGTGTATTAAAAATTTTCTGTAATGAAAGTAAGGACGGTAAAATATATGGAGATCTTTATACTTGCAGGTAGAATTATCTGGGTATTTTATTTGGAGGTAGAATTATAATTGATATATTTGTACTTTTTTCTGTTTCTGTTTTTCCCATTCTGTAAATGCCCTCTTCCCCCTTTTATGCACTTTCTGTACTGCTTTATCTTTCTGTAGTTAAAACTAATAAAAATTATAAAATCTCAAAATCTCGAAAAAGAAGAAGAAGAAATTGGATTTATATCCCACACTTCAATCTGAATTTCAGAGTCACTGACAATTTCCTTTACCTTCCTTCCCCACAACAGACACCCTGTGAGGCAGTTCTCACAGACGCTGCCCTTTCAAGGACTATCTTGTCCTCCCAATCCATACTGCTCCTCTCCTTCATGAAGGGAGAATTCATCAGGGCCAGGGCCAAGGACAGCTCTGTGAGAGCTATGGCTGACCCAAGGCCATTCCAGCAGCTGCAAGTGGAGTGAGTGAGTAATCAAACCCAGTTCTCCCAGATAAGAGTCCATGCACTTAATCACTACACCAAACTGGCTGGTAGTGGAAAGTGACATCATTTTGTATCTGACTTCTGGTGACTCTGTGGGATTTTCAACAGACATTCAGAGGTGAGCAGCTATTGCCTGCTTCTGCATAGTGACCTCAGACTTCCTTGGCAGGCAGGCTGCCATCCAAGTACTAACCAATGCTAACCCTTATGATTGCTGAGATGTGGATTATTTCTCTGAAAGTATTCTTTCTCCGTAACAAATAATTGTATGATCTTCATTGCTAGCTAGAAATCCCATTTTACCAATGTTAAAGATAGAACAGTTTGGCTGTCTTATAAAGTTGAATTTTATGTCTCACAACATGATCATGAAAATACATCCATTTTTAAGGTTTAATTGTTTTTATCAAATTGCAATGTTACTGATTTTTAAGGTTTTAAATGTTTAAGCATCTAATTGTTTTATACTTAAAATTGTTTAAATTTTATGCTTGATTAATTGTTGGAAGCCGCCCTGAGCCACTTGTGGGAAGGGCGGGATATAAATCCCGAATAAATAAATAAATAAAATAAATTATGCCATAACCCTTCTTTGTCTGCCATGTCAATCTCATAGGGTTCCAGGGCCCAGCTAGCTAGCAGGCCTGCCATTTTTCAGCAGCTGAGGCAGGTGCTGCCACCTTTGCCAGCAGAGGGTCATAGAGTGGAAGGAAATGATTGAAAGTAGTCTATAGTCACCAGTGGAGCAATGCCACCTAAATTCCATGTTGGCTCGGTTTGGCCCTTCCTGATTGTTTTAAAATTTTAAAGAAAAGGCAGGGGAGAGCTGACTATCAGCTGTGGACTCAGCAATTTGGCAGTGCCTGGTCTCTTTAAACTTTAAATGGTAATTTTTAAAATTTAAATGGACTAGGCACCACTAACTGCTGAGAAAGCTTCCTCTTTTCTCCATTCCCTTCCTGAATCCCAAAACACTTCTGAAATTCTGAGAGACTGATTACTGTTACTCCAGTAATTTTAGGTATACCTAAGCTTGATCCACAAGAGCTATTTTTGTGTATATTTTCAGCTCATGTACACTTGAATACACACTCCTCCCCTAAACTAAAGTCCATTCTCCTGCTGTTGTGTTTCAACTTCATTTTGTATTTAAGAGACAGAGACTTCATGGGCAAATCACTTCTTCTTTTGAACCTTCCATTTCAAATCTTCAGGGGAAGCATTTATAGAGAATTTCAAAGTCTGGTAAAAGATGCTGGGAAAAGCTTTATAAGTGCTGTTTGTTATAAGTGCTGTTTGTTGTCAGCAGATTTTTGGCTTAAACCAGACATTTTGGTAAACATGTTAGATGAACAATGATAGGAGGAGGATGGTTCTTCAGCTCTCAGGCATATTTATGCTATATGGCCTCTGAATAACTTCAAAAAATGTTGCCTTATTTAAAAAAATCTGAGGAAACCATAGACAAAACTTTTTAATGGATTCTTTTTTAAAATAGTGAAGTCCATAAGATTCCAGTCTTAATAGGCAATCTCCTGCTTTACATATCCCCAAGAGTACTGACTCCATTTCTGTTTCAAATGTAATAGGAAACTATATCTACTCTACATCTAATTTTTGTTGGTCCCCTGAGTAGTTGTTTGAGGCAGATTTCATTGCACATTTTAGCAGCCAAACCTTTAGTTTTTTACTGTTTACTTTAACTGTTTCATATCTTGCTTTTTAAGTGTAATAGCTGAGTTCAATAAACCAGTGTGGAGTAATGTTTTGAGTATTGGACTGAAGAAGCCTGGGTTCAGACTTTCAGGTGGTTGTGGCTATGAAGCTTGGGACCACTCATTTACTGTCTCAGTGGTACCTTCCTCAAAAGGTTGATTTGGAGATAAAATAGGGAACAAGAAGCTATATATGCTGTCCTAAGCTTTCAGGCGTTGGCTTCATGGTCAGGAACTCCATCGCCTCCAAACTCGAAAACCTTCCAACAGGTCACTCAGATCGCATCATGTCCATGCGCCTCCCACTTCAAAACAAGCAGCATGCAACACTCTTCAGTGTGTATGCCCCAACCCTTCAAGCAGATCCTGCAGAAAAGAACAAGTTCTATGCTGATCTACGCAACCTCGTACGGAAGACCCCTACAGAGGACAAGGTGATCATCCTTGGCGACTTCAATGCCAGAGTAGGTAAAGACTCGGAAGCCTGGAAAGGAGTACTTGGCAAACACGGCATTGGCAACTGCAATGACAACGGGCGCCTCCTGCTAGAATTCTGCATGGAGCACCAGCTCACCATCACCAACACTATCTTCCAGCAGAAGAACAGTCTGAAGACAACCTGGATGCACCCACGGTCCAAGCATTGGCACCTTATCGACTACATTCTGGTGCGCCAGAGAGACCTTCGAGATGTCTTACACACCCGAGTAATGCCCAGCGCAGAATGTCATACGGATCATCGTCTTGTACGCTGCAATCTCCGTCTTCACTTTAAACCCACACCCAGGAGAGGAGGTATCCCTCGGAGGAAGTTTCAGGTTGGCAGCCTCCAGTCAGCCGAAGTTAAAGCTGCCTTCCAGGCAAAACTCCAGTCAAGAATTGAGGACCTCAGTTGCCCCACAGACCCTTCTCCAGAAGCACTCTGGGAACACCTAAAAACTACCGTCCTGCAGATCTCTGAAGAAGTCCTCGGGTTCTCCACAAGGAAGAACAAGGACTGGTTTGATGAGAACAATCAAGAGATCCAAGAATTACTGGCAAAAAAGAGATCTGCCTACCAAGCACATCTTGCTCAGCACTCCTGTCCTGGGAAAAAAGCAACCTTTCGCGCTGCATGTAGCAACCTCCAGCGCAAGCTTCGAGACATTCAGAACGAGTGGTGGACCAAGCTTGCAGAGAGAACCCAGCTGTGTGCAGACACTGGTGATTTAAGAGGGTTCTACGAAGCCCTGAAGGCAGTATATGGTCCATCATATCAGGCTCAGAGTCCCTTGCATAGTGCAGACGGCCAAGTGCTCCTCACAGACAAGGCATCCATACTGAACCGGTGGTCGGAGTATTTTCAGGTTCTCTTCAGTGCCAACCGCGTAGTTCAAGATTCAGCAATCCACCTCACCCCACTTCAACCGGTGAAAACAGAGTTGGATGAGATCCCCACCCTAGAAGAGACTGTTAAAGCCATCAAGCAACTGAAAAGTGGCAAGGCAGCAGGAGTTGATGGAATTCCACCAGAGATCTGGAAGCATGGGGGCACAGTACTACATAGCTCACTTCACAAAGTACTTGTCACCTGCTGGGAACAAGGCAAATTACCACAGGACTTTCGTGATGCAATCATCATCACCCTATACAAGAACAAAGGGGAAAAGTCAGACTGCTCCAACTACCGGGGGATAACCCTGCTCTCCATCGCAGGCAAAATCCTTGCCAGAATACTCCTGAACAGACTGGTGCCCACCATTGCAGAAGAACTCCTCCCAGAGAGCCAGTGCGGCTTCAGAGCTAACAGGAGCACCACCGACATGGTATTTGTTCTCAGGCAGCTCCAAGAGAAATGCAGGGAACAGAACAAGGGTCTGTATGTGACTTTTGTCGACCTTACCAAAGCTTTCGATACCGTTAGCAGGAAAGGCCTGTGGCAAATCTTGGAACGTTTAGGATGTCCCCCAAGGTTCCTCAGCATGATCATCCAGCTACACGAAGACCAGCGAGGCCAAGTCAGACACTGCAACGACCTCTCGGAGCCCTTCCCAATAGGCACAGGTGTAAAGCAAGGCTGCGTTCTCGCGCCAACTCTCTTTACGATTTTCTTTAGCATGATGCTTCAAAGAGCCGCAGTAGATCTAGATGAGGACGATGGTGTCTACATCCGCTATCGCACCGATGGCAGCCTGTTCAACCTGAGGCGACTAAAGGCCCACTCCAAGACAATGGAAAAACTCATCCGAGAGCTACTGTTTGCTGATGATGCTGCACTCGTCTCCCACTCGGTATCAGCTCTGCAGCATATGACGTCCTGCTTTGCAGAGGCTGCCAAGCTATTCGGCCTAGAAGTTAGTCTGAAGAAGACAGAAGTTCTCCACCAGCCTGCACCCCAGGAAGATTATCACCCTCCCTGCATCACTGTGGGTGAATCAGTTCTGAAGACAGTCCAGCAGTTCAGCTACCTAGGGTGCATCATCTCCTCAGATGCCAAGATCGACAAGGAGATTGACAACAGGCTGGCAAAGGCAAACCGTGCATTTGGCCGACTGCACAAAAGAGTGTGGAGCAACAAGCATCTGAAAAAAGGCACAAAGATCAATGTTTACAAAGCGGTTGTGATGACAACCCTCATCTACGGCTCCGAATCGTGGGTTTTATACCGTCATCACCTGCGACTCCTTGAGCGCTTTCATCAGCGCTGCCTTCGCACCATCCTCAACATCCACTGGAGTGACTTTGTGACCAACACTGAAGTCCTCAAGCGGGCAGAGGTTACCAGCATCGAGGCACTGCTGTTGAAGACGCAGCTGCGCTGGGCAGGGCATATTTCTAGGATGGAAAACCACCGCCTTCCCAAGATTGCCCTGTATGGCGAACTCTCCACCGGCCATCGAAATAGAGGGGCACCAAAGAAGAGGTACAAGGACTCCTTGAAGAAATCCCTTAGCACCTGTCACATCAACCATCACCAGTGGTCTGACCTAGCCTCAGATCGCAAAGCATGGAGGCACACCATCCACCAGGCTGTCTCTTCCTTTGAGAACACACGCATAGCTGGTCTTGAGGACAAAAGGAGATTGAGGAAGAATCGCACTGCTACAGCACCAACCCCAAATCAGACTTTTCCCTGCAGCCGCTGTGGCCGGACCTGCCTGTCCCACATTGGTCTTGTCAGCCACCAGCGAGCCTGCAGCAAACGTGGACTATTGCACCCTTCTTAAATCTTCGTTCGCGAAGCCAAGCCGAGAGAAAAGCTTCTTGAAAGGAAAGTGCAATACAAACAAGACTGATAGCTTTCAGGATTTGATCACTAAGACCCATACAAATTCTAGAATGCCATTAGCTCTTAATAAAACTATCATGTCCTAGAAAAAGCCACTGAAACCTGGAATAATAATTATATGGCCTTGCTTTACACCAGCTAGCTAGAAGCAAGTATTTTCTGCTGAGGCAAGTAGTTTTCAGTTGAACCCAGTACAGCAGGGGTGGCCAACGGTAGCTCTACAGATGTTTTTTGCCTACAACTCCTATCAGCCCCAGCCAGCATGGCCAATGGCATGGGCTGATGGGAGTTGTAGGCAAAAAACATCTGCAGAGCTACCGTTGGCCACCCCTGCAGTAGAGCAAAAATGGATCAAATAGCTATACTAGGGGCAGATGTTTCCTGGGTTGTCTCAGAACAAACACAAAATAAGATAGTCAAGAAACCACAAATGTCTGAGGTGAGAACATGCAGTGGACAGACAGGAGGTCAAGATACAGACATGTTGACATCAGGGAAAATGCTAAGAGGCCAAAAAATTATGGGGTTTGTAAGTGAAAGATAGGAAGAAAACAGGAAAAGATGTCCATATTAGGCAAAACTGCCAAGCTAAGATTTATGATTATAAGCATGCACAATATGGGGTTTTTAAATAGCATTTTATTGAGTTTTCCAAAGAGTCGAGGAAGGAGGGGAAGGAAAAGGGGAAAGAGAAAATAAAAAAAGTTTCTAGATTACATAGCTCGCTTGGATTCCCATCATCCAACTCTACAGATGTATAGCAGGGATAGTTGCAATAAAATAAGTACAGCACGATGTCTATGAATAATGTACATGTCACTATAGTCATTCTGTGTGTCCATTCATTTATGGTGCAAGATTAGCATGTCATTCAAGTCGGGATACCCATATTAATTTGAAACCAACTATCGAATGGTGACCATATGTCTTTATTTCTCTGAGTATATTCTCCACTCAGTGCAGTTGAAAGAGCAACCATTTCTCCTACTTCAAAAATTGTTTCAAGTAATTCTTCTTTGGAGGGTATTTCAACATTCTTCCATAACATCGCCATGGCAATTCTCGCTGCTGTTATCACATGTATAATTAAATAGTTAGCATTTTTTTCAATGTCATTTGGTATTATATTTAACAAAAACAGTTCAGGATTAAATGGTACTGTTCTCGATAACATTTTTTGTAAACATTCATGTATCATCTGTCAATATTTCTTTACTGACTCACATGTCCACAAAGCATGATAATATATTCCAATATGTTTTTACATTTCCATCAGTTGTTAGACATATTTGGATAAATCTTAGCAAGTTTTTCAGGACACAAATGCCATTGATAGAACATCTTATATATATTTTCTTTATATAAAACCAATGTAGTCATTTTCACATTATATTTCCACATCTGTGTCCAAGCATCAAACTCAATACTATGTCCAATATTCTGAGCTCATTTGATCATACAATCTTTAATAGTTTAATCCATTAACTTAATATGTAACAAATGGCTATAAATAAGTTTAATAGTTTTGGATTCAAACCCACATAATATCTTATCAAACATACCATATTCAGCACAGAAGCCATTTATTTTATCTTTAGCATAATATGATTCTAACGGTAATCTTGTACACCAGTCTAGTTCTAAACCTTGTTCTTCCATTTTTCTGTTTAGTTTTTCATTCCCAATTTTCCCCCCAGCAAATCACTGTAACAGACCCAATGACTCTGTCTTTTTAGCAAAGTTTTTGTGAAAACGTCTAATGGTGAAACCCATCTTGGTATTTTTAGATATATCTTATACCTAACTTTCTCCCATATATCATATAATGAACATCTTATAATGTGATTTTTTAAATACCCATGATCTTGTATCCACTGGTACCAAAGATAAGGATGCCATCCCAGTTTAAGGTCATGGCCTTCAAGGTTTAAAAGTCTTTCATCTTAAAGAGAAACTCAATCAGCCATGTTAATTCACATACTTTGAAGTAAATTTCCCAGACCAGTAGGGCAAAATCTGTTCTCTCTTTGAAATCCTGTAAACCCTTCATTTTAGGTTTCTTGTTTTGCCATACAAATTTTGCTGTAACTGAGCTCAGTTCTTTTAAAAAAAGATATTTATTGAGCTTTATTGGAATAGTATGAAATAAAAAAAGAAATCTTGGAAGAACATTCATCTTAATTATTGCAATTCTGCCCATCAAAGATACTTATAGAATCATAGAGTCAGGGTCATCTAGGGAAAAAAATTTGAGGCGAATATGTTGATGTATTCAGCCTCTTGTATAGGAAGTTAGAGAAAAAGAGTAAAAAAGAAATGGATGAAAAGGAGAAGGAAAATCTTCGGTGCAGGAAGGTCGACAGGACCTGGGCCAATTGGCTGCCGGGCTTTCTCATCTATGCAGGAGTAATTGCTAGGGCGCAGCCAAGTAGGGCAGCACCTTTATTTCAGTATTGCGACATCATATATAGGGCCTATACCGACTTTTCGGGTGCGACATGGCTACAGTATGATGAGACTTTTCGAATGAGGGCGGCGATTAACCCAATGTTGCCTTGGGACCAAATTAACCAGCAGCTGTGGTTGCAGCTGATGGCCCCGGCTAAGCCCAATTTGTGGGACAGGGCGGATAGAGGGCATTTAGTGCACAAGCAAGCAGGTACCTCAACAGCTCTCTTTATGGCGGGTCAGCCGGTTCAACCCCAGCTGTTATGTTGGAAGTACACGTCGCAGGGAGTTTGTTCTCAAAAAACATGCAAACTTAGACACGAATGCCCGTTGTGCAGTGGCCCCCAATGCGTTTTCAGCATGCAGCAAAGCCAAGCAAAAAGGGGGGCCTAAGCGCCCTGGGAGCGGGGGCAATTCACAATTTGCTGGTAAAGGGGCCCAGCCCCATTCGGCTGAGGGTTCTTGAGAGATTTCTTGCGAATTACCCCAGGGCCGCTGACAGCACTTATTTGTTGGAAGGATTTAAATCTGGTTTTTGGATCCTATTTATGAGGCCTAGGGCTCCCTCTTCAGCATCCAACCTGCGTTCCATTGTTGGTTTGGAGCACGCGGTTAGGGATAAAATAGCAAGGGAATGTGCAGAGGGGCGAGTTATAGGTCCGTTTAAGGCCCCTCCAGTTCCCTGTTTGAGGGTCTCCCCATTGGGAGTAGTTCCCAAAAAGGCAGCGGGGGAATACAGATTGATCCACCATTTGTCGTATCCCAGTGGGGGGTCGGTGAATGACAGAATTCAGGATCACCTTTGTTCGGTCCGATATACGTCATTTGACCAGGCTGTCAAGGTGATTCGGGGGTGTGGGTCAGGTGCAGAAATGGTGAAATGCGACATCAAGTCTGCATTTTGGCTGTTACCAGTGCACCCCGCGGATTTTGAGCGTTTAGGTTTCCAGTTCAAGGGGAATTTTTATTTGGATTGCGCATTACCGATGGGATGCTCGGTTTCCTGCAAAGCATTCAAGCGATTTAGCTCATTTTTGGAATGGCTGCTAAAGCATAGGTGGTGCTACGACGAGATTGTTCATTATCTTGATGACTACTTGTTTGTGGGAGCGGCTGGTTCTAGGCATTGCACTACGCTGCTGGATCTGTTTATCGAACTGACAGGCGAGCTGGGGGTTCCTTTGGCCCATGAGAAGACAGAGGGCCCAGCGACTCGAATTACATTTTTAGGTATCGAGCTGGACACTGTCCGGCAAGCCTCTCGGCTGCCAGATGAGAAGATCCAGCAGCTTAGGGCTAGGCTAGCAGCCTTAAAGGTGAAATGGAAGGTTTCACTTCTGGAGTTGCAACAACTCGTGGGGCATCTCAACTTTGCCTGTAGAGTAGTTGCCCCAGGCAGGGCTTTCCTTCTGCACCTTTGTGGTGCCATCTGGACCCTGTGTCTACCCCACCACAGAGCGCACATAACTGCAAGTATGTGCAGCGATCTGGAAGTGTGGGAAAACTTCTTGGAGGCTTTTAATGGGGTTTCTTTTTGGTGAGAGGAGATGAAGGTCAAAGCTGACCTTCAAATTTCCTCGGACGCCGTTGGGTCTTCCGGTTTCGTCGTCTTATTTAGGAGACAGTGGTGTGCGGAGCAATGGCCACAAAAATGGCTCGTCAGTGGCATTTGTAAAAATTTGACGTTTTTGGATTTTTTCCCAATCATCGCGGCAGTCTGTATATGGGGAGAGCAATTAGCCAACCAGGTCATACATTTTTGGTGTGACAACCTGTCAGTTGTACACATGATTAATTCTTTGTCTTCCAAGTCTAAACCAGTCATGGAGCTGGTTAGGGTTTTTACCTTGCATTGCCTCAGTTTAAATATGTTGTTCGTAGCTAAACATGTTGTTCGTAGCTAAATATGTTGTTCGTAGCTAAACATGTGCCCGGGGTGCCACATGTGCCCGGGGTGGTGGATGCCCTGTCTCGCCGACAGATGGAGCGCTTTCGTCAGTTGGCCCCGGAGGCCAATCCTCACCCATTCCGGATGCCTCCCGATCTGCAACAGCTTGCCAGGCAGAAGCCAGTAGGGCTATACTCTTAGCTTGGGCCCCGAGTACCCGGAGGGCTTATGATCGTGCCACTTCCCAGTTCAAGATATTCAGGAATTCTGCGGGGCTGGGTGAGATTTGGCCCATCCCGGTCGCACATTTGATGCAATTTTGCGTTCAGCAAAAGACTAAGGGGATGGCAGTTAAATCCATTCGAGGGCAGTTGGCTGCTTTGGCATTCATCAGCTAGGCGCAAAGTTACCCAGCCGCCGGGGATGACTTCAGGATAAAAAAGATGCTGGAGGGTTGGTCCAGAGAGCGTGGGCCGAGGGTGGATGTCAAGCAGCCTATCTCCCCTTCTATACTCAGAGGTCTGGGCGGGATTTGGCCCGATGTTTGTAGTTCTGAGTATGAGGCCATTCTGTTTCATGCAGCAGCACTCACGGCATTTTTTGGCACCCTACGGGTGGTCGAGTTAGTGCAGTCGTCAGGCAGAGACCAGTCTGACAGGGATTTACAGAGGACATTTAAGGACAAGCACGCTTTGCTGCGAGTACGCCGATCCAAAACGGACCAGTGGCAGAAGGGCACTACAATTAAACTGAGCCCCTGTCAAGAGCCGGGTCTATGTCCAGTACAGGCCTTGCAAGAATTTGTGAAGGTTCGAGGGAACACTCTGGGGCCGTTTTTCTGCCATGTTGGGGGGGGGGGCCTTATGAAGTACCAATTCTGGACAGTGACCACACGAGCACTGGGTAAGCTGGGATTGGGTGGGTTTAAGTTTGGGACCCATTCCTTCTGGATTGGGGCTGCATCGACTGCCGCAGCTATGGAATATCCAGAACCGGCTATCCAACGTATGGGAAGATGGAGATCGGCGTCTTATAGAACCTACGTGCATCCATTGTTGTGTCCCTAGGGACTTCTTGTTGTTGATGTTCAGTTATTTGACTGTGTTTTTTATTCCAGGTGCTGTGGCTCGTCAGGGGAGGCTGCGGATCCTCGTATGCGGGCACAGCATGATTTTTTGTGCCGCCCACTTTGCCAGAAGATTGTTGGTCGGCTCTCAGTTGGGGCTGAGCGAGTGGGCTATGGTGGAGTGGCTTGGGCGATGGGGGCTCAGATGGGATGGGCTGATGCCGTTGCTATTTTGTGGAAGAGCCTGTCCCCCGCCTCATATATTGGTCATCCACCTTGGTGGGAATGACCTGGGCCTGATGAAGGGGAAGGCTTTGTCTTTGCAGGTGATTGCGAAAATGCGGGCCATCGTGTGGAGGTGGCCCAGGGTTCGGATCATTTGGTCTGCCATTCTGCCTCAGAGAGTCTGGCGTGCCGCTTGGGATCTGGCTGGGATCGAGCGGGCCAGAAGAAAAGCTAATGGGCCCTGCGGTTGGCCTTGGAAGGTGGTCTGGGTACTTTCCTTCCCCACCCTGGAATCAGGGTGGATATGTTAGATTTTTATCAGCCAGATGGGGTTCATTTGTCCAATGTGGGGAATCGGGCCTTCCTGAATGATTTGCAGCAAGGTCTTCGGGAGGCTCTGAAGGGAGGCTCTGGCATTGGCAGTGGTGGAATGAGCAAGGGGTTTAGACCTTGCCGGTGAGCACCCAGGCCTATGCACCTTTGGTGCAGACCATCCGTAGAAAAGGCAGATGGGCTTCACGGCACAATGTCATGGAATATGGATCGGATTTCATGCCTCCCCTTGGTCACCTCCTTCTGGTGATCGGGGCGGGGTTAAGGGGAGGGCATATGTGGTTGGCTGGTCCGGTTCTAGCCACAGTAGTTGGCTAGGGCCGGGGCAGGGTGGCTCGCCCGTTGTTGGACTTGGCGGGGTGACCCCAGAGCTTGTCCAAGTAATGTTTACCTTGCCATGTTTTGTTAGTTAATAAAGTGGCCTGTTTTCCCCAATATTCTTGTCTGCCTCTTTATTCCGAATGGGGGTGCAAAATAAGAAAACCAAATCATCTGCATATACTTGAAGTTTAAATTCCTCACCTCTCACCCTTACGCCTCTTATGCCTTCATCTTGTCTAATCTGTGTATTGAGCAGTTCCAAAGTCAAAATAAATAGCAGTGGAGAGAATGGACATCCTTGTCTTTTGCAATTGCCTTTTGCAATTTCAATGGATTCTATCAGTTCACCGTTCACAACCACTTTAGCTTTTTGAGAAGAATATATTGCTTGTATCATTTTACTAAAGCTTGACCCACAATTTATTATTTGTAGTAATTCCAACATAAAACTCCAGTTGACATTATCAAAAGCTTTCTCTGCATCTAAAAAATTAATGCTAATTGCTTTTCTGGGTGTACTTCGTAATATTCCAAGATGTCTGCAATTATTCTTACATTCTTCCTTAGCTGTCTTTTGGGCAAATATCCCATCTGATCTTGATGGAGTACCTCCATCAAGACTTTCTTTAGCCTTGAAGCCATTAATGAGGAAAAAAATTTGTAATTCACATTCAAAAGTGATATTGGTCTGTAATTCTTAATTTCTTTTTCATCTCGTTCTTCCTTCAGAATTAAGGAGATAATAGCCTCTTTCCATGAATCAGGGATATTACCTTCTTCCAATACAGAGTCCACCAATTTTTAGAAAAGTTACTAATAGGACAATTTTTTTGTAATATTCTGTTGGGAGGCCATCTGGTCCTGATGCCTTCCTATTATTTTGTGCTTTAAAGCAGGGGTCCCCAACCCCCGGGCCAGGGACTGGTACTGGGCCATGGCCTGTTTGAAAAGGGCCGTGCAGCCTTGCCGTCCCCCCCTCCCCGCATGCAGCCTTGCAACCCCCAAGCTGGCATTCCAAACAGTTCTCACTGAAATTTCAGGGGTCATGTTGTGCTTGAAAAACATCTCTAGTTTTTTATTCGTGTGTTCCACAATATTTTTTTTTATCACATAGCATCTGTAAATTCAATCTCCAATTAAATGACTTCTTTGGGATTTTCATTGTTAGCATTAATGGACAATGAACTGCAAAGGCCAAGGAATAAATTTCAATGTTTTCTGTTTCCTTTAAGAACAGCACATATCAATTATAGACCAGGATTGATGTCTTGAAGGAAAAAAAAATATAATCCTTGGAATTTAAGTTTCTTGTCCTCCAGACATCAATCAAATTGAGTTCTTCTGCTAATTTTTAAATTTTCGAGGTAGCTGGAGTCCAAGTTTTTTTCTGCTCTTTGTAGTCTTTCTATTCAAGTCTTTGTCAAGTACTGCATTCAAATCGTCCCTCAAACAGCATTCAATGTAATCCAGTTCTCTAATTTTATGATACAAAGTTTCATAAAATTGCTCTTGTTGTATAGCGGGACCCCAGAAAAAATGCTTTAATAATCATAATCATAATCAACATGTGTAAAATCAGAAAAGCAGAAACGCAAAGCTTTGATATGGCAAACACAAAAGGCTTTCTTTAGCAATACACAGGCAGAGCTTCAGCAAAGTAAGAAAGAGGAACTAACCCTAGCAGGATGTGAACTGAAGCAGGATGTGAACTGATTGCTGAAATACAACCACAAACCTCAGTTGTTTACAACAAAGGAAGTAGGATCCATACCGTTTGGAAAGTCCCGACCCGTACTGATAGGAAGTCAAATATGGCTTTAAGTACAGACCTGCTAGTTGTGATGTGCAGACCTGCTAGTTGTAATCACTACCCTCATCCCAACCTACCATCTGTGATCACTGTGATTGATCCCATCCTGCCCATCGTCAAATATAGCCGGGCTAAGAGCAAATGACAGGATATAAGTAGGTAGAAGTGATTATAATGGGAAAAGCCCATAGACTGGAATTGATGGGTAAACTGATGGGTAATAAGGGGTCAATATTGAAGGGACTGAACCAAGAGGTAATGTCATAGGTGGTGTAAAGGAGGAAGTATGAAAAAGGGGAAGTATGCCACTAGTATAAAAGGCATCAGTACTGTAACCTGCTATAAAAGGCTGTGACTTTTCCATGCTTGTTGCTCAGTCTCTCCTGAGAGCCTGAGACCCTGCATGTGCTTGTAATAAACAAGAAGCTGTTTTCCTGACAATGCCTCGCTGCCTCTGTTATTGATCCAACCGAAATTGGTAACGTATAGCTCTCCCGCTACAGTTGGTTGTCTGGGGCATATAAATTTATCAATAAGACCTTTTTGTTTCTAATCTGGAGCTCAGTCATCAAAATTCTGAATACACCAATTTAGGATTAAGATATTGTTTAATATGTCACCAGCCCTTTCTTCTTATGTTTAAGGTCTGAAGAAAAGAAAACTTGACTGAATCTTTTATTTTCCATCAGATGCTGTTCTTTTTAAAAAAATATTGGTTTCTTATAGGCAAGTTACATCTGAGTTAAATTTTTTGAGTTGTGTAAATAATTTCTTCCTTTTGGTAGGGGAGTTGAGTCCATTAACGTTAGTAAAAAATGTCTTTATTCTTCCATCAGCTATTATGTTCTCTCTTTATTACCATCTTGGTTATTGTTCTTCGTGGCAGCTCTCGTATTCACTCATGGGGGTTTTGCCTCATAATCAGGTAGCATGTGCAATATGTTATCTGAACTACATCAAAATGGACCAATAATGCATGTAATGCATGGACTTGAAATGGTATAAAAATGTCCTATGGAAAGAGGAAGTTTGAACAGTCTGTTCACTCAGATACGGGAGGCTGTTCCTATTAATGCAATAATAAAACACGACACCTGCTTTGAGATTTTGGGTCCTGTCCATTATTGGTCTCTTGGCAGGGGTCTTGGAGGATTTTTATCCCTACACTATCATTTGACTCTCTGGAGTATTTCTAATAAAATGTATACAAAGGGTAGATTCACAGATCCAGTTTGCATATTGTTTGTTGTTACATAGTTACATAAGACTGAACCAAAAGGCTTATACAGGTTCAGGATCTTTTTCAGGTAACGTTACAATTAAGTCTAGATTCTGGCCAAAATGCTCTTAGCTGTGTCTCCTTTGTGTTAGTGGTCTGATTAAGTACAACTCCCAGAATATATGAGGAGATGGAGGGATAAATATGGGGGAGACTAGGGTGGTGTTTGCATGTCTGTAGCTACAGTCTGCATCAGGGCTTTTTTTCTGGAAAAAGAAGTGCCAGAACTCTAAAGAGGGAAATAAAGGAGAAACACATGGGTGAAAAAAAGCCCTGGTCTGCACTCCCTCCCCACAGCTGAGGCACAGTGTCTAGGGCCACAACTTTCATCCAGGTTCTGCCCCGACTATAGTTTTTTTCAGGCATTTTTTTTTTTAAATTCATGTAAGAACTTTTAGAGATATACAGATACTTTCCTGGTAGCTAGAAGTATGAAGAAGGAGGAGCTTCAATCCAAGGCTGCCAGCCATGTGTAAAGGATTTTTTTTTTACCAATAACTGTTTCATATGTGACTAGCGGCACAGGTGGAAAAGGGGAATTTAAAGCTTCTTCCATCCTTGTAAGAGAACATGTCCACTTTATTTGTTAGTTAATTTTTTGAAAAACAAAACAGAAAACTAAGCAGAGTTTCACCTTTTTAAACCCACTAATTGCATGGGTAATCTCCCCCTCCCCCGCTAATCCTTATCCTTGCACTGCTTCAAGACTTAAAGTGGTGCTATAGACACAGGTTTTAAAAACAGAATTTTGTGTGCCTTTCTGGAAGCAGTGTGGATTGAAGATACTCCACTTCTATATAATGTAGCAGCATTGTTTTGTTGTTTGCTTTCAAAGGGTTGCATTAGGTGCTGAAGAGAATCAGGACTATTGATTAAAAACTTACTTCCCCCATGCCACTGGTTGAGTCTACACACTGACTACTGCCATGTTTATTAAAAGGGGGGAAATTTCCTGCTTCCTCATAGTGCTGCTTTGCACATGGCTGGTAAAGTTACAGCTCCTCCATCCTTGGCTGGAATGGTGATGTCCCTGTAGGCCTTTTCTGCATCAATAACTTACATGCAGTTTCTTCATTTTGTATTGCAGTGCAGTATTTTCCTGAACTGCAGCACAATATTTGGGACATTATTACACAAAGGCAACTGAAGGGCTGATAACAGATAGGCAATTAAGTCATACCGGAGACGGCAGGCAGGCGAATCAAAAAAGCACATACACACATGCACTTCTGCCTGCCATCCCCATCCCACACGCAGCCCATCCTGGGCTGGATTGAAGCCACCTCAGCAATTCTGAGGAGGCTCTGAGGCACTTCCCCAGCCTTCTGGATGGCCAGAAAGTGCCTGGGGAGTGGCCAACAGGCACATGAGAGCTCTGGAAGCTCCTCCAGGATGCATGCAGCACATCCCTGTTCTGAGCTGCATGCCACATTCCATCTGGAGGCTCCTGGCCACTCTTTTTCCGGCCAGCTCACTTCCAGGGCAGGTTGATGCTGTCCTGAGCTGGCAGTATGTTCTCAGCCAAGAAGTATATTTTCTACTGTTGCCTTGCTTGTACTGTGGGCTAAGATGAATTTGTTTTGATTTTTGATATTGTAAAGCTACCCTGAATTTATGGAAGAACAGGATATAAATTTTAAAAACATAAATAATGCAGTAATTAACTAGAGTTGAAGCAGAACCAATGGATTGAAATTAAATCAAGCGTTTTTTGGTTAAACATTAGGAAGACCTTACTGATAAAGTGGTTCCTCAGTGAAACAGACTTCCTCAGAAGGTGGTGGGCTTTCCTTCTTTGGAGGTTTTCAAACAGAGGCTAGATGGCCATCTGACAGCAATGCTGTTTTAATGAACTTAGGCAGATCATGAGAGGGTGGGCAGGAAGGGTTGCATCAGTGCTTAGTTCTCGTGGACCTTTCTTACATGCCCAAGAAATGCTGATCACCTTTTTGGGTTCAGGAAGCAATTTTCTCCAGGCCAGTTTGGCTGGGGATCCTGGACTTTTTTTTTTTTGTTATCTTCTAGGCATTGAGCAGGGGTAACTGGAAGTTTGGGGGAGGTATTTGTGATTTTTCTGCATTGTGCAGGGGGTTAGACTAGATGACCCTGGAGATCCCTTCCAACTCTATGATTCTATGGGCAGGATCACACTAGGAATTTGCCGTGGTAGTCTCTCCGCTTAAAAAAAAAAGCTGCCCCAGAAAGAGATGTGCCACAGCAATTGAACTGCACCTGACACAGGCATGGGCCACACACATGCTTGGAGGAGCATTTAGACTGTTTCTGTGCATGCCATTCAAGTGCTTCAGTGATTTGCCACTAGGAAGTACCAGTGGCTATTTAAAGGTATTGCAGGATGAAGTAGGGACAGGAGCAGCATGGGGGCCAGATGTGCACATGTGAACATGCCTGTTTGATCCAGAAAGGAGTGACTATGTTGGGCCAAATCACTCATGTGACCACACCCTATGATTCTTTGGTTCTAGTGTAATGTCACTGACTGCACTGCTATTTCCTGTTAAAATACCTCCAGTTGTTTCACAGAACTAAGTCTGTGAAACAAGATGATGTTTGAGACTACTGAAGTATATAATAGAAACATACCCACTTCCATTTATTTATTTCAATATTAAGAGAAATGCATATAATTTATTTATTTTGTATATTTTGCCTTTCTCACTGAAGCTCAAGGTGCATTACAGAATTTAAAAAAAAATATTTATTTATCAGATTTATATCTCACCCTCCCCTGACGGGCTCAGGGTGGCTAAACAACAGTTTAAAAACATTAACAATTAACAAACATAGAATATTAAAAATAACATATATAATAAAAAATTTCCATACATCAGCAATCATTAATCCATTCATTAAAAGTCCAAGATGGCACGTTTCTGATTTTCATTATATTAATTCAGTGAGACTGTTGGTGCTGTAAGGTAATAGCCACCACTCCCTAACCATTGAAGGCAAGTTTGAATAATTCGGTCTTACAGGCCCTGTGAAACTGTAGCAGGACCCTCAGGGCCCTGATGTTTTCAGGGAGGGCATTCCACAAAGTGGGGGCTATTACCAAGAATGCTCAGGCTCTGGTGGTGGATAATTGAACTTCTTTTGGTCCAGGAATTGTAAGGAGATTTTTTTTAATTATTATTTTTTATTGATTGATTGTTATTTATTACTTTAAATTTCTATCCTGCCCTCTCCGCAAGCGAACTCATTTGAGACCCTGAACGTAGTGCTCTCTGGGGTACACATGGGAAAAGGTGGTCCCAAAGGTAGACAGGTCCCAGGCCATATAGGGCTTTAAAGGTTATAACCAGCTCGTTGAAGCGAATCCAGAACACCACAGGCAACCAGTGTAACTCCCATACAGGTAGCTCTATTAACATCCTGGCTGCTGCGTTTTGCACCAGTTGCAGTCTCCGAAGTTGAGTCAAGGGCAGCCCCATGTAGAGGGCATTACAGTAGTCTATTGTACAGTAGTCACATGGATCACTGTTGCCAAGTAGCTGTGCTCCAGGTATGGAACCAATTGCCTTGTCTGCCTAAGATGGTAAAATACGAATTTGGCAGTGGCTGCTACCTGGACCTCCATTGTCAGTGAAGGCTACAGGAGCACCCCCTAGCTCTTGACCCTCGACACTGGTGCTAATAGCATCCCATCAAAGGCCAGCAAGGGGATTTCCCCACCTAGACCACTGCGACTTAGGCACAGGACCTCTGTCTTCACTGGATTCAATTTCATTCGATTCTGCCTGAGCCATTTAACTACAGCTTGCAATGCCAGGTCCAGATCTTCCAGGGCACAGCTGGACTGGACTCCTAACAATAGATAGAACTGGGTGTCAACTGCATACTGGTGACAACCCAGCCTGTATCTCCAGACAGTCTGGGCAAGGGGACGCATGTAGATGTTAAACAACATCGGGGAGAGAACTGTCCCCTGAGGGACACCACATACAAGAGGGTGCCTTTAGGACAACTGCTCCCCTATAGCCACCCTTCGTCCCCAGCCTTGGAGAAAAGTGGTAAGCCATTGAAAGGCAGACCCCTGAATCCCCACATAAGAACATAAGAGAAGCCATGTTAGATCAGGCCAATGGCCCATCCAGTCCAACACTCTGTGTCACACAGTAGCAAAAATTTATATATATACACACACACACACACACTGTGGCTAATAGCCACTGATGGACCTCTGCTCCATATTTTTATCTAAACCCCTCTTGAAGGTGGCTATGCTTGTGGCCGCCACCACCTCCTGTGGCAGTGAATTCCACCTGTTAATCACCCTTTGGGTGAAGAAGTACTTCCTTTTATCCGTTTTAACCTGTCTGCTCAGCAATTTCATCGAATGCCCACCAGTTCTTGTATTGTGAGAAAGGGAGAAAAGTACTTCTTTCTCTACTTTCTCCATCCCATGCATTATCTTGTAAACCTCTATAATGTCACCCCGCAGTCGACATTTCTCCAAGCTAAAGAGTCCCAAGTGTTTCAACTTTTCTTCATAGGGAAAGTGTTCCAGCCCTTTAATCATTCTAGTTGCCCTTTTCTGGACTTTCTCCAATGCTATAATATCCTTTTTGTCAGCGAGGCGACAAGACATGAGCTGGTGGTTGACTGTGTTGAACCACAGCCGACAGATCTAACAACAGCAACACTGCCGAGCTGCCCTGATCCAGATGTCTCAAGAGATCATCCATGAGGGTGACTAGTACCGTCTCTGTCCCAGGGTCTGGCCGGAAGTTGGACTGAAATGAGTCTAAGACAGAAGCATCATCCAAGAATCCATGTAACTGTACTGCCACTGCCCTCTCAAGTACTTTACCCAGAAAGGGCAAGTTAGACACCGGTTGGTAGTTTGCCAATATGGCCAGGTCCAGAGATGGTTTTTTGAGGAGAGGGTGTACCACCGCCTCCTTAAGGAGCATGGGAAGGGTTCCTTCAGTCAAGGACCTATTGATAATCACCTGCAACAGGGCTCGCAATTCTGTCCAGCAAGCATGTATCAACCAGGATGGACTCGGGTCCAGATTGCAGGTAGTGGGATGTACAGTACAAAGAATCTTGTCGATTTCCTCCAAGCTGAGTGGAGTGAAATGATCCAGAATCAAACCAGAAGACTCACTCGGGGCCTCGAGTTCACTCACTGTATCAAAGTTGGCAGCCAACAGCAGAGCAGCAGGACCTTATCTGTGAAAAAAAAAACCATATGGAATACCATAAACCAGGGATGTTGAATTCATTTGTTATGAGGGCCGGATTTGACATAAATGAGACCTTGTCGGGCCGGGCCATGTTGGACTGGGCCATGTGAGTACCTATTTAAGATTAGGTAGCAGAGATATAAACTTTATAAAGGACACAGACAAACACAATTAAAGATTTAAAAAAAAATTAAACATGCTTAAAGGAGCACTCGGTCTTAAAGGTGCTTTCTTTGTACCTCTCCCATGGGATCCAGGAAACTGGGCAAAGGAAGCTCTGGCTCTTTCCTTCCTTCCCAAGGGAACCAGGAGGGGGAGGAGCCTCAGCCAATAGAAGGAGGAAAGGCTTGGCTCAGTAGCTCTGCTGTGCAATTGAGAGAGCCTGGCAAAGCAAGCTCTGCCTTCCCCCCTTCCTCTCCAAGGGAGGAGCCTTAGACAATCGAGAAAATAGAGGCTTTCCTCTGTAGCTTCTGTGTGATTGAGCAAGCCTTGCAAAGCAGGCTGCTATGTAGAAGGAAGCAAGAGAGAGGGAGAAGGAAGAAGAGGACAGCTAGTAGCTTGGGGGGCTGATAGGAGCCCCTGGGCCGCATGTTTGACACCCCTGCCATAAACAATGAAAAACCCAACAACCCCAAACTCTTCAAATACTAGAAAACAATTCAGTAAGGGCAAGATAATAAATGCCACAAACTACAATCCTATTGCGTATATTGTTTCTTTATTGTTCAGCGTTACTTATAATTTTTGCAATTCAGTTTTTTCCATTTCTTATGACATACCTATACTGTTTCATTCATTATTTTCAAAGTTTGTAATCCAACCTTATTATAATTTTTATGTTCTGTCAGGCGTATGGTTGAGGTGAGCAATAGTTTCCATCTAGGCTGGCCTCCCTCCCTTTTTTGCCCCCTGTCACTTTCCCCTTTCTCTTATTCAGTTATTCTCTATTTACCAATCTGTAAGATATCTATTCTCCCCCTAGATAAGGGGCACCATGTTGTGCTTCCTTTTTATATGTTAATTTATCGGCTGCCAGTAGTATTGTAAAAGCTGTTTTAATAGTTTTAAAGTTGTGAGCACTGTTTATATGAATATTGTTGTCACTTGCTCTGAGTCTTGTTGTACAGGTGTGGGAGGGCTATAAATCAAATACGTAAATAAATAAATATGTACCATACTGTTTCAGTTATATTGCTAAATTTGGTAATTTGCCTTGAGTCTCAGTGAGAAAAGTAAACTATAAATTAAGTAAATAAATAATTTTAAAAGAATGTATGAAGCATCCTCCTGTACAATTCCATTTTGCTATTGTTTGGGGCAAATTTTAGTTCTACAGAACATAATGCGGCTTCCAACCCGAGGCAGGCTGCACAGCCTTGTTTCTGGGGGCTGTTTTGCCCCTTCGTAAGGAGGAGGAGGAGGCAGAGCATTATGGGAGGTGAGGGCGGAGCAGGCATGCCTTAACTGCTGTCTTTGCTTCTGCCTCCCATTCTTCGCCTCGTGCTCAGGGAGTGGAGAGCTTCAGCGAGCTCCTCCTATCTTTTCTGGCACGGGGCATTTCGACGGCCTTTGATCGAGCTGTGGTGATCTGTCTTTGCCTGAGCCTCTTTGGGTCAGTTTCCTGGCAGCTGTGGCCACTTTTAAGCAAGCCGTGGCACACCGGAGCGGTGAGGGACAGAGCTGGAGCACTTTTTGGTGCAGCGGTTTGCTGCTGGCTAGGCTTTTAGCGCAGCCAGCGTTTTGGTCACCTATTCTCCTTCTCTCCCTGGGGAATAGCGGGGGCAGGCCTGCTGTCAGACATCGGCACTGATTTTGGTGGTTTGCCAGTTCCTAAAGTTGAGGACAGAGTTTACCTTTTCAATGGTTTTAAGTTCGGTTTCAGTATTTCTTGTCAGGATCCCAGAAGGCCATTTATGGCCAATAGCCTGAAGTCAGTTATGGGTATGGAGCATATAGTTCGACAAAAAATAGGGAAAGAATTGGCTGAGGCAGGGTGATTGGCCCATTCCCTACACCTCCTGTGAGTTCTCTGTGGGTCTCTCCTTTGGGCGTTGTGCCTAAGAAGACCCCAGGGGAGTTTAGATTGATCCACCATTTATCTTACCCTCGTGGGGAATTGGTGAACTATGCCATACTTGAGGTATTGTGTACCATGCAGTACACATCTTTTGATGCAGTGGTTCACATGGTAAGGCGCTGTGGGGTGGGTGCTGAGTTAGCAAAATGCGATATAAAGTCTGCCTTTCGCCTTCTACCTGTTCATCCTTTGGATTTTGAATTGCTGGGTTTCCAATTTGATGGGCAGTTTTTCATGGATAAGGCCTTGCCCATGGGGTGCTCTGTTTCTTGTGTGGTGTTTGAGCGCTTTAGCTCTTTTTTAGAATGGGGTGTGTGTGTGCCATAGGGCTGGTTTAAGCAATGTGGTGCATTACCTTGATGACTTTTTGTCTGCCGGCCCCTTGGGCTCTGGCCAGTGTGCCCGCTTGCTGGCGGCCTTTAAAGCGCAGTCTGAGGAGTTGGGCGTCCCCCTAGCCCATGAGAACACAAAGGGCCCTACCCAGCAATTGACATTCCTAGATTGAACTAGATTCCTTGCAGCAAACCTCTCGCCTCTCAGGGGAAAAAATGTTGAGGCTCCAGGGGCTGGTTGCCCAGTTTTGTTGCGGCAGAAGGCAACTTTGAAGGAGTTGCGGCAGTTACTTTGCTTGCAGCAGTTACTTTGCTAAACTTTGCTTGTAAGGTGGTCACTCCTGGTCGTCCTTTCTTGAGGAGGCTATGTGATGCAATGGCTGGTCTCTGCCAGTCGCATTACAGAATTAGGATTTCCAGATGCATACGGGAGGACCTTTTCTTGTGGCAGAAGTTTTTGACTTCATTTAATGGGGTCTCCTTTTGGAGGGAGGATTTGAGGTTGGAAGCTGAGCTTCAAACTACATCCGATGCTGCAGGGTCCTTGGGATTTGGCGTCTATTTTCATGGACACTGGTGCGCGGAGGACTGGCCTATGGAATGGGTAGATGCTGGGTGGACCAGGGACTTGACCTTCTTAGAGTTCTTCCTGATCTTGGTAGCCGTTTGGTTGTGGGGAAATGAGTTGGCGCACCACACAGTCCACTTTTGATGTGACAATTTAGCTGTGGTGCATGTCATCATTTCCCTTACTTCTAAATCACCCAGTTATGAGGTTAGTTCGGGCTTTCACACTGCAATGCCAGCAGCGGAATATTTTATTTTTTGCCAGGCATGTGCGTGGGGTGAATAATGGGGTGGCTGATGCTCTCTCTCTCAAACAGATGCAGAGGTTTCGACAGCTCACCCCAGACACATATCTTCTTCCTACAAGGATGCCCCCGGAGATTTGGAGGATTGGTGGGTCGAGGCCAGCAGAGCAATAAGTATCGCTATTGCTCCTAGCACTAGAAAATCATACACAAGTGCAGTAAGCCAGTTTGAGAATTTTAGGAGCACCGTAGGTTACAGCATGGAATGGCCTCTTCCAGTGGAGCATTTACTCCACTATTGCGTATCCTTGCAGCACATGGGTCTGGAAGTTCGATCCATTTGGGGCCGGTTGTCTGCTTTGGCTTTTGCCAGTAAAGCCATGGGGTTACAGGAACTAACTAGTGATTTCTGCATTCGGAAGATGCTCGAAGGGTGGGCCAGAGAGGCCGGGGTTAGGTTGGATGCGAGGCAGCTGATTTCACCTGTAATTCTTAGGGGTTTACAATCAGTCGGGGGCCAGGTGTGTCGGAGTACAAAACACTTCCTTTTTATGCTGCCTTCCTGGTGGCATTTTTTGGGGCTCTTTGGGTGAATAAGCTGGTAGCTCAGTCCAAAGGGGATGTTTCTGGAAGGACCTTGTTGGCCCAAGACATTCACATTACAGAGCCAGTTTGGTGTAGTGGTTAAGTGTGCGGACTCTTATCTGGGAGAACAGGGTTTGATTCCCCACTCCTCCACTTGTACCTGTTAGCATGGCCTTGGGTCAGCCATAGCCTTGGCAGAGGTTGTCCTTGAAAGGGCAGCTGCTGTGAGAGCCCTCTCCAGCCCCGCCCATCTCACATGGTTTCTGTTGTGGGGGAGGAAGGTAAAGGAGATTGTGAGCCGCTATGAGACTCTTCGGAGTGGAGGGCGGGATATAAAGCCGATATCTTTTTCTTCTGATGGAGTGGCATATATTACAGTGCATCGCTGTAAGACTGACCAGTTGCAGCGGGGGAACACTATTAGTTTATGCGCCTGTTCAGAGGGGGAACTGTGTCCTGTAGCGGCTTTAACTATCTGGCTGCCCAGCATGGGGACGGTAGTCTCCTGATGAAGCATCAGTTTTGGTCTCTGACTGTCAAAACTCTCGCCAAGCTTGGCCTGGCAGGGGTTAAGTGTGGCACTCATTCTTTCCACATAGGGGCAGCTTCTATGACAGTGGCTCGGGTGTACTCCCCACCATCCATTCAGAAGCTTGGTAGGTGGCGTTCCTTGGCCTATAAAGGCTATGCCTGCCCTCTGGCGCTGCAGTAACTGGCATTAGGTTATTGAGCGTGTGGTTATTCAGTTTTCTTCTTTTCTCAGGTGCTGTTGTCTGTGGGGAGAGATCCTCATATGCAGGCACAGCTTCATGTTCTGGGCTGCCCATTGTGCCAGGAGGACTTCGGCCGGGTCACAGCTGGGGCTCAGCAAGTGGGCTACCGTAGAGTGGTGTGGATGGTGGAGTCTTTGTTGGTCGGACCTGTTGCCCTTGCTTTTTGAAAACATTCATGTTTTGCCACCACATGTGGTGATACATTAGGGAGGACATCTAGGCTTGCTCAAGGGTAAAGCTCTTGTGCTGCAGGCCAAGGATGACTTTTGAGTCATTAGGAGTCGTTGGCCTCAGGTTTTGATTGTGTGGTCGGCCATGATCCCACGCCAGGTATGGCGTGGGGCATGGGATCCACGAGCAATTGAGTGAGCTTGCCACAAAGCCAATTTAAAAATTTAAAAAGCCCTTGAGGGGGGGTTGGGCCACTTTCTCCCTCATCCTGAGATCCGTGCTGATTGCACGGATTTATACAGGATTGATGGTGTCCATCTTTTCGATAAGGGAAAGGACACTTTTTTGGATGACTTAAAACTTGGGCTTCGGGAAGTGCTAGGTGTTTAGTGGGCGCAACTGCCTAAGCAGAGGCTTGGCCTCGCGGTGGCTGGGCTTTTTGCCTAACTTCCATTATGCAGCTTGGTAAGCACCAATAGCATCCCAGTTTTGGGGCACAGGGTCTAGCTAAATCATTCCTGGGCCGTGCGGACTAGTTGAGTGATGAAGTGGACTGCCTCGGATTTGTATGGATTGATCCACCCTTCAGCCGTGCGGATGGAGGTTGGAACTCCAGGGCATAATCTTTGCTAGGCCGGCCAGGTACGAGGCATGCATTTTGGCTATACTTAGGGGAGAGTGGCTCGCCTGTCATGCGGCAGGGGAGGGGTATTTTGTCCCCTGGCCCTGCCGTGCTGCCTGTTACGTTTATAGCCCTTGTTGTTAATTTAATAATAAAGAAAGTGGCCCTTAGTTACCCAAACCCTTGTGTCCGTCTCTTCCTTCTGTCTATGGAGGCAGTGCAGCTCCCAACCAGAGGCAGGCTGCACAGCCTTGTCTCCAGGGGCCGTTTTGCCCCTTCATAAGGAGGAGGAGCGGGCAGGGCATTATGGGAGGTGAGGGCAGAGAAGGCACGCCGTAACGGTTATCTTTGCTTCTGCCTCCCAGTCTTCGCCTCGTTCTCGGCCCACCTTCCCACACTTGAGGCAGTGCGGGCGATAGCTGGTTGCTCTTAATTTAAAGGGGACCGGGTAGGAATTTTTTCACCTCTTCCTGTTTGGCTATTGGAAGTGGTGTTTTTTGCCTACCTCACACTGCTTGTAAAAGGGATTGTGGAATTGGCTAGGGTGTGGCTGGTTTAAGTAGGCTAGTCACTTTCAGGTTGGCTGGGTTTTTTGCCTAACTTCCGTTATGCAGTTCAGTGAGCACCAATAGCACCCCAGTTTTGGGGCATGGGGTCTAGCTAAATCATTCCTGGGCCATGCAGATTAGTTGAGTGATGAAGCGGACTGCCTTGGGTTTGCATGGATTGATCCGCCTTTGAGCCATGCATATGGGGGTTTGAACTCCAGGGCATAACCTTTGCTAGGCCGGCCGGGTATGAGCCATGCATTTTGGCTATACCTAGGGGCACAGTGGCTCGCCAGTCATGTGGCAGGGTGGGGGGGTATTTCATCCCCTGACCCTGCCGTGCTGCCTGTTATGTTTATAGCCCTTGTTGTTAATTTAATAATAAAGAAAGTGGCCCTTAGTTACCCAAACCCTTATGTCCATTTCTTCTTTCCGTCTGTGGGGTCAAAGTAAAAACATTTTATTTTGCTGATGCTTTAGCATTGCCATTTGCCCAAAGCCTTCATGGAAGGGTGGGTTAAAACTCTAAATACATGTGTATTACTTGACTCAGAAAATTTGTGATTTGCACTTTCTAAAGGCAGTACTGCAGAACTGTTCCTGTTATGTAGTAATGTCATCCACAGCTTCAACAAACACTGAGGTTGTTACTTGCTTACATAAGTAATATGTCTCTTCTTTTCGTACAGATGCACACTAATGATCCTTGAAGTTAGTCAAAAGGCAGATTGTGTTCAAAAGTGTTTGTCCTATTTTCTCATAAGAGCTGCATTAAACAAGGTTGCTTAGGTATCACACTGCCTATTTATGTGACTTTAATTAACCATTGACCGGAGCCCAAATATTTATTAGTTTGCTAACCTTTAGCTGAACAATACCATTAAATGCCTTCAGACTGTTGTCTAGAGACAAAAATAAAATAGGCAGATTAAAATGTTTTCCACTACATTTATTTTAGTGTTTGAAGGTTAATGTCTAGTTTCAGTAAGAATGTAATTCCCTTATGTTTAAATGAATGGCAGTTCCCTAGTATTTTAGAACTGCAACATATATCCGTAGACACCTGTATTCTGATCTTAATCTGGCTTCAGGATTCTCGGAAAGCAGCTTGCTTCTTGTACATTTTTGTTAGATAGTCTTCCACATAATACTTTTCATATAGCCAATGCATTTGAAAGTGATAATTAATTGTGTTTCTGGGATGATGGCTAGAGTGTTAGTTAAACACGGGAGATCTAGGTTCCTGTGCCATAAAGATCCTCGGGTGATCTTAGGCTACTCACTCTCACTCAGCCTACCCCACTCAGGGCTTCCATGAAGATAAAATGGATGGGACCTGTAAAAAATCATGGGGTTTGCACTCTACACACACACATACGTTTGAAGTACTCTGCTGACTAGCAGGAGGAACATGGAGAAACAATTTACAGGGTAATGATCCAGAGACACCAGTGTCATGATGTATATAACCTTAACCAGAGAAGGACTATGGGCAACCAGAATCCCATATAAGCTGTATTCATACTGAAGTAGAGTTGCTAGGAAATTACTGGGGACTTAAGGGATGGAGCCAGGAGACTTTGGGGGCAGAGCCAGGAGTAACGTTGTGACAAGCATGATTGAACTCCAAAGGGAATTCCGGCCATCACATTTAAATAGACCATGCTCCTTTTAAATTGAGGATGGGGGCACCTTATTTGAGGGCTCATTGAATTGGATACCCTGGTCCAATATTTTTGAAACCTGGGATTTTTTTTGAGTAGAGGTAGCAGATGCTTTGCTAAAACGCTGGTGCCTCTACCTCAAAGAACAGCCTCCCATGAACCACAGATACCCATGGAAGTGAGGGAGGGCCTTCAAACCAGGGAATCCCCTGCCCCCAGCTGAAGATTGGCAGCCCTATTAACACCTTCTAGAGGCCAAAGGCAGAGTGGATATTTTCTACAGACAGGAAGAGAAAGCAGGTCTGTGGGAAGGGGTTTTCCAAGTCCACTTCCCATACTTTCCTCTCCTCCATTTCTTTTTATGCCATTTTTAAACTAAGGTATTTATCTTTTACCATCATTTTTGTAGTTTGCTCTTGGACTTGGAATTGCTTTATGATATACATTTTAAGCTGCTGGATGTTTTGTACTGTTTTTTATGCGCTGGCTGGGTTTTTTATTGTTAACAACTTTTATGGCATGCAATGTTTTTTATTATGTTTCACTTTTCAAGCCATCTTGAGCAGAATCTGATGGCTGCAAAATCCTTGGATGGCATATGCTCTTGCTAAATAGGAAATGCACAATCATTATTTGCATGCAAAATCTACATGGGGTATTTTTAAGTTGAATTATTGAGAGTACCTTGGTTGAGGTTTGTCTAAGCATCCAGCAGGGATCTGTTGTTGAATGCAGCTTGGTGCAAGCCCATTTATAGGATACAAAGGCAGTTTCCCAGCAGCTGAAGTTACAGTCAGTCCAAAAGTGAAGATCACTTTTGTTAGCTTTACAATGAAGAAAATGGTATCCCCCCACCCAAGTTTCTAGATTTAAGCTAAATTGGATACAGATGTCTTAAAACAATTAAATGCTGTTCCTAAAGCCTAAACGTATAATTTTGAAATTTCATATTACTCTGCCGTTTTGTATATTCTCACTAAGTAACAAAAAAATCCTCTGAGTAAATGCATCACTACAGGCAGTATTGTATTGACTTTGCTCTCTAGGACACAGCAATCACTTTTAAGATATCTTAAAATTAGATGCAACATTTTCTTGTATAATAGTATCACTGCAGTTTTTTCCCCTTGGCATTTATAATTTTTCACTCTATTCAATGGCAAGTATTGAGGAACAGAAATGAAAGTATTTTAAGCCAGCACAGAAATCCTATACCATAATTAGCTGAACAACATTTCCTGATGAGGAGCTATAAAATACAAAATCTTCAATCCTTTAAAATCATATAGCATGTTTATCCTTATCTTTACTCACATGGAGTAGCATATTTTAAAATTATTCAACACAGTATTTACTTTAAAATTTAAAAAAAAACCCAAAACTTTTTTATTGCTGAAATAATTGAAAATACTGAAATTCTAATTAAATACATATTTTCCCCACTTTTAATTAAGTGAACTTTTTTTTTGGGGGGGGGGGGATAAAGGTCATACTTTTTTTACTGGAAAGCTTTTCAGCAGCAACAACAAATCTTAGAAATAAAGTTCAGGGGAGATAATCCATAGTTTTGTGCCTGCTTATTATTTTGAGGGCAATTTGATTATCTGCACCAGGGATGCCAGACTACTTTTTCATCTAGGATCACTGTCAGCAGTGCCAGTGCCACTATGAGGCAACCACCATTTAGGTTGCCACAAGGGGAATGAAATGTGGGGGAAGGCCACTGCAACCCATGGTTGTTCCAAAATGGCAGCTGTGTCAGGTAAGACAGCAGCTCATCTTATTTCCATAGTTTCTTAGACCTAACTCTTACTGGAGAAGTAATACTGTGTCTGTGCTGTCCCAGTCAAACTTTGTGAGTGTGTGTGTGTGTGTAGAAGTACTGTTCAAAGACTACCCCACCCCCCCATAACCACCATCTAAAGTGGTGCAGTCACAAATTGTTACATATAGGGAGGAGTGGATTTTCCTTTGAGTGAGAATAAGGCTTTGCACTTATTGTCTTAGGTACAGGGGGGTAGCCCTGTTGTTCGGAAGCAAGAACAAAGTTAGAGTTCAGTGGCACCTTTAAGACCAACAAAGTTTTATTCAAGGTATGAATTTCTATATACATGCACACTTCTTCAGATCCATTGAAACAGATCTTTTCAAGCCTTACATATAGGTAGAGAGAGCATAGGGGATTGGTTGCCAGGAAGAGCTTGTTAGAGTCAAGATGCATAAGTAGCTGGGCAATAATATAGCTAAGATTGGATTAAAGCAGTTGGTAAGACCTGTGAATAGCAACAAATCATTATACAAATAAAAGAATTAACAAACAGATGTGAGAACTAAGTTTGAGTCCAGTGGCACATTTGAGACGAACAAAGTTTAATTCTGGGTATAAGTGAGAACTGAGACTTGTGTAGCTTGTGTGGATGCACACTTCTTCAGATACATTAAAACAGACTCCCTTAAGCATTGCATATAGGCAGAGAAAAGGTGAGGACTGGGGTTAGTTGCCTGGAAGGACTAATTAGAGTCAAGATGCATAAGTAACTGAGCAAAAGTATAGTTAACATTGAATTAATGCAGTTAGTAAGACCTGGCGATAGCAGCAACTTAGAATACATTTAATAAAAGAATTAACAATATATGTGAGAAAGTCCAGTGGCACCTTCAAGACCAACAAAGTTTAATTCTTGGTATAAGGGAGAACTGAGTGACTCAGAGAGCCAGTTTGGTATAGTGGTTAAGTTTACAGACTCTTATCTGGGAGAACTGTGTTTGATTCCCTACTTCTCCATATGCACCTGCTTATGTGACTTGGAGTCAGTCACAAGTTCTTGCAGAGCTGTTCCTCTCAAGAACAGTTTTTGTTGAGCTCGCACAGCTCCACCTATCTCAGGGTGTCTGTTGTGGGGAGGGGAAGGGAAAGGAGATTGTAAACCCCTCTGAGACTCCTTCAGGTAGTGAAGGGTGGGGCATAAATCCAATCTTCTCTTTTCTTCATTGTGTAGTGAGATTAAAAAAAATCCTCAATATCTCTGTTAAGCTCTGGGGGTTCTGTTGTCCTGAGTGTTGTAATAACTTGTAATTCAGCAGTCTCCCATTCCAATCTGCTTCTGAATTCCTTTGCAATTGAGTGCCCTGGGAGGTTGAAATGTTCTCCTACAGGTTTGTCAGATTTGTGTCCATTTATCCTTTGGCACAGGATAAATGTAAAGAACTGAAGGGCATTGTTGGCATTTAATGGCATATACAATGTTAAAAGATGAAGAAGTAAGATGAGATGGTGTTAGGGCTAATGATTGTGTTGTCTGGGCATACATGGCAGCAAAGTTGGCATCTGGTTTTGTTGCAAGCTTAGAACACCACTAGTGGTTACATATATATGTTCTAATGAATCAATCATGCAATTGCTATGAGACCCATGTCTTCGTGCTGGCACCCATTATAACCTATTATAACAGCATCTTAATTATTAATTAACATTATGACTATACAAGGAATTCCTGGAGAAGGAGATAGTGGCAGTTTGGGGCTAGGATGTTTTGGAGTCCAAGGGCTAAGCTACATCATATGTTTGTTTATGAGTTGTCTCTAGGTGCCCTACTTTGATCAGATTCACACTTCAGCTCCTGGAATGTTGTTTGAAAGCCTTATAAACTGATTTTGCTGCTAATGGGAAGCATGGATCAAGGATCCTAACCCCCCAGATGGTAAGCTATTTGTCTAAATTTGAGCTGTATGCAGAATAGTCTGAATGCAGAGCAGTCTGAGGGCAAGGCAGGGTCTGTTTTTTATAATATCTAAGAATCCTAGATTTGTCTTACTATTTATGAAAGTACAGTAATGATCTAAAAAAAACCTAGTGATTTTCATGTATGTTGTCACCTTCAGAATTTTGTAATGCACATCCCTGTTGGGTGGACAGCTGATAAAGGATTTAGTGCAGAGTAAAAACATAGCCAAGAGCACTGGTTCACATCCAAGATAGGTATTGTCTAAGGCAGTCATGCACAGCTGAGATTTTTCCCTGTCAGATATGAGTACATGGTATAAGCACATACTGATTAGCTGTTCCACACACCAATGGTTTTGACAGGCACTCCCTGATGCACTGAAAAGGAGGGTTCATTATCACCATCTGTTGCATCCAAACAACCTTTGTTTTCCATCCTTCAGCCTTGCATCATGGAAGCTACCTGGCTTATGAAAGGTCAGCAGTTAGCTGGGAGAAGTGCACAAGTGAGGGAGCTGTGCAGATGCTGGACCACCCCTTTCCTGTGTGAATTTCATGCTGAAGACAGCTGAGTCTGGAGTGGAGAGAGAGCTGATCCCTGTCTATCAAACACCAATCAATGGATTGTGACACAATCCAGATTATTTATTGAACAGCATCAGGGATATTGAAAGCAAGTTATTGGATTGTCAGTTCTCTTATTCTACCAAGCTTCTGGTGCCTTTACACTGCAGAATCCAAGGCATAGCTGTCCTTCTGCTGCATACCCATGAAGAACAACTCTTAAGGAATTTGCAATGTTACAGGAACATATCTAGAACTATATAATTGGTCATGTTGTAGGCTTAGAATATGGTTGGCACTGCAGTTTGAACTGTGATTGAGCTCCCCATGCCCTGCTGTGCCAATGCTAAAATTTCTTTATCCTGTTGTGTTATAGTAAATGTATATTGTGTGGGAAGATAAGCAATTACATGACCTCTTCACTAAGTGTCAGGTTATGCACAGATTAATTCAACTCACATTCTGAAAATGTCAGTTTCATTACTTCAATATTGGTCTACGGTGAGGTATTTACTATAGTTTGGATCTTTTAGCTATGTTTGCCTATGGCAAAGTGGTCATGCACAGCTTTTAGAACAGATTCAGATTACAAACCTCTCAAGAGTTGGTGCCCATAACATTTCACTACAGACAGATAAGGTGATCCTTCCTGAAGAAGGTGATCCTTCCAGTGTACAGATAAGGTGATCCTTCCTGAAGAAACAGCTTTTCATAGGCAAAGCAGTTGCAAGAGCATGTTCAGAAAGGGCAATTTTAACTGAATTTAAAAATAGACAGCCAGGGGACAGCAACTCAAATAATAGGAGCAGGGCCTATGGGAAGTGGAGAAGTTCTATTGCCGAAGCTGAGCAGATCTGGTCCTGTAAAGAGCAATGATTGTTTATGCAAAAAATAAATATGTAAAAAGTTTATTTATTATTATTATCTCATGTGTGACATATATAGTTTGCATCTTAGTCACTTAACTCCCTAATATCTGCTTCAGATTAAGCTTTGTCAAGGGAGATTTTGCAGCATCCATCAATTAGCAGTAAAGAAATGAAAAGTAATAAAATAATGGAATGGGAAATCTTTTGGTTTAGCCTATTTCCCATTTATGTGCTCTGAAGATCATTGTCACTCATAGCAATTCTTTTGCTATGACAGCAGTTAGCCACTGGCAGGCCTGTGACCATCCTATTTCCCTTCCTTGTCAGTAAAAGCCAGAGGTTTTTTCCCCCTATGAAATATTCATCTCTGGTAGATAGGGCTGCTCCTTCTTGTCAAATGGATGACTGTCAACCTCAAAGTCAGCTGTACATGTAAATTAATCTTCCTGGGATTTCCCCCCTCTGTCAACACCACATACATCCCTCTGGAGTGTATTTTATAAAAATGCTGTTTATTATTTTTCATTCCATTTTTTGAGAAAAGGGGGAGAGGCTGACTGAGAGGGCGGCTGTTTTTTGTTTGCGACATTTCATCTTGTCAAATGGTTTCAGAGAAGTAAGAAATAAAGAAGGCCCTAAAAGGCAGCATTTAAAGGGTGGAAAATAAAGACTGAATCTGATGGGGGATCATCTGTTTGTCAAGATACTAGCATTGCTGAAGGGTTTTTACTATTGTGGAGTTCTCACAGAGGAATATTCCTAATGGAAACCACAATATCAAACACTACATGGTTTGGTCAAAATCCAGCACAGAATTAGGCACACTTGAAAATGCTTTGAAATCAATGGGTTTCAGTATGTCCATCTCTGTGTTGGATTATAATTGTGTTTTTAAAAACTCTGGATCTGTTTGCAAATCCATTCCTTCAAAAGCAGCATCCCAAGTGAAAGGAATCCTTACTGGGGAAATGCTAAATATAAAAAACCAGCGAGACTTTTTTCACCAATGCACATGTATATCCTAGTTACTAACCAACTGTCATTAAACAAAACATAGAATTGGATTTGCTATGAGCAGTATATTCTACTGTGTACAAAAAAGGTAGGTTTAAATAAGTACTCCCCCCCCCCCTTTAACCAAGAGATTACCATTACAGCTATCATGTGGCAGAGAATCCATCTGTATCCTGATCTTGTGAATAATGTGTTCAGATCATGACCAAAAATAGTTTTGCTGGCCAAGTTACTGCAAATTGTTCTATGATGTGAAAATACTTTTTAAATTATATGGTTAAGATGCTGTGACGGCTGTTATGAATGGAGCAGGAAATGGAACGTGGAAATATTGTATTTTGGCTCCTGCTTATGCAACAAATATATGGCAATATATATGGCACAGAATTGCAACGGATCATATCACTTCAATTGCCCTTTCTTCTAGGCACCCTGAGCCCTGCTTGTGGGGAAAAGAGAGGGATATAAATGGAATAAAATAAAAATAAAATAAATTGGAACTACTGTTAGTAAGCCTTCTGGTGTAAGATGATGACATCATCAAGCAGGCAGAACTGATGATTTAGAGAGCACTGTAACAGCACTTCCAGAACTATAATAATATTGGTTTTAGAGAAGTTCAACCATAGGCAGTGGTAACCAGAATCACCTGTATGGTTCTGAGCCAGGAGAAGATTAACCCTTCCCCTAGTGCCATTTGCCCAGTCTAAATCCCTTCTGAAGCTGATATTTGGCTAACTGGAGGGGGGGAAGAAACAGGTTAACCCACAGCCCCCACCCCAATGCTGCAGCCCTGAACCAATCAGAGTCCATCATGGTTTCATTTAAGGAAAATATGATGCATTTCATCAAGTTTGGGCCTGAATTATTCATACATATACAGCATTAGCATGTCAGAGATCTCAAGTGTCGGTATGTCATTTATTGTACACATATGAGATGGCACACTGGACAGGAGCATTTCAAGGAGATTGTTACTGGATGAATACTTGCATCCTGGATGAATACTTGCCTGAGGTGACAGCCACATTTAAAAAGAACTCAGCACAGCTACAGAGATAAAGCACAGGTGGGACCAGGAATAGTGGAGAATAAGCTTAAAAACTGCAAGTAGAGTTTTAACAGTGCATGCATGTACACTGGTAATGTAGAAAGGGAGGAAAATCTGAATGAATTCAAAGGCACATCAAATTGCACATGCACAGTATTCTGTACAATGTTCAGAAATAACCAGAACATGAACAGTTCTGAAGTCATTTGTTCCACTTTATGAAATTTTAAATTCTAAAAGCAAGGAGAAAATCTGAATGAGGAGAATTTGGGAATCATCCCTACTGACAGTACAATTTTTGAAGAATGCTATTGTGCTCTTGTTGCACCAGCAATTGCAATGCCTTTACATAAGTAAGAAGAAAGTGGAATATTCTTTTGGTAGTTTTTAAACAATTCACTGGCATGGCAATATAAATATAAAAAGTATTAAAATTCAATATTGTAAATGCTGTATTTTTTCAGTAGCATGAAAAGAAGAAGAGGAGAAGGAGAGATTAAATTTATACTCCACCCTTCACTTGTGATCTCAGAATTCCTTACAATCTCTTTTCCCTTCCGCTTCCCACAACAGACACCCTGTGAGGTAGGTGGGGCTGAGAGAGCTCTGAGAAAGCTGCTCTAAAGAACTTGAACAAAGCAGGAGTCAAGTTGCACCTTTAAGACCAACTAAGTTTTATATAGAACATAAGCTTTCATGTGCTCTCTAAGCACATTTCATCAGACGAGGGGATCAGGTATTGAGAACTGTAACTGATTCAAGGTCACCCAGCAGTTGCCTGTGAAGTAGTGAGGAATCAAACCCAGTTCTCCAGATTAGAGTCCGCCGCTCTTAACCACTACACCAAACTGGATCTCATGAAAAGAGCCTTTCACTGGACTAGATCAGTTAACTTACAACACAAGTATTTCAGCCACAAGGAATTTCTCTATGAGGGAGAAATGTTTTAATATCATTTTTATGTTAGGAAAAGATAGAATTCATACCGTGAAGGCTAAAGCAGTCATAGATTTGTTGCAGGAAGACAATATTGCCTTCCTCCTAATGATAATAAACTGATAATATTGAGTTAAAGTCTCATCTGAAATAACGTGTCTATCTTTGCATTAGTGAGTTAGACAAGATGTGATAGACAGAATGAGTGGATTAGACAAGTTATGAGAAATGCTGAAATGTTGTGCCAAAGGATCACCCAGGGGAGCCATTATTGAAATACTAGAAACTCTATAAAGCACTGTAGGACAGTTATCTGCTTTAATATCACTTTCCGAGAGGCCCATATCTTGCTCCTTCCTTTTCTCTACAGGCACTCTTAACCCTCCATTTTTAAAATCATTGTTCTTGTTGTCTCCAAATATCTATGACACTTTATGCAGTTAAGGGCTTAGGTTTGAAAGCAAGCAAAGATATAAGCTGACAGTTGTAAACAATGTTATGGCTGTATGGCTACGTATTAGGTCTTGCCTTCACAGGATGGGAGGGATAGAAATCCCATAAATGAATAAATAAAATAAAAATAAAATACCCAACAACTCCATGCATAGTCTGCACTGTTTGTATGTACACAAATACTCTTAAGATTATACTCCTACAAATATCTCTTCTTTCCCTTGGAAATTGTGAGGTTTTTGTTTGTTTTTCATTATGGGATCTGGCTGCAATTATACCATCACTGTCCACTTTGCTCACTGACTAAATGGAATGTTGATGAATACTCTGTGTGTGTGTGTGGAAGGGGGGACTTGCTCAGCCAACTGAAGTTTCACCATGAGATCTTATATTAATATTATAGTACAGTTTATGCATGTTATGGATGTTAACAGTGGTGTCATAAATTAGTGACTTGAACATTACAATATACTAGGATGTAGTGTTTACATTTGTTTGTATGCATTTAACTTTTCCATTTTGTTTAGTACTCCAATAGAAAATTTATCCCATGCTTGTAAGGTAATCCTGGTGTGTATTACCAGTCTTAGTTTATAGCAGTAATTAGATCATGCCTACAGCCTTTACTATTTTTCTAATCAGTTTTTGTTAGGTCATTCCCCAGCTAACTGGGACAAATCCTGTAATTAGCAATATAAATATTTATATAAGACCTTAATAGTCACAATTTCATTTTGTAGGTTTATGTAAATGTTACCTTGTTTGCTGTGTTTTTGCAAATCAACTTTTCTTAATAGCACTGCATCTGAAATCAATATACCCCAAGAGGTTTTCCAAAAGCAAATGAAACCAGAAGCAGCAGAATTCTATTAAAAATGGAATGTAAACATCTCTCAGGTGTTAGAGATATTGTGAGAATCAGATAGACTTCTAAAATGACAAGGAAAGCAATTATCTAAATGTCATTACTAATAATCAATTTTTCCTCACACACTGATAATATAACATAGCCCATGTAGTCAGAATATTCATCCAGTAATGCAAGTGTCAGTTGCTGAATTACCTGTACTAGTTCATATATCTGTGCTGTAATGACTGAATAGGTTTACTAATAAGATAACTTCTAGCTTAATGGCAGCAAGTAAAATATTTGGAATAGAAACTGGCCATAGTTGGGCCCATTGCTGTTAAAGATAGATCAATTATGCTACACTTATATCTTTTTGGGACCCGTTTAAGCTTTTCTGATACAGTGCATCAGGTAAAGTGACAATCCCCAGAATATTTCCTGGGAATAAACCTTACTGGATACATGGAAATTACTTCTGACTCTGTTTATGATTGCACTCCATGCTTCTTCTTTTTTTTTTAATGTGCTGGTACTCATATTAAAGGTTGCACTGATTTCCTCCAATTAACCTCTTAGTCCTGGAAGAGCACCTAAAAAGGTGCTAGTACTCAGTACTGGTGAGCAATGTTCCCTCTAAGCTGCAGAGTCTTGTGAACAAAAATTCTATTTTGTGAGCTACTGGCATTAAAGTTGTGAGCTACTGCATAAATTAGTGTGCTGTGGGGTCATCCTTCCTGAGCAAAAACAAAAATGTATGAGTTGGAGGCTAAAAATCTGTGAGCTAGCTCACATTAACTCAGCTTAGAGGGAACACTGCTGGTGAGTAGGTCCATGGAAAAGCCCTGACTGCATTCATAATTTCCTATCTTTCCTTATACTATACTAATTTCTGTAAAAATAAACTATATTCTGTTTCACAATCCACTAGAGATGTTTCTGACCAGCACAGAAAATGAGTTTATGTTGTTCAAAGCGCTAGAGTTGGATGACTGAATTGCTTGTCTGAATTTAACGTTGCTCAGACTTTACTTACAAATTATGGAAATATGAAACAGAACAAGGAGATTGCTCTTATTAGTTTAAATAACTACCTTCATTGACAGAGGAGCTCTTTTGATTGTGTGCCGTTGTGGCCATAAGTCATTAGCATTGTTAATGGAATCAAGTCTGACAGTTGTCAAAGCTGCCATCTTACATAGCCTGTAAACTGAAGAGATATTAGCTGGCTACCAGCCACACTATGGCCTTGTGCCCTTTAGCAGTATCATCTGCTCATGTGCACTTACTTCATCATTGCCTAATCACTTTCAGTTCCTTGCTTCTGTTGACAGACTCCTTCCTTCTTGCTTCCCATACAACTCCCAGAAAAAGAAAGCATTATGGAGAACAAAGAAAAAGGTAAAGGTAGTCCCCTGTGCAAGCACCAGTCATTTCAGACTTGGGGTGACGTCACATCACAATGTTTTCATAGCAGACTTTTTATGGGGTGGTTTGCCATTGCCTTCCCCATCAACTACAATTTACCCCCAGCAAGCTGGGTACTCATTTTACCAACCTCAGAAGGATGGAAGGCTGAGTCAATCTTGAGCCGGCTATCTAAACCCAGCTAGTAGCAACTGTATAAATCTAAGCAGCAAAACATACTGTCTTTATATATCAATAACTTCTTATTAGGGAATAAAACTCCATTAGGGGATAAAACTCTGAGTATGTAGTGATTGTACTAGGAAGTCTAGGAGCCAGTGTGTTTGAAAGGAATATCCATGTTGACCATGTGTATTTCTTGTACATTGCCTAGAGCCTGGCATTGACCATGATGAGGTGATTCACACATGTGATTTAATGATGATGATTTATTCTTTATAGTACTAAATAAAGTGAATATGGCAGGACAAACAGGACTGAGTCTGATGATCATCCCTGCCAAAATTCCAGAAAATAATTTCACCAAAGTGGAGTGCACAAATTTTGCCATGTACTCTGATGTTGGCAAAATCTACCAGCAACCTTGCATCATAAATGGGAATTAAATTCTTAAGAATTTTCTAGAAAATCAAGGTTACTGATAGACATATAGCATGTTAAAAAGAAGAGATTTGTGCTCAGTTAACACTCATTCATCTGAGGTTGTCTGGTCATAGCGAAAACCCTCTTCCAACAACCTAAAAGGTGACTCTACACATGGACATCACCTGATGGTCAACACAGAAATCAGATTTATTATATACTCTGCAGTCAAAGATGGAGAAGCTCCTTGCAGTCAGCAAAAACAAGACCTGGAGCTGACTGCGGCTCAGATCATGAGCTACTCATCGCAAAATTCAGGCTTAAACTGAAGAAAACTGGGGAAGCCATTGGCCCATTCAGGTTTGACCTTGATCATATATGAATATACAGTGGAGGTGAAGAATAGGTTTAAGGAACTAGAGTTGATAGATAGAGTGCCTGAAGAACTATGGATGGAGGTTCGTGACATTGTGCAGAAAGTAGCAATCAGCACCATCCCAAAGAAAAAGAAATGCAGGAAAGCAAAGTGGCTGTCTGATGAGGCTTTACAAATAGCTGAGGAAAGAAGGAAAGTGAAAGGCAAAGGTGAAAAGGAAAGATTCACCCAACTGAATGCAGATTTTCAGAGAACAGCAAGGAGAGATAAGGAGGCCTTCCTGAAGGAACAATGCAAAGCAACAGAGGAAAACAATAGAATGGGAAGGACAAGAGATCTCTTCAAGAAAATTGGAGAAATCAAGTGCAAAGATAGCTATGATAAAGGACAAAAACGGTAGGTACCTAACGGAAGCAGAAGAGATCCGGAAGAGGTGGCAAGAATACACAGAAGAATTATACAAGAAGAATCTCAATGTCCTTGACAACCATGACAGTGAAATGGCTGACCTTGAGCCAGACATCCTGGAATGTGAAGTCAAATGGGCTTTAGAAAGCATGACGGTATCCCATTTGAGCTATTCAAAGTCCTAAAAGATGATGCTGTTAAAGTCAACAAATCTGGAACATTATGTCAACAAATCTGGAAAACACAACAGTGACCACAGGATTGGAAAAAGTCAGTTTATATTCCAATCCCAAAGAAGGGTAATGCCAAAGAATCTTCAAACTATCACACCATTGCACTAATTTCACATGCCAGCAAGGTCATGCTAAAGATCCTACAAGCTAGGTTTCAGCAGTATGTAGATCGGGAACTACTAGAAGTTCAAGCTGGGTTTTGAAGAGGTAGAGGAACTAGAGATCAAATTGCCAACATTCGCTGGATTATGGAGAAAGCACGGGACTATCAGAAAAACATCTATTTCTGTTTCATTGACTATGCTAAAGCCTTTGATTGTGTGGATCACAACGAACTGTGCCAAATCCTTAAAGAAATGGGAGTACCAGACCACCTCACATGTCTCCTGAGAAACCTGTATGAGGGTCAAGAAGCAACCATCAGAACGGGATATGGAACAACTGATTAGTTTAGAATAGGAAAAGGAGTTCGATAAGGATGTATATTGTCACCCTGCTTATTTAATTTATATGCAGAGTACATCATGCGGAATGCTGGCCTGGATAAAGCAGAAACCGGAATTAAGATTGCCGAGAAAAATATCAACAACCTCAGATACACAGATGACACCACTCTAATGGCAGAAAGTGAGGAAAACCTAAAGAATCTCTTGTTGAGGGTGAAAGTGGAGAGCAGAAAAGTAGGCTTGAAACTCAACATCAAATAAAGTAGGATCATGGCATCTGGCCCCATCACATCTTGTTATAACAATTTTATTACCCTGTAATATTTTGCAATAATACTCATCATCAATTATTAAATGTCCATACAAAAACATTACATTTTTCTCCTCCCCCCTCTTTTCATGACCTCCAACAGTGTATTTTAAATAAATTGCTAAAACTAAAAGGTAATTTTTTCAAATAAAGACTCTTCATTAAAAAAAATCTTACAGCAAGAAGATAAAAAGGAAAGAAAAAACCATATATAATAATTATAATTCATCTTCATTACAATCCTTTAGTCCTTATCAAAAGAAAATTAAAAAGAAAGTATATTCCCGCTTTTGACTGTAGTCCATATATACTTCTTTCAAAGTTCAGCTAGTATCTAAAATCGCCAAGTATCCTTTAACTTTCCATTGTTTTTCAACATATATAGGAAATTTTCCCCATTCATTTTTAAACTTCTCTAGATCATTTTCTTTTAAGATTCTAGTAAGTTTGTCCATTTCACTCAATGCATAACTTTCAAAGTCCATTCCCACTTTTCTGGTATTTTATCCTGCTTCCACATCTGCGCATATAATGTCCTTGCAGCTGAAAGCATGTACCAAATTATCGTTCTGTCTTGTTTCGGAAATTTTTCCAGTTGTAATCCCAACAAAAAGATGTCTGGTGCCTTCTTAATATTATAACCCAAAATTTTTGAAATCTCTTGCTGAATCATTTGCCAAAATTGTTTTGCCTTTTCACAAGTTCACCACATATGGTAGAAAGATCTTTCATGTTTTTTACATTTCCAACATCTGTCCGACACCTGATTGTTCATTTTTGCCAGTTTCTTAGGTGACATATACCACCTATATAACATTTTAAAACAGTTTTCTTTAATGTTATAACATGTCAATATCTTCATAGAGTTCTTCCATAAGTCCTCCCATGACTCCATCTGTATTTCTTTATTTATATTTATCACCCATTTTATCATTTGAGATTTGACTACTTCATCTTCTGTAGACCACTTCAACAATAGTTTATAAATTCTTGAAATCAATGTAATTAGAATCCCCCTCATTACCACTTTATATGCATCCCACACAGTTTGAAATTGAATGTCCTTTTTTCATTTATTTGAATGAAAGACTTGGTCTCCTTTTCCAGAGACACCACTACTTCCTTTTTCTGTAGCAAATCTTCATTTATCTGCCACCTTAGAGTCTTTTTCATGGGTTTTGTTGACTACATTAATGGGTTGTGGTCTTCCCCTACTTTAGGAAGAATCTCTATTTTTTTTCGTTATAAGTCCAAGATTTTTTGTACTCAATAGCATATCAATTCTTGAGAAAGAATTATGCCTTGCTGAAAAAAAAGTATAATCACGTTCTTTAGAGTTAAATTCCCTCCATATATCTTCCAGACTTTCTTGTTTTACTAACCCAAAAAATGACTTTGGTAATTTTCCTTCATTATTTTTCCCCCCAGATCTGTCCAGAATATTTTTAACTGTTCCATTAAAATCCCCCATTAACATGATTTGCTCATACGTCACTTGGTCTAATTGTTGCATAATGTCCTTAAAGAAAGAGTCTTTTGCTCCATTTGGGGCATACAGTTCCAATAACAAAGTTCTTTTGTAGTTCAACGTCACTTCCACCGCAATATATCTGCCATCATCATCCTTAGAAATCAGTTTTGGGTCCAATTCTCATTTAACATAAAAAAACAACTCCCCCTTTTTTCTCCTTAGCCAATGAACAGAATTCTATACCCAGTTGTTTATTCCATAAAAATTTATAATCCATTTTTAATATGTAGTTTTTGTAGGCAAATTATATTACATTTTTGTTTCCCAATCCAATGATATGTTGCCTTTCTTTTTTGTGGTGAATTAAGTCCATTTACATTCCAAGATATTAATTTGTAATCCATCATGATTTTCTATTTTTAGTCTGTACCCCCAAACTCCTTATGTTCATTCAAGAACTTCGTCATTTCCTGGGTGCTTGTAATTGTAAATCTCTTTCCTTTATATTCAAAACTTAAACCCTCTGGAAGTATCCATCTGTATCTCATTTCATTTTTTCTCAGCTTTTCAGTCAGTTTTTTTGTATAATCTCCTGTCATTTATAACTTTCCTTGGCAATTCTTTCATGATTCTTACACTACTACCATCCACCTCCAATGCATTTTCAAATTGTTTACTTAGAATCTTTCCCACCATGTCTCTTGTCTCTTGGTAGTTTGTTTTTTTCTGGCATACTCTGAATTAACCCTGTAAATATAGTCATAAAAATAACTAGTTTCGTCAGGGTCATCCCCCAAGAACTCAGCAATGATTTTTATTATGTATGTCCTTAAATCAGTCTCAATAGATTCCGGCACCCCTCTCAAACAAAGCTGATTTTTCATTAATTTACAGTCTTGTAGCACTGCTTTCTCATGCATTTTTTTATAGTGGAATCCACTGTATCAATTCTTATGTCTTGGTCTTTCACCTTCTCTTCAGCCTCCTGCACTTTCTTTAACGCTGCTTGGGAGTCTTTTCTGAGATCTTCAATTTCTTTTTTAAATTCTTTTTTAATCACCTCTGCACTGGATTCAATGTCTTTTTAAAAAATCTTTCTTGCTCTCTGTTATTGAATCCTTTATTACTTTTACCAGTCTTGCCTCCATGGCGTCTATTGCCTCCTGCCATTTAGACATTTTTGCTTCTTCAAGTGTCCTAGCCCTTGTATGAAATTGCTTTGCTCCTGCTTTGTTCACAGACATCACTGTCTGCCCATTGCTGAAACAGGCTCAAATGTTGACCTCATCAAATTAATTTTCAATATCACAGTCTTATAGATTATGGCATGCCCTTTTAGATAAGCCTAAAATCGCCGTTCTCAGAGGCTCTGAAGTAGAGATATTAATTTTTTTAAGTTTTATTTTCTTCAAAATGGTGTCTGCAACTTTTCTGTTCCCTTTTTTTTAAAAAAATCCTTTTTCTCCTTAAGTACTCCAAAATTGAATCAAAACATATAGTCCAATAGATCTCACCTTCTAATGATGGTATCTGCCGGCTCCACTATTTTTTAAAGTCCCGTTTACTTTTTAAATTTTTTTAAACTTTTGACCTTTTAATGGCCGCCAGTACTTCTCTATGATTTATAGTCCCAGAGAGGGCTAGGAGGCTTGCAGTTTTCCCTTCTCTTAATGGCCACTTCCTTCCTTTCTTGCCAAGAAGTCTCGTTCTCGATGGTTGAGAAGTCTCGCGTTAGTTCTGTAACATCATTTCTTGTGACATCCCACAAGTCAGCAGATCTGTTTTCGGAGGGGGTTGTCAAGCCCGACCAGAGGTATGCAAAACAACAGTTGTTTTCCTTCTTTTAACCTTATTTTTCCAAGTTCGTTAGTCCCAAATTTATCCTCTCCTTTATCTTTCTTACTTTAACATAAAATAGTTGGATCCAAACCTTTATTTCAAATAAGTCTTATTTTAGTCCCGGAGTGATAGATAAAGATCTTTTACCTTTAAAATTGCGATCCTTTTAAACACCGTTCTCTTCAAAAGTAGACGATATCCAGTTCCAAAGAACCTTTGAATCCTGGTGAATTTAAGTAAATGTAATGATCTCAGAAGTCCTCTGTAGACGTTGAAATGCAATTCTTCTCTGGGAACCCTTCAAAGCCAAAAAGGAACCCCACTGGAATTCCTTGACAGCCAAAGTAAATCCCCTCAGAATTTAAACATGCATGTCTTGGGTTTTTCCCTGCCTGGGAGAAGAAGGCAGCAGGCATTGGGATTGCCTTCTCTGCCCAGAACAGAGGCTCTGGTCTGCTCCTCTAGTGAGAAGAACCTCAGTCCTCAATAACTCATAACCGGAAGTCTGGCCCCATCGCATCTTGGCAAATAGAAGGGGACGATATAGAAGTAGTGACAGATTTCACATTTCTGGGATCCAAGATCACTGCAGATGGTGACCCTAGTCATGAAATTAAAAGATGTTTGCTCCTTGGGAAGACAGCTATGATGATCCTGGGCAGTATAATAAAAACTAGAGACATCACCCTGCCAACAGAAGTCCATCTAGTCAAAGCGATGGCATTCCCAGTAGTAATGTATGGCTGTGAGAGCTGGACCATAAGGAAGGCCAAGCACAGAAGAATAGATGCTTTTGAGCTGTGATGCTGGAGAAAAATCTTGAGAGTTCCTTGGACTGTAAGAAGATCAAATCAGTCAGTCCTAAGGGAAATCAACCCAGACTGTGCCCTGGAAGGTCAGATGCTGAAGCTGAAGCTCGAATACTTTGGCCACCAAATGAGAAGGGAGCACTCACTGGAGAAGTTCCTGATGCTGGAAAAGACAGAAGGCAAAAGAAGAAGGGAATGGCAAAAGTTGAGATGGCTGGACAGTGTTACTGATATAACAGATACAAATTTGAGCAGACTTTGGAGAATGGTGGAAGACAGGAGGTCCTGGCATGACTTTGTCCATGGGGTCGCAAAGAGTCGAACCTGACTATGCAACTGAACAACAACAAAACACTAATTCATTCATCCCTGGGCACTAGCAGAAGCAAATGACAGCGAATTCCAGTGCAATTCTGGGAGCCAGATACTACAACAGTGGATCTCATTGCTATTTCCCTGTTCCTGGGTATGAGGTTTTGTTCATTGTCAATGAGGGGATTCACAGTCAGTTTTGATTGCAAAATCATTCTATCTCCATCAGAGCTTGATACAGGAACTGTGGTTTGCACAACTGTTCATAAGAGAAACATACTTTTCAACATATTGGTGAGAATCTAGAGTGGGCAGCCTGCAGCGTAGCTGCTAGGCTGCTTTCGCTCCGTTTGCCTCCCTCGGAGGAGGAGGAGGAGTTTGCGCGTTTGGGCGTGCAATTTGAGGGGCGGAGCATAGCCATGTTAATGGCTAGCTCTGTGTTCCCTTCCAGACACTTCGACGTGGATCGGAGTGTGGCTGGCCGGCTCGATTGGGCTTCTTACTGAAGGCGCGGCGGTTGTAGCTGGTCGGCTCTGCGGGGCTTTTTTGAAGGCTTTGCTGGGTCGAGGGATCGGCGGCACGTCGGTGGCTTCGGCATGATGGGGGCTTTGGCGGTGGCTGTGAGAGCATTGTGGGACATTGCTCGTTACTAGGAGCCAGCTGAGTGTTTGGGGCTTTGGATGGGGGCTAGTTAGGCTCGAGCTTCAGGGCTTCTAAGTGGGCGCAGGCTTGGGGGGTTGAGAGGCAGCTGGGGCGGGCAGCTCTGACCCTTCCCAGGGAGGTGGATGTTGGCAGGGTGGCAGCAGGGCTTCGTGAGCTGTCAGAACCTGCTGGGAGCATCTCTGTTATTGAGATCTAGCATATCACCAATTATAAGGGGTTCAGGTGGATACATGTGAGAAACCTCAGCTTGAGCCCCTGCAAATCCCATCTTGAGGCTCTTGAATTGCCTTGGCTTGGAGGGGATCGTTGGTGGCCATTTTGAGCTTGTTGCTGGGCAGAAGATTAGGCGGCCATTTTATCCCCCTATATTGGAGGGAGATAGGACATTCAAAGTATATTGGCAGCCATTTTGAGCCTGTTCTCTGGGTTTAGGTAGAGGAGCCATTTTGTCTCCTTAAGTGTGACAGTTGGGTGGCCATTTTAAGTCCCC